>NC_141689.1:542575320-543947320 GCF_964263255.1 Lissotriton vulgaris
ATAAGCGTGAGGCTTGGCGTCCTAGTTTGTTTATGTTAGAAACAAATTGGCATATTGATGGCTTTGTATTTGTAATCTTGGATTTTGTGATGGCTGTTTTGATCTTTAGGAACCTATAGAGGTCAGCGTCTTTGAGTTGGTGGGAGTTTCGGTGCGATCAGGCAGACATTAGCCTCTGCCGTCTTGACCACACTGCTCACCATGCACTCACGCCATTCACCCTCCTCCTACACTGTACTCACACAAGCACACCACTCTCCCTGCCCACACATGATACAACTCACCTTTTACTTTCACTCTTCACCCTACATTCCCAGCAATCATACTGCACTCACACTGCTCACCACGCACACGCTATTACCCTGCATTCACACCGTTCATCCTCCTCTCACCCTATGCACACACAAGCACGCCACTCACCATGAACTCACGCCGCTCTCCCTCCACTTATGCTGCGGTCACATGAGCACACCGCTCACAGTGATCACACCACACTCACACCCCTTACCATGCACTTGTGCTGTTCACCCTGTATTCACCCTTGTCACACAAGCACACTACTCACCCTATACTTGTGTGACACTTCATTCACCTGTCACTCTCACTGCTCATTCTGCAATCTCACTCAAACAAGCACATCATTAACCATGCATTCATTCGTCTCGCCCTACACTTTCACCTGCACCCAAACTCATGGTCACATCACTCATCCTGCAGTCACTCCTCTCACCCTACTCTCACATTGTTGCGTCGCTCACCATGCACTCCTATCACTCACACAGCTCACCCTTTATTCACATAGGGTCTTGACTTACCCTGCACTCTCACCATGCAAACAAGCACATCACTTGCCCTGGAGTCATATCACTCACCCTGCACTCCCTCCTCTCAATTTGCACTCATGTAGGGACTCTGTTCACCCTGACTGCACACATGATCAATAGTCTGCCGGAACTCATAGGGACACTATCACCCTGTACTTACTCTTCTCACCATGCACTCACCAGTCGCTCTCACAGATCATCCTTCACTCTTGCCGCTCCCACTGCACCACACACAGGCACACTACCTACCTGCACTCACTCCTCTCACTCTGCACACACATCCTCTCAACCGACACTTACATGGGCCCTCCTCTCACATTGCATTCATGCAGCTCACCAGACACTCACATCAGCACATTTTTCACCCTACACTCGCACCACTCATACTATTCGCCATCACTCGGCAGGTAAAAGAGCACTCCTCTTACTCTGCAAATATAAAAATTACACAACTCATGAATATACACATATTTCTACAAAGCCACTCACAGAATACCTACTTTTTCTGTAGCACTAGATGCCTACTTAATTCCATTTGAAACAACAGGGCTGGTGCAAGAAGGGAGAATGGACTGAGAATGTGGGATGGCACAAGGAGGAAGAATAGGGCTGAGTGGTAGGGTGCTGGATTGAGGATTGTGTGACACCTTCAGTCAGTCCTGGCTTTCCATTCACCACAATACTTCATTCCGGGACATCCAGATTTTTTTGCATTGTAAATTGGTTTTGAAAATCCCAAAATGCAAAGTGCTACTGGATAAAATCTATGGTTGCCGAAGAAGTCAAGCATTTCATAAGTTCAGTTGGACGCTGTGATAATACAGGTTAGAAAGTGGATTTGTTCAATTCCAATACGGTAAGTGTTTGAGCCACATGTGAAACCATATATAAACCCTGTAAAGTTATTTTAAGGAAGTCCACTTTTCATTCACATCATTCTGCTGCAAAAAACATTGAAAAGGCTATATATTATTATTTTGGATTAGCGTGTACAAAATATGTTTTCCTTATGTTTAATTAAAAGGCAAGACAGGTATAGCAGAAGCAGCAGGGCAAGTTTTCTTAAAGCTTTTTTTTCTGTTGATCACATATGGTCAGGTGACTGCTGTGATATGCATCCAGACCTAAAAAGTTAAACTCTGAATCTTAGAAGTTCTGAAGCACGTGTTAACTAAGGTGTTTTAAATTTAAAAAAAGTGTATCACAACACTATACAAGTATCTAACTTTCCCAGACTGATGCATGGAGTTATGTCAATGGTTGCAGGGTTTTAGTCATTATCCAGAAGCAGTGCAGTGGTTTTATTACACTGTTTTATTTTTTAAAAAATCACATTGTTTTCAATTATTGCCAATAATCTTGCACAGTTCCTATCTGCACCCATTCTGACTTTGGTTCATTGAAATCTTATTAAGTGAATGCCAGGGACTACCAGGAGTTGGGTAGTGCACAGTTGTCTTGTCAGAATATGTATCCATTCCAGTAGGGCATAATCATGCAACATTATTTTTTTCCTAAATTAATACTGGCTCACTTAGTGTTTGTTCATTCCGTACATGTTTAGTGGACTCCATTAAATGTGTCATTGCATGGATACTAAACTGATGCATATATGTGCTTAAGTGTGAAATCACTGAACTTGGTATACATGCTTTCCAATATTTGCCCATGTCTTTACAGCAAACACCACTGCTCAACCTTTATATGGTGAGCAGCATGGAGGTTTAATTTTCTTTTCTTCGGAAGAATAGCCCAGGAGTAGATAGCAGGAAAACCTGACTGGAGCCAGGAACGCCATGATACCGGATGCATACCTTACTTTAGAATAACCTGCCCTATGTCCTGGAAAGCTGAACTGTGGCCTGAAGAGTAGATAGTGGTTAAGAGACCTTAACATGAGGCAGGAGATCAGAAATGGGAGATCGTATGATGGACCTCAAGGTCACAAAAACAGACCTGCTAAAATAATTCACAGAAAAAAGGGTCCTCCAAGCACTGAACTTGAAGCGACAGGGACTTTGGACATCCAGATGTCTTTACTGTGTAGTAGAAGGTCTCACCACTTGCCTATGCTGTGTGCCTATCACACCTGCATTCCTTCCAATCCTTCAAATCATTTATGACCTCCTGCTTCCCTCTCTATTGCCCAATCACAATGCAAGCAGTGCTGTACAGTTTACTAGAAAACAAGTCATGAAAACAACCACAGTTACTCACCTTTAGCCCTGTGACCACACAGTATTTCATCAATGCTGCAAAATCTTGGAGGCCAGCATGATCACCGGCAGGCCAATGTCCTGTTCCTAGCTACAATAATATCCTTATTGCTAGGTGTAGGAGGCTAGCTTAGTATATGGTGTACACTTATTTAGGTGAAGCACCTTGCACTAATCTAGACAACCCTTATGGTGGTTTTAGTGGTCTTAGACAACCGTAGAAAGCTCTCTAAGTGATAGCTGCTGAAAGCAGGCTTTAGAATTAATCCAGGACTGTTAAGCAGCTTATTTTACTTGATCTAATGATGTAGAGTAGGTTAAACGAAAAAGAACCACACAGTGTAGGTATAAAAATATGTCTATTTATTACACAACACTCACTAACACATTGGTATATATCCTAGCTGGAGATATCAATACAAATACAAAACAATACTCCAATTGCAAGAGGTAGGTAAGCACAATAAACAATGGTCTCCAGGGGGAGACCAAACACTATACTAGGAAAGTGAAATGTGAACTGCGACCGAAGTTGGGACTTGGCCCAGGAGACTCGTAAGAGCTGGGGTAAGTACCCAGGAACCCCACTGAGGCTGTGTGCAGAGTGGGAACACAGCTGTGTACTCAATAGAAGTCAATGGGAAAGTGGCTGTTGCAGTTCCAACAATGGAATCAGTGTTGGGGTATGATCCCAACATTACCAGTTTCAGTGCAGCCACAATATAGTTTGACATCTTGTAATGACTGATGTCCACTATATGTATTAAAATGGCTAACCACTTTACAGAGCCTGGAGAATTGACTCAGGGGTTTGTGGGGGTGTCCTGCTCATGCAGGGGCAACCTCAAACTTAATACCCAGCACCCTGCCTTCAGGATTGAAAGGCCTGCCTGAAGGGTGACTTATAGGTTTTAAGTGTAGTGACATCATACATAAGGAAACGTATATCTGTCATAATTGGTGCTAGCACCAGCTTACACAGGCTGCTATCGCAGGCCTGTAGTCACAGTTTTGAGTGGTCTTTCATGGGTGGCATAATACATGCTGCAACCCATGAGAGACCCCTGGTATACCTATGCCCTGGGTACCTTAGTACCATATACTAGGGACTTACAAGGGTACACCAGTAGCCAATTGTGGAGATACCAAAGTACTTACCATAGCAAATTTAGGGAGGAAGCATAGTGGCTGGGGTCCTGAATAGCAGGATCCCAGACAGACTCGTCACAAAAACATACAGACACCAGCAAAAACAGTAGGGGTAACCATGAAAGCAGACCCTACCTTCCTCCAATAGCTCTGCAGTTGATCCAGCTAGAAATATGATCAACTCCTTGGCTAAAGGTTTATTCACAAAAGAACTCCCTAAATCAAAAAGATTCAAACAAAGGCTCCTTGGAACTTCTGGTCAATAACCAACTGTTTCTAGCCAAAATGACTGAAAGAGCGGCTTCAAGACAAGTATCTACATTCAGCTGAGAAAGCAACCTTCGCTCAGATTACCAAAACAGATTCTGGTATGGCTGTGGCACAAAAGCAGCCCTGACGTCCACACGAGATTACTTAAACACTGAAATAGATTGAAAATTGAGAACCAGATTACCCATCATCCTTGACCTCTCCCTTGCCTTTGATTCTTTTCATCTCTACTGGGAATTGGCCCAATCTTCCTAAATAAATAAGTTTACATCTGTATTCTAACTAGAACATTACAATTGGGGCGGGCACCTCTGCCCATAATACTCCCTTCAAGCAAACTTTTTTTGTCAGCTTGTCAATAACAGCCTGGTGCATTCCTGCATGGGTGTGGCTTAATATGTTTTCTATATGGGAACTACTCAATGTGACACAGTAACAATAACTATTGGATTTGTTATTAGTGTAGCACAGGTGTGTGGTTGTGCATTTACACGCAGCAATCTTGCCAACTCATTACGCACAATTAACCCAGAATGAATTAATCGTATTTTTGTAACTGAATCTGTGACTTACCAGTCACATACCCCAACGTAACGAGTGGTAACCCACTAAGCAGTTTTGTGTAAAATAATAAATGCCAGGGCCCAAAGTCTTGCTTAGGAGCCTGTACCCGGCAATTTCAAATGTTGTGAGAGCCAAATACCAAGACTGCCTCTGTGTGAGTCTACCGTGTGCCACTTTCAACCACCACCGGGCACTCCCTCTGCTTTTTTTCCTAGTTCTTGCAGGTTATTTTTCATCTTTGCTTTATTCCTTGGTCACAATTTTGCCATCCTTCTCCTGTTCCACTTTTGGGTTTTCTCTCTTTTGTTCTGTAACAGAGTCTGAGGAGGAAAATGTGTGTGGGAACCTGAAAATGAGTGCCAGCAGGCTCCACCTTCAACTACCGGCTCAAATTGAGCACTGCTACTAAGTGTAATATTCCAATACCTGTACATAGGGGCTGCCTTACCCATGAATACTTTACATCTCATTGGGTAAACTAAAACTGTACCTTCAGCCAACAATAGGTCAGAAGCATTTGTATGGACTTGCAATGAGGTGAACCCTAGGTACAGTGTAAAATCTACCAAGATATGTGTGAAATACTAGTATACTATCAGGTTTGTCCAGTATGTTTAACCTGCACACTGCGTCCTCATATAATGGCTATGAGGTTAGCTCCAACCTCATTTCTAGAAATGTGTGTCCTGCCCCATTGCTTTGAGCAGTGTCGACTTTATGGCGAGCACCTGGTGCTGACTTTGGTGGAGGGCATTGTACTTAAAAATTACTTTTGGTTTAAAAGCACATGAACTTTCTTGTGCATCCGGCAGTTTTCAAGCAACAATAAAAATGTCAAGATAACTCTGGTGATTAATGTTCCTAATGGTGAGAGATCGAATGTTTTCTAGTGGCAATTTAGACTCATCATAAAGTAGCACAGAGGGTTAATGTTCCTGCTGCAAAGAATATGTACCATGCAGGTCACAGAAATGAGTGTAATCGAAATATAAGAAGCGTTTTCAAAAAAATTGTCAGAGAGAGGTTATAGAGAGATGAGGTGCAGTGTTGGTGAGTGGTAGTGAGGGAAATCAGGGAAAAGGTCATAGGGTAGGGGGCACCATTAAAAACTGTAGCAACAGCACTACTGGCCCAGGCTGGGAGTGTTAGCAGCCCCACCTCCCCTCCAGGGCCGGCTCTAGGCCGGTACGATCGGTGCCAGTGCACCGGTCGCTGACTTGGGGTGGGGGCGTCATTTTTGCAAGTATATTCTCATTTTGAAAGCACCTGCAACTACGTTCCTGGCCATCAGCAATTTTTAGGCATCAATTAAAACGTCAAGATAACTCCTGTCATTACTTGACTTCCTGCAAAGAGACCGAATGTTTGTCTTGTGGAAGTTTTGATTCATCCTAAGGTAGCGCAGAGGGTTAAAATGCCTGTTGCTAAGCACAGTGTGCCATGCAGATAACAAAGTGCATATAATGTAAACATGTCAGTGGGTTACTGCTTCTATAAGAGACCTCCTTTTGTTACTTGTCGTTTATAAGTCAAAATCCTAATATAGAATATTGAGCCATTAACTGTCAAAGAGCTGCATGCAAACTGCAAGGAATATATTATAGCTATATGTTTTTTGCTCAGTCTTTCATTATCCTAATGTTGCCAAAAGGGTTCATTTGGGTAGAAAACATTTCTTATTATTAAAGAGAACCCCTAAAAATGATGCTACATTTTAAAATCAGAATTTATGCTTTTCCAGAATAAGGACTCAAACTATATTGGCTACCAGTATCGCTGACATGTCACTCCTACACTACACCTTGTAGTCTTGTCTGATGTAACATTTCCTACAAACTGATTACACACATATGATTGTCTCTTTGCAATGTGTGTGTGGTGTAAAGCGCTCTGACACTAGAACGAGTGGTGCTAAAAAAACTAAATGAATCTGAGAAACAGTATATGGAGACTTGAGGGGAACTGTTAATGGGTGGTAGCTATGAAATCCGCGACAGAGGTTGTCATTGGCGGGAGGGAGGGGAGCCAACAGACATTGTCGCACACAGCGCCACCAGTGTTAAAGACGACTGCTCAATCCCCCCCCCCCCGAAATTCGGGTTTAGTTGCGCCCCCTGGTGGTGGTTACCCTAGTGTGGTAATCAAATCCTTTCTCTGTCTTTTATGTTTATTAAAGAACATGGAATTATCTAAGCCATTGGAATTGGTCTATGGCATGTAGTATTCACGGATGACAAACATTGGAAAATTTCCACTGAGCCTTTGTCTGTTCAGGATGCTCCTATGGGACCTTGGGAGAATGTTTCCATTGATTTCTCAGGACCATATGATTGTTTAGGCAGGGAAAGTAGATGTTTTATTGTTGTCATTGACAATTTTTCAAAATGGATGTATTACACTTTTTTTGAACATCCCAATACTGATGAAGTTATTTTCTTTTTAGAACATATCTTCAGAATTGAAGGAGCACCTGTGATTCTTATGTAAGATAACGGAGTGCAATTTGTTTCTACAATAATGTTACATTTTTAAAGTGGATTTAGTGTTCATTCTGGGGTGGCACCGTTGTATTGTCCTAGGGCCATTGGGTCAAGTGGAGAGGGTCAACATGTTCATAAAAGAAGGGATCCAGACTGCATTAGAGAGCAAACTTGATATTTTTGAAAGAAAAGGTTTGGAGTTATATTATTACTCCAAATGCCTGCACTGGAGTGACTACATACTTTTTGATGAGAAGTAGGCAAGTCAAAACGTTCTTGAGACCTCTTTTTGGAAAGAGTGCAAAAGCAGACACTTTAGAGTCTTGCATTGCTAAAGACATAAGTAACATAACAGATTCACACATTTATGGAAAATGTTATCATGACACCTGTCAGAAGGCTAAAAGCAAAAATGTTGAAGTGGGTGAGTGGGTATGTGTTATCAAACCCTCATTGAAGTGTAAGGATTCGTCTTAAGTTCACTGTTCCTTTCAAAGTGTAGAGAGTGACTGATTCTGCTGTTTTACTAAAGGACAAGGGTTGGTGGAACAAAAGCTCTATAGTTGTACTCAAACCTGGGCAGGAATGTTTGTTTGAACAGGAAAAGGCTGTGGATGCTGATGTGTGGTTTGAGGAGAATGGAGTAAAGTGTATTCCTGCTCCTGGTTCACTGGGCTTGGTATGGTTGCTGAAAGTTCCAGTGGAAGTAAGAACAATCCTGAGGCTCATCAGGTTGAACCTACTGTGGAAGGAAGTATTCTACAGGGTTCTTCTGATGAGGGTAATCTCGTGTTACAAAAGAGAAGCACCAGAGTTCCAAAGAAGATTGATTATATTCTAAAGTGATTTCTTTTTATAAAAAATACATTTAAAAAAACATGCATGTGGTTATTGTATCCTTACCCTGTCTTTTATGTTTATTAAATAACATGGAATTATCTGTGTCATTGGAATTGATCTATGTTATGTAGAATTCGCTGATGTAATGTTTGATAACTTAGAATTCACTGATGTAAGAGCTTAGGTTTGAATTGTGGCAGAAGCGGTTGGAGTTGGCTAGAGCTGAACGCTTTGGCTCTTGCACCAGTGGGTTGTTTTATGGCACTTAAATAAATATTGTTATATATTTGTTGACTCCATGGCTTCTTTACACCTAGCCTGAAAGCTGGTACTAGTGCAGCATTACAGACACAGTACTGAATGTTTTGTGAATTCCATGCAAGGGGTAAAAGTATATTCAAACGGCCGAGTATTCACAAGCATCTTTTTAACCACAGTATACGTATTATATATTTGATGCGGCTTGTTGATGCCGTTCCTTCAACAGGACATGCCAATTCCAAATAGTTACATATGGTTATAGGATACAGTCAGCGCCTAAAATGGGCAGGTACTGTCCGGTACGGAGTACCTGCGATTCTTTAATTTGAAAGGGAGGGGACTTACACTTCTCATTACTTCTGCAATACAATTAATGGAAGAGAAAAACAGGCACTTCTCATGAGCAAACAGATACTCTGATTAGTAAGTACCTGCACTACTATATTTCCATTTAAAGCACACGGTACAGTGCAAACGCGCCTGGCGAACGAGTACATAAGGTCCCTCGGTTTAGTATCGCTTTTGCTATTTTGCAGTTAACACACCGAGTAGTGGACACGGATTCAGCACTAGGTCAGTCCCAACAACATTTGAGCCTTCGCTACTCCTGAGCAAATATTACAGAAATTGTGAGCATGGTCCAGTCCAACAAGTGCAAACATCGTGCAGAGTTCCGTAGCAAACAAAACTAAAAAGGTGGAGTCACAGAAGGAGTTACGGGGCTATCCGTCGATGCTTTCACCATACCAAATAGTTTGCAAAAACGTTTCTTCAAACTTTGCAGTGTGAAAGGTCACGGCTTAACAACGCAACTAACACTTCACTGCCCACTTGTTACCTCCATGCGGCCACCTCCAACAACTGTCCTTGACCTCCACGGTGCCCCTCCCGCACCCCAGCAGCGCCCGACGGCTGCCGCACGCCCACCGTGCAGCCGCCATTCTGCCCCCCTGGGCGGACTACCTCAGTACTGTTTTCAGGGGGGTGGACTGAGACACGCGAGAGCACGGACTAGCTGCACGCCTGTGATCCCTTATTGCATTTGATAACTACGCCCGCTATACTTTTCTAAACACAAGCCGTGCAACTACTTTATACGTGTCAATAAAGTTCCCACGTGAATTTCAGAAAAGTAGCCTGCACCTCCGCTGTCACGTGGGCACTTAGTACATTCCAAGATGGCGGCCTCCATGGTGCGGCGGTGCTGGCTGTCAAGCAGGGGTGCTTTTGCTGCAATAACAGCCCCTCGTCCTCTGTGTGCAGGTAACGGGTTTCGGTTCACCACAAGCAGCCACTGTGCCTACTGGGTGACCAAAAACGACATCTGCGCGACTCCTGTCCATTGCATAGGAGACCGATTAAATGATCGCTGGCCCAGCGCCCTTGTCATACTTTATTGAGAAAAGAGTGCATTTCTGTTTGCTTTACTTTGTAATTGCTGAAAAGGAGTGCTCACGTTGTTTTATTTATGTTCTATTTAGCTCTGACATTTGTTTCGTTTCAGTGTGCGTGTGTATAATGTATTTCTATAGGCTATGTGTCAGCCCTCTTAATGGGTCTAGTGTGTCATTCACATTCTTCTGCCCACTATAGCATAGAGCAACGGACAATCCACTTCTGCCATCGGCTGACTTCACCGTGAGTGGCACCGTTCTGCTGTTTAATAAGGAGCAAGCACACTCACACAATGTATTTCCTTTCTGTTTCAGGGACTTCTGATGCAATGTATACTTTTTGAAACAAATAACACTTAAAAAAAATAATGTTGGCGAGGGCTGGGTAGCTCTCCCAACAATGTTTTATTTTTTAAACCAAGGAAAAACAAACATTGGCAAAGAGGCAGGCAAGGACACACTGATTGGTTTTGACAGTGCTTGTTTGTTTATCTGGGGACTCTTGTATTTTTGCCCACCCATAGTCTAGAGTACAAACTTGTTTTTCTTTTGAGTTCATGTTTTGTAGAGCTCTGGATTCTCTGCTTCCACTTTGTAACATTGCTCGACTATGCTTATTTGGGTACCATTCTTTGTGGCACTGCTTTCAAACCGTTTGTTCACATTGCTCATGGTGCTGAGTGGATGTATGACGTTACAACGCATACTTTTACAACGCACACCTTTACAACACATTTTTTACAACACAACATCCATTAAAACGCATGCCATTACAACGAATTTTTAAAAACTACCTTTACAACGCATACCATTACAACGCATAACATCATTGCATGTAAGGTAAGTATTGGATAGTGTAGGGGTAAAAATTACTATTCTAACTCCAGGGGGTGCAACAGTAGGGTAAGTGTTGGATAGCGTAAGGGTACTATGCGTTGTAATGGTATGCGTTGTAATGGTATGCTTTGTAATGGTATGCGTTGTAATGACTGCGTTGTAATGACATGCGTTGTAGTGGTATATATTGTAGTGTCATGCGTTGTAATGGTTGCGGTGTAATGGCATGCGTTGTAATGGATGTTGCGTTGTAAAAGTTTTGTTGTAATGGTAGTGCGTTGTAAAAGTTGCGTTGTAAAGGTTGTTTCCCGTGCTAAGTGTATACTTGCCCATGCTTGTAACCTCTATCACCAAAGGAGGCGGCAACTGTTAAATTGTATTTTAGTTTTTAATAACTCTTGTTCAAATTCAGGAAAGCATTCATTTAGTATTGTGTGACATGTTATGTTTCAGAATTTGTAATAATGAGATTTCATATATAATACACGTTTTGCAAATGTTGTTCATGTCAAGAGTTGAAACGAATTCAATTTTAATCAAAATGTTGTTTTGTTACTATAAATTACATTGTTGTTCAACTAATTTACTTCAATAATTTGAATTTTCTTAAAGAATGTAGCACATTTTTTAGTCTCTGATCACAAACACCAGGAGTCCTTCTCTGACCACTCCAAATTTCAGGAAACGTTCCCTCAGTGGGTGATAGCTCAGTTGATTACATTGGGCATCTCAGCAATAAATTTTTCGTACAGTGTTTTGTAGTGTAGCCTGATTAGTCTGCATCAGAGAGTGGTACATATAGTCGATTACTTTTAGAGCCGATAGATGAGATTGAATAAATTAGTCATAGGACACATTGATGAATAACAATATTAATTTAGGGCTTAGCCTACAATTGGAATAAGAGACTTGAATACTCACTGAGAAATGAAGCATGAGGACTTGAGCCTTTCTGTCCAAGTTGATATCAAGCGTGCAAACTGAGTTGTGCGCCTAAACTGCAGGGGTAAAAGTGAAATGGTTAGCACCTGTGATGATTCATGCCTCTGCCCACAATATATCATGAACTATACCTAATAGGGTTTCTAGGGCAGGCAGATAGTATGGGAATATCAGTGTGGCACTCGGTGAACAGTGTAATGTTGACAATAATCCAGTGTTTGTTAATCCATTTGAATTGTGTAATTGTTAGTTCTGGTGTGTGATTAAAGTGCATTCTTCTTACCTAAAATGTAAGCCTTTGGTTGGGCTCTGAGGTATTATATCTGTAGGTTTACTGTTGAGTTCTAAATTTTTGCTACCCCACCTACATGAGACGCCTGTCAATTGCCTGCCCTTGCGACCCTGTGAGTCCAGTGCGGAAGCGGTTTTACTTGGTCCAGTTTGCATAACCATAATAGGACAAACCCCAGAAAATCAATACAAAACAACCTTAACCATCATGATTGGGGCCCAGTAGCCCCTGCCTGCCCTACAGCCCCTGAACGGGGTCTGACAATTGGTGGCAAGTGTGTGAGATCTGCAAGTTCCAGTTGTCTTCAATCAAACAAGAAGTCCACGTTAAGCACAGCATTACCTATACAATACAGTGGAAGATACAAAGTTGGTGGGATTAGATGTCAATCTATTTGGAGAGAATGTGCAGGGCTTCTTGAAACAACAATAGGGATATTTTTGTTTGCTTTGTTGAGGAGTAGTTATAGAAAATGTGATAAGGAAGTAACTGTGATGGACTCTAGAGAGGGTGCTATGATTGACACCTTGAAGGGGGTGATGCAGCCTCAGCCTCTCTTAGTCCCTTAGTACAGGGGTTTTCCTCAAACACACCGAGTGTGTCCATTTGTTTACTGAAGATAATCCCCCCCACCCCACCGAGACCCCATTTCTCATTTCAATTGTTCTACTGTAACCAATTTTAGGAGCTATTCCCATGAGGGTGGATTAAGACTGACTGAGATCCTGAGCTTGCTGTTGGAACTCCCAAAATCTGAGGAAGAGGAGAAAGCCAAGGAATTTGAGATGGAAAATTTTTAGACAGGTGGAATGAGCCTGTGAGGAAAGTAAAAGGAGTCGAGAGGAGAGGCAGAAATAAAGGTATAAAAAAGAAAGGAAGAGAGAGAGGTGCTAGCCTTACCGAAGGAAAAACTCGTACTGGCAACAGAGCAACAGAGACAGCTACAACTGGGAAAGGCGATTCCATCTTTAGCAATACAGGACCAACCAATGTTCCAAAAGAGCTTGTAAATTGTATGTAGAAAGCCAGTATATTTTGTGAGTTATGGAATTTCTTGTTGAACGTAGACTTTGCCTGATGTGTCTAGGTCTACCCCTTTAATGGTTTGTTTGCCCGTTGAAGGTACAGCAGTCATTGGGGGAATGCCTGTATCTGATGAAATGAGCTCTGAGCAAATGAAGGAAGCTATGATTGGATGGTTTGGGCTGAAGACAACTCCATACTTTCAGATTTTTAAAGCCAGCAAGAGAGCGGATGGTTTTCTCTTCAAACCAAGTTTTTATCTTGTAAGACTTGACAGGAAAGGACCCAGAGAAGCTTGCGGTGTTGCTTGACAAGTGGTTAGCTAAAGGGGTTAACAAAAGACTGGAACAGAGATTTGAGTTTACTTTGGAATGGTGCACCAATAAGCTCCAAATCCACAACGAACGAGAGTATACATAAGGACAGGTATTCCTTTTTATTCTGGAACAGCATGAATTTAAACCAAAGGGAGAGAATAATTCTCAACCGACTGGTTCCAAACTGCGGGTAAGGGCCAGGGTCAAGTCAAGCCAAACACGCTTTATTCAATTTCATATATGAATCATAAAACATTACAGTTAAACAGACATCAGTTTCACAATTAGTACGATTTATATAAAATTACATTATCATTTTGGTTAAAACAGTTCTCCCGTAAGATATTCTGAAAAATAAATAATTACAAAATTATATATCATACTGACTTAAAACACAAACTCTCCCTCTAATCCATAACTCTTTCTGACTGTTATCATTTCTTTAATAAAATCGAGGACACAGTAACAGATAGCAGGAGAATCCAGAGAAAGAAGAAACCCAAAACCTTCAATATAAGAGATGAGCCCTCAATAGAGGTAACAGAACTCTCTCTCTCTCTCTCTGTCTTATGCAGGGCACAAAACAAAGTAAAGCACAGAGTGCTTTATTTTGTCATGTTATGACATGGGCACAATGGAAGATTATTTGCCCATCCTCTGCTGCGGGAAGGCGACCAGAAAATGAATTAAGGACAAGCGGAACCTAGACAGATTAAATCTATGTTGGGGGTTTGTAAATAAACTAAGAGATGGTTGAGGTTCCGTAACCCACTCACCCACAGTCCGATGACTTAAAGAACTCTACTGATTCAGCAACTGTAAATGCTTTGCACTCACTCTATTTTCATAAGCTGTTTTAAGAATAGATTTTACTTGCTGGGGTAGATTAGAAGTATTGAGAGAAAAATCAGCTAGGTCCAATTCTTGAAATGTACGTTTAAGATAACTGAACCAGGGAATAAAATACATTTTGGATAAAAGACGATCTAGAATAATGGACCTTGTAAATTCTAATTCTGAGGTAAGCCAGATCTTTGCCCATAGCAGTAAGGGAGCCAAATGAAGCTTGTCTTCAATGTGTCCTAAGCCCAATTGTTGGTGGCATAAGGACGTAGATGAACCTTTGGGTACTGATAAAAGCCTTTTGATAAAAGTGTTCTCTACCACCTGGAGCTTGGAACAATTACTGTAGCCCGACTCCTGCCCCGTAAGAGGCAATCATAAGGCATTTTGCTCTATATAAGTTAATCATCTCTTTAACAGGTTTATGACCCAGATGGGCAGCAAAACAGAAAAGAGCCTCCATAGCTCTGGTCGTCTCTATAGCTCTTAGTGGCAGTAGAAGATCCCAAGACACCTGTGAATTAAAAACTATTCCCAAGTAGGAGAACCTTGAAACTTTCTTGACCACCATGCCCTGTACCTCAAATATTTTGGACTTAGTTCTCTTGGGACAGCACACCAAAATATATAATTTTTTATGGTTCACTTTTACGTCCAGAGATTCCATAAAAACCCCAAAGCCATCAAAGGATTTCTGTAAACTGTTTGCTGTCCTAGCTATTAGGACAGCATTGTACGCATATAATAGTGTAGGGATAAATTCACTCCAAACTTTGGGATAGTCAAGTTTTTCCTTCAACTAGTAGGGCACTGGTGGCCACGAGTGTCTAGATAGGGGTCGCACCTTGAGAGTGCTCCCGACCCCTCCGTCATCTTCTCACATCCAGCCCAAAGACAAGGAGCTGGTGTTGTCCCCAGTCGTTCATGAGTGCCCTGGCATGGCACTGGGTTGTCCCAAGCCACCACTGCGACCAAGAAGCCAGGCGGCCGCAGCGGAGAGACAACGCGGCCCAGGCGCAAAATGGCGGTGCCCAGGCTGTGGTGAACTCTGGCCTGGAGACCGTGCGGGCCGCACCCGGCATATCGGGAGCGATAGAACAAAGTCTGACGGGAGCCTATCCTGCCCGCTCTGAATATCGGTGACACAAGTCAACCCGGTCGCCTGACTCTTGGATACGTAGCGAGAAATCAGAGAGCGAATGGCGGGGCGAGCTGTGGCACCGGGTGGCCGCCCGCCTGCCGTCGGATAAAGGACGTCACAGCTGAGAAGTGCCATGGTCTGGAAACAGCGAGGGCCCCCTCCGCAGTGGAGCGGCAAGGCTCAAGAAGGAGCCAGGCGGACGAAGGTCCCTGAAGGAAAACGGACTAGTAGGTGCAGAACCTGCCACCCGAAACTGCGGCCTCCAGAAGAGAAGAGGTGATGGGCCTCACCACTGTAGGGCAACAACGAGGGGGCTGGAGAAGCAGCAGTCCGGCCAGAGCCTTGACTCTCCCGAATCGCTGTCCCTGCAGGTGAGGAGCAGCAGGGGCGGCTGAAGCCGATGTCGGACCACTCCTGTCTTGCGGCGGTGGGGACATCCGGACATGATGAGACCGTAGGAGCAGCGGGGCGGTCGGGTGGCGTTACCCCCCTTTACCTGTGTCCCACCAAAAACCCAGATCTGGTGGCCAGCTCCCACCGGACGAGCTGGCCTAGGTGCAAGTGTGAATCATAGTGGTCGCAGCGAGTGCCTCAGAGGGATTGAAGAGTGCACCCGGCACATCTGGGGCGGAAGAAGGCCCTATCTCACCCCTCTAATCGCCCTGGAGGAGGGCCTGATCACGTACAGGGTGAGGACCCCGTTTCTTTGAGGGGAACCAGGATAAAAGTACTCGTCTTGGATGGCATTGGAGGCTCCAGAGCGGACAAAACATTTCTGGGCACGGCAACTATGGTGGCCAATAGGGTCAAAGTGACCAAACCCTCCCCCCCCCCCCTACAATCACCCAGTGGGGGAGAGGACTGGACTGGTGTACTGCACATGAACAACCTGTATATGAGGCAAGGGGTTGTCCAGCCAAATATAAACTGGTATGGGATAAATGGCTGGGACTGTTGGATTAAAGGGGCGTGGGTGGGATATAGAGAACTACAACCTTGATCTTACTGCAGGATTGCCATGTGTTCCTACTGTATAGAAAGGAATGACAGCCTGGCATAGTAGATGTGGTCGGTGTCAAACGGGGGTGATCCATTATCATGAACAGTCGTGTTTATTTGTTTGCTTGATTAAAACTAATACATTTGAGTATACAGGGATGTGGAATTCCTATGGCCTGATGCCCAGGACATATTGTTTGGGGTCAAGGGCAACAGATTTTCATGTGTATTTTGTCCTTGGAACAAGTAGGCCCAACCCCCTGCAGCACAAACCCTTTGGCTGCCAGTTTGCAGTACCGCATTATGGCACAGGGAAGAGCACTGTCTGCAATTAAGCTAATATTTTTGTCCATATGTTAATGCTGTTCAAACTTGTATTTATGGTTCATTAAATAAAAGCCTTTATTATTAGGGTGAGTTCTCTAAGTACATTTTGTAAGCTCTGACTGCACTACTGACAGTGGTTCCAGTATAAAAATGTGTACATACGTTTTCAAAGCTTAGCAATATGAGGCTATGTATAATGCTCACGCCGGAGTTGCAGAACCGATTTGGTAGTAGAGCGGGATCGGGATCTTTGAAGACTGTTTGACTACAAGACCACCCCTCTTCTCTGCACTCGTGAGAGGCGGTTAGTCCACCACAATTTGGTTGAACAATCTAGAAATGGGAACGCCTCCTCAAGTATCAGTATATCCATTAAGCGTTAAGTATGTGTGCTGTTCAGAGAATTTTTAAATAAACAACTTTTTTCTGATACCTTCATGGAGGGATATTATACACATTTGGCCCTGATGAAAGCCATGGACCCATAGGGCCGGTCACTGGCTGAAACATGTTGGCAGATATAGGGTCATAGGACCATTGTATCCTGGGAATTCCCTATCCTTTCTTTTTAATAACTACCCTCTCTCCTTATTAAAGGGATACCTGGAGTGGATGGTGTTTTTTTTAATCTTTAACCCCCCCTCTGGCCATTTCTCATGAGAGCTCCCTGGAACATGGTTGAGCCCACCCTGGCCTTTAGGAGCCAGGGTGACCCGATGATAAATCATGACACTATTAGAGTGTGTGAGGGTAATTTAACAAAGAGGTTGTGCTCCCAATAGTGGTAGTAGCACGTCCTCACTCCTCATTTTGAGAACTGTGCCTATTCATTATTCTTTATATATTTTGTTGTTGTATTGGATAATTTTTGTTGTGGGAGTACCCTGAGGGCCAGTCTTGTACATATGTATAATGCTCCCACAATGCTCTCTGATTTGATGCAAATAGTTGCAGAAGCTTGAAAGCAAGATTGATGATTCTGTGCTTTCAAAATAAAATGTTCTTAAAAAAATGAAAGCCGGAAAAAAAACATTTAGCTAAACTACTGTAAAATTTCAGGTACCATTTCTTTGTAGCATCATTTAGTAACATGTAATGATGTATGCTAGTATTTCCCGAAAATATTTATAATGGAAAATCAGTGTAATCCGTTTCATTAAGATTATGGGAAACACAAATATACCAGCATTGGCAACGCCAGTAGGTCTGAAATTGGTGTTCAGCTTTTTAGTTTTGTCAATGTGTGAATTGTTTTGACATGGGTTTTGTAAAATCTTATTGGTGTGGGAGCGGCCAGGCCCTCACCATTATATCAAACATTGGCAAAATCAAAATTTGTTTTTGGTCTCAAAAAGCACACACTGCCACAGTAGTTACTGTCAGTGAACACAACTACTTTGTGTGCCGATATGCTCCTTGTGAAAGAGCAGAACGCTGTCACTCACAGTGAAGCCAGCCGATACAGAGAGAGAGAGAGAGAATTTTAATGAACGCAAAAGGTGATGGTCAATGACAAACCAAATTAGCGGCCCAATTATTAAAGAAAGTTTCAAAAGGGCACCCTTGGTATATGTCCTTGCATTATGTGCAGCTATACACCTTTCGTGAATTCCCGAGAATTTACAGAAGTAGAACAAGAAATAATACTCCTAAAAAATATTTGTTAACTGCATTTTAGCATGAGCAAATGTGCATGTGTAGATTATCTCTTACGAAAATCTGTGTGTTTGCAAGTTCACTTTCCCTCCAACCACTTTTTTCCCCAACTGTGGAAGAAGGTTTACATCTGCCATTGTCAGGAATACATTTCCAACATTTCTCAATATGGGAAAAAGTTAGAGAAGAGTTGTTGAAAACCCTTAAATCATGCGAGTTATTAGGTTTGCACAGACTCAAAAGAGCATTCTAACCCTGGAACTATTACTTAACACTACCTTCAACCCCAGTATGCAGATCTGCGGAAACATGGCAACATAAGGGGATTGCAATTATTCAAACACTACTATGGTACGAGCCCTGGCATAATCAGAGAGGCCATATCAGAGCTCTTATATAATACGATTGCTGCCATAATTTGTCGCTGCACTACATGGCTTCAAAGGGACAAGTGGACTTTGTTACAGGACAAGTAGATTTAGAAAGCAACCTGTTCCATGGACAAGTAGATATTTTAGTAAATTCCACACCCCATGTATAAAAAAAGATAAGTGAGGCATAAACCATTCGTATAAATAAGGAATAAAAAAGGTGCCAAAGTACACCCTTGTGGGACTCCTTTCATTGATGTTATGGAGTTCGTTGTTATCATCATTTGGGCCATACCAAATCCTCACTGTTGTCTTGGAATGTAATCTACGTAATAAGGTGTCAAGTAATTACTCTACTCCCATGATGCCCATCATGAGCCACAACTTGTCCCGATTGACAGTGTCGAAAGCGCTTGATAGGTCTATGAAGGCAAGAGCTCTTCATGGACCTAGTGTACTTACTAACATACAAGAACAAATTGAGGCATTGCTCTGTGGTGCCCAATCCTGGCCGAAAACCATACTGGACCCTTGACAATACATGATTGTTGGCTGCCCAATCTTTTAATTGAACCAGGAGGACTCTTCCTAAAACATTTATAATAGTCAGTCAATGAAATCGGTCTGTAACAGGCTGGGTCATTTTTGTTCCCTTTTTTAAAAACCGGAACCACTATTACCTCACTCCAAGAACCAGGTAAAAGGCCAACAATAGCTGCTCTAATAACATTTGTTAGTAGTGGGGCCCAAAGACTTGTATTATCCTTAAAAAAATCCAAAGGCACCTTATCTAGCCCAGGCACTGTATGGCGAATGCCCCGAGTAATAGCATTTTCCACCTTTTTTGCTGAAATACCATTACTAAAAAGTGACATTTGTACTGCTTTTCGGCCCATACTGGATAGTGGATGTCTAAAACCTGGGTCATTTCCAAAGGAGATGAGGATACAAGCAAAAAAAGAATTCGATTCTAAGTCAGAAATACAAGGAGAAGAGAAAACTAGAAAGTTTTTCCACACTTAAAGTGATTACTTGCTATTGGTGTCACAAGGAGAGGCCTTACAAAAGAGATTGTCAGGTGAAATAGTCCAGCTACACTCATGATAGCAAGTGTGTTGTTTTTGAGTGAAGCGACCCAAGAGGGCCCTGTTGTACTCATCCTAGTATCATGGACATTTTGGAAAGAGATGCAGAAGGTCTTAAGCACATCCATCCATCATGTTTTTTTTTGTTGTTGTTGGCAGCAACTATTCGTTGGAGGAAGATATTAAGAGCTATGTTTGAGAGAAATATCTCAAACTTTAGGAGATGCTCCCTGATGCCAATGACATAGGTTTGGTAGCCATTAGCAAAATCATGGAGTACCCCAATGTAGGAAGGTGGATATCTGACTATATGGTTACCCCAACTTTTTGTCTAGTGTTTTGCTGGTTTTCGACTTAGTTGGCCTGGGACCCTGCTATTCAGGGCCCCAGTCTATCTGCTTTCGCTATAAAATGGACTCCATGTACTTTAGGTACATACCAGATTGGGTATTGGGTCACCTTTGTGAGTCCCTGTATAGTGTACCAGAGGTACCCAGGGCATAGGTACATCCAAGGCCTACCAGGGGCTGCAGCATGTATTATGCCACCCCTGGCTGGTACTCCAAACTGACACCACAGGTCTGTTCACACAGCCTGGATAAGGTGTCGTAATCACCTCTTATTTAGATATAGTATACCTATAACCTATAAGTCACTCATATGGCAGGCCTTAACAATCCTGTAGGCAGAGTGCTTGGTTTTATGTAAGAGGGTGCCCTATCTTGAGCTGAGCCCCTCTGCAGCTTTTGGAACAATCTCCTTATAGCTGTTCTATGATATAGCCATACCATATACTCTTAAGTGCATTATAATCCTTGTGGTTAATGCTAACTTTGGTTTGGCTTTATCAAAACATGCCGTGTAAGGTGTCAAACACTTTGGAATACTACCCCACCCCACCAATTCTGGCGGCGGGGGTAGCATTCCACCTTTCTACAGGGAAAAGACATGTAGCTTACTGCATTACCCGGGTAAAGTTAAACAGAGCCTTAGCATCGCAAAATGGATGCTGCTGCCACAGACACGAGTTTGACTTCCTGTTGCTGGGGGAAACTCCAGCAAGGGCGTCCTGGACAATAGGTTTCCTGTCCAGTGAGGTGCCAGCACCTCCCCAGACAGGGGTTTTGTGTATTGGGGCAGGGAGGGCTGCATTCAGTGAATGCATCTAGACACTGCCTGGGGCACACAAGGTGCTCCATGCATAGCGCGGTTCAAACCAGTTGCTGGGGCACTCCAACCCCAGTTCTGGCGCGAAACTGGACAAAGGGAAAGGGGTGTAACCACCCCCTTCTCAGGTCCACCCGTAGGAGGGACCTAGTCAGGTAATCCAGCCCCCATCCCTAGTATAAGTATAGGAGCTGTGTCCCCAGGATTTTAGATTATCCTGGACGAATCTTTGAAAGACATATCTTGGACCTTTAACATTCCATTCTGACTGGAAGACGGAAGACACCCCCCTTGTGGTCAAGGAGTGACCACCCTGTGCAAACAGGCACCAACAGCAACTTCGCCGGTCTGCAGTTTCAAGGCTCCCGTCAGAACCCGAAGGCTCTGCGACTCAAGAACTAGACTTCCAGACTTCTCTGACTCCGATCCACATCCACAGCAAAGCTGAGACCCGTGGCGGACACGAGAGACGTGGGACCGGACATCTAGGACATCCTGCATTTTGCTACCTGCACTCCTTTCCTGAAGCCTCAGTAAGTTGTGCATTGGGGTATGAGAAGCCCCAGCCCCGAGCACCATTTGCACCCAGGCCCCCACTCTCCCTGAGTGTCCAGTGGGTCCCGCCTTTGCATTTGAGCTCAACGCGTCTTCCTGGTTCCTTGCCCGTTGGCTAGTGAGCCACCTGAAGACGCCATCTTTAATTTGCTTTGCTTTCCTGGTTGCTACAGCTTCCCTGAAAAGGAGAAGCCCCACAGACCTTGCTGGTCTGCAACAGAGCCAATCTCAACATCCTGCGTGGGTTGCGGTTGCCAAGGCTTGTTGAGTCCAATCCGGACACCGACACCGCAGTCATCTAGATCCAGCTCGAATCCAGCGCCTGGTCATCGTCGATGTCTCCTGGACCTCATGGCTGAAGAGACAAATTCACCTTCTTCACCTTCAAGCACGCGACATCGCCTGGTTCCTTCCTGATCACTGGCTAGTGACCCAGACTCTGTCCCCTCTGCTTTCAGGTTCTTTACATCACCGATCCACCCTTGGATCCACCGGGACACTTTTCCTCTGGTCACCTGCAGCACTTCTTTGCATATCTCCATAGAAAACGACAACGAAACCCGACACGAAAAGACACCTATGCACCCTTCTTCCCTCGGTGAGGTAACACGAGTACTCCGGTGCTCCCGTGGGTCTTGTCTCTCGAAGTGTCCTATTTTAAAAGGGGTTCATCCTAGTCCATCCGGAAGTGTCCTTAAACAGTAACTTTGTAACTCCTCCGTTTCCCATTATAAGTCAATGGTAACTCGCGACTGTGTTTAGACACTGCACGCGTCTCCCGTGGGCCTCCTACTTCCTAACCTTTGGTTGTTTAGTGTAGCCCCAGCGATGCCCTAGGCCTACTCTCTATTTCCAACGTGGCTCTTATACCACTTTCTTAGTATATGGTTCGTGAGGCCCCTAGGGCATTACTGTATATTGTGCAACTTATCTTATGCTAATTGAGTAACTTGTGATGTCGTTTTACCTCTGACTAAGTTGCACCAACACTGGGTTGTGTGGGTGTCCCCTGGACACAGGCTCAATATGCAGTTCTCACACTGCCAAAAGAATTCTTCTTATGAAATAAAGTTTTTAATCCATTTTCTTCAATAATGCTTTTTATTGAAATTCTTTGATTTTAATCACCAATTCATATATTCATCCAAAATATAAGATCCAAAATTGGGTTCTCATTCATGTATATCCATTAACTCAATCCCAATGCATTTCGGAATCCTTCTTTGACTTAGATTGTCAGCTATGTTGACCAGGAACTGTCCTAGATTCCTAAGGTCCAGAGAAACGTAGTAAGCAGATTAGAACAGATTATGAGAAGGCACAGGCCATGGCACCCATTGCCGCTGCAGACAAGGTATTGGAGTCTGGTCACTGTCAGAGGGGCAGGGTTTGTTTTCTGCTGGAGTATGTATCTGTGAACAATTCTCTCAGGCACAAATTGAATTGTGTGCTACTGGCCAGTGACGTGCAGACATACAGAGAGATTCTGTAGAACAGATCCTACTTTCCGATTTAGTGGAACCTGTGGAAATAAACCCATGGCCCAGTTCGTGCCAGTGGTAGGTAATCTGTTTGAGCAGGTGAGAATTGACAACATTAGTCCATTTAACCCCCTCACTATCAGGAAAGAAATATATCTTGGTTGTTATATATCATGCCACCAGGAATCCAGAATCAGTACCCTTTGAGAAGCAAGGTAAGTAGCAAAATCACTCATAGGGATCTTTTCATGGGCTGTATTTCCTAAGACAGTGGAAAAGACTTTATCTTCTTACATGAAAGAGGTGGCAGAGTGACCTTGTATGCCGTATCACTTCTTCACAGAGCATGGGTTGGTGGGAAGGTTTTACAAGACCCTTAAGATGAATATGGGACCTTTAACCGGGAACCTCAGTAGAAAGTGAGATCTCCTTCTGACATAACCCTTATGACTTATCCCTGGTTCACCTATGGATACATTCAACAGAAAGGAGTTGTGTTAAGTCACTTTGAACCTCTATTTGGGCTCCTGGTGGTTGGTCCGATCAACTTAGCCACAGAAGGGTGGGAATAAACTTTGGAGACCTCTTAGAAGGATGTACTGAACTCTGTGATTGGCCTGCCTCAGGAAATTCATGAAGCAGTAGAGGAGTCAGGCAAAGAAAAACCTTCAGTTGAGCCGAGAGCTGATAATGAAATCCCCTAAAACTGTGCTCATGTAGTACTAAGAGGTGTTGGTGCTGAAAACCATTTGTCCAAGAGCTTCGAAGGATAAATGATGTGCGTTGTATAACGTAGTGCAGAAGGTTTCTGAGGTTAACTACTTGGTGGACACATGCCTCAATAGAACTGAGGGATTCCATACGATGACACAGGTGAGGTTAAGGAAGCCCTTTAGCCGCTTTCTGATCTACTGCATAGTGATGTGATGTATGGTTCTGTTGCTGCTGTACAGATTGCCCCTTAACTACTTCCATGATCAGAAAAGACAGTGTAGAGAAGTGCTGGGACGATTATGCCATCTCCTTTTGCTCCCTCCAGGGTTGACACCTGTCTGTGTACATGCATAGATATAGGGATAATTTCCAAGTGAAGAGCAAGGCTTAGAGAATGCCTGCCTAAGTCCAGGAGTACGATTCGGTGGAGGTTGCAGGGATGTTAAACTGAGGGGTGATCGAGCATTCCAGTGGTCTTTGGCCTGGTTTAGTGGTATTCGTTCTCAAGCAAGGCTCCAGAGACTTGTGTTTTTGTGTACCCTCAAAGAGGTGACCAAGACCAACACAAACCCGATCATCAGAGCTTATGAGCTAGTAGAACAAGCTGGGGGCTATCTGAGTGAATATCATTGAGGTAACCATTGGCTATAGTGCAGATCGAGTTAGCACCTAGTGCCAAAACTGCATTCTCCATGCCAGCGGAATTGTACTAGTTTAGGGTCATGCCTTTTGGGCTTACGAATGCTCCTACCACTTTTTAGCTCCTTGTGAACTATGTTTTCTCAGAGCTGGAAGAGTTGTGATTGGTGTACAGTGACAACATTGCCATCTTTAGCAGTTCGTTGAAGGACCTCTGATGCACATAGAACAAGTATTGGTCAGGATGTAAAAACAGAAACTGACCATCAAGGCAATCAAGTGCATGTGGGCCAGTCCTCTGAAATCTACAGTGGTCATCAAGTTCACAACGGGAATATTCACCAATTGGATGCGAAGATCCAGTCTGTGTTGGAGTGGGATGTTGTACCACTCAGACCCAAGTGAGACCATTTTTAAGACTCTGGCTAATACAGCAACTTTGTGGCCAACTATGGCACAGTAGCTGCACCCATCACAGTCCTGATATAAAGAAACAGTCTAAGAAAGTGCTCTAGACGGCTGAGTGTCAGAAGGCCTTTGAGTACCCTAAGACAACTCTTTACAATGCATCTGTGTTGACTGTGCATGCGATGGCCCGCCCTTTATTGTATAGACTTACACCTCAGATAAAAGAATTGGAGTGGTACTTGCTGGATGGTGACAAGGGTAGAGAACTTCCAGTGGCCTATATCAGCCTCAGACTGCTTCCTAGGCAACAGAACTGAGTATCCCTTGAAAAATAATTCTTTGTGATATGGCAAGCTTTGAGGAGGTTCCCGCCTTACTTGTTGAAGTTTGTGCTCAAGAAAGATTACAAACCTCACAAGTGATGGATGGAAATGAAGGGCGAGATTCCCAGGTTGCTGAAATGGTCTGTATTGTTACAAGATCTAGCTCTCTCAGTAGAGCAGAAGGCCTCAAAGAATCATGAAGATGCAGGTGGGCTTTCCTGCAAGTTTTCCGAAAACGACTGGGAGGGTTTGGGGTTATTCCAGAAATGACCAGGCGCACACCTGAGTAACCGCAAGGTATATACTACTCCAGAGTACAGCAGTCCAGGCAAAGAAGGGCGGGCGGTAATCCCTCGTAACCGCTCGAGGTGGGACCCCAGGGATCCACACTAATTGTACAATAACAACAAAGCCCTTGCACTGTAGACAAACAGTAATTACTTAGTGATTTACAGTATCAATGAGAAAAATAGAGCGAGCACATCAAGACTTAAGTGAGTCGATCAATTGATGCAATAAAAAGAGTTCAAGAAGCTGTAAAGTTCTTGGTGTGTAACACCGGTTTTAATGTTCCTCTGTACTGGCCAACACGTGTTTCATCGCAGGGAACAGACTGCGAATCTTCAGGGCTGGGTATAGATACAAAAAATGCATTTGTAACGGTGTTTAGCACGAAATTAAAGTTCAAGTGGTATGTGTGACCGGGGTGAAAAAATGGCATGCCTTGGAGTGACATTGTGTCAATAGTGACTTGATACAGTAGGTGACTGTAGTGGGAGTGAAAAGTGAATATGATACTGTAAAGTATCAGCAGATGGTGAAAAAGTGACTGTATTCTGCGAGTCTACAAACATTTGTATTGACACTGACCAGTGTGAGAGAACGTGAAGGTGACGGAGTAAATAGTGGGTGTTTGTGTATATATCTATATCGAATGCGCACCCCCGGATGACTTGAGTGACTATCCGAATATACATCTGCTGATACTTTACAGTATCATATTCACTTTTCACTCCCACTACAGTCACCTACTGTATCAAGTCACTATTGACACAATGTCACTCCAAGGCATGCCATTTTTTCACCCCGGTCACACATACCACTTGAACTTTAATTTCGTGCTAAACACCGTTACAAATGCATTTTTTGTATCTATACCCAGCCCTGAAGATTCGCAGTCTGTTCCCTGCGATGAAACACGTGTTGGCCAGTACAGAGGAACATTAAAACCGGTGTTACACACCAAGAACTTTACAGCTTCTTGAACTCTTTTTATTGCATCAATTGATCGACTCACTTAAGTCTTGATGTGCTCGCTCTATTTCCTGCAAGTTTTGCCCAACAGATGGCCAGACGTCTCAACCAGTAAGGTTCTGGGTAGTTTGAACTGGGGGTGGGGGATCAGGGGAAGGTAGGCTGTTGGGACAGTAATACCCCTTGCCTTGCAAATGGACGAATCCCCTGCCTTGAGTGCCCAACTGCGTGTGAAACTGGTATCCTGATTTTTTATTTAAACCCTGACATTGTGCTAATCTAGCATTAGTCCAGAGGTTTAGGTCTGTCCTTGGCAGTGAGAGTTTAAGGAACTGTAGTAAAAGACGATGGATTATTGTTCCTGTCCTGAGTGCATCATGTAAAGCGGTGTTAGTAGTGTACCATATTTCATGATTTATAATCTGACTGTACCTTTTCCTATGCCAAAGAGTGAGGTGTACTGACCTCTCTCATGTGAAGTTCAGACCCAGAACCTTGTACTGACATTCTGTGTGTTTGTCGAGTGGGTGTGTACGTGCGGTGCATGTGTAGCACATGTATGGTAGAAGGTTTCTGTGTGAGAGTGTTTTGGGCTAGTGGGGTCTATTTTGGTTGCCTCTGGTTTAACATGGCACAAAATGGATGATGAGGTCAACTTCCCAGACAGGGGAAGTGTACTGCCTGCAATCCTGTAGGTGGACGGTGGAGACCCAAACACTAGAGTCAACAGGATGGAGACAGGCCTACCTTTAAAATTCCATGAAGACTTTGTAAGCAAGGGGCCGCTAATGAGTTCATTCCGAGCACTGCCATTTAGTAAACAGTACTGGTGGGACTGCATTTTCTGTTGCGGAAGTGGAGTTCGTTTCTAGGCCAGGCCTGACCCAGCCAGTGTAATTGTTAGTTTAATATGGCATTGATGTGCAAATACATTAAGGGTAGTGGGGAGTCAGTTATATTATGAACACACATTACGCCAAAAATATATAGTTCATCTAATGTATTTATATTCAAAGGAAGAAAGTCCATACATCTGGCAAAAATATAACTTAATTACAGTCAATCAAATGGCTGCATTTAATAAATGTAACAGCTTTAAACCAGGATGCTTCTTTTTATCAACTTTCCAGCCAGTGTAATTGTTAGTTTAATGTGGCAGTGACTGAATATGTATGAGAATATTTTCAGTCTGAACTACACCAAAAAGCTGTCGTAGTAAACACAAAATATGAATAAATCATGCTTGAGAAACGTGCTGAACACTAAAATGTATGTTCCCTACTCCATAAAACCCTAATCGTGTAGGCATAGACCTGATCATATTACTGCATGCATATATTCTATGTCTACTCCCAGCCGTCAGGTTGGTCCCTCTCTTCTCTGTCTCACCTCCCTTCGGTATAGTAATACATTGCACTGTCCAGGGAAGAAGGGCATGTTTAATGTCACATCACCAAATAATCCAGTTGGTCAAAATATCTACAAAAACATCATTTATAGTATTAGCTTCACCTTTTACATTAATCCATCTCCCTTTTATTTGAGGTAGAATTCTTGTTAATAAGGCGGAAACACTGAGTCTCACTCTGTGGTTAGATTTGTAGCCCCTTGGCACAAGTTGTTAAAACACATCAGTTTCAGTTGCCTCTTCAGGCTTTGCCAAAAGCACCACTCCTCTGTACCATCTCCATTGTTTGAAAGGAGGGCAGGGAGGTGTCACGTTCTCTGCGCCTCCTAATATCATAATAAAAATACCATGCACGATATTATGACCAATTCTTTCAATGAATCACTGCTGCCAATTACATTTACTCTTGATTTTCAATTTTAGCTATATTAATTACATTTACTTGTATGCAATAACAAGTTGATATCTGGCTTAAGTACCAATTCAAACTCAATTCATAATAAAACATGCAAAATAATTGTGCAAAAAAATTAATTGAGCTAATTAATCCTGTCCAACAACATAGCTGCCAAGGTTTCAGATTATGTGTGACAGTTTCATAATTTCAGAGAAATGATGAGTGACATTTTAACGACTGAGTGACACAATCTTGCGCGCAAAATCACGCTATGAAGAATGGGGAAACGTAAATATCAGAAATTACACCCATTTCAGCTACAGCAGTAAGGAATAATGATTACATGGCTTACATTTATGATACTCATGCCTAAGTAAATATAATTAAAATTGTACAAATATCACAAACTTCCTTTGCAACATATTAAATGAATGCTCTGAACTGTAGCTCAGGAACTATTTTTTTGCAGTTGTGTGTGTTTTTAGGCTTGTGCTTCTGTGTTGTGCATGCTACAAGCCTGCACAAGACACACAGCTATGGAAAGCCACGCAATTTGGCAGTGAGAAGGTGCAGACCTTCTGCTTGCACATCAGTGTATTTATTCCCTGCCTGAAAATAATGTTCATCTGGCCAGCCCCGCACTCAAGACAGTGACCCCAGCGAACACACCAGAAGGATATTACAGACCTAGTGCTTCTTTTCTGCTGTATGTGCAGCCGCGCTGACTGTCATTTATTGCACCGACTGGAAACACCAGTCCACTGTGACTGCACGCTACGGCTAGCGCAAAAAAAAGAATCCAATATCTCAAACAGGCACTCACTTACTCTACTTGTTGAGCGGCAATTGCAGGCTGCCTCGTCCTTAAAGCCGCAACGACTCCCGGCCGAGGCAAACACCGGCCAGCATAAGTCCGAGGCTCAGGAGGCCTGGCTGTACAGGGCGTGGATTGGAAAGGTGAGGGTCGGCTCCTGTCGCGGCAGTTTCAATGATACCACAGCACAACGCGGTGCAAGCAGCGCTCAGGTACCGGAGGGTGAGGCACCCATTACGCCTGCTAGGCCCCGATTTGGGCCGGCACGAACACAACGTGGTGCGAGCAGCAGGTTCCCGGCGGCTGCACAGTGACTTAGACTGCTAAACTTTTAAACTGTGCCTCCGGCCTCGCGCTGCGATTGGACAAATTAGCGCTCGAGTTTACTGACTCTCGTGATGTCGTCAATCAGTGAATCTCGATTTGCCATGCCAAGATGATGTGAAAGTTACATTTGTAGCAGGTCCAGACCGCTCTGAGCGAGCCAGCCCCCAACCAACCCTGCTGCAAGCAGTGCATAGACGCGCTGCCAGTTTAGAGCTTTACTCTCCGTGTGGTGCTCATTTAGCAGGCTCTGTCATGGAGAGGAGGCGCTATAAATGTGACAATGCATTTCAGTGCGGTGATGCGGATCACCGCACTGAAATGCGTTAGTCACACCTGAAGCGTGATACTTGAAGGCCTGCAACAATGTTTGCAGTGCTATCAGTTACCCGTGAAACATAATTCTAATCTGTTTAAACCTCTTGAATGAGTGAGCAAAATATGACGTACATTAACCGTCATTTCCAAATCATTTTCAAGTCTTTCATTGTGCAGCTGAAAAGTTGAGAAATTTGAAGCATCATCGCATTAATCCCACATCTTTTAATAAGGGTTAGGATATTCCCAGTGTTAGCAGAATTTATTCATGCTGTGGACATTCCAAAAAAGAGAATGAGCTATCTTTTTTCTCTTCTTTTGCCATCTGAAATATTAGTTGGGTGTGAAATCAGTGTGTGTGTGTATATATATATATATATATATATATATATCTTGTGATCAAGGACTTTGAGAGTCCGAAATGCATAATGGCGGCGATGCGGGGCAGCAAATAAATGTATTCATGCACCAGAAACCTTGGGTCCGTGTTCGTCTTTTTCTGGAAGAGAAATCTGGATGTTACGGAGACCAAGCCAGCAAAATATATATATATCAAAGAAGTGTCCGCTGAACACTGCACGCCTGCCCAAGGTGACGGTGCCTGCGATGGCAGCTGTAACCACAATATGTAAAGAACTATTCAGACCCACAGGAATGAGACGGCACACTGTCCTTGTGATACAGGTGTTTTTTTAATCGCTCACCAACAACAACGCGTTTCAGCTGTAAAACAGCCGTTGTCAAGTTGCCAGAATGTTACCAGGCAGACATTTCTAACCATTGAACGTCATGATGGACATGAACGAGTTACTTTGCGTTTCCGTGCATGAATACATTGCGATAGGAAACGGTATACTTCCAATTTCATTACATATAATTGACATTCTTTAAAATCAGGTGGAGACAAATTGGTGAAACGTAAAAATTATACAATTAAATATAATCAATTCTATTTGAGTCTTGCCAGGATGCGATCTGAGCTGCCCGTCCTACAGCGTACATATTCTTGGAAATAGAAAAGTTACGCAGGCATGCAAATTGTATTGCTAATGCTCACAGTGCTGTAATACATATTGCTAGTACGCACATTCTCAGAATCATACACATGATTAACAATATGTAAAATCAAGTAAAGACCCATTGAGAGAACATAAAAATAATAATGTAAACGTTTCACCTATTTGTCTCCATCGGATTTTAAAGAATGCCAATTCTGTGTAATGAAATTGGAAATGTATGGCTGAAACGCGTTGTTGTTGGTGAGCGATTAAAAAACACCAGTATTAAAAGGACAGTGTGCAGCCTCATTCCTGTGGGTCTGAATAGTGAGATATACACACCCCAGACTCACTTTTAAACATTGATACACAAAAACATTGTGATCAGAGTATCAACTGGAAGAATATCTCACAGGAAAGTACATAGAGATCAGTGTGTATGTGTGTATATATATATATATATATATATATATATATATATATATATATATACACATAGCGTTTCTGACCTGCTACAGGTGTGGCTTGTTCTTTTCCTTTGGAGAGGGGCGTGGTATGGAGATATTGTGTGCGGCCACAGCACACTGAGCCCCCCACCCAACAAAGCTGTTCGGCGGCAGTAGTGCCAAAAGTTTGGTTTACCTCATCGACTGGGGATGCTGCCGAGGCACCGCATTGCGCTGCTGTGACCTGCCAATTGACTGGATCGTGAACACACGAGGGAGCGTCTGGCACTGGTGTGTCGTTCCTAGGCTACAGATGTGCCCTGCGGGTGGGTGATTGTTTCAGGACAGCCGCTTTTGCCATCAAGATGTCAGCGCTAGTGGACTGAAGGCAGTCACCGCCCACTGGGGGGAGTACTGACGTAACATGACTGCCTGTTGCAAGACTCAGAGGCCCGAGTTTGTGTGATGCTCCCTAGCGCCGGCCAGCAGGCGTCAGTCAATCGTAATGAGGCCAGCTGGGTAAAAGGTGGACTTATGAAAGCACTTCTAATTGATTTGGGCATTTGAGAAAGTCTACACGACGAAACGCGTCATGCCCGGAATGCTTAATAAAGTGCGTTTCTGACCTGCTACAGGTGTGTCTCGTACTTTTCCTTTGGAGAGGGGCGTGGTATGGATATATATATATATATATATATATTCCTGCTCCGAGTGAAGAAGGCACGTACACAAGGCTGTCCAGATACGGCAATATTTATTTTCTTGTGTCTCCCCCGACCCTGCGACCAGAGAGCATCTATTTAACTCCACATATATGTACCTTTGCTATATTAAGCACTGTTAGCAAGAACTATCTAAGCAGTATCCTGCCTGTACAGAGTGCTCCATGTGGACAGTCTACGTCCGCTGGAGGTACTCCGCTTCCAGTGGGAAGAGGACTTAGACACACCAATCCCAACGAAGGACTGGGACAATATCCTAGTTGGAATACCCAAGCTATCCAGAAATTGCCAATTCAAGCTGATAAATTAGTACATTTTTCACAGAGCCTATCTGGCGCCTGAGCACATTCACAGATCTTTCCAAACAGAAGAAGCTGCCTGCCCACGATGCGGCGAAGCACAAGCACATATTATACACATGTTCTGGACTTGCACCCAACTATGAGGATACTTCAAGGGAGGGGGTGGTACCAACTGTGGATGAGGTCGTTGATAGTGAGATCCCCTGCTCCCCAGCACGCTGTCTATTGGGAGGGTTCCCCCATACGACCAAATCCAAAGTTACCAGTAAGTTCCAGGACCTGGCATTCGTGCTGGCGAAGTGCTAGATAACTATGAATTAGAAAGCCACAAGAGGCCCTAATCTGACCACCTGGAGAAAAGAACTCCTGAAATAGGTGGATGTGAGGGGCGAATATTGATGAGGAAGGCTAAAGGGGGCCTGCAAACCTTAAGATGGCCAGAGCCTTGGAGACCCTCATGCATGACTTAGAGCGCCTGGAGGAGGAGGCCCAAGAGGAGGACGGAGTAGACCCATAGGGCCCACCCCCTGACACATATGCACCGCCAGAACCAACATTACCCGGATAGTTTCCATGTCAGACAGATCCCACAGACAAATACACTGCCTCTGTGTGGCAACACACTACGAATGCACCCAAACTGCTTGCCATGACTGCATCCCTGCAACCAAGACACAATCATTACATTTGCGATTCATGGGTAAGGTGGGTGGGATAAGGAGGTGTTGTGGATCCAACATGAGCTGTGATTATGGAGCATTCTAATATGTCATCATTAGTAAATATGTTGAATGAACACATATTGAATGCTATGTTGTGAATTGCTGACATACTATGCTGTTTTTGAAAAAGGGTTAATAAAATCTGTTTAAAAAAAAAAGGTATATAGCCATGGAGTTAAGGATAGTAAATCTGTACTTACCAACATATGATTTACCGCTCGATATTCTGGTTGTACAGATTTTTCGGTTATATTTTCGGATGTTGATATTTTTGTATTCTGACTTGCAAGCATACATCTGACTTGGCGAGATGAAAGAATGAATAGAGACCAGTCCCCCTGAGTCTGGTCTGAATTATCATAGCAGGTTATCTGCCACCCTCGCTGCCTCCACTTAACTGGTAGTGGTTTTCCATATCCGTAATTTAACAGTGAGCAGAAAAATAAATTGCTCTAATTTAAACAACTGTACTATTTGAATTGAGCAGCTCACCCCAGGCACTCCTTGTCCCACAGTCCTTATGTCTGCCTATCCTTCAGCTTTTAAGCATTACAACATCAAGGTAAGCTATATTTTTAAAATATCATAGTTGTTTATTGATGAAAACTTTATGGTTCAAATCTTTTTATTAGTGTTTCAATACAGTGCCAATATCAATAACACTGACCTCTCAAAAACCTGAGAGGTCGCTCCTCGAAGCAATCCTATCTAGAAAAGCAATAGCTTGGCAGACATATCCCTTTCCTAACCCGCTCTCACCTCCCCCCACTCGATTCATATTGTTAAAAAAGCGTTTGCTGACCACAACCGTTTCTTACTGCCTGGTGATTCAGTTGGGACTGCGTGTCCGTCTCCGTTAGTCTCAGGCAGCGCCATAGGTCCCCGAAGGAGACGTCCTGATTAGTAAGTGTGAGCAAAATCTTTTCCATACCTGGGATGTGCCATAGCCTATGGAGCCATCCAGTGTGGGTGGGTCTCTGCGAAGTGCCCTAGTGCAGAAGAATATTCTGGATAGCTACCCCTAGTGCCAAGCCGATCTCTATCCCATGCCTGGACTTTTAGTGGTACGTTAAGGGGTTGGGCAGCCCCATTAGTGTATAAGCAGGAAATCTTGGCAATCGTGTATTAAGATGTAGATCTATATCATGGAGTACCTGTGACCAGTATTATAGTAGCCGCGGGCAGTCGCACAATAGGTGGACCAGGGTCCCTTGCGCCCCACACCACCACCAACAGGCTCTGCTCCGAGCTGGGTTGACTCTATGTAGGGATACAGGAGTATACTACCAATACGTAATTACTTTGGTGAGTGTTTCGGGGAGGGCTACATCGCTGGCTATGTGCCTGGCTGTGTAATATATATCTTCCCATTCTCTGTCACTAAGCTGTCTCCCCAGGTCCTTTTCCCATCTAGCCTGTTGGCTTTGTATATGTGTTTATTACTTTGGTTCAGAAATGCATATATCTCAGATATGTCTTTTATCCAATATTTTAGGGATCAGTCATTTCTCGTACTGGGTGAGGTGACGCTGTGCGTTAGCCCTACAATGTGGATGCATTATCCAATGCATATAATGGAGGCATTCAGTTTCAGGGAGGCTGTAATCTGTGTGCATTTGGGTAAAAGAGAGCTGTCCCTCCTCATCGAATAAGTGCTCCATTGAGCGACAGTTTGACTACCGCCATCTCCCGAAAGTCCCTGGTCCCATACCAGGGCCGAAGTCCGGGGTGTTCAATAGTGGGGTCATCAGTGAGGGAAAGGAAGTCAGTCTGCATCGAACAGAGGCCCGGTCCCATGCTATCATAGTCACCTGTGTGATGGAGGACATGTAAAGATTCCGGGGGCTATACATTTTCTTTAGAAGGGGAACTTTCAAGAGTGATGTGCTGGTCACCACCCTGTACTGGAATAACCAGTGATTCTCTGATTGAGCCTGGCTCCAGTGCACATGCTCTACTCCACGCGGTTGTAGACGACTCCACCAGCCCACGGCTGCAGACCTCTCTGGCCTGTCGCAGTATAATATCAGTCCGACGTCTGCTCCCGCTGTCTTCTCCACTGTTTGGGCTCAATGTCTGGTTGTGTGTCACAGGCTTCTCCTCTGGACCCGCTAGTGCAGCCAGCTGCGATTCAGATGCTGTACAGGGTCCCGCGCCCGGCCCCTGTGCCTCCTGCTGCTCAGCTCTGGTGCCCTGGGTTTTTTTCGACGGGTTTGGTTGTATGTGCCGCCTTCTCGAGCCAGTCTCGGCTTTGCTGGTGTACTGGTCCGGGTATGGGCAGGTGAGACGAGGAAAGGCGCCCTACTCTGCCGCCATCTTGGCCAGGCCCCCTGATGAAAACTTTAAACGATTACAATTTCCAAAGCTACTTAAAAAGTTACATCTCGGGGTTTATGTATCATTGAACCCGGCTGCCCGATATGAACAGAACTTGCTCCCGCCGCTGACCTGGCTCAAGCTGGATGTGCTGCGCTGGCGCAAGCTGCCGCTTTCGCCGCTTGGCCGTGCAGCGCTCTTTAAGATGATGTCATTTCCACGCTTTTTGTATGCTCTTCAGAACACCTTTCATGTAATTCCCGCAAGCTATTTTCGGACTATTGAGGGTCTCCAGAGGAAGTTGATCTGGGATGGGCGTTCGCGTATCGCTCTCGCCAGGTTGACGCTCCCATGGTATGACGGTGGTATCGTTCTCCCTGACATCAAACGGTATTATTGGGCGTCTCAATTGGGGGCCATTAATCATGGAATGTATGGTCCCAGATTGAACCCTGCGTTTGCCATGGACAGGTGGCTGTTGTCGGGGGGCGATTATTATAGAGCGCTTTATTCTAGATTGGATAGAGGGAAGCTCTCCGGGCCCACAAAGATTGCTGTACAGGTTTGGCACTGTGCAAACAATGCTATGGGATGGAAGGATCGACTTACTCGTGCGACCCCACTTTTTGCTTCCGAGAAGCTGAGTAACTTATGGAGAATGAAAGGATTTGAGAAATGGGATATGATCGGTATCAATTTTTTTTTTTTCAATTCAAATAGTGCGTTATTCGAGTAGTTACTCATAAAAGCAAAACATACACATAATATTAAAAATATTAAAAAGGAATTAAATTTACAGTCAAACATGTTGGCAAGGCACTATTGAATCCATAAAATACATTCAATTAAGAAAGATTCTCTCAGTATTTGTTAAATGATTAAAAAGAGATTAGATTAATACATTATTAAGAAATAGCAAAATTATAAAAACATTTATAGTTTAAAAAGCAATAGTGTCAATTTCATGGGAACAGGTATTACAAACAGAGAATAGTCAATTAACTAGCAGTGTCTGTCTGGTTACAAAATCATTAATAGTCTAAAAAGCAATAGCAACAAATTCATAGAGTCAGATTTTACAGACAGGGAATAGTTAATTAACTAGCAGTCTCTGTCTGATCGCCCATGCCCAACCAATATATTTTGCTGTGGCTATTAATATCCATGTAAGTGGGCTTGAACATATAATACGCAGGGCAACAGAACTACAGGTGGTCCCAAGGTTCCTACACATAGGTGCTAGCCAGGTGCGCCTTGGAACACAGTAAGCTTTACAGGAGAACAGAAAATGACCAAGAGTTTCCTTCCCCGTTCCACAGACTGAACAAGTGTCACACCCCCCTGAGCCCCATTAGGCTGTCAGTGATCTTATGGGGAGGGCTCCAGCTCTCAATTGGAATAGGAGCTTCCTGTCACCCGGCTTTGAGATGATATCCCAGTACGACTCCAAAGCCGGATACAGTTTGACCTCAAGGAAACCCGCAGACATGGACCCATTACTGGAATTACTCAGGCTCCTACTAGCAACATTTTCCCAGAATATATTTTTTAGAACAGATTTGGTAGGAAATAATGCACCTGCTGGATCAAGCCATATAGAACTTAACCCAAGCTCAAACAATATTGCTTTCAGTGAATTGAGCCAGCTAATTTTATGAAAGCAGTCCGCCTTTATGACATCAATAAAACCTTCAGCATAATGCGCAAGCTCAGGAGTAGTCCAGAGCCTTCGCCAATACAAGATTGGTCGTAGTCTGGCTAGGTCCTTGATTTGTTTCCTACCAAGCTCATATCTTAGAGGCAGCAGTGGAGTACTTTCCGGGGTGCCAGTGAGTAGCCTTAAAAATTTGTTCTCTGAACCTTGTAAAGAGTTCAAATTTTCAAAGCCCCACATCTCCGCGCCATAAAGTTCGGACCCAATTGCCTTTGCTTCGTAAACCAGCAAAGCTGGCTTAACGGGTTTGGTCAAAGACTTCCTATGTTCCGAATTAATGGCACCCGATAATTGCTTATGTCGCAGGGTAGCAATGTTTATGTGCTGACTCCACCTGTTGTTATCTGCAATAAGGATTCCCAGATATGTAAATGAGTTTACCACCTCAAGAGGCCGCCCACTCATGACAATTTTAGACTTAAAGCTGCGGTGTGGCTTAAAAGTCATGAGTTTAGTTTTAGTGGCGTTCACCTCCAATCCATGTTCCCCACAGAAATTCCCAAAGATGGACAGAGCACGCTGCAAGCCACTAGGGGTTTTAGACAGAGTAAGCGTATCGTCCGCAAACATTAATATAGGGATTTTTAACCCTGAAAGAGAGGGAGCATCTACTGAAGCTGTTACCATGCGGGGGACAACACCATTTATGTACAAAGTGAACAAGGTTGGAGCCATTGAACACCCTTGTCGAACCCCTCTTTCTACGGGAAAGTCATCTGTGACCATACCATGACCTCCCCACTGAATTTTAGCAAAAGTAAGCTCATGCAGTCGCATTACCAAGGTCAATAGTTCCCCAGGGACCCCTAGACTCTGTAAGACTTGCCACAATTTGGCCCGTGGCACCAGGTCGAAGGCAGCCCTCAAATCGACAAAGGCCGCATATAGGCTACCTCCTCCCAGCACCACAGTCTTCCATTGAAGCAATTGAAAGCGGAATACTTGGTCCACCGTACCTGTTGCCCTTCGAAATCCCGCTTGATAGGGTGATAAGATGTTATTGTCCTCTGCCCAGTCAAGGAGCCTGTTTACAACCACACGGCCAACTATTTTTTGTACGGTGTCGATAAGGCTTATTGGCCTATAATTACCCGGCTGTGCACTGTCTCCCTTTTTAAACACTGGGATGATCACTGCTCCTCTCCAAGAAGCCGGGACCTCAGCACCCTTAGCGATGAAATTGATAAGTAAATGGATATATTTACACCACCGCTCTTTGTCATTTAGAAAAATATCTGCGGGGACGCCATCTGAACCAGGAGCACGTCCTCTATTCACAGCATTTATAGCAATCATAATCTCTTTATAAGTAAAAAGATTACCTTAAGAAAAGGACATATTAATACTGTCCTCACCTGTAATCTGAGTGTTAAGAGCATACTCTGAGCTAAAAAATTCTACCCAGGCCTCTTGAGGTACGTTGTTGTTAGGGGGTTCCTCTACTCTCTCACTACCCCATTTGACAATATTCCAGAACGCTCTGGAATCCTTTCTGTCGCTAGCTTTTTTCAATTTACACCAATGTTGCTCATCCCAGGCTCTTTTGGCTTTCGCTATGCAGGCTTTATAACCCTTTCTGGCTAGGCGGATAGTTTTGGTCACCCTCTTTTTGATGGCCTGGCCCAGAGCAAGTCGTGCGGCCCTACATTCGGCATTATACCATTTTGCATCTTTACTAACTCTAGCCCCATTGCGTCTAGCAGGTTTCAGGAAGTGTTTTTTGATCTTAACAAAAAGGGTATCATGGATATAAACTACATCCCCCAGGCCAGAGGGAGAAACGCTAATTGTTTCCAAAGCTACTATAGCTTTGTCAGTTTCATAATTGATATTATCAATAGCCTGTTGATTGGTCACTACACTAGCCCATTTAAGCCTACGCATGTTATTGTCTGGGATGATCAAAGGTGGAACAAGAGCATTCGGGCAGGTTAAATTTGTCCCGGCGGACTACCATTTGTGCTCCACAATTAGGGGGTTGTGGCCGCTCTCGGGTCTCACGACAACCTCCATGTCACAGACAGATGGCCACAGCATTATGCTGCAAATAACATAGTCTATCCTGCTTTTGTGTCTTCCATTGTCGAAGGTCATAGAGCCATTTTTGTCCAATGCTGTTCATCCGTTCAAAGCTCTCAGACCTTTTTCGAGGCACATAGCATTCAGATCTATTATGTCCTCGGTCCAACGTGTGACTGGCTTCAGATCTAACGCAGGGATACCCCAATGGGAGTCCTCTTCTGCTCCAAGGAAGGCCTCACACGTGACCAGAGGCTCAAAAGTCCGATTCAGATCACCTGCTATTATAACATTGCTGTCGTGGGAAAATGTGTCAAGAAAATTACCCAAGGCAATTAAAACATCAGATCGACCACCCTTTGCACTCCTAGCATATATATTGTATATATCAAGTGATCCTGATACATCATTAGTTACCCTGATCAACTGGATGTCATTGTGGCTAGTCTCTATATTTTTGATGGTAAGTTTAAGGTTGGGCAGTATGTTGGTTAATACCTCAGGGTCTGAAAAATTCAAGTCAACACAATCACCCCTAAATCTTTTTGGACTGCTTCCAATCCACTCCACCCTCCTGGCCATAACTAGTTCCTCTGCCAGCTGTTGCTTACCCCAGGGAGTTATCACCATATTATTAGTCAGCCAGTGTAAAGCCTTGGACAGCAGTGATGAGTTAGTTTCATCCTGCCCTGGAGCCAGTGTGGGGACATTAGCTAAAACAAGGACTAGAGGGAAAGCCTCAACTATAAGCTCAACCGAGCCTTTCACAGGTTCCGGAGATGTGGGTACAACTGGAGGAACAACTGCCCCTTGCTCACCATCCACTACGACTGTCTGAGGAGCCACAGGATGATTAGACAAGGGGAATACTCCTCCGCCACCCTCCGATCTAGAGGTTCCCTTCTTTAGCTTAACCCTGTTAGCGACTTCAACAGGCAATTTATCTACCTCATCTAAGGTTTTATTCAGAAGGTCCCCTAATCGGTTAACCTCGTTAGTGAGCTTTTCTATCCTGCCTACCAACGGCTTTACAATTCCCTTAATCTTAGTATCTATCATGCCCAACAACTTCTTAAATTGCTCATTAGTTAAAGACATGCAGACTTCGTCAATTGACCCTTCTTCCTCCACCACAATGTTACTAGGTGGAGAGGCAGGCTTTTTCCGACTTGAACGAAGCCCTCCGCGCTTGGGCTGACCCTTTCTAACTCCTCTAGTAGTGCGCGGCGCAGGCACTGGGGTAGGGCCTTTTTCCTCAGTTGGATGTAGTTCAACCTCATCTTCACTATCACTAACATCCAGTACACAGTTAGTCTGAACCGAAATAGCATTATCATCAAGATCAGGTATTACAGCAGGACAGTTACTATTAACTGAGTCAGGGAATTGGGCTGGGTCAGGTGCCGACAGAATGGATGTAGGTGATTTAGGAGATACACCCAACCCAAGTGAGGATTTCCTCTCACTATTGATTTTAGCAACTAGTGTACTAGGTAGTTGTTCATGGTATTTGTTGCCGGGGATAGCTTTTTACTAGACATAGCACACCAATATGCAGTACCCTCCCAAGAACACTGTGTAGATGCGATGACAATGTGTACCGCAAACCCTCAAGGCAACTTAGCCACAATTCATACAAAGACTATGGCAAATAGTGTCCTGGTTCGGCCTCGAGCACTGGGAAAGTCTCACCTTAGAGTTACGGGCAGAGTAACTGGCTCAGTCCAGTCTCTGACAGTCTCGGACTGTCTTAGACTGTCTGCCCTTAGTCCGGGCTTCGTCCGGCGCGTCCCGCGTGCGTCCTCGCGGGACGAGGGACCTGCCGGTGCTTTATGCGCCTCCTGGCGCGCTGCTTACTGGCGTCGTCGCTACCCCCCTAGGGATGCTGGGGGATGTAGTCCGGCCGGCGGAGCCAAGCCCGGTCGGTCGGTTTCTGCTGGAATATGGCGGAGCCAAGCCCGGCCGCTGTGCTGAGAGGTGAGGCTTCGAATCAGGCAGCAAGGGTAGAAAAAGAAAGACGGGGAACTCGGCCCCTGCCGGTGCTTTATGCGCCTCCTGGCGCGCTGCTTACTGGCGTCGTCGCTACCCCCCTAGGGATGCTGGGGGATGTAGTCCGGCCGGCGGAGCCAAGTCCGGCCGGTCGGTTTCTGCTGGAATATGGCGGAGCCAAGCCCGGCCGCTGTGCTGAGAGGTGAGGCTTCAAATCAGGCAGCAGGGGTAGAAAAAAAAAGACTGGAAACTCAGCCCCTGCCGGTGCTTTATGCGCCTCCTGGCGCGCTGCTTACTGGCGTCGTCGCTACCCCCCTAGGGATGCTGGGGGATGTAGTCCGGCCGGCGGAGCCAAGCCCGGCCGGTCGGTTTCTGCTGGAATATGACGGAGCCAAGCCCGGCCGCTGTGCTGAGAGGTGAGGCTTCGAATCAGGCAGCAGGGGTAGAAAAAGAAAGACTGGGAACTCGGCCCCTGCCGGTGCTTTATGCGCCTCCTGGCGCGCTGCTTACTGGCGTCGTCGCCACCCCCCCTAGGGATGCTGGGGGATGTAGTCCGGCCGGCGGAGCCAAGCCTGGCCGGTCGGTTTCTGCTGGAATATGGCGGAGCCAAGCCCGGCCGCTGTGCTGAGAGGTGAGGCTTCAAATCAGGCAGCAGGGGTAGAAAAAAAAAGACGGGGAACTCGGCCCCTGCCGGTGCTTTATGCGCCTCCTGGCGCGCTCCTTACTGGCGTCGTCGCTACCCCCCTAGGGATGCTGGGGGATGTAGTCCGGCCGGCGGAGCCAAGCCCGGCCGGTCGGTTTCTGCTGGAATATGGCGGAGCCAAGCCCGGCCGCTGTGCTGAGAGGTGAGGCTTCGAATCAGGCAGCAGGGGTAGAAAAAGAAAGACGGGGAACTCGGCCTCTGCCGGTGCTTTATGCGCCTCCTGGCGCGCTGCTTACTGGCGTCGTCGCTACCCCCCTAGGGATGCTGGGGGATGTAGTCCGGCCGGCGGAGCCAAGCCCGGCCGGTCGGTCTCTGCTGGAATATGGCAGAGCCAAGCCTGGCCGCTGTGCTGAGAGGTGAGGCTTCAAATCAGGCAGCAGGGGTAGAAAAAGAAAGACCGGTATCAGTAAGGTGGGTGACCTATGGGTAAAAGGCAAGTTTAAAACCTTTGAGGAATTAAGGGTTGAGTTTAACCTTAGTGACAGGGAATATTTCCGATACGCTCAGGTCCATCATGTCCTGCATTCGGTTTTTACTGATAGTGCGGAGATCCCGGAGTCCTCTCCGCTTGAGGATAGAGTACTAGATGGTTATTTGCCAGATAGTACTATCTCTTTAATCTATAAAAAACTGATCGATGGTAGGACTGACCTGTTAGTGCTCCTCTGGGAGGTATGGACCCCTAGACGGTCTTGAATTAGATGATGAGGACTGGCAGTGTGCGATCTCTTCTCCCAAGGAGGTCACAATTCCGGCCCGTCTCCGGTTTGTGCAACTTAAAATTCTGCATAGAGTCTATGTGACTGGCCCACGCTTGATTAGAATGGGTTATTCAGAGGATGGTCTTTGCAAGCGTGGTTGTGGGCTGCTCGGGACGTTTCTACATCTAATCTGGGAGTGTCCTGCAGTAGCTGCCTTTTGGGCTGGGGTACACAATAAGATGAAGGAGGCTACTGGTATTTATTTGCTTCCCGAGGCTAGACGTTGTCTCCTGAATGTCTGGGAACCGACTGATAATAATGTTGCACAGACACAGTGGGCAACCCTGGGAAATATGGTGGCTAAAAGAGACATTGCGCAGTTGTGGGGTTCCCAGAGGCCACCCACGGTCGAGGCTTGGATGGAAAACATGGATTGGTGCATGTTTAGGGAGAAAACGGTCTATGTGGTGAGAGGGAGGCCCAGGAAATGGGGTAAGATATGGGGTTATTGGAACACTTACCGGGGAGATATTTGCACTCCTCCTCTTGTGGATATACCTGAAGTTCCACTTTCTCCCTGACCTTTCATTCCTCGTACTGTAATAAATGTAATCTGTTTTTAACTCGTTTCTCCCCTGCTCCCATCACCTAATATGATTTGTATACTTTGTTGTATGATACTTATTCCTCCTTCCACATTCGGACTGATATCCTATTGTATTGTGTTTATTGCCTGTTGTTTTTTTTACTCTCAATAAAAAGATTTACAACAAAAAAAAAAAGACAGGCAGTCAGGGAATTGGGCTGGGTCAGGTGCCGACAGAATGGATGTAGGTGATTTAGGAGATACACCCAACCCAAGTGAGGATTTCCTCTCACTATTGATTTTAGCAACTAGTGTACTAGGTAGTTGTTCATGGTATTTGTTGCCGGGGATAGCTTTTTACTAGACATAGCACACCAATATGCAGTACCCTCCCAAGAACACTGTGTAGATGCGATGACAATGTGTACCGCAAACCCTCAAGGCAACTTAGCCACAATTCATACAAAGACTATGGCAAATAGTGTCCTGGTTCGGCCTCGAGCACTGGGAAAGTCTCACCTTAGAGTTACGGGCAGAGTAACTGGCTCAGTCCAGTCTCTGACAGTCTCGGACTGTCTTAGACTGTCTGCCCTTAGTCCGGGCTTCGTCCGGCGCGTCCCGCGTGCGTCCTCGCGGGACGAGGGACCTGCCGGTGCTTTATGCGCCTCCTGGCGCGCTGCTTACTGGCGTCGTCGCTACCCCCCTAGGGATGCTGGGGGATGTAGTCCGGCCGGCGGAGCCAAGCCCGGTCGGTCGGTTTCTGCTGGAATATGGCGGAGCCAAGCCCGGCCGCTGTGCTGAGAGGTGAGGCTTCGAATCAGGCAGCAAGGGTAGAAAAAGAAAGACGGGGAACTCGGCCCCTGCCGGTGCTTTATGCGCCTCCTGGCGCGCTGCTTACTGGCGTCGTCGCTACCCCCCTAGGGATGCTGGGGGATGTAGTCCGGCCGGCGGAGCCAAGTCCGGCCGGTCGGTTTCTGCTGGAATATGGCGGAGCCAAGCCCGGCCGCTGTGCTGAGAGGTGAGGCTTCAAATCAGGCAGCAGGGGTAGAAAAAAAAAGACTGGAAACTCAGCCCCTGCCGGTGCTTTATGCGCCTCCTGGCGCGCTGCTTACTGGCGTCGTCGCTACCCCCCTAGGGATGCTGGGGGATGTAGTCCGGCCGGCGGAGCCAAGCCCGGCCGGTCGGTTTCTGCTGGAATATGACGGAGCCAAGCCCGGCCGCTGTGCTGAGAGGTGAGGCTTCGAATCAGGCAGCAGGGGTAGAAAAAGAAAGACTGGGAACTCGGCCCCTGCCGGTGCTTTATGCGCCTCCTGGCGCGCTGCTTACTGGCGTCGTCGCCACCCCCCCTAGGGATGCTGGGGGATGTAGTCCGGCCGGCGGAGCCAAGCCTGGCCGGTCGGTTTCTGCTGGAATATGGCGGAGCCAAGCCCGGCCGCTGTGCTGAGAGGTGAGGCTTCAAATCAGGCAGCAGGGGTAGAAAAAAAAAGACGGGGAACTCGGCCCCTGCCGGTGCTTTATGCGCCTCCTGGCGCGCTCCTTACTGGCGTCGTCGCTACCCCCCTAGGGATGCTGGGGGATGTAGTCCGGCCGGCGGAGCCAAGCCCGGCCGGTCGGTTTCTGCTGGAATATGGCGGAGCCAAGCCCGGCCGCTGTGCTGAGAGGTGAGGCTTCGAATCAGGCAGCAGGGGTAGAAAAAGAAAGACGGGGAACTCGGCCTCTGCCGGTGCTTTATGCGCCTCCTGGCGCGCTGCTTACTGGCGTCGTCGCTACCCCCCTAGGGATGCTGGGGGATGTAGTCCGGCCGGCGGAGCCAAGCCCGGCCGGTCGGTCTCTGCTGGAATATGGCAGAGCCAAGCCTGGCCGCTGTGCTGAGAGGTGAGGCTTCAAATCAGGCAGCAGGGGTAGAAAAAGAAAGACCGGTATCAGTAAGGTGGGTGACCTATGGGTAAAAGGCAAGTTTAAAACCTTTGAGGAATTAAGGGTTGAGTTTAACCTTAGTGACAGGGAATATTTCCGATACGCTCAGGTCCATCATGTCCTGCATTCGGTTTTTACTGATAGTGCGGAGATCCCGGAGTCCTCTCCGCTTGAGGATAGAGTACTAGATGGTTATTTGCCAGATAGTACTATCTCTTTAATCTATAAAAAACTGATCGATGGTAGGACTGACCTGTTAGTGCTCCTCTGGGAGGTATGGACCCCTAGACGGTCTTGAATTAGATGATGAGGACTGGCAGTGTGCGATCTCTTCTCCCAAGGAGGTCACAATTCCGGCCCGTCTCCGGTTTGTGCAACTTAAAATTCTGCATAGAGTCTATGTGACTGGCCCACGCTTGATTAGAATGGGTTATTCAGAGGATGGTCTTTGCAAGCGTGGTTGTGGGCTGCTCGGGACGTTTCTACATCTAATCTGGGAGTGTCCTGCAGTAGCTGCCTTTTGGGCTGGGGTACACAATAAGATGAAGGAGGCTACTGGTATTTATTTGCTTCCCGAGGCTAGACGTTGTCTCCTGAATGTCTGGGAACCGACTGATAATAATGTTGCACAGACACAGTGGGCAACCCTGGGAAATATGGTGGCTAAAAGAGACATTGCGCAGTTGTGGGGTTCCCAGAGGCCACCCACGGTCGAGGCTTGGATGGAAAACATGGATTGGTGCATGTTTAGGGAGAAAACGGTCTATGTGGTGAGAGGGAGGCCCAGGAAATGGGGTAAGATATGGGGTTATTGGAACACTTACCGGGGAGATATTTGCACTCCTCCTCTTGTGGATATACCTGAAGTTCCACTTTCTCCCTGACCTTTCATTCCTCGTACTGTAATAAATGTAATCTGTTTTTAACTCGTTTCTCCCCTGCTCCCATCACCTAATATGATTTGTATACTTTGTTGTATGATACTTATTCCTCCTTCCACATTCGGACTGATATCCTATTGTATTGTGTTTATTGCCTGTTGTTTTTTTTACTCTCAATAAAAAGATTTACAACAAAAAAAAAAAGACAGGCAGACAGGATTGTGCACATCCCTAAGAATGTAGGCAAAGAATTCAAGAAGGGGGATGACATACAAAGGTGGTTTCAGGGTTATATGGCAGCGATACACATGAATGGGGTCTCTGCGGAGAACTGTGGAGCGTAATTGTAGTCTCTCTTCCCAGGAAAAGCAAAGGGATACTTTAATAGCTTTGTGTAAGGGGTATCACCTCACCTATCCAGACATGAAGGACGTTCTTCTCACTAAGCATGGTCTCACTCCTGAAAAGTACAGGGATCAGTTCATGTGCAGTAACAAGTCCGATGCCAATACTTGGTTGGAATGTGTAGATATGTTTTGCAGGTCACTGGATGGCTGGGTGAAGGGCAGTAATGTGACAGATTTTCAGGGGCGCTACAATTTGATTGCATGGGAGCACTTGTCTAGTCTATGTTTTGCAGATCTGCGCCAGCACCTAGTTGATAGTAAGCTGACTGACCCCAGAAAGCTTGCTATGAAGGCGAACCGCTGGGTGAGTACCAGGGTCCACAGGAAAGCGTATGGGAAGACTTAGCCAAAGGTGGGCAGGGTCCCCGGCAGAAAAGTGGGGGAGAGAAGGTTAAAACACAGGAGTTCTCTAAAGGGCCCCAAACTGATACCCAGGGTAAAGGTTCCCTTTCCCCGGAGATAAGAAACAAGGGATCTCGTCAGGAAGCATGCTGAGACCGGCCCGCAAGTGTTTTGCATGTGACCAGGTGGGTCACATGAAGGGGGACCTCAAGTGCCCAAAGGGGGCATAGACACCCACTGGTGGGCAGTCCAAGGTGTTGACTAGTGTAGCGCTTGGACCTACAGGAGGGTGGAGACCCCGCATAAATGACCCTTGTCTCACTAGGGGACAGTGAGATGGTCCCAGGAAACCTGGTGCCCCCTAACACAAAGAAATACAGCATCTGAGTGACCATCAATGGGAAAAGGGTAGAGGCTCTCAGAGATACTGGAGCCAGTGTGACCTCAGTCTGGTGTCACCTGGTCTCTGAGAAGCAGGTAGTCCCAGTGGCATTCCACCAAGTAATTGCAGTGGACAATTCAGAGCGCCAGTGTCTGGTGGCGCAGGTTGCCTTTGAGTGGGGGGGGGGCCTCAGGTCCCTTGAGGATGGTTGTGAGCCTTGCCATGCCTGTAGATTGTCTGCTAGGTAACGACCTGGAGCAGTCCTTATGGAAGGATGCTGAGCTCAGGTCTCACTTGGAGATGCGTGGGTAAAAAAAATAATAATAATAATAAAGGGAAGATTGTTTAACATGGAAACCTTCAAAGAGAAAATAAACAATGGTGCAGTTTGCATCTGCGGGGACAGCGTTTGTTTAGAATCATTATTTAGACATTGTGAAATATTTCTCGGAAGTTCTTGTGTTGGAATATTAATATATATTGTGAGACATAAATCTGGCCAATGTAGTCTATTTGTTTCCCTACCTGCAACAATACCGCAGACTCTAACTAGTCTTCAGTTCTTTTATGGCTTTAAATGTAAAAACTCTTCTTATCATTGTAGTTTAAAATGTCCCTTGCTAGCCCCATCACTATGAGCATGTTTGCTCTTTGTTACGCCAACTACGTTACTCAACAAATTAAAGCTTTCTCTTTTTAAAGTCAGCTGTTGTGACTTTGTCTGTGCTTCTTATAAATGGAGCTGCAAATGTGGACTAAATAGACAAAACAAGTTTTGATGCAAGAGGCCAAACTATTGGTCTTGCCAATGCTTTTTTATGAATGCAAAGCAGGGCTGTAGCACATGTGCATGCATGGCTGGCATTTCCGCAATTACTTTTATTAAAGAAATCTCATTCCAACATTGCTGCAGATACGTGCACCTTTATTGTGATGCTTCACAGCCATTTTTAGGTCTCTGTCTGCGTAGGCTGCGCTTGCGTAGTCTCGCCGGCGAGATCTTATGTCTCTTAGTGTGGGGCTTGAACCCGCCCCTCTTCCCCATTGGCTGGCTTCCTAAATGGAGGCCAGCCATTGGCTGGAATCTTACATTCCAGCCAATGGGAAGAGGAGAGAAAGAAAAACACGCCACCGAATCCCAAAATGACTGTGCGTTTCTCTGAGGCATTTCTGCTTGGCCTCGGAGAAACATGGTGGTGTTTCCAGAGCTGCTCAGCTCCACTCGCGTCTCCCCCTTCCCTCTGCCGCAGCCCTCCTCCATTCCGCTCTCGCCTCCCCCCTTCCCTCTGCCGCAGCCCTCCTCCATTCCGCTCTCGCCTCCCCCCTTCCCTCTGCCGCAGCTCTCCTCCGTCCCGCTCTGGCCTCTCCTACCCCCTTCCCTCTGCCGCAGCTCTCCTCCGTCCCGCTCTCACCTCGCCTCCCCCCCTTCCTCTGCCGCAGCTCTCCTCTGTCCCGCTCTCGTCTCCCCCTTTCCCTCTGCCGCAGCTCTCCTCCGTTGCGCTCTCACCTCGCCTCCCCCCCTTCCCTCTGCCCACAGGCCTCCTCCGTCCCGCACTCGCCTCTAACCCCGTTATCGATATTGGCTGGTCACTGTAACTACAAAGTAAAAACTTGTCCGCAAAAAAAATGAGTTTTTGCCACATTTGGAAAGAAAGCTACTTCTGATGCGTTCTCCTTATGGTTTGAGGCCAACGCACATCATCCGTAATTCAAAGGTCTGCACAGAGTAGCAAGGCAGATTTGACTTAGTCAGAAACGAAAGGCAGTGATTGAGTGCGTCGACAGGCCTGCTGGCCGAAAGCAAGCCCTCCCACTGGTTTCTGCAACACTCCCTGCCAATGGCCTCCCTCTTTCCCCATAAAACGGACGCATGACCCTTGACCTGACGACTTGTCTTTTTAGTAGCTGGAACCCGAATGTAGTGTTCCTTGAAGACTGCTAGCTGGCAATTCACTGTAGTCGACGCGCGCACAGCATGTGTGACTTCACAGCTGAAGGTACCTGCTAATGAAAAATCAATTTTTTCCCATTCTATTTTCATAAACCGACTCGTCATGTTTTACACCCCCTCCTCTAAAGCCATCACTCGGAATCAAAGTCTTTCTGTTCATTACAAGTGCTACTCTCTCCTTTTTTTTACAGCCTTGTTGTTCATCTGAATTGTGTTTCGTTTAACATATGTTACGCCTAGAAGCTGTGCCCCGGGCATTTGCATATTATCATCAACACAATACGGTAAAACTTTTAAAATATGGAAAACGTCTTTTTCCCAAATGCCAAGTTTACCGTCCACATTGCATACTAAATCTTCAAAATCGGTAGGTGTGTTTAGGGTTCTCCCTATTGTTTTCTGTGTTTCTAATGTTGGTGTGATAAGGTTGTCAGCCAAGCCATGCCATCTGCTGACCAATGTAACATAACTGCACCACAAAACAAATACCATGTATAAACTTAGATTAAAAACAATATGAGAATCTCTGCTTCTCTACAAACGCCGCGCACTCAATACATTATAAAATGAGGGTTAAATTACACTGCAAAGACAGAATTTAATTCAGGAGGATGGAGCAAACGTAAATATGTACGTGGTATACACTACCAATCAGCAATTTTGAAGCAATTTGTTATAAGTAATTTAAAAGCGGGTGGCTATTGTTCACTGAAAACCAGATCAGATCGTCAATTAGTTTAAACATGAGTCACCATTTTAAACATTAGCCCCAACTTTTCAGATATGTGTGTGTGGCTCTTTGTGTGTGTGTGGCTCTTTGTGTGTGTGTGGCTCTTTGTGTGTGTGTGGCTCTGTGTGTGTGTGTTATGTTAAAACTTTTTAATACCGCGCACATACACCAATTGGTTTCTTGGCGCTCAGGACCATGGAATAGGACACAGGGAGTGTAGGCGACTAGCCGTGAGCAAGACGGAACAAGTGGGTTTTCAGAGATTTACGGAAAGTGGGGTAATCAGGAGTGAGCCGAATTGGGAGGGGAAGGGAGTTCCAAGTGAATGGGGCAAGGAAAGAGAAGCCAGCACCACCTTGCTTCTTGCGTCTGAACCTGGGAATGACCAACAAGTTGTGGGCAGAGGATCTAAGGTGTCGGGGGGAACATAAAGGTGTAGGCAACAAGAAATAAAAGCGGGAGCAGAGACAAAAAGAGATTTGAAAATAGTGCAACCAAGTTTGAAGATGCATCGTTGCACGTTGTGTGTGTGCTGTGTGTGTGTGTGTGTGGCTGTGTGTTTGTGGCTCTGTGTGTGTGTCTCTGTGTGGGTGCAAATGCAATAGGTCTCGCATTTGCGAGATATTAAGCTATTGGCATTGTAAATGACAATGCTATTTATTTATCTGTTTTCAAAACCAACACATGAATAACAAATTTGTCATTTACAATGCTAATAGCTCTAACTTTTGCAAAGGCGAGACCGTTGCATTGTTACGTTTTTGTTTACGTTTTGCGACCTAACCTTGTGGATGGCCATGGTAGACTGGGTTAAAAAATAAGTGCAAGTGAGTGCAACAAAAAGATGATGCCCTCATTAAAAATAATTGAAGGGGGCGTGGCGAAGATGGCGACCTGATCGGACGCAGGTCTCTGTGGCTCCCTGCCCCGGTCCTCGCTTAAAGCACTTTAACACGGCCAATTAAGGCCTCATGACCACAGCACTGACCCTCACCTGCTCGCTGCTGCGGACTGCACCGCTGACACGGCTTTGGAGCCTGCCTGACCAAGAGGGGATCGACGGCGAAGCAGATCCGAGATCGCAGCGGAGGGAAATGGCAGACGCTGAGGTGTGCCCGCCGGCGCTGCACTAACAAGACGCCGCAACCCGCGTAGAGAGAGTACCGGTCGGCTCACCGCCGGTTATCCCCGAGGGTCCTGCAACCTGCAAATTCCAACCAAGGGACCACATCCAGGACCCAGACCTCCGCCTCCCCCTACAGCAGCCCGTCCGAGAGGAAGAGAGACGCCCGCGGTGCCGTGAAACTCGAGGCCCCGGCTCCCGGGCCTACCACAACACGGGCCCTGCGGACCCCGGCGGACAGAGCCCGGGGCTGTGTGGCGACCGGCACAACCTGCGGAGGCTAGAGGTGTATGTAGCAGCCCGGATCCCGTCCGGGACGGACCGAGTGGCAGAGCGGCCTCGTTGGCGCCATTTGCAGTGACGAGGCGGGAACCAGTGGGAGAGGTGGCTGGACGGGAAACGGGGATCCCCACCCGGCTTGGAGCTGCCGCATTCAGAAGATTGGAGGTGAGGAGCGATCCTGGGGGTGACAGTCGGGAGATTCGGGGGGCACAATCGAGCCCCCGGTGATCGACATTGTTGTTTCATGGCAACCTAGGCTGCCGGTCACGAGAGGGTTTGGCGGCGACATCCCACAAGCGAATCCTTAGCATCGGCTGGGTGACTGCCGCCGCAGACTGAGCACCCACGGATCTTCTGCGCCCGGAGGGGTAGCCCACCGACCCAAGAGAACGGAGACCTGAGCTGCCAGCAATATCCGCCGATCACCCTGAGGCGCGGAGACCGTAGCGTCGCCACAGACATTCCGCCTCCAACCTACCTGGACAGTGAGGAAATCAGACCGGGGGGATAGGCCTGCCATTTCCTAGGGCGGTGAACCAAGACGCGGGGCGGCGGTGTCCCAGGGTCTGAGACGGGGCCTACGCCGCGCAGCCACCAGCTGCCACCGACGATACCGCCGCGGGTTCCCGGGCAGCCCGGAAAGCGGAGAACCCTCAGCCAGAGGCCGTGCCTTGACCATGTCTTCGTCCAACCGCCGTGCTGGATGCACGATCACCGACATGCTGGTGAAGGGTGCGACCAAAGGGGATAAGAGCCCCGACAAACCGACACAGATGGCTAAACCTAAAAATGGCGACCGAGCGGACGGAGAAGCGCCAGCCACAAAGTCCTTTATGGAAGCGCTATTCACCTCCCTCAAGGAAGATATTCAGACCCTGAAGCATGAGATGGCTGGGGGATACAAAGAACTGAGAAGAGATATGGATGAACTTGGAGAAAGAGTAGCAGAAGTGGAGACAGCGGACATTGCCAGAGGCGAGGAAGTGCATGTCCTGCAACAAGAAATAATTAGACTCCAGGAGCAACAAATCGACCTGCTGGTGCACACAGAGGACCTGGAGAACCTCTCAAGACGCAATAACTTACGCGTCCGGAACGTGCCCTCTAAGACCGAAGGGGGGGACGTGACGGCCTATCTACAGGGCCTGTTCAGAGACATATTGGGGGAGTCGGACGACTTTGAGATCAGGATCGACAGGGCACACAGGGTGGGCCTTCCACGACGAGCAACCAACCCCCCACCTGACATCCTCGCCTACCTCCCGGACTTCCCGCTCAAAGAACGCATCTTGAAGGCGGCCTGGCAAAAACAACCCATCATTTATCGTGGCCAAGCGGTGGAACTCTTCCAGGACCTGTCCGCAATCACTCTTCAAAAGCGGAGGGCCTTCAGAACAGTTACGGCCTTTCTGCGAGAGAAGGGGATCCCATACTCCTGGGGACACCCATTCCGCATCATTTTTAAATGGAACGGGTCCCTGCTGCAACTCAGATCACTAAACGACACATGTGACCTACTGGGCATCCTGCACGAGGAGGAAGTTTCGGGAGACGACTCAGGTGCGCCCCCATCACAGGCGACGCTCCTATCAGGCGACAGAGGGGGCTGGCAGAAAGTGAGGCACAAGCGCCCCAAGAAGAAGATTAATAAGCCTGACCCCGAAACCGTGGCCCTGGAACACGCAGCCGCTATCCAAGAGGTGTCAAAAGACACTGCCAGCGCACCATGAGCGATAGTGGTCGAGACCTTGACGAGCATGGCCGCCGCGCGGCGAGGGGGCAGGGGCAGGGAGCCGACAGGTTGTGATTGCCATTGCCTACCCATCATCGATACACCTTACCACAGGACCAGCTGGACTGTTGACTGGACCTGGGACAATGTTCGCTAATGACTCTTCCACAGTTGGGGTAGGGGTACGGGAGGGGGAGCACGGGAGGGTGATGTGGGAGTTCGGGTATCAGGGGTGTTGGGGGTGTGGGAAGGGGGGGAGGGCTATCCTTGTCCAGGGGATTTTGACTCCGCCATCCGGTTTTGATGGGCTGGTCCACGTCAGACAGGGGAAGACCCTGCCACGGACATTTGCAGGTCAGATGCTGCGCTTAGCTAACCCTACAACCCACTCGCGATGACACATCCCTTGACAGTACTCACGTTTAACGTGAGGGGCCTTAACAACCCGGTCAAGCGCAAAGCGGTGCTATCCTTTCTGGAACACTCGAAGGCGGACATCTGCCTCTTACAGGAAATTCGTTTAGTACCTAAGGATCACCATAGACTAAAGTCTCGATCCTTCCCCTGGCAGTTCTTCTCGTCTGCCCATAAAAAAGTAGCGGGGGTAGCGATTCTAGTGGCCAAATCCTTTGGGGGGAGAGTCCTGCAGAAGGAGGCTGAGGCTAGGGGGAGGCTGCTTGTCCATCGCTTCCAGGTAGCGGGCCAAACGTTGTTGGTAGGCACTGTATACGCTCCTAATGAGGGTCAGGAGAAATTCTTGCACACAGCCTTAGAAGCATCCACAGCCACGACACACCCACACCTCCTGCTCCGAGGTGACCTCAACTTAGTGTTTCACAACACAGCAGACCGCTCTGGCCAGAGGTTCGGCCACGCAGGAACGGCTCAAAACGGCGATCGCTCAGTTTTTGACGCATAATGCCAACGAGGACACATCTAAAGCCACGCAATGGGCAGCCCTCAAAGCGGTCCTCCGCGGTGAATTCATCTTGATAGCTACAGCTAATAATAAGGAACGGGCGCAGAAGAGGGCCGAACTCACTCAACGCGTGGCGGAACAGGAGCAGATGCACCAACGCACCGGGGCGACACGGGCGTGGCGCCAACTCTGCACTGAAAGGAAAATGCTGGCAGTCCTGGACCAAGACTTGGCGGAATACGCCGCCATGTGCCTCAAACATGCGTACTACACCGGAGGAGATCGTTGCGGGAAGCAACTGGTGAGCAGATTACGAGAACAACGCCAGAGACAACATATACGATCCCTCCGGTCTACCCAAGGCGCCCTTATCACTGAGGATGCAGCCATCGCTGCGACCTTCGGCGATTATTACGCTGCCCTCTACGATGCTGACCACCTAGACCCGCAGGCCAGCCTGGACTACCTGCAAGGCGCGGCACTCCCATCCCTAAACGAGGCGCAGGCGGCGTTTCTCGATCGCCCCATTGGCCTTGAGGAGGTCATTTCTGCGATCTCCCGCCTTAAATTGGGGAAATCCCCAGGCCCGGATGGCTATACAGTGGCCTTTTATAAGACCTTCTGCCCGCAAGTGGCCCCTCTGCTGCGTGACCTTTTCAACACATTTGACCAGCCCGGCACCATTCCCCCCGACCTTCTAGAAGCGGCCATCTCAGTAATCCCCAAACCCGGGCGAGACCCAGCTAGCTGCAGCTCATATCGGCCAATCTCCTTGTTGAACATCGACCTGAAGCTCTACACTGGCATCCTAGCAAGTCGTCTAGCACCGTACATGCAGCAACTGGAGGAGCCTGATCAAGCGGGCTTCATCCCACAAAGACAGACTAGCGACAATACCAGGCGAGATCTTCATCTCATCGAGGCGGGTCGCGCACGAGACCGGGCTGTATGCTCCTCACCATCGATGCGGAGAAGGCATTCGATAGGGTGCATTGGCCCTACCTCGACCGGGTGCTACAACACTTCGGAGTGGGAGAGGTCCTCCGCAATCGCATATTTAATTGTTATCGCCAACCTAATGCAGCAGTATGGGTCAATGGTCACACCTCCCAGCGGTTTGAAATTGGCAGGGGGACCAGGCAGGGGTGCCCACTTTCTCCCCTCCTGTTCGCGCTCTATATGGAGCCACTGGCACAGCGAGTGAGACAACACGACCTCATTTCTGGCATCCCCTTTAGCGGAGACACACATAAGATCAGTCTCTATGCTGACGATATCTTATTATCGCTAACCAACCCGATGCAGTCCCTACGGGCTCTATTTGTAGAGCTCCACACCTTCGCGCTGGCGTCGGGTTTCAAGATCAACGTAGCTAAGTCAGAGGCCCTGAATATATCGCTGCCACCGGAGGTCCTGGAGGATGCCAAGGCAGAGTTCGACGTGCAATGGACTGAGTCCACCATCCCCTACCTGGGTGTCCTTTTGGCGCCAACGGTGCAGGCTACCACAGAGGCCAACTACTCTAGCCTCAGCATGAAACTCCGAGACCATCTCAGGAGATGGAAACACCTCAATCTGTCCTGGCTAGGCCGAATCGCGGCCGCAAAGATGACCCTGCTGCCCCAGATTCTTTATATATTCCAGACCCTCCCCTTGCGTCCGCCAGCAGGGGGGCTTCAGAAGACACAGTCGGAACTAACACGCTTTGTCTGGAACGGCCGACGCCCACGGTTTAAACATACTATTGCCACGCTACCGCCTGAACACGGGGGAGTAGGCTTGCCAGATCTCACACTATACTTCCAGGCGACACAACTGCGCACATTAGTGGAGTGGCACCAACTAGAATCAGGCAAACACTGGCTCTTTCAAGATCAGGCTGTGGCAGGTCGCCCACTACAAGGCGTCCCGTTCCTGCCGCGTGGTCATAGACCCCCCAACCTGTACGCCTCAATGGTCACTAGCACGGTCCTCGGGGTGTGGGACAGGGTGGCCGTAGCCCAAGGGCTCACCTCTTTCCCCTCACCGATGACTCCAATCTTCGACAATCCGGACTTCACACCGGCACTAGACTCTAAGGCCCATGCATCTTGGAGGGCGACTTCCTGCAGGGACGTGGGACACATGTTCGACCTCAAGGGCATCCTCCCTTTCCACAAGGTGAAAGAGAATTACGGTATTTCTGAGACGGACCGCCTGCCTTACCTGCAGATCCGCCATTGGGTTCTGCACCCTTCGATCCAACCCGGGGCACAGCGACACCTCACCCCATACGAGAAGTGGCTGCTAACCCGCACCTCTGACAAAAAACTAATCTCAGACCTCTACCAGCACTTACTCCTCACCAACATACACACCTATAACGCAGGGAGGGCCAGATGGGAGCAAGACCTGGGGCGTCAACTCACAAGGAAGGAATGGGAGGGAGTGTATTATAGAGCTAGGCACTCAGCACACCACACAGGTCTTACCGAAACAATGACCAAAGTTGCCACCTATTGGTACCATACACCCGAAAGGCTACATCGATGGGACCCCAGAGTTAGCGACCGCTGCTGGAGGGGATGTGGGGAACTCGGAACACTGGAGCACCTGCTCTGGAGCTGCGACAGACTCCAGCCCTATTGGACCCCAATCCTTGATCTGATAGATTCTCATCTAGACACGCAGCTGCCTAGATTTCCATCTTATACTCTGTTAGGTCTTCCTAACGCCCTGATGTACCCCTTGAAATCCTGGAGAGGGAAACTTATTGCGCTAGCGCTGGGGGCAGCAGTTCAGAATATTGTGGCTCACTGGAGGGCCGTCCAACCCCCACAACAGTTGGGCTGGCTGCATCGGCTTTGGGCGATCCTAGGAATGGAAAAGTTGTCATTGGCCAAGGCAGGGATGGGGGCAGACTTTGCAGCAGTCTGGCGACCTTTTCTGACCCTGCTGACCGGAGAATTCCGGGAGTTAAGCTGTCCCCGCTACTTGCGACTGCTGCGTCTTGCAGACACCCCACTCCCGGAGCCTAGAACGCAGCCACGCAAACGCAAAGCCCCAGCAGGCACTATACCGGTTGGCCCACAGTAAGAAAGTGATAGACTATAGTTTCTATTCTCGCTTAATGGACAAGGAGAGGGGTGGTTTTGGGAGGAGGGTGGGAATGCAGGGGTTGTTTTGCCTTTTTTGTCCTTTTTGTTCATTCTCGCTTCAATATCGGCTCCGCTTGCACCTCCGTAGCACTCCTTATAACGCGCCCGGCCCGATTGGGTTGTAGGCGGCTTGCTGTGTTAACTGTAGCGGTCGATACTCCCGATGGTCATGAACACACACTGGCACTGTCTGTGACCGGAGGGTGGGAATGCAGGGGTTGTTTTGCCTTTTTTGTCCTTTTTGTTCATTCTCGCTTCAATATCGGCTCCGCTTGCACCTCCGTAGCACTCCTTATAACGCGCCCGGCCCGATTGGGTTGTAGGCGGCTTGCTGTGTTAACTGTAGCGGTCGATACTCCCGATGGTCATGAACACACACTGGCACTGTCTGTGACCGGAGGGTGGGAATGCAGGGGTTGTTTTGCCTTTTTTTGTCCTTTTTATTCATTCTCGCTTCAATATCGGCTCCGCTTGCACCTCCGTAGCACTCCTTATAACGGGCCCGGCCCGATTGGGTTGTAGCCGGCTTGCTGTGTTAACTGTAGCGGTCGATACTCCCGATGGTCATGAACACACACTGGCACTGTCTGTGACCGCCTTGTACACGGGCTGGCGCTGATGGCTGTATGAGGTGCAATGCTCCTCCTGTTTGTTGCTCAATAAAAAAGATTTAATACTAAAAAATAATTGAAAATAAAATAAAAAATTAAAGAGTGACGGGGAGGGTGTTGGGGATCATCTGAGGAACCGGAAGGGGAGAAAAACGGAGTGCGTGGGCAACAAAAAAATAGGAAATAAACCTTAGGTTTGTATGGGGGTAAAAATAGAGCACACAAGACTGGCAAAGCACAAAAAAAGCAGTTCTAGTAAAGACAGATTGTGGCCTTGCAGCACTTTGCTGCCTGCCATGCCTTTGTAAAAAATATATAAATAAATACATTTAAATAAACTTTGTGAGGAGTGGGGGGGGGCAGTATAAATAGAGCATGCAGAGGTCACACAAACAACTGGGGAAGAGCTCATGGTAAAGCATGGGCTAAATGCGAAGTGAAGCTAACATTGATAAAGCCAGTAGGTCTTGCCATGACAGTTTGATAGTTTTTGTAGTGATATTTTTGACAAACGTATTGAAACGAAGGCATTGTGAATTAATATTTATTGTTTTAAAGTTTCAAAGCAAATACAAATCTGATTGCGCTCAAAATGTAATATTAACATCCTTTGAATTCACAAGAGGTTTATGCAGTTTACGTGCTGTGCCTCTAATAGTTGTTAGAAGGCATAAGGAGGCCAGAAATAAAAAGTGTTTTTAGTACTCTATGGCAGCAACTCAGGTCGAAAGAATGTGAAGTGATAATAAGCCTCTTACAAAGCCTAGAAGTGGTGGCCGGGTAACGTCGACCCAGTGCTATGCGGCCTGTTGCCGTGCAGGAAAGGGGAAAATGTGCACAAGCAAACATTAAGAGCACGGGAAGCAAAAGTGCTCCATGCAGAGTTTATTGTAATGAGCTGCTGCGAGGCTCCGACCGGGACAAATTACTCTGCAGATGATTGCCTGGTGGTGGATTCAAGTTTATAAATTGTGTTTATTGTTGTCAGGACAGTTGCCATCACCACACCGTGTGATTTAGCAAAAAGGGGTGACCCTGTGTCCCTCAGAACCTGGGTATATGTGATTAACAAACAAAATGGTTCTGTTGGGTAGTGAAAACAATTCCTTTGGAGGAAGCTGAGAACAGCTCCTAGATCTACAACAAGCAAAACACTCTCTGATATGTAAAGTTTTTATATGTATTAAAAACATGAAAAAAGAGACAATATACTGGAATTACTTCATTCCACTACATTACTAGTAAACACTTTAAATTCGTGAATGGTGACAGTAGTGATTAAAGTGACAAGTGCAATGTATATAGTGACACTTATATACACAACAATTATTTACAATAAAACCACACAGGGAGGGGACCGGGGGAAGGAAGAGAATGAGGTATTTTCTGTCGTTTATGAGGCCAGTCTTTTTAGGTTAGTATTCCAAGAAAAACCAAATGGTTAATGTCCAGGTTCCTGGAGTTTAGCTTGGCCAAGGTAAGAGCGTCAACGTTTTGACCCTAGTTGCGCCCTAATTGGTGGTCGCGGCGGGTCTTTATCAAGACAAAGGGGAAGGGAAACGGTCAAATGATGGGTTATTCCAGAGGGTCGCCCGTTGGTCAACCCTCGAAGTGGTATCAAACGCGGTCTTAATCCGCGGTGTGGTTCAGCGTTCTGCACACGAGCGCCAAACAAACTGTCCGTGAGTGATACTCGAACTAATGAGTTCAGGCTGGAAACGCTAACTATGTTCGTAACCAGGCAACCCAAATCGGGATTGAGGCTGGAGATGTTGAGGCCAATCAGAGAAGAGGCGCCTCTTCTCTGATTGGCCGCAACATCTCCAGCCTCAATCCCGATTTGGGTTGCCTGGTTACGAACATAGTTAGCGTTTCCAGCCTGAACCCATTAGTTCGAGTATCACTCACGGACAGTTTGTTTGACGCTCGTGTGCAGAACGCTGAACCACACCGCGGATTAAGACCGCGTTTGATACCACTTCGAGGGTTGACCAACGGGCGACCCTCTGGAATAACCCATCATTTGACCGTTTCCCTTCCCCTTTGTCTTTATAAAGACCCGCCGCGACCACCAATTAGGGCGCAACTAGGGTCGAAACGTCGACGCTCTTACCTTGGCCAAGCTAAACTCCAGGAACCTGGACATTAACCATTTGGTTTTCCTTGGAATACTAACCTAAAAAGACTGGCCTCATAAACGACAGAAAATACCTCGTTCTCTTCCTACCCCCGGTCCCCTCCCTGTGTGGTTTTATTGTAAATAATTGTTGTGTATATAAGTGTCACTATATACATTGCACTTGTCACTTTAATCACTACTGTCACCATTCACGAATTTAAAGTGTTTACTAGTAATGTAGTGGAATGAAGTAATTCCAGTATATTGTCTCTTTTTTCATGTTTTTAATACATATAAAAACTTTACATATCAGAGAGTGTTTTGCTTGTTGTATATCTAGGAGCTGTTCTCAGCTTCCTCCAAAGGAATTGTTTTAACTACCCAACAGAACCATTTTGTTTGTTAATCACCACACCGTGTGACATGCCAAGGAAACAAATTTCACACTTGTCAGCTTCCACCTGTGTGCAGTGAGCGTGCTTAGCCTTTACTTGTTGGCATACACCATACATAGACCAGTATAAAGGTATTCTCTCCATACACCGTGGTTTGCTTTGAGCTGATCTGACAGAAAGACATTGCATCATACAGCGAGTGGCAGTATGTGCCCCGTAGCCAAACACTAGTACAAAGTGAGCCATGCTGTTCAGTGTTTTGCTAAATGTGCTGATCCACTCACTAGCATTGTACACACGTATCTTTTAAGAAACTTTTGTATCCTTATATTATGTGAAAAAAACATTGTTATGTTTTAGATACCTCTTCATAAAACATGAAAACGAATTTTTTTGGTACACATAAAATCAAAAAAAAATTTCCAATTGACCTTCCCATCAATACGATTAATTTGATTAGATGGTACGAATGAAACAGGCCTTTTTTTAATTGCACATTCTGAGCATGATCCTATTGAAAGGCTTGCCTTTTAGTGGACATAAAAGGCACATCGAATGATCTACAAAGTGATGTACTTGATGGACGTTTCACTGATTTTAAAAGGCGCTGCAAAGCACCAGGGTGAGTGGCAAGCATGGTCTCCATATAGTCACCGAGGGGGGAACTATACACCACTAACAATACAGAGATTTTTTTGTCACTGCTGAAAGTAACTGTGATGCGTGCCTTTCTTAGGGAGTTGCATGCAGGGGTTTTCTAAGAGAACCGTCCCCCGTATGTTAACTCCCATCTTCTTCGGCAGTCCATTTGCATTACATTTGCAGCAGTTCACTCACCCCTCAGTGGCATAAATGCTGATTTTGTATGCCAAGGCTTGGACTTTCATGCAACATGTAGGTTCTGTGTACCTGTTCTGGAACCTAGTGAATGGTTATGTAATGTTGTATGTTCCCCCCACAGGATGCTCTGACACAGGTAGGTGGTTTACTCCGTTTATTATCTCTATTTCTGCAAGTTACTCGCTAAGGGCGCCGAGCGTCTAACAGTTTGCGCTCCGGTCGCCAGCTCCGTCTTTCTCTCTTTGCGCCTTTCACTTTTTCCCGCTTCTGCGCATGCGCGACTACTCCGCTCTAGTCTACGGCGTCACGCGTCATCACGTGTACGCCGGTAGACTAGAGCGCACACCACATATCTCCCCCCTTTACCAAACATCACATAAAACATTTCCCCCCAACCCAGTGTCCTCCAACTGTGAACATAGTCTATGTGGGGCACCGGGGGTTGGCACCAAGCTAGTGTCCGTCCATCACAAAGTCATTATAACGAGAGGGCACCACAACTGCCCTTCCGCTGCGGGTGTGTCTTACCGGCATGTTCTCTCTCGCCTCCGTCTCTCCATGGGACACCCCAGCTTCTCTCACATCTGTTCCCTGCTCCGCCGTAGCTTGTATTCCTCCTCCGTCATTCGGCCTGGCTCTCAGGGCCTCTTCATTGTCCTCACCTGCATCTTCCCTTTGGTTGTCCGAGTCGAACTCAGGAAGAGGTCTACCCTCCTGGTGATCCAAGCATCTCTCGACTTCCTCGGCCTTGGGCCAGACCAGTATTTTGTTGACCCTGGCCATGCGGTCTTGCGACCAGACCTTGCTGTCACTGAGGAGAGCCGCCCTGCCGCGCACCTCCTTGACTTGTAGCGGCTGCCTGACTTTGCTTTCGCCCTTCCTCTGTAGGGTGGGGAGTTTGATCCTAACCCACTCCCCTTCCTCCAGCGCCGTTTCCTTCACGCTGCGTCTCTTGTTGTAGTGTGCTGCGTAAATCTTCTGGGCCTTCTCCAGATTGTGCTGCACCACGGCTGGGGACCACTTGCTGGTGATGGTCTTCTCCCTCCATACCACGTTGTCTCGGGTGAAGGGGTGCCGTCCTCTCAACACTTGGAACGGACTGTACCCCACTACAGAGGGCGTTATCCGGTAGGCCCAAATCATGTTCATCATCTCCATCTCCCAGTCCTTTCCTTGCGATATGGCTGCCTGGATGGAGCCCATGAGCACTCTATTGAACCTTTCGACTTGGCCGTTGCAGGCCGGATGGTACACGGCCGTGTGTCTCACCTCGATCCCATTCCTTTTCATGTATCTTCCCCACTTGTCCGATACAAATTGCGGGCCATTGTCGCTGAGGATTGTTTTGGGAATTCCTTCTCTGAGGAACACCCCAGTCAGGAACTTCAGGATCGTGTCTGTGTCCATCGCATCCTGTATGTCCACCTCTGGCCACTTGGAGTATTTGTCTATTAATACACAGATGTACTTGTTTACTCCTCTACTGTCCAGGACGGGCCCCAGGATATCTATTGCCACATCCTCCCAAGGGCCATGCGGGGTGTCGAACTTCCCCAGAGCGGGTCTGAGAGGGCGGAGTACCTTGTCCGCTCCTTGGCACTGTCCGCACTCCCGCACTTGTCTCTCGATGTGGGCATCCATTCCTGGCCACCAATACATCTGTTTGACCAATGCCTTGGTTTTCACTATGCCCAGATGCCCCTCGTGGAGCACTTTCAGCAGTCGGGGTATCAGCGTCACTGGTGGCACCACTCTTTCTCCTCTGTACAAGAATATCCCCGAGTCACTCAGGGACAATTCTTCTCTCATCTCATAGAACCGTCGGACGCCCTCCGATAGCTTCTTCTTGTCCGGCCACCCTTCGGTGAGATGTCTCTTTACGTCCATCTTCTCCTCATCGAGCCCATAAGCCGCCTGCCATTCCTGCGCACTGATGGATGACTCATGATCCTCCATGCTAGCGACCATCTCCTCTGTGTCCGGACTCTCTCCCGGCGCTTCCTCCATGGCCGATGCCCGGCTGAGATAATCAGCCACCCTATTCTGCGTACCTGGAAGGTATTCCACGTCGTACGTATAATCAAGCAGCTTCAGGGTCATTTTTGCTATTCTCGGGGTGGCTGTGTCGTGACCAGATGACGTCAATACTTTGATGAGAGGCTTGTGATCCGTCTGGAGTCTGAATCTCGTGCCCCATATGAACTGGCGAAATTTGCTCAACGCCCACGTGACCGCCAGCATCTCCTTTTCAATCACGCTGTACCTCTGCTCCGTCGGGGACAGCGCCCGGGATGCGAAACTGATGGTTTCTTTTGTTCCGTCGTCCCTTTCCTGCGCTAAGACAGCCCCCAAGCCCTTGTCGCTTGCGTCTGTCGTTACCATAGTCTTGCCCGTGGGGACATACCCCTGCAGTGGAATTGCATGGCTGATGCAGTCTTTAATGGACTCAAATTCTGCCTGGGCCTCCTTATCCCATTCGAATTTTGTATTGTGCCTGGTCAGTTGTCTCATCCTGTGCGTTCTTGTGGCAAAATGTCTAACAAACTTGCTGTAATACTCGGCCATTCCCAGGAATGACCGCACTTCCTCTTTGGTAGTTGGGGCTCTGGCGTCCTTGATTGCCCTCACGTTTTGCTCCTTCGGCGAGATACCGTGTGTTCCTATCTCGTGCCCAAGGTAGGTCACTGAGCGAGACCCAATCCTGCACTTGCTCCATTCTGCCGTCATTCCTTTGCCTTGCAGCACTCCCAGCACTTGGTGTAGTTTTCTGTCGTGATCTCCCTTGTTGGAGCCCATCACTAGGATGTCGTCTTGGAAGTATTGCACTCCCGCGATGTCCTTAAACAATTTATGCATCAGCTTCTGGAAAACGGCCGCAGCAGACGCCAGGCCGAAGGGCATTCTCCTGAATTGGTAGCATCCGAAGGGCGTTATGAACGCTGTGTACTTCCTGCTCGACGGGTGGAGTTCTATCTGGTAGTATGCAGATGTGAGGTCTATGGTGGAAAAATGGTTAATACCTTTTGTCTTTGCTAGCATCTCCTCTATTCTGGGGAGCGGGAACCTCTCCACTATGAGGTTTTTGTTAAGCTCCCTCAGGTCCACACAGAGCCGGACCTTGCCATTGGGCTTTTTTACCACCACCAAGGGCGATAGCCATTCTGCACTGTCCACTGGCTCGATGATATCCAGTTCTTCCAACTTCCGTAGTTCCTGGCGCACTGCCTCACTTGTGGATATCGGTATGTTCCGGACCTTATGCACTACCGGCACTGCTCCTTCCTTAAGAACTATTTTGTGCACAAATTTGTCCAGTTTGCCAACCGTGCCTTCAAACACTTTGGGGTATGCTGCTTTCCAGTCTTCCTCCCGCGAGAGGGGCCATTCATCTGTGAGCAAGATCTGTTCTTTCCCTCCCGGATTGAGTATTATGCCAAGGGCACCTGCGTCTCTCCATCCTAGGACGGATGGGCCCTTTTCCGCTACATACAGGGTGCACGTGGCCGATCTTCCTCTGAATTCGAACTCCAGGTCTTTGCATCCTACCAATGGAATGGAATTCTCGGTATACGAGATGGGTCTGATGTCCGGCGGCTCCAGATCGGGTCCTAATACCGGCGCGAAATCCTCTTCCCATATCGATCTTTGCACTATGGTCCAGGGGGATCCAGAGTCCACGGCCACATATACCTTGACGCCCCCAATGCGCATATCGGTGCGTGGCTTATCCCTTCTCTTCCCGGATACGTCCAGCACTTGATCCTCTATGCATAGTACCAGATCGTCTTCTTCCTGGTCCTCTTCTTCACTCACGTTGGCTGCGGCCGCTTCGATGCACTTGACTGTGGACTTCGTCCCTTTCTTTCGGCAGACCTTTTCAAAGTGACCGTTCAACCCGCAAAATGAGCACCTGGCGCGAAACGCGGGACAACGCCTATCCTGGGCCGCGTGCGCTGCACTGCCGCATCGGTAGCACGCAAATTTTGTTCCCTGGCTGGGGCGAGGCAACTGCTTCCCCGGCCCTCTTGTGTCCCTCTTCGGGTCTCCGTAGGTGCTTTAGGGCTTGCTGGATTGTGGCGCCTCGTCGATTTTGTTGATCATCGGTCTCGGCCCGCTTTCTCTTTTCGCCGCGTCTGCGCCCCTCTTCGACATTTCTGCCTTCTTGACCATTGCTACCACTTCTTTCAGGGTTGTTTCATTCATCGCCCACAGCTTGTCTTGGACTGCTCTACTGGTGGTGTGCATCACTATTTGGTCCTTGATGTATTCATCCTGCAGGTTCCCGTACCTACACGTGATTGCTAGCCGGCGGAGTGCTGCCACATAGTCATCAATGGACTCTCCTGCCTCCTGTTTTCTCTGTTGGAAGTTATAGCGGTCTATTGAGACACAAACTGCTGGGCGGTAATGACTGTCCAGATCGTCCAGTGCGTTCACAAAGACGTCCGTCTCGTCTGCACCCCTCTCTTTGGGCACCAGATTCTTAAACACCCTGACCCCTTCTGGGCCTAAGTTGTGGAGCAACAGCCTCTTTTTTCTTTCCGGCTTGTATTCCCCTTCGCTCTCATCCTCCAGGGCTTCAATGTAATTGAGGAAATATTCTTTCCAGTCTTCCCATTTAAGTTGGGGTTCCCCTGGCCTGGTTAGGAATGGGACCGGTGCCATTAGGGCTGATGCCTGATTCGCCATTCTGGCTTCTCCTCTGGGTACTCCCTCCTGGGCCCTTTGGGTGGGTTCACCGGACGCTCCTGCGCTCCCTGCCGTGTCCCCGTGACCCCTTGGGCTACCTGGGGTATTATCCCTCGTAGTGTGCGCTGTCTGCACTGTTCTCCCCCCTTCTTCTGACTTAGGGGTGTCTCCCTTGGTTGCCAGGTTGCTGCCTGGGGGCTCCCGGTGTCCTGGTTCACACTGACCTGGCTAATGCTGTTGGTGTTTAGCTCCTGGTCGTGCTGCTGCGCTGCTGCCACGCCCTTGCTTTTCCTTGCAGATCCTGTGCCCTCCTGGCTCGTGGCCGTGGTTGTGGGGAGTTTTGCTTTCCTTGCCGTCGTCCCTGCACCTGGTGGTGTCCGGGTCCCAGCCTCGTCGCCACTGTAATGTTGTATGTTCCCCCCACAGGATGCTCTGACACAGGTAGGTGGTTTACTCCGTTTATTATCTCTATTTCTGCAAGTTACTCGCTAAGGGCGCCGAGCGTCTAACAGTTTGCGCTCCGGTCGCCAGCTCCGTCTTTCTCTCTTTGCGCCTTTCACTTTTTCCCGCTTCTGCGCATGCGCGACTACTCCGCTCTAGTCTACGGCGTCACGCGTCATCACGTGTACGCCGGTAGACTAGAGCGCACACCACAGGTTACACCTTCTCTACACTGGCAACAGCTGCAAGATAAGTGAAACCGGCACCTGGCCTGTGGGAATGTACAGTCCCTGTCAAAGCACCGAGTTTACCATATTGAAGTGATACCGATTGTTAAGAGTTATACCACAAGATGTTCATTACACAATAACAAAAAAGGTCCAAATAGATTACTTACCAGGAATACTTTAAAAAAGGAAAATGTGCACTTTGTACTTGAATGTAATAATCCCTTCGAACTGAATTAGACCCTCCGAGCTGATAGGGCGTGGGTGCTCTGTGTTCTATTATTAACAAGGCTGGAGCCGGTGGTGCTGAACGGCCATCTTAAGGTCAGGCTCCCACCTTGAGGCCTCTCAAAAACATAAAAAAGCCTCCTGCGTAGAAAACAGTTACAAAAGGATTGCATTCCGTTTACAAGGCATGTAAAAGATAAACAAAAGTGTGATGAGGGAGTGTTCTTTTCAGATACAAACTATACCCGCTCGTATTGTAGAGGCACTGTGTCCAGAGGCAGGATATAAATTAAACCATCAGAATAGCGTAATGCCTCAATGTTCCTGTCCTGGACGTGCCAAACACAAAGACAGGGAAGAGAGGCATCCACTAGGAAGCAGCGAAGTTAGATAAGCAACCAAGCTGTCCAATAATGGTAATGGGGCAGACCCGGAGCCCTAAGTGTATGTCATTTATTGGAGAAGGCTGTCTGTAGTCCAGTTCTAAGTAAATACATTAAATAATTTATAAAAATATAAACGAATAAATAAAATCTCTCTAAACTAAAAATCTTAATTTACCTGACAAATATGCCAAGCTTCTTATAGGAAAGCCAGTTGACAGAAATACCCAGCTTAGTTTCATGTTGTGATTGCTTGAAGTACAGCATGTCAATGCTTGCTATGTGTGAAACATTAATTGCAACTAACTTCTTTTTATTGTGCTTTTAGGCAAACGTTTTCTTCTGTCGTCTGCATATGGTGATCCTCTAAGATGGGAGGAAAGAGAAAAGGATCTCCATAATTTAGGTAGGTGCTATTGCTTGCTTTGCTGTACTCAAATGTTAGATACTTGATTGAGGGGAAGAAGATGATAAAGCTATTTGAAAATATGTGGTCCTTTTTGGGTGGTCTAGTTTATTCCGTGATAAAAATGAGTTGTTTATTTATGTAGAAATGTAATCTGCTCTGTTCTGTATTACACAAGGGATGGTCGAACTTCGGTAGCACCTTGGTATTGAGAAAGATTTTCATCTGCCCCTTTTGCCTTGCTAAGCAGATCGTCCGTTTTTGTTTTTTTTACCTGTGACCAGGGTAATTTTTGGTCTACGGGTAAATCCCAGCAGAGTTTAATTCTACCTTTTGCCTCCCTGGAATCGATTTTGCGGAATTTCCTTTCCAGGCAATAAGTGTTGCAGTTCTGATTGTTCTGAGGGATGCTTAGGTCTCATGGTTAGCTTATGGTTGCTCTGGATTATAACTGATTAAGACCCCCCCCAGGGAAACTGTAAAATCCACCTTTCCTTTTATTTGCTCCTCATTTCTCTTTAGACACTACAATACCCTGACATTGAAACACCTCTCTGTCTCCACAGCCCACATCACGGTTTTGCTTGAATTCTGAAGATGGGGCCCTTTCTCCTGGTAGTCCTATCTTGACCCTCTGTCTGCTCAGCAACCACTCCAGTAACCTTCCGCCTACCTCGTAGTCTTGTACCTGGCAACTCCAAGTAGGCCTGCCTACATACTGTTCTCAGGCATCATTCTACGGGTCTACGTGTTCTCCAGAGTTATCTACTTTGTACTTTGAGATGGCTGTGGTATGGTAGGCCAAGAAGGGTGACAAACACCAGATCGGTTGGCTACTCTGAAGTCAGACGACAAATTACATAAACAGGAAGGACTTGACAGCCTTGAGAAGGATTAGTAATTAGTGTAAGCTGTAGATCCCAAGTGGAAGGGCATTGCTTTTTAAACATATTTTATCATGTATGTGATAATGAGATAGAGAGGCAACCTGAAGCAAGTAGCACAGTTGTAGTATAAAGAGCAGTTCATAGTAAATCGACAGTCACTAATGCCAATCTATTCACCTATTTCAGTTCCAGAGATTGACATTTAACTGAGATAGGACATATAAAACCAGATGTTTCTGTATCTTTTCCATGTACCGATGGCTTTCATAATGGTCCTCTCAAATTGAAACATTTTTATAAGAAATCCTTTCTATCCCTGCCATTGAGATGACTCTTGCTCTGTCTAGTGGAGTGCATTTATTTTGCAGGGGAATTGAAGTTACCTTAGTTCGTCTTAGAGCAATAGGAAAAGCTTTAGGTTAAACTACTTCACTGATAGTGTGAAGATTATCTTGCCAAATTCCCAAGTGCTGGAAAACGATAATCACGGGGTGGGTGGAGAACCATCTTTACAACTCTGATAACACAAAGATGATGTATGTGGACGCACTTTGTAGCTCAAAGCTAATAACATTTTGACTTTAAATAAAAACAACAGGTGAGACCATTATTTTGATATGTACATTATAAAGCATGGGGAAAATTATTAAGCACATTTTTGAATATCAAAGTCTTGTACTAAATGAATTGTCCTGTTCTCAATATTTCATAGATGTTAGGCAGCATACTATCCCAAAACGAGGTCTCATTAAGTAGGAGCCAATATTTGTTGAATTCATCAAATATGTATCCATATGTTTATTGCAGAGTGAGTTGGATTCGAACACAGCAGCCTGAATAGTCAAGAAATGTCACTTTAGTGGAGTTTGTCTATTTCAAAAACACTTATAACACTATCCACACTCCTAGTTTTAAAATAGGTAAACAAATGTCTAATTTATGAGGCACAACATGAACTCATTAAAACCTCGGGGAACAGATAAATCACTTTAAATTGTCAAAGTGTTTCCTCCTCTCATCTAGTGGATTGCTTGCTTTATGTGTGACTTAAAGTCACAAGCATTAGGTATTCAGGAGTGTGGAATTCCTATCAACCGACCTCCAGGAAATGCTGCTTGACATCAAGAACAAGTTTCCACGTTTATTTTGTCCACTAAAGAAGTAGTTCTAACCCCCAGCAAAACCAGTGGCCTAGCAAGGTCAGGTGGTACCCGGTGCAGAAAATTTCTTGTCACCCCCGGCTTGACAAAGTGGCAAAAATATGTGCTTAAAACACATATTTTTGCCATTTTGTCGCCCCCTCTGTGATTCCACTTGTCACCCCCGGCTTTGCAAAAATATGTGCTTAAAACACATATTTTTGCCATTTTGTCACCCCCTCTGTGATTTCACTTGTCACCCCCGGCTTCGCAAAAATATGTGTTTAAAACACATATTTTTGCCATTTTGTTACTCCCTCAATGAAGACACCTGGGGCGGTCCGCACCCACAGCGCCTCCCTTCCTACGCCACTGGGCAAAACAAACTATTTGGCTGACAGTTTATAGTACAACAGTATGGATCTGTGAAAGAATATTGTTTGCCACTAAGGCAAGGCTTATATTCATATGTCATCATCATCATTAACTTTATTCGGTCATTAAGACCATCAAAGTGCATAAGCGTGCAAAAGTATGGTAAATAAAACAACATTTTACATGATAAAATTGTAAGCTAAAATAGATGATATTATTCATACAACAACAAGCATATTATAACCCGAGCCATTAAGGAATATAAGCAAATTTTAAAAACTGGCTTCCGAGGTATTCAAACCATACAAGCTAAAAACACATAGAAAATACAAAAAGTGCTGGTGCATAATTGTTAGAAGTGCAAAGTAGCTCAGTTCTTTATAGTATGTACATGGGTCATAAAATTCCATGATCATAACACATCCGGTGCAAACTAAACACTTTATGAAAAGTAATACTTAGTCAGATGATATGCTCAATTCATTTTAGCTTCTGCCTCCTAATGAACCAAAATCTCCCCAGGAATTTGGCCATTGCACATACTATTAGTGGCCTTGTATCTGTCCCGAGGATGCGTAGAGCCTCATATGTGTAGGTTGTTTAATTTTCTATATATGAATCATTAATGTAAAGCCTTCACTGTCAGAGAAAGCACACTAAAGATATGCATTGAGTTTGCTTGCATTACTGAGAGGGGGTTCAGTATAAAAACATACACAAGTTTGCAAAATTACACAACTTGAAACTATTTATATTGCCGTCAAAATATTTCCAGGATATATGCAAACATGTGCATACGCGTGAAAACAACATTTGTAATAGTTTACTTTCAAAATAAAATGTACATTTAAAAAATGCCACGTGAAAAATTGATTTGTTAAATTATTGAGCAACTTTGAATACCATTTCTCAGAGGAATTATTTAGTAAAAGGTGTTTGACACATGCCAGTAATAAAAAAAAAAGATTAATATTGAAGAATCAGTTTAAAACCATTGCGGGCAACATGAAAATAAGTTAGATTCTGATTCTTAGATAAAGTAGCAAAAGTTCATCAGCAAGTATGTATTCTCTGCCGGTCCGGGGCTCTTGGTTGTCCGATGATTTCAGGGATTGGTTCAAGTACAGAAAAAGTTTTGGAATACATAAAAATACATATTTTGAAATTCGTTTGTAGTTAACCTACGTACATTAAAGATACAAAGGATCTACTTCAGAAAATGTATGACATTCCATGGAATCCAACCTACATCCTGGTTACTATGGATGAGTAGATTCTACATACGATTATGGCTCATGATCAGGGCATCAAAGCATTAGAAAGTTTTTTGTATATGAAATAAGCTGGTTATTAGCAACATATACAGATGCTTATTGATTTGACTAAATGTGTGCTCCTAAACATTTTTTTTTTATCAAGACCAGTTGTACCACGAATGAAAGGGACTGCTTTGGGTTCTTGCTGTGCGCCTTCATATACAAATATTTTCATGTGGTGGTTTGAAAAAAGTTATGCTTGGAATGAGGATTTGTATAACACTGAAGACAAAACTTCCTTTGGGGAAGATACAGTGAAGCTTTACACTGGCACCATCGATGAACTCATCAAGCGCCATACCTTTTCGAATGAGAATGAGTATAATATAAGGCTTAACATTGGTATATCATCCTGATGAAGTGGTCTTTTTTGAGAATATGGAATTGCATTCTAGATTTTTTTAGGTGCCTCTTGCAGGATTTTTATAATAGTTACTTGTGTAATGATAGTAAGGTAACTATCATTTAGAGACCACCTAGTGCTGGACATAAGCTCTTTACACCTTTTTTCAATGTTTGATCAGATCTACAGATTGCCATTATGGAGATGTATATTTCTGCTTGGACTGGAAAGATTGCTTATCTTTTGCTGCACTCTCTATAGAACTCAGTGCTACATGAAAGTCACAATTGAGAATTCTAGGAGGGTTTGTTATGTTATGTTAGTATGTATTTATTAAGCGCTCGTACGCCTGGGGGCTTCATGGCGCTATAGAAGAGAACACAACACAGCAGTTAAAAGATGGTAATAATAAAACTCAGCAATAAGCCTGTGAGAATAGCCAGGTTTTAAGGGAGTGTCGGAAGCTAAGAAGGTTACCGCTCAGTTTCAATTGAAGGGGAAGGGAATTCCAAAAGGTGGCTGCGAGATGGTCAAAGCAGCTACCACCTAGGCGCTTCCTTTTGTAAGATGGAACAATCAGTAAAGATTTTTGAGCGGAACGAAGATTTCGGGATGGATTATATCTGAGAAACAGATCTTTGTAAATTTAGGGCCTTGTAAAGATTTAAATAGGGTGCACCCTGTTTTAAATGCGACTCGCTGCGCAACAGGCAGCCAATGTAAGTGTTTCAACCCAGGTCTAATAGATTGCCTTTTTGGAAGTCCCAGAATCAGTCTAGCAGCCTGATTCTGGACCAGCTGAAGACGTTTTAACTCTCCAATTTGGAGCCCCAAATAGAGACTATTGGAGAAATCCAGTCGAGACAGGACCAAGGCAATTATGACCTGGATGAGGGCGGCCTGTGAGAGAAAGCAGGCTATTTTTCTTATTTTTTTTAATTGAAAGAAACTGGAGGAAACTACCGCGCCTACCTGTCTTTTCAGAGAGAGGTCCTCGCTAATTAATACTCCCAGGCTTTTAACTGAGGGCGATCTAGAAGGTGGAGCCCCCATGCTAGATGGCCAAAAGCATGGGCTCCAACTTAATACGCTCTGCCCAGGCAAGGCCAATTCAGTCTTGCCTGGGTTGAGTTTCAGATGGTTACAACTCATCCAACCCTGGATATGTGACATGGTGTTTTGGAATTCCTCCACCGAGTCCTTGGTGTTCAAAGGGAAGATGAGTTGCAGATCATCTGCATAGTTAAAGATGGTAACTTTCGCATTTCTTAGGGAGTACAGTAGCGGGCGCAGGTACAAATTAAAAAGTAAAGGTGACAAAGATGAGCCCTGAGGTACTCCACATGTGGTAGAAATAGTGGGGGCTGTAAAAGGGCCCAGTCTTACGGATTGAGTGCGGCCAGTAATAAATGAATGGATCCAGCTCAACGCAGGCCCCCTGAGGCCAGCTTGTTCGACACGGTTGACCAAGATGGTATAATCAACCGTGTCGAATGCTGCCGAAAGGTCCAATAAAACCAGGGCCTGGTGAATTCCGTTGTCCGCATTCCGCCTCAGGGTATTTTGTACCGCCAAGATGACTGCTTCAGTTGAATGACACGAACGGAAGCCGGCTTGGTTGGGTTCAAGGTATTCTGTTTCTTCTATGAATTTAGACATGTTTGCACAGACGTGAGCCTCCAGTAACTTAGCACTATGAGGCAGCAATGATATAGGCCTATAATTTAGCGGGTCAAGCGGGTCTGCTCCAACTTTCTTAATCAGGGGGATAAGTAAGGCCTTTTTAAGGTTATTGGGAACTTTACCCTGTAGAAGTGATCCATTTAATAAAGGAAGCACACCCTCAGGGATAACTGTTCCCACCTCTCTCAAGATGTGCGGGGGGCAGATATCATCAGGTGAACCCGATTTGACCCTGGTAAACAGCTTGGACAGGGTGTTACCATCGATAGGGGGAAAGGATTCCAGCGTAAAAGAGTTATGGTACGCATCATCCAGAAGGGGGGGGGGCAGAGCAGTAGAAATGCTTTGTTTTATGGTGCAGATTTTATTAAGAAAAAAAGAGTTCAATGAGTTGCAGAGGTCCTGAGTAGGAGTGACCAATGGAGTAGTTCTGTCACTACCACTAAGACCATCTACAATATTGAACAGTTCTCTTGATTTATTATGAGAGTTCAGGATTTTCTCCGAGAAATAGTCAGTTTTATGTTTTAGGACAAGTTTCTGATAGTCCTTGCGGGCCTTACAGTAGTTGGCTTTATCTTGTGCCAAATAACCAATTCGCCATTTCCGCTCTTTTTGACGGACTTCCAGTTTTTGAGACTTCAAGTGTGGGGTAAACCACTTATTTGCGTCATTAGGGCGGGAACGGGGAATATTAGAACAAGGGGCATGTATGTCAGCTGCTTGACGTAACCAGTTGGAATAGGCTTCTTCGATGCCATCAATGTCCTGGGCCATGGGGGGAAGAGACGACGCCAGAGTATCCAGAAAAGCTGAGATGTCAGTGTTCTTCCATATTCTAACTTTCCCACCAGTCTGGAAAGGCTGCTTTTTACTCTTCACAATGGCAAGTGTAAAGTGTATCAGAAAGTGATCCGTCCAAATGCAGGGAGTAATGGAACAAATAACCAGGGGGATATTCTGGGACCATATTTGATCAAGGCTATGCCCTTTTTCATGAGTTGGCAAGTGAATCTGTTGAATTAAGTTCAGATCTAATAATGCCTCTTTCAGCTCAGCTGCCTGAGTGTCTAAGGCACTGGCATCAAACCAAAGATTAAAATCGCCCAACAACACAATTTTTTTGTAATTGATTGTAAGGGGAGCTAGTTGTTCTGCCAATGATGCAGCAAACGTAGGCATAATTTGAGGGGGGCGGTAGATGAGGATCATTAGTAATGATCCACTGTCAGTGACCATTTTAAAAACAATATTCTCTGACCCTGTAAGGTCGAGGGATGATAGTAAAGAAAACTTATAAGTTTTGCGGATAATGGCTGCAACTCCTCCGCCCCTTTTATCAGCAGATCTATTGATATTTAAAATATAATAATCAGAAGGAACGGCCGCCAGAATATATGGTAAGGAGTCTGCGTTGAGCCAAGTCTCCGTGAGGAGCAAAATATCAGGTTGCTCAGTTCGTAGCAGAAGAAATATGTCCATATAGTGTTTGGCCATTGACCTAGTATTCAAATAATAACATTTGAGCGTAGTCTCTAGTTTTGCTGAGGGTTGAGGAGAAATGCGGGGGCTGGGATGCTTAACTTTGCCGACTATATAGTTGCTCCGCCTTTCATGCTTTTGCAGGCGTCAAAAGGGATATCAAAAGAAAAGATTTCTAAAGAAAACAGAGGCAGTGAAAAGGTGCAAGGGAAGCAAGATGAAAGGGATAAAGCGATGGGATTTGTAACATTCATACTACACAGCCTGGGCCGGAAAGGGAGACAGGATATTCTCTTTTTCAAAGGAGACACTGTCTGCCTGCACTGGACAGGCGATAACAGGTGAAATGTGTTGGGAGTGTGGTGCTCAGGGAAGAACTGCTTTGTGTGGTTTGCAGAGGGCACTAAAACAGGTACCTCTTAATCCACTGAGCTTGTTCCACCAGATGAACTATTACTAATAGAAAATGTCTGCTGCTCTCACCCCCCCTACTTCTGCACCCATGCACTCTCATATTAACCTTTAGACCATAGTTGAAGTACTTGTTTTACACTGTGTTTTTGTACTGTTTGCTTTCGCACATCTGGCACTATGCACAGATAGTTGTGGAGCCTGCAGTGTTCTGTGCTGCTTGTCTTGCATCAATCAATCAATCAATAAATCAGGATTAAGAAGTGCGGCTCATCCACTGTGAGGGTCTCAAGGCGCTGGAGTTGGTAGCTGTTTCCTTGAGTCCTTTTCTGAATTCCCGGAGCAATGCAGCATTCCTGAGGTGCAGGAGAATCATAGTTCCAGAATTTGATCTCCATGTGAGAGAAGGAGCATACTACGCTGTTGGATCGGCGAATCCAGGGGGGTGTCTGTGAGGAAAAGGGAGGCGGATCGCAGGTGTCTGGCTGGTTGGTGGATGGTCTTTCATTTGTTGATGGATGCTGGGCCTTCGTCGTGCAGGGCTTTGTATGCATTGGTTCCCTAAGTATACCTCACTTTTCTCATACACTACAGAGTATACACTGCTGTCTCTAAACCATGTGCAAATCAAAAACAGTACTTTGCCTGCCTAACTTAAATTTGTGTAAGTATGCAGTGTCAGACTCAAGTCACCACTAAGATCTGAATGTTTCTTGTAACCCACCAGTCTCCTTCCCTATTGAAAGTGCTGAGGGCATCCAAGACTGCACTCTGCAAAGAGAGCGAAGAGGGTGGAAGGGAGATAGGGATATGAGAGAAGGCACACAAGAGTTGCTACAAGTTTGAAGGGCTTTTAATCAGTTAGGCCCTGGGTGCACTGCCCGTTTATACGCACACCAGTATAGACTTGCTAATTATTAAGGTGCAAGACGGCGAGTGGACAACCCCTAAACCACTCAAATGGGAAGAAAGAAACTACCCCTACATGAACAAACTCGATTACCGTTGCACACAAGAGTTGCTATCAGTTTGTAGTCCCACAACTCCTTGGATGGAGGTCCTCTCGGGTTTTATGCAATCCCTTGCGAGTGCCAGCTTTTTTGTACTGTACAGAATACAAGACTACTGTTACCCTCTGTGCTTACATCAACTTAAAACACACACAGTCTTTTCCGTTTACAATGGATTTCACATAAATGGTACAATTTTACAGGAAAAACGCGTAAACAAGATTTACTGTAGTAGCTGATGCACTTTGGTAAACATTAAACTAATCAATGGCACAATACTATTATCTTGTTGGACCAAAAGGAATTGTCATGAGATTGTTCTTGTTCTCCTGTCCTTTCGCATTTTTTAATGCTCCACAGCTCCAAATATAGCATTGCTGTGGCCCAAGAAACAGTTGTTATGGTAATTCTTTGTTTAAGTTGGTTCAGGGGATAGTACAGAGGCCCAGAGCCCAAACAAGTAATAGCAAGCTCCCCATAGCTATAACTAACCTGAGGCCTTTGAAGACAGCACTGAGAGAGGTTAAATCATTCTAAGGATACAAGAATAATCTTTGAGGGACTGTTGCAGATGAAATTTCAAGTGCCTCAAACAGGGACAATATTTTTGACTATAACACACACTACTTAGAAGAGGGTCCAAGGGCTAGTTTAGCGACTCCACACTGGATACACGCCCCTCACAATAACCTGATTCACACAAAAAGTATCCAGGAGTCAAAAACACATTCTAATCACAGACAACATTTGGCATGACAAAAAGGGATTGTGACCTAAATATTAGATTGAACTAAGGCAACACGTGATACCATATAAACAAATGCACGTGCGACACATACCCAAGGTGAGAATTTTCCCATCAGTTGTCGATCTGTTCCACCACTTTTACATCATTTGGGTTCTCCTTACCCAGGAGTTAGTGTGCACACAGTCACACAAGTTGGAAAAGAGGACTGTGAGAGTAAGAAGACTCTACGCTTTATCTAATGAGTGGTGTCAGTTTGATGTTACAACTGAAAAAAGCAGTGCAAGTGAAATAATTAGTGAAGTGAATAAAATTAGGTGAAGTGAATAAAATTAGGTGTGACTGAGTAGAAGTAAAGGCTTTAATATTTTCTCTCAGCTCCCTAAACATAAAAACAATAGTGTGATAGCAGATTTGACAGAATATCCGCTCAGCGAGTGGTCAACATGTTTCTGCATACGAGGAAAAGCACCTCTGCATTCATCAGGACCTAGGTGTTGCTACTGCTGTTAAATATAGTGAACAAAATAATGATAAAAAGGAATCATATCACCTGTTCGTCAGGTACAGATCCTCCGCCACAATCCAATTTCTGTGGGGATAGCGCCTCACCTCACCTGGCTGCAGCTCAGGTAATTGAGGAGCACCGCTCTATCCGTCGGTGTCTCCGGGCGTTCCTCTGCGCTAGACTGGGGAGGCTAGAAAGGTTTTTGACTAGAGGATACCCAAAGAAGGTGCTATATATGGCACAACAGAGGATTACATGTCGTAAGTTTTCTATGTTTTTGATGCAATTGTGTTCCCTTCCACATAAAGTTCCACATCCATAAAACATATTTTATTTATAGAAGTTAATAAATTATTGAATGTGCTAACATGAAGATATTGAATAAAGTCTAGAAGGAAGTCCTAACTTTTGTCCAAAATAAAATATCCTCATCAATGAATTTTTCCCAGTGTAGGAGGATATGCTCTGTCGTGTCAAAGCGACCATGGGTCCAAATGTGCGACTTATTATTATTTTTTTTAAGTATATTTCTATTGGTATTTACATGTTACAGAGTACAGTGTGACATACAACAAATAACAAGTTTATCAGGCATTAACATAGGGCATTGCGGCTTTTGGTGGTGGTTGTGTTAGATTCTGTATGGGAGGTTGGTTTTACAGTCTTCTCGTGTCTGTCCCCCAGTTTTGGGCACATATAAATTGAACATTTAGGTTATTGCGGTTTGTCGCGTGTTTGGTTGATACATAAAACATTACACAGAACATAGAATTGTTGGGCGGTTGTTTGGTGTCAGGTTCTAGGGCCGTTGTGGAATTGTTTGGCTGGTTAGGTTCAGGATTTTGTGTTCTTCATGGCGGTTTGTATGGGTTTAGGAATATGTCTAGTTTTGGCCACATGCCTCTGTTGGGGTTCTTCCATGGTGTGTTCCTCAGTGTAGTGTTCTCTGCCCCTCTAAGAAATGTCACCCAATTCAGCCACCCTTTGAATGTGGCTTTGGTGGTATCTTTCTATTTGGCTAGTACGGTTTTGACTACTCTTGTCAGGAGGAAATCCAGGAGGTTTCTGTCCTGTTGTGTTGCTACGTCAGTGATGTGAGCTGTGGTAGTTGTGACGAATGTTTGATCTAGAGTGCAGCATATGGTTTTGTTGATGAAGCTGAACACTTTCCCCCAGAATTTGCTGACCTTACTGCAGTGATAGATGAGGTGTGCAAGGTCAACATTTTCTGTGTCACAGTTCCAGCATCTGTCGTTATCTCTCAGGCCCATCGATGCTAGACGCGCTGGTGTCCAGTATGCTTGGTGTAGGAGCCAGAATTTCGTTTGTGCTAACACCGGCAATATCATGTTTTTCGATGGGGCTGCCCAAAAGGATTGTAGTTCTTGTTCAGTGAGTTTAGAACCTAGCTGTGTTTCCCAATAGTCGGTGTTTTTGTTGTTGAGTCTGGTGGATACAGGACGCAGGAGTTTGTACAGGTGTGAGACCTGATGGCCTGTCTTGTTTATGGTTTCCATGTAGTGGAAGATTGAGGGTTTGTGCCTGGTTAGTTTTGATTTTGTTAGGGCTGTTTTGATTGCCAAGAAATTGTATAGTTCCATGTCCAAATGTGCGACTTTTAAAACCAGCTGACTTGTATATATAATGGAACCCATTGCCACCCTCCAGGACTGAAGAAACCACTGGCCATTATGTTAAAATGGACTGTCCTTTAAAATAATGGAGACTGTGTCCACTAGCATGTTAGTGTGTTCTAATAGTGTTCCATCCCTCCACAATAGGAATTTCTGTAGTGCTATAAGACGTTGTGTTCGAGAGCAGACATCCAAGGTTACAAATGCCAGATGATGTCAACCAGTTTGTTAAAAAAAATTAGTGCCCTGTATATATATTTCCTGAAGGTTTTGTACCAAAGGTTCCAAATAGATATGCACCTATTTTGAGATGTGTTCCATTGACGTGCTAATACGTGCCATAGTTGGTCTTCCTGGGGGGAAATAACTCAGGCTTGTGTACTTTCTGCTAAATGTATTTGCATGGAGAATTAAGATGCTGATTTAACAAGTATTTAAATTCCAAACACATGATAAGGAAGGAATCCCGCCGTGTCTAAGTTTTTTTCTATGATTTAGTTCACCTCTGACAAGTGGTTATGACGCAATTTGATGCAAGTCTGATTGCCAGTACTTGTCGGTTTATTTTCTAAATGTAGTCCATCTTGTTCCTAATATCGGGAACCTGTGTAAGATCCCCAGCTGCCGCCTTTTCGTGTAAAGTGCGGTTATGCTGAGGATGCTATGGTTTAGAAAACACCCCTTCCTCTAACCTGCAGAGGTCTTTGATCACTGCTCGCCCAGATCAGAAGGGAACTGGAGTCTGGACCAATGTAAGAGAGTAATGCGGATCCGTTGTAATCAGTGAACGTGAAGTACACATGGCGGTTACAGAAAGTAACATAACTTCGACTGCTGCGGGCTGCCGTTTCATTGTATTTTTGAACTCTGGCTGTATACCGGCACGCGCTGCGAGGAGGACAAGTCCGATTGCGGCACGGTTCAGCATGCAGGAGCTGCAGTTCTCCTCTCTGCCACAGCTCCCTGCTGGCATTGAATCCGCACTCTTGTTTTAAATGAATCTTACAATTGAGGAGAAGGCAGTCTCTGGAACCAGCAGAATGTTGAATCTTCCATTTACTTTTCTGCCTCCGAAAGTCATTCACAGATTTCAGTTGTGGCTCTCGACGTTACAAGTCAGTGTTCAGATTAAAGGGGGAGAAGGAAACTCCTAACTTTTTGTATTATTTGATAAGTACATGCAGTAATGCAGGCATATGGTATCCCCAACACTTAAACACTGATAGGAACAACGTCACTGACTTCAGTAATCTCTTCTGTTTGAACCACAACATCAAACTCATTGCACTCTGAGACGCGTGTACAGTCCTCCCACTCTCCATCAAGTTCAATTCAGAGCCTTCTGAAAGGACAGCTCTCTACTTTATCACCGCCAGGTGGCAGCACAGCCTTAATCACATCAGTTGGAGCATTGCATAGATCTTTGGCTTCTGGGGAAGGATGGTTAAAAAACACAATGTAATGATTTGAATGCGCATTGTAATACTTTACATCTGTGTTTTTATTACTGTGAAATCATTGATAGAAGTATCTTTGTGTCCCCCACGGACAAGGTAGACTCTAACATGTATGCAAAGTTAGAGATCAACATTCAGGTGCCTGAAGGTTTTGTGCTTTTTGGAGCACCTGTCTTTTGGGCGGTCTGTGACCAAGTTTTTTGGTAGAGACTGGACTTATGTTCTTTTTGAATGATGCATACATAGATTTATTGCACTTTTGAAGATGTTTTTGAGACCAATTCAATGCTGTGTGCTGTAGGTTTCAGTGATTTTTAGTTCTAGTGGAAACTTCTGACCGAAGTGCCGAAGGGAATATGGCGGGTTTAAGTCTTGTAGGGACTGTTGCAAACAAATGTCTGTACCCAGATCCCACCGAGACATTTGTTTGGGTTCAATCCACAATTTCAAGTCTTGCGGGGAGTGTGCCTGATGAATCTCAACCACGCGATCTGCAACCACGAATCCTAGCTGTACAAAGCTGGGCACCACAGGAAATCATGTAATATCGACTCTTGCTCAAAGTCAAGGACACGAACAACTTCCCGCTCTCCGGTAAGTCCAAATAAAAATGAAGCACAAGAAGTCCAAGTGGGCCTTGTCCCAGCCTCACCACTTTTCATTTGAGTCATGAGGATGCCAAGGTGCCCCCTTGTCTTATGCCCTGTCCCCTACTGAGTGGTCGATTCCGTAGCATATTCCAATGCACCCTGAATTCCCAGGTCTGTCAGCGATGCCACAACAGGTTTAAGCTTTTAAGGTAGCCAGGCTCCACATTTTTGGAACTCTGCTGGTCTCCTTTGGTGCCCCTTCAGACCCAACAAATCTGTAGAATCATCCAGTCAGCCGGTGGTTCGCCCTCTGAGCCAACTCCATGCCCTACCTTGGTCAAAGCCACATGCTGTCACAGTCCTGACGCACCAAGCCCCAATTCAATCTTACTCTGATAAGACCATGCTTTTGCCCAGTAGCTGGCCCCCAGTGCTCCAGCAACTCTTTGTATCATGCTCTGATGAGAGCCAACAAACATTTGGTGATGATGGTGATAGTGGGGACGACTTTTCCCCACAATATGATGGTGGCAATCTTTATATGGACCTACTAGAGACCAGTGGGCCGGGCACTTCCTCTGACATTGTGTTGGGTTCTCCCGCTTGCCCTTCAACTTTGCCTCATTCACCGTGGTCATTAGACGGGGAGTGGAGTGCTAGATTTACAGTTACCTTCCATTGAGGAAAAAACCAACCTCCTCAAAGAAGTGCTTCAGCCCAGACAAACCTCCTCAGAAGCACTAACACCGTTCAACGAAGCCCTGATTATCACCCCCATGAGCACTTGGGATAAATCTACCTGTGCACAGAGAGGTGGCACATCGCCCCTGAACCTATCTGGGTCACACATCCTTTCTCACACAACCTCCTGCTCCTGAGATCCTGGTAGTATGTAAAAAAGTGCCCCAGGGCAAGTGGTTGTTCTGGAAAAGTTCGTTGTAGGCCAAAATCAGAATCTAGTTTAGTACTAGATAAGAAATGAAGTTGGAAACTCGTATCTTCTCTTGGTTGCTCCAAAATGTATTTGAGGTCATGAACGATCATGGTAAAGAAACTTTTGTGAGGCACAGCCAAAACGTGTTTCGCCCCCTGTGGCCCGTAAACCGGGGTTTTCATAAGGCGTAGGGTCAACAAGGTAAGAGAATATCAAACGCTTTCGCGCTTCAAGTGAAGGATCTGTGTTGTCCTGTTGTCGAGAATGTAAGAATCGCTCGAGTCGGTGAGATAAAATTGTGGATAGCTGTAGTTTAATCGAATATTCACAGGGTGCCCTCGCACTGACACGTCTTCTAACCATGGGGAGAACCCTGCCTTGATTTCTTTGCCACTGTAGAGAATGTGCAGTGTCAACACTTTTATACATAGTAATTCCCAAGAAGGCTTAGTCTTGGAGACTCATTCCACCTAATGAAGAGCACAGGACTCTTGTATGCCTACCCATTGCTACCTCTCCTGCCCCAAGTTCTGAAGCAGATCAGAAACAACCATGCCCAAGTATTCCTTGTGGCTTTGGATTGGGCCAGAATAGTGTGGTATACGTGACAAGTGGGCATGAGCATCAGTTCTCCGGTCATGCTGCCTCTTTGGGAGAATCATCTGTCACAGCAGCAACGCTCGGTCTTGCACCCTGACCCTGGCCTACACAATCTACATCTCCGTTAGTGGAGATTGAGCAGTGGCAGTTGACTGCATTCGGTCTACCTCGCAAAGCAGTGGATGTCACCCTGGCAGCCAGGTGGCTTTCAACTGATTTTGTAGGATCTGTTTATGCTGAATGATGAGACAGGTTTGATGCTTGGGGTCGCGTCCGTACCACGGACCCATTGCAGTCCAAGCTATCCGGTTACCTTTTGGCCCTTTCTGCCTTTTTATGGGTACCGGAGCAGCCATGCTTGTTCAAATCAGCTGTTGTGATTACTTTCCTCAAATGTTTGGTTCATATGTTTCCTCCAAAGCCTTTCACGACGGTAGAGTCACCTCAGCCACTGCAGGTTCCTCTGACCCATGCATGAAATTATTTCCACGATGGAAAACGTCTCCATCCCAGGGTCTCGGGACATTTCTCAAACTACTGTAGCAAGTGGACACTGAGAGCCGTTTGTGTATTTAAGCAGGGTTCCTCGTCTTGACTGCGCCTCGCTTCTTCCCATTGGTGTAAATTAAAGAAAAGATTTGAGTAATCTATTCAGAGGTTGGTGACGGGCCTCAGCCACCGCAACATGCTAGTAATACTGTAGTTAATACGTTTTTTCAGGTAGACGCAACAGTTCAGGAGTTCACAACAGCGCAGTACATATGCTGTTCTGAGCTGCACCTTGGGAGTGAGGGGCTTGAAGGCACCATGGCTTATGTGCTGTGTTTCCGTGTGTTGATATGCAAAGTCTCCAGTGAGGCACAGGAGAACTGTGCCACCATGCCCTGTTGTCTCTTTAGGTTTCTGTCTTTTTTTGTTATTAAATCCCAGCGAGTTCTACAATGATGGGCTTATTTAGGGTCATCTCTGTTAACTGGATTGCAACCCTGGAGTTCGCTTTCAGATAAAGGCTCTGTGGGCTGGCAGTTGTGGCAGGATGACCTTTTTCCCTGATTCCTTCAGGAGGAGATACCTACTAGATTCCTCTGTGTAAATGCTACTGCATATGTCTTTTTAACTGGAATTATTTGTGTGTGGGGAAGTTGGGCTGGCAGGCGTTAACCAAGAGGAGTCCCCTGATGAAGGACCTCTGAATGCCAAAACAACAAAAGCAGGAAACTTGCTCATCTGGATTCCCTCCTTGGTGGTCGCTCACCCAGCACTCTGCTCGCACATCGGACGCTTTGCTCCCCGCTGCCTGCCTGCACTGAGTCCTGCTGCCTGCCTGCCCTGACACAGCGCATTGTTGCTCACTTTACAGCGCTTGGTATCGTTTATTTTCATCTCGCACTTTAATTGCTGTACTTGCTACTTTGTTGGCGCTTGGCATCGTCTCTATCTGGCATTGTCTTTGTTGCATTGGTACTATTGTAGAGCGACTGACTGCATTTGCACGATAGGCATTACAGTATACTTTTTTGAGGAACATTACAACTCCGGCTGTGCCCCAGTTTCGTTTTAGCTACCGGGCGGCCATCTTTGTGTTTATTTACTTCTGCCCGTGTCTCCTCCCCGCCTCCCAGCTGACCCTCCCACGCTCCGCCCCCTCCACTCTCCTTTTATACCACATGTCCCTACGCGCAGCGTCCACGCGCTGCGGCCGCGCCGAAGGTGCGCCAAAGGTAAGCCCGTCTACGCCCGTCCGCGCCTGGACCGCGCCTAGCGCCAGACCCCCTGGCCCCCGTACCACCCACCCCTCCCGCATTACTTACGATGCCACCACCCTCCTAGCCCTTAACCCTGGCCGTCCCCCCAACTGCGTCCAAGCCGCTCCTGGACACACCCATGGACCCTTCTCCTGCAACTCCTGCAAGTTCGACGGCACCAAGAACAACTCCTCATCTACGAACACACAACAGATATCCGACACCAACCACCTAAAATGCATCCTGCTCAACACCCGCTCGGTCCACAGGCACGCCATCGACCTCTGGAAACTACTAGACACCATCTCCCCGGACGTCGCCTTCCTAACAGAAACATGGATGAACGCCTCATCAGCCCCAGACATCACCATTGCCATCCCGGAAGGCTACAAGATCATCCGTAAGGACCGCACCGACCAAACAGGAGGAGGCATCGCTATCGTCCATAAGAACTCCATCCTCATCTCAACCAGCTCAGACGTCAACCTTGCCAGCGCCGAACACCTTCACTTCCAGATCCACACCGACCCCAAGACCACACTCAGAGGCACCCTCCTCTACCGGCCTCCAGGACCCCGTGCACAATTCAGTGACGACATCACTGACTTTATCACCCCACACGCCCTCCCCTCTGAGGAATACATCCTATTGGGAGACCTCAACTTTCACCTGGAAAAGAGCAATGACAGCAGCGCCACCACCCTTCTGGACAATCTCGCAAACCTCGGACTCAAACAACTTGTCACTACCCCCACCCACATTGCAGGTCACACAATCGACCCTATCTTCACCTCCAGCAAACATGTCTCATTCAGTCACACCACAGCTCTTCATTGGACGGACCACAGCTGCGTTCACTTTATCTACAATAAGACCACAATCCACAACCATCCTCAACCCACTCTGCGAAGAAACTGGAACAAAATCACCATCGACCAGATCTCCTCATCGCTTCTTCTAAACCCCCCCGCCCACTCCTCAAACCCCGACCAAGCAGCCATTAACCTCACCCAATGGCTATCCAACAGTGCCGACATCCTAGCACCGTTGAAAAAACGTCAAATCAAACTAGGCAGCAAAAACGCCTCCTGGTTCAACGATGATCTTAAGAAATCCAAGAAACTCTGTCGCTCCCTCGAGAAGGCCTGGAAAAAAGACCCAAACACCAGCACAGGGACGCCTTCAAAAACGCCACCCGCATACACCACCAACTAATCCGATCTGCCAAGAAAGCCGCATTCAAAGACCGACTAGATAACAACGCCCACAACAGCAAGGAATTATTCAACATCGTCAAAGAATTTACCAACCCATCAGCCAACTCCAACGACATCACCCCCTCTCAAGCCCTCTGCGACTCCCTAGCTTCATTCTTCCACAACAAAATCGCAGACATCCAGAACAGCTTCGACAACCGACCCGGAGACCAACCCACCCAACCTTCTGCAGGACCTTCACCCCCCTTGAACATCCTTAATGACTGGAACCCAATCTCTACTGAGGACACCATCCGCCTGATGAACTCCATCCACTCAGGATCCCCAACTGACCCATGCCCTCACCACATCTTCAACAAAGCAGACTCCATCATAGCACCACACCTCCGAGATGTCATCAACTGCTCCCTCAACTCCGCCACCTTCCCGGAAAGCTGGAAACACGCAGAACTCAGCGCCCTTCTGAAAAAACCCACAGCTGACCCCACCGAACTCAAAAACTACCGCCCCATCTCGCTTCTTCCATTCCCGGCCAAAATCATCAAGAATGCTGTCAACAACCAGCTCGCCACCTTCGTCGAAACCAACAAATCCCTCGACTCCTCACAGTCCGGCTTCCGAGCCAAACACAGCACTGAACCGCCCTCATCGCAGCAACAGACGACATTCGAACTCTACTGGACAATGGAGACACAGTCGCCCTCATCCTCCTCGACCTCTCCGCTGCCTTCGACACAGTCTGTCATAGCACCCTTTTACAGCGCCTCAGAAACGTCGGAATCCAAGGAAAAGCACTGGAATGGATCACCTCGTTCCTCACCGGAAGAACCCAGAGAGTCCGCCTCCCACCATTCAAGTCAGAGGCCACTGAAGTCATCTGCGGCGTGCCACAAGGATCGTCACTCAGCCCCACCCTCTTCAACGTATACATGAGCCCCCTTGCGGCCATCGCTCGCCAACACAACCTCAACATCATCTCCTACGCTGATGACACTCAACTGATCCGCTCACTCACCAAAGACCCTAACACCGCCAAAACCAACTTACACGAAGGAATGAAAGAAGTAGCCGAGTGGATGAAGCACAGCCGTCTGAAACTGAACTCAGACAAAACAGAAGTCCTCAACTTAGGCACCTCCCCCTCCGCCTGGGATGACTCTTGGTGGCCAGAGGCCCTTGGAAAAGCACCCATCCCGACGGACCACACACGGAACCTGGGCGTCATCCTGGACTCCTCACTCTCGATGACCAGACAAGTCAACGCCGTTTCATCATCTTGCTTCAACATTCTTCGCATGCTCAAAAAAACATTTCGCTGGATCCCCACCGAAACTAGAAAAACGGTCACCCACGCACTGGTCACGAGCCGCCTGGACTACGGAAACACCCTATACCCCGGTACCACCGCAAAACTCCAGAAAAAACTCCAACGCATCCAGAACGCTTCAGCCAGGCTCATACTAGACATCCCGCGTAAAGAACACATCTCTGGTCACCTGAAAAACCTCCACTGGCTCCCCGTAAATAAGAGGATTACTTTCTGCCTCCTAACCCATGCACACAAAGCACTTTACGAACTTGGACCCGAATGCCTCAACACACGACTGTCCTTCTACACCCCCTCCCGCCAGCTACGATCCTCCAACCAAGCCCTTGCCACTGTACCTCGCATCAACAAAACCACCATGGGAGGTAGATCCTTCTCCTACCTGGCAGCTAAAACCTGGAACTCACTTCCCACTCACCTTCGCCTTACTCAAGAACCACCTAGCATTCAGAAAGCAACTTAAAACTTGGATATTCGACAAGTAATTCCGCACCCTTCTTCAAGCGCCTTGAGACCCTATGGGTATGTAGCGCGCTATATAAATCTCTTGACTTGACTTGACTTGACATGCTTGCAGTTGTTGTGCTTCTGGATGCCAGTGGGAGAGAGGAGAGTATCTGCTCCAAGAAGTCCAGAAAGGGAGGCATCTAGGGAAGGAACAAGACCCTGGCTGGCATTGCAGGTCAACGAGAATAAGAAGGGATAAGGAGCGTCCAGCTAAGGTCCAGCACACATGCTCATTAAATGTATCCCCACAAGAGTTGGAAAGAGCTGATCAACTGTTTAATGCAGTAGTACATGCTTTAAAAGCCTACAAAACAGTTGTTTTGAAAACACAGATAAACTGTGCTTTTAAAGCCACCGTCAAGTAGAACATAAACATAATATGCTTTGGAAGCCACTACGACATCACAGGATTTGAAACCACTATGACATAACTAAACATAATATATGTTTGAAAGGAAACATAAAATAACCTATTCTTTGAAAAACTAAATAAAATAACATATGCTCTCAGAACGTATACTTTGAAAGACCTCATAATACAACATATGTTTGAAAGCCAACCCAACATGGCGTGACATAACCTGATATATGCTTTGAAACCACCATAACACGGAATGACGTTGCTCCCCTGCCCATCCTCCTGCTATATGTTTTGTAAATTCTTATGAAGGGGCTTCACAGTGGCTTCTTTCAGTTTACACAGTCATCTGTGGATACCTTAATTTTTTGCATTCACCATTCCAAAATGTTATTTGGCCATCTTGGAATAGTAAATTAAAGTAAATATGAAAATTCTTGCCGGTGGCTGTACGTCTCACTATAAATGGCTTGAAATATAGGCTTTGCCAATGCGTGTTTTTAATCCCGGCCTCTCTATTTGGCCAAATTGTGTGCTCTTTAGCAATCATCATCTAACTTATTCCTCTTCCCCAATTTTCTCCACGGTTGAGAGTATTTAAAATAATTCTAAAGAGCTGTTGATAAGCATTTGACAAAAAAAAAACTGAACTGGATAGTCCTTCAGGGAAGGGGTGATATGTAATATAGTGCTCAAGTCATAGCCTTTAGAACAAACCGTACTAAATTACAATCTCGGATCTCCAGCATTACCAAACGGTTTGATCTTGGAGAAATATTACTCTCTGGCCCTGCCCCCTGATCTGACAATATATATGCAACTTGAAAGAGGTTAACGCAAGAAATAAACACTAAAAGCATATTCCCAAGGTATGCCCTAGCATAGTTTTCATTCACATGTTCAGGGTTGTAGAACTGTAGCTTTACACATTGCCAATTAGCATCTCTAAAGGTGAACCTGTCCCTGAAGTTGCATTGTTCAGGACCCCTCCTGTGCTACAGGCCCTCCCTCCAGTAACGTTCTCTCCAGCCTGGTAACTAGTAAATGACTGCACTTCACACGGATGGTAATTTTACACATCTTGATTCTTCAGCGTGTAAACGCTAACTCCACATTCTAAACCGGTCTTCCCTTCCCAACATTTGAACTTTCAGGCAATCAGTCTACAGAGTCCATCTGGAGCCAAAAGGGTTCCGTCCTTCTAACTCGCAAGACACTACACCTCCCAGCCACGTACAGGCACCTCTTTCATAGCTCATACATAGAAATAGATGAGGCCACCCTGCCAGTGTGAGGTGCCCCATTAAGGAGTTAGCTGTGAGCAGCAAAACAGTGGGGAATTTAGCATCTGTTTAATATGAATGCAGGCAACAGGACAGAGCACCCAAATACGAGACAAACCCACATAAACTTATTTTTAAGTTTCATAGTTCAGGGTCCAGTTCACATGGTTTCTTGTTCGTTTCTCCTTGCTATGACTTGCTATCAACATTTGCATGGCGAGAGAGAGTGTGCATGCACACAATAGGATCTGTATTCAGCGTGTATAGATACTGACCATCAACCTTATTTTGAACAGTTCTTCGGGTGAAAATCAACAATACATTATCCGGCAGGGTACAGTGAACCGCAAGGTTTAGCTCACCGTTTGCTGAACCTGACTACTATTCCTATGTATTTACTATGTGAAGAGCGCAAACGAAGAAGAGGGAATGAACTAAAAGAGCCCTGTCTCTAGCACGGCCTGGAGCAGTGTTGCTGCCCTCGCCTGACACGCAGGGCAAAAGTCCTAAACAAGCAGTTGGCAAAAGGGTCTTGGTCGAAAACAATTTGCAATTTCTGTAGCTATTGAGGAAAAAATCCGAAAGTCAGGGGACAAGTGAAGTCCACACAAAGACATCCAAGGCGCATCAAAACTAAAGCGACAATTTGGAGACCAACTGCCCTGATTGCATATATTAAAAACAAAAAGCCCATCCACGTATTAAAAAATATGATCTTTAGCACACCAGCATGATTAGCAAGAAACCATCACACCCACAAACAGAGTTCCCAAATGCATAAACACAAATGCTCCACAGCCACAAAAACGGACTTTGAAACAATGCAGACACAATACTTCAAAAAGACAAAAAAGGAAACCAGCACGTAACGCTTCCTATAGAACTGAATCGAATCGCAGCTGCACAAGCTTTCCAGCACACACCACGGTAAGGGCAAGCCAGGCTCACATGCGCCAAGTGCAACGCACTTCCTGTTTGACACATTCAAGACGATTCAAAGCAACATGAATTACTGAATGAAACCTCAACAAAATACATTATTTGCCGCAAATCACGTATTCATTCTTGTTCGGCTGAGCCCTTGATCAGAGATTTTTCAGTTTCAAGAGGACAGGATTTCTTTCTCACAGACTGGAATAAATCAAACCTGTTCTTTTATTTTAACTCAGAGCTATTTCTGTTGTTTTTTTTTTACTTTGTTTATATCAGATTATCCAAGTAATGTTATTATTTCTTCCGCAAAGTGTTTACAGGCGCAGAATGGAATTTAATAACATGTAAAAAAAAAAAAACAAGCATAAAAAGAGACACGGCCTGGCGGCTGTGAATCTGAAAGTACGGCCAGCCGGCCGTGAATAATTAGGGGATGAGAAATGCGCTGGGAGGAGAAATGCAGAGCGCACGCTGAGAAGCTTGTGGGAGGGAGGCTGGGCTACCTTTGATGTGGTAATGCGAGGCAGGCAGGCAGGCGGCTGGTGGCATTGTGCACGCGCTTTTTAGGGCTTGCGCTTGCGCAATGACCTAATAAGCGCACATGCACTGCATGGAATGGAATGGTTAAACTCTGGATAAGCCACTATAGAGCTTCGCCAGCTATGCGCAAGCGCATCAGCAGGCGAGCCCTAAAAACAGAAGTGGAGGGACTAACCTAGTTAATCAGTATGCAAGTGTCATTGCAGCGTGTGACATTGAGGCGCGTGACATCACAGGTACTGGCATCGCAAAAGTGACATCAGATCTTAAGCCCTCGCATATATGTTTAGCAGGTGCATCATGAGTACATTTGAGAACATTTCGAGTATACTCGCAAACCCTCCTGATTTAGGCAGAAGATTCACACTTTTGTACACTACACATAAAACAATGTTACCATTTGTCAGGGTTAAGCTTTCTATAACCATAGTGCTTTAAAAGAAATTGTGATGTTTAAATTATTACAACGCCTCCTCAAGGGTAATAAGCATATATAAATGCAATTTATTTTGTGCAAATACTGGGAAAGATGAACACATCTGACGTTCTAACAATGCATGCAAATCTCCTAAACAGAGCCTTAACAAAGTGAAAAGCTGCCTCTCCAAAGATTGTGTGAAGTGCTAACAAGGCGAAAGCCTTTGTTTCCCCTCTGCTGCATTTGCATCAGGCGTGAGGCTCCTGACTGCTGCCAAAAGGAGGCCTGATGACCCCTGGGACTAGGCCTTTGTTATGGCCGAGTATCCCAGCAGGAGTCAGAAATAAGAGAGCCCCATTGTGGTGATCGAAAGCAGACAACAACGTGCAGGCACTGCTGAATGTGTCCCGGTGTTTGGAAATTACATCGGGTCAACTTCAGCATCTTTTTTAGTGGGACCCAACTTCTTGGCAGGGTGGACGGTATCCACCCTGTGAAAGAAGTGGGGGGACGCCGTCCACCCGCGTGGACCCCCGACTCGCGTCCTGTTGACACGCTTCATTAATCCAGCTCTGTGCTGGGGAGAAACTCACGAAATGCAGACTGTAGTCCGTGTTCGTGCCTGTTCTGGCCCACGGTGCAGTTTCTGCACTCAAGGAACCGGGTGCATTGTGTTCTGATGGATAAAATCCTGCCGGGCACTTTAGCGCTCCGTCACTCCCTGCGTCCTCTGTATATTTCTACAAAAATGTGGACACCTCAACCTCTAGTGCACACATCGAGATTACTCACTCCATCCCTGGTCTACACACCTTTTTCACTCACTACCCAGTCCCAGCCCAGTCACTATTTCACACAGCGATAACTCCTTATTCAGTAGACATGATCACTTGCCAAACGCAGTTCCTGGCTGTGCTATTCTGATACCACACTTAAAATCCTCATTCAGCAGCAGTGCCTGTGTCAACAGGCCTCTGGTGACCAGAAGTACTAGATTTGTAATGAAATTCCTTATTTGTCACCATCTGTCCTGGCACATTTCAGCCCATGTCCCGGTTTCACAGAGGCTTGACTGAAAACAGGAGGAAGTACTAGGAGGAAGGGGTCCCAGTGTGAACAACGAACCATTTAAACAATTCGAAGAATTAATCAAGAACAATTAGATCCACAAAGTTTTATTCACTAGGGGATCAAATGTAATGCATACAAATAGCAAACAATCAACTGTATTCAAGGTCATACAGTGCCCCGGGAAGGGAGAAGGGAAGTGATAGATGTGAGGATAAGGGAGTGATAGGGTTATGTGACAGTATAATCAAACATTTAGAAACAGATTTGGCTATAACTTATACAGCAAAAACAGCCATAATAATAGTGGCAACCATCACTTGGAAAGGCATACTCCACAAAGTACAGTTACTCTACACAATGTTGGCGTGAAGTTGCCACAGGAGAAACAACAGTCGACGTTTCGACCCTCTTATCAGTGCAGGGAAATTTTAGTGTCCTTGCTGCGGGGTCTTCATCAGGACCAAAGGGTGGGGCAGGTAACCTGAGATTAATCAAACGTTGGACATAAGCTGAAGTTCAGTCGCGTGTGTCCCAAGGGAAATGTCACCGGGTAAGAATCCTCAGTAAGGTCAATGGTTATAGCGTCATCAATATTCAGGCAGCACCGATCTGAAAGAAGAGCACTCGTGCGGTGCTGGACCCGTTTTTTAAAGCTTCGTCGGAGATAAATCCGAAATTCGTTAGGGCCGATTGAATCGGAGAGCTCAGTGCTCATTGACCTTACTGAGGATTCTTACCCGGTGACATTTCTCTTGGGACACACGCGACTGAACTTCAGCTTATGTCCAATGTTTGATTAATCTCAGGTTACCTGCCCCACCCCTTGGTCCTGATGAAGACACCGCAGCAAGGACACTAAAATTTCCCTGCACTGATGAGAGGGTCGAAACGTCGACTGTTGTTTCTCCTGTGGCAACTTCACACCAACATTGTGTAGAGTTACTGTACTTTGTGGAGTATGCCTTTCCAAGTGATGGTTGCCACTATTATTATGGCTGTTTTTGCTATATAAGTTATAGCCAAATCTGTTTCTAAATGTTTGATTATACTGTCACATAACCCTATCACTCCCTTATCCTCACATCTATCACTTCACTTCTCCCTTCCCGGGGCACTGTATGACCTTGAATACAGTTGATTGTTTGCTATTTGTATGCATTACATTTGATCCCCTAGTGAATAAAACTTTGTGGATCTAATTGTTCTTGATTAATTCTTCAAATTGTTTAAATGGTTCTTTGTTCACACTGGGACCCCTTCCTCCTAGTACTTATTGAACCCAGGTCCCAGTGACTATGTTTGGGTAACCCACCTATATATAAACTGAAAACAGGAGGAGGCAAGTTTTCCTGTGTACCAGCACAGAATGAGTTTGCTGCCCCTAGAAGTTTAAGTTTAAAAATATTTATCAAGCGCAACGTACACCTGGGCGGTTTCTTGGCGCTAAAGTAGCAGGCAGCCAGCTGGGCAAGAGCAGTTGCTAAGGCGTCGACTGGAAAGGCAGGCAGGGCTTACGGTAGAAAAGCCTGAGAAAATAAAAAGGTCTTCAGAGCTTTGCGGAAACTAGAATACTGAGTGAGGGACCTAAGATGGAAGGGGAGAGAGTTCCAGAACATGGGGGCAAGAGTGGAAAATTTCGAGCCACCCTGGTTTTTTTTCCGGTAGGGAGGGACTGCTAAAAGAAGATGTGCCGAGGAGCGGAGCTCTCTGCCAGGGACATAGGCCTTGATGGCGGAGGATATAAAAAGGGGGGCCAGGCCAGTCCTGGCCTGAAACGCCATGCAGCCTAATTTGAACAAGGCGCGTTCCCGCACAGGGAGCCAGTGGAGGGTTTTCAAGAGGGGGGAGGTATGATGGAATTTGGGAAGACCGAAGGCAAGGCGGGCAGCCTGGTTCTGCACTAGTTGCAGTTTACGCAGGCTGTACTGAGGGATGCCATTGAACAAGATGTTCCCGTAGTCCAGGCGGGACAGGACCAGTGCGGACATAATTAGTTTAAGTGCAGAGAAAGAAAAGAAGCGAGAGATAGAGCGGATAGTACGGAGAATAAGAAAGCAGGAAGAAACCACCAAACCAATCTGGGAGTGCATAGTGAGTTTATCATTTAGCTTGATGCCAAGAGTCTTAACAGAGGGAACAGGGGTAGGAGGAGAACCAAAGGAGGAGGGCCAAAAGAGAGAATTCCAGGGACTGGAGCAACCACCCGTCACCACAAGTTCCGTTTTATCGGGATTGAGTTTCAGGTGGTTGAAATTCATCCAGTCCCTGATGAAAGATAGGATAGATTGGAAGTTAGAGATAGAGTCAGGGGTAGAAGACAGATTGAAGATGAGCTGGAGGTCGTCGGCATAATTATATACCGTGACCTCCAGCTGCTGTAGGGCAAAGATAAGAGGGGCGATATAAAGATTAAATAGTAAAGGAGAGAGAGAAGAGCCCTGGGGAACACCGCACTGGACCTGGCAGGGGGTAGCTGAAAACTCCCCAAGGTGAACCGCCTGGGTCCGGTCCCTCAAAAAGGATGAAAGCCAGATAAGGGCTGAGCCTCCTATGCCCGCCGCCTTGACACGGGAAAGCAAGATGGAATGATCCTCCGTGTCAAAAGCGGCGGACAAGTCAAGGAGTACCAGCGCCTGAGATCTGCCCATGTCCATACCCTCTCTGAGGGTGTCTAATACTGACACCACCACTGACTCTGTCGAGTGCTTGGGCCGAAACCCAGCCTGGCACGGAGCCAGCCTCCCATTCTCCTCGGCAAAGGAGCTGAGCGCAGATGTAACATGTCGCTCAAGCACCTTCGCCAGAAACGGGAGAAGGGAGATGGGGCGATAGTTGGCCATCACAGAGGGGTCGGCTCCTGGCTTTTTCAAGATGGGGACGATGGAAGCGGCTTTTAGCGATGGAGTGACAACCCCTCGAACCAGTGAGTCGTTAAGGAAACCCAGAGGAGGCAGAGGGCAGACAGTATAAATCTGCCGTAAGATGTGTGCCGGGCATATATCAGAAGAGTGATTTAGTAAACACAGGTTATACTGTGTGCAAATGTTGCATCTATTTTTTCCTGTTAACCTCATTTTCTGTTTTCTGTGTTGGTGACGCTGTCAATTAAGTCTTCTGTGTTCTTTGGTGATGGAAAACTGGATTCCTTCTTTTATGTTTGTGAAATGTTCCTTTTTGCGAGGTTTCAAAATGTGTCCACCATGAGCTTTTCCACTCGCTCATAGACTCCTCTCGGAACAGGTGAATTATCAAATGAGTAATTTAATACACAGAACAAGTTAAGTACTTCCGTTCACTGTTCTGTCAATAGACAGGGCTCGTCTGCAAGACACAATGAAAAAGCATTGGCAAGGCCAAATGGTCTGGCTTGTGTTGTGAATAAAAGTGCCTTTTGTGTCACTGATGAATTTAGGCACTCAAAAAGTCTACATACATGCCTCTGTCATTTATCTTTTCGCTCATGTATCCATTCACCCATCCAGGACTCATACTTGCATTAACCTTTTGTCAAAACTGCTATAAAATACACACAAACAAAAACACATGCTGCTGTTTAAAAATGGTAGGCATTGTGTCGTGTTATGTTTTTATATATGTAGGTCATATTATTCTATGTATTATCTATGTATTTATACTGTGACTTCTGTGTTTAAGATTGATGCTATGTGATGGTGATTGGAAAGTTATTGCATAAGCGTCCCTAGGGGGTATTCCAGGCTGGACGGTTTCCTCTGTTCATTCTCTGGTGTGTCGCAGAAGGGGCCCAAGTGCTGACTTTATTATCTTAAGGAATAAATCCTTTTTCTGTTAACTACTTTGTTTGTGGAGCATCCCCTTTCAACCGACATAACCCATATGCTTGCAATAACAAAATACAAAGTAGATGGTGTCCATCTTGAAGAGGTTTTGTCAATAGTCTCTTGTTGCTCTGAAGTACCAGCATATCTATCACATTTAGAACCAATATGAACAGCCACCCCTAGGTACTGACTGGACTGTTGTAGTATCTTCTTAAAAGAAATGAAAGTAAAAAAGGAGAAGCAAAGAAATGAAAGGGAAACTATAAAAAGAAAACTAAAGGGATGTCCGACTAGCCTTGATAATAAAGCGCACTTCTTTTCAGGTGGATGGGAATAAGTGATCAGAAAATGCTGTTAATCACAGAGCGAGAGAACCAATGACTATAGACAGAACTATTACCCCACTGCTGTCATGGATGGATCAGAGTGTAAAGGACACTAATAGCAGAAGAGAGCTGACACTTTATGTATCTCTGTGTGTATAAATAGATGTAATACTTATGGATGTATTATTTAATGATGTTTTTAGTATAAGATCCTGGTAGACTGCGGAGCCTCAGGCATTACGAAGAAAGTTTAGCAGCAATTATTACACTGCACATCTTCTACCCCTAGGGTTTGTCACAAGGTGTAACCAACACCTAAACCATTCCCTGCAAAGGTAATTTGTGAGATGTCATGAAACTAAATACCTATGTGTAGAAGTTAATACATAGAAATAACAAAAACAGACAGTATTTGAGGTCTGAGGATTAAGTAATAATAATGAATGTGATGTTTTCTATTCACTGTCCTTTTTAGTTGTTAACAAAGGGTTAATTCTTATTTATCTAGGTCTTAATAGTTTTTATTATTCCAAGAGGTCAGCCAATCTCATATGAAACAAAAGGAAACCAACACTTGTTTTGCGACTATATTGTTGCTTCATCAGGGCCAGTAAATTAACTAAATTATAATGTTGCCACAAACACAAAGCGACCAAAACCAGTATCAAGTACATAAAAGACAGAATAAAACATAAAGGGAAAAAACAAATAGCAAGTTAGAGCATTTCAAAAAAACATTTCCTACTTGTGGAATTTAATCAAAACCTGTCATTGAATGGACCACCTTACAGTCCCAATAGGTGGCACAATTAATACATTGACAAAAATAGCCGGGTCTGGTGGCTCCGTGGACTAATGCATCCACTGCAGGGCCATGTGTTCGACCTCATGGTCACAGGTTCAAATCCCTCAGCTCCACTCAGCATTTCATCCATTTGAGGTCGATAAAATTAGTACCATTGAGTTTGGTAACAATATACATCTGTTATTACAGCGCCAAGATGCCCCGTTGCTGGGGTGAACGCGCGCTTTACAAATACACCAGTTATGTTATGTTTTGTTATAAAAGCCACAGTTTCATCATAGAGTAAAAAGCAAGACACCATGCTGTTCATAATATTATTTGTGAAAGAAAGGTACTATTGAATCCATTAATACTTTAGAAGTTATCAAATTCACTATTGTGAAATGTTTGCCGTCCTGCGAATTTAGGAAGGATGAAAAGCAAAAAGATGAAAGAGCGAAATGAAAAGGAACAGATTAAAAAAAGAGAGAACGCTCCTGGTTATTCAATATTGGTTAGACTTTTAAGTAATGCTTATGAATCCTAGGTAAAGTCAATTGATGAAACAAATATATTGGTCTACTCAGTAGTATGGCTGATGGTGTCTTGATCTTTGGGCAGTGGAACATCCCTCAGAACAATGTTTTTTGTGGTATGCCAGTTCTTACATCTACTGAATATTTTTTTGTTATAATAAATGCTGTGTTTCTGATCTGTTATTTGTTTTCACAGCTGACCTTGCCATGCTAATGGACAGAACCTATGAGAAAAAGCTCCCGGTCAGCTCTTTGTTTATATCTCGGGTAAGAAAAGGATCATGAGCCATGATTAATAAATGAGTGCTTTCTTTTGTGTAGTGCACACTCTATGCACTCTTTCCTGTTTGACAAGGCAGGGAGCTTTGATAGAGGGTCATAAATCTAATCTTGCCAAGATCACACCGTTTTTTGAAACCGGAAAGCTGGGATTCACACATGTTTGTACTGGAAAGAAATGCACAAAATGTGAATGGCTCAGTAGACTGTAGAATCGATCTCAAATGTTTCAGATGAATACTAAAAATACTTTGTTAAAGGACTGTTACGTTACCTTTACGTGATAAAATGAATTATTGTTCATGAAAATGTTAGAATTTTCATGAAAAACTAGACATACAGCGACATTATAGTTAGAATGCAAAACCAAATATTCTCAGAAAATAAACAAGCATTGTCCAGGACCAATTGTCTTTTTTAAATGCTTTTCGCCATTTTGTAAACCAGGGAGGCTGCTTAATAAAAAAATATTTTTTTTACTTTCAATGTGACGTGGCCAATGGTGGCTCCATCGTAGCGCTTTTCTATTCTTTTTTGCTAGTGAGAGGGAGGGCGGGCGGGCATGAGGCAACACAGAGAGTGAGTGGGGGTAAAAACAGCGCTCTGACATTGCCAGTGGTGTCCGCTTAATAGTTTTTTTCTTATGATGGGTGGTAGGTGGGAGGCACAACGCAGATAACGGAAGGAGTGGGGAGGTACTATGAAGCTGCAACGATCTCCGCATCATATCACTTTTTTAATGTGGGTAGGAGCAGGGAAACAGAGACGTCTGCAGGGCAGGTGTAGCAGGACAGCAGGAGAGAGGGTGGTAGGAGAGCGACACTTACAAAGGGAGGGACAGAGGTTGGACAGTTTACACTGTCAACGGGAAGGAGAGTGGGAGCAGGGCAACATGAACAATGGGAGAGAGGTTGAGACAGAGTAGGGCAACATGGACAACCGAAGGGAAGGTGGGGCTGGGCAGCACGGACAATGGGCATGAGGGTATTGGCATTCCGGCACAGCCAACCGGATGCAGGATGGGGGCAAGCAAGCTCGGACTAAGGAAGGGAGGAAGCAGGGCAATTCAGCCAACAAGAGGGACGTTCCAGGTGAGACAGCATAGGAAACGGGAGGGAAGGTGGGGACAAGCCAACACAGACTAAAGGAGGGATTGTGAGAGCAGGCCAACACGGACAACAGAAAGCCAACACGGACAACAGAAAGCCAGCACTGACAACAGGAGGGAGGATGTGGACAAGGAGGCATGACAACAGAAGGCAGGTGGGGCAACTCAGCACTGGGGAGAGAAAAGTGTGCGAAGGAGCCACCTGAAAAAGGCACACTCTGGCACGTAACATGTTGTGTTACGTATATTTCTAGAGCTCACGTACACCGAAAACGGTTTCATGGCGATATGGCAACTGGAACATAGCAAACAACTGATCTTTACTCATAAGCGAGCCTGGAAAGCCAGGTCTATAGGAGTTTCCTGAACACAGTATAACGGGGTGGACCTGATTTCAGATGGCAGGGCATTCCAGATGCGGGGGCCAAGTACCGGAAATCTGGAACTGCCGAGTGTCTTTATTTTTAAGGTAGGAATGATACAAGAATTTGAATGCATAGACCTCAGGTTGTGAGTGGGGGTGTATTTTAGTATGCAAGCAGAGATGAAGACGAGACTACCAGTGTGTAATGATTTAAAACTAAGGCAACCAGCCTTGAAGATGGAGCTCTGTATTACAGGTGGCCAGTGCAGTTTCCTCAACAGGGGGTAATATGACAGTTTCGAGGTTGTTGGTACAGTAGCCTGGCTGCCTGATTTTGGACCAGTTGGAGTCTGCGGTTCAGACCCCTAGGAAGGCCTAAGTAAAGAGAGTTAGCATAATCTAACTTTGAGATGACCAATGCAATAATAACCTGAGTGAGAGCCTCGAAGGAAAGGAGTTTACTGAGCTTTCAAATTTTGCAGAGTTGTAGGAAACAGGAAGAGATTACAGTCCCTATTTGAGGTTTCATAGACCGATTGGCACCAATCAGTACTCCAAGGCCCTTAACTGATTACTTGGGCAAAGAAGGAGAGCCTATTGTGTCAGGCCAAAATGTGGACCTTCACGGGTCATGTTTGTTTCTGGTAATGACAATATCGGTTTTATCGGAATTCAGCTTGAGCTTATTGTCATTCATCCAATCCTGGATACATAGCATTGTGTTTCGGAAAAAAGTTTCACATTCCAAGGAGTTGTCTATAGTAAAGATCAATTGCAGATTGTCTGCGTAATTGTAGTCTTTGACCTTCATTTGGTACAAGGCATCCACCAGTGGACGAATGTATTGATTGAAAATGTAGGGTGACAAGGAAGATCCTGAGGAACACCACAAGTCAGTCTGACCTTAGGAGAGCAGAAGGTGGCGAGTCTGACCCCCTGCGACCGGTCGTTCAGAAACAAAATAATCCAATTTGGTGCGTTGCCTTGGAGGCCTTGACACGGTCCACCAGAATATATTGGTTGACCATGTCAAATGCCGCCAAAAGGTCAAGAAGCACCAACGCCTGGGCGGTATCCCTGTCAGCTGCCTCACAAAGTCAAGAATGCTTTATGCAAACAAAAAAGTAGTGCTTAAAAAAGGAGCAGTGGAAGGACACACATGATGCGTCCATGCTCCAAGGGGGCGGGTCAAGCACAGAAATGACAATTAAGCCAACCAATGGTAATATCGGTGATCTCTCAGCCCACTGATAGAAAACAGAAGGTCTTGAAGAGACAATGCATGTGCTGTCTAGGCGAGAACTAAAAGGAAAATACAGTTAAAGTGATATTATAATGCAAAGTCTAAATAACTGTGAATTACCCCGAGTTATGGTACCTGCAAATAATAACTCTCCCCTTGCCTGCGTTACTCATATAAGTGGGTTTATGAGGTTGTTACTTTTTTATGCAACATCATCATCAGGAGTAAGAAACTATACAGCAGAAGTGTTTTGTTGTGAATATCCCTTTAACTATGTTCTATTGCTTAAGAATGTGTGTCATCGTGGAAAGTTAGGATGTAGAATTCAGTAAATGGCCATAACTGCCCACTAATTGTCCAGTGTTATTAATTCGATTTCTTCTCATTGTTTGTTCTCTTTTTCTCTTAAAGAATGAAGTTATCCATACATGTATTTGCATATTTTATTAAATCTTTAAAAAACAGTTTTAAAAGTATCTTATAGTTGAGGCAAAAATATTTTTCAAAAAACACATATGAAATAGTGGTTTATCATCCCAAGCACCCTAAAGTACACCAAATCCACGCCTCCCTCTTTTAAGTTTTACCGTGGGTATGCTATGTTCCCAGTGGTGCAAATAAAGCATCCTAGCCAATCAAATTGGTTTTTCGAGTTTTATCCTAAGTATTATGATTATTATAAAGTTAATACTTTTTTCATTTTTTTTTTATTTGTCGTTTTGCAGTCACCATATTTTTTTGTTCCTGTTTTTTAATAACTTTGCGTGTTGAGGTTGCCGGTTTACAAAATGCAACTGATCATGATCAGTGTTACAAGTTTTCTGGTTAGAAAATTGAAAAATTATATTGACCATATGTTGGTTTACAGACTATGTTTAATTTGGCACTATGGTTTATGAAATGTTTATGATACTCTAAACATCCTCAAGCTTGATACACCAACTGTCTGAAAATATTGTTTCAATTTGTGAAATTTGTATTTGTGGGAAATGAGGCCGTTTTCCACTGTGTCTGATTCATGAACCACATAATACCGGGTTAATGCAAAGAGCGCAAGCCTATTTGCCTTGTCATTTGTTTCTTGGTTTATGAACTGGCCCTATGAAATCACAAACGTAAAGTCATCGCAATAAATCATATGCCATTTTAATGAAGAGATTTTTTCGATCGCTTATGCAAACTTAACTGTGCAGATATGTTTCATTTTGCAAAAAACAGCAATTTTTATTCTTTAATAATTAAAGGTCTACTGAATTGCTTTGTCAGTCCACGAAAAAACATCTATTCTGATAGAATATCTGGTGTAATTCTGTCAAGTACTTTTTGATCGATCAGAGCGCAACCATGAATGATGATTTTTTTATACACCCCTCCAAGAAAGGATTCCCACTGGTAGCTTATTGATCCCACGGATAATCTCCACCCATACCTACCGCACGTGGATCAATAAACCAGGTGTGAATAAGCCAGTGTCTGCTGATTGGAGTACAGATTTGGTCAAACTGTATCAACGAAAACAAAAACAGAATTTCCTCATTTATATCATGCCAGTTTCCCCACCAGCCTTCTCTGTCTCCACGCTTCAAACTAGTTTCTCCATGTAAAGTTCTGATGTTTCTGCTGGCCTTTAGACTGCCTGATCTTCTGGGCGTAATTAGATCAACTATCCTTGTCACTCATGCCTTCACACAGAGGATTTCGATTTAATTTGTGTCTTGAATTGTAATGTATGCCAGTACTGGATGAGAGATTCATGTTCTTAAGTTTCAGGCTAGATCCACTTGAATCGTAATAAGAGAGGTGTATGCTTCTGTTTAATCTAATGTTCGTTCTTTCTCAGTTTGTCGACAGCATTACCTCACGAGAAGAAATAGACCAAGCAGAATATTATTTGTACAAGTAAGAGATCTTTTCATTTTTAATCTTCCATTGACGACACACACTATGATGAGTAACTCCAATCCTTGCTATGAACTCATGCTTACTAAATGTAAATGTATGTGTCTTGTAAAGCACACTGCTGCCCTGAGGCGTCGTGGCGCTGTAGACCGCTGGGAAGCCCGTCCTGGCTTTCCCTGTGAGATGGTCCCTACTGGGTATCACCAAGGTGAAACCAGGCATCCCCAGCGAATGTGGGGGGCCGTTGTAGAGATGAGGCAAGCTAATGCCCAGAGTTGCCGAGTGTGATCCCTGGTTAGAGTAGGCACCGAGGCGAGAATTATCGAGTCCGCTGACTCTGGTCCACGACCCTGCCGCGCCGGGAATTGAACCCTGGCCGTTCTCTGCTTCCGGGTCTGCTGCCTCTAACCAGTGAGCCACACCACACCATTACTAGATAATGTGGTTACCAATTTGGACAGTCCACGTATGCTTTAGAGTCTATAGAATGTATGATGGATAATGTTAAGCAAATTGTGATTGTTTTTTGATGTTATCACATGATTTCGTAATTCCATTACATTTGTTAATGTAAAAATCCTCATGAATAATGTACTCCCTCGTGAAAAATGTTGTTCGAATTTTGCCATGCAAATAGTAAAATGGAAGTAATTGTTAGAAATGCAGACCAACAGGGGAGAGGATGTGGTGTAGAGCTGCCAACTTTGTTTTGGGGAACCAAGTTCGAGGCTCGGCATTGGCTCAACATTCTGTGATTCTGGGCAATTCACTTAATCTCCCCCTGCCTACCAAAAATGAATGTGTCCTTGTGTAATGTAACTGGTGGTCATGTTAAGCGCTCGGGTAGAGTTTGAGCTATTTAAAACTGCAGCCACAAAAAAAACAGCTTTATCTTTTAGCACAAAAATGTAATTTTATATAGACAATTCACTACTGTAACCTCTTTGCCAAATAGTAGGAGAAAGGTTTAACAATGAAAATAGTTCAGTATGATCTGGCGAAAACTTGTCACCTTTTACTTTTGCATATGCATGCAGTATTGTTTTTTTGACATAAAAGTATTCAGTATCAAGTTTTCCTCTCCATATCTTATGACTTAAATATTACGTTGTACTGCATACATGAGAAATAAATCAGAGGTCACCAAATACGCCTTTTTCTGGACGTGCCTCGCCCGTATAAGGAGGGAAAGGCACAGCATGGAAGAGGAATGGAGAAAAACTCCACTGTTGGGGGTGATGTATCCGATGCTTTATACTTACATATGATCACAAGCTCTTCAAAACAGCATTTCGAGACAATAAAACAGCATTTAGAGCTAAAGCTCATCCCTTGACAAGAAGGCTGTGCTAATCTATCCCTATCTTACTTTTCCTTCTTTACTTCTCCACAATTATTCTTACACTGACCACAGAACACTTGTATTTGTAGTCTGGAGAAGCACCTGGAGCACTCTTTTTCTGGTCGGGGGCAAATAACTGCCTCCTTAACCAGGACTAGATGGAACCAGAAGGGGGTAACAGCTGATTTTAACTCGGGCATTGATCTTCTTTTTCTGTACTCCAGGAAAGACACGTTCTACCAGCAATCCTATAAACTCTCTGTAGTTACCCCCCCCCCCCCACCCCCGCCCCCCAGTAACTGGAGTCCTCACTGCCCTATGTGTTATGTGCCACATATGTGGAATGATGCACTTGAGTGTGCGTGGCTGGCTGAAAAAGATTGGATAGAGTGAATGGGTTCATAAAGCTGACATATGTGGTGCCTACATAAAATGGTGGTTCCCGTACAAATTGTCTCTGTCTTCCTGAAGAATGTAACACCCTGCTTGCAGCTGTCCCATGATCTCTGTCCCTCTTGGGTCCTGGTTGGTTTGGGTTTTCTTGTTGGATCTTGCACATCGGCCCTGTAGCAAATAACTGCCCTAACTGACCACCCACCCCCTCTGCACTTTTAATCATTACTTATCAAAGGAGAGGCCCCATCCAAAAAGATATCGTTTTTCACTGGTCAAGACTTCCTCCCTTGTTCTCTGTCCAATTTGATGCCAGGCCGATCCAATCTCCATGAGGCCCAGAAAGACATGCCCTATGCAGATTTGAGGAGTGTTTACTTTGTGAAAGTAGTTCGAACTATAGTAGGCCCTAGCTTTCCTTCATTACCCCTTAAGGAGGATAAATACATTTATAAAAGATTTGGATTCCACGGACTGTGTTGATCTGGCATAGAGAGGCATTAACCAGGAGCAGGTTGTGGTTCTCCTTGAAGGATGGGAATTAGCCTTTCGCTCCAACCTGCCCTGGAAGAAAGGGAAGCTGAACCACCCTGTGTAGAGAGGAGCCATTCGCTGTCAAGGAGGAAAAAGAGCAAGGACCAGAGTGCTGAAGCCCGCCTGAAGGTTTTCCTAAATGAGTGAACTGCCATGAGGACTTTGCAGCCACCTTGTCAAAAACGACCTAAGAAATACTGTAGCATCCGGGAGGTTGAGGAGTTGCTGAGATCATTTAAGGATTGCAAGTTTAGTTACATTTTGGTTGGATGCTCCCCCCACCCCCGTATACTCGCCCACACTGTCCCCTCAACCTACCTTGGAAGGACATTGAGTTTATTCTTTACTTCTTAGGTCTTATGGCAGTTAACTGCTGTGCACCCTGATTCAGGAACCACTTGATATTGTCTCTTGGTCTTAAACAGGTCCCTGTTTTGAAGATGCTGCTGAATGGTACAACTGAATCCCGGTTCCCCTACATCCAGCAGATGATCTTTGCGACCAGTTTCTGTACTCGGCCAACTAAAAAACAGGACTGCAGAATTCAGTTGCACCTTGGGGCCAACCTTAGCATTGATATAAAGGTCAAGTGTGGCCGGCCAGCAAGCTCATACTAGGCTGAAGTATAAACTTGAACAACAAAACAGTAGAAATTCTTAAAGCATCTACTGGGGAATACTGACAATGAATCTAACTGCCCTTTGAACCTGGAATAGATTTTGAGGCAGCCCTTAAGCTAACTCTAGTTTAAATAAGATAAGGTTGATTTCAACACTGATACATTATAAAGGTAAGTTGAAGGGGGTAGCAGGGTTACCAGACGTCTCTACAGTCCTGTGATCTAAGGCATTTCTGGTCAGAACAAGACACAATAACTCAAAACTAGTTTTTAAAATGGCTAAAGACCTACAGAGAGGTTTGTTGAAATAGCTTTACCAAAAGCTGGTAAGACTGCTGCATGGTCTGATTGTGGCATGGGATGCAAGAGAGGGGAAATCATCAACATGAATTGCTGCCTCCTTGCTCTACTTAGAGTACAGAGGTTTGAGATGACTAGTTGCTAATTCTGGCTTTTAACTACCCTTTTCTACCTTGTGTCCTTGGTGACTGGGGTCACCTTTTCTCCAGGAGGGACTTAGGTCTTGCAATCCCTGTGCTTACACTTAGGTGCCTGCTGTCAAGAGTTTCCACTTTCTGCTCTACAGGAAGCACTTTGTCCTTTAAATCGGCGGGGAGATCTGGGAAACACTCTTTAAACCTTACAATATGGTTCTTAATTTTAGCAATTTTAGTATTTGGATGGCTATTTTAGTATTGTATGGGCACAAATCGTTATGTTTTTTAGTAACTAAACAATAAAATTGACATTGATATATCTATGAATGGGAAAAGGTCTAGAGGAGTAATTAATCATAGTGAATTTTAAGATTGAAATGTGAGGAAAGAGAAAGGTGTTTCAGTTGAATCAAGCCGCACCATTATCTAAAACCGGTTATTATCTTCAGAATGGGGATACTCCCTCTGCCCGAGGTAACTGCGAAATGGGTCACTAGGAACAAGATTACTGACAAACGCTTATTTTTCATAATCGGAAAGAAACCATTTAACCCTCGTTTTTTCCTAGATATTTAAATTATTAGAAATGTTATTATTGAGGGCACAAGTGATGATAATGCGCACTAATACTGTCTCCCCCTCGGTGTTGACGTACCCTTTGGAATCTTGCTAATTTACACCAGATAAACACTTTCTGCTTAACCTTTGTGCCTCCATTGCATCTTGACAAGCTTGTTGGAGAAAATTATGCATCATCTCTGTCTTTTCTTCTAATTGCTTTTAATTTTGTATCTAATACCTACTTTCTGAAGGAGGTTCTTCCTACTGTTCCTCTCCAATAACGCCTCTTAAACGGCCTATTTTTGGGCACCCTATCCAGGCTGTCAACAAATATTTGGTCTCAGTTTCGTATGGAAATTCCATGAGAAAATTACCTGAAAATGCTCACCTAAAAACCTCGAAGTTCAGGTCCCTCTCCACTTTGACTTTCATTCCAACCTAGTCAGACCCCCCAAAAGACGAGGAAAAAGCAGGAAATGTGGAGATCATTTTCCATACAGATCTATTTCACTGACCACAACTCAGTGCAGTAGGTCAAAGGTATGAGCTTTCAACTTTCTTCAAGAAAATACCCTCACTTTAAGCAAATTAACCTCAGAGTAGCGCTGACCAGATAGATCCTTAGTACCAGGCCATCTGGCATATGGGAGTATAATCCACACTGGCTCCCACGAAAGCTCACTGAACCTAAAATGATACAACCTGAAGCAGCCACATTATGCCTCAATTTTCTGAAACGTGACCCCGGCAATTAGTCTAAAAGCACTCCAGTGACTCCCGGTGGAGTCCAGGATAAAATCCAAGATGCCCTATACCATTCACACGACTTCTTAAGACGAAGGATCCAGATATCTTGAAAGCCTAGCACCACACTACACCACCATCAGGAACCTACGAACAGTCAACTTACAGCTCTTCTAAGAATGCACCATCAAAGAAACAACACCAAACCGATCTCTGGGATTAATTGGCCTCAAACTCTGAAATCTTTTACATTCCAGTCTGAAGGCAAGAACCCAGTCACCTCCATTTCAGAAAGCTCAGGAATACTGAACTCTTCGAGACACGATTGGATAAAGAAGTGGCTTCAGTGTAGGCTAGTGCTCGTCATCATACCACAGGCTTGCAGGTAGTAACTAAGGAATATTGCATAGTGGTCACCCCTGCATTCGGTCACATGGCACTACCTCACAAATCTGGAACTTGCAATCTGATCTGTACAGCCCTCGGAAGTCATCATGAGGCTATGTTTAGTACAATGTAAATCTCCTACATAAAAATATATGTCTGATCGCCCAAAGGTCTTGGCATGTGCCTCATGGTGCGCTTTCTAAGTCGTGCCTCTCCTGACACTTACCTTAGAAAAGGAACTATGTGATATATTCTGGGGCCCACATCACTTGGCCCAGTAAGAAGATTAATTACTTATAACGCAGTTATAAGTTGTCCGCCATGGCATACAATTTAGATAATGTGCTCGTGACATAATATGATGCATAATTTATTTTTGCCGTTGTAATGCGCGTGCCATTAATATTATGGGGCTCATTTTTGTTATATTATTATATTAATTGTCTCTGTGCTTTATGGGCAGACTTGATTGTGCACACATGCCCTTGCTATGAGGAGATTGTATCTAGATAACTACGCAGAATGTTCCAGGCAAAGTATCCTGACTGCGTGCATTTCTTATCTTAGAATATTGTGATGAATCATTTAAAGAAAATTTTCAGTCTCCTCCCAGCCTGGTGTTTTCCAGTATTTAAACTACAAAAACGTAATATTGTTATTTTTATAGTGCACTCTGAATTGTGGCGTCGAACTGTTCTCAATTTGTGTTCGATTACCAGCCTACATTCTGGTCCTTTGATTGATGGAAGGCGCCAGAGCCCCTCTTCCAGGGTTCAAACATTTAATTAGCAGGTGCGGGGCCCACTGAGCCTTCAAGCTGGCAATTACCGAGCACCGTCTGTCTGAGGCTCACCGTAATCCGTGCACTTACTCCGGATCGGCCCTATCCCACAGGGGGGGGGGGGGGGGGGGGGGTCTAATCGGCATTACTTCTCACAGGAAACGATGAATATATTCAAAGTTGTTATCCATTTAGGTGGCACACCTCGCCTCGAACAGCATTCTGTCAGCAATATTTCTGTGGGAATAATGTTTCTGGTGGCCTTGGACTTCCTTTAGCAATAAAACACATTGTTCTAATGTCACCAATCCTTCATTTTTACGCATTCTGATGCGAAAGATGCTATAGAGAGAACAACTCATGCACATAGTTCGGTTGAGTTTGCATAGTGGAGGCACACGGACATCCAAACGTTCCCGCCCGGGGTCCCCGGAAGTACCTGCGCCCCCGATTGCAGGCCGCATTTTGCCGGCTGACACAAGTCTCGGTGGCAGAGCTCATTATGGACTATTCTATAAATTATAGATCAACCGATTTAATATCTCCACCCACTCACAAGGGAGTCCTGAATAATCGGAGGTCTTCCGCGAGGGCCTAGGAGGCCCAGGGTTGGGATCTGTGAGGCATTTCTTCCTGTGAGGTTTCGGCACAACGCTCAGCAGGGATGTGACGTTATTTGAGGGGTATTTTTGTTGCCTGTTTGAGCCCGCCTCCTCCTCTTCCCAGGATCCCACCAAGGGGTGACACGTCCAGGCCATGTGCCTCATCGCATTCGATGCTATAGTTAACAGAGGCAGCCATCTTGAACCACATTTAAAAAAAAAATGTTATGTAGATTTATATAGCGCGTACTCGAGTCGAAGGTTTTGGAGCGCTTTACATGAGCACCTGTTACGTTGCACAAGGACGCATTCAGGCTCGAGGAGATCAAGTGATTTGCCCAGAATCACGGGATGTGGGTGAGACCCCAAGGCTCGAACCCTGGTTTCCAACACCAAAGTCATCAATCTAGCCTCAGACCACATCCTCTCCCCAAAGTCCATTGTTGCCCTGGGCTCCTGGAAGTTCATCGCTGAAGGATGTGTTACTATAGAAATATATTAGCAGACCTCTTGGCGTTGTCTTTGTGTGACGTGTTATAAAAAAACTTTTAAAAACAGTGCAAACTACACATCCTCGCGATGCAGCTGTATATTTGTGGGTAGGGCCGCAGAGATGGTGTGGTTTTCATGATTGCTTTCTACTTTGGAAGTGGGTAATGCGCACACGAGGAGAAAGTTTGCAAATGTCATTTTTTTTAATGGAAGGCGGTATTTTTGGGTGAAAGCGTGTGCCTTTTAGGCCCTGTAAAGCATGGAGCGCAGGGCATCTACTGTGCCTGGCTGACTGCCTGCTTTCGGGAACAATGGAGCAGTGTCATTAATAGATGTGCAGGGCGTACCTTAGACTGCATTAAATGGCTGCGTGGGGACTGAGGAGACAGCAGAGAAAATCTTATTACTCGGTCTCCATGGCAACCGCTCACCACAGCAGTCTTCTCATTTTGCTGAGTTGATCACATCCTGTAACACTGATCATTAGCCTGCTTTTTAAAGAAGAAGATGCACACAGCGAATAAAAAAATCATATCCCTTACTCATGCATCGTGGTAGTATCTTGTCAGAAAGCTTGAAAAGCTATTTGGAGAACAGGCGGAGAAACGCAAATGATTGTCCTTTTTTGTCTAAACGGTTTAGTTCGAAGAATTGAAACACGCAAAGTTAACAGACCTTAAATAAATAAAAACATGTCGCCAATAAAGCTCCTTTCCCCTTAGGAACATTTTCTTAGTCCACCTCTAGAAAAGGTAACCCCTCAGCTCTACAGCTAACTAGCACCCCGGAAAATTAGGGGAGAAGATAAGGAGGAATAACGCAGCTACCAATAAGAGCAAAACTAGGGCTTTCTTGCAACAATTCAAAGCTACGTCACACCAGAGAGGCCGAACAATAATGGCTTCAGGTCATATTTCTGGCCTGAATAAGCCCTTCCAAGTGCCACCCATCTCGGGTTAATCTAACGCAAGTTAGTGTTTTATCCACATCCCGTAATAATGGAATATTACTTGGAAGGGCTAAATTAAGTAAAATAACTGCTCTCCCTTTCTTCCTCAACTGCTTGAAAGGGACAGGCGCCATGGCTTTATTTGAGCCAGTGGTTTCCAGTGCTCACACTGCTACTGAATTTGCTACACCGGCACTATTGACAGTCTGCCACATGATGGCGATGTTTGTCTAATTTGGCTACAAGCACAACAGCAGTTGTCTATTAATTCAATATACATAAAAATGACGTATACCTATCGCCTAAGCCATTGTTATAGATTTGGGGACCTGGAATATTAGGAAATATCACACTTATGGCAGTGTGATGGTTAGACGGTTAGTACTGTTGTTGACACCGCTGACTGAGGCAATGGATAACGCAAGTGCCAGTGGTCTCCAGACGAGGGCTCTAGCAATTATTATCATTATTGTTATTTTTTTTTTAATTAAGAACTGACAGACGCGGAGGTATTTGGGCTAATAAATCACACCGTTTTGCTTGCACGGCATGAACATAAAAAGACCTTTGCCTTGGTCCATGTAGTAAAGAACGCAAATACAGAACTCAGCAGCCAGACTCATCCTGGACATCCCCCCCCCTCACACCTGAGAGACCTCCACTGTCTCTCATCCAGAAAATATATCAGTTCAAGATCCTCACACACCCCTACAAAGCCCTCCATGGCCTAGGACCTGCCTACCTCAACCATTGACTGAACTTCCACCAACCTGCTAAACACCTGCACTCCTATTACCAGGCACTCGCACACATACACTGCATCCGTTGCAGCTGTGGCCCCTCCTTCTCATACCTAACTGCCAAGACTTGGAACGACCACCCACCCCCCCAGCTCCGTACAGCCCCCTCGGGGACAGACCATAAAGAGACTAGAGACCTAGCTCTTCGATGTAGACGCAGCCCCAGCCCCCAGATACCCCTAGGGTCAACAGTGTTGTGCTTTACAATTGCTCACTTGATTTAATAAAGACAATTACTTTCACACTGCCAGCGCTAGAGAAATACTTTCTCCACGTGATTTAGAGCACAGAGGCTGCTCCCCCACCAGCCTGCCTCACCACCGCACCATCTTGAATGCCATGCACCGTAAGAAGTCCACTCCACACTCTGCTGCTCCACTTGTCAATGAGTTTATAAATTATACGTTTTTTAAACAAGTCTTTTTTTCTGGCTATATCGCAAGGAAAACATGCAGAACCTAAGAACTTTAATGATAAGTAATGGAATTTTTAGTAAGCGAAATACCATACTTCAATATACATACCTACAGTGCAAAGACCAGAATAATCCAGATAGTCCCGTGCTCTCAAGCGCATACTATGGTGTCAATGTTTGCTTCCAGCTACAATCGGAATATAAAAGAACTAAAATATTTTGGGGTGGAAAGGGAACTTTCTGGACTGTACATCATCAGTCAATGCATGTAGGGGGGCAGGATATAGAAGTCGTAAGTCCAAGACATAACTGACATCTTTAGCCCATCCCGGCTATTAACCAAGACCTCTTTGCAAAACACTTCAAGGCCGTTTCAGTGCTTTATGCCATTTCTAGACCAGTAGACAGCAGCAAAGTGATATGTCTGACTTTCCTACTGTTTTGCTTGTACTAGTGTCACATAATGCATTGAAATGTCGTACAAGGACGCTCTAAAAACCTGGAATGTCACTCATAAACTAGCTAAAGACTTGCCAGCTATGCAGAAGCCATCCATCTCAAGGAGCGATCTAGGATCCTCCTTTGTCTTGGTTTGCTCCTTCATTTTGTGTCCTGCTCTTGGTCTGGCTTTCTTTTCAGTGTGGCGTGTGCTTGCGAGCATGGGTAACAGTTGTTGCAGTTCCTGAGGTCGTGCCCTTTATACACCGCATCTGATGTCGCTCTTCCAGCGAGATGGAGCCAGGTTGGCTTGGCTCGCGCATGGCGGGCTTTGAATAACACTTGAAGCTGAGCATTGATATCCTGTTTGTGGTAGCTTGCAGCGCGTCTGCAGAGTGCCATGCAGTCTAATAACGAAGCCCAGGGATGAAGTGCGGAGAAGGATGCGTGGCCATATGGACGCCATGCTTCAGGCACCGCAGGGATCGCAGAGGCACTATCCCTTACAGATGGCCGATTCCATCTCCTCTCCTCCTGCACCTGGGAAAAGATGGCATCTCGCCACTTTGGCACATGCGGTTTCCGAATTCAAAATTTGCAGCATCTCATTTGTAAATCATGGTGAATGAAATTTCACAAAAGGGAGTTTGGGAAAGCAAATCATTGTGCACTATTGCTGTTGAGACTTCTGGGCCCAGCAAAGTAGAGCAAACTCCTTTCTACAAACCTTGGTGTATAGTAATGGATATGGATATACACTTAGGAAAAGCTTTGTATTTTATAGGAGATGCCAAGGAGCCACTTTTACTCTTCATTTTAAACAGATCTAATTTCATTCCATTTCTGCATTTATGGCCCAGCATTTCCGTTGCTAATTCCTGTTATGTTTGGTGTTAACTATTTGGCAAAGGAATTCAGCCAACCTTGAGGAAAAGGCTTGTTGATTTCCATTAGCCTGATAGGTCAGAAGTGTCACATCACTGCATAAAAAGTGCTTCAACGACTGTCTAGATCCACATTGAAATCACACAACACAGTTTCTAGGACTATCCACTCCAGACTCAGACTTTTAGGGGCTATTCAGAAAGTTTTTTTATGAGTAGTGTTTCTTTATTCCTGACTTACTGTGGAATTTCTTGGTGAAAAACACATTTCCATTTGGAACAAAGCGGTGCGAATGATCGGTGCCATCTTGGATTTGTACCCTGAAACATTCTAGAAGTATACCACCTCACAAGAAAAAACAGAATGCTTGTTTGCAATAATTTATTTGTAGTGCTGATTATTTATAGTTATAGCACGAATAAGGATGTAAAGGATTTTTAAAGAAATGCATGCTACTTCACTCCAAATGAACTCATCTTGCTCAATCATTGAAGATTAACTTTCAGCCGCTCAATTTTGAGCCCTTGTTGGATGTTTCCTCATTCCAATATTCAAACCTCTGTACCTTTTACAAGAAGGTTTATCCAGGGGCCTCTTTTTATTCTTTTTATTGTAATGGGTTCTAGGATTTCCATTGAGCAGCTTAGAAAAGCCTGCTCGATTGCCCATTACTACATTGCAGCTGAAAACATGAGAACCACACGTTTTACTTTCCTCAGTTGAGCATCTGCTAAGCTTCCCGATCAAGTGGTGTTTGAGAATGATCTTTTAAAATAACGGGTCATGTTTGTCTCATTCACAGTTTCCCGTTGTTATTATGGGTTCTGTGTGCTGGACATAGTTAATACGCTAGAAAATAGTATATAGATATAGAAAGATTCATATTTTTAAAATATGTTCACACTTCTGAACTCAGGAAGAGTGGGGCTACAGTCTAATTGTCAGAAATGTTAATTATCATAATTGACTGGAAGTCGAAATAAAATAAAACTGTGTGGATTGGAACTGCGAGGTAATCTAGTCTCCACAATTTTTAAGGTGTGTGCACTGAAAGAGCCCTCATCTACAGCCAGGCCTCACTGTTGTTCTCAATGCGCAATCACCTTCTTTTCATTTTACAAAGACTAGTGGAAGTTCAAGTAGTAGTCACTTTTGGACTTCCTTTAAGCTAGCACTTTCAGGGCTTTTCAGTGCAATTTTGTGAGCATACAGCTGTGCCTTTAAATTGATTTTGAAAGCAAGTACTTTTAAGAACGTCTCATCATTTCATGTACCCCCTCCACTTTCTCAGGATTAGTTCGGACCCAATGCTACACCCAGTGGCAATGCATTTCAGGTAATGAAAGAATGTACTGTGGCGCTTCTCAGAGGCCAAACAAACTCTGACAGAGGCGGCAGCGTGAACAGTGGTAGACGTGTCCCCCTAATAAATGCAGACTTGGACAAAGGTCTTGCAAACAATGGGAAATAGGCTCCCTTACTCTTGAGAGTCAAAAGTTAGATTTGTGCAACGTAGGACATCAAGAGGCAGCCGAAATATGAAGCATCGAAAATCAAGCACATTGATTCCAAAATATAACTTTTACAATTCTGCTGTGTGTATTCCTAATAATTCTGGAGAGACACCTCCTTTTATTCATTGTTTCTAGGGGCTGAGTTCCAAACCCCGTTCTGGCCACTTCCACACATTCCTCCTTCTCTTGACTCTGCTTGTTTCTTTGTAATAATTGCAACTACTACATGCAGCTCCCTTTTCACTGATGTAGTACTTTTACCTATCCATGTCACATATGCAAAATAAACAGGTAAAACCAAAACATTTAAAAGTTTTTTGATGTTTTGGTGGTTATATATTTTTTGTTTGTTTTAATCCTGTACTAATATCATCGCTAGACGTGAAGAAGAAATTTTTTTAACTGAACAGGACTACACCTTCAGAACAGGGCTTAATATTTGTGTGATTGCTGCAGATGGTGGGCACCTACACCCATTTTTTGGTACCAAGACTTATTTTTCATCATCAGACTTTGACTCAGACCAAGAGGGAGAGGATGTGGTCTAACTGGTAGGGCGGTTAACCTCAAATCTGGGGAACCTGTTTCGAGTCTCTGCAAGGACACGCAACATCCTGTGATTCTGCGCAAATCACGTAATCTCCCCGTGCCTAAAAAAAATGAATGTGTCCTCATGTAGCGCAACTGGTGCCTGTGTACAACGCTCTGATACCTGATACCTTCGGTTCAAGTTCGCGCTATATAAAAGTCCGGGAAAAAAGAGAGCGAAAAAGACTAAGAAAAAAGTTGCAAGACAGTGACAAAGAGAACAAGCATTTACAATACAATGGCCTCGGCATTGTTAAAGTTAGAGCTATTGGAATTGCTCATGACATTATTAGGGCTCGGACTCCTCCCCACTGAAAAGTGGGAGGAGTTTCGAGAACTAATGTTAAAGAAGAAAAAAAAGTATCTCCTAGGGCTTTGGCCGAACCAAATTCCACACATTCCTTTGCATGTTCTGTCATCTGGCCAGTTATTCGTGTTCGTTGTGCTGTCGTTTTAATAGGCTTGAAGTGATAGGGTAAATGTAGTTTTGTTCCGCCATTTTGTGCATATTTCGTTCGTGCTCGCGCAAAGAAGTACATTAATTATAATTAGGAGCTGTCATGGTGCCTCCGTAAGTGAATGCAGATGGCCGGGCGCGTTCACCATTCAGCAGCACTCAGCGCGCAGCTGCTGCATGCCAGGCCGGGAAAGGGCTTCATCAGCCTCACTCATCCGAGGCTACACTTTTTTCTCCCCATTTGCTATTTTGGCATACATGCTGCAATTTGGAGGTTTTTCTTCAATTTGCTGTAGTATTTCTTATGTAGCAGGAAATTACTTCCTAATGTGGATTGCAAACGTTCTTGTTTTTAAATTAATGGTAGGCGTTTTGTCTGTGCTTTTATTAGTGGCTTTCCCCCCTTCCACCTTAAATGCTGCTAATTGCTTTTCATGGCATTCCTGGGCTGCTACAGTCAGTGCAGATCTAATGGCTTTTGTGAAGATATGTTGCTTCTGGTGGAATAGGCTGCTGCGTTCAAACAGTAATGTTCGCAAAATTGTTTGATGCTCCTCTGAAAGAATGCTGTTGCTGTAAACATGTAACACACCACAGAACGAGCTCACCATGGCGCCTGTGAATGTGAAGCTGTTTGTGTAGATGATCACGCATCCCTGCATACCCCGCACAGTCAGCTGTTCTGCCTATGCTGACGGTAGGAGAGCAGGAAACAGGACAGGTTTAAAAAGAAAGGCGCAGCACCATGAGGTGAAACATGCCGAGGATCGGCCATGCAAAACGACCTGCGTTACGGGACAAATATTTTTTTACGGATTCTGGGCAACTTCATCAATGACATTACACCATATAAAGTATTGTATTAATAAGGATAGCAAAGGTGCTATATTTGATCAATGTATTCCCTGAAATAGCATTTAACAAACCACATATTACATGATTTGTTCACTATGTGGTTTCCTCACACATCCCCATATATTTTGGTTAAAACATCTTGCATGTGTGAACACCTTTCAAGCAGAGGGCTGCCAGCTTCTTCAGTGACACTATAGTTAATTTGTAGCCAGTCACTTCCGTTCATATACATCGCAATACCCAAATTGCTTTGCTAACATTTGCGTACATGTTTTGTTCATTGGACTATACCATAATTCTCAAACTCCGATTGGACTATACCATAATTCTCAAACTCCGAACGTTGCAGAATCTGCAATAGCTGTAACGAATATTGGCTGTTTTGCCAGAGCACACTGAAGTGCCTCCTTTAATGTCCCGCGCTCCTCGTATAGCTCAGTGGCAGCGTGCATACTCAAGAAGGATGATGAGACAGAGGAGCCCTGCAGAATACATCAGGCAGCAGCAGTGCAAACTTCTCACATCCACTAGGAGACCACAGGCAGCTCAGATGCCATCTTCTCCAACTCAGACGTGCAAGCTTCTCACACTCGCACGAAAGACATCACAAGCAGCTGTGGTGCAAGGCAGCTGCTTCTTGCAGACGCAAGAAGGATGAAGACACAGAGCAGCCCTGCAGATTACATTAGCACAGATCAGGCTTCAGTGCCAGGCAGCTGTTCTTTGCATAGTCAAGAAGGATGATGAGACAGAGGAGCCCTGCAGAATACATCAGGCAGCAGCAGTGCAAACTTCTCACATCCACTAGGAGCCCACAGGCAGCTCAGATGCCATCTTCTCCAACTCAGACGTGCAAGCTTCTCACACTCGCACGAAAGACATCACAAGCAGCTGTGGTGCAAGGCAGCTGCTTCTTGCAGACGCAAGAAGGATGAAGACACAGAGCAGCCCTGCAGATTACATTAGCACAGATCAGGCTTCAGTGCCAGGCAGCTGTTCTTTGCATAGTCAAGAAGGATGATGAGACAGAGGAGCCCTGCAGAATACATCAGGCAGCAGCAGTGCAAACTTCTCACATCCACTAGGAGCCCACAGGCAGCTCTGATGCCATCTTCTCCCACTCACAAGAAGCACATCACAAGTAGCAGTTGTGCAAGCTTCTCACACTCACAAGAAGGACATCACAGCCAGCAGCTGTGCAAGCATTTTACACTCACAAGGAGGCCACAGGCAGGTGAGGTGCTACCTTATCCCACTCACAAGAAGGACATGACAAACTGTATTGATGCAATCTTCTCACAGTCACAAGGAGACTACAGGCAGCAGAGATGCAAACTTCCACATTCGCAACAATGAAAAACAGGAATTGCAGAGAGATGCACAATGCTATATTCTCATACTCACAGGCAGCAGCTGTGCAAGCTTCTCACACTCACAAGAAGGACACTCTCCACTACCACTCTCCACTACCACTCTCCACTACCACTCTCCACTCTCCACTACCACTCTCCACTCTCCACTACCACTCTCCACTCTCCACTTCCACTCTCTACTCTCCACTACCACTCTCCACTACCACTCTCCACTACCACTCTCCACTACCACTCTCCACTACCACTCTCCACTCTCCACTACCACTCTCCACTCTCCACTACCACTCTCCACTAACACTCTCCACTAACACTCTCCACTAACACTCTCCACTACCACTCTCCACTACCACTCTCCACTACAACTCTCCACTACCACTCTCCACTACAACTCTCCACTACCACTCTCCACTCTCCACTACCACTCTCCACTCTCCACTACCACTCTCCACTCTCCACTACCACTCTCCACTCTCCACTACCACTCTCCACTACCACTCTCCACTACCACTCTCCACTCTCCACTACCACTCTCCACTACCACTCTCCACTCTCCACTAACACTCTCCACTACCACTCTCCACTACCACTCTCCACTAACACTCTCCACTACCACTCTCCACTACCACTCTCCACTACCACTCTCCACTACCACTCTCCACTCTCCACTACCACTCTCCACTCTCCACTACCACTCTCCACTCTCCACTACCACTCTCCACTAACACTCTCCACTAACACTCTCCACTACCACTCTCCACTACCACTCTCCACTACCACTCTCCACTACCACTCTCCACTCTCCACTACCACTCTCCACTCTCCACTACCACTCTCCACTACCACTCTCCACTAACACTCTCCACTAACACTCTCCACTAACACTCTCCACTAACACTCTCCACTAACACTCTCCACTACCACTCTCCACTACAACTCTCCACTACCACTCTCCACTACCACTCTCCACCACAACTCTCCACTACCACTCTCCACTCTCCACTACCACTCTCCACTCTCCACTACCACTCTCCACTCTCCACTACCACTCTCCACTCTCTCTAGCAATGACAGTGCATATCTACAGACTAGCAATGACAATGCATATCTACAGGCTACCGATGCCAGAGCATATCTACAGGCTAGCGATGACAGTGCATATCTACAGGCTTTTGAAGCCAATGCATATCTACAGGCTAGCGATGACAGTGCATATCTACAAGCTACTGATGACAGAGGATATCTACAGGCTAGCTATGACAGTGCATAACTACAGGCTACTGAAGCCAATGCATATCTACAGGCTAGCGATGACAGTGCATATTTACAGGCTAGCATTGACAGAGCATATCTACAGGTTAGCGTAATAGTGCATTTCTACATGCTACCGATGACAGTGCACACTTACACGAAGGACATCACAGGCAGCAGCTGTGCAAGCTTGTTACACTCACAAGGATACCACAGGCAGCTGAGGTGCAAGCTTCTCCCACTCACAAGAAGGACAACACAGGCAGTAACGGTGCAATATTCTCACACTCACAATGAAATCACTGGCAGTACACACCACATGAACACACTCCATAACACATAGCAACAATACATTGGCATTTACAATGCCATTAGCTCAAACTCAAATAAATCCGAGCCCGATTGCATTTCTAATGCTTGTTTTTATTTATGTTTTGGTTTTTAAAACATAAATAAATGGCATTGTCATTTACAATGCCAATAGCTTAATCACTCGCAAATGCAAGACCTATTTCATTTGCACACACACACAAAGCCACCCACACACACATACAGAGCCACCCACACAGAGCCACCCACATAGTCATTCACATAGAGCTACCCACACACACAGAGCCACCCACACACACAGAGACACCCTCACACACAGAGACACCCTCACACAGACCGAGCCACCCACACACAGAGCCACCTACAAAAAAAGCTACCCACACAGAGCCACACACACACAGAGCCACACACACACAGAGCAACACACACAGAGCCACACACACAGAGCCACACACACACACAGGCCCCCACACACACAGCCCCACACACACACAGCCACAGAGACACACACAGCACCACACACACACAGCACCACACACACACAGCACCACACACACACAGCACCGCACACACACACAGCACCACACACACACACAGCACCACACACACACAGCACCACACACACACAGCACCACACACACATACAGCACCACACACACACACACATACAGCACCACACACACACACACACACCCACGCCCACACACACACACCACCACATACACAGAGCCCCAGAGCATAATTCCAAGAGCCAGCAAAGGCTTGAAGCATAGGAACCAGGGAAGTCGTCACCCCAGGCAAGCAATGTCTATGAGGGTGTGTGAGGCTGAGTGAGGGGTGAGAGGGTGAGTGAGGGGCGAGAGGGCGAGTGAGGCTGTGAGAGGGTGAGTGAGGCTGTGAGAGGGTGGGTGAGGGTGAGAGGGTGTGGGGATGAAAGTGTGAGGGGGTATGAGGGTGAGGGGGTGTGCGAAGGTGAAGGGGTAAGGGTGGGAGAGGGTGTGTGAGGGTGAGTGTAAACGCATAAAAAAATAAACACATGAACCTCCCCATTGCAGACGAGGTCTACCCCACCCCAACTCCTGCCGATGCAGAGTCTGTTGACTACCATGGGAGGGGGGGGTGGAGGGGGGTGGGCAACCATTCCCGCTCGGTCATCGAGTGTCATTAGTGCCTCTTAGAGCTGTCAGAAAAAAGTGTTGGTTGGGCTGTGTGTCAATGGCCCAGATCCTCCCCCAACAATAACCTTTTCGAAAAACCATGATAAAACAAAACAAGCAGTGACAAAGCCAAAAGGGTGGCAGCCAATGCCAGTTTTATTGGCTTAATCAGTGCTTGTTTTATAGCATGTCATCACATTTTTGAACTCTTAAATAACTGATGTATTTGCTCAATCGCACCTGCTTCCCAAAAGCAGAAAACAAGCAGGTGTTGCACACCGCACCTTTTGTTTTTATTAAAATAAAAATCCGTTATTTGTGTAGCGCTTTCACAAAAGTGCTTTATGTCGAATGTGGAAAGGAACATGAGTGGTGCAAATTATGGTTGCCATGCGATGGGGTGTCATTAACCCCCCCCCCCCCCACACACACACACACTCACACACTTAAGCAGCTTGATCTGGGGGGTGGCCATCACAGGGCCATTTTGTGTAACATGAAAAATGTACTTTTTAATGGCTTCTTTGACTTTGTTTGGATACTCAGGTCTCAATGAAGTTCGTAGAAACAATCTCTTGCAGTGGAAGGGGGGAAGGCTGGAGAGACGGTAGGCTGACAGAAGGAAGGGTGAAGAGACAGTAGGACGGACAGAAGGAAGGATGGAGTGATAGGTGGCTGGAGAGAAGGGTGAAGGGATGCATGGAGAAAAGGATGGTTGTGGAGAAGAATGGCTGATGGTGAGGAGGGTGAATGGTGAGAAGGCTGAATGGGTGAATGGAGAGATGTGTGGATGGAATGAATGATGGATGGATGGAATGAAGAGGAATGAAAAGGGAAGGAAGGGAGGAGAAGGATGCACCGGAAGGAAGGTGGATAAAAAGAAAGATGAAGGAAGGGTAGATGGAAAAGGCAGAAAGGTGGATGAATAGCAAAACTTACAGAAAGGATGGAAAGAAAGCACAATGGAAAAAAGACAGAAAAAGGATGGAAAGAAAGTTGGAAAAAAAGACTGAAAGAAAGATGCAGAGAAGAAAGGACATGTAAGAATGTCAAAATCCCCTAATGGGGATATCTCCTGAACGACTGGTCTGGGGTGGTTGAGTTAAATGTGGCTGACACCTAAAAGCAATGATTTGGGAAAAGAAAACTGGGCTCTGGAAACTTATCATCCGGTAACCCTGAGTCACCTGGTAACCCTAGCTTAAATTCCTAACATGGCTCCATGAAGAACTGAAAGTAAGAGAGACAGCCCTTTTGTGCGCGATATTTTGTCTGTGGTTCAGCGGAGGCGTGGGATCGGAAAAACAACACGGGATAGTCCTAGAGAAGGTGCGATCACAGCTAAGGACCTGGAAATTGGATATATTTTAGCACTCACTTGTCCCACTACCTTGCCCTCCTGAGACTCTGAGGGCAAACAAAGGCTCTGTGTGTGTTTCTAACAAACACCGAAGACAGCTCTTTAGATTGTGTGACATCCCTCAGAAACACATGGAGGGGGAAGGGGTGTAAATGAGTGGGGCAGGGAATGGGCGGCGGCTGGCAGTAAGGTAGAAATGCCTCCACGACGGAAGAGGGACCTTAGCAGGTTCAGAACACAGTGTAACGCGCACCTCTATGTGTGTCATCTGCGGTTTGGGAGGTACAAAGAACAGGTTATTTGAACAACAATGCATACATCACTGAACTGCGGTTTTGTTTTCAAAACTATTTTCTTCAGCATTTGCTTTGAGGATTTCTTCACCTGTGTTTTCCTGTGGTTTAATAAACCAAACAGTTTTTCTTAAAGCGGCATAGCACAGACCCTCTGATGAGAAACCAACCTCAGCCCTAGCAAACCACCCCCACCCAGAGGAGCCGTGGCTTGAATGGAGTCGCGAGGGCATGGACGGGTCAAGCGGGGTCAATCCTGCTCTGAAAGTGGCCCCAGACCAGTGCGGCCCTGACCAAAATGTGAAAATCAAAAACAGGGCATGCACTAAGACATAAACGTAGAAATACAACTGTGTAGCAACTACTTCGCAGAAAAGCTCATTATCATTGGCAGAAATTCTAAATTGTATTTATATATGGCTTACTACCCCTGACGCAGCATTCATTCGCTTTGCAGCTTGTCTGACGTGCTTTCAGAAATAAGCTGCAAAGAAGACAAGCAGGGAACAGAGGCACGAAAACCGGATCACACGCAGGGAAACAGAGACCCGAAAAACCGGATCACAAGCAGGGAAACGGAGGCACGAAAAACCGGATCACAAGCAGGGAAACAGAGGCACGGAAAACCGGATCACAAGCAGGGAAACAGAGGCACGAAAAACCGATCACAAGCAGGGAAACAGAGGCACGAAAAACCAGATCACAAGCAGGAAAACAGAGGCAAGAAAACCGGCACAATCAGGGAAACAGAGGCAAGAAAAAAAACTTCCCGGCTCAGGAGGGGGGGGGGGGGAAGGGAGGCTGCCGATGTGAAATCCTGTGGCTGAGAGGCGGGCGGGAAACCAAGCAGCACAACCATCTTTTTCCGAGGCGAGGCAGAAATGCCTCGGAGAAAGCAGCGTCATTTTCTGATTCAGGGGCGTGTTTTTCTTTCTCTCCTCTTCCCATTGGCTGGAAGGTCAAATTACAGCCAATGGGAAGAGGAGAGAAAGAAAACAAGAAAGAAGCGAAAAAAGACGCCCCAAATAGGAAAAAGACGGGGCTTAAACGGAGTGATGCCCCTCTCCTCCAATGGCTGGCCTCCATTTAGGAAGCCAGCCAATGGAGAAGAGGGGCGGGTTAAAGCCCCCATACTAAGAAACAATAAATCTCGGAGCGAGACTGCGCAAGCGCAGCCTACGGTCCGAGACCTAAAAAGCACTAATGGAGGAGGAGCCTAGCCTGCAGCCGAGATGGCCGCCTAGCTCTTCGGCTCCGCCGGCCCTTGCGCCCTTCGCCGATATCCTGGCAAAAATCCTGTGCCTCCGAGCCCTACGCTTACCTGTGCTATGCTCCTGACCACGTTGCTGTGACTCCGGTCGAGAACGGAGCTGCCCCGGCGGAGTTGAGCCCCGGTTTCCATTCCGGCCTTTCAAGTGGGTGCAGCCGGGCCGTTGTTTGGTGGGGACGGCCGGCAGCGACAACAACAGCAGTGGCCGCTGCGGAGAGGGAGGAGCCGGTGCACCGGACCTGGAGCGCGGCGCTGGAGTTCTCACAGCAGCCCTTTCCCTGCTCGGCTGCCCAGCGCGACTCGCTCGCAACATTGTATCAGGCTCCCGTTTACTGTATCCCGGCCCAGCTGGGAGAGGGCCGGGGTTGCTTCTTTGTTGCAGCATTCAGCAGCGGTCGCCATCTTCCGCATCGGACGCCCTGGTCTTGCCGGTGGGTTTCCCTGTACCACAGATTCTCCTGTCCTTGGAACCTCTCCACGACTGGCTGCCTCCACGTTTCCTGCACCACCAGGGCCCCGCAGAGAGTTCATTACTTTCCAGATACCGATGGCTGGTGAAGGGGGCTTGCTTCCCGGGGCGCTCGATGGTTGTTTGCCTAAGATGGCGGACGCAACAGCACCCTCCATCCTTGATCCACCGCTGGGGCTTCGCGACATCCTGGCTGCACTGGAGGACCTGCGGTTGGCCTTCCGCGACTTTGCCACCGGTTTGGGGGACCGGCTTGATGGGGCTTTTTCAGCTGGCCATGATGATTCTCCAGTGCGGCATGTTAAGCCACATCTTCAGCCGACTGTCGGTGGATCACCCGAGTTGGGGTATGTGGCAGTGACGGGGGGACGTGTCCCAGAGCCCGCTGCGGTACTCTTCGGTTCTACCCTGGAGGAGTCTGACAATACTGCTCCCTTGGTATGGCCGGAGCTCGTGTCTCAGTCGCCGCTTTGCCCATCTCCTTTGTCCTTTGGTGCCACGTTTCTGAGCGTCCCCCTGGACTTGCTTCCTGTACATCGGCCGGCCGCTACTTTGGATCTTGTGCATCGTCCTGCTCCCTGTTGCTCTAGCCGTAGCATGGTAATGGCGCATTCTTTGGTCCTTTACTATCGAGCTTCACTCCAGTTTGTCTTGTCTCTTGCACCTCGACTTTTGCAACGGACTCCATGGTGGTCCATTTCGTCCAAGCTGGCTGTACTGCTACTGGATTCTGTTGGACTGCAGATTCGAAGGGGCCAAGGCTGAAGAAGGGGATTTTCTTGTTGCACATTGGAACGTATAAGGCTGGGGCTGGGACTTGTGACTGTTGGAGGTACATGTAGCATGGGTGTTAGGTTGGGGCCTGGGGTTGGGTGACCGCGGGTAACGATTTTGCTTGCTTGAATAGATCCTTGGCCCTCCTCCGATCAACCGTGACATTCTATTTCTTTTTCTTCTCTTTTTCTTTTTCTATATTTCGGGTACTCTTCTGGGGCGACAGACAAGCTGCTAGGGGGGGGTAGGCCGTAGCCTCTGCATGCGTGTAGGGTGGGGGGTATATTTCCTTGTTGGTTTTTTCTTTCTATGGGCCTCTTTTTTCTTTCTTTCTTATCTCTTTCTCTCTTCTCCCTTTCTACTCTTTACCCTTCTAGCTGGTTCCTTCCTTTCTTATTTCTTGGGTCTATGGGAGGAGTGGGTACTTATGGGTAGTGTTTGGAGATCGCCATGTGATATGCTTCTTTACTATCCTGATTTCATTGAGTGCGATTGATTACCTTACGGATAATGCTGGCTGACCCTTCTTGTGATCGCTGCCCACTATAGTCCTAACTGCATTGCTCTGATTCGGATCCTTCCAGACCTGTTGCTATGGACTTATTTCAGAACTTTATATAAAATTAAACCTCATTATCCTGGCGCTTGGCGGCACAATTGTGTATAACGTAACCTGGTCTATTCGTTGTTGTACTGATTTGCTGCTGAGTTGTATAATTGCTTGCTGATGTGCCCTTTATTGTCGAGGCCGGCCTGAGGGTTGTAGGCCCGTATTTGTCTGCACATACTGTTAAATAAAGGTTTTCCAAAAAAATAAAAAGCACTAATGAAAAAGAACCTGCAAGAGGGAGAGAAACAAACAGGAAATGCCAATTAGTGGAATCAAATCTAGATCGTCATGGTATTTGGCAAACCCTGTGGTAGACTTCCGGAAAAAAGCTGTAGACTCCTGCACTTACATGTTTTTATGTCCAAATCAAGCACTAATTCACAACCCTTGATGGATCAGTGTTGAGGATTCACTCCTAAAAAAGGGTTAAGGTGATGAATATGTATTTCACAACTTGTGTCAGCAGTAGTATTGTTGAATTATTTTTTACTAGTAAGCAACTAGGCGGTAAGGGCACATTACAAGCTGCCAGCGTCCCCCTTAACAAACCCTGCTGTTTGAGCTGGTGCTGGAATTGTTGTCGAACATCATTGAGAAAAGTTCGAAGACTAAAAAGATTCAAACATCGAAATAAAAATATGAAAAGTAAAGTCCGTAAGATGAACTGATGGTATTTTCATGACCTAAATAATCACTCAATGCATTGATGCAAATGATAGAGTGACTATCCGATTTTCCGGGTTGCAAGATTGTTTCGAATAGGCAAATAGGGTTGAGCTACCTGAATTAAAAATTCTTAGGATTCAACAATAATACTGTTCTAACTAGACATATGAGAATCAGCATTGCCCTGAAAACAGAATTCCTCCTCCTCTCCGCACCCAACTGCTCCACTCCCATTTCAGAATTGATCAACCACCTAGACACCCGCAAATGCAAACTAACCATCATCAAATCCATCATCGAATCAATGAAATCTCTCCGAATCATCCTGGTTTAAAAGCACAACATGCGAGAATACATATGCACATCCACTCATAGGTCAGTTCACCAACTCAACCCTGCGCAGAAAGCTGAAGCCATTCACCCCCCTTCCTGATTTCAAAATGACAGTGCAATCCCTAGTTATATTTAGACTGGACTTTGGTAGTGCAACCCTGGTGGGTTTTCCGAAATCTCAAACAGCTCCACTCAAGGAGACCCTTAATGAAATGGCAACACTGAGAACAAAAAAAATCAACTTTGACCACGTCGCAACATCTCTGAGGTCTCTCTACTGACTCTGTTTCGAAGCAAGGATCCAGCAGAAAATGGCTTGCCTAACACACAAAGACCTGCAAAATGGTTCACCAATGCACCTCAAACAAAAACTCACGATCTCAGAAGGTAGCTACTCCCGAAGGAGTGCCAGTTCCCTACGGCTGAAACCCCCAAGATTTAGAAAAAAAAGACTTATTCCTGCCCCTTCTCGGAGTCCACACCAAGGATCTGGAACTCTCTCCCACCTGAGATTTGAGCGAACCCATTAACAGTAACTTTCAGGAAAGAGATTAAAAGGTTGCTACTAAACGGATTTACACCTTAACGACTGAGACCAGGGTTTTCCCAGGGATCGCCCGACACCCTCTTAACCATGATTCTCGTGATTGAGCCTCCATAGAATGATCACGGACGACAAACATTTTTTCTTCAGACTATACTTGTTTTGTAACGGGGTGGATTTGTCTATGTACATTGCTCTGATCTCTTGGTTTATGTTTGCACTTTTAAACTCTTTAAATAAAATAAATAATGCCATTTGGCAGCTCCCGGCTCTTCAGCGAGAAAGCAGACTCAGCCCTGGAGTGGTTAAGGATAGTCGGGCCAGGGCCCACTTGCTCTTGCTGATCTTTCCTGCCCGTCAATTCTGCCAACAGTGCTGGCAATTCTGGAGCTTGACTTACTGATGGAGGCTGCACTTCCAGCCTCTACAGAAGCCCACCTAACCTTTTTGCAGCTCCAAAAGGTGAGGTGATGGCAGAGACCCTGGCCACTAGCAGATGTTGCTGTCCTCCTCCTCCTCCTCCTCGACTGCTGTGGCTGCCATCAAGCTGCTTTATTTTCCTTTCCAATTGTCATATGTGGCAGGTGCAGAGCTAAATTGAAGTTTGTATATATATCTGGTGTGCAATTACCTCCGACTAATGGGTCCTGCAAGTTGTTCAATTTGGATATACCCTCACCTTTTTGTCCGCACCTCCCAACATTCCTCCAGTTTGTGGCCATGTGTCGGTGGACCATGCTGCTATACTAACCAAAGAAGTTCAGATGCTAATCACCAAGTAGGTGATAGAAGGTGTTCCCAAGGTGAGAAGCAGAATAACCAGACCAACCTTGTGAAGCTGCTGCCATCCGATTTGCCCTAAAGCCTTTCTGACTACAATGAGTTGCAGGTCTGTTAAGATTTTCTGAGGAACAATACGATTGACATATAGTACTGTAATAAGCAGGGTGCGGTAGGGTATCAAATACTAGACTTGGGGGTGCTGAGGTTTTGCCAGTGGCTAGACATTCACAAGATAGTGTTGACAGTTAGTGACTTGGTGGGCTCTCTCAACATTAGAGTATGCAGTATCAGGAGGGGTCCTCTTGTCAATCTCAAATGGTATCTCCACCCAGAGGCGGGTCATATGTGTTTGCCCAGTGGGGTATGCCTTGGATAGTTCTTTTCACTAATGCCATGAAAGCTTGGTGACTCACCTTTGCATTATAGCGTTTTCTCGTCAGGATTTACTGAGCGACAAGTTTCATCTACATTAGGTGTCTGGCCTCTTCTATCCATTTCTGCCACTAATGCGGATTCCTGGTGTCCCGAGGAAGGTCAGGAATGACAAGGCTCAGTTCATCCTGATTGCCCAGGAGTTTGGTACGTTGAACTGCTAAATCTGACATCTCTCCCTTTCTCTGGCAATTTCTTCAGAAAGACTTGCTGTCCTAGCAACAGGAAAGGGTTATACATCTGAGCCACCACAATCTACACTTCCATAAGTGGAGAGCGAGCAGAATCAAGTGTATTTAATCTGCTATTGGAAGTGGTGGATATGATCCTGATGGCTCGCTGCTCTTCTACCAAGTCTACCTATTCCAGCCATTGGGTTAAGTTTATGGGCTAGTGTGAAAACCAACACATTGACCATCTCCAAGCTAAGTTGTCAGGGATATACAAGCTTTGACTTTGCATCCTCTGCATATCACCTTCTTTAGGGGCAACTTGATGATTTTGACAAGACCTCTTTTCTCCCAGAGATGTATTTCCCATTCCATGTGCATAGTGTATCTGCCAGAGAGAAGAACAGCGAAGGTTACTTGCTTGTTTTGATTTCCCTTGTGAGTCTCTAGTGTATGGTACACTAGGTACTAAGGGCATAGGTACCCCAGAGGCCTACCAGGGGCTGAAGCATGTATTATGCCACCCCTGGGAAGCCTTCCAAAATGACACCACAGGACTGCTACTGCAGCCTGTGTAAGGTGGTGCATGCACCCCTTACTTAGATATAGGTTATCGTTATCTACCTTAAATACTACACACATACAGCTATCAGTCACCCCTATGGCAGGCCTTATCAATCCTGAAGGCAGGCTGCTGGGTTTTGTGTGAGAAGGTGCCCATGCATGAGCAGGCCCCCTCTGCAGCCTTCGGAACCTATTCTCTGGGGCTGTTCTATGATGCAACCAGACCATATACTCTTAAGTGCATTATAACCTTGCGGTAAATGCTAACTTTGGAATGACTGCAGGGAAACATGTGTTTGGTGTCAAATACTTTGGAATCCTACCCCCACCCCCTGCCAGTGCTGGCGGCTGGGGTAGAATTCCACCCTTTGAGAGGGAGAGACATGTACAGACCGGTATACCCGGTACCAGTTTAAAAGAGCCCTGGCATCACAAAATAGATGCTGCAGCCACAGACACAAGTCTGGCCTCCTGCTGCTAGATGAAACTCTGGTGGGGGATGCCTGGACAATAGGTTTACTGTCACAGGGAGGTGTAACCACCTCTAAGACAGGCCTTAGTGGACTGGGGCTGAGTGGGGGCACTCTTAGAGTGCTTTGAAGTCTGCACTAGGGGCACATTTGGTGTCTCTGTGCATAGCCCAGTTCAAACCGGTTGCAGGGGCTACTAGCCACTGCTGTGGCGCGATACTGGAGAAAGGAAATGGGCCTAGCCACCCCTCTTTCCAAACCCTCCCATAGGTTGGTCCCCAGAGTATGTCCAACCTCTTCCTTGGGTATAAGAAAGAAACCCCTGACTACAGGACTTTAGATTACAACTGGTCAAAACTCTGCTACAGATATCCTGGAACTTCGGCGATCTACACGACTAGATGGCTGAAGAATCTCCCTTGGAGTAAAGGAGTTACTCCCCTGCTTGACAGGCACCAATGAAGCATTTGCCCATCTGCACTGCCGAAGCTCCAGCCGGACGACAAAGTAATTGCAGCCCAGGAGGTGGATTTCCAGACTTCTCAGAGGCCGACCCGAGTCCCCAGCAAAGCTGAGTTCCGCAGCCTTTGTGAGTGACGTGGAACCGGAACTCCTGAACACTGTGCACATTTGCAAGTGCATCAGTTTCTCAACGTTCTTTGAGGCTGTGCTTTGGGTTACGTGTAGCCCAAGCCCGAGCACCTTTTGCACTAAAGATTGCTGGCCTACACTCCACGAGTGTTCCGTGAGCCAGCTCTGTGCGTTTCCGCTTGAAGCCCCTCCGCGATCCCTGGTCCGTCGACTGGTGGGTCTCTGTGAAGGCAACTCTGATTTTCCTTGGGCTTCCCTGGTTGCTCAAGACGTGCCCTGACTCTCTACCGCGTGGTGAGTCCCTCGGACTTTGCTTGTCTACACCAAAGCATCTTTTGACTTCCTGCGTGGGTTGCTGTTGCCAAGACTTGTTGGGTCCAATCCGGGCACCGACACCGCAGCACTCGACATCCTTCATGGGACATCTCGATTCCAGATCCTGGTCATCGTGGACACCTCCTCCTGGTCCGCGTGGCTGACGAGACAAGCTTCACCTCCTCAACCTGAAATCAAACAACATCAGTGGGCACTCGTCTATCGTGCCCCTGGTCACTGGCTAGTGACCCAGACTCTGTCCCCTCTGCTTTCAGGTTCGTCTCCTCTCCAATCCAGGCTTGGATCACCCCGGACACTTTCTTCTTCGACAGCAGCAACACTTTGCAGCAGCACTTTGCAGCAGATCGCCATTGAAATCAACGACGATTCCTGACACCAAAAGACACCTATGCACCGGCTTCCTTGGGTGAGGTAACTCGAGTACTCCGGTGCTCCCGTGGGTGTTGGCCCTAGAACGCCTTAAGTCTAAAGGGGCTTGCTCAAAGTCCTCTTCCAAGTGTCCTTTATCTTTAAATTTCCATCTACGACTTTCCCCATAGAAGCTAACAGTGATTTGCGGCTGTGTTCTCACACTGCACAACGCGTCCCACCTGGGTCCTCTGTGTCACTACCTTAGGTGGTTCCTTGTGGTCCCAGCGATTCTACAGGCTCTAGGACATGTGTCTAGTCAAGTCGTGGTTCTTATACCACTTTCTTAATATATGGTTTGGTACACCACTAGGGCTCATAGTATATTGTGTTAATTTACTGTGTGCTATTAAGTGTAACTTATTTGTTTTGACCTCTAGCCTCCTAAAGAGACTAGTAGGGTGTGTTTAGAATAAATACATATATTTTATATATATACATGGTGTGGTTCTCCTTTCATTTGGTCATTCACGAGATTATAGACTAGTAAATCAAGCTGCTTTACATTCCTTCAAGACTTAGCCTGAAGGCTGCTCTCCATAGCTACCACTAGGATAGCTTTCAATAAAGGTTGTCTTTAACCTGTCACCTCTAAGGGGTTGTTTGGACTGGTGCAAGGTGCCCACTATAACTTGTGGTCAGCATATGCCAGGCCAACTTCTCACACATTCCCCTAGCAAAGAAGCAAGCACAATAGTCCGGTGCAAGTTAAAACATACAGTGTAGGGGAACTTTGTTAAGAATGGTCTAAGGAACACCCTTTAGCTGTGGTTAAACAATATATTGACTTATTCAAGAAAAATATGAATGTAACTCACTTTCTTGCAGATCCTTAAAAGAAGAGATCCAAAAGAGATCTGATAACTCTTGCATTCAAGGCACTGATGCAAAAAATATCATAGGTCTGCCAAATCGGTAGCTGAAGGAATCCGGGAACTTGGCATTAACTTTAACAGTATACTTCTAATAATTGATGGTGATCTCAGAATGTTGAATAAAACATTGTATACAGTGTCCGACTTGACATCACCAGCATGTACAATTGTGAACATTACAGAAAGAAACATGAGCAATACAAAGCTATATTTTTATAACAAACTTCCAATCTTTTTTACATGTGCTAAAAACACAACAGGCATGGAATGTTATAAATAGACTTTTTCTCATGGAATATCTGATAAGCAACAAGCTTTAAGCAATAGAGATTCAAAATATGATTTGGGCTTGGTACAAGATTATGAATTGTCTCCTTTGACTCTGCATGAGAGGCCTAGTGTAACATGCCTCTTCCATGGGGTAGTTTCAATATCAATAATCATGCTCTAGTTTGAGGGCTGTTCAATATGAAATGAAATAGGGTGATATAATACAAGAAGAATAAGAAGTCTTCTCGCAGTTGGAATGGAATATATGCAATTAGATTTGTAAAATCATGCTGTCATTTGAAAGAAGTAAATGTTGTGGTTTTGAATTATTCTCACCGCCACTTGAAGGAGCTATGCCGTTCTGCTGATCAAATACTAATACATTCAAGAATGCAAAACTTGAAAAATTACTTACTGTAGCTTCATTATTATTAAAGCAAGAGGCCAGTAACTGATTATTATACTGCTACGTCACCATATAGTGCAGCCCAGATTACACATTTGTTACAACAATTTCATAAACTGAATAGGAGCTTGGATTTACTAACAAAAAGTTTCATTCTATTAATCAACAAGTGTGTACTATTCCAAAGAAATCCAATATTGATGATTTAACACGTTTTGATCATTCAGGAGTCTTGTATGTCCCCCTGTTCTATCTTCCATCAGGGAAAGCACATACACAGCTCGGTCCGGCCACCATTCCACTGTCACCAGCGACATCTGTTCCTGCAGAAGCGGCGCTGACGGAAGATAGAACAGGGGGTATGTACCACCCAAAACCATGAAGTTTCTCCGTGAAGAACACTGGATTGAGGAGAAGATCATACACCAATCAGTAATTTGATACTAATGTAATACTCAATCCCAATGAAGTCCTAAAGGGGCGAAACATGTTGGCTAGGCTGAATGGATAACTCCTTTGTATTGAAATATTGAATAAAGTTGGATTTTAAATAGACATACAAGACTCCTGAATGTTCCCAATGTGTTGAATCACCTTTATTGGGGAATCATTCGATGTTCCCTGGGTTGCAGGAATACACTTCCATGAGGCAACGCTAGCTTCAGCAATGCTAATGTTTACTCAACATTACAAGTTTCCATGGCATGGAGGACAGTGGAAAGGGGTGGGAAGGAAGCGGGGCCTCCCCAGGCCATCATGCTCCCGCCACGCACAGGCTTTTCATCAATGACGCCATTTCCGATATTGCAATAATGTTATCAATGATGTTATAAAACTTGTCATGAACGATATAATATGGGAAATAATTAGCAGTGCATGGGAAGGGGGCGAGTTATAGTTACTTTAAGGTACTGGTGAAGATTAATGGTTTTGTTTAAAACGGTATGATTGAACTGCCATTTGTACTTAATTATATCATTGCTTTAATCTTTGGTTTTGTCAGTGAATTTCTAAGGTTTTTTTTGTTAATGTAAAGTAAGATATAATTACAATTCCTAACTATAACGTCACTTTAACCTTTGATTTTTGTTGTTGTTGTGAAATTCTATGGTTTTTTAACATAAAGTAAGATAGAAGTCCATCAATGTGCACAGCGTTGGGTTGGGGTTACCAACCCCACACTGAAACCCGACACCTTGACACACATGGCCGGCAGGCAGCCCCTGCGCGGTAATCCCCTCGGGCGCTAAACCCCCCATTAGCACCCAAAACCCCGCTGACAGGCACGGCTGATTTTGATGTTACAATGTAAAATGTTCCATTTTAGGTAAGGCAGACCTACTGAGTTTCTCTTAGGGTCAGCACACCAAAATATAAAAAGTGGGCCTATTGGCTTTATGAAGGGGTCGGCATATTAACATCTATAAAGAAGACCTATTATCTTTGTCAAAAGTTAGCAATAATTTAGAATCAAATGTACATTATATAAATTCATACATTGCAATGTTTAATAAAAGTGATTTGTCATTTTAAAAATCAACATGTCTTTGAGTCTTTTACAGTTTCAGGCCATTCAGTGCAGCCATAGACTGTACCACAATAGAACTATGCACTTCAGCTAAAGAGCATACAGCTCCATCCCAGAGTGCGAAAAAAATAAAATAAAGTAAGCTCTCCTGGGGTCATGGATTTTATAACCCTGTAGACTTACTGTTTTTTTTTTTAATGTTGTTGGAGTCTGCTGCACTCCCTGCAGCCCCTCACAACATAAAAAAATGGTTGGTGGTGACCCTTCTAAGAGTACCACCAGGAATAAAAAATGTTAAATGTCGCTCATTTATTAGTCTTCCCTTTCAGTTTTTAGGTCGAGCCTAGCACAGCGTGCATGCGCTGCGCTCGGAGAGGGTCTCTTGGAATCACTCTGGACTTTTCACAGGCTCGTGCATGTGGCTTTTTTTCAGCATTGTTTCAATTGGGCTTTGCGTGCGTCTTTCCAAAAAGACAGCACACAATTGAGCAAAGGCGGGTGCATGTCCCACCTTTCCCAGTAAAAGTATCCACCCACGGCCTACAGCTTGCAGAAGCGAGCAGTGGCGACATATGTTCGGGATCATGTTTCCAATTAGCGCGGTTGCCACGTGGCCGCACTTGCTTTTGTTTCTATTATAACCCCTGCCATTGTTTTCCTTCTCTTTCGATCTCTTCCCCTTGTGTTTATTTCATATATGATGTCATTTTCTCCATCAAATATTGTCCTTGCTTTCTCTGTGTGCATGCATTCATTTAATCGCCCATTATTTCATGTGTTCTTATTCTTTGCATTAAGCGCTCTTTTCTGCCTGTCTGTACTCGTGCCGCAGTAGCCCGCTGCAGTACAACAAATGCAATAAGTGTCCGTTAATTTAAACCTGAAGTTGAATTCGGCTTCCCCTTGAATCGGATCCCCTAACTCACCCTGAGAAAAGATCCGCTGCTCGGCCTGACACTGCTGCTTGGGCGAAGTTTCGTCTCCGAAAACAGTCGAAATTTGGGTCTTCGAGGGGGCTACAAGAATTGTGCAACACCGGGACTGTCTCACTCATGTTTTGCTCCAGTGCTGCATGTGGTAGCACAGTAAGCCCAGTCCTACCGGCTATCCCAATGCTTGTTTGTATTCCTTCTTTCGTATGATTCACTGGATGCGTTTAGACAGGGAACTACAACAACTTTCACCTTGCTAGTTAGAGTATCATGTGACTGTCACTGAACTGTGTAGAATGCGCCCACTTCCTGGTTTCAGTAGCCATGCGGTGCAGCTGGAAGATGGCTGGGTTTCTTTGCCTCTGCATTATTTTGGCATCGGCTGTTTCTCCATTTACAGGTAACACATTCATCCTTTTTCTGTTCAGTAATGTTGAGCAATGTACAAATATTTTGTAAAGCCATGTTGCACAAGTTGGCTTTTTGTATACCCATTTTCCTCGGGTCACTTCCGGTGTTTCAAATCGTTTTCTCGTTTCAGTTCACTTGTAGCTGCCAAAGTTTGAGATTGCTAATGTTTGGCATTTTCATAGTTTCGGTGTATTTATGAGTGAAATTCAACGACCAATGTGCGACACTTGGAGTGACACTTTCTCACAAGTAAAATCAAGCAATAAAGTCCATGAAAAAAGATCAATACCAGAATCTACACCCAGGGCTTTAAGTGGCATGAAAAAATCTGGGGGGTCTCTCAAAGGGGTGTGGCTTAAAACCTGTGCTTAGCATAGTGTGCCGCCCGAATTGTATTTTGCCGTTTCTGTTGTTGCATCCAGATATATGACGGCACAGCAGCCAGGGTAATATGCTGCATGTCTAAACACTTATAACGGCCCAAAGACAAGACCTATTAGCTATGCCAATGCTTGTTTTTTGTTTATTTCTGTGGATGTCCTGTTCCCATTCGGGACACCCACAGCTTTAATTTTTGTAGTGTGCCGCGGTGGAAGCCCCATGGCCCCTAGGCCTTGCTGGCTCTCTGCAAGTGGCTCGATTCAAAGGGGCTGAACAGAATCAAGCCACAGCATTTGTTTAAATTCTTAATTTAACTTGAGGTGGCGCCATTCCCACCCAGGGCACCCTACAACAGTTGTAATGTTGGGGCCGTTTGGGGAGCCACAATGCCCTTGTGGCCCTGCTAACTGTCTAAAAGGCAGGACTTGACAACGCTATATTTATTAATTTTTTTAGAAACCAAACCTGAGTTGCCTCTTGCCCACCTGTGGCCTCCCACATCATTTTTGATGTTGGGAGCTACGAGGGAGCCCCACAGCCCTCACAGCCCCGCCTGACTCCCCTGCCAACTCCCAGCCTGGGTGTGGCGGTAGCCAGCACTGCTCCTTCCCACCCGGCAGGAGCATCTTTTCTTTCTGTTCCCGCCAGGCGAAAGCAATTCTAGGTTTCCCTCTCCACAAGAACGTGGTCAGTGAGAAACATTTGTGCTTCCACAAAAGAGCAAAGAAGACTTCCATGACCATGCTCTCGCATGAATGGAAAATACAGTGTCTTAGTGAATGTCTTCCCTGGGACACCGTCAAGGAGCCAGCCCTGGTATAAGGGGTCCCCAGGGACAAAGCATGTTACGGGATTGGGCCGCATGCCCCCTTCCCATAACTTTAAACAAAATGAATACTAATTTTGAATGAACTATATGTACTATATGCAAGCGTGTGCTGGAGTTTGAGAGGCAGGAATACACAACTACCGAATGTATTTCAGCACACTTGGCTTGCATATCTAATGTGACACAAAGTTAATTTATTATCAATTATATACCATGGTATTTTGCAGAGCGTCGAGATTACCTCACAATGTGTGGATGTGCTGCAATTATGAATTCCCCCTTACAGTACTGTGGCAAGTTGAAAGAAAGACGATGGTAACTCTGTGTTATTTTGGAGACAAGTTGAAGTCTGTTTTCACCTGTTGTTAGCACACGTCACATTTGTAAGAAAGAAAAAGGGTTTGCAAATGGCGCCTCGGCATCGGTGAGCAAGGCTGTGTTAAGCCAAAACATGTTTGATGGCAGCCAGACATCAATAAATTAAAGCAACCACACACAGCGTTGTCGTCCTTTTTTTATGAAGGAGTTTTGGGCTATATATGTCTGAATTTTTGTATGCATCTATGTATTACCTGCTGGTAGTCACCAGTAGTTCGTTATAGTTAGGACCTAATTTTCCCCTGCAATTTCCCCAATGGGATTTAGACACTATTACATTCCGAGCTGCTGAACGGAATTCCACCAAATTTGTCAGAAAGCTAGATCTTAGTCCAGAAATAGTGCTTTTTGTAATTTGGTGTAAAACTGTTCAGTAGTTTTTGAGTTATTAAAGTAAAAAGATTTATGTATATCTAGAGATGCATATCTACCGAGGCGTATCCATCGAGCTATGCGCAAACAGCAATGTCGTGATTGGCTGGCCGTAACCTGAGAGGAAACTTGTACCTGCCATTTTGTGCATCAGGACTCTGTTCCCAGGAGGGAAAATAAAATGTAAAAGTGATAGAAGGGGCCAGTGTAGAGGTACCTTGACCCCATTAGCACAAGGGTGCACAGATCCACTGCAGCGCTCCGCGCGACCCTCTGTGCTCCGCAGCATGTTCACTGATCCAGCTCCTAATTAAAAAAACACCCACTCACAGACCCACACATCTTCTGCCACATTCACTGACACACCAATTCAGACACTCATGCAGCCACTCATTCACCCACACAGCCACTCACACACCCATACAGCCACTCACACACCCACACACACAGCCACTCACACACCCACAGACCCACACAGCAACTCACACACCCATACAGCCGCTCGCACACCCACTCAGACCCACAAAACCACTCACACACCCACTCAAACTTACAAAACCACTCACACACCCACTCAACCACCCACACACTCACTCAACCACTCAACCACTAATAAACCCACTCATGCACCCACTCATGCACCTACTCTGGCAACCACTCACACATCCACTCACACACCTATATAGCCACTCACACACCTACTCATAGACCCACACATCCACTCACACACCCACTCAACCACTCACACACACCCACTCCCACACTTGCAGCCACTCACACACCCACTCAGAGACCCAGAAAACCACTCACACACCCAGAAACCACTTGCACACCCACAAAACCACTTGCACACTCACACACCCATGCAGCCACTCACACACCCACTCACACACCTACAAAACCACTCACAAACCCACACAGCCACTCAAACACCTACTCACATACCCCCAAGTCACTCCCATACCCACAAGTCACTCCCATACCCACCTACACACTTACACAACCACATAGCCACTTACACAACCACATAGCCACTTACACACCCACACAGCAACTCACACACCCACACAGCAACTCACACACCCACACAGCAACTCACACACCCACACAGTCACTCACACCACCACAGTGATACACTTACAGAAATTGCAATAGTGTATGTTTGTATTAAATGTGTTGATGTTTTAGTATTGAATGTATGCTTTTGTTTGAGAATGGATCTGTGTTTCCATAGAAAAAAAAAGACTTGGTACATTCCATGTATATAAAGATTACATAAGTAACCTTACCGTAATTTTTTGTTTTAAAATATATACTAAGAATGAATGTGTGAATAAAATGGATTTAAAAACTTGTGAAAATGTATATTAGTTAATTGAACTCATAGGTCAAATTGTAGTACAATTTATATATTTTTTTAAACTGTAAAATTCACTAAAAAACTAATGGTTACAGGGACGTTATAGGTAGGAAACAACATTAAAAACCTTAGAAATTTACTGGAAAAATGAAGGTTACAGGAACATTATAGTTGGGTTCAGAACCAAAGAAATTCAGCAGTTCTAGTTATCTGAGCTAACTCACGCGATCGCAATGCACTGCTTATGACTTTACATATTACATTACTCAAATGACATCACTGATGACATCATCCAGCAAAATAAACTTCAATATGCTTCATAAAATGCCATTTGATTTTTTTTTTAAATAAGAAAAGTAGACAGTTGAGAGACTTATTGCAAAAGGGTAAGTCCCAGTCAACGTATTTCAAAAAACAAGAATTATTCTACAGTCAAATACATATGACTCAAAGCACAAATGAAATGAGTGATGTGGTTTATTCACATCCTCGTTACGTATACATTTCATGTATATATGCTTTTAAACAGATCAAACAAGTGCCCAGAGTGAGGAGAAGAACAGGAAGGGGTAGTGAGAGGTACGTGTTCGTGAGGAATAAGGGGTGTGTAGAACAGTTTCACAAAAGGCAGATGTGGTCACATAAGACATTCAATGTTGACATCACATGGGCGTATAGATTTAGCCCCATACATTTCTAACAATGGTAAAATCCTATCCCAATTGGAACACAGTAATTGTAATCTGTTGATCGTGGGTAGGTATCGTTACGAAAGTCGACGTTTCGACCCCTGGATTATGTAGGCTGATTGATGCCTTACTGTGGGGTCTTCATCAGGACTAGGGAAGTGGTGGGCGGAGTCGGGCACCCAAAAGCCATTATGCATGAGTGGCAGCCTCAAAGGCTAGTAGTGGACCAGCAGGTTTCCGATATCAAGGGTGTCAGTAACCTGAAGTTGTTACAAATCTCTAATCTTCGTATAAAGGTGAAGCCCCAAAACTGGCATTTAACGGGCTTGACTCTCCGTGCGCTCCGTCCTGCTCTCACGCATTAGTCGTGAAGGAAGGTGAGAGACGTACAGCAGAGATCTCACTGTAATCTTATCAACTACAACACTCACTTATCACCCAGTGGAGTTTTCAGAAGATAGACTTGTCTCTTCTAAACCACTACTCTAAACACTATTGACTAAAGTAAAATGTCTAACCGAAAATGCGGTTGCAAAACAATCACAGCCATTCACAAACGGGAAGGGGTGACCTAGGGACCTCTTCCCCTTTGTGAGTAGCGCGCTAAAAAATTTTCAGAGCCGGCAGTGGTCCCAAATTTGGTTGGGAATTGCAAGTCGCTAAAAAACTGCAATTTGCGACCCGCAAAACAGAATGGTCGTACATCTGGCTCTTAGCTTCTAACTAACAGCATGACAATCCAGTCAGAATATGTGCGCATATTTTGTAGTAGCGAATTACTACTCTGTAAACTAGGTCTCTGGGATCAATATTATGGATTTTTTGGCACAAACTCCCCTCTCAAAAAAACGCTTAGATAAAAAAACATGTTTTGTGGCCCAAAAGCTGCACATTTCTACCTGACTTCTGTTAAGATATCGTTTTGTTTTTGGAGATATTCTACTGTGACAAAGGAAGCACATCTGTTTATTCTGGGTTGTACAGTTTTGATTTAAACCTATTGGACTAGCACACCAGAAAACACTGATTTTTAAGCTAGCCCAGGACTAGAAAAGTTGGGCTCTGGTGTCCGTCTTGTGGAACAACTTTGATATTTGACAGGGTTGCTTAATTACCTCTCCTTTTAAGGTGGAAAGTCTACCAGACGCCTTTTCCTGGGAGAGACCCGCACTTGGTCAAGCCTTCTTGTTGTAGTAACGCATGCTTGCTGCTTGCGCCCCACCAAGTTCAAAGTTCAGCAGCAACCATTACAAAATGAACACTTTGCAAATGTAAAACTTGAGTTCCCAAAACGGATGGAATTTTGCATATGTAAGGTGCACTTATGAATGCGCAAATAGTGCTAGTATGGTGGGACTACCATATCCGTCAGTTTATGGTACGGTGCTAGATTCTGGCCATTGCTGAGCGAGGCAGCTTGCAAAACCAGGCGAATAAACAAACTCGTTAAATCACAAGTATTTGCTTTCCACTTGAAGATAGTTTCCCACCCTGGAAACCTGTTTAAATCCGCACCTGTCCAAATAAGTAGTTTTCACATTTCCAATGGTGGCAAAGGTGAGGTTTCAACCAGTAACCCCCATATTTAATCGAAGCATAGCAGAAACATTCTCTAATATTTATTAACACTGTATCATACACGGGGTGCCGCTACGGTGGAGTTCCACGCCTCCACGTAGCACCTGTGAGCCGTGCTGTGACTCCTCCCCTCCACGAGGTTGTTCCTGATGGCGGCGGACACGGAGAGCGGGCAGTTACTTCCACCGGCATTCGGATTCCCTGTCTTCGTTTAGTAGCCGACGGCCAGATTGGCAGCAGGAACGGCGGAGAGCTGCTATTCTGCCGGCGTTTGGATTCCCTGTCTTCGTTTTGTAGCCGACGGCAAGATTGACGTCAGGAACGGCGGAGCGCTGCTATTACGCGTATCAAGCGTTCTGAAGCGCTTTTGAAATCCAGAGTGCACTCAAGTCTCAAACACGAACATCTCCCTGCGTGCGTTGCCGCAGGTGTTTGCCGAGGCTGCGAAGACTGTTTAGGGGCAACCTGATAGCTGAAGTGCCGAAGGAGGCGGTTGTAAAAGCTGTAAACGGCCAGCTGGGACGTGTTATTTTGATTTTGTGCGCTCTTTCTTCCTTTTTTTTCTGTAAGAAGAAGAAGCAAAGAAATGACCAGTGTATTTACCGTGTGGTGAAAAACGAATCTGGATTCTTACCAGATATACACTGCATATTCTGGGATTATAATAACTGGCTCGGACACATAAAACAGTAAGCCCCTTTCTCGTTTTCCTTTTTTTTCTTTGTAATTGGTCATGTGCTGCAGCCTGTAGTGCTGGGTTGAACCAAGCAAGGAAGCAAAGGGGGGTTTTGTTCGATTTTTCAGCTCCCATCTGTTCATAATAAATCAAAGACTAACTAAAGACTTAGTTTACTATCCCCATTGAAAGCCACTAGCCTGAGCACAATGGGGAAACTACTTAATTCTCGTCTTAAAGCCAAACAACGGCGACAGCAGGCAAAGGAGGCAGTAGCTAAATCAACAGAAGAAAGTTCCTTGAAGGATGACGACTCAGCACACTCATCTGACAACTCTGAGGTTGAGGACTTGCGTACAGACAGTCTGGTTCAGTCGCAAATGGGAGATAACTTGACCGAACCTCGCCTCGATGAATTATCCCATACTCATGAGTCCTCTCATCCACCTTTGCCGCCTCCGCCTCTTCCTTCTGCGGCTAAGCAGTTCCCCCTGTTTGCAAAAAAAGTCTCACCTCTTTCACCTAATCTGGTCCCCTCAAATAATTCGCTGAATTTGGGCGCAGTACAAAATCAATCAAATGGTACAATTACTTCAAATGATCCGAGTACAGCTGCTACTCCTTCAAATTTGGCACCACTCACTAATGCCACACGTGATTCAAAGCAGACAATCGATATTTCTGATGACAAAACGAAAGATACATTAATTGCAGCAGTGGTGCCACCTCAAGTCACCGACATGGGGGCAGGAGGGGGGACAGGTGGGGGAGTGGCAGACCCCCTTGGACCTCTGCTCGAGATGAATACGGAAACAGAGGGAGAGATGCAGATGTCCGTGAAAGATATGCTTAACCTGATTCTGGATGAAGTCAGAGAAATAAAAAGGTCGCAAAATGCAGAACTTTCGGCAATCCACCAGAGACTGGATAAAATGGACAAAATTGAGGAATTAGTGTCTACTTTTCCAGCCCGCATAGTGGAAGCAGAAGAGCGGATTTCAACTTTGGAGGATCAAATGGTCGAAGTTAAAAAGACTTTAAAGGGACTACAAAAACTACAAAGGCTCTTGAACTAAAACTAGATGAGTTGGAAAACTATAATAGGAGGTCCAACCTACGTATTGTAGGAGTTCCTGAGGGAATTGAGGGATCAGACACATTGGTATGGGTGACCTCTTTTCTTCAACAGGGGGTGATACCGGAATATAAAGGAGACCTCACTATCACAAGAGCCCATCGGGTTCCTGCTCGACCATTTCCGAACTCTACCCTTCCGCGCACTATTGTACTAAATTTTGCAGATGTTAGGGTAAAGGAACAAATATTGTCTAGGGCAATCAAACAAAGACAATTCCCTGTGAATGCTACGGTGAAATGCCGAATATTCTCAGATATGTCAGCTATCGCGGCCAGACGTAGGAAAGTGTAAAGATGCTCCAGCTATTTAAGGCTCAAGGTGCTCAGGCGATGATAGCACAACAATCTACACTTAGAGTTTTGATTAAAGGTAAATTCTATCTGCTATCCGATATCGAGGAAGCACAGGATCTTCTTCACGAAATACAAAATGTATAATGGTGATAGACAAATTAATTCTTTTTATTTATTTATTTATTTATTTTCCTCTCTATTCAGTGTATTAATTTGAAGAATATACATATCAGCGTATCTTAACGCCATCATGGCTATAGTCTTTGGTTTTGGGAGGGGAGGGAGGAGCACGGGTCTGGGGGTCAGGGGGTGTTTCAACACTACACCCCAAGGTTAAGGGAAGGGGTGCTGTGGCAAGCGTGGGGGAAGAGGATAGAGAGTTAGTAGGGTGCCACAGGCAGGGGGGGGTGGGTGTAAAATTAAAAATGTGTTCTTGGTGGAGATTTGCTTTGTCATTTTGTCTATGTTTGATGATTAATATGTTTTTCAATCAAGGAGCAGATGGTTCTAAGAAGTCTGGGGAAATAAGGGATGAAAATTACGGTATGTGTTCTAATCATATGTCTGTATTATGTCTAAGCTTGGTCTGAAAATTATTTCTTTCAATGTTAATGGCCTCAATAATAAGAAGAAAATGAGGGCAATAGAGGCATGGCTTTGGACAGAGAACCCTGCAGTCATTATGATACAAGAAACTCATATCGCAATCTCTAAAGCAGATACATTTTCTATGTTTAAAGGCTGGGCTGACTATCGAGGGTTCTCCTTTTTTTCAGAGTCACAGCGGGGGGTTGCACTCTTTTTTAATAAGAAACTAGAGGCAGAAATAATTCATACTGAAGCAGATTAACAGGGTCGTTGGTGCTGGGCTAAATGTAAAATTAAGAATAGACTTTCACCCATTACTTTTGTGAGTTTCTATGCTCCCTTTAACAATAGCCCTTTAATATATCAAGAAATGTTTCAGTCTCTCCTTATGGTCGACGGAGATCTGGTTATTGGAGGGGATTTTAATATATTGATGAACCCACAACTTGATTCAACCTTGGGCGGAAAAAAGCAGCCTAAACCCAAATCTCATCAGACTATATTGAATAATATTAGGACTTTTGATCTAGCTGAGTGTTGGCGGTTAATAAACCCTCATACAAGAGAATATACATGCTGGTCGGGGAGGCACAAGTCATTTTCTCATATAGATTTCTTCCTAATTTCTTCATTACTGATTAGTCGGGACCATAAGTTTTTACATAATGGCTTCTCCGATCATGCAATGCTTGTCTTTGAAATTGAGCTAGATGAAAGGATTAATGTTGTGAAACGTTGGGTCTTTAACAATACCTATTTGAATGATGAACCTTGGGTTATGTCTGTCCAGGCGGAGATCAAAAAATTTTTAGAACGAAATATGGGGACAGCGCCCGTTCATATTATATGGGACACCTTGAAAGCGTTTATTCGGGGCATCGTTATAAGTAGGGATGCAAGGGAAGCAGCTATATTTCGAGATGCAAAAAACCAGCTACAGCAAAAAATACAGGCTTTAGTTCATCAAAAGTATTATAATCCCTCGGCTGAGTTAAAAAATGTACTAAGCGCTGCAAAACGTGAACTGAGTGCTCACAATTTTTCAAGAATTGAGGAAATCTTTTATAGGCAAGCTCAAAAAACTTATGAGCATAGTAATTTCACCGGAATTTTTTTGGCATGGCAAGTAAAAGAACAAGCCGCAGCTAACCTGATTCGATCTTTAAAATCCCCAATTACCGGAGTAGATACCTCAGATCAGGCGGAAATAGGGGCAATTATGTTATCCCATTACAAGAACATCTATTCTTCTTACCATATTTTGGATCAATTTAGTTTAAATGAGTTCCTAGATAAATACTCCCTTCCATCTCTTTCCAATACGGATCAAGAAGTAATGGCGTCTTTTTTTTCTATTAACGAATTGGAGTTGGTAGTTAAAAATCTGCCACACGGTAAGGCTTGCGGCCCAGATGGATTTCCGGACAAATTTTTTATCACATTTTTTGGTTGTCTCTCTGAAGTACTTCTTTTATTAGTAAATTCAATGCTTCAGGGATGAGTGATCCCAACATCCTTCCATGATGGTACAGTGGTCAGTTTTTTAAAAAAGGAAAAGAAGCAAAAGACCCAAATTCTTATAGGCCTATAACTTTATTAAACTCTGATTACAAAATTATTACAAAATAGCTTTCTATCCGTTTTAATAAGGTTGCGTCACAGTTAATTCATACAGATCAGAATGGATTCATTACTGGCCGTCAACTGCTCTCTAACACACATTATTTAGTAGAGGCACTAGATTTTTTGAAACACGTAAGGTATCGGCTTTAGTTCTTCTTTTAGGCGCAGAAAAAGCTTTTGATTTAGTAGTTTGGGACACTCTCTTTTTCATTTTATATCGATTTGGTATACCTTCTCAAGTCATTGATTTAATTAAAAATCTGTACCAGGGAGCAAAAGCCCATATTCTAATTAATAAATCGATGGTAGGGTCAATCCCAGTTCAAAGAGGAACGAGGCAAGGTTGCCCTCTTTCCCCTACTCTTTTTGCTTTCTTTATTGAGCCTTTAGCCTCTGCAATAAGAAAAAGTAAAGATATCTCTCCGCCGATAGATGGTATGGATAAGATCAAACTGTACGCAGATGCTATTATGCTTTTGTTGAAATCTGAGATGCAGTCGCAAGTACAAGTTTTTTCTATTTTTTCACAATTTGAAGCATTGGGGGGGGTATTGTATTAATAAACGGAAAACTGAGATCATAATTTGCGGTAATATCAATCCGGATTTGCATCCAGATATTCAGAGATGCATAAACAATAAACCCAAAAGATATCTAGGGGTTTATTTTACATCTTCAGTACGTGATCTATATATGCTCAATTTTGAACCCTTAATTAGGAAAGTGCTTGATATGCTTCTAAGATGGGAAGCACTGCCTTTATCCATCTTAGGTCGAGTGGCATTAATTAAAATGTCAATACTCCCCCTATTTAACTTTTTGTTTTCTACCATTTCCTGTTCCCTTCCAGGCTATTTTTTTTTCAAAGATTGAATCCCTTTTTTCAGCCTTCGTTTGGGCCAAAAAGACCCCACGAATAGCTATAGAAACCCTATATGCAGATAAGGAACACAGTGGATTGGGCTTACCAAATTTGAAAGATTATTACTATGCATATTTTGTACAGTATCTCTCGAGATTTAAATATCCAGCACTTAGAGATGTATTATTTATTAATTTCTTTTTTGATTTAATTTGTAAAGAATCAAAAATACCTTCTCCACTCACGATTTTCAAATCACCCAAATTAGTCAGATGTAAGACTTTGCGTTGGTTTCTCAAAAAGCGAGATGTTATGCTGAAAAGGTACTCACTTTCTCTCCTGACCTTAGTAACTCCATTAAGAGAGGCTGTCTTTGGATTGGGGACCAGATTAGAATCTGATATTACACACACTTGGGCGAGATATGGGTTCATCAACTATCTAATTTTATTAAAATTGGAGCTTGGTTGACTCTCGATGAGATGTCATTGTTAATACGTGGTAATTTTCTCCTTATGGGCTCATACGTAGTACTGTATAGGTTAATGAGTTATATTGATATAACACAAATAAGTCAGATCTCTAATTTAACAAATGATATCTGTTGGTCCCCAGTATTCAAGAGGGCGGGAGCATGGAGGAAAAGTTTGGCGGAAAATAGGGAGGAGGATTTAAGTGCCAAAGCGATTAAAAAATGGCAGAAGCATGAAAGCTTCAACTTAAAGGAAATAAACTGGAAAACCCTAAATAAATTAAATTTCACGGTTCTTCGATTTGCCAACTGGAGACGTATGCTTTTCTTTAGCAAATGGCTATTGTATTATACGCCTGCAGCTATGTCAAAAATGTATAGTAATGCGTCGTCTAATTGCTTTAGATGCACTCAACCGGATTTGGCTAATTGGTCGCATATCATTGCCCTTTGTCCCAAAATTACGTTTTTTTGGGACAGTATATTTTTATATTGCCTCAATATTTACATTTTACGATTGTTAGTTATAATAATTTAATTATACTTGAGGTTGATCCAGAGCTTAATTTGGAAGATTCCTTAGTGAAGCTTTTGTATATCATTGTTGCAATTGCCAGATCTCCTATTCTTAAATATTGGAAAACAGAAATAATTTCAACAGCAGATGAGTGTTTTCAAAAAATTAAGAGAGTCAGAAACAGTGATTTTTTGTATGCAAAAAGGATCGGAGCTTTACGTAAATTTAATAGAATCTGGAAAGATTATTTTGATTGAGAAAAATGTTCAGTGCTGGATATCTGGAATACCATGTTTTTGCTTAAATACAAATTCTTTGTTTGTTCTGCACTTATTTTAGGCGATTTCAATGTATCTTAGTTCATTATGTTCAAATTTAGTTGTCGGATATTTGGTAATTATTATGTTATTGAATCTTTGCCAAGAACTCAATAAAAATATATTTTTTTTAAACACTGTATCATACACTTTTGCATTCATTTTAAGCGAGCACATTTAACATATGCTTTTGTAAATGCTAAGTATTGGAGTAATCTGGGAAATTTTGCTCTGTCATATATTCCTTGGAGTACTCCTGGTATCCTCTGAGAATCCCTAAAAGTAGAAACAGTCTATTGGGAGAAAACATGCAACTTTTAAATGGTGGGCTTTGTGAATCAAGCCTACAGCCATTACACTAAGTGCATTATGTGGTTTGAGCCTAGAATACAGAATGGTTTAACAGGTTTAACACAAAAGCTTGTTATTTAATTATCCAGCTTTGTTATCATACCAATTACCCTGTGAGCTTACAAGACCTTTAATTATCCCGCCAGGAGTTTGTAACCAGTCAGTTTTGCATTTTTTTACCTCCTAGTTGAGCACACTTGGCTTGTGAAATGAAAGGGGCTTGTTTTACATGCGTGTTTGTCTTCTTTTGAAACAAAACATTTTTTAAGAAATGACTTCAGGTAGACCCTGTTGTTCGGTGAGTAGGAGAAGTGATATGGTCTCTTTACGCAGTGAAGGGAATGTCTCTCTCTGGGATACCCCTTAAGGACATAGTTAATTTTAATGTTGTTTCTTTTTACTGAACGTATACATATAACCGCTGTGGATCAATTGTATCCCTCAGTGCAGTTTTGGAAAGCTTTGTACCTTGTTGTTAACTCTTCTCCAACACCACCATTTCAGAACGCTTGGGATTCTTCCAGGCAACGAGGTACAGATTGGGGCTTAAATGAAATGTCTCGTATTTCTGAAAGCCTGGAAGGCAAAGATTTTAAATGAACAATCAACGAGAGACATATGATCTGTGGGACTCTTATAGAATCTCAGTCTTGTTTGAAGAGAGGCACAGGTCCAGCTGGCTTCCTGGAATGGAATGACCCTACATTCCTCTTGTGCAGGGTTATATTTGTTGCTACCTTTGAGCAACAACAGAACTGCACAGTGATGGAGTACTATTGACTTTGAATGAATTATGCAGGGACAGAATCGGCAAAAGAACAAGTGGATGATCACAGGTGCACGCTCTACATTTTTGCAATATCTGGCAGGCTGCAACAAATGCTTCATGCAATGTGTATCCCAGCAGTAACCGAATGGAAATATTCTGAGCCATGGATTATCTGAAGTATCTATTGTCCAAAGATTGTCCATAGTTGCTTTTCCTTGTGGTATTGCAAAGCAGCCACCATATAATGTAGAAGCTCTTCATTCCATATATAACATGTTTGTCTCTATTTTTCCAAGGTGGTGGAGAAAAGCCATCTGTCTCGGATCACACATGGCTTGTTACCACATTGTAATGTAGCTGATCGTGGAGTGTTAATTCCTGCTTTGGACTTTTACCAGGGTTCCCTCAGTGTCCAGTGCATAACAGCGCATTTGCCTTAGAAACTTCCCGACTCGCTTAGAGCGAGGAGCCAAGTGATCTCATAATGTATTATTTCCACATTCTGTATGTAAAAATGAAAGGAAATAAATAGTGGGCGGGGCATGGTGGAGCCCTGGCGCTCATATTATGGAACCACCACTGTAATTTTGTGTTCCGAAGTTCAACTGGTGTTAGTGAAATGCTTTGTGAATTTGCTCCTGTGAATGGCTGTTGCTGGGCCTTTTCTGATTCATTCTAAGCTTATTCTGTCTAAGGATAGTCTAATGTAAGGCATTAGTTTGGATATTCTTTAGTCTGCCTCCAGCATGGCGGAAACCATTCCATCATTATAATAGCATTAGCAGATCCTGGTGTGAGTTAAGATCATTGTTATGCAAAACTGACTTCGGCGAGTTTCTGTAACAAGCCCAAATATTTTTTAATTTATAAAATGTTTGTTTGGGGAACTTTATTGAAGGTGTTCATATTAACTTAATAAATGATATCATGATTATATCTGTAATTTGGTTAATTTGGTAAAATGACAGAATCTGTTCATAATCAGATTCCAAGCTCATCAAAATAAAACACTAAAAAATAACAGTGTTACTTCACGAATCCCTAAATGCTGTAAAGTTGTTTTTCCTCTAAGCCTCAGCCAAATTTAGGTCTTCTTGATTTTTGAGGATTTCACTTTATTGAAATAAAGGAGAGTGTGTGAAGACAAACAAAGAAATGTGGACATGCTTAGAGGAAGTGGGATAATAACAGTCCAAGGATATTGATTCTTTAAATATTTTGTGGTTGATATAGGAAATAGGAGTTGCCGGGTTAGACTTCTGCAGTCCTTGTTAGCAGAAACTCCTGAATAAAGAAAACAAAGAGGGTTGTTAAAGGCATTTGATGAAGGCCCATCGTGTTGGGATAAGTTAATGCTGAAGACAAATTTAAGTAAACCTTTATATAGCAGACTGAAAATTGACAAACTTTCTAAACTCTATTGATGCAGCCACTATGTTTTCTAGTGGTGGAGTCTTCACTGCTGCTTAACTAAGAGAAAGGAGTGGCGAAACATGGTCCTTGTCTGTATGTCTACTCTGATGGACAGAAGGTAAATTCAACTCCAGCAGCACTAAATTCTTGAGGATTGTTCTCTGCCAAAGCTCTACTGTTTATTCAATCTGGCACTGTAGCGTGCCGCTTCTGGCTGTTGTCTTGTCTCCCAGTGTTGTACCACTTTCAAAACCATGGGTTGCTTTTTCAATTCTCAGCTATCCTTTCATGCCCCCATTTCTAAACAAGCTTAGGTTGATTTTATTAACAAGCTCTTCTTTTTGTGTCTTTGCTCCATATTCTATAGCTTCTATGCAGTCATATGTAGCAACACAATGGCGGATGGTAGAGCGGCTTGCCAAAATGATTTTACATCCTTTTTCAAATGTGTTTTTGCTTCAAATCCTTGATATGTGTTTAATTCTTATAATTTCAATGAGGTTTCCAGTATCTCATTGTGTTACACCCGCCATCTCTAAAAGCATTTGATCCAGTTAATGTGGTTTGTATTCCTTACAAGGCATGTCCGGCATGTCCGGCACGTCTTGAGTCACTCCTAGTACATCAGTCGTGCATCGATTAACTCCATGTACAAAACATCTGGAACCCCCAGTTGAAACCCTTCTGATTTGTGAAAGTCGCAACATTTCTTTTTTTTTTCCCAGTAATTTTTTTATTGAAGAAAGCACAAACTAAAACTTTTCTCCTGCTTAAGTTTCACTTCTGGTGTCAGCAGTCTTTTGGTAAATCCTTCCTATACACACTCTCTACTGAATGAGTTTTTTTTAATGTAGTACTTCTTACGAAATACTTATGGCCTATGAGTTTTTAAGTACCTTGATAGATCATGGTTTACTTTTTTCATTCCTTTCCAACTAAAATGAAAGTACAAATAAAGAGGAAGGGCGGCTTTCCCATCTGTCCCTTAATATTTCCCCTTGTCTCCATCCCAGTGTGCCTTTTCCAGATCCCTCGTCTCTGTCTTCATTGCTTTGTATCGCTCTCCCACAAATATTTGTCTGCGTTCTTTATTGTTTTTAAGTGTTTTGCCTTAAATTTGGTTTAACTTTAACATTTATAAATCATTCATTACCGCGCATGTATAATGATTGAATGTGATTCTAGTTACGTACTTAGGGCCTAGTGATAGAAGAAACTGCTATATGCCCCTTCAGACTCTTATAAAATCAGAGCCTGCAGTTCAGTGGTATTTATTACTATTATTATTATTATTATTATTATGAGAATCTTCATAGTATATGAGAAAAGGAGCAGTTTACATACTCAAGCGAAGAAGCATAGATTTTTATATGCAGAGTACTATAGAAAAATCATTGAGCACGTGTCCACCATCTTGATATTACTAAATTCTAAACTCTGACTGGAAAGAATATTGCCACAAAAATATTGACTGAAATATACAAACAAGTGTTGGGTGGAACTGGCAATTACCCGACGTCACATTCCAGTACACTATTTTTTACCCACCATGCCACTATTTTAGAAATATTGGCATGAATCAAACACATTTTATTTTATGATACATTTCTGAAATGTTATATACTGCGGTAGTCAAGCATTGTGAAATGTATATACACTGGAATTTAAGCATTTCGCAATAGGTGCCTATAAACTTCATCAGAAGTTGAATGGATTTTAATTTGAAACTCGCTTGCATTGTTTTGAAGCTGTTGTACCCAAGGTATATTTACAAAATAAGTTTGATATTTGAGGTTTTCAGAGAATGCTGTGAGATTCTGGGGGCTATTTCAGCTCAACTAAATCTGCAGATAATCAACGAACATTCTGATATCATTAGCTATAGACGCATGTTATTAGATTTTGCAAAGATGCGCTCTTTTTAATGTGGAGTCCCTGTGTCACTAATGCAAACCAAATGTACTGCAATAAATCATTGAAATACTGGTTTATTGTCCTTGAACCGTAAACAATATGTCCCTGGGCAGGGGTTAGGAGGTTCACACCCCCTGCTTGTTGGACTCCTGGTCAGGCCATCCTTGATGTCAGTGTTTTAGGCTCTTCAGGTGCGATAGTCTCAGTCAAGGTTCCTCATATGTGAGGGTCTTGACTTGAAAATTATGGTAGGACCCCTCAGATTTATGAGTGTGGGTGTGGAGGTGGGTATTGGTGAGAATCCCTTTCAGACAAATGTCTAGAGTGCATCAGATGTGATGATTTCAGTGAAGGATCCTCAGACAGGAGGGTGTTGGTCATAGCTCCTGAAATGTGATGGTATGTTGGGGCTACTCCGACATTAGTGTGTCTGCCAGTGGCTCTCAGATGTGGCTAAAAATGAATGTCGAATCTAACCAGAAGGCGCCATTGAGACCCATGAAAATCCCTACCAGCTTTTCAGCGACATTCACCTGCCTTGAAATGTTTCTGCCAACGTGTTTTTGAATGTACAAGGTTCTTTTGTAAGTGTGTCTACGTAAAAGACAATCATATGTGATGGTCTCGCCATTAGCAAAGGTCTAAAGTCTTCGCATGTCAGCCATACATAGGCCCCCCAGTCCTAAAATTTAGGTCTCGCCTAGGCAGTGCTTGCGCTGTCTCTTCTAGACAAGCTGTATTCAGGATATGTGCATAAAGCTCTGCCTACTTCCCGCCCATCTTTTTAATTGGCTCCTGTCCCCGTCCTTTGTAAATGGTGGCTTTTCATTGGTCAGTAGGCTTTGTAGTCCCTCCTTAGAACCTCCCTGTCTCTTTTTGTAACCTCCCACGAGGACACCCCCTATTACATGTGTTGTTACCCCCTAGATTTTAATTACAGTCTCAAAGCACTAATTTCTCATAGGCCTTCAGACAGGACACTCACTTGGTCCTAAACAAGGTTGGCAGTGGTTACTTTACTCCCTAGCACATCTCACATTTATATTAGACCTTCTATAAATGTCCCTTCATCAGCTCCACATAGAGTATAACCTAATCCGGAATTAATGTAATAATTCTTTTGTCACATGTCAAAGCTACTAATTGTATATATTGCATGCAATGCATTATGTGTAGGGTGGATTTACCATATCTTCAAAGTTTATGATGCTCACTAGGGACCTCTAGACGCAGCTTGCGGTACTGTACCTGAATGAATACAATAATAATTTTGTCACATTTCAATGGAACTAATTGGGCCTCTAGGAGCAGCTTGCGGTACTGTATCTAGACATGCAGTGCTGGTGCATTGCTCTCTAGGGACCTCTAGTAGCTGCTTGCGGTAATGGCAGTGCTGGTGCCTTGCTCACTAACGACGTCTAGGAGCAGCTTGCAGTACCGCACCTACCACATCTCACATTTATATTAGACCTTCTAAGTATGTCCCTTCAGCAGCTCTGCATAGAGTACCTAACCTACCTAACCTAATCTGGAATTAATATAATTCTTTTGCCCCTTTTCAAAGCTACTAATTGTATATATGGACATAGCTATTTGAATGTACTGTCTTGCATGCAATGCATTATCGGATATGGTGGATTTACCATATCTTTAAAGTTTATGATGCTCACTAGGGACCTCTAGGAGCAGCTTGTGGTGCTGCACCTGGTCAAGCAGTGCTAGTGACTTGCTCACTAGGAACCTCTAGGAACAGCTTGCGGTACTGCACCTAGACATGCAGTGCTGGTGCCTTGCTCACTAGGGAGCTCTAGGAGCAGCTTGCAGTACTGCACCTGGACATGCAGTGCTGGTGCCTTGCTCACTAGGGAGCTCTAGGAGCAGCTTGCGGTGCTGCACCTAGACATGCAGTGCTGGTGCCTTGCTCACTAGGGAGCTCTAGGAGCAGCTTGCAGTACTGCACCTGGACATGCAGTGCTGGTGCCTTGCTCACTAGGGAGCTCTAGGAGCAGCTTGCGGTGCTGCACCTGGACATGCAGTGCTGGTGCCTTGCTCACTAGGGAGCTCTAGGAGCAGCTTGCGGTGCTGCACCTAGACATGCAGTGCTGGTGCCTTGCTCACTAGGGAGCTCTAGGAGCAGCTTGCAGTACTGCACCTGGACATGCAGTGCTGGTGCCTTGCTCACTAGGGAGCTCTAGGAGCAGCTTGCGGTGCTGCACCTAGACATGCAGTGCTGGTGCCTTGCTCACTAGGGAGCTCTAGGAGCAGCTTGCGGGACTGCACAGAGAACTGCAGTGCTACTGCCTTGCATCCACTAGGGACCTATAGGAGCAGCTTGTGGTACCAGGCGCGCAACACCCATTGGGCTTACGGGGCATCGCCCCCCCCCACCCCCGCCCCCCTCCGCGCATCGTGTGTGTCAGCCCAGGGAAGATAGCTTCGCGGGCTGGCAAGCATCAAATTGCAGCCGCACCCGAGTACTTAACAGGTCTTTAAAAGACCATTTACTTGTAAATGAGGCTTTTATTGTGTGTTCACCCCTTCTTACAGCCACTCTGTCTGTGGTGGTAGAATTAGCCCAACCCCCCCCCCCCCCCCCCCTCCGAAATTTGGCTCTAGTTTCCCGCCTGTGTGGTACTGCAGTGAGACCTCCAATGCTGGTTCCTGGGTTACTATGCAATCATTTGGAATGCACTAGGTCTTGCATTACTGAAAGTATGAGCTATTGGTGTTGCATTATTTGCAACGACAATACCTCAAACTATCAGTAATGCAAGACCTATTGCACTGCAACTGCTTGTTTTCTATGCATTCACCAGTACTCTGCTGCTTGTTGTTTTATTCTTTGTGTTATGGTGCTAGAAATGCAAAATGCATAGAAAACCAAAACCCTATAACCTTCTCACATCTGTTATGGGACCAAATCTGTCTGTCGATTAAACCGATTTTTTTAGCGATCATTGTACATATTTCTCGTTTTTTCTTTCTGATGTTCTCTTTATTACTCCTCATTCCAATTGAAGTAATAGTAAAATATTATTCCCGCTTTTTCTACTGCTGAATGTACCGCTCGCGTGTTTCCAGATTGGTGTTTGCATGTAGCATGCATGGAGATTTTCAATCACTCTGCCTCTTGGACTGTAATCCCAGCGGCGCAGCGAAAGCTCCAGATGTTCCTAGTGAGCTGCAAGAAGAGCCACATTTATGATCAAATGAAAAACATAACAAGTGAAAGTCTGCCAAATGTATTGGTGAAACTCGCAGGGGAGGCGCCTCTCAGCGCGCAGGAAAATGTAAGCAAAAAAACATAACGCATTTGGCAAGGCGCAGGAGGCTGACAAAGAGGATGCGCGGTGGTATTTTTAAAGTACTCCTTTTTATTTCCACACAGGAGCGCCCCTTTAAATGTCTGTTACGGTTAATAGACAAGTATGTTTAAATTCCTTGCTGGCGGCTCATGGCGGGACTGTAAAAGCCATAATGCAGCAGACATCATGGAGCGGACTCTTCTCTTCGTTTCAATGCCTGCTGCCTTCGGTCAGACGGACTGTACAATGCAGAAGGATAGGCTCTGGTGGCAGAAGGGGAGGGGGGGCTCTGAAAAGGGCGGTGGCTGTGATAATCGGATAAATGTTCTGGAGTGCGTGCTCGTTCGGGTGGACGCTCCAGCCTTCAGCCAGAGACGGAGGAGGCTGCCTTCGGGCTGCCACTGCCAGCATCTGCACAGTCTCAAGCGGTGACTGCAGTGCGTGGCGAGCATGGATATTTGTATATTTTCAGCCTCTCGGGTGCATCTTAAAGTTGTGTGATCCAGAACAGCCCAGATTTATGCTTCTGAGCCATAAATCACCTGTGTTCACTAATCGCACATCTGTACACTTTTTGTGTAATTCCAGATGCTTTGATGCTTGTAATTTAGTTAAGCTAAATAGATATGCCATTATTTTGACATTTCACTGTGCTTATTGCATAACCATCCTTTTCTGCTTCATTTAGTTCCTACACACCACTTTTAGAAGGTTCAGTGCCTTGACCGGTCATAATCAATCACCTGCTGATGAACCTGATGCTGACCATCAGCCTTTACAAAACTTCCAGCTCTTCCTAAGGTTGCATGAATGAGACCCTCAATTTGGTCGTCTCTACTCCACTCAGCTTCTGTGTCTAACAAAATGTCTTGGTGCTCGACTTCCATTAAGGCTTCAACCTATTGTGTCGCAAAAAATGGAAGAACTCTCTTGAACATCACAATGGATTTTCCATACTCTAGCGGTCATGGTCATGAACAAGCCATGATTTTTCAGAGCTTTTTGTTACCTTCATCGCTATTGATTGCAATCTACTTTATGGACAAAGACTGATTGGTGGCAGCGACATTGCACATCTGGTCCTGTATGATAGAAGTGCCCTGGGGGCGCAACAGGTGTCTGCGCCCACTTTGCTTGCCCCCGGGGCACTTTCCTGTTACAGAAGGGGCCGCAGACGCTTGTTCTCCTCTTCTGTAATACTGAAAGTGCTGGCGCACATACAGTGCCAGCTCTTCCTCAAGAGGGCGTTCCCTCATTTGCATGGGGGCTTGGACCCAATCTTTTTCCTCCCTGGGTCATATAGGAGTGGGATCAATGGAGTGCTCTGCGGGACTCCTATCAACCGAAGTAAGAATTTATTCTCCGCAGTTGACAATACACTAACATTGGCGAAACCCCACAGTTCTGCTCCATAAAGGCATGCACCCAGCACTTTCATACCATAAATCTCCAAAACAGGATGGATAGGTTTAGTTAGAGAAGATTTATGTTTCAGTGCTATGGCCACAGAGAGCTGATGGAACTTTAAGACCACAGAATCAATATGAGATTTCCACTTTATGTTGCCCTGTAAGGAAATACCAAGGTACGTGAAGGCATCCACCTCTTCTAGCGCTGCCCCATTAAAATTTATTGTGCCCTTAAATTGTTTAGCAGGATTCATATTCATGAACTTGGTCTTTGTCGTGTTTAGTTCTAAGCCCCGAATCCGACAGAAATCCCCAAATGCATCGATTGTCTTTTGCAGGCCACTAGGGGTTCGCGAGAGCAGAAGCGTGTCGTCAGCAAACATTAGTACTGGGACCCGCACCCCACCAAGTATTGGGGCATCAGTTGGCGATTTCTTGAGATAGTCCACTACTCCGTTAATGTAGAGGGAGAATAAGGTGGGAGCCAGGACACATCCCTGTCTCACCCCACGCTCCACCGGGAAAGAATCAGTGACCTCGCCCTGGGTCCCCCACCGAATCCTGGCGTAGTTGCTTTCGTGCATACGGACTAGCAATGTCAATAATTCGGGGCTTATACCAAGCTCACTAAGGACAATCCATAGTTTTTGTCGAGGCACTAGGTCAAATGCTGACCTTAGGTCGACAAAAACGGCATACAATGGGCCATTTGCCAGGGTCACATTTTTCCAGTAAAGAGTTAGAAAGTGAAATACTTGGTCAATAGAGCTGGTTAGGGGGCGGAAACCAGCTTGGTACGGGGAAAGAACATCCTTATCATCTATCCAGGCTTGTATTTTATTTTGTATCATTCTACCCATCAGTTTTTGTGCCGAATCGATAAGGCTGATGGGTCTATAATTACTTGGTAAAGCCTTATCCCCTTTTTTGAAAACTGGGATGATCTCCGCTCCCTTCCACGAGACCGGTATTATGGCTCCTTGTGCTATGGAATTTGCAAGCCAGACAAAATATTGGCACCAGTTTTCCCTGTCACATAGAAATATATCGGCCGGTATTCCATCAATACCTGGGGCCCTCCCTCTTGTCACCCCATCCAATGCTACGTTTGCATCCCCTAGTGTAAATACTTCATCTTTATAAAATGCCATAGGGGGGGGGGGTTGCAGCCCGAGGGAAAGGCTGCAAGAATATTGCGGCTTGAAGAAATCAATCCAAGATTCCTTTGCCACGTGGTTTTTTGGGCATTCCGCTATTTCACCCCTGTCCTATTTTATAATTGCCCAAAACTATTTTTGCTGCTTGGCTGCACAGGCATTTTTTAGATCCAGCCACTGATTTTCATCCCACAACCTTTTTGCCCTAGCTTGTACTTTTCTATAATCATCCCTAGCCTTCAGGACTTCTTCTCTGTTTTTACTCCTCAGCACCAAGCTTAGTTTCTGTCGTGCTCTTCTACAGGATTGATCATACCATCCTTTCTTTGTTAGGGGATGTGCACCCTTTTTTTGGTTACCTTGCTTTAAGAAAAACCCCTGTAGTTTTGAGAAAAACTTGGGGTGTGACTCTTCAATTTGTTTGTTAAAATTGGGCTCATTACAATGATCCCACAAACTACTAACCTCACTTGCCACAGCCACCATTAGATCTTGCATTTTCTCTGGCTTATCTAGCACTGTTGCCCACTTAACATGGCGTTGGTTATTAGAAGAGATAATGTCCAGGGGCGTGATACCCTTTCCCGAATTTGGCACTATTACTCCTTGGTTTAATTGGAAGAGCCAGCACAACGGGTTGTGATCACTCTCCAATCTAGATGTAACCCTCATGTCTACTAGCAAGGATGTAATCTATCCGACTACTTGCCCTTGTATTGTCAAAAGTATGGGCCCCCCGTTGGTCAGACGGGGTACGTCCGTTTGCTGCCCTCCGACCCCTGGCCAGACACATGCTCTTTATCTGTACTGCCACCTCGGTCCATTTCTTTACCGGGGACAAATCTAGCTGAGGAACTCCCCATTTTGCATCCTCCTCTTGGGACATTTCACTATCCTCCTGGCCCAGTGGTTCGAATGTGGTGTTCATGTCTCCCCCCACCAAAATTGTAATGTGCGGTTAGAGGAGTTCCAGGTCATTGTCTAATGCAGCTACCACCTTTGAGGCTTTACCCCCCCCCACTACTCCCCTGGCATATATATTGAAGAGGACCATCTCGTGGCCATCAGCCCAAGTGATCACAATTGGCAATCTATCACAGCTAATAACGGATCTCGCTCTTATAGTACATTGCAGTGATTGACCTACCCATATAATTAGCCCCCCTGAAGGCCGCCCTTTGGTATTCTTTTTTGCAGGGGTAAAGACATTTAGGAACCCTTGCCGATAGACAGGGAGCACTGCCCAAGTTTCCTGCAGCATGATTACATCATGGAGCTCAATAAATTCGCACCATTCTGGGGACTCTAATTTGTTCATAATTCCAGCCAGATTCCATGATAGGAGTTTAAGGCCCTCCTTAACTGGACCCGCCCTCTCTTGTGATAGCAATACATTTTGACTGTAGGGAGGTTGGGCCAGATTAGGTGAGGGGCTGGTTGCCCAACTATTATCAAGGTAACAAGTAGTAGGAGCCGGATACCTTGCAGTGCTAAGCTCAATCCTATTCCGAGAATATATACTCCCATCGTGAGATTTGATGACAGCAAGCGAACTATGTTAAGTAACTCTCTTCTCAGCAATGTCAATCTCGCCAAGTAGCGTACCGCCTATTCGATCTTGGGCAGCACCCTCCATCCCATTCAGTCAGTCACACTCATTTAGGTCAGATAGGGCAGAGAATCTATTTTCCAAGGGCAAACCCCAGTTACTTTTTATACCAAAGGACTTCCCCTCTTTACCACAGTATTCCATTTTGTTCTCAATACTGTGGGATTTAGAGTATTACCTTTCCTGGCATAAAAAAGTCTAATGTTAAAGGAACTATCTCAGTGGATCTACGCTGGGGATGATATATGTTAGCCAAAATATTTGGCAACACTTTGGGGTCTGAGAGGTGTAACACCACACAGTCCCCTCTAAATTTTTTATTACCACCCCCGATCCATTCTACTCTTCTTGCCTTTACTACCTCTTGTGCCAGCTGATCCATGCCCCCCTGGAGAAAAGGCCATATTACGTGAAAGCCAATGCAGTGATTTGTTTATCAGGGAAGATGAATTCTCTCCTTGCCCACATTCCAAGTGAGGGACATTAGCGCGAACCAATACTAGAGGAGAAGCCTCTACAATTAATTCTACTGGTCCCTTCTGAATGTTGCAGTCTATGAGCCTGTCCCTTTGCCCCAGCCCTTCATAAGCCCCACTGTTTACACCCAGTCCCCCAGTAACCCCGCCTCCCAGATCATTGCTCATCGTGGAAGTAGGGGGTGTATTAACCATGGGTTCTAACCTGCGCGCTGTCTGAGTTTCTTTTGTCTCAACTCTGAGCGTCTCTTGTTTGGCGATATTTGCCACTTCCTGTAATGTTTTTTGCAGGAGTCCCCCTAACCTATTCACCTCTTCAGTGAGATGGTCGATTTTAGTCAGAAGAGGTTTAGGTATGTTCTTAATTTTAGTGTCTAGGGCGTTTACTAATCTCTTAAATTGATCTTCGTCCAGTAGTAACTTCCCTCCAGAAATACCCCTCTCATCTTCTCCAACCCTTTTAGGTGGAGAGGTGTCAGGGTTTTTTTTTACCTGAACGGAGCCCACCCCGTTTTGGGAGACTCTTATCCCCCCCTTAGCAGCTCTAGGTACTGGTACTGGTGCTGGGAGCTCATCTTCTAGTAATACTATTTCTTCGTCGGGTATATTATCAGCATCTGACTCCGCTAAGGCTACTATTAGCTGGGTTAATGAGTTACTCTCATGAATGGACTGCTGAAAAACCTCATTGCTAGTATCAAGAACAGGTATGTCAGAAGGCACATTTTCAATTGATGGCAATGGAGGGGAGAGGCTCAAGCCCAAGGAGGATCTCCTATCATTATTTATTTTTGCAACAACCTGAACTAGGTAATTATCAAGAGTGTTAACAGCTTGGTGTGTTTTAGATTTAGACATTTTGAGTGATTATAAAACTAGTTTACCACAGGTGGTACCGTACAATGTAACGAGTAAGTAGCGTGTTATAAGTAAGGTTAGGCAGAAATAAATATCAATAATTGCAGCGGAGGGTGTGATCAAAGGTGGGAACTCACAAATAATGTATTGGGCAGCGTTCCTGGCCCAGATTATTAACATTTAACAGTGTTTTACCCAGTTCCTGGGAAAAGAAATGGTAGGGAGGAAATTGAAAGGTGGGAAAGAATCTTGCAGCTGTGTCAGTAGGGAGGTGAGATGAAGCTTTTCATAGACCACTTGGAGTCCCCAAGTTGGAATGTCCCAGAATGTTTTGGAGTAGGTTTGGACAGGGGTGGAATGATGAAGTGGTACCCTAGGATATGCTAGGGGTTCCCAGCATCTAGAACTTTTCACCCTGACCGTAAAACCTCTTCACAAGGTAGAGACTGATCAGATGGCACTGGACCTGGGAGTAATGATTACAAAGGATGCCTAACTGCAAGTAGAAGCAACCTGATGCTACTGCAAGGATGAAATTAAGTAATTTACTTCTAGCGGACTCCCCGGACTTGGGCGGGTCTCTCCAGGGCATGTCCTGCTGGTCCCCTTGTGCCTTCTGAGGAACAGCTCTCGACATGAAAATCAATTTGAGAGGCCAAGAGGCCTGGGTAAGAAGGACCTGGTAGCTATGGCTTGCAGCCAGGAGCAAAACGATCACAAGAATGTTTCATTCCACCTACGGAGAGGGAAAAATTGAGGCTACAAACCTGGTCCCCCTCGGGGACTGGATGGAAAACAAAGCGCACAGTTATTTGCTGTCCTTCAAGATGTTCACCCCGGGGGGGACCAAGCCCCCGGTCAGTGCATCCTTGTTTTATTGGTTTTGGATGGGGAGGGGGCATACATGGTGCCCATTCCCTGAGCTCTAACACAGCACTACTTCCCCTGATCTCTATCACCGCCCTAAGGACCTCATGGCGCCAAGGCCTGACATGATTCAAGGTGTCCCGGAAGACTCCTCCCCTCCTGGTCAGAAAAGCCCAGGAAGACTGCAGAAGACTCCACCTGCCCCCTGTGCCCGTCTGAAGGAGTGTACAATATTACACTGTCTCCCTGTTGCAAGATTACACTAGTCTACGCCATGGACCTGACTTTTGTAATGTGAGCTTTGCAGGTCTCTTTGTCATTCCTTGGGAAAAAACTGCATAGAAGCAAAAGAATATAATGTATTCTATTTTTAGCCTGTGGAAATCAGTGTGCGAATACACCTATCTGAAGCAGATGCAGAAGAATCCTGGGAAACCCTCCCTGGGGGCACCTTTTGGGTGTGCATTAGCTGAATGGCTTTTCATATATGGCATAAAAGCAGTGCGCCCCCCCCCCCCCCCCCCCCCCCAACAACTTATTTGCCCTTCTGCAATACGGCAAGGGTGAAAAAAAGCTTCCTAAGTTACATTCCCATGCAAATAGAGGACAAAAGTTTCTGCTAGCGCAATTCATGTTATAGAAGGGTCAGCGGATACGTCTACAGCCCCTTCTGTGATCCCAGAATGTCCTGGGTGTGTTTACAGTGGGCTAAAGAGATCATTGGGATTCAATTGCACTATGTATAATAAAGCCCACGATGCCCAACGGTGAATCCCCTACGCATAAGGTGCCTTTATACTGTGAGCTACAAATGTTTTGGGGAAAGATTCCTACATACATAGTGCTGCACCATACGAAAACCCCTTTCTCTTCCTCTGCACGGATGTCAAAGTTAGGCGAGAACTCAAGACCAAATACTTTTGTCTTCCATTATGCCTGTGATCTTTAACTCCACCAAGAGACACCAAAACGCCAAAACACAAGCATCAGTCAGACAGAGCTACAGTCCCCACTACCCAGCCAAGATGGACTGGACAGTCAGAACATGGCTGATCGTTTTCCTGACCCCCAATCACCCCTCTCTGCCTGACACCACCTTACTAAAGGTATTAATAACGCGTTCAATAAAACACAAAGTGAAACTGGCTTACAACAGATGGAGGCCAGGCAATTAAAAAACAATCCTACATTTCCCAACCAGGCCTCGATTTTAATACTTATTCCCTTGACCATGAAAGTCAGTAAATATTGGTAAAGCAACTTTTACGATAATATTTGCATGCTAAACAATTCAGCTGGCTTACCAGAGGTGATCTCTTGAGAATCAGAAAACTGGTTTTAGAAGCCAGCAGCTACACTTCTTAAAGAGGATGCTTCATTTGGAGATCAGTAGTTATCTATGCCTGGATACTGATATGCCTGTAGGGCATAAGGTACTTTAAAACGTGTCCCATTCATTGTATAAGTAGTCGGAAACCTTGTTGAATATGTGTCCATTGTTTACCGCTATGAGTAGAGCTCATTTTAGTACTGAATATCATACACATCTCTGAACTTTGAACTCTTAAATTGGGAAATAATATATGTTTATGTTATATATATGGCAGTTCTATAATACAAACCTAGCCAAAAGAGAGAGGACTGCTGTACAGGGTCGAAGACCAGCATAAAGTCAGCAAGTGATAGGTAAGGCAGCATAAAGTCAACATGTAATAGGTAAGGAAGCATAAAGTCAGCAAGTGATAGCTAAGGCAGAATAAATTCAGGAAGAGATAGGTAAGGTAGCATAAAGTCAACATGTGATAGGTAAGGCAGCGTATAGTCAACAAGTGATAGGTAAGGCAGCATAAAGTCAACATGTGATAGGTAAGGCAGCGTATAGTCAACAAGTGATAGGTAAGGCAGCATAAAGTCAACATGTAATAGGTAAGGCAGCATATAGTCAACATGTGATAGGTAAGGCAGCATATAGTCAACAAGTGATAGGTAAGGCAGCATAAAGTCAACATGTGATAGGTAAGGCAGCGTATAGTCAACAAGTGATAGGTAAGGCAGCATAAAGTCAACATGTAATAGGTAAGGCAGCATATAGTCAACATGTGATAGGTAAGGCAGCATATAGTCAACAAGTGATAGGTAAGGTAGCATAAAGTCAACATGTGATAGGTAAGGCAGCGTATAGTCAACAAGTGATAGGTAAGGCAGCATAAAGTCAACATGTGATAGGTAAGGCAGCGTATAGTCAACAAGTGATAGGTAAGGCAGCATAAAGTCAACAAGTGATAGGTAAGGCAGCATATAGTCAACATGTGATAGGTAAGGCAGCATAAAGTCAACATGTGATAGGTAAGGCAGCGTATAGTCAACAAGTGATAGGTAAGGCAGCATAAAGTCAACATGTAATAGGTAAGGCAGCATATAGTCAACATGTGATAGGTAAGGCAGCATATAGTCAACAAGTGATGGATAAGGCAGCATAAAGTCAACATGTGATAGGTAAGGCAGCATATAGTCAACATGTGATAGGTAAGGCAGCATATAGTCAACAAGTGATGGATAAGGCAGCATAAAGTCAACAAGTGATAGGTAAGGCAGGATAAAGTCAAAAAGTGATGGATAAGGCAGCATAAAGTCAACAAGTGATAGGTAAGGCAGCATAAAGTCAACATGTGATAGGTAAGGCAGCATATAGTCAACATGTGATAGGTAAGGCAGCATATAGTCAACAAGTGATGGATAAGGCAGCATAAAGTCAACAAGTGATAGGTAAGGCAGCATATAGTCAACAAGTGATGGATAAGGCAGCATAAAGTCAACAAGTGATGGATAAGGCAGCATAAAGTCAACAAGTGATAGGTAAGGCAGCTGGGTTATGGACAGCTAAAGCATTGCGATGCAGTGTTCATTAAGGAGGCGAGTCCTCAGCCCTTTCCTAAATTGAATCGACGTTTTTGCAGCACAGTGAGCGGTGTGACAGGTATCCATGGTAAGCTGTTAAGCGAAGATCTCGGTGACAATGTTGGCACTCAGACGAGGCCTGGATCTATAAAAAGGATTCTTGTTATCATGTACAGAGAGATGGTGAGATGTACTGTCTGAGGGTTCTGTTCCAGTGTTTGCAATTCTTGATGAAACAGGAGATTTGTAATGGTAGCAAAGACTAAGTAACGGAGAGACGTCTATGTTCAATATCTGACATTGTATTTTGATGGTGAGCATTCCATTTAGGAGCAATCGCGTCTAGCGTGGTGAGGTTAATAGTTGGAGTTACTGTAAATATTCGGATTCGGAGGGTAGAAATTATGCATCTGATTCTGAATTCGTACCTTATGTACTACTATTTATCATTTGTGCTGAAAGTGGTACCATATTGGGTGTGCATGTCTGTGAAATATGCATTCTTAATCCGCTAAAAGTTTCAAATTGAGCTTCATTTGAAAGGTCCATTTTTAGGTCTCGCCTGTCGATGCGCATGCGCATCGAGCAAGCGAGAGTATTGGGACTTATCCACTCTTTATCCACACTGCAAGGAATCGTGGCGATTCCTTGCAGTGCCCGTGACTTTTAAGCTCAATGCGCATGCGCATTGAGCTTAAAAGCGCGTGCACGTCCGTCTTTGTTTACCCGCTCCGCCCCCTCCCCTTCCCGCCGTCTCGCATTTCCCCTGCCGCATCAAAGGCTTTCACGGCCGGCCGGCCATGCTTTCAGTTTCATGACCGGCCGGCCGTGTCAATTACATTCCAAAGCCCGCTCTCCCTGCTCCGCCCCCTGCTCCGGCCGAGACGCATTTCTCCTCCCTCCTCCCCCCATTCACGTTTATTCTACTTCTTATCTGGCCTGGAAAGCCTCGACAAAGGGTTTAGCCACAGCCCGTGGAAGTTGTGACCTGTGGACGTCATGATCATTACGTAATCTCCCCTTCCCCGCACCCCCAACTCCTGTGTGGTGGACACCCAACGTGAAGTGTCCATCATCCGCCGCCGCCATTACCGCAGACTCCTGTCCTTTTATGACAACTGAACTCTGCCGGGGAACGCAGCAGGAATGCTTAGTGAAATCTATGTCTTGGATTTGCAGCCCGCGCGCGGAGGTCACAACTATTCTATCATTTCTCAGCATTATCTTTTCTCCATCTTACTTTGTTCCAGCGCCTCCCGCCGGCACGCAGCAGATTGAAAGCAGCATGCATCAGAAGGCCCGCGCTGCACGCTTTTATAGTCTCGCGGAGGCGCGCTCCGTTCCTGACCTTCCCTATCTCAGAATTTAGAAAGGCAGGCTTCCCTGGCATACCCCGCCAATACCACAAGATACTGCTAAAAGCTTTAAACGCAAATACGTTTGAATAACAAATAAATGTTAATATCAAGATATGTGCCCTCTTCCATTTCTGTAAACGCAGAAGTAAAATGTATACACCAGCATGCACTCATATAAACACATACACGCACTCAGAAATGTTTATGAACTTTAAAAGAAATCTACCCAACAATCATATATATCACTCAGTGAGAAATGCAATGCTATGAACTGACCAGGGTTGAGGCAGACACTGTTAAAACACAAAATCAAAAGTTGTTTTAAAAATAAAACGTTTTACTTTGTTCTCAGAATATTGATTATGTAATGCTGTGCACTCCAGGTTATGCTAACTTGTTTGCCTTCCTGCTCATTTTGCTTCCTGCACATCTATGTGAGGCAGTGAAAACGATTGTCTAAAGTCAGGGACACTGGAATTATGTAATTCTGCTGCACTGGCCGGACTACTCACCTAACCTCTTCCTGGCTCACTGCTACTTTACACTGGGGTCCCATGACACACTTGAAGTATTGGTTAAGGAGCTTTGTGTAACTGTACTATTCTATGGGGCAGGTAAGTTCATCCAGTTTTTGGGATTCAACGGAGCACCTTCGAAGCATCAGGCCTCGGCACCAGTAGACCTGTATGTGTGCATCAAAACATTCTATGCTCATTAAAAGCAATCATGCACATCAGCATACAAATGCTTGTGCCACAAGAGCGAATACTTTTGATATACTGAACAGCGAGAGAAATAATGATAACCGTACACTAATGCAAACTGAAAGTTGAGCACAGTGTTCACAGCTTCTTGCATGATGGGGCATTCAAGGGATTATGGTTCATTTAAATAATTAAACTTTTGCAGATCTTTCAAAGGATTTCACAACATGGCCTTTTGTTACTTTTCACTTTGCATGCAAATAAGGTAATAGTAGATACAGAGCTCAAACCCTTACAGTATGCTGAAAAAGAATGAACATTGTGCCCCCTCAACCCCTCACTCACCCTCAACCCCTCACTCACCCTCAACCCCTCACCCTCAACCCCTCACCCACCCTCAACCCCTCACCCTCAACCCCTCACCCTCACTCACCCTCAACCCCTCACCCTCACTCACCCTCAACCCCTCACCCTCACTCACCCTCAACCCCTCACCCTCAACCCCTCACCCTCAACCCCTCACCCTCACTCACTCACCCTCAACCCCTCACTCACCCTCACTCACCCTCACTCTCACTCACTCTCACTCACCCTCACTCACCCTCACTCACCCTCACTCACCCTCACTCACCCTCACTCACCCTCCCTCACTCACCCTCACTCACCCTCACTCACCCTCACTCACCCTCAACCCCTCACTCACCCTCACTCATCCTCACTCACCCTCAACCCCTCACCCTCACCCTCACCCACCCTCAACCCCTCACCCTAACTCACACTCACCCTCACTCACCCTCACCCTCACTCACCCTCACCCTCACTCACCCTCACCCTCACTCACCCTCACTCTCACTCACCCTCAACCCCTCACTCACCCTCAACCCCTCACTCACCCTCACTCACCCTCACTCACCCTCACCCACCCTCACCCTCACTCACCCTCAACCCCTCACCCTCACACAGTGCAATAGGTCTCGGAGCATTTGAGTTAGAGCTTTTAGAATTGTTTATGGCTTTTTTTATTTGTAATTCTTTAGCATTGGCTACAGGAAACAAAAATGCTAAAGATTTACAAAAAAAAACCATAAACAATTCTAAAAGCACTAACTCTAATGCTGCGAGACCTATTGCATTTCCAATGCTTGTTCTTCTGTGGAATAATGTGCATTGTATAAACGTCGAGAGCAGTTATAACATAGGTAGTGGCACGGAGTGTTAGTTATTGAGCATTTATGACCGGACTTATAGATATATTGGCATATAGGATTGTGTAAACGTAATGAAATCAACATCCATCCTCTACCGCTGTCTTAGTTTTTGTATATGCTTTACATTTTGCAGTTAGTTTCTAGCCCCACTCATAAAGCTGTTCGTTCGTTGTTTTGTTTTTTAATGTTATTATAGATCAGTTGACCAGCCTTACCCTTTCTGGCTGAGTTTGTAGTAGTTCTCTGTCCGTTTAAGTAGCATAAACCAGCATTACTGCAATCCAAATAATATCAGAGCAATACAGGGAAACTCTTTACCCATTAAGACATAACCTTCTGGGTGATATACTGTGTACTTCTTATAACAAATAGCTCTATTTTTCTGAAAATCTTCGATATCGTGTGATACCGTTTGAGGCCCAGGGGACATATATAATAGAGTGATCGTGCTTAATAGAGTATACCCAAGGCCTATTTGATCCAAGACAGTATGTAAACAAGCATTGGCAACTCCAATAGGTCTCGCCTTTGAGGACTAATGGTTTTGCTTTTGGGCAATGTTGTATAGAATCGGCAACAAGCATTTTTTGCCAAGGTGGTGCATCATTGGCCAAAATAAAAACGAAAACGCGTCATGGCTTGCAAAAAGCATATTTTCATAATCACACGCTTATGTAATTAGCTATGCACGGATGTGTGCACGCTCGTATGACACCTCTTTTTTGTGCCAAACCAGTATGAATCAGTAAATGGAAAAAAGAAATTGGGGTAGTGTGAAAGCGATTTACCTATAAGGACAACATCCAGCTTAAATTGTAAATAAATCAATGTTACATTATGTAACAAAACATGTTAAAGGAATAATAATTAAAAACATTCAATATAAACAAAACAACAGCAGAATGTCAGAAATGCCACGACCAGAAACTCCAGTTTGAAATAAAATGTTAAAGCATATAAATTGTGAAAATCGCAGTCAAAAGTTCATTTTATAAACCTTGAAGCAACATGGCTTCTTTTGGAAGCCTGAAACAAGCGACACATTTAAAAGCAGTGCACTTTCTGTTATGTCTAGAGAACATGCCGAAATGCACATACGGAATCAATATATTAAGAATGCCTGATTCAGGCGTCAGATAAAATGTCACAACGTGTTTGCTGACCCATGTGACCAAAAGAAAGCATACAATAACAATAATAACCAGTGAACTAGAAAGCCTGCATATTTATTTATTTTTTAAAACTAGATGTGGAAGGAGCAGGGACTTTTAACCTAGTATTATCTCCTGATACACTACCATGGAAGAGATTTTGGCAAAAGTCTGCAGACCACTTTATGAATTTTTAACAAACCTCTCTTACTAATAGCTCATCACTGTAGTGGGATGGGGGAAGGTTAGTTTGGACCTGCTGCTTGATGTTGGTATATTGTGTGAGACAATCCGTTCTGAGCAAGCTGAAGTTTGCTAATGAGGTGAACAAAATCTTCGCATTCATTAGCAACATAAAATGCGGCCTGTCCCCAATACATTTTGAGGGCTTTGTTCAAATATATGGGACTGTGAAGGTGCACTATCGCGCTACCCTTCTCAAAACAAATTGTTTTTGCCCTCCTAGGCGGAGTTCTTCACAGAATGCAGCAGCACATCATAGAGCGCAATGGAAAGCCACTATGTCCGAACAGCATGAAAAGATCACACTACATACCAGCGAAAACAAGTGATCTGCACTTTTCAACACTCATGCTTGTGGCGGCAACCACCCTGCGGGAGCGAGCAGCGGCGCTCAGGGGCCATCTGTTTGTAATTAACGTGGCCGCGCCAATGCTCTCTCCCGCAAGGTGGATGCCGCCACAAGCACTCGTGCTTGAAAAGTGCAGACAAATTCCTAAAGGCCCTCTCCTGGAGCAGCACATGCGCGCTGGTCTAGGCTCGACCTAAAAAGACCGCTTAGCAGAATCAAAAGCCTTTTCGCATCCAACAATACTCCTGCAATGGGAATGTGTGATTTAACTTGATGCATCAGGGTGAAGAGTAGACGAAGATTGTGTGTGGTGGATCTGACTGGCACACACCCGGTCTGATCGGGCAGTACTAGGCCCTTAATAAATCCTACAAGTTGCTTTCCAATAATGTAAGCAAATATCTTACTGTCAATAATGAGGAGGGGTAGAGGGTGATAGGATTTGATAGATTGCGGATCATTCTCAGGGTTCAACAGAGTGATAATTATGGCTTCCCTCATCAAGGGCGGTAGGCAGTTATCTGTTATGGCCTCATTATAGACCTCAAGGAGATGTGGAGAGAGGGGTCTCGCTGAAAGCCTTATAGAATTTGGCAGTGAGGCAGTCTGACCCAGGGGCTTTACTAGTGGCGGTACCTTTGACAGCTTCTGAGGCATCTTCTAATTATATGGGTCCATTAATTGGCAGCTAGTCGCCTTGTTCTAGCCACGCCATTATTAAGTACTGTAGATATTCAGAGACCTGTGTCTGTAAATTGCATCTTGGAGGTACATGGGTCAGAGTTGTAACGATTGAAAACTTACGCAACCTCATCCTTTGCCAATCTGAGCTCCCAGTTTTCATCTCTGATACTGGGAATTGTACTGTTTTTTGTGTTCGCCTACAGCAGCCATGCCAGAGTTTTACTGGGTAACTCCCTTCACAATATTAGTGAGCCGGCGCCCTATATCCCCCCCCCCCCCCCCCCCTCCGAATATTTGCTTCCCTGTCTGCTGTTTCCCTGCATGGTAGCAATGTAGAGTGCTTTTCTGTCTATAGATCTACATCGGGGTGCAGGACCACTCTATCCCCAGCTGTTTTAACTTATCCTCCACCATTCAAAGTTGTGTACTGGTAGTTTATTTACCCCTGCCTGCTTGTAGATACATACACCCCTTATCATAGGCTTGCACGCTACAGTGTAGCGTGCAAGCTCACTGCTCCTGTATTTAAACCAAAGTACTCATGAATTGCTGTGGACAACTAGGGAGAATGAAATCTGACTAACGTTCTGAACAGATATACAGATCAGCTCTAGAAAACTACCACTGCCTCATAAAGAAACCTTGTGCTACATAGAACGTAGATGAATTAGCCACTTCCAATTCGCTTCAAGAAATGTCCTCTTTTGTAAATACTTTTCTGCAGCCTTCTATCTTGTGTTGAGATTTCATTAAGCTTCTATTATGTCCGCTCTTAAACCGATTCATTAGATCTACTATAGTCTCTTTATCGTAGAAACAAACATATGTGGTTCCTTTAATTAAGAACATATTTGCCATCCTATAGTGGTGGTGATTTTTCGGATTTACATAATTTTACCAGTTAAGATTAATTCTGAAAAAACAGAGATACTAATTTTTGACAAGCCTAGTTCAATATGTTCATCAATTTAGGAGCCTGACAATCAGGATCAGCTTAGTCTACCTGCTTCCTCTAAATTGGTTAGAAACTTTGGAATTTAATTTGACTGAGATCCAATCTTTAGACTCCAGGTAGCTACTTTCTCAACCATTTGTTTTTGTTGACTGAAAAATTTCAGGCGATTGACAGTCGACTCCCTAGATCCATAAAAAAGCAGTTCATGACAGGATTGCGGATAGATTTTATAACGGTAATTTACTTTATTAGAGTTCCCAACATATCTCGTTTATTGCATATAAACTCTTCAAAATGCTGTGGTCTGAGTTATTTTGAACTTCTCTAGACATCAGTCTATTTCTTCTCATTTAAGAAAGATCCATTGGCTCTGTGAAATTTAAATGAGAAAGCATACGCAGGATGGGTATGGGTTCAGTAACTCCTTTATTCTGCAGCTCTGTCACGGTCTTAAATTAAATGTCAGTATAAAAAAAGCAACGCCTTCTGAACCTTGGAAAACACAGATGGAACCTTCAAGAAATCCAAGATTAGCATGAAATACTTCAAACAGAACAGTGGATCATAACAGCCACAATAATAACCACACAAAGACACGCAATTCATGTTCCATATGCACCCATCGTCTGTCCTGACTCCACTTTTGAATAACTTAACCAATGTCCTGGGTGCCGAAAACGTAGATAATGGTTTTGCAGTCGAAAGCTTTACAACTGCCATGTCCACCACCACCACACAAGGATCACAAACAGCTTTGCTTAAATTATAGTAAGATTACATCTCATTCAACTTAAACACTTCCTGAGTTCTCAAATCATCAGCATCCCACAGCAGTCTTGTCTTTTTTACCCTTCCACCATCTTGGAGAAAGTCAGATATTGGCCTTCCTTCCTTTAAGTAATTCAAAAGAAACCTTCCAGGTGATTGCTTGTAGTGTCATTATATATGCCACTAACTACTTTGTGGTCTTTTCTCTCTACACTCTGTCACAATCCCTAGCTATGTAGCTTTATAAAAATGCTCATCCAGACCGTTTAACTCTGCGTGATATATTGTGCATTTCTTATGCAAAATAGCTCCTTGTTCAGAAAATCTCCCATGTTCTGTTATACCATTTCAGACCCTTTATCCATAAGTAGACTGCAGGGGAAGCCTTCCCTGCTTCGAAACTGATTAAGAAAACCATTTATTCATCAATAATCCCATCAAAGCCTTCCTTCAGTCTTCTTAATGGCTTGGCGACCATCATGCACAAAGACCAGTAACCTCCCCCAAGACGATATAGGAGGACTCGGCCTTGCTCTGTGAACTACCATTTTCCACTCCAAACCTATCTCAACTTTGGCAATCCAGTAACGCTTCAAATCATTGTCTTTAAAATCATTTATGATTTTGACCATTTCAGTTTTAGGTTTCGTCCCATCAGGATTGATCATGTCATAAATATTCTATTTCCTAACTACCAAATGTGCGCTTTTTCTTTTGCAACATCAAACTATTCTTTTGCAACACCTCAAGTACCTGCCTCACTCTATCATCAAGCTCAGGCTTGATTTTACCACACATCAGAATGACCTGTTCATAGAAGTGTATGCCAAGAATGCCCTTCAACGAATTGCACATCGCCAGTTGGAATGATGAGGCTGACAATAATCCAAATGGCATTTTGGCAAGTTGGAAAGTGCCAAACAGGGTGATAAAAGCAGCTAAATATTTTGATTTGATGTACAGCGTAATCTGATGATAGGGTAGTGCTGTCTAGTGCTAGTGCTGTCTAGTGTTATGAAGAGTATCACACCAGCCAAAGATGACACCATTTCAGAAAAACTTGGCAAGGGAAAACTATCCCCAGTCACACATTTATTCAGAGCCCTTAAATCAATGCACAGACACCGAACACATGAGGCCTCCTGCATCACAACTACAGCACTAACCCTTCCATGCATTTCCCAGTGTGATCTAAATCAGTCAGTATTTTTCTCACCCCATCTCTCACACTGAAGGGCTTCCCTCTAACTTTGCCTTCAATTGATACAGAACCTGCCTTCAGTCAAATTTTAGGACCTGATTTGTTTTAGGCATCCTAATTTATCATTAAAAACTTAAGGTAATTCAATAAAAAAAATCAAGAACGACACTCCTTCTATTCTTAGTAAAACAACATTCTAGACCTGCTTGTCTATCAGGGACAGTGCATGCATGGCCCCCTCATTCACCTTCCAGATTGATAGGATTAGATCAGCCTTGATCAAGAGATATGCCCATGACACCCTGATGTGACCAACTAAGCGTGCTATCTCCTACTTTGGCTAGCTATATCAATGTAGCCCAAAATCTCAATAGGTTTACCTCATAATCTTGAAGGGTCACGTTAGGGTATACCAACCCTACCACCCCTCTAAACTGCTTGTCCAATATATCATTAGAAGTCGATGTTAACTGGAGCAATGATTCTATTATAACATCAACAGGTTCTTAGTTTATTTTAATACCATTATTGGGGTGGCATTTCGTCCAATTATACTCAATATTAGCTATTTTGATTACATCTAATTTAACTATCTCAGAGACCTTGGCCTCTTTACTCACACATCTACAGCACTTGCTGAAATGCCCCTTTTGTACTACAGATTTTCAAACTGCTTTTCGCATACGACTTTCCTTGTAATTTGCATAATGTCCTGCAGTTCCTCACCTGGAACTTCTGCCCCTAAGCCACAGTCTTTAGTCATATGTCAGAATTTCAAAACAAGCAAAACTTTTAGAACCTTGGAACATTCAGGTGGAACTTCAAGAAGTGCCAGACCCGGAACCGTGGTAAACATCCGCTGAAGCTGCTCAAAATGCTGGATACCACAGGTTCCCTATTCAGAAAAGAGTTTTGTTTAAATCTAAGGTGCTTCCTTTTAGAGCTTTGAATAATTCTGGTCCCACGTACCTTCGTAACTTAGTGCATCAGTATTCCCCTGGTAGGTCTTTAAGATCAGATGGGACTACATTACTCAGAGTTCCCCGTATCCGACATGGTAGATGAGGCAGACACTTTTTCTCATATTTGACCACTATGCATCAGAAGTCTCTCCTTGGAGAACATTGTCATGCTATATCTGTTTCTGCCTTATACAAGAAACTCAAAACCTGGCATTTTATTTCTGATATAGCCTTAGTGGCCGCCGTAGCGTGCTCTACCGGCCATTAAAGGCTTGCTTCAGCGTTAAGAGGCGAGAGAGGCTGGTACCGCTAACCCAGAGTCCTCTCCCCTGGAAGACAGAGTGCTTGACGGGTATGTCCCTGATAATACCATCTCTCTCATCTATAAAAAACTCATCAATGACCGCTCGGATCTTCTTGTACAGCTTCGTGGGGCCTGGACTGGTGATGGGCTGGAGTTGGATGACGAAGATTGGCAGGCCGCGATATCATCCCCTAAGGAAGTCGCGATTCCGGCGCGTCTCCAGCTGGTGCAATTGAAGATTCTACACCGCGTGTATGTCACGGGTCCACGCCTGATGAGTATGGGTTACTCTATGGATGGGTTGTGTAGACGCGGCTGCGGTATGCTTGCTACTTTTCTCCATATTTTGTGGGAATGTCCGGATGTCCTGGTGTACTGGAGACGAGTGCATGAGGTTATGGAAGAGGTTACGGGTGTTTCATTATTGCCTGAGGCCAGAAGGTGCCTGTTGAACGTTTGGGAGCTGAATGATTACAGCGTTGCGCAGACTCAATGGCCACCCTCGGCAACATGATAGCGAAAAGAGACATAGCCCAGCTGTGGGGGTCTCAAAGGGCACCTCTGGTTTCAACCTGGAAGGAAAACATGGATTGGTGCATGTTTAGAGAAAAAACTGTATACATCGCCCGTGGGAGGCCCAAGAAATGGGGGAGGATATGGGGTCAATGGAACTCGTATCGTGGAGAGATTTGCACCCCCCCCTTTTGTAGAAACCAATGATATTCCTTTGTCCCCATGACCGAGCATTCCATACGTCTATATCCTATTGTATATTACTTGCTTGCCTGCTCACGACCCCTTCCTTCCCTCCTTGAGTTTCCTTATCCTTTTTCACATCAGCTTTTTAGCTGGGTCGCTCCCCCTGCTATCTGAGACAGCCACTTATATTATATATCACCTCGGATTTTTGTTGTTATGTTTGTTTAAAAAAAATGTAAAATGTGAAACCTTTCATTTATCCTCCTACCAGCACAAGAACGTCGCATGGGCATATTATATCGCTGCCGAACCCCCGGGTTGTCGGCTGATGAGCTGTGTATTATTTTTGATTTCGATATTTACTGCTACTGGCCGGCCCCTGTGGTTGTAGGTCTGTATTTGTATTACTTTTCTCGTAATAAAGGTTTAAAAAAAAAAAGGCGAGGGCCTTTAACAAGGGAGCGGGACATTAATGGCCAGTAGAGTCCACTACAGAGGGCACTTAGGCTATTAGAACAATCTGTCCCTAAAGGGCAAAATGTTCTAATTTATAAAACAAAGGCCTCATCGGGCCTGAGGAGATTGAAATTCCCTCAGGCTCCGAGAGGCCTTTTGTTCGCAGCAGTAGCTGTGAACTAACATTGGAATGTTGGAGCTCCAGGCTTCTACCGGTCATTAGAAGCCCGGAACACTCCATTGTTTTCAGTGGAGCTCTCAATATTCCAATGTTCTAATTTACATTATTTCTGGGCTTTATATTGCATTTTTTTCAGTATTGGGACAGCAAAGAGTGGGTGGTTGTTGCACGCTACAAAAATCTCTTTCATTCATACTGAATGGCGAATTTTAAGCTCAAGATCTGCACAAAATCTTTGAGCATATAAAATGTGGGAACATATTTTATGCCTGGCAATTGCTTTTATTGTGGCATTGTAGCACTGCTACCTTTTCTGTGAGTGACTGCAAGATGTCGCCGCATGTGTGGTTGGAGAGGTGCATAGCGTACAGGCGCTCTTTGTGGGAAGATTTGGGTGTGCCATCAGGCCAGATATGCGCTTAGATCATCTTTGCACGTATGACTCTGAAAGTAGGTTTGTGTAATGAAAAATGTCCTAGCTAAGGTAACGGAAAGTTTCTATTCTATTAAGGACTCGGAGGCAAGGATTATGCTCTTCTTTCTTCACTTTAATGAAAGCAGCCATTCAAAGTTAAACAAAATAAGTGTCTATAGATAAACAGTCCTCATCCAAGGCTCCTGGGAATATGTAGTCCTCTGTTACTCTCCATTGCCCCTCTTTCGTTGCATTAGGCCAGCCAATCCCAGATCCTCACGAATCTTGTTTGCCAGAGTCGCCTACACTCAAGAGACACATTATTAGCGATTGTAGAGGCTAAGGTTTAACCCTACAGGGGAAAGAAGACACCAAAACATTCCATGCTTACTCAGGAGAACAGCAAGAAACCTGAAAACCAGTTACTTACCCCATTACGAGGGCGGGAAGGTAACAATGCAACTAGTACCCTGGGTGGGATAATCCTCGCCTCCGAGTCCTTAATAGAATTTAAATTTTCCGTTACGTTAGCTAGGAAATTTTTCATTCTATGTCAGGACCGGAGGCGAGGATTATGCTTGTTTTAAGCTTACTAACCACCAAGTGTGCCATATCTAGCACCGGTTTAAAATAGAACCTTTTAAAGGTAAAGTCCGAACACCAATCTGCCGCATTGAGAATGTCTTCCAGACGAGCTCCCAGGGTAAATACTTTCGAGATCATGGCCCCCCTAGTAGAATGGGATTCAAAGACCCGGAGATTGATCCCAGCCTCCTGCATCACCCAACGGGCTATCGTGGTGGAGGATACCGCCTTATGGGGTTTCTTGAGGGCGATGAGCAATTGACGCTCCCAGGAGGAAGGAATTCCTCTGACATCTCCTCAGAAGCCTTGAGGCAAGATACAACTCAGAGCTTAGGAGAATCTGGAAAGGCCGGGTATGAAATAGAAGTTGTCCCACACTTCGTCCGCCTCCGGATCGTGAAGGTGACCCCGGAGGGGGAGAAGACCCTGCCGGAGATGTTCAGTGCTCAGACGTCCGAGACTCGCCTTCACAATATAAGGCAAAGAAGCATGGCCAGCTTGGCCGAAAGTTCCATCCTGGACAGGTAACGGTTCAGTTGCCATGACAGAAACAGGTTCAAGACCTGATTGACATCCCACAACTGGGAATAGCAAGGTTCCGGAGGCAGCGAGAGTCAAATGCCCCCAAGGAGGCTACCGACCAGAGGATGCTCACCCACGGGAGAACCATCCACCAAGGTATTAATGGTTCTATAGGCCAACCCGTCCTCCGCCAATGTGGCCAAGAAATTTAGGATCGAAGTCACATCTGCTGCCACGGGATCGAGAGTCCATCACATATACCAACGAACCCATCGTCTCCAAGAGGAGCGGTACCTCTTGACCTGCTGGTGACGTATCGGCCCAGGCTTTCGACATGAACTTCTCAGCTGCTCCCGAAAGGCCTGGGTCCGCCCATCGTTCCATCGTACCCGGTAATCCACCATGCCATCAGTGCAAGGGACCCCTGAGCGATTAGTTGATGAGAAGCTCAGTCGGGATTGGGGGGGAAGAGTCTTGGTAGCGGGGGAGTAGGATTGGAAAATCCCACGAAAGTTCCAGAAGTACCGGAAACCATGCTTGAGACCTCCAAATCGGCGAAATCAGTACCACATCTGCCCTCTGTCGACGCACATGGCCCGAGACCCTGGTCAGCATCGCGACCGGAGGAAAGGCGTAACCCGCCTCCTCCCTCCAGTTCCGCAGAAATGCTTCTGTGCCAGACGCCAGAGGATCCGGCTTCTAGCTGAAGAACCAGGGAAGATGGAAATCTAAACAGGAGGCAATAAGGCTCCCAAGAACGGGCCCCAGAGGTGCTGGAGGTCCGTGAACACACCCGGATGGAGCTTTCACTGGCTCACAACCTGAAAATGCCTCGAATGAAAATCCGCAACCTGGTTGTCTTGGCCCAGGCTTTCGACATGAACTTCTCAGCTGCTCCTGAAAGGCCTGGGTCCACCCATCGTCCCCGGTAATCCACCATGCCATCAGTGCAAGGGACCCCTGAGCGATTAGTGGATGAGGAGCTCAGTCGGGATTGGATAGAAGAGTCGGGAAGCGGGGGAGTAGGATTGGAAAATCCCACGAAAGTTCCAGAAGAACCGGAAACCACGCTTGAGACCTCCAAATCGGCGAAATCAGTACCACATCTGCCCTCTGTCGACGCACATGGACCGAGACCCTGGACAGCATCGCGACCGGGGGAAAGGCGTAACCCGCCTCCTCTCTCCAGTTCCGCAGAAATGCATCTGTGCCAGTCGCCAGAGGATCTGGCTTCCAGCTGAAGAACCGGGGATGATGGAAATCTAAACGGGAGGCAAAAAGGTCCACCAAGAACGGGCCCCAGAGGTGCTGGAGGTCTGTGAACACACCCAGATGGAGCTTCCACTGGCTCACAACCTGAAAATGCCTCGAATGAAAATCCGCAACCTGGTTGTCTTGACCCGGGAGGTATTCCGCTGTCACCTAGACGTGATTATCCAGGCAGTACTGCCAGAAGTTCGCTGCCAGGTCAGATAGAGCCCGCGATCGGGTACCCCCTAGATGCTTGACGTACTGGTCTGCAAATATGTTGTCCATCTTGAAGAGAACGCAAGACCTGACCCAGTTCTTGATCCAGGGTCTGATCACGATGGAGCCCTCTAAGAGCCCTAAGCAGTTGATGTGGAGCCGTTGCTCCTGAGGAGACCACACACGTCCTGTAGTGAACTCTACACACCTGCTGGCGTCGGACTCGATAACGATATTGGGCGCAGAGCCGAAGATCGCCCGCCCATTCCTGGCTTCCATATTGGCAAGCCACCACTGGAGTGCCTCCCTGGCCTTGGCCGAGAGGGTGACCTTCTGAGAGTAGGAAAGACCCATGCGAAGGTGGCAGACCTTAGGTGCTGGAGGGCCCTGTAATGCAACGGGCCCAGACAGATCTCTTGGATGGAGGCCAACAGAAGACCCACTATCCGGGCAAGTTGATACAGAGACTGGCGGGGATGAACCAGAGCCCTCCTGATTTTGTGGCAGATCATCGTCATCTTTCGAGGCGGAAGGCTGAGTGTGGACGCCACTGAGTCGACCCTGAAACTCAGGAACACAACCTTCTGGGCCGGAACCAGAGTGGATTTTGCTTTGTTGATAATGAAGCCCAAGCTCTGAAGAAGGGTGATCGCTGATTGAAGCTGACACAATAAGGCCTGAGGGCACTGTGCCATGAGCAGGATATCGTCCAGGTATACTATCAAACGCATTCCGGACGCCCTCAGGCATTCGATCACCGTCTGAAGAACCTTGGTGAAACACCAAGGCACAGAGGAAAGACCAAACGCAAGAGTGGTGAACTTGTACACCTTGTCCCGCCAGGGGAACTGCAGGAACCGCCTGTGAGGAGGGAAAATGGGTATCGTGAGGTCGAGGAGCGCCATCCAGTCGTTGGGTCTGAGGAGGTCGCGCAATAGATGGATTCCTTCTATCTTGAAGTGGCGAAACATGAGCCACCCATTGAACTCTCAGAGGTTTATGACCGGTCGTTTTGTCTCGTCCCATTTGTCCAACAAGAACAAATTGCTGAGAAAACCACGGGGATGAGGGAGCGTCTCCACGATCGCCTCCTTGTCGAGCAACGAGAAGACCTCCTGGTCAACTAGCGTCGCGTCGGCGGCCGAGAAGGTGAGAAAGCGCAGAGGGACCAGTTGCAAGGGCTCCCCTTGGAACTCTATATGAAACCCTTGGACAGTTTGCAACACCCAAGCTTCTCCTGTGACCGAAGTCAAAGCCTGGAAAAAACACGCCAGATGGCCCCCCACTTTTAAAAGGGAAGAAGGGAGAACACTCACCGGAAGAATTGGAGGCTCCGTTGCCTCGACCGCCTTTGCCTTTCCCTCGAGGTCCGCTGGGCGGATAGAAGGTTCTGAATCTTTCTTGGTCTTGGTAGTTGCCGTTACCGGAGCCTTGCCCTCTGCCCGGATTTGGACGGCCGGACGAGCGGCCCCTGCCTCGTCTGGCCCCCCCAAAACACTATGGCGGAAGACCTTCCTAATGGAGAACTGGGCCCTGTCTAGGGAGGTGAACCTACTGACTAATATTCCCAGCTCCTTGATAAAGGGCTCTTCATAGAGACCACCCTGAGCCACAGGCCCTGCTTCCGAGTCAGCCAAGTCCCTGAGTTTGGGGTCCACCTTGATCAACAAGCTCCAATGCCTTTCCGTGGAAAGTGCGCATTTGTGGTTTCCTAAGAAAACCACCACGCGTTGGACCCAGGACAAGAGGTTATCGGGGGATATCAGAGAGCGTGACACTTTGGCCTCCTCCGTCATATGTAATATTATTATAATGGGGCCCAGGGCATCGAGGAGCTTGTCCTGACATGCGTGCCAGGATCTGTCAATACCCCTCTTGGGGTCCTTAACAAACTTCGGGAGAAACTTCGCCATACGGGGGTCAATCTCCGGGGTAGCTGCCACCTTCCCCGCAAGGGAAGGTCAGGGAATTCGGCCTTGAGACAGTTCCTTGCTGTGGCCTCTAACGGCTGGCTGATTCTGCTGGTGACGTACTGGGCCACTTTCTCTGAGGGGGCCCAGTCGGAGAAACGGGGGTGTAGGACATCATCAGGGTCTAGCATGTCCGCACACAGATTCTGAGCGTCTGGAACGGAGTCCGGATGGGCCGGGTGCCCTGGACGGAACGGGCCAGCCTCATCGTCCGCTTCACCATCGGTGTCCCCTGGCGAAGGGGGTGTCACTGGTTTGAGATTGCTCACTAGGAACGTCTGCTTAAGGCTGTAAAAAGCGTCCTCTTCCACTCCGGAGTCTCTAGGGCGTTTAGCAGGTGGGGGCTGAGACTCGGCGGGGTTTCCGCCAGCCGGACGAGGTAACTGGGAGAGCCTGCGCCGCCTTGGCCAGTTTCTCACAAGCCTGCTCAATTTTGCGAGACAGGCACTGAGACATGATCAGTGGGAGGGTATCCTCCTCCCACAGATCATCCTTGTAGGGCTCTTCATTGTATACTGCCATGCTACCAGGAAGGCGGAGCGCCACACAGGTAAGTGGGAATTCGTGTAGAGGGGTGACTTCACAATACGGGGGGCTGGGTATCAGCCTAGATCAGGTGCGGGCCGTGCTCGCGTTAAGCGTGAGTCCAAACCATGGGACAATCAGCCCTGGTGCATTGAGAACAAAGGGCAGCCTGCCAATGAGCAATGTCCCAATACTGACTCTCCCAGAGAGCGTGAGATGAAGGTCTAAGTTAATATTGACCCCTGAGGCGGGAAAAAAAAACCTAGATTACTGCCTAATGGCAGGGACAGACTTACGTCGATGCGCGAGCATTCACGGGGACGTGAGCAAAGTAAATAACTGCCTCACGACAGGAACAGACCACTCAGGGGTAGAGGCAGGCAACAGCTCAGATCGGCGATGCGTCTCTGGCAAAGGAATGCGCGGTATGCCAGGAGACGCACGTCGAGTGAGGAACGCGCACAGGCGCCCTCTAGCGGAGGGAGGGAGCGCCGCGAGCCAGCACCACAGTACGCGCCGTTAGGGAGTGAGAGTGCCCCACGGTTCTGCACGGGGAACAGAGTAGCGGTTACCGCGCTAAAACCAATAAGACACTTCAGACGGAAACACTGCAGAAACAGGACAACTATACAAAAAGAAGCGCCGAAGCGGCGGGCGCCACACAATAACGCTAAAAGTAAACTGCCACAGAACATCAAAGGGCACAACAGTAATAAAATAAAGCGGAGCGCGAGCACGCTACCGCGAGTCAGAGAACAAATTATTCTTGATTACAACAGCACAAATGCCTACAAGTTATGAGGAGAGGAAACAAGCATTTGCAATGCAATCGGTCTCGCCTTTCGGACCTTATATGTATTTAGCTATGGAGCACATTAGCCTGGGTGCTTAAAAACATCTACTGTTGTTTAACATGGAGAGAATGCTACCTATCAGTGGGAAATTATATTGTCCAAAGCTCTGTTTTTAATATAAAATCATCCCCTTCGTTGGTCATACCACTGAAAATACAAGATTTGAAAAAAATATTATCATCTACGGGTGCTCGTTGAATACAAGTTTCTGTGACCTGGAATCTAGGGAATGCTAAAGTTATTCTGCTATTTTACTGACCTCTGCTGATCGTTTTCTATCAAGAAAGTTAAATGGATGCAGTTGCCAGAAAAATGAAAAAAAGAAAGTCCCGAAGTAGAAAGCAATTATGATATTTTACTGAACTCAGCTGAACGTTTTCTATCAAGACAGTTAATTAGAGGCAGTTGAATAGGCAGAAAGCAATTCTTGTATTTTATTGACCTCTACTGGTCGTTTTCTATCAAGACAACAGAAGCAGTGGAACAGAAAAAAAAGTCCCTAAGCAAAGTCAGAAGCAGGCAAATCCCAGGACTGATCTCCGGATCCCACAAAATACATACAACAGATCTTCCAAGCAGCGCAAGCGCTGTCTAGGCTCGACCTAAAAAATAATATGCAGTAATACAAAGATCTATATTTATTTTTTAACCCCTTCCATGCTGATGACGAACCCCAGCCGTCATGCACTACGGTGCTCGTGTGCTGATGACGGCTGGGGTTCGTCATGGCCCGCCCCTGTTCGTGCTGTTTACAGCACACCAGGGGAATCGCGGCCGCATGGAAGGGGTTAAAAACATCAAAATACGTTTATTACGGATAACCTTATTTTCTATGGGGTTCTATTTATGACCTTGAATCTATTATTTTCTGTGGGGTGGTGCTCCAGTACTGGTGGTTGGCCATCTGTGGTGCTGAACATTTATGACTGTTCTAGGTCCTTTATAGCTCTAGTAACTTTAGAAGTTGCATTATTAGCAAATGACCGGTAGCACTTTTCAGAATCCAGGTCCTCATACAAAAAAAAAGTAGCACAGGGGATGAAAGGATGAGCAGAGTGGGAATAGTAGACATCATGCAAGTGGTTGGGTGCATGAAAAGAAGGACAGAGAGCAACGGAGGACACTGTGTGAAAGAACTGTGGGGGATACAAAATAAAGAGTTCATGGGTAGTGGCTGTGTGACTAGACTACGGAGGGAGTTTAACAGTAGGAGGTGGACGGAGAAACCTGAAAGCGAGAAACAGAGAGCAGTGTGGAAGAGATGTCAGGAGGATCAAGAATGCACCTACTCTCTCACACAGCGCTAAAATGGAAAGAAAAAAGAGCCCCCTAAAATCAGCAGTGGAGGGATAGACCTCAATCAATCAGAACTGTGAACATGAAATGATCCTAGGCGAGATAACACAAGAACAGGGAGAAAAGCCATCAAATCAAGAGCATTTGAGACAGACCACAAAGCCATTTCATCATGAAGAAGAGGCTGATCCAAAGGCCACTCTAAGTATATGTAATATTTAATAACAACATGCTTGTGAAAAAAGACGTAAAATTAACAGCACCAACATTTCTCCATTTTTGGGAAAAAAATATTTAAGTACAGATCACTAAGAACCATTTAACAATAGTGTTTATGTTTACATCCGATTTCTAATAAAATCCTTCCAACTTGGAACCTGCCTCTCTTGCATAGACAGCCTGTGCCATGAAACAGGTGAATGTGTTTAGGAGTTCAAATGGCATGAATTGTATCTTCAATCGTTGCCACTGCATGGTCACTGCGAAGATATGCCCGAGTGATGCCTATTTGCACCACGTAGGCATTTAGCACTATATTGCATTTTTCAGGGAGATGCTATTTCGATAGACTTCTTTTTGCCACTGTTGCGGTTCATCAGCAGGAAAAAACAATATTTGTATTTTATCTGCGAAGAGCATGATTTCTGCTCTGGCTGACGGGCACTGACAGCCATGAAAAATAAATGAAGCGAAATAGCAGTCCTTGACAGTGTGTAATATGGTGTCACTCCAGTGTAAATTAGCCTCCTCTTGGCAGTTTCTATGATCGGGTCCATGGCTCTGCAAAAACTCAAAGCAGCCTCACGAGAGACACATTTAGCTTATTCAGACCTCTAACTTCTCGACATTTTCACTGTGTGAGTGGAGGGGGCGGGTCGTCGGAGGGGCGGAGCTTTGTGCCAAGCACTGTTTGTGACGCACTTCTACCTTATCCTAACACTCATAAACAAGGAACATTCGTGACATGCACCAATGTCACGTGATGCAAATCGTCATTGCTCCACATCGTGACGTCGCACTTGACACTCCAGGTTCCTGCACGCTCTGTTCCTGCCTCTGACACAGCCGCTCAAGGAATCACTACAGTCATTCTAAGAAATCCTTCACCGAACTGCTGCCTTACGGTAATTTGAGTGACAACACCAGCAGCTAGCTCCCGTTCCTCATTCCATAGAGACTTGGTTCTCCTCTCTTGCAGTGGCCCACGCATAAATTAAACTGATTTAATCACTGTAGAACAAGCAAACGAGTAAAAAAAACAACACTGCACCAAATACTAACACCACACCTGCGTTAATACGATCTACTCACTGCACGAACAAGTCGGCCTGGAGCGCAGAACAGCCTTAGAAGAGACGCGGGAGGCCAGGAACGTGACGCCGTGAGCGTGCACGTTGGCGTTCCCTGCAGCTCGTGCCAGTGGCGGCGCCTGTAGTCTTCGCCCGTTTCTTGGAAGCGCGTCTTAGAAGCGCGTTCACAGACCGGAGTCTGCTCGTGCACCGGTCTGTACCACTTGGGGAGGCAACACAATAACAATAAGGCTCGCTGGCGGCAGCGCTTTGCGCTGCAACATTAGGCGAGCCCTAAAAAGAAGCAAAGAGGAGGAATGGAGAGTAACAGAGGACTACATACTCCCAGGAGCCCTGTGATTGGTGCATTGGAGGAGGACTGTTTATCCATGGACACTCTATTTTTCTTGCATTATTATTCCCTATGGTTCATGGGAATAGTGGTTTTATTTTGTTTAACTTAGAAGGGCTGCTTTCATTAAAGTGAAGAAAGATGAGCATAATCCTCGCCTCCAGTCCCGACATAGAATTCGATTGTCCTAGGTTGTTTGCATTTCATGCATATCCTGGTGAGGTCTCCGTGATGCCACAGTGATACTGAAAGGTTCCTCTCCATTGTGGACTTGGTATTGAGATCTGAGTGACTTTAACTACTCTAGGAGGGAAACAGCTGAATTTATCCTAAAGACTTGGGCCAATGCTTACTTGACGTTAATTTTTAAGAAAGTTTTGCAGTGTCAACTGAGCTATCTATGTATTATATTTCTTTTACAATGAGACCTAAACAGTGATCATCAAAAAAGAAATAAAGTTGAATTAAATAATGTCTGGGACATGTGCACAACTATACATTTGTTAAAGGTCTGCATTTTTCAAGCACTTTGCAGGATATGTAATCCAGAACGAATACATAGTGGGTTCAGCAGTATATGTGGAATGAAATCATAAAGCTAGGATACGTGTGTGTTGTAAATCAGAGTTTGCTGAAGGTATTCCATCGATAGTGTAGAAATCTGTGCAGACACAATTCAGTCTTTTTAGTGAGAAGTTAGTTTACGAGCAATTAAGCAGTGCTTAATTTGAGCCTGTGGTTTCTGGTGCTGGGCACCAGCACTTAATTCTCAACACCGGGACTAATGACTATCTATCACATGGCGGCGCTGTCTAATTTTGAGATGAGCACAACAACAGTTTTTAATTATTCAATATGCATTAAAAATTCATGATAACTGGCACGCACACAAATCTGATAGCTTTTGGATGCCCGGAATAGACTCAATTGTTACAATTGTTGGAGTGTGATGGTTAGTAATTGTGTTAGTACTGTCATTGGCAGCGGTGCATGGGCAATGGTTGACGCTAGCTGCACGGTCTCCTGAGAAAGGCCCTGGCACTTACATTTTTACAAATTAAGCACTACAATTAAGCCTCATTTTTAATGTAGTATTATGAAACTAAGCCATTTTGAACTATTGAACATCTAATTCGAAGTAGACCTTTTAAAGAAAACCTTTTTTTTTACCATTCCTAGTTGGCTGGTTATTTCACTGATATGTTTAGTAGCAGCCCTTCTGCTTTTTACAAAAAAAACTTGGGAAAAATGTCTTCTACAGCATGAGAAACGTATAGAAAAAAGTAGGATCCAATTAAAATGGAGGTACAATACTTTAAAATGTCCTCTCTGTTGTTCCACTTTGATGAAAAGGCAGTACACTACTGTTTGCTCTGTTGTGAATGAACATCAACTAAGAGAAATGGTTCTGTTCCTATGAATTAGAGGGCTTAAACTATGCATCAGTCTGGTACTCTAGGCTGCAATGGTTGAACAAGGGATCAAAAGAGTGTTCGGCATTGCAACTGAAGTAGGGTCTGACAGGCGGAGTGGTGTTCGTCGGAAGGTGGAGGACACATGCAGAGATGACTGGCGGGTCAACGGTCACTTCTGTACAATGAAAGGAACAGTCATGTTTGCGACGGAGTACCCTGCCCACCAAACTCTAAAACTGGGCCTACATTATGGTATTTCCTCGTGTTCATTATTTTCTAGCTTTGTGAAGCCTGTTATTAGCGGAAGTAATGAAACCAATAACACTAGATGTAGTGTCACGTTCTGCTCCTTGGATGAACATAAATGATCCAAGCATTAGCAAAGCAAATAGAGCTAGCTTTATTTAGCTAATTCATGCAAACTCCGGTGTGCACACGTGTTTTTCCGGAGTTAAATGCACAATTATCCAGACTCATTTGCTTTGCCAATGCTGCAGAAGAAATAGTTGGTTTCTGTATAGAAGGTGCATAGGGTATAAATAATTAAATGTTAGAAACGACTTGATGATTGACTGTACTTTTCAAATGAAAAATAGTCCCTTCTGCATCCCAATGAAAGCACTTCCTTGAGGGCGGGATGATAAATTAAATAACCAATAGCATGAATTAAGAGAAAAACACTTATCTCGGTGGACAAATGCCCTCCCAAGGCGTATTCAAAATATTTGGTGGCCACTGGTCGTGCAGGCAGCTGTGCTATTAAGCCAAACCTAATAAGAGCTATACCCTTTTTGCTTAATAATTACTGTCGCAGGAAGCATTAGCTCTAAGCGGATTAAATAGGCTGTCAAGGAACCCCCTGGGGATCCAGAGCCCAGTGTGAACTGCGAAGTGTAAAGGGAGGGGACCTATTCTTGCAGTTTTATGGAATACAATCCTATAAGTATCTCATTACTCAATCAAAATGTTTCCCACTTGACCGGTAGACACTCATTTTGAACGAACCTAAACTCAAACCCATGGCATGAGAAGAGGCACAGATAAGAGATCTAGTAAAGCCACATGAGTAGACCTGTAAGGATCCAAAACTCGGGCGTGTCAATATACCATGAAACGTGCACGCAGCTGTACAATACTCCAACTATAAAGAACGTCTTTAATTTGGTGATTTAAAATGTTCCCTAGCGTTGGAGAAATCCAGGTATCCATACTTAATATTGTTCCCCAAAAAGCTCTGATTACCAGTCATAATAAGACTGGACCAAGGCCAGAGAATAGGAACGCATTTAATGAAGGTCCTGTTAAGTCTCCCCTTTGGGTATGGCAGCATCACTGATTAAAGGCTTATGAAAATAATGAGCAGCCGGAAACTTCCGTGTGAGGAGCATATTGACAATAAGATGTAAGCAGTCTTGTGCTATTCTTGCATTAATAATGAAACCAAAACACAGAATTCGAACTTGTAACTTGCCTACCTTATACCTACCTAATTTTGTTGTGAGCAATGACCTATGGTAATTTAAACAAATCTGTGCCTTTTATTTTGGAAATTGCCAAATGCGATGTGTCATTTGCCTAGTTGATAGCCAGCACTGTCAATTGCATAGCCTTCTCTTAGTCACTTCTGAGACCCTGCTCCATGGTTCTCATTTTATCTGCCAAATTCACTTATTTCAATGTGCTACTTCTGATGCGCCAACTTTTCACACCCATTTGTAATATTCACATGTTCAAATAGACACATACATATAACTTGGCTCTTTTAATTTCCCAAATCACACTTTATTACGTATTTGTAATTTAGGCATATTTAGTGGGGTAAGTCTATTTGTCACTCAGGCACTGTTTATTTAACAGCCATATATTTGAGCATTATACTATCTAGCAATCATAACATTTTAAATAATCTGCGTTTAAAATGGCTGATAAACATTGCCAGTATAGAACTGTTTGTGTGTGTGTGTGTTTCGCTTGCTGGTTCAATGGTTATCACAAATGTTTTTCTTTTGTCTGTGTTTCAGGTTTCGCCATAGTCCAAATTGCTTTTACTTGAGAGACTGGACCATCCACAGCTGGATTCGACATTGCCTCAGATATGGTGCTGAGGACAAAGCATTGTATGTGTTACGAAATAAGGTTAGAATTTTAGAGAAAAATAGATTCCCACTGATGAGTTTGTTAAACATTAATTCAAATGTACTGTAAACTGCATCATAATGCCCACATATTTTATTGGTTGTAAATGATGTAGGATAGAATAGATAGAAACAGATTTCTGTTTGGGTGTAAATTTTCTGTGTTTTTCCTAATTTCAAAGATCCGGTCAATGGCAAGTTCCATAGGGATTTTCTGTCATGGTTTAAGAGGTTCCACTTAATCTAAGTACATCAGTAAATAGTTAAATCTATTATGATCATCTCAAAAGGTTTTTACAGGACAAGCCAACGTAATCTTCATAGTGCAATGGTGTTAGCGTTTTGCATTTAGCCCCTTATAACAAGGATGATTTTCTATATTTCGAAATCAGTGGGTCCTAGTTTATTGATGTCATATAGCTTAACTTAAGATGCTTGACCTGAGTAATGCAACAACGGAGTTTGGTCCTGGGACAGGGGGGCAGCTGGACCCAATTTACAAGTGGAAAAAAGAAATATTGCTGGCCCACCTCTTTATTTGGTCTCACTATGAGTTTAAGAGACAACAAACAAATAACAACGTCTCTTTGTTTGTATAGGGAATTTTATTTAACCCTTCTGTTCATTATTTTTAGGAAGATTTAACCAATCGGTAGGCGAGAAGAACACTCCATACACCTATGTACAAATACAAAACATTAAGACATATTTTACAAGTGCTAACAAATATCACATAAATAATAAATCAAAAATTCATCAACAAACTCCTCGTATGGAAGATAAATAACAATTCTATGTACGCAAATAATTAATCTTTGCGAGATAATCAGCAACCGCTATTGAACCCAAAAGGTTGTAAAAGATTCGACAGACATCAGAAATTGATCCATAGTTAGTTTTGACCATCAGAGCTGCACCCATCAAGTGCAATTATTTAAAACTCTCTATCTGTCGTTTGCCTTGCCAACGCGTTTCGAATCTGTCAAGAATTACAGATTCTCCTCAGGGCTCTCTCAATGTTTTCAATCTAAACAAAAAAATAAAATGAAGTTTGTTTCAGTATTAACACCTTATTTACAAAAGAACGTTTTTTCAAAGACCCCCTAGAGCTGGCTTGACTTTGCTGGACTAGTTACCTCTATGGAGACTGCGGGGGGCTCTCGTGGTTCAATTTGTTCACGAGGGAGTGCCGCAGAAATCACTGATAATGGAAGATATTCTGAAAAAATAATAAAGACTTAAAAAGCCATCTGGGGCAGTGCCAAGCGACTGCAACAGACCTAATGCAAAAACGTTCATACCTTCTTCAAGTGTTGCATTGAATGCGGTATTGAGTTCTCCGTATGCTCCTTTTATACTTTCTTTGCGACCTGTAAAGTATGAAGGTCGCGCTCAGTATTGGCATAAATTGTGGTTACAGAACGTTCGTTAAGTATTGCGGGAAAAGCTTAAAGCCACCTACCCAATTTTGTGGTAGTAGACACGGGGCGTCAACCGCCATGCCGTGTGTTTATTGTCTTAATCTAGCTTAGTCAGTCGCGAAGTCGTGTTCCTCACCGTTATATCAAGAAACGTCTCGCTCGCGCTGAAAGACAAAAACGGGGGCCTTATAGTCACTAACCCAGTACAATGTGAGAGCGCCGCAGTCTCGCGCATCGGGAGTATCACGTACGCTCACCTTCCTTCAACCGGAGCGAACCAGGAAATGAGAACGCAGGAGCAGCCGGGAGGCTGTCCAGGGCTCCTACATCATTGCGAGCCTCCAGCTAGGCATTGTGGATATTGTAGTTTCTGACCTAGTGGGTGCATTACAGTCTCGAAATTTCAGAGAGTGAGTTCAACCCAGTTTGGGTACTGTTGAACTTAAGTATTAAATAAGCCTCTTTTTTCAAAAGGATCTGATCTATGTTGATCCCCGTTTTTGGTTGATTAATACTAAAAAGCACTGTCCAAGTAAAATCATTTTCCCCGTGTTGTTTTTCGGAGAAATGTTGGACAAGGGGCGCAGTTAACACTTTCTTTTTAATGCGTGACCTGTGTTGTGTCATGCGTACATTCACCTGCTGATTGGTCTTACCAATATAAATTTTTTGGCAGGAACAGATTATGGCATAAACGACATTTTTTGTTTTGCAGTTGCTGAAACTGGTGTGGGACCAGGACATGTTAGAATGTTGAAAAATCGTACCCTCAATAGTTGAGTCGCAAGCGATGCAATTTCCACACCTATGGTGTCCCTCAATGGGTTTGAGACCCCATTTTGATAACAGGTCACTTTTAGGTTTGGCCAATCTTACGTCCGCACGGACTAGTTGTTGGCCAATGTTCTGGTTTCTTTTAAAAGCGAATATAGGACGGGGAATGGGTGTCTCTAATTGTTCCAGTAGATGCCAGTGTTTCAAGACCATTTGGCGTATGTTGTGGGTTTCGGGACAGAATGTCGTCACGCAGACCAGATTCTGAAGGTCACGTTTAACTTTTATTTCAAGAAGGGTCTCCCTCGGTGTGCAACGTGCTGTTTTAAAAGAATGCTTTAGAAGCTTTTTGGGATACCCGCGTTGCGTTAGTTCTTCACAAAATTTTGATCCATGTTGTTCAAATTGTGCCAGCTCTGAACAATTTCTCCTGATTCGCAGGAGTTGTCCATATGGTAAATTTGCTCTCAGATTTCTGGGATGTGAACTCCCATAATGGAGTATGGTATTCCTGTCTGTTGCTTTCTTAAAAAGTGAGGACTTCAAGGACCCGTCAATACCTCTCATTTCTACGTCAAGGAATGTCATTTTGACGTTACTTGAGTCAATTGAGAATTTTATGTCCCTGTGCCTATTATTGAGCCACTGGTGGAAGTCACCCAACTCAGCGCGGCTCCCCTCCCACAGGAGCCACACGTCGTCGATGTATCGATACCAGTGCACAATATGATGTGCAAAAGGGTTGTCTGACTCAACATATTTTTTCTCATATTCGGCCATATATAATACGGCCATTTCTGGGGCATAAGGGCACCCCATCGCGGTGCCCTTGACCTGCATGTAATACTCGTCATTGAAGCGAAAGTAATTTCCCTGTGGGAGGGGAGCCGCGCTGAGTTGGGTGACTTCCACCAGTGGCTCAATAATAGGCACAGGGACATAAAATTCTCAATTGACTCAAGTAACGTCAAAATGACATTCCTTGACGTAGAAATGAGAGGTATTGACGGGTCCTTGAAGTCCTCACTTTTTAAGAAAGCAACAGACAGGAATACCATACTCCATTATGGGAGTTCACATCCCAGAAATCTGAGAGCAAATTTACCATATGGACAACTCCTGCGAATCAGGAGAAATTGTTCAGAGCTGGCACAATTTGAACAACATGGATCAAAATTTTGTGAAGAACTAACGCAACACGGGTATCCCAAAAAGCTTCTAAAGCATTCTTTTAAAAGAGCACGTTGCACACCGAGGGAGACCCTTCTTGAAATAAAAGTTAAACGTGACCTTCAGAATCTGGTCTGCGTGACGACATTCTGTCCCGAAACCCACAACATACGCCAAATGGTCTTGAAACACTGGCATCTACTGGAACAATTAGAGACACCCATTCCCCGTCCTATATTCGCTTTTAAAAGAAACCAGAACATTGGCCAACAACTAGTCCGTGCGGACGTAAGATTGGCCAAACCTAAAAGTGACCTGTTATCAAAATGGGGTCTCAAACCCATTGAGGGACACCATAGGTGTGGAAATTGCATCGCTTGCGACTCAACTATTGAGGGTACGATTTTTCAACATTCTAACATGTCCTGGTCCCACACCAGTTTCAGCAACTGCAAAACAAAAAATGTCGTTTATGCCATAATCTGTTCCTGCCAAAAAATTTATATTGGTAAGACCAATCAGCAGGTCAATGTACGCATGACACAACACAGGTCACGCATTAAAAAGAAAGTGTTAACTGCGCCCCTTGTCCAACATTTCTCCGAAAAACAACACGGGGAAAATGATTTTACTTGGACAGTGCTTTTTAGTATTAATCAACCAAAAACGGGGATCAACATAGATCAGATCCTTTTGAAAAAAGAGGCTTATTTAATACTTAAGTTCAACAGTACCCAAACTGGGTTGAACTCACTCTCTGAAATTTCGAGACTGTAATGCACCCACTAGGTCAGAAACTACAATATCCACAATGCCTAGCTGGAGGCTCGCAATGATGTAGGAGCCCTGGACAGCCTCCCGGCTGCTCCTGCGTTCTCATTTCCTGGTTCGCTCCGGTTGAAGGAAGGTGAGCGTACGTGATACTCCCGATGCGTGAGACTGCGGCGCTCTCACATTGTACTGGGTTAGTGACTATAAGGCCCCCGTTTTTGCCTTTCAGCGCGAGCGAGACGTTTCTTGATATAACGGTGAGGAACACGACTTCGCGACTGACTAAGCTAGATTAAGACAATAAACACACGGCATGGCGGTTGACGCCCCGTGTCTACTACCACAAAATTGGGTAGGTGGCTTTAAGCTTTTCCCGCAATACTTAACGAACGTTCTGTAACCACAATTTATGCCATTACTGAGCGCGACCTTCATACTTTACAGGTCGCAAAGAAAGTATAAAAGGAGCATACGGAGAACTCAATACCGCATTCAATGCAACACTTGAAGAAGGTATGAACGTTTTTGCATTAGGTCTGTTGCAGTCGCTTGGCACTGCCCCAGATGGCTTTTTAAGTCTTTATTATTTTTTCAGAATATCTTCCATTATCAGTGATTTCTGCGGCACTCCCTCGTGAACAAATTGAACCACGAGAGCCCCCCGCAGTCTCCATAGAGGTAACTAGTCCAGCAAAGTCAAGCCAGCTCTAGGGGGTCTTTGAAAAAACGTTCTTTTGTAAATAAGGTGTTAATACTGAAACAAACTTCATTTTATTTTTTTGTTTAGATTGAAAACATTGAGAGAGCCCTGAGGAGAATCTGTAATTCTTGACAGATTCGAAACGCGTTGGCAAGGCAAACGACAGATAGAGAGTTTTAAATAATTGCACTTGATGGGTGCAGCTCTGATGGTCAAAACTAACTATGGATCAATTTCTGATGTCTGTCGAATCTTTTACAACCTTTTGGGTTCAATAGCGGTTGCTGATTATCTCGCAAAGATTAATTATTTGCGTACATAGAATTGTTATTTATCTTCCATACGAGGAGTTTGTTGATGAATTTTTGATTTATTATTTATGTGATATTTGTTAGCACTTGTAAAATATGTCTTAATGTTTTGTATTTGTACATAGGTGTATGGAGTGTTCTTCTCGCCTACCGATTGGTTAAATCTTCCTAAAAATAATGAACAGAAGGGTTAAATAAAATTCCCTATACAAACAAAGAGACGTTGTTATTTGTTTGTTGTCTCTTAAACTCATAGTGAGACCAAATAAAGAGGTGGGCCAGCAATATTTCTTTTTTCCACTTGACCTGAGTAATGAGCACTCTTAATACAAATTCTAAATTGCCGGACGTCCACATCAATATTGAATAGAACATTAGTAACCATTTGTTTTTGTCAGTCAGAATGTCTGATTCGCTCATATGCCATCACTTCCTAGGGAGCTTCAAATTTTGTAACTAGATTATACAGAGTTAAAAATATAATCTTCTTTTTTTTCCAAAAGAGCCCTAGAGATGACCTTTTTAATGTCTATATTTAGTGATCACATCAGTAATGCAACATGATGTTGGAAGGGATCAACAAATACAAACATCATTACTGATTTAGAGTTGGCTGGTAATGGAAAATCCTCTTTGTAGATGAAGTGCTAATTCTGGAGGAGAAGCAACTGAAATAGAGCTTCATCTATATATTGACGGCCATAGTTTACTCTGTCAGACCTATGGAATAAGTGACTTAGGTGCCCTAACAAAGTCCCGGTCTGCCGAATTTAGAAATGACCACCAAGCCGTCGATCATTTCGAAAGCATTGGCAGGAGGCGCTGTCACGGCGGTACCTGTCATTGCCTATTTAAGTTTGACGCACAGCTCCATCAACATGACGGAGCCGTCCGGCACACTTCTTTATTTTTCCAAAAAGAAAATCTGTAAGCGGGTGTTTATTTTTGAAGGTAAAAGAAAAATGCCCACCTCGCTATGAGAGTTATCGCCCATGGTGAGGAACGCTTTAGACCGCTATCACTGCCCCATACTGCAAGGGTTTTCCTGGCTGTGACAGGCAGTGAAGAAAACTGACCTGTATGTAGTCCATACGCCCACATAGAGGTCAGTCTCCGATGGTCCTTACTCCATTAGGCCGTCCGAGAGGGATAACAATTGTAAAGATGGAGTAGTCTCCGCTGTGGTTACACCAGTGGTCCACCCAAATTTAAATCTGGTGGGCCGACAGTTATTTTGGCGGCAAGCATACTCCACCACTAAATCAAGTCTATAGTTTCTTGCTCGAGTTTATTCTTCTGGTTCAGAAAATTTGACTAGTGAATTCTGCTCTGGATTCAGGACTTCCACCAGTAACAGGAGGGTTTTCACTTACCACCCGCCTCTAAATCGTGCTCATAGTATTTTGCTGCATTCACTGATTATTTGAAAACATTTTTGATGTAATTGCTGATCGACACGTGTACTGCTTTTAAGTGTGAACTATAACTTTTACAGGTACAATATGGACTTTTCCCAGATAACTTTACTTTCAATTTGCTGCTGGATTCTTTTATAAAGAGTGAAAATTATAAAGGTAAGAACAAAACGCACACAACTACACTTATTTTTATTGTTGATTAGTGATGCTTAGAAACACTTTCTTCATTGCAGCCTTTACAATGGAAAACAGCCAGAATAACATAGTTGCCAATGCCAAATCTACTGCAGTCATTCTGAATACCGTTCTCGACTATTACAATGTTCTTTCTCTAAATGCTGTTTAAAATACTCATACAAGTAGTCATTTAAATGTTATTCACTCATTCACTGAAAGTATCTCCTTTATTCTGAGAAAGATATTTCATTTACTGCTGCTTTTTTTCTCAGACGTGCATTTAAGGCACAGTAATGCAGCTCTGTTCTCTTCGTCTTGCAGAGAATGCGTTTCTTCAATAATTAAGAACCAGTAAGCCTTCTCAAGTGAGTCATCCTACCTTAGCTATTCACTTTCAGTGCGTCCTCGTTCTTTAAATTGTAATGCGCACTCCTGGATATCTTCATAAAAAAACATATATTGTAAGAAGTCCTTGCAACAGTGAAGTATGCAATCAAAAATTACACTTCCCGGTTCTTTGTTTCTGGACACTCGCTTGTGCTACATCGTTCCCCATGAAATGCTCCTGGCCTCATACATAACATCATAAATGGCATTAATAATGACATCACGTGTCATGTCATCAAACAAACCGCGTATTACTTTAATGTACCGTCTTCAGAACATAAAGTGGACATGGCCTGCAACATCAGTGATGCATTAAATATATCCTCACCAAGGGTATCACTAATGAGTCCAGTTTGAATAGAGCATGGTCTTCTGCTGAGCCCCTATATGTTTTTGGAATTAGAAAGGTTTTTATTGAAGCAGGAAGAGTACATTTCAAGAAATATCCCACCCCTTCATGAGGTTCTTCAGCTAATTTTATGGCCTTTGTAAGGATGCGCCTTGACTGTGCTTGCAGTCATGTATTGTGCACAATGTGATGCAGGTGTGGTGTATACACAGATTATGGTCTATGGCCGAGTGATGCATGTCATTTGTGCAGAGCATGTCCTGTGGGACAAGTACATCATGGGCGTTATACTTGTTCCTAGGACCATAACCTGTATGTATATGACCAGGAAATCCTCATTAGCCAAGTCCTGTGTTCAGTCATTAATGGTAGTAGCATGAAGGGTGTACTGCTGGGAGCAATGATCTGAGTGTAGTGCACACAGTGCATGGATTTCACCCCTGCCCTGTGTTCAGTACTTACTGGTAATAGCATGTAAAGCATGCTGCTGGGAGCCATGACCTGAGTGTAGTGCACACGGTGCATGGATTTCACCCCTGCCCTGTGTTGAGTACTTACTGGTAATAGCATGTAAAGCATGCTGCTGGGAGCCATGACCTGAGTGTAGTGCACACGGTGCATGGATTTCACCCCTGCCCTGTGTTGAGTACTTACTGGTAATAGCATGTAAAGCATGCTGCTGGGAGCCATGACCTGAGTGTAGTGAGCACAGTGCATGGATTTCACCCATGCCCTGTGTTAAGCTGGAGTGCATACGTTTTCCCCAGATTCTGCTGTGCATTGACTAGGCTATGAGCTGTGGGCTCTGGGGTACAGTGAAAGGGCTCAAGAGATAGCATCCGGCCCTCCCTTGCTCGGAGATCACAGGGGCCAAAGTACATGATGCGAAAAAACCTAGATGTTATCAGAAAATACTTTCTTAAATGGAAGATGAGATCTAAATGAGTTGTACAAATATATAGACATTCCACTAAACAACCTCAGCTGATGGAGCATTTTTGTTACTATGCAGAAATTAAATATGACTCCAGTCAATTATGGGAACAAAGTAACCATGTTAGCCCCTGATGTGCTGCTGATGACCTCAGACGTGATGCTTAATGTGCTGAGCAGGCAGTAGGGGGATTGTCTGAAGGCCAGACCCTGTACCTAGAATGTACTGAGCATCACTAAAGCATGAATATATTGATCTCTCGGGGAAGTGATGTTAAAGACAGACCTTGGGTGTATGGCTTTTCATCTAGAGCTCACCGAGCAAAGCAGAAGTGTACACCCAGGGAACTTTTGTGGCAAAGGTCTTAATGGCAGCGTCTTTACAAAGGGCAGTCTCAACACCTATAGGTCAGTGGACATAGTTGAGGGTAATGCTCAGTGGTAATTAGGGGTAGATCTGACGAATGCAGGACCTGTCTTAAGGCCAGAGCCTGCACCCATAGCACATTGGGAATTACAACATTCCTTATTGACAGTATTTCTACATTCAGAAATGCCCTTTGTGGGTGTAAAGTTCCACCATTCCCTATTTTCTGAATCAATCTTGGGACTTTAAACTTGTAAATCGTATTTTATGTTTTTTAGCTTACCCACGTTGAACTGCTTTGCTATTAGGGCCGATAAGAGAAGAAAGAGTGCCACAGATACACATTCGACCAATGTATAGCAAGTTCTGGGATAAGAGCAGGCCCAAAGCTAAAACCCCTTTTCCCTCAGACTGTACCTCACATGCACCCACTTCCCTTATCGCAAACTTATATGGCTATCAGCCACGCATAGCATGGGGTGACCAGATTTTCAGAATGAAAAACCGGGACGGGCATAGGCATAGAAAGTCTCTTAAGTCTCAGGGCTTCTTATATACATATATATATATATATATATATACATAATATTTATTTATATTATATATATGTTCTATAATAATAATATTTTCACTTTACTTCATTACTTTACCACAGCTCCAGGGTCCGGCTGCTGGTGGGCCTGGACTTGCCCTTTGGCCTCTGCTGCCCGGATTCACACCTCATTAAATCCTGCTGTGCTGCTTAAATGAGGCGAAGTAGCACAGCAGGAGTCTAAAGAATTGAACTCTGTCCCCGTTCCTAAGAGAGCCGGTCGAAATTTGAGCCTGCACATACTGTGATTAACGTGCAGGTTCAGCCGACCCTCCATTAAAAACCAGGACATTACCCAGGCCATGTGTACAATTTAGAGAAAATGTCGGAACGGGGACACTGGTCCAAAAACGGGGACCGTCCGTGGAAATCCGGGACGCCTGGTCACCCTAGCACAGCAGTCTCTGACTGTAGAGTGTTACCTTACACCTACTCCCTTCCCCAAACCTACTGGTTATAACATTTGAACAGAGGGTTTCTGATTTTTGCTCTAGGAGTTTAAAGGAAACATTCCTCTACTCACCTTTTACCGACCTACAAACAACTCTCCAATATCAAACTTGGATGGAAATACTTTGCTTTTTGGAAATTACATGAGGAATAGTCATACAAGACCCAATTTATAAGCAGCTGTAAAAAACGCCTTTTCAATTGCTTTTTTTTCGGTAATAATCATCTCTCCACTTCCTTTTGGCTAGCAATTTACTACATAAATGCCAAATACATGCGTACATTGACAGTGCACAGTGGTATTGATGACAGCTTGAGGTCATTGGCAGTGGCTTAGCTGCAATATAATGCTATACCTGTGCAGAATATAGATTACAGCTACATTTGAAGAGGGGACCTAATGCTATATCACCCACCCCAAGTGTGGAAACAAATTCAAAAAACATTATACCTATTTGTGAACCCAGATCTGAAAGAGAGACTATTCATTATAGATTCCTGACCTTAGAATTAATCCCAGGCGTCAGACTGGTTCAGGAGAAATTCTTTCTTAGCAGTTCCCCTGTGTGTCGGTAGGTGGCACCAATCGACTCCACGTCTGTTGATGGCATCGTGGTCGCCGAGAACACTTTGCGGTGTCTAATTAGACGCCGCCCCTGCACGATGACGTTAGTTCTTTCTTTTTCCGCTCCAGCCAGGGCAGATCCGGAGAGAGCTTGCCCATTAGTTGCATTTTGACTAACCTTTTTTTTTACTTTTTGTTAACGGCTTTTGAGTCCTAGGACTCCTGGTGCACGAAGATTATGTCCAGCAGTCGGTCCGGTTTCAAGCCTTGTGACTCCTGTCACAAGTTGATGTTGGTCACCGTTCCGCACCTCATGTGACTTCGGTGCCTGGAGCATGACCAAGACCCGAAGTCATGTTCTGACTGCCGGGCCCTGAACCCAAAGTCTTTGCGGGAGTGGTCCCGAAAGCTTTTGGAGGTCGGCAGTTCACTCCGCTTGTGGTCACAGTCGAGGGGAAGGTCGCGGGACTGGTGGTGGAGCCATCACCACTCATCATTGAAATCTTCGCACTCATCCGGTAAGTCGAAGCACAAGAAGAAGGCGAAGAAGCATTGCTGCTCTTCACCTTCTCCCTGTCCGTCAGCTGACACAACGCGGGACCCGGAGTGTCGTCGCTCTCCGGCTCCTTCCTCGGAACACGCTGGATCCGGATGGGTGCCAGTTGACCTCACGGTACCTTCCCTGGCGCTGATTCCAGTGCCGACTCCCCCAACGCCAGTTGTGCCCCCAACTGGCTTCGACCCCAGCCTTACCCCCGATGTGGACAAGGTGCCGTACCGACGTCCGTACCGGCGCCGGAGGTTACTTTTGTCCCACTGTTCATACCTGGCATTCCCTACCGCCCTGAGTGGCAGCCAGAGAAGGGTGAGGAGGTCTGGGAGTGGTCTATTGACCCTCTTGCAGACCAACTTGAGCAACCGGACTGGAGAGAGGAGTTGGGTGATGCCAGTGGTCTGGACACCTCCCAAGACCTTGTTATGCTTTCTCCCTCTACCTTGGCTACGGAGGAGGGAGCTTCCTACTCTGTGGTGTTGCATAGGGCGACTGAGGCCTTGGGAGCCCCTGCTGCCTTTAAATGAGGCCCTCACTGACATCCTTCTGGGCACTTGGTCCAAGCCCAGCACAGGTGCCCCTGTGGACAGGTTGATTACCCGACGCCACCGCCCGGCCCCTGGCGACCCACCTTTCCTCTCCCAACACCTTACCCCTGCGAGCTTGGTGGTCCAAGCCTCATCCTAAAAAGGCGCATTTCCTACTGCTCCCCCAGATAGGGAATCCAAGAAGCTGGACCATCTTGGGAAGATGTATTCTTTTGCCATCTCATGACTGTGGTCGGTGAACACCGCATCTCTCTTGGGCCGTTATACACACATGGTGTGGGATACGGTCGTGCAAGTGCTGTCACAGTGCCAGAAGGAGGCATGGGCCATGCTAACCTGCGCTGTTGCAGAGGGTCGGGATGCAACAAAGTTCACCATCCTGTGTAGGCTGGATACCGCGGACTCACTGGGTAGAACAGTTTCCACGTCGGTAGCCCTGAGGCACTATGCCTGGCTGAGAACATCTGGCTTCTCTGGGGATGTCCAATCTGCCGTTTTAGACATGCCCTTTGATGACCGTCAACTGTTTGGTGATAAGGCGGACAACACGCACAAGCATTTTAATGACTCCAGGGCTATGGACAGATCCTTGGGCAACGTCTCGCCCCATACAGTCTGCCTTTCGCCCCCTTCATGGCTTGGGAAGGGGTGCCCCACCACGTTTCACCCAGAGCCATAGGGTTGTGCAAGCTACCCAGCCTCTGCGTGGCCGGGGATGTGGGACCCAGCTACCCCTCCCTTAATACCACTAGTACTCCATCGCATGTCGGAGGATCACTTGGCCCTTCTCCACCATGAAGTTACAGCTCTCTTGGACAAGGGAGCTTTCGATAGCGTCCCTGTGCCAGAAGTAGGTCGTGGTTGCTACTCCCACTACTTCCTGGTACCCAAGAATTTCAAAGGCCTGCATCCTATCTTTGACCTCGGGGACGTCAACCGCTTACTCCGGAACGGGAAGTTCAAAATGTTAACCTTGCTTCAGGTCTTGTCTGCCCTCGACCCTGGAGACTGCATGGTAGTGTTGGACTTGCAGGATGTATCCCCGTCTTGCCTGGCCCACCGGTGTTACTTACGGTTCACGGTGGGCCACAAGCATTTTCAGTTTACCGTGCTCCCCTTTGGCCTTATCAGCGCCAACATGTGTTCACGAAAGTGGTTGCAGCTCATCTGCACAGATCAGGGGTTCCAGTCATCCCAAATCTCGACTACTGGCTGTTGAAGGCGGGCCTGCCCCAGGCTGTTGTCTCCCACCTCCAGACTACGGCGGACCTCCTGTATTCGCTGGGGTTCACAGTCAACGTGCCAAAGTCACACCTGATTCTGTGTTATAAGCTCCTTTTCATCAGAGCGGTTCTGAACACTGCACAGTTTCGGTTCTATTCCCCTCCCACCCCAATCGAGCAGCGAGTCCCGGATATTCTGGCTATGATACCAATGTGCAGTTTCGGTTCTATCCCCCTCCCACCCCAATCGAGCAGTGAGTCCGGGATATTTGGGCTATGATACAAATGTTTCAGCCTCTATCCCAGATTTCGGTAAGAATGACGCTGAGGCTGCTGGGCCTCATGCATCCTTTGAGGCATTAATGCAGATAGGAACAATAATTTTGTGTATCTGTGCATCTCGGGGTTTGACAATATCCTTAATAGCACCACGTTAACTTTGCTTGGAGCAAAGGGGTGCTAGGTGGCGCACGAGCGGAATGGCTGTCACAACATGAGGCTCCCGCAGGTCGGCTTCTCTATATGGCATTTATCCTGCTCCAACTGGTGTAACATTTGAAATAGTGTGGGGCAGCTCCCCCCACCTTCTGGAACACAGCGGTGTGGCATTGTCAGCAGCGTAAGGTGTCTGGTGCTGAAAAATAATGGCTGGTGCTGTGGATCAGCGTTGGTGACAGACGCGCCTGGAGCTCCCGTGCGGCAAGACAGACTACGTGAGGACCGGGGTCCCCACGTGGAGGGCAGGCCGGATCGCTTTACCGGAGGCAACAAGTGAGCGGCGCCCACGCCCCGGAGTGTCTGCCCGTCAAGGAAGATCGATGGACGGTGACTGCGACTACACGCCAGAGAGGTGAGCGGAGCGCCACCTAAACAACAGGGGAGGACTTATGGGGCACAGAGATTGACAGCGCCATGACGGGATGAGGAGGCGGCCAAGTCAGTGACGGGCGCAGAGAGTTGGTCCTTCTCTGTCCATACACATCACTGGCCCAGCAACTGAAATTGGATTTAGCCTGTCGGCGGCGCCCCAGGGTAGGCGAATATACAGCGACAACCCGTGCTCTGTATAACATGGTGCTTTGGAAGTGATGTGCGCTGTCATCCCTCTGCACATGTGAAAGAGAGACAAGAGAAAAATGTGTGCAGCAGAGGGCACTTTCTATAAACAATATCTGTACTGCAGGACATGACAAGGTATCAGGGGAGTTCCTCATCCTGCATGGCTGTGCGACTGGCACCCTGCACTGAGAGAATTTTCACAGAGGAAGTTTGACTGCGTAGAGGTGTGCTAGTAATAATAAAGGGCGCGGAGTGGCCAGATACTATTGTTGGTGCCCCCTGCTGGGAATAGGGGCATGCTGGATCAGCTCTACATATTGGGCAGTGGCAGAGTGTGCTGGGCATGCTCAGGGCCTGCGTGGCGGTGGTGTTGAAGGGCTGGTATTAAGTACTAATTTCCCATTGCAATTGGCCTGGGGGAGAGACACCGCAAGGGTACACTACGGAAGACGCTAACCACCACTGGAGGCTGTATGGGTAGATATATCCGAATAGCATGGACGCCTTCTCCCCTGTAGGGAACCCAGACTGATATCTCTGCGTTGGGAGGTGAATAATAGACGACCATCCTACTGTGCAGTGGTAAAGTACTGGTGCTGCAGATTGTGTGGTGTTGGACACTTTAGGGTGTTGCGGCACACGCCAGAACCCAGACGCAGAACGGCGTGTGGTTGGTGCTCTGCTCAATTTAGGTAGTCCACGAGACAGCAACAAGCCGAAGTAGATCTCGAAGGAGCACCCTCACAACAGGAACACCAGCCAACGTCTGGAGATGATTTGAAATCGATATTGCTGGAGGTGAGGCAAGGATTTGCGACCATTACGGATAAAATGGATACAATGTCAACGCGAATGGATGCAATAGCCCGCCGGATTAAGGGCCAGGAGACGCGCATAAAAGAGACGGAACAACGTATCTCCAGTGTTGAAGACACCACCAACCAGGTGCAGACAGCGATGGCGCAAATCGATAAGTTGCTTAAAATTATAGCGTCTAAGAATGAGGACGTAGAAGCGCGTAGTCGAAGAAATAATATTCGTGCCTTAGGAATTCCGGAGAGCACAAACACGGGCAAGATGGAGGAGTATATAGAAAAATTGCTAGCAGCAGTGGTGGGAGCGGGATTATTATCCCCTCATTTTATAGTCAAAAGAGCACACAGAGTCCTTGGACCACGACCGCCGCCGGGGAGTACTCCGAGGCCCATAATCGCCAGATTGCTCAACTATAGGGACAGATATGTTGCTTTACGGGTGGCCAGGCAGGAAAAACAATTGAACTATGAAGGGATATCGTTTACAATGTACCCTGATTTCACCCTGCATGTATAGGATGAAAGGCGTACATTTTTGGGGGTGAAACAAAAGCTGAGACGAGCACAAATCGATTACGCCCTTCTCAATCCAGCTCGTCTCCTTGTTACCCACCAGGGGACTCAAACGTTTTTCACAAGGCCTCAACAGGTGGAGGAATTTCTCAAACAGCTTCGCAAATAGAGAAGACAACAACCAACGCCGGAGGATTCACTTCGCTCTCACTCTCCGGAAGTGGAATGAGCACTGCAGTAGGAGTACTCTAGCCGGTGGAGGGAGATGTCTCACGGCACATGGTTATAGTTCTGTCTAAATTACTGTATATGATTGCTGGATAACGAAACTGTATACATGAGGACAATGGAACTGATACTGATTGACCCCACGTATGGGGGCTGAGTTACCTCTGTAACTGACCACCCTCATAGTCGATCCAGGGACCATTAACGCGATGAACCATACTGGGTCTGACGAGAGGTATTCGTTGGCCACCCAGCTGCACGACCCCGCCTGGGAATACCCCACTATTGTTCTTACCTTGTTTTTGTTTTTCTAGATCTTCCTCTCAAATTCGAAATGGGAGAGGTTAGATCTAATTGAGTATGTAGAAGAGTTGAGGGAGTTTAGGGAGGGGGGACATTAATAACTGGCATGATTGGGATGCTTCAGTGGGTGGGGGAGGGAAGGGCTGGGAGTTACAAGGTTACAGTGATTCAAATGCAAGTATTGTCTTGCATGTATATGTCTCTCACATTATGCGAAATTGGGTATGTATAAGTTCACAATGCATCCCTGAGATGGATACAAGAAGGTACAATTGCACAGGAGGGTAGCACCATGATAAAGGTGTTGTCTTGGAATGTGCAGGGCCTGGGAAATCCGAGGAAGCAGAGACAGGTGCTGGCATATTTAGATAGGCAGCAAATAAATATAGCCCTACTGCAGGAAACCCACCTTAATCCCGGAGTCACAACCACCTTTGCAAGCAAATGGGCGAGTTGGCGGCTCTTCTCCTCTTACTCCTCCTATGCCCGCGGCACAGCCATACTGTTTAAAAAACAAACCCGGGGGGGAGGAGCCAAGATGGCCGACAGGACGGACGTGTAGGCTCCCGGCTCCGCGAGCCTCTCACTCCCGCACCGGCATCCTGCTATTAATCCTGAATATATGTTGCGGTGACACGATGGATTAAACGCGCTGCTTGCAACCACGCTCTTCCGAGGTCTCTGCTGGCTGTTTGGACGGAGAACTCGCTGCGCAAGCCGGCTGCCGTTGCTACCCCTGGACCCTGCTCCGATCGCCGCTGTTGCACCTGCTCTACCGGTGTCGGTAAGACGGCTTGTGGAGGCGCCGATGTTCGAGGTAGCGCTGCTGCCTACAGAGGGAGACGGTGTGGCCCTTTCCCGATCCGGTGGGACTCCCTGCTTGGTGGCGATGTGTACTGGCGGGACAGGATCCCTTCCCCCTTCGCCTCTCTTTGTTGTGTTGCTGATGGGCTGAGTCGACTCCATCTTGCGGTGCCTTCTCTGCCTGAGAGCGGCCTAATGGTCCGGCGGCGAAGGGGCGCTCATTGTGCACCGTTCTGAACAGTGAGCCGGGCTTTTACCGGCGCCCCTGCCTGATGCTTCTTGATACCGACGTCGCCCCTCTCCCTCCACTGTGATCCTATTGAGGTGGTGAAGATGGCGCCGGTCTCTAAAGACGGGGAGGAGAGCGCTTCTCTGTCCCCGGTACGCCCTGTCCCGCCTGCCCTTGCCCACCACGACGGACCGACGATGTCGACCCAAGGCTCGTTTTGTACGGGACTGCAGCGGGTCCTGAATTGTGGTGATATTCTGGGGGCCATTGCGGACTTAAGGACTACATGGCAGCAGAACGCTCGAAAGCTGGGTCGCAAGATTGACGAGGCGACATTTGCACTGGGGCGCCTGAGGCGATCTGGCTCCCTGCCGCCTACAAATACTCCTGAAATGGATACTGTGTCTCAGCAAGCGTATACAGTGAAGCGGGCGATCCCTGGATACAATGACTCGGATCTACCCATCGATGGAGACTCGGTTACATTGTCTCTCCCCACCCCGAGACCTGAGACTCTGCCTCTGCAGTCGCTGCCTTTACATCGCTTGCTGACTCCCTGGCTGTTGGTCCTCCCTGCTGCTCTTGCCCCCGGAGCCTCTTCTCTTCATCGACTAAGTGTGCTTCCTCCTGTAAGCGTTGATACGCTCGTCCTTTTTGACACTGGACTTACTGGTGAATGGGGGCATCCATTCCATCCTCTTATGCTGCTTCTTCATCGGGGACGGCCATCTTGGTTCTTTGTTCTGCTTTCGGCTTGCTTTCAGCGGTGCCCATGTTTGGAAGGTTTTCAACGCTCAGGCCAGGGTTGACGGCATTCTTTGCGCTGATTTTGTTTGCTTGGCTGGCGGAGACCCGGACTGGACTATTATCTTGGAATTTCTTAATACGCTCTGTGTAATGTTTTTCCCCACATAAGGCTGTAACTGATGGGCACAGTTGCTGACTCATGTCTATGGGGTGGGGATTCCTGTGGACAGGCAGTCCGGGGGTAAGTGCTGATGGAGACGTCTCCACTATGTTTTACTTGTTCTGCTGGTTAGGACCTGGACTGTATCACTCTTTGGATGCACTGAGAGCCTATAGTAGTGCTATCATTCCTCACCTACGGCTGCAATTGACTTGTTTTTTTGTGGGTTATAATTGATGGGGCGTAGATTTGGTGCGGGCTGGGAGTCCGGGTTTAAGTGTTCCTGGCCCTCCTCCGGGCTTATGTTTCTTATGGGAGTTTAGATTAGGATTTTCTTCTTTTACTCTCTATATTTCAGGTATTATTGCACTTCTTTTTTCCTTTCTTCTCTTCTTCTTGTACTAAATTTCGGGTTTATTGGGCGACAGACACACTGCTGGGGGGGGGGGTAGGCCGTAGCCTCTGCATGCGTGTAGGGTGGGGGTTGGGGGAGGGGTTTTTGGTTTTCTAGTTTCGGTTTTTATGGTGCCTTGTTTTTTCTTCTTTCTTTATTTTTCTCTTTACTCCATCTTGGGTCTGTGTTGGGACTGAGAGCGGGCGGGTGGAGGTGAACGTCTGTTAGGCTGTGAGTCTTATTACCCCTGTTGTTCACATTTTGAGCCCCCAGGCCGCCTGCGGGAACTTGACTCTTGGGTTGTTGAACTGTATGGTGGAAGTACCGCTATTGTTACGCTTACACCTACACGGACCCTGCTTCTCTAACCTTAGTTTTGATTTTGCATTAAAACAGGAAAGTCGGACTTAAATGGTTGCAACAAAAAAACTTTAAAAATTAACCTTCAATGCTCCTGAGACACGATACCACGTTGTTTTACAGTGTAACTCTCAATGTTTGCCTATGACCCTCATGTGCTATTGTGTCGCCGTAATGCATGCGCCAGTGCTTCAACAGTTTTCGTGGCCGGCCTTATGGTTGTAGGCCCGTATTTGTACTTTTACCACTGCACAATAAAGGTTTTCAAAAATTAAAAAAAAAAAAAACAAACAAACCCGGTTTGAACTGGTGGGAGCGATAGAAGATTCGCATGGCAGGTATATTGGGTAGAGATTCAGTGACAATTGCAAACTATTATGGTCCCAACACGGACAGTCCCAGCTTCTTTACTGAAATGTGAGGCAAGATTCTGACGGTGGACTCCACTCATATAATTTGGGGGGGATTTCAACATTGCATTACATCCGCAGCAAGACAGATCCAATGTGGCTACACATCATTATACCAATGCATAGGAGGCGCTACGGGGCAGAATTGAGGAAGGTGGGCTGATTGATAGCTGGAGACACACACATCCGCAAGTACAGGAAGACACACACTTCACATCCCACCGAGGGTCATGGGCGAGGATCGATTACTGTCTACTTTCGAGGGGTCTGGGGTCAGATATTTGAAGTGTGATGCACTTGGCTAGGACATTCTCCGACCATTGTCCAGTAAAGGTATCGCTCACCCCACTGGGTTATAATAGACCTAGGCCGACTTGGAGGATGCAGCCCACAGCCCTGTTAGATATAGTCTTCCAAGCGGAATTGGGGGAGGAAATTACAAATTTCTTTATTAGAAACAAGGGCTCAGTGAAAAGTGTCGAACTGATATGGGAGGCTTTCAAAGTGACGATAAGGGGATTCTGTATCTCAAATACTTTTGGGGTTTCGAAAGATATACGGACCACGCTACAGACTTTGGAACAAGACTTGCGAGGCCTGGAGAGACGGATGACTCTGGGGAAGACAGGACAAGTACTAAAGAACTTCTGGGAGAAAATCTCTGAGTATGAAGACACGGCACAGAGGGAGTCAAAATTTAAGGGACGCTATTGGGTGGCCTGCAGATATAGGGAAGGGGAACGGCCGGGCAGAGCGCTAGCAGAAGTGACGAAATGTCCCCATTTCAATTCACACATCTTAGAGATACAGGGGCCTAACGGCCTGATGCAACATGATACCTTAACTATACTAGACATATTTGTCACGCATTACAGGAAGCTGTACTCATCTCAGAGAAGTGGCACCCTTGACCTCGATGATTTTACTGGTGAGGTAGCACTTGCCTGGCTTGGAGATACGCAACAGGAATTTCTTAATATCCCATTTGAAATAGATGAGATTAGAGAAGCCATAATACAACTGAAGAATGGGAAGGCGCCAGGTTCAGATGGCCTGACAGCTGAATTTTATAAAAGTTACATCGACATCATGGCACCGGTGCTAAAGGAGGTGTTTGAGGAATCCCTAGAGGTAGGACTGCTTCCCCCCTCGATGAGGGAAGACGTAGTTACGTCCTTGCTAAAGCCAGGGAAATCCCCTGAATCTTGCGACTCATACCGGCCACTATCGCTGATGAATTGTGATACAAAAATATTGGCGAAGGTTCTGGCTAATCGCCTCACCCTCCTAATGGACTAACCTTTGCTCCCAACCAATCAGGGTTTATTGCGGTCAGAGCCACATCCCATAACCTCAGGACCCTGTTCTTGTTGATCCAGACCGTGGCTCCCGATTTCCCACTTGCCACAGTATTCCTTGACGCGTCCAAAGCGTTTGACTCAGTGGAGTGGGATTATTTATTTGGAATCTTGCAGAGGATGGGGTTCCCGCCCCTATACTTATCCTAGCTTAAATTATTGTACCATCAACACGCTGCCAAGATATTGATAAATGGACACGTGTCCCAGCCACTTGTCATCTCCAGGGGTACCCGTCAGGGGTGTCCGCTTTCCCCTCTATTGTTTGCTCTTGCTGTGGAGCCGCTGGCTGCCAGACTTCGCAAGTTACACCAGAATAAGGCATTTCGCTGTAGTCTGAGGCATATCTTAATATCACTATATGCCGATGACATGATGCTGTACGTTCGAGATCCTCAGCATAATATAAACCCCTTATTGCGAGAATTTATAAAATTTGGCAGATTATCTGGAGTTAGCATCAACTGGGGTAAATCTCAGATATTCCCCCTCAAACTGGCAGTGGTTCAGTTCCCTTCAGATTTCCCATTAGAATGGTGCACTACAGACCTACGATATCTAGGCATACAGATAACTAGGGCTAGAGACGAAGTCATAAGAGCGAACTATGGAACTGCTATAAAGCGACTAAATACTAAGGTCACACAGTAGATTCCCTTACCCCTTTCGTTGGCGGGGAGAGCATCCCTTATCAAAATGGTCATACTTGCACAGTTTCTTTATTTATTCCTCAACATCCCATATCACCCAGGATGACTTTTTTTCATGACGTTATGCTCTGAACTCATTAGACAGCTCTGGGGAGGGAAATAATCCAGGCTTAAGTGATCGATATTAACCTCGCCGTATGAGCTGGGAGGTTTTGACATTCCTGATTTTGAGACATATTATTTAAGCACGCAAGCACATTACACCTATTATTGGGTGCACCCCCCTCGTTACATGCCGCAAATAGCTGTAGAGGATTGGCTTGCGGATCCAATTCCACCAAGTGGACTGATACATGGACATATGTGCTCCCGAACGACGCCACCTACTACTATCACCAGCACAATATATGCCTGGAACCAGATAACCACTATCATGACCATGCCTCTCCTCTACTCCCCTCGACTTCCATTGTCGCATCATCCCAGTCTAGCTCTACTACAGGAACAGGGATTTCGAGACTTGTGTAAGCGGGCTCACATAGATACATGGGGAGACCTATTTCATAAGGGGACATTTCGAACTTTGGAGCATTTCCTGCAAGGGGTACAATACACACCATTAGACGTATGTCTGTATATACGGTTGAGACAGGGAATGCGCTCAATCCTTCTTGACTTCCCACAAGAGCCAGAACACTTGATACCATCACACCACATGTTGGGATTCACTGAAGGAAAACACTTGGTGTCAGGTTTGTACAACACTATACGTATGCACAGGGTAGGACTTCCCAATCCAGCGAGGACACATTGGGGTGAAGACCTAGGGCGGGAAATCACTGATGAGCAGTGGCGGTATTGCTGTTTGCAAACAGCAGAGATCTCGGCAAGCTGTAGGCTGAGAGTGATACATTATAAGTACTTACACCGCCTATACTACTCCCCGATGAAGAAATACAGATTCAAGCTTACTGAGAATGACAGGTGTGAGAGATGCCAACAGGGTGGGATTCATACATCTGGCCTGGAGGTGTCGGAGAGTACAAGAATTTTGGGACCACGTATTTGTGGCACTTGAAAAAATGATATCTGGTACAAGATCCATTACTTGCCCTACTTGGATACACGGCACAGATACCTAAAACATATAGGAAATTCCTTGCTATATCGTTGTTATTGGCAAAGCGGAGAGTGGCATGTAGATGGAGGAGGGGTCGCACCCCTAAGTTCAAGGAAGGGTTAGTGGACCTAATATATTGTCAGGAGCAGACAACCACATATACCGAGTTACTACCACGAGCCTCTAAACCTAAAGACATATGGGGGCCACTACAAGGGTATCTTTCATCCCAGACTCCCGAAGACACTACTACCACAACACTTAATGATGAATGAATAATTTGAGGAGTGTTTCCCAAAGCATCCCTTGTTTAATTCTCGTGCATGCCTGTCCTGATGCTCCAGTTCAGACAAGAGGAACCCAGCATTACTGCAATGGAAGAGGGGTGTTTGCCTATGTATCTTGAGTCTCAGCCCTGAGATACTCCGAATATACTACTGCATTGTATATCCCCAGAGTCCTGTGTCACTGTTTTTTTTTTGCCACTCATTGACCTATGTTGATTATTGTATTACCTTATGCATGGTGTTGAAGACGGACTGTGCACTTGCAGAGACTACCAATGATATGCTCTGAATCACTGTGTACTATATTGCATTGTATTACTGTAATGTACTTAAAATCATAAATAAAGTTAAAAAAATAAAATAAAATAAAAAACTTTGCTTGGAGCTACCAGACTATGCTCTGGCCAAACTTCAGTGATACAAAATGTAGCCGTCTATCTGCTTTATCATCTGAAGAAGAACGATCATGTGTCTCATGCCTGTAGAACAGAAGATCCACTTCAATCAATCAATCAGGAGTTTATATAGCGCAGCTACTCACTTGTGAGGATCTCAAGCCGCTGCGGGGGGAGAATTGGGGCTGCTGATCTGTCTGGGCATGGAGGTTTAGACGAAGAGCCAGGTCTTGAAGTCCTTCCTGAATTAGGTAATCGACGGGGATTGCCTGAGGTGGAGGGATAGGGTGTTCCAGGTCTTGGCGGCGTGGTAGGAGAAGGATCTTCCCCCGGTTCTGGTCTTGTGGATCCTTGGGTCAGAGGCCAGGGCAAGTTGAGCCGAGTGAAGTTGTCTGGCGGGTGACATGTTTTATATGGTGCACAAAGCCTATATGGATCTTGACCATTCTGGTTTGGCTTCTACTTCAGCCCTTATGCTCTTGTTTGTTCCGTTGGCTGGGTAAACATGCTGCTGATAAAAGTACTTAAAATGAAAAAGAAGCAGGCCGGAGAGAGATATTTTAGATTGTTAGGAATAAAACCCTTGGCTAAACTTCTACTACACATTGGAAAGTTGGACTCATTTTGCTTTTAAGTCTGTCTGACAACTTTCTTGTTTCGATCATCTAAGTAAGTATTTGATGTGTGCTGCTGATCACTTGATAATTATGCTTTTGTTCTTCAGTACCAAGAAGACATTTCTGGTCATTGTCTACAATCAGTCAGCAAAGGTGGTGAGGAGATTAATACTCCAACATGATTTTGCTAGAGCTCGGGTGAAAAACTCATGCATTGAGCACTGGCAATTCTGCTGCTGCCTTTCTTGATGATCCCTCCATTTAGTCCTTCCTCAGAGCCCCGACGACTCTTGTGAGTTTGTGTTTAAAGTGAAGTCACTATGTACACACACTTGCAGTGTGTGTGTGTGTGTGTGTGTGTGTGTGTGTGTGTGTTTTGTTTTGTTTCTGGCTGAATTGATTACATTAGATATATTCAGGCTATTTGCTTAGCTATAGGTGATGGCTGATTTAATGGCAGGAGCAATCTCGCCTGCATTAATACACTATTGTGTGTGTTGGTGGATCTGTGCTTGTCCTATGGTGGGTGTTTGAATATATGATGGCAGTGTGTTGGCAAATGATGGATGTGTTGATGTACAATGGTGGATGCGTGGGCTTCTGATGATGGATGTAAGTACATTTTTTTGAGGTTATAAGTGTACGAACATGGCTGTGTGGTTGTCTAATAGGGAGTGAGTGAGTGTGTGTATGCTGGTGCAGCCATGCAATTTGTGTGGTGGTATGCATATGATAGGCACTGGATACACAGTATGAAGGCGGGTTCACATGTTGGATTTTTAGACATGTATATGATGATGGTGGTTGTGTTGGTGTAAAATGTAGTTTTTTTGTTTTTTTTGTTTTTTTTTTAATTTGTTTTTATTGTTGCATCATAATAATTGATCACATAGAGAGAATCAGCTGCTGGCGTGGCTTCAACATTCAGCCGCGGTCAGCCGTGCGCGCAACTTTTCTGTGTAGAAACTTGTGGAATGTGACATTTCTTCTGTGGAACAGTACAGATCAATCAGATATATTCCCAGGCTGGGGTCTTATAATCGTGCTCCGTAAGAGAGAGGGGAGGATATTAGTGGATACATGAATGCCCGCCTTGGCGGCGTAAGATCGGGGTCTGTACAGTTCCTATAACTGTCTTACTAGTAACTGGGGAAACACAACTGTGGGGGGGAGCATATAGGCGTTAGCAGGCAGACGGTAGAAGAAGAGCAGGTGTCGGATGTTGGGAGAGTAGGGGTTCCCTCAGAGTGCGCCCATGTCAAGGTGGCGTAGTCAGGGATCAGGGGCATACCATGTTAGTGTTTAGTGGAATGGTTAGCGTGGGGTCAGGGTCTTGGCTAGGAGCTATGTGGTCACTCGGGAGAGGGAGGGGGTGGGGGGTGGGGGGGGGGCCGTAGGTGGGTCTTCTGTGCGCAGGGACTGCCGGAAGCTGTGCAGGAGCATGGCCCATTCCATGGCGATGGGATGTTTACGCGCGCCCCTGGCTTCTTCTTCCCTGAGGGCATCCTCCTCCGCCGCCGCCCACTTACAGACCGCTCCCCTCCAGGCCGCTATAGGGGGGCCCTCCGGGGATCGCCAATGCATAGCTATACATCTGTTTGCCAACAGCAACGCCAAGGACACGAACCGCCTGTGTACAGGTTCTTGCTTAGGGATATGTAGGATGCCTAGTGCGCTGGATTCCCATGAGGCTAGTGTTGTGAGGCCCGTGAGATCTGTCAATGTGTCGTGCACTGTTTTCCACAGGGGATGGAGGTCGGGGCAGTCCCAGAACATGTGACGGAGATCTGCATCGGGGGATCGGCATCTGGGGCAAAGGAATTGCGTGGATGGGTAAAACCGCTGTAGGCGCGCCGGTGTAAGGTATGCCCTATGTAATATGTAGTATTGGATGTTTTTGAATCGGGCATTCCTGGAGACGCGTTTCGGGGCCTCGAGCGCCTTGGTCCATTCTGAGTCGTGTAGTGGGCGACCGATGTCCTCCTCCCAGGTGGCTCGCAAGGCCGTCAGAGGGGTGTGCGAGAGTTCCTGGATTGATTTGTACAGCCAGGTGACCAGGTGGCGTCCCACTCCCATGGTTAAGATAGCATGTATTACTGGGTGCGTGTCTGGTTCTCCTGCCCTGAGATTATGGTAGGGGCGGAATCCCTCGAGTAGCTGCCGATGCCTGAGAAATTGACCTGGGGGAAGGTCATATTCTGCAGCCATCTGAGTGATTGGTTTCAGCTGTCCCTCCTCGAAGAGCGACTCCATATCCGTGATGTCGCAACGCGTCCACTCAGCCAGTATCGGCGCTGAGAAATAGGAGTCCTGTCTGGGGCAGCCCGCCAGCGGTAGCAACGGGGAGTATGGGGTCCTGGCTGGGGCCATCCGGTGGATCCGCATCATACATTGGCGCGCTATCGCGACTTGGTGGGGGTATGTTCGTCTGGGTTTGGTACCCGGGAGAAGGAGACGGGTGAGCTCCGGGGTCGGGACTCTACCGGTCGGGGTGAAAGTCTCTTGGGTGTAGCGATCCGCTGTCCAATACGACAGCCATTGAAGCTGTGCCGCCAGGAAGTAGGATTCGAAGGAAGGAGCTCCGAGTCCGCCTAGTGTTGTGGGGAGTTGGAGGGTTTTCAAGGCCACTCTGTGTCGGTTCGCGCCCCAAATAAGGGTGCCTAGGAGAGAGTTGAGGTCTCGAAAAAAGGATCTGGGCGGCACCACCGGCAGGTTTGTGAAGTGATAGAAAAGGCGGGGGAGCATCACCATTTTTGCCAGGGCTATCAGTCCTATCGGGGCCAGCGGGAGCTTGTTCCAGAAGGCTACAGTCGGACGTAGGTCAGCGAGCACCTTCCGGTGATTGCCATCGAAGATGTCTGCCGGAGAGTGGTACAAGCGGACACCGAGGTACCGAGGAGCCTCCGCGGACCACAAGATTTTATGGGTTCCCAGCTCAACGTTCCGGGGAGGCAAGTGCGGGTGGAGGGGGTAGATCGTGGACTTGTCCCAGTTCACCTGGAGTCCCGAGGCGTCCGCAAACTCTGTCAGCGCCACTCCTATGGGAGTCAGATCCGCCTCTATGTCACGGACATATAGTAGGAGGTCATCTGCGTACAGAGAGACGCAATGCGTTCCGTCCGCCAGCGGGATGCCCCAATGGACTCCCTCCTGACGCAGTCTGACCGCCAGCCGTTCAACTGCTAGGGCAAACAACAGGGATGACAGGGGGCAGACCTGTCTTGTGCCTCGGCGGACCTCGAATGCAGAGGAGATGTGTTTCCCAATCCGCACTCGCGTTAAGCCGGTGTACAGGAGGCGAGTGTATGCCATGAGTGTCGGGCCAACGTTGAGACGACTCAGGGTCGCGAATAAGTACGGCCAAGTGAGAGTGTCGAACGCCTTTTCCAGATCCATAATCAGGCAAGCGGCGCGTGGGAATCTGTCCCGAACCTGATCCTGGACATGGAAGACGCGGCGGATGTTCTGTGAGGTGTTCCTGCCTGGGACGAACCCACATTGGTCAGGGTGGACCAGCGGGCAAATGACCTGGGCGTACCTGTCAGCCAAGATCTTCCCGAGGACTTTGCAGTCCGCCGATAAGAGCGTGATAGGACGGTACGATCCCAATTGTAAAGGGTCCCTGTGGGGTTTGGAGAAGGTCACAATCACGGATTCCCGGAGTGACTGGGGGAGCACTCCCAGATGGAGAGCTGCCGCGAACATCCGAGCCAGTCGGGGAGCCAGTTGGGCAGAGAACGTCGAGTAGTACTCCAGTGGGAAGCCGTCGAGTCCCGGGGCTTTATTCCGGGACAGGGCGCGCAGCGCCTGAGTGATATCCGAGGGCGTTATTTTAGTGTCGAGCGTGCGCTTATCAACGTCTGATATCGCGGTCAGCGTCAGTGAATCGAGGAAGCGATCCACGCATGACGGAGCGTAGCGGGTTGGGGCCTCGTATACCTGTGCGTAGTGGTGTTGGAACGCCCGGAGGATCTCGGCCTGGGATCGCACCAGTATGCCCTCCGTGTTGATGATATCCGTAATTGGCTTGATCTCGGTGTCCTGCCTAGCCATCCAGGCAAGCCTTGCCCCCGTTTTGTCCCGGTCTTTGTGTACCCTGGAGGCATAGGCCCGGAAATTGTATTTCCGGAGATCGGCGCAGGCAGCTTGGTATACCGACTTCGCCTCGGCCGTGAGCGTGACAGTCTCTTCCGAGTCGTCGGTTCGTTTCGTAAGCGCGGCCAGGCGCCGTTCCGACGTGAGAAGTGTCTGTTCTAGTACGCGGCGAACCCCTGCGATTTGTTGTATGCAGTCCCCCCGTGCCACCACTTTGAATGCATCCCATTTCACCAACGTCGATGATGCCGATTCCACGTTGTTTAGGAAGTATTCCTGTATGCTGGTTTTGTGTGTATCCCTGAAGACCTGGTCTGATAAGCAGTCCTTAGGGAGGCGCCAGGTGGGGACTGGAGGGTGTGGGGGGCGCCAGACCAGGCGTAAGATGTGAGCGTCGTGATCCGAGAGGATCCGACCCAGGTAGTCCGAGGATGTTACCTTTGGGAGGATAGGTGCAGAGCATAAGAACCTGTCCAGACGGACCCGAAGGTTGTGTGGAATCGAGTGGAACGAGTAGACACGGGCCAGCAGGTGTAGGTGTCGCCATGCGTCAGTGAGTGCCCAGTGTGTGGTCCAGGCTCTGAAGAGTTCCGCCTGTCGGGGGGTTGGGGAGCCTACGGGGGGGGGGGGGTGTGATCTGTCCAGGGCGGGGTTCAGCGTGCAGTTGTAATCACCTCCCAAAATCCATGGAATGGTAGTGAATTGGGCCAGGACTACTGTGAGGTGATCCCAGAATTTATCTTGGTCAGTGTTAGGGGCGTAAATGCTGCCCAGGAGGACCCCTTGCCCATCTAGGATTCCTTCTAACAGTGCGTATCTGCCCTCCCTGTCAACCACCCGTCTAAGTGCTCGGAAAGGGGTGCCTGGCCTAACCCACACTAAAGCGCCACGAGCGAACGCTGAGTAGGTCGTGGCGCAGAAGGTCCCTCGCCATTTGGCCTACAATCGGCCCAGTTCGGCAGCGTTGGTATGTGTCTCTTGTAACAGTGCTACGCATGCTGACATACGCCTAATGTAGGAATAGACGGAGTAGCGTTTGCTAGGTGTGTGGAGACCCCGTACATTCAGCGTGAGAACGTTAACGTCTGACCATGAAGTCGCCATTGCTGTGAGTTTGTGCTTGCGAGTGGGGAACCCTTGTACCTCCCATGGATCGTGTGGTCCTGTGTTTCGTGTGTGCACCTGCGCGCCATGCTTCCGTATGTGTAGGGGAGGGTCTAAAGGGGGCTACAACAGGTAGAAACAAAGGTGGGTAACAGTCCCAATGCCAGGGATATATCACCGAGGGTGGCATATCCAAACTAGTGTCCCACTAGGGGAGAAATATAACAAAATTCTGTGGGGGTGGCAGCGAGTGTTACTGCCGGGCTTATTCGCAGATCGGGCAATTGTAGGAGAGGTGACATTCGCGCATGTGCATATGCAGCCAACTAATTGAACTTCTTTGGCGCGCAGACTTCGCACAGCGCGAGCAACAACTATAAAGAAAGAGGATACAGCAATTGTCCAATTGTTCATCCTGAAAAGGGGCCTGGTTGGCCCGCTTGGGTAGTGTCTGTGGTATGCATCACCAGGAGGGGAGATGAGATCGGACCAAATCCTGACATCGTGCCGTCGCTGTCCCGGGCCTTCTCAGGGGTGAACAGGTGTGGCTGGCTCTCCAGGTCCGAGGCTTGGGGAGAGGTGTGCAGTTCGGTCACCGCTCGTAGGGCGTCCCGTCGCTCCTGCATAATTTGTGTGAGATCGGGCGAGCCCGAGGGAGAGGGCGCTTGACTCTTGGAGTTGCCCGTCCAGGTGCGATTCATGCCTCGTCTTCTGGACCGTCGTGAGTCGTTGTGTTGTCTCTGCTGAGGGCCGGGTTTAGGGATCAACGGACAGTGGAACTCCGCCCAGTCCTGTGCCTCCTCCGCCGTGGTGAAGAATATGGATTTCCCGTTATGAAGCACCTTGAGGCGGGCCGGGAACAGTAGGGAGTACTGTAGATTATTTTCGCGGAGACGCCTTTTAACCTCCAGATAGGTCGAGCGTTGCTGCTGTACCTCGCGGGCATAGTCCGGGAACACCATGACCTGTTGGTCTTCCACTTGCAGAGGGCCCGCCACCCAGGCCGCGCGAAGCACCGCATCCCGGTCCCGGAAATGTAGGAACTTGGCCAACATAGGGCGTGGAGGCAGGCCCGGCTTGGGCTTCCGGGCGGGGACCCTGTGTGCTCTTTCGATTGAGAAGAACGCTGACCGCTCCGACTCGGGGGTAAACGATCTGGTCCATGATTCCATATAGGTCAGCGGGTCCGAGTTTTCAATCCCCTCCGGCAGTCCCAGGACGCAGATGTTGCATCGTCTTGAGCGTCCTTCCAAATCGATTGTGCGCTCCTCGAGGGCCGCCACTCGGCGCATGACTTCCTTCATGTCTGCTTCTTGCGTTTTCACCGTGGGCTGAAGCGCTGCCACGTTTCGCTCTCCCTCTTTCACTCTGTCTGCCAGTTTGCGGTGATCGTCACAGATTAGGCTGATGTCCGTTGTCAGGGCGCCCAGACGTTCCTCCATAGAGAGCCGGGACATTTCGATCGCCGCCAGTACCTGGTCCAGTTTCGCCGATAGCGTGGGATCCGCGCTTGGCGTGTTTGCCTGAGTCCATGTCCTTGTATGCGGCATTTTCTCAATGGCCGTTTCGGGGACGGCTGTCGTCTGCGTGCCCCTCGGTTTCCCCATTGGGCTGCGGGACGGGGCGCCGTGGCGTCGTGGGGTCCTGAAGCCAAGGGTTGTTGGGGCGGGGGCCAATCCTGTAGGGATCAGGTATGCAGTCTTTGTGGTTGCCGAGGTGCCCCCGGGCTCGCCTCGGGGTCTCTCAGGGTCGGTGGTGGGGCCTGTGCTGGCGTCTGCAGGCTCACAGCAGCAGGCAGTTGGCGCGATATGGGGCTGCGCCCCTCTCCCCTCGAGGCTGTAAATGGGCTATGGCTGGAGTCGAGACCGGGCGGGCCGGGTGGAGGGCTCCTGCAGAACCGTGGTGATGAGGAGCTGGCCTTATTGTGGCGCGCCTCTGCTGCGTCCCGGGGAGGGGGTCGTCGTTGTCGCCGTCGTTGTGGGAAGGCCCTGACCAGGCCTGGTATCTAAGCCCTTTCGAGCGCCATTTTAAGGTCAGGCAGCCCGATCATTGGAGCTGTCCGCTGCGCCAGGAGTGTCTGTGCTGCTTCGTTCCCCTGTCCAGGAAGAGCGGTGCAGGATAACCGCTGGGGGTCTCAGGGGGGGGTCGGAAGTCTCTAGGGGGGGTTGCGATGAGGGCCCCCGGGGGGGGGGGGGGGCGGCACTCACCGCACGACGGGAGCTTCTCCGTCGCAGTAGGGTCCGGGCACCACGTTGGTAGTGTACTCGCCGGCGTCCTCAGTGCATGGTGGTCGGGCCGGCAGCCAACTGGGCAGGAACGCTGGTGGGGTGAGGCCCCAGTCCGGGGGTCGCCATCTTGCGCGCCGATGCGCGTTCGCCGCAGCGGGTCCAGTGTCCAACCCCCCTCCGGGAGTCAGGTGCGCCGATCTGCCAGGGGCCCCGCAGCTCCGGTCCGTGTGTGCGGCCTCCGGGGTCTCCGGTCCGGCAGCGAGGGTGCAGACGCCTCGGGTCTAAATGACCGGGGACGCGGCCGCCATCTTGCAGTCCGGCTCCCTGCTCCGGTGGTCGAGTCTTCCTCCCTGGATGCCTCTGCAGCGGGCGCGGCTCTCTCAAAGGAAGCCCCGGTGCTGTCGCTTCCGCCGGACCCTGTTGTGTTGGCTGAGGCTCACGGCGATCCCTGGAAACGGGCGAGATGCAAGCCCGATAGCGGAGCCTCAGCAAAACACCGCCGCCATCGTGGCTTGCTAAGCCACGCCCCCCCGGTGTAAAATGTAGTTAATAATCATTTATATTGTGAAACATAATTTTTGGTTTGAAGGATGTGTGTCTTTGAAAAAACGGTATCCTCTAGATTTGAGTTATGGTTGACTTGAGAATTTCATGACTTTTATTTATTTAAGTTTGATTTAGTTCAAGACAATTCTATCAAACAAATTTCATAAAACATAATCAACACCTAACATTAACAACTATAAAAAGCCTTTAAAATTTTATAATTCTAATAAACAGTTGTCACAGCCATCAACGTGATATATGTAAAATTAAGGTAGTCCGCTGCAGTGTGTACATTATTACTAATAAATGAGAGCATAAACATCGGCATCGGAAGGCGGCGAAGGCAGGACAAACAATACATGTTTAAGATCCTGGATCCACTAATGCAAGTCTAGCACATAGAAACTTCATAACATTTGCCAAGCCGTTGTGCATAGTTGTACCTCAAACAGAGACCATGTGTCTGAGCTTTATCATTAACCTTTGCAGTTCATGATTAGAGAAGCGAGCTATCTTAAATTCTGCATCAATATGAACTATTTCCCGTGTTTTAGCAATGTTTAATATCTCTCTCTAAAATGAATATCACTCCGCCATCCTTAAATTCATTGCCAGTTAACAATAACACCGAATATATAATTTTTAAAGAAAAATCTTTCGAAGAGTAAAGTAGATTTAAGACCATGGTGCACTACAATACCCAAACACCTTTTATTAGACTCTGTTTCCAATCCTACTCTATTCTGATGTCACCAATAATTATTACTCTTCTGATGTTTATGAAAAATCACAAACTTAATTTTCTCTCTATTGACCTTTAGTTAATGCCAAGCTGCAAGAGCCGACTTCAGGTCAGTAGGAGTTAGATCCATGATCAGAACATCGTCTGCATGAAGCAGGATATTGATTTTCTTTCCACCCGAAGGTGTGATGAATTTATGGCAGGAATGTGGTAGCTTGAGTAGAACATAAATATACAGGAAAAACGAGAAAGGAGCTGGCAAGCTATATTTTCAGGTGTCGTTTTGAAGTCCTTTTTAGGTCGAGCTCTCTCGACCTATTGTCGCCGAGTTGCTCCTCAAGGGAGATAGGCCGTTGCACGAGCGCCGATTTCCCATCGTGGGCGAGCACGCCCAGCCCCCCTCCCCCCACCCCCAGCCGTGCACATCTTAGTCAGTCAGCCATGCCTCTCTCAGTCGCGCGCACACACACGCAGGCATACACACACACTGCACACACACACACTCCCCCCCCTCCCCCCCATCTACTCACGGGCTCACACAAACAGTCACACACGCGCATCCACACACTCGAAGTGCCCATCTCCAGTCTCGCTAGCCTGATGCACCAAAAAAAAAACCCTACTCACCGGGCTGACTCAGGACTCCCCCGCTGCACTCCAGGCCGGTCTTTCCTCCTCAGGTGTGTAGGGTCAGCGGCTCAGGCTCGGCAGCAGGCGGGGCTCTCCATGACGAGTTTCCTAGACGTCCGATGTGCACGCTCACGGCACATGGAAACGCGCCCAGCGTGACTTTGTGTGTGCGCCCGTACAGCTGAGGTGCACGCTCACAATGTTATCCTTCGCTTGTTACTGAAGGGCATCGGTGGTGAACAAAGCCCGACTAGAAGGTGACTGCCTACCGAGTGGTCTTGGGAAGGGGAAGATTCCTGGCAGAGCACATCTTTTGGTTTTCTATTTTAGGCACCATGATATTTGATGGTCCACTGATTGTTGCTTTGACTATTTTTCAAAGTGAAATAAAGACTGCGTCATCGCTCTTAATTCTGGTATGGCCGCTAAGCGGTAGCGCGGGGTGTTAAATGCGCGAATTTGGGAGGGTCCCCTTTTCCTCCACTACGGCTACCCGACCTCAGCCTATTCGTCTTTCCCACTTGGCTACCCACCTCCCGATTTCCGCCACAAATGCCTGGCTCTTGCCACCACCAAAGTTGCCTTCCCACCTCCTCGCACAAGCTGCCTGGCAACTTTCCAGCCGGTAGGCGGGCTGCCTCCCGCCTCCATCTGTGAAGCCTGAGTCCAAGCCCCTCAGCTGGCTGCCCACCTCAGCCCTCCCCCGTGCTCCTGGGCAGCAGGAAGTCTGAAGCTGCACGCAGTAGGACTGGAGAGCCGTGCATGGGAGACCCGCAGCAGCCAAGCGCCCATCAATGAGCGGTTTAAGGAACCGGAAGAGCGGAGTCCGGACCGTGCACCAGTCCATACCACCCCTGGACAGACCGACACACGGGACAGACCGAGAGGCATCAGCCGGACCATTTACCTGAGGGGGAGGCCATACGCTCAGGATGGAAACCGGCCCGCATCGGACCATACATCTGGAAAAGTGACCGGCAGCCCCTGGCAGCTGGCACCGACCCTTGCACTTTAGAGAGACCGGCAGGCTGCACCTTGTACTAACGCCTGCCGTCAGCGCCGGGCAGTACACTTTGTATAGGGACCGGCAGTCGGAAGGCCTTGCAGCCAGAGTTTGGTCATACACTTCAAGCAGCCATCTACCGCCTTCAGCGGGTTGGATACCTGATAGAGGATCCAGCGACCACTAGGAGTAACGACTGGACGTTAGAAACGACGGGCATGAAGCCTGGGAGACCAGAACATTTCACTAGTGCCTGGTGTTAGCTCTGCCTACGTACTTCAGCTGCATCTTGGCGCACGACGTCTCTCCCATCTGACTACTGCTGTTCCCTGGATTTTGTTGCACGCGTTGCGCCAGCACCTCGCAGACTTTCCAGCTGTTCTGCTGCATGGAGCCCTAAATATTCACCATCTTGTACTATGGTTGTGTCCCCGAACTTAGAGCGACCTCTCCGCAGCCTGTGCACCCCAGGACCCCTCGGACAGTTGTCTCAGTGACCCTACCTCCAAGCAGTGGCGCTGGGCTGCGCTCGGATGTTAGCAGCAGCCCAGCACCCCGAGAGGCCTTGCCGGGGTGCAGGGGGCGCTTCCGCCCCGGGCCCAGCGCGGATTGAATGCCTTTTCAGGGGCTATGCTGGCTGGTGTGCTGCAGGCACGGCTTCACCCTACTGAGGAGGGACTATGGTGAGAAAGAGGAGGAGTCCTACGAACTGCAGATGAGTAGGTGTACCCCCAGCGGGTGAGTGTGTGGGACCGCTTCACTCCACTTCTATGTTCCTCTGTTTTAACATCTGGACCCCTGCCCCAAACTCAGTCTCGCGCTCTGTTTTATTACCCCTTTAAACCACTGTTCACTTGATGCAAAACTCAAGGCTTGTTTGCAGGGTAACCACAGTCCCCAAAATAAGCAATATTAGTTAGACCCCGTCAATCGTCTCCTTTACCAACCCCGCTAAATGTTCTCCTTAGCTATAAATATCCAGTGACTGAAGTGCCATTTCTCGACCCGATTGTCACTTACACATGTCCACATTAATTCCCCTAATTGGATTGTAAATTCCACACACTTTTTACCACCCAATTGCTTCAGTTTAGGCCACGAATTTGGCCTCACAGCACGTGATCCTTGAATTGGGCATTTCTTGTTCTCCTTGTATCTGGTACCACAACGTGACATCACTTGGAAAACCGTAATGGCACTTCCATTGGCATCTGTTTTTACTCTATTTGTCGTCCAATCGAACCCTTGCTTCATTGGACTCCTCTTGGTAACACAGTTTGGCATCTCTTAGGTGGTCCGAGTTCGGCATCTCCTGGGACTTCTCAGGTTTCCCTAGGTCCCCACTTTGGCACCTTTGGGGTCCTTTGTTCAGCACCCCATTTTATCCTTCAGTATGACCCCCACCCCCCTCAATTCTACCCCTCCCAAGTATGATGCCCACTCTGACATTCTTGAGTCCCACAGTTTGGCGAAACGTAGGGCCCTTTAATTTAGTTTTCCATTGGGTCCCTTAGTTTGGCATTATTAGGGACCATTTTAGCATGGATTTGCATTCAACTATAGCATTTTGTACCCCCCTCTAGTCTAGCAACATTGGGGCATTATGATTAGCATAATGTTTGTGTCGTGGTGGCATTTTATGGATCTCTCACTTGACCCACCCTCCCCTTCGTTCCTCCCATAATATTATGCACTTTGCTTATGCGTAGCCCCTCCCATTTGCCATCATCTGATCTTCTTAAATTGAAATCCCTTGGCTCAGCAAACTCCTTTTGATTCCCAGACCGCAGCCCCAGACCATTCCACACATCCTTTCAGGTCCCTCTCTCACACCTATGCATAGGCCCCTCCCCCCCTTCTTAAAAGTCTGCAGAGCCCTGCAGTAACAATGGACTCTGAAGGGACAAGCCTGGGCCAGAGCCGGCCTCACTCAGGACGCCACCAGAGATAGCAAGGGAGGGAAGTCGTGCTCCTGTCTCCCCAACCCATCCTGTGATTTGTCTCTGTTAGCTCTTCTGTTTGTGAGTTCCAGTTCTTTACCTTTGTGTTTCCCTTCTGTGCTTAATTTACTGCCAGGCACTTGGGTTCAGAAATCTGATAAATATTGCCAAGCTCTAAAGCAATCAGCCGACAGGATGGCTCATTGAGGGCAAGCGCCTGCTGCTGAGATCTGTGGATGTCACGCAGGTGGCCGGTTTATATCCGAACTCGGCTTTTATTTTAAGCGCATAAGAGCTGCCAACACGGAGTTACATTCGTGTTTAGGCCGGGGTTCTAATATCGACTTCCTTCCCGGTTGATTCATTTTCTGTACTTGTAGTTTAATATACTATAAAATCAGTGGTAGAACAGGTAAGCCCACAATTATTGTCATGGCGACCGGAATTTTGAGGTTTGGTTGTTATTTTCCGCATAAATATGGATTTGTCATATGATCCATCATCCACAGCAGGCAGGTTCGGGGCTCTTTACCTAGCACCAGCATTGAGTCGGCCAATGCAGATCCTTCTTTAGCGCCAAGATACCCTTCCTAAAGGCTATACATACAGCATTATTTGAAGAATTAAAAAAACATTTTCTATCTCAGAAGGCTCAAAAGTTACAAAAAACGCAGCAACACATGTTGAAGGTGGAAGGGTTGACCTGTCACATTTCTATTCCTTATTGCCGCATCTAGGCGTCCAACTGGTTCTAGTGAGTTTAAAGCGTTTGAAAGAGCAGCTGCAACCGTACAAACCTAGCAGAATGTTACGTTCAGCTACCCTCGGCCAACTGGTCATTCCTCGTACAAAGACGGTATCCTGGGGTGATCGACGCTTCTTGGTGGCAGCCCCGACGCTCTGGAATACTCTACCCCTAAACATCAGGCAGAGCCCCTCCCTCCTTCACTTCCGTAAGCTCCTAAAAACTTGGCTGTTCGATCAATGATTCCTCCGACCCCACGTTTCTTACCACAAGTAACTGGTTTTATTAGCGCCAAGACGCCCTAGGGTATATGCTGCGCTTTATAAATATCAAAAATAAATAAATAAATAAATAAATAGTATTACCCCATTATTTTGTCACTATTACACGTAAGCACTATCACACAGTGTGCTGTCTTACACCGCATAATTTTGCCACATAATTTGGCCTTCCCCACCACATAACTTGGTCATCCCAGGCTGCACAATACCAGTGGTCCTGATTATTGGGTAGTAACGGGCAGTCCTAATTGGGGTGCATGTGTATGGGGTATTTCTATGGCACAAACCTAACCCGAAGGCAGTGGAGTGGGCATTTTACAGGGGCCTCAGTGCCACTGATACTGCTTCCAGGGTGTATACCTCACTCCACATCACCATGGGCAGTGCTTCCTGTTTTGAACTTTTGACCTACAAATCACTCCTATCAACTGTTTGTCTAATTAGTTCAGTAGACCCAAACCAGGACTAGAACACCCAGATACTGCTTCAAGGGTGTATACCTCACTCCACATCACCATGGGCAGTGCTTCCTGTTTTGAACTTTTGACCTGCAAATCACTCCTATCAACTGTTTGTCTAATTAGTTCAGTAGACCCAAACCAGGACTAGAACACCCAGAATGCATTAAGTTGAGACACAAAAGCCCAAGAATGGAATCTGTCTGAAATGGCATGGACTGATGTGGTCGGTGCCCTACTTGCTGCTCAAGTGACAGCTACGCTGTGTACAGTGGGGCCTCCTAGGAAACAGGCCAGGTAACTGAACACGCATAGTAGTCCTTAAAGTCAGAGCCCCGATCGGTACACAAACATGACCACCCCTCGCGAGGTTCTTATCAGGTTTGCCTCATATATTGATGGGTGATCGTGTTGAGCAGCGCACCACAATTCTGAAAATCACCAGATACGTGAGAAAATAGTCAGCTGGACACGAATCTTAAACCAAGACGCGTCTTGTAGAAATCTATTTCCTGGAAAAAATGTATAATGCATCGATGCGATTGAGATAAAGTCGGTAAACCAGTTCCTCTCCCAGCCGGCCAGTATGTAAAATTGGAGATTTTGTGACTTAATGATGCCTTTCAAAGGAGGCAGAAAGAGCCTCACCTAGGCCTGATAATGTCGGCGTTGTTTGTCCAGCCATACCGCCCCTCAGAGCCCAGTGACCTGCTGTCATTGGATTACCACGTTTCCATCCATGGCAGCCCCCTGCGCCACTTTAATTTGATTCTTTGTGAAGGCAGGGTAGTTTATGGAGGCATTATTTTTTCGTTTATTTAGCTATACATGTCGTTTCTACCTGGCATTTTTTACATAGGCCAGTGATGCTATGCTATGTACAAAATAGGGTAATATATATATCAGATGGTGACCGAGGACTAAGCACCTAAATCTTTTTGTGGAGGGAGCTTTAAACAGAGAAAGATAACAGTAAGACAAACATGCACGTAGCATAGTAACAAGGTAGACCGATTTAGATAGTTAGAAGGCAAATAGCTCGCGGAACGCTTGCGCTATCCATATTAATGCTTAATTAGCTCATGTTTTTGCTTTGCATTCTGGGATCTGTAGGCCTGTTGTAGTATTAAAAACCCTTGGGTAATCGTCCCAGAATGCAAAGTAAAAACCTGGACTTCTCCCCCTCCCCCCCGATCCTTGCTTGCATGGTCCTGGCTCTAATATTGCTTCCTCAGCACTATTTCTTGGCTCTGCACAGGTTATATAGAGGTGCTGTTGTAGCTAAACTTTCCCCCACACACAGGCTGTTATTCAGACGCACTCCACGGCCACCAGTTTTTAGGTTTCGCCTGGCGATCCGCTGCGCAGCAGCGTTCGCGCAGGCGAAATCTTTTGAGAACAGTGTATGTGGCTTTGTCCCGCCTCTCTGTTCCATTGGCTAGCTCCATAAATGGAGGCTAGCCATTGGAAGAGAGAGGCGTCCGTCATTGTCCGAGGCGATTCGTGGGCGTTCCGGCGCTTTTTTTTTTTCATCTCGCCCCTTTTTTTGCCGTCACGGAGAGGTGGGCGTTTCCTTTTTTTTTTCTTTTCAGGATGCTTGCGGCCGCCATTGTTGATGTGAAAGCAGAGCGTTCGGTCCGCTAGAGCGGCTTGTTGTCTTTGCGATACTTCTGCTCACGGCCGTCCTTGGCTACCATACTTCTCTCTGACTCCCTGCAGCGCCTTTCACCCTCTGCACAGCCTACTGGCAATTTAGATAAGAAATGTACCAGTGTCGTCCATGATTTACAGCATGCAAAACCCACATCAGGCGCGGGAACAAGATATGGAAGCCGTGTTCCTTCCACTAACATCCTGTTTCTGGCTACCCATTTACCTCAAGTTCTCAGATATACAGATACAATTTAGGATGCAAGACTCACCGCCCCAAAATGCGGAGGTTTTGTTTTTCATTTTTCCACATGTGAGGTCCTCATCTATTACCGGTTTTCTATCTGCATTCTGGTCCCAAGATTTAATGGACTACAAGTACCAAGATGCAACGATAAACCCTGGCCAGCTTGAGGGTCTGGCACATAGAACTGGTCTATTGCGAGCTCTGGTGCACACATATTGTGGTGAAAATAGACTCGGTCATTCATGTATTTCTGAATTTGCTCTTTAAGACTGACTGCCGAGACCATCTATACATCATTCACCAACAACGGAGAAAACATCTATTTCACTTTATGCTCCTGCAGTGGCAGAGCAAGGGTGACACGTGCCCCGGTGCTGGGGCGGAGAATGGACATAATACACTTGCTGAATGGCAAAATATAACACATATCATTCCAGAGCTCCGGTACCACTGCACCTGCTGTACCATTGATAGCCTCGCCCCTGCGCCCCTGCCATCACACGTGAGACTCTTCGCATACTGACAGCAATCAACTTCCAGCCTTAAAATGATGGTCTTGTGTTTTGATGATAATATATCATTAACAAGAAATAACGGTTCGAACATCATCGACTTGGAAAATGGCGCCCGCGAGGAAGAGGGAGGGAAGAGGTGGAAAGAAAAGGAAAGAGAGAGAGACACAGGTGAAAAACCAACACAATAGAGTGGATTAACAAGTGAGCGTGGAGGGAGTGGTTACCCTGAGATAACCGTGTCGAGAAGCACCGAGACATCCTAGAATAACAGAACACAGCGCATCTCCTGCAGGCCGTCCTATCCGCCTACAAGAAGGATGTGTGCTCAGCCTCAGGAGGTAGCGGAAAGAACCGGGGGTAAGAGAAGGCCAGCGGAGGATGTTTGCATATGGCGTGTGCTTGTCTCTCGTGAACTGGCGATGATTTGACTGTGTAAACCTACAGGGAGCACCTGTGTACACTGGAATCCTGGGCCCATGTGTACCGTCAGAGGTTCTGCGTCTGAGTGTACCGGACTTTAAGAGCCACATGCGCCTCTGTGTACTATGAAAGACTCTGGGGCTTATTTACAAGCCCTGTGCGCCGCCGGTGCGTCACTTTTAATATGGCAAAAATGTGACGTACCGGCGGTGCAAGGCACATGTAAATAAGCCCCTCTGTGTACAGAGAGCCACTGAGTACACGCGTTCCGAGAGTCCATATCTATGTGCACTGTAAGAGGGGCTTTCTACAAGTTTGAGTATCTCTGAACACAGTGAGTGCATGCACCCAGTATGTGCCTGCATTTATTTCTGTGTACACCAAGGGTCTGTGCTTGCGTGCATGCCCGTGACTCGTAATTCTGTGCCTATATCTACGTGCAGTAAGTGACTGTATCTTAATGTACAGTGAGTGGCTGTGTATATTTGGGGAACAACCTGCCCGTACCTCGTCGTGTCGTACCTCTGTGCGGAGAGTCTATACGTCAGTGCTCAGTATTTGACTGAAATCATGTGTACACCGCATGTCTGTGTCTCTTCTGTGCCGCTTTCTGTCTAACCCTGCCTCACTGTACGAGTGCTAACACCAAGTGTGCCATGAATGTCGTGCATCTCCGTTCACACGTTGGCAGCGAGTGTACAGCGAGCACCCAGGGGAGCACAGAGCCATGTTGGGCTCGGGGGGATCTGCTTGTGATGACCACGCTGTACCTCCATAACAGCCTGTTATATACCTCTGGGTTCGCGTGTTTCCACGTCGTTGTGTAAAATGATAGACCAGTAAAGCCCCCTCTACTTCCATTTTGTCGAATTCCTCGAACCGGTGTGTACACATGTGGCACTTCCTTTGTGCACCATGCACCTATGCGGACAGGACTGGGGGCACCTCGGTCTAGGGGTGAGCATGGAGGGCGATGTAAGCCCACATGCTAAGACTGAAGACACTGGAACACGCATTATAGAGGAGTGTTGCGCTATGCCAACTTGAGCACCGTTACTCGGGCGCTGTGTAGAGAGATATGAAGGAACACGTCACCAGAAGAGGAGCCAGACAGAATTGAATCTCTGCAGTGCTGACTCATCCTCCAGACCTCGAAAGGTCAATAAAAATAGAAGCCTTTTGTCATAGAAACAATAGGTTCCTGTTCTTCACGGTGCTACCAATAGGTAAAAAAACACAGAAGTGCAGTAGCAAGCATTATATAAAACAAAATATGATGATGAGAAGGTGGATTGTTATTATTAAGGGAAAACATGCTACAGCATGACATAACTGCTGCACTTGTTATTCACGGAGCCACATATTGGGGAACTCTCTCTCGATATATATATATATATATATATATACACACACAAATATATACACACACACACACATATATGTATATATATATATATATATATATATATGTATATATATATATGTATATATATATGTATGTATGTATAAACATGCACACACACATTTATGGCACATGACCACCTGTACTTAGCGACGCTACGATGTGTTAAAAACTAGTAGCAACCACTAATAAAGGTATTCTTATATTAAAAAATAATACCCTTAAGCTTGGTTAACAATGCTTTAAATTGTTCAAAAGCATACGCTTCAATAAAAGAATATATTATTATTCCATAATCACTATTAAAAAGCATCTCCTTTGATTTGTAGTAATAATTGCGCCTGCTTCCACAGCGCCACATTTGGCAAAGTGGAGTTCTATATAAAACGCATTCTCACTTACCACTATTTTGAAAAACCTGCACAAGTAAGAGTGGCAGCTGTTCCACACAGCGCTATTTATTGGAAATAGCAAGCGCTAAACACTCAATTGCAAATCAAGGTCACTGATTGCGACTGAGAGGAACGTCTTGTTTTCACAGGAATACAAATCTTCACACACTGCGGTGTAAAGGACCATGCGTATGTACATTTATGATTGCAAAGCCTCAACTTACCTGTGTAGGTTGCGTCACTGTCAGGTTAAAAGGCATGTTGGAGGTGGTGGGGTTTGCTGTGCTGCAAGGGTCTGACTGCATGCGGACGGGCGTGACCAGCACGCCACCCAAGAAGAGCAGGGCGCAGATAGTGGGAGCTGCCATAGTGTTGTTGCACCGCGTCACCTGTGTACATAACTGCTAATGTAAAAACATCTTCCCATGCCATTATCTCACCTGTATCTGTTGTGAAATATTATATAGCGTGCAGTTGTCTGTTTTGTGCCATTCAATTATATACTTCTCTTTTCTGATTGAGGATCATTATTGTAAAGTTGGCAGTAAGAGCAATGAGGAAGGGAGAGACTGGCAAATCGATGGTTACAATGGGGTTCATTTACAAAGATTTTATCTTGTTTAAGTTGCTTTTAAACCTGGATCAAGGCAGAGCAAGTGATTGTGATTCATTAAGGTGTCATGTACTTGCACAAGTTCGTTTTATGTATTGTTTTGTAACTGTATTTATATAGTGCTTACTACCCCTGACAAGGTGTGGTTGGGTGGATGGAATCAGTGGATGAATGGAGTTGAGTGGTGGCTAGGTGGATGGACTTAGTGGGTGGACGAAGTGTGTGTGGGTGGATGAAGTGTGTGTGGGTGGATGAAGTGTGTGTGGGTGCTGTGTGTGTCTGTCTGTAGCTGTGTGTGTGTCTGTAGCTATGTGTGTGTCTGTGGCTCTGTGTATGTGTGTGTGTGTGGCTCTGTATGTGTGTGTGGCTCTGCGTGTGGCTCTGTAGGTATGTATGTGTGTGGGACTCTGTGTGGGTCTGTGTGTTTGTGTGTGGCATTTGCGAGAGATTAAGCTATTGGCATTGTAAATGACAGTGCCATTTATGTATCTGTTTTCAAAACCAACACATAAATAAAAATGTTGTCATTTACAATGCCAATAGCTCTAACTTTTTCAAAGGCGAGACCGTTGCATTGTAAATGCTTGTTGGGCATGGGCGTTATTATGCCACCTTTACAAGAATGTTATACCCTCATTATAACTGTTAGCACACAGGGGCCCCGAACATGTTCCCGAAAGTTCCGAATGCTGTTTTAATATTGTAACGGGCAAGCCATCTGGGCCCTGCGCAATGTGTATCTTGCTCTTCTAATACTTTTTGTAATCATACGAGGGGACAAGAATCACATCTTACGTGGAGCAATTTTGCAATCCCTGCCTTCGTAAATGATTTCATCCCTTTTCTGGGATATATTACTGAAATATAATTGCCCCACTCTCACTACGGAATAGGAACTGTAGACTTTTGAAACATTGTCCCATAAATTCCAATTATTCTAACAATATGGAGCTGTAGAGGGAACAAAGGACACAGGTCGCCCTCCTCTCAATTTATCAAATACACACAATACCTGTTCCCTAAGGCTTATCCCTAAGGCTTATCTAGTCACAAATGTGGTCGTAGAATTATTTTCTTTCTATCTACGTCGGTTACCCCTTCCTACTTTCTAAGGTAGTATCACACCACTTCAATTGCCTTGTTTATAAAATTGATTCTTTTGTCAAGTGACAGTCATAACCCATCAACTTTTAGACGGGCAACCCCGGTATATATACCCAAAAAAACACATCCATAAATGTGTTCTAATATTTCAAAACTAGTGATAAAAGCAAAATGGCACCTCATGTGCGCACCACCAGTCGAGCTTGCTGATTGGTACTCACCAGCTAAGCTCACTTTTTTCATCATTGGCAACCATTTTGCTATAACTTATAAGTGTCCCCTAAAAAATAATCAAATGATTTAAAAAAACACACCCTATGTGTTTTTGCGACTACCTTTGATTTGAAAATAATTCTATGACCACATTTGTGACTAGTTAAGCCTTAGGGAACAGGTCTTGTGTGTATTTGATGCCATAAATTTCAACCCCTTCTTCCCTCCATTGTTATTTGCTGTCGCTACCCTGGCCAACAGCCATCAAACTTTGCTTTTTTATTTCTCTGACCACTCGTCTGGGATTACGAAAACGCTTGCTAAAGCGCACTATCTCTGTAGCATACCTATCTCTATTCTCCAAAATCTGATAACGAATCAATTTATTTAGAGTCCTGCAAATAATTATTTCTTTCTTCGATTTAGATGCAGCAATTCCAGATGCAGCCAAGTCTCTAGTATAATTGCTTGAAACTTTGTTTTTGGAAGTGCTTTCAAAAAGGCATTAAATTAGTTGATCATAGTTCAGTAAAATTTCCCTTTAAAATACACACAACCTTTTTCCATCGATTTTCAAAATGTAATTGCATTATTGAGTGTTGTCTTTTAATGAACTAGGACGCCCAGATTTATTCACCTCTCCCTCGTGTATCACAAAGCAGGATGTGAGTTTCATAAAAAAACAGTTTATGTCTAGGGCATACATGTTGCGAGAAGAAGTTGAATTATCAAAACCATCTGTCCGAATGCATTACTTGTCACTCCAGTCACCTGCAATCGAGCTTTATTTATGTTTTGTCACAAATCCCTTCCACAGATTTTTGTTAACAAGATTCAGATTTAACATTATCCATTTTTATTTGGGCAATCTTAATACCTGGACGAAACCTGAGTTAGCACCCCCTTGCACCTGTGACAATTTTTCTGTTCAAGACAGTTTACATTTTGTTATGTTTTGTGATTTCTTCTCCGCCCAAAGAAAAAAATACCTGCTACCAGTCCTAAGAGAAGCGGGCTTCTCCCAGGTGAGACCAGCCATGCTATATTTACAATCATTGGGCAACACCTGTATTACTTTCGCCATGGCCAATTTCCTTGTGGCAGCAACCAGAGCCAGAAGGAGCATGAATTTCGAAAACTGATGTACATAACGTGTTTTTTAAATATTTTAATGCATCCATTTGGCCAAATTAACTTGTTTACACATGAAATTGTGTAATTCTTTTTTAATTGTAAATAATACTGTTTTATGTACTTTGTATGATTTTATCAAATCGAATAAAGTTAATTTGACTGACTGACTGACTGAGTGTTGTCCCTACTATACCCTACCATTACTTTTTGTGATTAATACTTCTTCTTCGGGGCAAGTCTTGTATTGACAGAGCCATTGAGCCGAGAATTTAATTATGCTCACTCAAATCTGTATAAAGTATTATCATACGTGAAGCTAATGATAATAGACCAGAAGCAATAATTACGTAGTCTATGGCTGAACCCCCTTTCGAGCTCAGCGCCAGGTGCTCTGCATAGGTGGTACCTCCATAAAGTGGGCCTGGTTGATTATTATTTGAAGTGAGTTTTCACCCCTATCAACTAATAATCCAATTTGTTACACTCAAAAAATCTATTTTATGTGGTGGTAAAACCTAGGTTTAACACCACAGGCTTAATTGTTGTTATGCAATCTGTCTTATCAGATGCTGATGCAAGTTCTGGACTTATTTGTGCCATGAATTCCAATCTTCTGTTCCAGTGCTTTGTGGGCATGTGCTGCAATCTCACTCACCAGGGGCAGAAACAACTTTTTGACAACTCATGGTTAGCTCAGGAAACACCTTTTGGTTTACAATAGTTCTTAATACAATAATTTCCCTTTCCCACCTTAAGAAAGTCTACACTACCACTAACTTGACCTAATGATTTCCTGTCTGGCGCTTTTACGAGTTTATTTGACTGTTTACTTCCTATTAGGATTGTGCAACCCCCAAACAATAATTTTTTTCTTCTTTTTTTCAAAACATAGTTTGTTTTTCTACACAAAACATACATTGACAGTTACAAAGCACTCATTATCCCAACCCCTGTGGTGATATGCCATGAAAATATGTCAGTTCTTACCATCAGAATCTCCATTTAAACAAGGTTTCGAATGTTTTAACCCAACATACTTCAATCTATCCCCCATCTCCCCCTCCCTCCTCCCCAAAACCCGTCACCAACGCCAGAAGTAGTGTCCGATCTTCTTGATAGATACGCGCAGGATTGAATGTGTTTACCTACATGATGCCCTGTCATGGTCTACGGTCATACCTCAATCAGAGAACTATTCCACACCATTATCCGGTGTCCCATGTTCTCGTAGCGCCTGCACCAATGCCTCCCATGCTGTCGCTGCTTCTAGCATTTTCTCAGTATTTAGCCTGCGCTTGCTGATAGCGTAACGTGCTTTCGCTGCTAGCCCATTTGAGAAATTCGTTCTTCCATCTGTGTGTGCTGGGGCCTACTGTTGTTTTCTAGTGCTTTGTGATTTCGCGCTTCGCCAGTATAAGCCCCATATCCACAAACTTGCTCGTAATCTTATTCTTGGATGAGTGAGGGAACCAGTGTAAGACACTTACGGCCATATCAAAATCTAGCCGCCGTTCTGTTATCGCATTTAATGTGCAACCTACCTCTTTCCAATATGGACCCACCTCTGGGCAGGTCCATAGCATATGCGCCATCTCCACCCCTACTCCCGTGCACCTTGGGCCCGCTGCTTCCTCTACGTCAAAGAATTTCTTAATCTTCCCTGGTGTCAAGTATGCTCGGTGAATATTATAGAAGTGTACTAATTGGAACCTAGCGTTTCTCATACTTTTCCAGGACCTCCGCACTATTTGCGCTCAGGCCGCATCAGGAATGGCTTTCCCTACATCTACCTCCCATTTCCCCTTCAAAGTGTCCAAAGGCAATAACGTTTCATTGAGCATTCTGGTGTACAGGCACGTGACCGCACACCCAAACAATCATACAAGAAAAAGATTCAATATAAATTTGAGTAACAAAATAAAAAAACATCAACAATGGTAATTTCCGCGGAAGACTGACCAGAGCTTCTGACCCCATCTACTTGCCCTGTTAGCGGGATGCCTTATGCACGGACGCTTCAATCCACTGGGGGCTACAGAGTGAGAAGCATCCAATCAGCAATCCTCAGGAAGGGACAGAACTTTCGTTCAGGCCCCACAAATATCCTCTACAGCCTCTCACAGGAACAAATCTAAATCAGTTAAAGTGCATTTGGGCTCACTGAAACTCAGTCATCTGGAGCATAACGTTGTCGTTTTTATGACAGAGCCACTGTTAATATTTTAGTCAACTTTAAATCCCTTTCAGTTTTAAGGTAATTTCATTTTTCAGTGTTTCTTTGTGTTTTAAATGAGGTTGGATATCCAGATGCATGATGGGGGTTGTGTTGGTGTATTTGATGGCAAGTAATAGTGGGTGCTGGAATAGTGTAGTGGGAGTGTTGACATATGATGTCAGATGTTTGGACGTATGATGTGGATATGGTGTCTTATTATGTTTGATGTGTTGACGTGTGGTGGTTGATGTGTTGACATATGACCCTCCCCCCGCAATCCTTAGAGTGCTTTGTACCTCCTTACAGCATGCATGCTGTCTTGTTCCACCAATGCTGGCCCTCTCTGTGCGCTACTGTCACCGGACGTCATCTGCTTACCCTCCACCTACATTGACGCTGCTAAGTGCCCCTCCCTCTAGGAACCACTGTTTTCCTGTGCAGACACTCTGTGTCTCTCTGCCTTTCATCTGTAGACCCCATTAACCTTCCCCCTCTATATCAGCTGTATATGTCCCTCGTCTGCTCGCTATATGCTGTCAACTCCCTATAGACTATCTATGTGCCTGGCTAAACTGTAGCCCTATGCTACCCATGCATGCCCCTCTGTGTTACCCCTAGATCCACAGCAGTCCCTCAGTGTGCTCCCACCTGTCCTGATGCCCCTCTGAGGAGCCTTCCACCCCCTGCAGCCCCTTTGTATGCCCACTACGGTTCTCAAGATACTCTCTGTCCAACTGTCTCCCCCCCCCCCCCCCCCCCCCCACTCTTCCTTGCAGACTGGCGTCATCTCTGATCTGTGGGGCTCTCTGTGTGCCTACACCAGCCTTCAATCTTCTTTGTTGCATCTCGTGTACCATCCTGGTACGCCCCATGCTGTTTCTCTGTGCGCCACTCCTGTATCCTGCAGCCCCTCTGTTGTCTGTCCTTTGCAACGAGTCACAACTCTCTGTGGAAGCCTGCCTTGCTCCTGCAAGCCCTATTGTGCTGTTGACCAACATTGGCAAAGTTTTTGTTTTTAATTGTCTTGGAAAGGGCAAGATGTTCAGTATAATCCACATCAAGTACATGGCATTAGTGGTCGTATTGCTCCCCATGCTGCCTTGCATAACGGTAAGGGTGTAGTGAATGCCCTTCTCCTCTCCAGCTTGCCGAAAGGTGTAGGGTATTTTTAATTGTAATGCAAGGATGACTGGTGCTATACTATCACCCATTCATGACCCACGAAGGACCATAAAAGGGTGGAAGGTCACTTGCTGCTCCATGGCATGTGCAATATTGTGGATTATCATGACTTAACCGTGGTATCCTGACCCCCTTTAAACTTTATCAGTATCATTCATTGCCTCTGAACAATCACTGTAAATATAACATATTGCACTATACGCACTTGAATGTTATATACATTTACTCCAGTATTGGAACTTTCATAGATTCCCATGATTGTATCATTCCCCATCGTCAGGATGTGAGTCCCCGGTATACATAAAATAGCAGTAGAAACCATCACCAAAACAGAACCTAGGCCTAGGCCCATTCTTGTTTTGCAGCCTATCCACCACTTCTTGTAAAAGAGACCCAAAAAAATGAACAACCAATTTGATTAGCCTCACCCCATAGAACCCTCCTGAGAGAAGCTCAGGACCTCAGATTTTCTACTGCACTTTGTTAACTTTATTTCTACAGATTTTTCACCTGTTTTTTTCAACAACTGCTTCAGGACCTTTGATATGGAGAAGAAGGCCCTCTTTAAAGCCTGTGCTACTTGTGCTAAGAAGAGGTTATAGGTGGAGGACAAGCACAAGGATTGTATTTACTGTCTGTACCCAGACCATAAGGTAGGAGACTGTAAAATATGCCGCACTTTTCTACAAAGACTCTGTGAGACCGTGAGGGGCATCTTTTGACCTGGCTCCAGATGCTAAAGTCAAAAGAGGAACCAGTCTCCAGTGACAGTGATGAGGCATCCTCTGGGGGGGCGTGGCTTTGGCGGCGATGTAGGTGGAAGCAGGACTCCGGAGCTCCAACGCGCCCGCCTCGCACCGCAACATATCCTGAACCGCGGCTCGATCCCCGGACCCCCAAACACACATAGGAGGGTCTAGGGAGCACAAGGGGTGAACATGGCGATCCAGGAGTCCCGGCAGCTGCCTACGGCGAACATTTTTCGGGAGGTGAGGTGACCGGAGTAGCGGGCATCCAAAATGGCGGCAGCTGTCCCTGCCTGATATGCCTGACGGCCACGAACTGACAGTGGAGGGGAGCCCAGAGGAGCAAGGAAAATCGCCCACACGGCAGCGGAGGTCCCTCGGGACTGTAGGAGGTGGGAGACATCGCCTGGTATCGCGGCACAGGTGAGACCAGAGGGCGAGGGGCTGACAGACTGCCTGACCCCAAGATGGCGCCACCCGCGTGACAGAGGCTGCCCTAGCTGCCGGCAGTGGAAACCCTGAGGCCTCGTGGTGTGTTGGACCCACCCTACTGCTGCGGGGGTAATCCTGGTGCCCCCCGCTCTGGGAAGCGTGGCGCCTGCATTGACCGCAGACTAGCGGTGAGCGGGCTTCAGCGGTGGGGCGCGCAGAAGCGGAGGGGCCTGTCATCCACTTCAGAGAGGCACCCGGGCTGATAGCGGTGAGGGGCTGCTTCCTGGCCAGGGGCGGCGGACCGCTGGGCACCCGCGCGCCAGAAGCTACCCTAGGCCTGGCGCTCGGAGGCGCAAAAACAGTCTGTGGCACCCCGGAGGGGGAGGACTCGCCAAGCGCCTGGAGCGAAGACCCTGGTGCCCCGCCACCCTGGTGGAGTGAGGCCTGCTCCCTGAGTTGGTTGACGGACTGGAGCCCCGACTGACAAGGGCCCGTAGGTGCAGAGGTGCCGAGCGACTGCGGCGGGACCGGAGAGGAGTTCAAGGGTGCCTTGATTCACTGGAGGCCACCGCAGAGGCACGCAAGTCTTGCCACCCGGCAGAATGGTGCGAGGAGGCAGAAAGAAGGGCTTTGACGCACTGAAACTGGATGACCCGGGCCATCTCGTGGAGGAAGATGCGCCGGCGCCTGGAGCGGGAAGCTCGACCCGCCCACGAGATCCATCCTTGGGAGACATCATGCAGGCGATAGTAGCGTCGCGGGAAGCTCTTGAAAAGCGAATAGACACCATCGGATCGGACCTGACTTTGTTGAAGGACGACCACAGGAAGCTGAAGGAGTGGGTGGCGACCTCGGAGGTAACCCTGAAAGATTTGCCTGGGGATGTGGCTACTCTGAGAGCATCATTGGCGGAGGTGGCGCAGAAGGTCCGGGTGCTGGAGCTCAGGGCCGAGGACAGTGAAGGGCGCTTCAGACGGAACAACCTCCGCCTCGTGGGGGGTCCCAGAAAAAGTGGAGGGCCAGGATGCGGTCTCCTACCTGGAGGGATGGCTGCGGACTGAGGTGGCTCCAGAAGGACTTTCCCCGTTTTTTGCCCTAGAGCGGGCCCACAGAGTCCCGGCGCGCCCTCCCAAGCCGGGAGGACCGCCGCGGCCGATAGTGATGCGCCTCCTGCACTTCCGAGATAGAGACCACATCCTCCGGAGGGTCAGGGACCTGCCGGACCCGAGAATTGATAATAGCAAGGTCATGGTTTTCCCGGACTTCACCAGAGACGTACAAAGACAACGGGCCTCTTTCCTGGCGGTCAGGCGGAAATTGAGGTCGCTGCAGCTGCCCTATGCTATGTTGTTCCCGGCTCGGCTGAGGGTCATCGCTGGAGGACGCACCTACTTTTTCCTCACACCGCAGGAGGCTTGGAGCTGGTTAGATGCCAGGGGGGAGTCGGGCGCAGATGCCCCTCCGGAGACCTCGCCTGGGAGGCGCTCTACTGGGACGACGCCGACGCGGAGGTCTGGTTCCCCGTCGGGATGGCAGCAGGAAAGAGCTAAGGCGGTGCTGGCAGTGGTGGCCATCAGCCAGGGAGACGCCAGCCCTTCCAGTAGTGCGTCGGAGCAGTCGAAGGTCAGTGCTCCCAGTCCTGGCTCCAGTAGTGGGCACGATCTTTCGGAGACGGACCTGCCGGTGGTGACTCCCCAAACAGCGGACGGAATCCTTGGCTGATGTGGACCGCAGGACACTGGACACATTTGTAAGGTACTGGGTTGTGGGTTGAGGCTGCCTTCGGACGCTGTGCGGAGAGGTGTGGATGCCTCCTGGGACTTATCACTGAGTTGTGGGGGGGGGGGGGGAAGAGCCGTGGGGCTCCTCCTGAATGTTCTGGGGGGGGAGGGGGGGCTTCAGGCCTGTTTGGGTCGGCGTCATGGCCACCCTAGCCCTATTCTATTGCGATACACTTTCACTACTTGAGTTTGGATGGGGATTCCATGTTGGTTGTCTGTCCTGGGGTGTGGGAGTTGGGGAAGTTTAATTGATCAGGTTGGGGGGGATGGGGGTGGGACTCGGGCGTGCCAGGGGAGTCGCTGAGAGAGTGGACGAAGCACGATGGGCTCTACAATGGGACCCGACTTAGGCTACAAATGTTTCACGTGGAATGTAAGAGGGATGCATACAATGCATAGACGCCACAAGATCCACTCCTATTTAGTCAGACGAGGCATTCACTTCACCTTCCTCCAGGAAACACACTTACTTGCTAAGGAGGGGAAGGCGCTGCAACGGAGATGGAGGGGGCAGGTCTATCGCACTGCATATGCTAGGGGGGTGGCCATTTTGATACGGGAGGGTGTACCATTCCAATGCACACAGCAATCAATTGACCCAGAGGGGAGGTATGTCATGGTGCGAGGCAAACTGGATGGGAGGGACCTTACCTTGGGTTGTCTGTACGCCCCGAATGTAGACCAACCTGCATTTCTCTCCTTGCTGTCCAACAAGCTGGCCCCGTTTTTGGTGGAACCCTTGCTCCTTGGCGGGGACTTTAATAGCGTGACTGACACTGCCCTGGACAGATCGCACCCCCCCACCCCCCTACCTAATGCACCAGCTGACAAACTGGCACTTGCGCGTTCTGCCTGGCAACGCCAATGGGATCTGGTCGACTCGTGGAGGACTAACCATCCGTCGGACAGGGACTATTCGTTTTTCTCCGCTCTCCATGAATTACACGTCCGCATCGATGCCATCCTGTGCTCCCAGGACGTGCATGCAGAGGTGTGCCACAGTGAGTATCTCACGCGCACGATCTCCGATCATAACCCGCTACTTGTGCAGCTGCGCTGGTCGCAGTGCCGCCCGCGAGTCCCTGCCTGGAAGCTGCGCCCAGAGGCGCTAGACGACCAGCTCTTCCGAACCACAATAGCCTCGAACATCGAGGCGTACTTTCAGGTCAATGCGGGCAACGCGGGCTCAGCCGCCATTGAATGGGACGCCTTCAAATCAGTGGTGCGGGGGCAATGCAATGCGACGGCGTCTGGAGTTAGGAGGACCTTGCTAGAGGACATCACAAGGGAGGACGAGAAGCTACGGGGGCTGGAGAGAGCAAGGCCTGAGCGACCGGACACACATGAGGCCCTACTTGAGGCGCGGGAAGTGGTGGCGGCGACGGTGGAGTGCCTCCGGTGCTTCGACTACAAGGCCTACCTCACACGTGCGCACTCGGAGCGGGATAAGTCAGGAGCTCTTTTGGCCTGGCTGGCCAATCCGGCTCGCCGGAGCTCGGTCATCCTTGAGCTCAGGGATCACTCTGGAGTGGCGCGGTTTGACCAACAGGGGATTAATGAGACATTCTATGATTACTACACGGAGCTTTACCGCAGCAGGGTCCTGCCGTCCGTGGACAAATTCCAGGGTTTCATGGAGGGGCTAGATTTGCCGGAGCTGGGGGAGGAGGACGCAAAGCTGCTCGGGGGTAAAATTGAGGAGAGGGAGGTGAGAGTCGCCATCAAGGGTATGGCGAGGAACAAGACGCCGGGCTCTGACGGGCTCCCAACTGAATTTTATCTCACCTATGTCGACCTCCTTGCGCCCCGGTTGATGTGGCTTTACAATGAGGCGAAACGGCTGGGCAGCCTGCCGGTGACCACTGGTGAAGCGCTTATCGTCCCCCTATTAAAACCGGGCAAACAGCCGTGGGACAGGGCGGCGTATCGCCCACTGTCCATGCTCAATCTGGACTATAAGATTTTGAGTAAAATCTTGGCGGCACGTTTGCTCCCCCATATGCCCATGTTGATCCACGCGGACCAGTCCGGCTTCATCCGGGCCCGCAACACGGCGCTTAACGTACGACGGCTCCTGCATGTATTGGAGGCTGACACCTATGGCGGCGATGAGGCGGTGTTGTTTGCAGTCGACATGGGGAAGGCCTTTGACAGCCTGGAATGGCCTTATCTCTTCCATGTCATGCGCACGCTGGGCCTGGGCGAGGGCTTCATGGATTGGACGGCGCTGCTCTACCGGAACGCGACGGCGAGGGTCAGAACTGGGAGAGTTATCTCTGAGATGTGTGCAGTGGGTAGGGGCACCCGCCAGGGGTGTCCTCTCTCCCCCCTATTGTTCGCCATAGCTGTCGAACCCCTCGCGGCGCGAGTCCGGCTGGGTCGGGCATATCAGGGGCTGGATGTCTATGAACAGGTACACCACATCGCATTGTATGCAGATGACCTGCTGATGTTCTTGGCGGACTCGACTGACTCTCTGCGTGGGGCTGAGTCCCTCCTACAATCATTGAGCAGGGTGTCAGGCCTCCGAGTGAACTGGACGAAGTCCTACCTGTTCCCGGCTCGCCCACGAAGAATATGTCCACAGTCCATGGAGGGGGTGTCGTGGGAGGAGAGGAGTCTTCGCTACCTAGGGACCTCGATCTTCCGTGATAAGGCGGATATCCTTGAGGGAAATATTGGGTCGGCTAAAAGTGAACTTCGACTTTTGGAGCACGCTCCCATTGTCACTAATGGGGAGAGTGGCGCTTCTTAAGATGGTGACCCTGCCGCGGCTGCTTTATTTCTTCAGGACCCTCCCGATCTGGATCCCGGCGAGCTACTTCCGGCGGCTGAGGTCGATGGTAATCGGCTTTCTGTGGGGGGCGGGCACACAATACACTTCTCCACCCTAGAGCGGAAGGAGGACTAGCGGTGCCAGACTACGAGCTATACTACCTAGCGGCACAGCTGCAATGGCTGACACAATGGGTCGCGAGAGCCAGGAGAGGGGAGGACGGATGGGGGGAGCCGGCGGGCCCGGTTCAGGTGTTATCCCGGATTGTTCTGGGGCTCCCGGTGGGAGATTTCCACCTCACTCAGGAATTTGCGACGGCCCGGAAATGCTGGAATAGATATCGCCTGAGGGGCCGTATTGCAGTCCCATATGCACCTGAGATCCCTCTCAAGCTGTGCGGGGCACTACCGCATGGGGGCTCGTGGCACGGACTAGAAAGTTGGGAGCTGCAGGGGCTGACGTCCATGGGGGACCTCTATGAGAACGGGGTGCTGCTGCCTTTTGACCTTCTGAGAGACCGCTTTGAGCTAGCGGGGGGGGACTTCCTCCTTCATGCGGCACTAACGACGGCGATCCGCAAGCACTGGAAGACGGGCATGACGGAGCCGGCTCTGTCTCTGGGCTGCCAGTACGTGGTGATGATGGCGGGGACGGTCAAGGCAGTCACGTGCCTATATAGGCGCATGGTCTCGGAGACTGTCGCCCCACTGCTGTCCCTGAAGTCGAGATGAGAGGCTGACCTGGCGACGGAGATCCCTGAGGAGGCGTGGACTAGCATAGTGGAACGGTCCCGGAACGGGACGCGCAACGCTAGGTTCCAGCTGGTGCACTTTTATGTCCTGCACAGGGCCTACCTGACCCCTGACAAAGTACATAAATATTTCCCGGCCCATCCGGCGGCCTGCCCGCGATGCCCGGCGGACTTGGCTGATTTCCAGCACATGTTCTGGTCCTGCCCAGAGTTGTGTTCTTTTTGGCGGGAGGTAGTGGATAGCCTGAGGGAGGTTACGGAGAGGGACTTGCAATTCACCATGGCACACTGCATCCTACACTGGTTCCCACACACATCGAAGAACAAGATTACTAGCAAGTTTCTGGACCTTGGTCTACTCCTAGCGAAGCGGGCCATAACATCCCAATGGAAGGCGAATAGGGGCCCCACGGTGGAGAGATGGAAGGCTGAGCTTCACAAATGGGCCCGGTGTGAGGGAGAGCTCCGTATGCAGTCTGCGCTTAGAGCAGGCAATCACGCGGCTCTGGAGAGGGCCAGGGCGTGGGAGAGGTTGGTCTTAGACCTCACACTTTTGGACCTGGATGAGGAAGACACCCCGGCGCATAGCCCTGCTCCGGCAGAACAACCGCCTGGAGAGATGGTGGCCTAGGCTCCCTCCCTTGTTCCCCTACTTCCTATGTGATGACTGACAGTTGTTTGTTGATTGCTCCTGATGGTCTACTTCGGGTCTGCATTAGTCGGGATGGATGAGGACTTGCACTGGTGGTACTCTGGCACGCCTGGGGGGGGGGGGGGGGAGGGGGGGAAGCAGAGATAGGGGCGGGGGTAGTAGATCTAGGAGAGGGGAGGGGGGTAGGAGGGGTTGGGAGGGATGGGCGGGAAGGGGGTTGTTGATCAGAAATGGAGAAGAGGGACTACTGGGTCTATTGGACATTGCGCACATGGGGGGGAATGAGAGGACTGAAAAGCAGCACTGCCATTTCCCGAATGACTGGTTGTCGCTGAGCCATGCTGTATTCTCCAGCACAGAACTTTCTCCGCTGTTGCGCCGCTCGACCTCCGGGGTGTGAGCTAAATGGCTGTGTGGCACATATAATGGAGATTCATATATATATAATGGACAACAGTGGGAATGACACAAATGTTTTGATTGTACCACCTAATTTGCTGCAATAAAAAGATATTTACAAAAAAAATGAGGCATCCTCTGCTGCATCATGTAGAAGGTCTGCAAAAAGGGGTAGCGCCTCCCCTTCACCTTCTGAAGAACGTCCTGGTATGGCCTTAAAGACCTCTCATGGGTCTGAAGGGCGTAGTCCTGTCAAATCTCCTCACTGAGGTGTAAAGGAGAGGGAAGGACTGTCAAAAGGAGTTCTATCAAGAGGAAATCCAGCTCTGTTCCTCCAGCGACTCCAAAGACTTTCAAGAAGCCCTCCTAACTCTCTTCTGAGGTCAAATCTGTGAAGAAAGTTCAATCGTCAACTATGCTGTCAATGATTCCGTCGACAAAATCATCAAAGGTACAGTCTTCTCCTTCATCTCTGGAATTTCGTAATCTCTGGCACTGTTTCAGAGTTCCGTGTCGACGACTTCGACGCCGGTGGTACCAGTGTTGTCATCATTGGTGTTGACTAAATCGACTATGAGAGTGATGACTGCTACAACGTCGACTACGACGTCCATTTACTCATCGACTATTCTTTCATCGTCGTCAGTGGAAAACATTTTTATTTCTCTCAAAAAGGGCCAAATTACGCCTGACATGACGTCCCCCAGGAGGGTGACTCCTCTACCTCCGGCACTCCTCCTGGAAGAAGAAGGATCTGAAGAAGATGATGGTCCTATTGCCTATGCGAATAGCCCTTCTCAATTACACGTAAAGTGTCAGGACACAGACTCTGAGGGGGATTACGGGAGCAGCACTATGATCCTTCCTCTGATTATCAAGAGGACTACATGCAGGAGATGGTCTACATGCCTTCCTCCTTACAGTGGACTTGCAATCTATGCTTGTGGCTATAGAAGGATATTTGCAGTGCAACCTCCAGTTTTGGTACCAGGTGCTGCTGTTCCTCCTGCTCAGCCTGCTACCCCCCAATTGCCAACGCCTCAACCAATGCTTATGACTCAAGACGCACCACCTGTTGTGTCTCTCGTTCACGAAGACACCTCTGATGAGGACCAGGGCACTGGCACAATACCAGATCTAGACGAAGAGTGGGATGACTATGTCATTCCTGATCTGTCTTCTCCTGCCCCAGCACCTGTTGATTCTCCCTCTGCAGACATAGGGGGTTTCCATAATTTGATGGTGAGGGCCGCAAAGAGGTTTGAGCTGCCCATGCACATAGTGCAGTCTGAATGCTTCCTCTATGACTTCAAAGAGCCTTACAGGAAAGCAGTTCGCTCTATCCCTATTGTTGGTCACATGTGGGACGTAGGGGTTGAAGGTGATGAAGAATCCTGCTAAGGTGATTCCAGTTTTGCCTGGCCTTGAGAAGAAATATACGGCTCCAGACGATAGTCAGGCCTGCTTGGTCAGTCAGCCTAAATTGGACTCTGTCATTTCTCAGGGTGCCCAGAGAAAGTCGAGAAATCCTTCAGCTCCCCTCACGACACCTCCAGATAAAGAGGGCAGACGCCTAAATAATGCGGGCAAGAGGTTTACGTCCATGTCCAGTCTGTTGGTCAGGACTGCTAACGCCTTAGCGAGACTTGGTTGCTATGATCGCCAGATGTGGTGCGATCTCCGCCATATCTGGACCAATTGCCTGAAGATGCGAAAAAAGAGGCTAAGAAGATTCTGCAGGAAGGAGAAGTAACGTTGGCTGAAGTGATTGACTGTGCAATAGACAATGAACGACGTTCCTCTCCCTTGCGGGCGCTGCTGTCCTTCGCTGTCAAGGCTGGCTGTGGGCTACCTGGTTCCGTCATGAGGTCCAGAACAAGATCTTGGATCTTCCCTTTGATGGGGAAGCGCTCTTTGGGAAACCTATTGATGATGCGCTCCAGGGCATCAAAAAAGACACAGAGACTGCAAAATCCTTAGGGACTCTGCAGTTCCGCAAGGTCCCCTACCGTGGAGCCGGAGGGAGAGGTAATGCCACATATAGAGGAGGGTACAAGCAACAATGGTAATCCTCATTTGGATCTAATTCGCAATCTTACTGGCCGAGTTATAACCAGCGGCAAAATCAATCCTCCTCTTTCTCTAGATCGTCAAACAAAGAAAGACAGGGACGCCAGGGGAGAGATTCCTTGAAGTGTCAATAGCGACTTGCTGTCTCTTACTCCTGTCCCTTCTCCTCCTGTAACATCAGTGGGAGGCAGAATATCTCATTACCTCCACAACTGGCAACGAGTAACATCGGACTGTTGGGTGCTGAAGATCATTCAATGCGGCCATACTCTGGAGTTTGTCCAAGCACCACCTTCCAAGCCCCATCGCGCCACTGTGTCAAAACTTCTCCGTCTTCTACGATTAGAAGTCCCTCAAATGCTCCACAAAGGAGTGATAGAACCGGTCCCTATCTCACAGAGAAGGTTTCTACTCCCGGTTCGTCCTGGTCTGGAAGCCTTTAGAAAAGTAGCGCTCTATTCTAGATCAGAGGGAGCTCAACACCTATCTCATCAAGCAATCTTTTCGGATGGTTTCTCTGCAGGACATCCTTCATCTTCTCAACTCAGAGGATTACATGGCCACATTGGATCTAGAGGATGCTTATTTTCACGTGCCCATACATCCAGCCCACAGGAGGCTTCTTTGCTTCACAGTAGCCAAGAGCCACTTTCAGTTCAAGGTCCTACCTTTTGGACTCCGATCTGCTCCGCAGATCTTTACAAAGGTGTTAGCTCCGGTAGCAGCTTTTCTACGAAAATAACAGCATCAGGTCTTCCCGTACCTAGACAACTGGTTGCTGAAGGCTCCTACCAAGCATGCAGCAAAAGATTCAGTCATAGCGTGCACATGCCTATTCGACAATCTTGGACTAACTTCAACACAGAAAAGCCATCTCTCTCCATCCAGAACAGCCAGATTTCTGGGAGCCATTCTGGACATCTCCATCAACAAAGCTTTTCCGACCCTGGAGAGGCAAGAATAGCTCATGGCCATGGCCCGTCTGCTGTTAAAAAGACAGTCACTTTCAGTTTGTCTCTACAAGTCCCTCCTAGGGTCCATTTGCTCCTGCATCCTCCGATCCCTCACTGCAAGTTGCGGATGCATCCTCTCCAGGAGGAGTTGAACTTGCAGTGGCGCCAAGTCGACGGATCCTTCGACGACAAGGTCTCAGTTACCGTGGCGATAAGGGACACCGCATCATGGTGAACGAGCGAGGAAAACATTTCTCAGGGTTTTTCCTTCAGGATCGCCCCTGCTCCTCGGATAATAACTACAGACGCCTCGCTGGAGGGCTGGGGAGCAGTCTTGCAGGACCTTCATGTAAGGAGCCGTTGGCTACCCCAACATCGTCTTCTACATATCAATCTGCTGGAGCTCAGAGCGATTCACCTGGCCTTGAAGGCTTTTCTTCCGTGAATACAGCAGTCTGCAGTTCTAATACGTACAGACAATACAACGGTCATGAATTATGTAAAACAAGGAAGGCTGCACCAGATCTCAACTTGATGAAGCAGGATTAACTTGGAATGCAAACAAATGTGAATTTCATAAGACAAAGAGAATATTATTTGGCCCTATCTTTTCTGACATTACCTCCTGCTAAAGTACAAGTGCTGTCAAATGCTGATCACCCACAAGATGTTTCCATTGTGTGTTCATTTCTTGGCATGGCTAGCTACTGTTCTAGATGTATAGGAGACTTTGCCACTGGAAGTCTTCCATAGAGAGAGTTGACAAAAACAGAATGTTTCATTTAAGTGTGTCCATGAATGTGATAACAATTTTTAGGAAACTCAAACAAGCCATTGAGAATGCTACTGAAATGGCTCATTTCGATCTATTACTCCATACAGAGGTTGTTATTGATGCTAGCCCACTGGGGTTAGGTGCTATCCTTGCACAGTACAGCGGACACCCCCATGCTCAAAGACATATTGTGGTACAAAAGGGGGTGGTAATGGACGGAGCATCTGAACCAATCAAACACTCACACCCAGTCAAAAGATCTGGGTTTAATCCATCACCGTTCTTTAGCCCACTCTGCCACCCCAGTTCAGACATGGCTATATGCAAATCAGTCTGACCGTGTGCCTCATGGGAACAGTCCAGCCCGAACTGCCAAGCCATGCCTTCCCTGGACCGGAAACAAGCTTCCGAGGACCGGTTTCTGGCATTCCAGCCGTCTTCAGCCCGGCTTGCTTGAATCCAGTGGCAAAGTGAGCAAGGGACTCACGTCTGAGCATACCCTGCCACACTTATGCAGCCAAAAGCGGTAGAAAAGGGGGTGTTAACGGACGTAGCATCTGAACCAATCAAACACTCACACCCAGTCAAAAGATCTGGGTTTAATCCATCACCGTTCTTTAGCCCACTCTGCCACCCCAGTTCAGACATGGCTATATGCAAATCAGTCTGACCACCCCCTTTTGTACCGCAAAGACATATTGTGGCGTATGCAAGTTCGAGTTTGTCCCAACCAGAACCAGTTACTCACAACCTGAAAAAGAAAGTTTACCAATGGTATGGCGTGTGAACCCTTCCATGTATTCCAGTACTGAGAGCCTGTTATGCTGGTAGCAGATCATCAAGCTTTACTAATAATATTTGGCATTCCGAAGGCCAAGATGACTCCTTGCTTTGAACGTTGGGGACTACGGCTACAAGATTACAAGTATACCATTGTGCATATGCCAGCAAAGGTTCAGAACTCTGCTGACTACTTTTCCAGAGTACCTATTCAAGGTCAAGGCACTCTATCCAAGCCAGCCGAAGCTAATATCAACTTCATCGTAAAATCAAACACACCAGTTGCCATTTCTTTAGCCTAGATTTTCCATGCCATAAGCCATGATAGTGATATGCTAAAGTTGAAAGATATAATTACACATCAGTTGTGGCACACTTGACCTCTTACCAGTGAGGGTTAACATCAAAAATGCAAAAATGTTAAAGATCAACTGTTCATACCTCAAGAGGGAGTTGTATTGCGAGGGTCGAGAATCTTGATTCCGTAGAGTCTCCAGCAGAAAAGTATTTAAGGGGTCCACAAAGGACATAGGGGAATTGTTACTGCAAAACAAGTTCTGCAAGACTGAGTCTGGTTTCCATATCTCGATGAGCGAGTTAGGTAGGAATTAAAGGCCTGTCATCTATGCAATGCCTATCTACAAAAGTTATTCAACACGCCCTAAACATGTTAGTACTCCCGAAGCATGCATGGAAAGAATAGCCATTCACTTTTTCAGTCCCATCGACAAAGGACAGAACCTGTCGGTGATTATGGATGAATACTCGCGATTTCCATTAACGAGGATCTCTCATCCACCACTCAAGAAAAAGTCATAGAGAAACTGGATGGCATGTTTGCGACATGGGGTCTTCCAGCCTTACTAAACTCTGACAATGGCCCGCCTTTTAATAGTCGCAAGTTCAAAGACTTTTTATAGCTCTACTCTGTGGCCGCAGACCAACAGACTGGTTGAAAGATTTATGAGTATGCTAAAGAAAGCTGTGCAGCGTGCTACACCTGGAAAGCTCAATTTACAAACAGTTCGAGTCCGGCAACATTGTTGTTTTGGAGAGCAATAACTACCAAGATACCCCAGTGGACCAATCAAAGAGAAAGAGATGAGACGGCAACTCATCCAAGGGACCTGGTTAAGAAACAAAAGATGAAAACATTTGTTGACCGAAGACAACATGCGAAAAACATGGAAGATGTGGAAAAGAAAATCTGATGCTCACTGTGATGCTGAACCTTCCCAAGTAATATCGACCAAAGGACATATGGTGACTGCCCGGTGCCCTGGTAAGTCCATTTCCAGAAACTCTTCTCACTTTCAGCGTTTGATTCATAGTTCACCAGATCTCAATGGTGAAGAAGAGACTGACTCTGAAGCACCTGTAACTGCTGCTGTCTTCTCACTATCCCAGAGGCTCTTGGATCATGCTGGTGTCCGGTCTCAACTTCGCTCGACACGTTCAGGTCAAACAAGTACAGCACCAAAGAGACTAATTGGAGAGATTTAAATGTATATATGTGCATATCTTTTGCAAAGTTGGCAAGTTTTTGTTTAACAAAAGGGGAGATGTAGTGTCTTGCGAGTTAACAGCGATGAAACCCTTTTGACTCCTAATGAACTCTGTAGAGCTATGATGTAATGAATGGAGTGTATTACAGTGAAGGCTGCTTTAGAATGTTGAGTTTGCAGTTACACGCAGGCGAATAAAGGTATGTGATACCAAGCTCCATGTGTGGCGTAGACATTGCGGGTACCCCGGCTAGAAAGACGCTACACTACTGTTTTATGTATAAATGATAAAGAGAGATGGTGCAAATACATTCATCTGCTTATTAACCACATCGCTATGGGTGCTGACATTCCGGCATCATGGCGGGGGCTGTGATTATTCCTGTGCACAAAAAGGGAGATCGTGCTCAGCCAAGTAATTATCGCCCAATAAGCTTGATCGACACTATACAAAAAATAGTCGGCCGAGTGATTGTTAATAGATTGCTTGAATGGGCAGATGATAATAACATCCTATCACCTTGCCAGGCTGGCTTCCGAAGGGCAACCAGCACAGTGGATCAAGTTTTTCGCTTTCAATTGATCCAGTGGAGGACCGTGGTATTAGGAGGAAGCAGTCTCTATGCGGCTTTTGTCGATTTACGGGCTGCCTTCGACCTGGTGCCGCGGGCAAAACTATGGCAGGTTCTGGAGGTTCTGGGGGTTCCTGAGGTTCTTCTGACTATGATCATGAGACTTCATGAGTTAACCTATGCAAAAATCCAGTGGGGGGGTTATGGAAAGGACACTGCTGAATTTCCCGTTGAGCGCGGGGTTCGGCAGGGGTGTTCAATGGCCCCAACCATGTTCACCCTATTTATCAACGGTATTGTCCCACGTATGTTATCTCAGTCAGTGGATGCTCCCTCTCTTGCAGGTGTAAAAGTTCCTATTTTAATGTTTGCGGATGACACGTTAATTTTATCCAAAACCCCAAGTGGTTTACAACATGCATTGGCCATCTTTGATACCTTCTGTGTGGATCACGGTTTGGAGGTGAATGTGTCTAAAACGAAGCTCATGATATTTAATCCACATCGTAGTTTTAAGTCCAAAATCGTCATGAGTGGTCGTCCTCTTGATGTGGTGAATTCATTCACCTACCTGGGGATCCACATAGCGGATAACAATAGGTGGTGTCATCATATTGATATAGCAACTCTACTCCATAAACAATTAGCTGGTGTTATCAATCTGGAACATAAGAAGTCTTTGACTAAACCAGTTAAACCAGCTTTGATGATTTATGAAGCCAAGGCAATCGGGTCTGCGCTCTATGGGGCAGAGATGTGGGGTTATGAAAATTTGAGTGCGCTCCAAATATCTGAGAATACATTTTTGAGGTTAATTACTGGTACCCCGAATAGCCCTCCATTACTGCCCTTGAGATACGATCTTGGCAGGAAGCAAATTGTGGACTTAGCCAGACTACGGCCAATCTTATACTGGCGTAGGCTCTGGACTACCCCTGAGCTCGCCCACTATGCGGAAGGATTTACTGACGTTATCCAAGCAGACTGTTTCCATAAGATTACTTGGTTTAAAAAGCTAAAACTAATGTTGTTTGAGCTCGGGTTAAGTGAGTTGTGGTTTGACCCATCAGGAGCTTTATTTCCGTCCAAGTCAATCTTAAAGAACATGTATTGGGAATATGTTGCTAACGTCAGTTTGAGTAATTCTAATAATGGGTCCATGGCTGTTGGTTTTCTGGAGGTCAAATTGTTTCCTGTATTTGAAATGTACTGGGATTTTATATCTAAACCCTTAGACAGGAAACTTTTGTTCCAAATGAGAGCTGGTTCACTCCCCTTAAGATCACTAACAGCAAAATGGGGCTCTGGAGGGTCCACTATCTGCCCTGCTTGTGGCTCAGGTAGTGAATCTCTCGGACACTTTTTGTTTTCTTGCAAAGTGTATAGTGTTCCTAAACGAGTCTGGTTGGCACCTATGTGCAGAAACCTTGGTACCACATGTAGTAGAGTTGCGTTGCGTATTTTATGTACAACTTCCCTTACATGGATCATAATTGCCGCTGCAAAATACCATGGGTGGGCTTGGATCATCAGGCAGAGACTGCTAGTAATGTAACTATTCTCTGCCGATGACAAGCAGAGATTGCTAGTGAATTGACTATTCCCTGCTTATGTATTGACAGTGTCTCCATGAAATGTATATTAAGGTTTTTAACTTTGGTCATTTAAAATCAAGATTTTAATAATGAACTTTTACACCTTCTTAATTGTTTATTAACATTGTGGTTTGTTTTATATAACGGTTTTATGGATTTGTAAGTGCTTTGTATTTTCTGAGTACTTGTACATTTAATTGCTTCTTAATGTGTTTGTATGTCTTGCTTTTATGAGTAATTACTCGAATAAAGCACTTTTGAATTGAATTGTATATTTTGTGTCCTTGCAGTTTGTACGCTTTTATTAATTGTCCACTGTTTTTTTATTTAATTGTTACACTTGCTTACTTGTGAATTTTGCTAAGCAACTGTCTCATGACCCTGGTTTCAGATTTCCAGGCAGTATTCAGGTTTGTTTGCTTAGCAATATAATCTTGCCTTATAATTGTTATGTTCGGAATACAGTCTATTTGACATCCTGTTTAAATTTTCATTTGTATTTTATTTATTTCTCTTTTATTTCTTACCAGATGCTGTTTTAGTGGTAACGGAGATAATGCTTCAGGAAAGTTTTGATGAGGTTTCTACACAGCTTCTCTCTTTCTATGCCTTGCTTAAATACCTTGAAGCCAAGCCTAATCTTAAGGTAAATCCTGAATTAAAAATGGTTGACAAATGATGAATACATCATAGTCAAAGTCTTTATCCATAAGTTATATTTTAAGTACCCAGTTTTTTACTAGGAAACTAATATCCCCAACGAGTACCTGGAATAGATTGTTGGAGCTAATCAACAAATAAAAATGGTTTCTTAGCAGGCTGTATCAACTTATATTGGCGCGTCGGGAAGCTTTTTGTAGCTGCCACCTCCATGTCCTATCGTGCTCAAATTTACCCTACCACTTATAATATATGTATTTGATACCAGCACAAAATGTAGTCCTGCTGCAGTTAGCATACACCATTGGTTCCCAAACTTTTGACTCCTGAGGACCCCCATTGAACCACCACTGGAAGCCGGGGACCCCGAAGCAATTTGTAGGATTTAAATTTCAAACATTAAAACAGTAATTCGAAAAAAATTAACACGTGTTCACACAAAACAAATACTCGAATTACTAATGTTTTTAGGGGCATATTTCCAAGCCCCTATCTCCATGGGAACATCACTTTTAGAGACGTTCCTGTGGCGAAAGGGGCTTCACATTATTTACAAGGCAACGTTAAGCCACTTAACCCCTTCGATGCTCATGACGGAACGGTTCCGTCATGAGCGTCGGTTGGCCTGTGCTCATGTCGGAACCGTTCCGTCATGAGTCCATAAGCCCAATAGAACGTTCAGCGCAGCGCGGGAATTTGTGCCGCGCTGAAGAGGTTAAAGTGGCTTAGCGTTGCCTTGTAAATAAGACCCCCTTTCACCCAATGCTTAGCGTGAAAGGGGTGGGCAGTGGGTGTTGCAGTGAGCGTTTCCCCTGCAACACCCATTGATTTTGGCGCTGCCCCATATTTACAAGAGCAGCGTAAATGAGAGGCAGCACCAAAATTAAGGCCAGGGAAAACATGGTCTTAGCTTGGCAAAACAAGGTGAAATGCTTCATTTCTACTCGTTTTTGCAAGCCGCCTTGGATTGTCTATTTCAGGAAGGTGACCCTTCCTGCACATCAACAATCTTTAAAATAATGACATTTTGTAACTTCCATGTGGGCTGCATTAAGCAGCACACATAGAAGTGACAAAACAGCATTTCAAGTTTGTTTATGTGCAGGAAGGGGGACCTTCTTGTACATAAACAATCTTCCCCTGTTAAGTGTAGCGCCAGCGCAGGTGAAATGCAGGGCTGCACCATATTCTTGTACATATGGTGCAGCCCTGCATTTCTGAAGTGACGGAGTGTGTTGTTGAGCCGAGAAGGCTTACAACACTCTCCGCCACTTCTGTTGTATTTTATATTGAAAGAATTTGCAAGAAAACGAAAAAGGTTAATGGGAAGGTTGGTCCTGCATCTCCATGACCAACTTTTCAATGGTTGGTTTTATTTATTTCGTAGTACGAGGCCCCGGCTCCTGCCAGGGCCAGACTGGAAACCCAAAGCAGCCCTGGCAAATGATTTCAGACCAGTCCCCATACATGCACACCAAGGGCAGTGAGTGAGCCTGACCACCACAAAGGGGGCTTTGGGAGACTCTCCCCCTAAGAAACAATGGTGCAGTCTACAACACATTTATCATTATCATTATATATTGAATTGTATGAGCTTTTAAAGAATAGTAAATGAAGACCTGACTATGCACCAGAATACGAAAATCTTTCTCGGGGTTATTCAATGATTCCCCCTCTATCACCTTCCAACAGTGCTTCTCATCTCTCCATAGCCCCTCTGTCATGTGCATTTCATTTTTTATAGCATCTCTCATACCATTGTAGTATGTTAGAGCAATTTACATCACAGACATAAAGAGACAGTGAATCATATGTGTAAATCAGTGCATAGAAAATGTTACATAAGGCAAAGGGGACTACAAGGTGTAGAACTCACATGTCATTCATACTGGTAGGCATTTGTAAAGAGTATTTGGTCTGGAGAAGCACAAACTCAAGATTCAGAACATAACACGTGGTTAGCATTGACTTTAACAATAAAAATGTATTTCCACCTGAATAAACCTATTTAGCAGCATCAGGATAAAGAAAGACTGGAAAAAACATAAGTCACGAACTTGTACCTTGCAGTTTGCAAGCAGTTGTTTGATGACAGTTTATAGGTCACTGTGCTCGATTACGATTGTCACTTATGAACTTCACTTTCACAAAAGAATCTCTCTGACAAAAGCAGTAACCCACTGACCTATGCATATAAAATACAGTTTTTTAATTTCATGGCACACGTTCTTTGCAGTTGGCATATTAACCCTCTGTGCTACATTAGATAAGTCAAAGCTGTTACTGGACAGAACTCTCCTCTCTCTCCAGCAGGGACATTAATCACTGGCGTTATCTTGACACTTTTATTGTTCTTTGAAAACTGCTAATTAAACAAGATACTTTACAGTGCTTTTAAAACTGCTGCCTGCGGACCCCCTGGGAATGTGTCAGGGACCCCTGGGGGTCTGCGGACCACAGTTTGGGAAACACTGGCATAAATCATTAATGGCAGTGGTACTGTATCGAGAAAGGTTTACCTGTGTGGTTCCCAAGGACCAGTTTTGCACCCTGTCGTTTTCTGAACCAGCAGTGAAAGTTGAGTGTCTCACTGGGGTTTGTTGCCTCGTCGTCATTCGGATGGCACTACTTTCATTGGCTGATAGGGCCCTAAAGACTCCATTATCTAATTGCCATAAAGTTCATTAGTTGAGGTCCAGAAGCACGTAGTGCCTTGATGATGCACAATTAAGGCCATGCAACCTTGATAGGGCTCTAGAAGTTAATATCTCTACAAGCGCTGTACAACTTAACATCTCTGTGGCCATCCCCATACTTGTGAGTATAGCTCTGAGGCAAAACAAAAGACCAGTTCATTGATTAAAAGATTGCTTTAGAGTGTTAAGTACACTTAACAAAAGAAAAAGGCAGATTAAGAAAGGAAGGAAAAGGCAACAGCGAGATCGAAATAAATAGGAAATTAAAACGGAATGCGAGGAAAGAAGTAAAAAAGGAAAGAAAGAAAAAGGGGACAAAAGAGAGTAAAAAAAGGTTGGAGGAGGACTGAGGGGTGAAAAGCCGGGGGAAAGATGGGAAGGAGCCCCCCACAACCTATGCCCACCTTTCCCTCAAGTCTTGCTGAACAATTAGCATCTATCACCACAAATTACCCTCATACTATCCTTATTGGAGACTTTAATCTGTGGTTCGACAACCTTGACTCTGACACCCAAGCCAGAGAACTGTTCGACTCACTCACTGACATCAATATGATCCAATTCACACAGTCTACCACCCATGACAAAGGCCATCATCTTGACCAACTATGGTCGCATAATCTCCCACTAACGTCTATCTTGATTCAGCCCTGCATCTGGTCTGATCACTATTTTGTTTACTTCTCCCTTCAAGTAACGAGACAACATCAGACTCCTCCACAGCCTGGAGGGGAAACTCGCAAATGGGGGTCGATAGATCTTCCTGCCTTTCTGGACACTTTGGCCTCTACTTTGCCACCACTTAACAACCTGGAAGACGTAGATGCAATCTATGAAGCGCTCTTCCTATGGATCCAAAGCGCTGCCAATACTCATGCCCCTAGTGTAAAATTCTCACGCTCACGCGACAAAGAGGCTCATAAATGGTTCTCTGCGGACCTCAAACAACTTAAACTAGAGGTCAGGCAAAAAGAGAGGATTTGGCGCAGAAATTATCTTCCACAAGATAAAGAGGTCTATTGCCTTAGTCGCCGTCTCTACCAAAAAACCATTCTTAAGAGGAAGACTGATTATTTTTCAGGCATAATTCTGCATTCTCACAATCAAACTAAAGACATCTTTAGAATAGTGAACGACCTCTGTAACGACGAGCGTACGTCACTACCTATCGCACATTCTCAAGCTTTATGTGATGACTTGAACAACTACTTCATTAATAAAATCATCACAATCAAACAAAGCATACCACTACACCCTGCCAGCAACACCATTGAGGATGGTTACAAGAATCCAGAGACTTTAGACCACATTCCTCCGATTGAACCCAAACAACTGTCGGAACTCCTTCAACGGATCGAATCTGGGTCACCCAATGACATTTGCCCCCCTGCCATCTTTAGAGAATTAGGCTTATTTCTTCCACATGCACTCCTGCCTATTCTCAATGAATCCCTCAGACAAGGCAGAGTCCCCACAGATTTTAAAAAAGCCCTCCTTATACCGTTAGTAAAAAAACAAGGGAAGGATCCCTCGGATCTTACAAACTATCGACCTATCTCCCTGTTGCCCTACCTCTCAAAGGTATTGGAGGCCCATGTCTCTAAGAGTGTCTCTAATTTCATCGAGACCACCAACTATTTGGAGCCTAATCAAGCGGGGTTCCGCCCAGGTCACTCAACAGAGGCGGTGATCCTGGCGCTCCAAGACAACCTAAGAGCCAATGCGGACGCCGACATACACCAAGCTTTGGTGTTGCTCGACCTCTCGGCTGCGTTCGACACGGTTGACCATGACATCTTGCTCAACCGTGTCGAACAGGCCGGCCTGAGAGGATCAGCATTGAGCTGGATTACTTCCTTTATTGAGGGCCGGACTCAGGCAATTTAACTTGGCAGCTTTACAGGCACTAGGCACACATCCACCTGTGGAGTCCCGCAGGGGTCGTCATTATCCCCCTTATTATTTAATCTTTACCTCCGCCCTCTTCTTCACTCCCTCAAGAAATTTAAAGTCACGGTGTTCAATTATGCGGATGATTTACAGCTATTATTCCAACTGAACATCCCTGATGCCGTGTCCGAATTTCAGAACACCATGAGACACATCCAATGCTGGATGAACGAAAACCATCTAAAACTTAACCCGGGCAAAACAGAACTACTTTTGCCCGGGAACAGTTTATCCAGTTGGAGTGTCAACTACTGGCCAGCAGACCTGGGCACTCCTCCTGTAAGGTCTGCTGCTGTAAAGAGCCTAGGGATCATGCTCCATACGGACCTGTCCTTAAAAACCCAGGTGGGTGCTGTGGTTTCCGCAAGCTTTTTCCAAATGAGGAAAATAAAAAAAATTGCTCACTTACTCACCCAGTCTGCCTTAATCCAGGTTACTATTGCCCTGGTCATGTCCCGCTTGGACTATTCCAATAGCGTCTACCTGGGACTCCCAGTGGGCCTATCAAAGAGACTTCAACTAGTCCAGAACCAGGCGGCTAGACTCATCCTACAACAGCCAAAATGGTCTTCTATCAAACCAGGACTAGAAAAGCTACACTGGCTTCCGATTTCCCAACGCATTGCCTTTAAAGCTGGCTGTATCACCTTCAAGGCCACACAAGATAAAGGCCCTGCCTTTATTCGCAGCCTGGTTTCTAAATATATTCCCACTAGAAGCCTGCGCTCCGCTCAAAAATTCTTATTGGAGGTGCCTCGCTTTAAAAGGAAGAGACAGGGTGGCTGCTGCTTTCGCCATCTAGCAGCTTCATTTTGGAACTCCATCCCCTTACCGATTAGGCAGAGTAAGGATTTGCTCACCTTCCGCAAGGGACTAAAAACCTGGTTGTTCTCTCAAGCCTACCATTAACCTCTGTCAGCTTAGTGTTATGTTGTTCGGACTCTTCATACTTCCTATAGCGCCATGAAGCCCACGGGCGTACGAGCGCTTTACAAATTGATTTTAACATAACATAACATAACATGAAGGAAGGTGACGAATGAATCAAGAAAGTAGAGGAAGGAAGGAAATTTAAGAAGAGGCTAAACAGAGAAATGAAACAAATGGCACAAGGAGAGAAGACCGCTAAAAAGTCCCTATTCAAGACAAATATTGTATGGAGCAGAGTGTTCTATACTTAGATAAGTATCTGTTTTCAAATCATTTGTGTTCCTTCTAACTGTAGAAGAAACCAATTGTATTGGGTATTTTGCATAGAATGAATTGCATACTTCTCCATGAGAAGAAGATTGTTTTTTAACCTTGTGTATATTGTACTTTTAAACCTGTAATTTTTATTGAATATAAAATACTCTTATTTATATTGCAATAATCTTGTTTTTGCATACCTTTAAACTAAAAGCTGTTTTTAATTTGTGTATTCTGTCTAGTTCCCTCAAAATATGTCTGTGCTCTAGATTGGGTTACGAATATAGCACATGATCCATATCAAGTCACTCCCCTAAGTATAGAACACTCTGCTCCATACAATATTTGTCTTGAATAGGGACTTTTTACTCCCCTAAGTATAGAACACTCCGCTCCATACAATATTTGTCTTGAATAGGGACGTTTTGCCTTGTCTAACTGTGCTACCCGGTCCCTAGTTTAAACTAGGGTAACTCCCTTTTTTATTTTGACATGGAGAGATGAAAGGCAAAAGGGGAAAAAGCAAAAATGCACGGAAAAAGGGAAAAGAAACATTGGCCAAAGAAAAGAAGCGACATAAAAGAAATAATGGAAAAGGATGAGAGTGAGGCAAGGAAAGGAGAGAAATATGATGGAAAGAAAAGAAAGAAGCAAAGAAACAAAATCAACATGCATGAGAGGAAGTGAGAGAAAGCAACAGAAACAAATTAAGAAATAGAGAGAAAGAAGGAGAAGAAAGGCGAGAAAGACAAAAAGAAAGAAAGAGAAAAGGACAGAAAAAGGAAAGATAACTAGAAAAAGACAATAATGCAAACCCAGACTTTTACATAGCCGAGCAGAGAGATAATTATACATTTTAGGTAGAAGGGGAATGACAGGCCATTTCCGACATGTTTTTACCAGGGGGATTGGAGGAATAAAATTGCTTGACAAGTGTAGGAAATATTACGCTATTAGCAATATTTTCAATTACACCTTTGGGTTATGCATCCCTCCCTCAATTAGGGCCATTAGGGCCTTAGCCTCTTTTGATGGGTTCCATTGAACCCCTCTTGTTACCCAGGGGATTCTCTCAGGGATTTTTTTTAATGAATATCTTTTCATTAGTTTCATTTCTAAAATGGCACAATAACAGGTAAACTTGCACATACTGTTGACACTCAACTCCTCATTACTCACCCCCCCCCGCCCATCTAAGTCTTCCCTTTTCCCCTCTCCAAGGGAGATCTCCTCCTCTGCTGCGACAGTCGTATCCTCTGTCAAACTTCCACCTTCTTCACACTTTTTGAAACTTTTAGGCATCCACTACTTTCATACACTACCCGCTCCACCTCCAAGCATCTATTCAGTTCGGCCCTCATGGGGGTCTGATCCCGCCCCCATAATCTGGCCACATCTGTTTTTGCCACAATTAACTCCAGCATGCAGAATACCAATTGCATCCGAGGGATATCTATGTCATTAGGTATGCCTAGGATCATCAGCTGGGGTGTCCTTGGGAGTTTAATGCCAATACCATTTCCAGTCCGGTAACAACTTCTCCCGAAAGAGGACTCACTCTGAGGCAGTCGTAAACCGTATGTAAGAAGGTACCCACTGCCACCCTGCACCGGAGAAATGCAATACTGCCAGCTCTTCCCATCTTGTGCAACAGGGCCTGTTGTAGCAAGAACGGTGTAGGATGTTGAATTATATTAATCGCAGCGTAGGGCGTATCCTAGTCAATATCCTCCAGGGACCCAACTTTGGACTCCGACCATTCCCGGAGTTTCCCAAGGTTAGCCAGGATATTATTAAGGATAACATGGCATAACTGAGACACCGCCTTATGAGTAAGATCTTTTCCCAGGTCCCTAGGGGGATACCCTCTGGGAATTCCTCCCCTAGGTCCCCTCTGCTCTCAAGGCATGGGAGAGCTGCATGTATCAGAATTGCTGTGTAGGAGCCAGGGCATTTTCCCGCTGGAGTACCTCAAATGACTTAAGCTCTCCCCCGCTAGCACATCCCCCCCAATGTCTCTATACCGATCCTTTCCCAATTGTGGAAGCCAGTGAATATGCTCACTTTGGACAAGTGTGTACCTCTCCACACTGAGGTAGCCACCGTGAGTGTCCCCTTCCAGCCCAGGTATCACGTTGCCTCCTCCCTAGCCCTTAATTTCGTCCTGGTGGGCTTGAGCAGGGGCCGCCTCTGCTGTTTCCCATATATGTAGTGTACATGAGTCGTCACCCCCATCGCTGCCCTCTCCACCCTATATGGCTATTAGACAATGGGCTATGCCTCCATGCACTAATGATTTGTAGCTGGCAGCCCTATGATATGCTTGCATGTCAGGTAACATTATGCCTCCACTGTAGACTGAGCAGTACAGCATCTGCAGACCCACTCCAGGGGTGCCCCAGTCCATAACAACGTTAGGAGTGTTTTATCGAGGCTGAAAGCTGAAAATGGGGTGTTTTGTTACACTAAAAGCAGTTTGGGTAGGGTGATTATTTTGTACAGGGCGGCCCTGCCCATTCGGTTCAAGGAAAGGGTGCCCAGTATATCAGCTCTACAGCAGACCCAGCAGGCCAGCGATTCCAGGCAAAACCAAACAACAATGGACACCACTGTCCCGTACTGTACCATCGCTTGAAGGACTACGAGACCGTCCCCTTCACACACACTGCTGCGGTGGGTGCTGTGTGCAGAAGGGACACCTAGCAACGGAACCTAGGCCCAAATCTGAACCACCTTAGATTTTTTTAGTAAGTACCTCGAGTCCATGGTTTTGAATGCTTTCTCAAAGTCTAGAGACAGTATCACTCTAGGTTTTCTGTCTGGTTTGACCTTGTCAAGTCACAACTGCAGCTGACGAAGGTTTAACCATGTTGCTCAACCTGGCATGAATCCTGTCTGATCAGGATGTATCAAGAGAGATATCACCCCTATAAGTCGAGTCACCCGGATCTTGGCCAGAATTTTACTCTGTGTTTTAGCAAGGAAATGCATCTATAGGAAGAGCAAAGATTCGACGGTCTCCTCTCCCCAGGGATAACCACTATATTCACATGGTTAAAGTTTTGGGGAAAGCTCCCATCCTCCGCGCCACCTCAAATAGATTAAGTGGGGAGCCAGGACCGCAGCCAGTTCTCCAGAAATTTCTCAGCATCTGAGGCCTCCGTGCAGCTGAGAACCCAACGCATCTTCAGTAATTCCTGCGCAATCTGTTTTCTGCATCTCAGCGTGTGCCTCCAGGACCACCGTAGAGGAAAGTAATTTGGAGACCTGTTTCTTAAGGGTGACCACCTGGTCTTCCATTGTGGAAAAGTGGGTCTCTGCTTCTGTGAACATTGGGGTACGTTCTGAAGGTCTTGGTGCCGGAGAGAGCCGTCGATCCACACCTCTCCCACCTTATTCTTCACCTCCTCACTTGAATCCTTAGCAGCCCTGGTGCTCCTGCTGTGTGGAGGGGGGCAGGGATTGCCTCCTTGCCCCCCCCCGCCTCCGGGAGCCATGGAAGTAAATCTCTCCTCGTGATTTGCAGGAGCCCTCCGGCGCCAGTCCTAGTCAAGGGAAGGGTGGAGGATACCAGACCTGCTTGCCCCAGGGTTGGCACATGCTTCCAGTGTGAAGTTCCACAACCTCCACAGGTACTGGAAACTGCCAGACCTCCGAGGTAGTCTTTCCTTGGGGGTAGGGATTGGGACCCCACAGCATCACCAAGAATGCCTTGTGGTCCGAAGATCTGATGCAAATACTGATGGTTCCAAGGGCAGCATGAGCAGCCCGGACCCCATTCCCAGACTTCCACCTGCTCAGGCGCCTCAACCATGGATCTTTGGGAAAAAGAAGGTCATTGGTCTTGAGTTTACCACTACTCCACCCTCAAAGTCTACTGCCATTGATGGAGCAGGCGATCAGCGTTGTGAGTGGAGAGGTTTTGCTGTCTGAGTGAAGGCTGCTCATAAGCACTGGTTATCAGAAGTGTAGTACTGGACCCAGTCGGTCAAATCCTTCGGTGGATTGCTTACCTCCCTTAGCTATGGGCACGCCGGGTATCCCACCATATGTGCCCCCTTTGAGCCAGAATTCTTCAAAGTCGCTTAACCATTCTCTTTAAAAGTAGCAGTGCCAGCAAGAAAATGTAAACAGGGAGCTCATATACAGTGCTGCCAGGACATTATCCCTGATCCGGCTTCAACAGTCAATCTCCTCTCATACTGATGAATTATGGTCCTGTCTTCTCCCCCACTGTATGTTTTCTCCAAGGGGGGCCCTCAGCATGCGGCCAGCGATAAATTATCTCTGCAATTGGAAGGCTTTTTTGATCAGCTTAAGACATGGCTTAAGTCAGAACTTCCCCCTTGTTATTAGACCTGGACACACTGGAAACCAAAATAGCGTCTGCCCCAGTATGTGATTGCTCTTTAGCCTCTACTTGTATAGACAACGCCTGTCACCCAGCTGCCCTAGGATGCATAATCACTGGTTTGGCTAGAAGCGAGGTACCTGTCTTGGTAGCTAATAGTGAGGCACCCACTAGATCAGCTCAAGTCCGGAACCCCCCACATCAGGAGCACGTCAGTCAAAACCATATGAAGACTAGGGCAATTGGGATTACCCAGCAGGATACCTGCTCTAGCTCTGTGCCAGCAAAACTAACAATGTCTTAACCGGTATCATTGAGGAAGGGAAGTATATATGCATGTACAAGACATTACAAGAAGGAGAAGGGAGCCTCGTGGTAAGTTTTAGAAAGAGCTCCTGGCATCATATATTTAAAAGAACAAATTATATATAACAGTTGTATCAGCACTGTGTGCAAGAATTGAAAGGGCAACCCTAAATGAACTTGGTGCACTAATGCGCTCGTGACACAAAAGCAGCGGAAGGCGCAAAGTGACATATATACAGAAATATATGGTTCATCAAAGATTATTTACAATAGTTGGTCAAGGTTAGGTTAGACATTTTATGCAAACCATAATTGAATGTGCGCCGCAGATTGCGCTGAATGGTCGACGGCGTTTCAATACTATTTATTCAGGATCATCTGTACAAAAAGGAAAGGGGAAAGATCAGGGAGGGTTGGAATCAAGGAGATGGTGCGCATTGGAGAGTGGAGCCTGCGCAAGGGTGGGTGAAGAGTAGCCTACCTGAAGGATGCAGGAGGCGGGAGTCAAAGGGCAGCGTGGCCTGCCCAATTGAAAGGAGAACAAACGAATTTGTTTATGGGGAGGAGATCTCAACCTGGTCTATGGGTTATACTCCTGTTGTTTTTGTACTAGCTCTGTGCCAGCCACTAGTTTTTGGCATCCTATTATGATTTTTCAGGTCCTTAAGCTGGCCACGGGTCCCCTAGGGCACAAACTTGTGCCTGACCAAACCTTAGTTGATCTACCACCTGCAGCTTGTCCTTACTTGGCCGTGCTCATCGGGTTACCTCCTCTGAGCATAGACCAATCTGAAGCTCACGAGGAACTATAGAATAAAACTCTGGACTGATCAGTACGGCACAAAGGATTCCTGTTAATCATTGCAACAGATATTTTATTTGATCCCGAAGGATATCAGAGGTGGTGCGCAGATGTACATGGATTAGACCTGACCCGGGAGACCACAATAGTGTCTTTATAATCATCAATTTCAGATTCCCGTTCTTAGTTTATAATTTGTTTCGTTTTTGCTTGCCTACTGCCCAGAGAATAGTTGTTACGCCACTGGATTTCTTTTATAAACTGCTAATTGTTTATCATCCCAACAGATTTAGCCCTATAGGTCCTCCATTAAATGGACCCAGAGTTGCTGAGGCTTTTCAGCACTTGCCTTCTTTTAGCCAACTCATCCTGCACACTTTCAGAATGCCATCTGGGGCTTCTTCTCAAGGTCCTGCAACTACCCACAGTGGTCCACTGTGCTTTTCACAATCCCTACTGTGAATAGATTTGACTCGCTTGTGGACATCAATTGACTCACACACGTGGCACACATGCCCATCAACACTGCTAGTAGCCAGATTATTGCCACTTCAGACAAAATCTTAGTGGTCCATAATACTGTGTGCTCTTATTCTCTTTTAAGTTGGAATGCTGCAGGACTCAGAGGGAAAGTAAACAATCCTGGCTGGTGAACTTTTATTAACATATCTGATATTATTATTGTGCAGGAAACTTAGAAGGCCACTCCTATTTCATTTGATGGTTATGCATGTTATTCGTGCCAAACAGCTCCATCTCCTCGTGGTAGGGCTATAGGTGGGCTTGCAACCTGGGTCTGTGTAAATCTCTGTGTGGATGTGACACCTATTACCACCAGGTCCCCAGCTTTACAAATCATAAAGGTCGAGGGTCGATCTTCTTGTTTTATTTTTTGCATAATTAATGTTTATAACAAAGATTTTGTTAACTCTGTATGTATTAACTTTGCTCAGTTGTTTAACTTTTTGTCCAATTTAAAATCTCCAATAGATAATGTCCAGTCGCAGCCTCCATATATCTTTTGATTCTAATGCAAAAATAGCTGGAGAGGGATCCTGGAGGGGAGATCTCCAAGGTAGCTCAGCAAAGCTAGGGGGATCGAGCTGGTAAAATATGTGGATTTACACAATCTCATTGAGCTAGTTAATCATTTAAATGAAGATAAGTGCCTTCTGCCAACGTATAAGGGTCATGGTCGTCAATCGACCATTGATTACATTTTTGTAACCTGGAAGTTAGCGGATCACTACACTAAAGGGGAGGTCGTGCTTACAGAATGGAGGGACCACAATGCACTGTCTATTATTGGGTTGCTTCCCTTGAGGAGGCTTCAACCGACGAGTAATGTTATACCCACCCAGTATTCTAGAGATGAGCTTAGACTGGTCTGGTGCCTCAAAGACAGCTTAATCACACATGGCTCCATTTTAACTCAGTCCCAGGATTTATTCCTGAATTGCTTATCAGAAGCCTATGGGGGTGCCATGCTAGATCACTATGTTGGACTAGTTCAGATCATCAAACATGTTCTTTCCAAGTCAGTATGGGCAGATAAAGAGGACTCCCATTAGTTTGACACGCATTGCTCAGTGGAAAACAGGATCCGTAGGTCAGCTTTAACTGTCTCCCCCAGAGTGCCTTCTGATGTGCGACTTTCTCATCAAGTATATAAGCTAGCACTTAAAGCTAGAAAGAAGTCACTCCATAAGCTGGACTGGTAAATCATGGAAACAGCTGCGGTTGGCAATAATAGTAAAAGAAAAGTGAGACTCCGTTAAAAAAATTAGGTCAAGAAAAGTCCCAGATAACCCTTTGCTACAATGCAATAATCTTGGTGCTGAGTGCGTTTCTCACTTCTTTGATATTTACCATCTGGAAGAAGATGTAGAGGCAATTGGTCTCTTACACAACAGATTAATGAATTCTCCCTCTTTGCCTTAAGTTAAATCAGTTATACTCGCGAGTGTAGGCGGTAAGGCCCTCTGCCCAGATGAGACAGCAATTGATTTAATAAGATATAATGTTGCTCTTAGCGGTCCCTTGATCACTAATGTTTTTAACAGTTCATTAAATACTCCTATCCCACAATCATGGAAATTGGCAATAATTGTACCTATTTTTAAGAAAGCCGATGTTCCCAAAGTGCTACAAGCCTGTTTCCTTATTAGATAGCACTTTTAAAATCATTGGTAGGGTTATTTACAATCGCATAGGCCCAGGAATTTGGGGTTCGTGCAAGATTGGGGACAATTGAACAGTGTTTAAATTTGAGCCTAATAATTATGAGTACATCTCAGTCAAACACTTTCCTCTCTATATGGCCTTTATGGACCTTTCAACGGCATTTGACTCTGCTGACAGGTCCAAGTTGTGGCTAAGGCTTTTGGATAAGGGTGTGGAAGCATCTTTTATGAATTGATTATATAACTTGAATACTCTTCTGGTGGCTAAAGTGCGTTTAAGCCCAGAAGGAGAAATGTCCCTGGTAATTAGCCTCAAGCGAGGTGTGCGCCAAGAACGTATTTTACCCCATACTTTTTATTCTATATATTAATGTCCTCTCTTGACCTCTAGTCAGGTTGACACCCCTGGATTCACCCTGGTGCCTGCACTTCTGTACGCGGACGATGCAGTCCTACTTGCTCAGACCCCAAAAACGCTGCGTGTACTAGTCGTCCAGTTCATGGATTGCCTCGACCTAGCCACGAACTATGGCAAATCCCACATCATGGCCTGTGGACCAGGTAGAATTGACGCCCCTAGAATTATTTTAAAGGATTAGCCCTTGCATAGTTTAAAAGATTTTTGTTATCTAGGCGTCACCTTTAATTCCTCAGGTACGTGGCAGTCCCAACTGTCTAGTTCTTGCCTTAAAATTAGCAGGACAGCCGGAGCCATCCTCAAATTAGTCAAATCAAAAATCTAAAAATGTACATTGCCCAGTGCAGCCAAGCTGCTACGTACGGGGCGGGGATATGAGGATTTCATACATGTTCCCCCCTTCAGCTTGAGGAAAATCGCATATGCTGAAGGTTTTCACTGCTTCCTCCTGCCACGCCTGGCTTTATCTTACACACGGAGTTAAATCAGTGCTATATTGAGAGCAGTGCCCAATTGGCCCCTTTGTTACTCTGGGTCAAAATGTGGACAAACCCTCTGGCGCAGTTCTGTAGGTTGTCTTAGTCTGAATAATTGTGGCTCTATCCCATGGCTGGAACATTCCCCCTCAACATTCCAGGTATTGGAGTTGTCTTCTTTGTTGTTGTCCCCTATAAATTTAAAGAAAGCAGATAAATCAAGGGGGTAAAGAGCTTGTTCTTGGAATCTTGCGCTAAAAAAATGTTGCAAAAATAATTGGTGAAAAGTACTGTGATGAGTTATCATCAGACTCTCTATCCCGGAGCCTGTTTTTTACCTTTCTTTAGTATTAATGCAATGGAAAAGGTCTCTTCTTTTCCGATTTAGATCTCGCTCAGTGTGGCAGCTCATGAGCTTCAGAAAACTTACAGATGCCCTAGTAGGAATTTCCCAGGCTTGTCCTTGTGGAGCAATCACTACTGTATTATATGTTCTTTTGCAACTATTTTAGTTATTCGCAGAGACTTTTTCTTAAACACTCTATTAAAAACCTTAGGGTACTGTAGATTTGGTCAGGCCCTACACAAGTTACAACGTCTGAATACACTAATTATCTGTTTTAGGGTGAGTGCTTTTCTTAAAGCTGCAATTAGAGCCAGAAATTCAATGGAAGAGTAACAATGTCTGTTTTATTGATATAATAGTGCCTCACTTTTAGCTATTTATTGTTTTTTGATCATGCTGTATTTACATTTCATATGCATGTTGCACTTTTTAGGTTTCACTTAGGCAACGTTTACGCTGTCTCTTCGAGACATGCTGTATTCAGGATATGGGCATAAAGCTCCGCCCATCTTTTTTATTGGCTCCTGTCCCTGTTCTTTGTAAATGGTGGCTTTTCATTGGTCAATAGTCTTAGTAGTCCCTCCTTAGTACCGCCTTGTCTCTTCTTGTAACCTTTCAGGAGGACACCCTCTGTTACATGTGTTGTTACACCCTAGGTTTTAATTACAGCCTCGAGGCACTATTTTCTGAAAAGGCTTCAGGCCAGACACACACTTGGTCCGCAGCTAGGTGGACAGTGGTTACTTCACTCACTAGAACATCTCATATTTATATGAGACCGTCTCTAAATTTCCCTTCATCAGCTCCATACACAGTTCAACCTAATCCGAAATTAATGTAATGATTATTTTATCACATTTCAAAGCTACTAATTGTATATATGGACATAGCTATTTGCATGTACTTGTAGTACTGTTTTGCATGCAATGCATTATGGATAGGGTGGATATCTTCTGCAGGGTGCAGTACCAAATGGGGACCTCTTTTAGCCACAAATTGTATTGCACCCTGCAACATGGCTAGTTAAAAAACATTGGCATTTATATAATGTCAGTAACTCCAACAAATGTGGGACCAATTGTATTTCCAATGCAATAGGTCTCGCATTTATTAAAGTTAGAGCTGTTGGCGTTGAAAATGACAATGTTTTTTACGTTAGCTTTTTTAGGTTGAGCCTACAGTCTGCGCGCATGCGCTGCTCTGCGAGGCATGGTGTATTGCAGTATGTACTTGTAGCGCCGGCCACTCTCCGTCCATATTTGTCATTTGCTTTTGTCATTGTCCTTGTCCTTCGTAAATGCTGGCTTCTGATTGGTTAATAGGCTTGTTAGTCCCTCCTTAGTACTGCCTTGCCTTCATTTGTAACCTCCCATGAGGACCGGCCCTTCTACTTCGGTTGTTACACGTATGCTTTAATTAGAGCCTGGAAGTGCTCTTAATTGGCTTTCCTCTACCTGCTGTTGCAGGCAGGACACACTCTCTCTTTCACAAAACTTTAAAAAAAATGTAAGCAGCACACCCGCCTTAGATAGGATAATGGCAGATGTGCTTTTCTTTTACCTTGACATGGGTGTGCTTGTTTTATTATAGTGGATCGTCAGCTGTCCATTAATATCCCCATGGCCTTAAGACATATAATTGGTCATATTTCAAGCAGCTGTGTACTGTTTCGCTTAGATAGTTTATGATGCTCACTCAGAGGACCTCTAGAAGCAGCTTGCGGTACTGCACTTAGACATGCAGTGCTGGTGCCTTGTTCACTAGGGACCTCTAGGAGCGGTTTGCGGTACTGCAACAAGACATGCAGTGTTGGTGCCTTGCTCACTAGGGACCTCTGGGAGCAGCTTGCTGTACTGCACCGAGACATGCAGTGCTGGTGCCTTGCTCACTAGGGACTTCTAGGAGCAGCTTGCGGTACTGCACCGAGACATGCAGTGCTGGCGATCCATTTCCGGTAATCTAATACATACTCATTTACCTACATGGTGAAGCAATACCAACGAAGTAAACATAGCATATCCTCAAATGTTGTTGTTTTCGACCCAGGGGTAGGGATTAAATATGTAAAATGCGTTGGCAAGTCAAAGTACTTACATTTTAATGGACAAAGAGCCAGATGTAATGTCTCCTGGCCCAAAAACGTAATGCTTGGCTATTAATAGGCTCATAAAGGACTAATTTCTGCATTTTGTCTAGATATACATTTTGACTGGTTTACTAATGTGTAGTTGTCGAAATGTGTTAAAAACACATGGAGGGTTTTGTGAATACACTTTACTTGTCTTTTTAGTGTCTAGCCTGTGAGAAAATGCACTAGCGCATATGTCTCACTTGTCAGACACTCTTGCATGCAAAAAAGGCCTTGGAAAGCCTCCCGTTGCTTACCATTTGTTGGCTTGTCTTATAAGTCGTAGACCTACCCTTTCCCTTCCTCTCTCTGGAGCAGGGACCAAGCAGCGATTGATTCAACTTAATCAGTGCATGTCCACTGTTCTCGACATGTTTGAGGTACTATTTTGTTCTTTTCAACTTTTAGTGCCCTGCATACAGAAGACATGTGATTGGCAAAAAGGTGTCATCCAGCACAAACAAAACTGCAAGGATATATTTTCTATAGTTAACTTTCTTATATTTTGGCAAGTCTTCTTTCATCACTCTGTACTCATCTTCTCTTTTACTTTTAATTGTGGGTGCTGTTCTCAAAAAATTAGGATTATGTTATTGCAAAGCAAGATTGTCTCTTTCTTATGTGTAATTTCTGAAATCATGCTTTTACACATAATCTTGCAGCTTAGCCAAGTCCACCCCACTCCAATCTACCCCACTCCATCCTACACCAATCCACTTCACCCCATACCAATCCACCCGCTCAATCCAATCCACCTCAGACCAATCCAATCCTCTAACTCCAATCCTCCAAACCCACCCCCTTCAATCTTTCCCACTCCAATCCAAAACAATATGCCTCACTCCAAGCGTCCTCACTCCAATCTGCCCTTCTCAAATCTAAAACAATCTTCCCCACTCCAGTCTACAGCACTCCAATCAAAAACAATCCTCCCCACTCCAATCCAAAACAATATGCCTCACTCCAATCCGCCCAACTCCAATCCAAAACAATATGCCCCACTCCAGTCCAAAATAGTCTGCCCCACTCCAATCCAAAGCAATCTGCCCAAAACCAATCCAAAACAATTTGCCCAACTCCCATCCAAAACAATTTGCCCAACTCCCATCCAAAACAATCTACCCAACTCCAATCCAAAACAATCTGCTCCACACCAATCCAAAACATTCTGCCTCACTCCAATCCAAAACAGTCCAATCTTCCCCACTCCAATCTTCCCCACTCCAATCTTCCCCACTCCAATCTTCCCCACTGCAATCTTCCCCACTCCAATCTGCCCCACTTTAATCTGCCCCACTTTAATCTGCCCCACTTTAATCTGCCCCACTTCAATCTGCCCCACTTCAATCTGCCCCACTCCAATCTGCCCTACTCCAATCTGCCCCACTCCAATCTGCCCCACTCCAATCTGCCCCACTCCAATCTGCCCCACTCCAATCTGCCCCACTCCAATCTGCCCCACTCCAATCTGCCCTACTCCAATCCAAAACAGTCTGCCCTACTCCAATCCAAAACAGTCTGCCCTACTCCAATCCAAAACAGTCTGCCCTACTCCAATCTGCCCCAGTCTAATCCAAAACAGTCTGCCCCTCTCCAATCATCCCCTCTCCAATCATCCCCTCTCCAATCATCCCCTCTCCAATCATCCCCTCTCCAATCATCCCCACTCCAGTCATCCCCACTCCAATCATCCCCACTCCAATCATCCCCACTCCAATCCGCCCCACTCCAACCCAAAACGATCTGCCCAACTTCAGTCCAAAACATTCTGCCAACTCCAATCCAAAACATTCTACCCCACTCTATTCGAAAAGAATCTGCTCCACTCCAACCAGCTGCACTCCAGTCCAAAACAATCTGCCCACTCCAATCTTCCCTATTCCAATCCTTAACAATCTGCCTCACTACAATATGCCATACTCCAATTTAAAACAGCCTGCCCCGCTCCAATCCAAAACAGTCTGCCCCTCTCCAATCATTCTCTCTCCTATCATCCCCTCTCCAATCATCCCCTCTCCAATCATCCCCTCTCCAATCATCCCCTCTCCAATCATCCCCACTCCAATCATCCGACTCCAATCATCCCGACTCCAATCTGCCCCACTCCAATCTGCCCCACCCCAATCTTCCCCACTCCAATCCACCCAACTCTAATCTGTCCTCCAATCCACCCTACCCCCTCTCCAATCGAATCCACCAAAATACAGCCAAATCCAATCTACCCCACTCCAATCCACCCCACTCCATTCCAAAACATTCTGCTCCCCTGCAATCCATCCCACTCCAATTTGCCCCACTCCAATCTTCACCACTCCAGTCCTAAACAATCCACCTCACTCCAACCGACTCTAATCCAATCAACCTCACCCAAATGCAGTCCAAGTCAATCTGCCTCCCTCCAAACCATCCCACCTCACCCTAATCCAATGCACCCCATTCCCTCCCCTATCCACCCAACGCCACTCCAATCCAGTCCACCCCATCTCAATCCAAAACAATTGCCCCATAGCCGTGTCTTCTCCACTCCAATCCAAAACAATCTGCCCCACTCCAGTCCAAAACAATCTGCCCCAATCCCAAACATCCTGCCCCACTCCAATCTGCCCCAATCTAATCCAAAAGTCTGCCCTCTCCAATCATCCTCTCACCTATCATCCCCTCTCCAATCATCCCCACTCCAATCGTCCCGACTCCAATCTACCCCACTCCAATCCACCCCACTCCAATCCACCCCACCCCACTCCATTCCAAAACATTCTGCTCCACTGCAATCCATCCCACTCCATTCTGCCCCAATCCAATATTCACCACTCCAGTCCTAAACAATCCACCTCACTTCAATGCACCCACTCCAACCGACAAATCCAATCAACCTCACCCAAATGCAGTCCAAGTCAATCTACCCCACTCCAATCCATCCCACCTCACCCTAATCCAATGCACCCCACTCCGTCCCCTATCCACCCAACGCCACTCCAATCCAGTCCACCCCATCTCAATCCAAAACAATTGCCTCATAGCCATGTCTGCTCCACTCCAATCCAAAACAATCTGCCCCACTCCAGTCCAAAACAATCTGCCCCAATCCCAAACAATCTGCCCCAAACCCAAACAATCTGCCCCACTCCAATCTGCCCAGCTCTAACCCAAAGCAATCTACCCCACTCCAATCGAAAACAATCTTCCGCAGTCCAATTCTCCTCACCCAAATCCAGTCTGCCCCACCCCACTCCAATCCAATGCACTCCAGTCCAAAGTACCTCACCCCAATCCATTCCACCCAAAATACAATCTGCCCCAATCCACCTCACCCCACCCAGTTCTAATACAATCCACCTCACCACACCCACCCATTCCAAGCCAATCCACCGCAGTCCAATCCATTTAACCCCACGCAAATCCAATCTACCCCACTCCATTCCACCCCACGCCAATCCGCCCCATCCAGTCTACCACATTCCAATCCACCCCATTACAGTCCAGTCCCCCCCACTCTATACCAGTCCAATTCTGTCCATCGCACCCCAGTTCACTTCACCCCACTCAATCCAATCTGTTCAGCCCACCACACTTCAAGCCACCCCCAATTCACCCCTTTCCAATCGAATCCACCCCACCCCAATCAAATCCACCCCTCCATTCACCCCGCCAAACCGCCCTACTCTAATACAGTCCACCCCATCCCAATTCACCCCAAACCAATCTAATCCACTTCACTCCAATCCACCCAATGTACCCCTTTTCAATCCAACTCACCCCATCGCAATCCACCCCACTCCATTTGAATCCACTCCATACAGTCCACCCACTCCAATCCACCCAACCCACTCTACTCCAATCCAACGCACCCCATTTCAATATACTTGTGTCCAATCCAATAAACCCCATCTAATCAACCCACTCCAATCCACCCCGCCCCAATCCACCCCGCCCCACCCAACCCACGCTACCCCTATCCAATCCGCCCTAATCTACTCAAGTCCAATCCACCCCACTACCTCAGTCCACTCCAACCCACTCCACCCTATTCCATTCCACACAACAAACCCCCTTAAACACTGTACTTTACGACACTTTCTGCCACTGAACTCTACCCCTTCTCCACTCCACTCTAATCCAACAAATGTTGTCTGTGACACTGTACTTCTCCCACTTTAGTCTAGGACATTCCACACCACTAACTATTAGCCATGCTGAATAGCAGCTACACTGGTGTACAACATTGCAAATCCACATTGCGAAATCAAATAGCACTTGTATAGGCAAGACTTATTGGCTTTGACAATGCTTGTTTTACCTTACCATTTATCATCTCTCTCTTCAGAATACTTATGTCTGGCAACAGGCATAAACATACAACTCATGTGCACTTCACACCGTTCCTATTGTTTTTTGTTTGCGTGTACACTTTGTTGCTATATGTGTAGATAGCCTGGCTGATGAGGATTATGAACACGAAACCGGTCCCAGGATGCTTAATTCCGGTCCAGGGAAGACATGGCTTGGCAGTTCGGGCTGGACTGTTGCTATGAGGCACAGGGTCAGGCTGATTTGCATATGGCCATGTCTGAAAGGGGGTGGCGGAGTGAGCTAAAGAATGATGATGGATTAAACCTAGATCAGTTGACTGGGGGTGAGTGTTTACAATGTTCTACACTCCGTCCATCATCCCCTTTGGTTTTGATATGTGTAATTGAGGCAGTGCTTAATTTGTAACATAATGAGTGCCGGTTCCCAAAGCATGGCTCAAAAGATGGTGGTTGTTGCTATTAAATGTCTGCGAGCCCTGTTGCACAAGTACCAAAAGGGCAAAGTAGGCACCGGCCTATGGGCGCCACTCCTTTGAAGGGCCCCGCCACAACAGATCAAAATACAACTTAGTACATAAACCAGAGACATCAGATTTACATAACAGTTTCTCTTAAAAGCCCATCTTCTGGCAGCTGCCAGTTTGTGAAAAAAAATATCTGGTGCATTGGGTATTAGGAGATACTTTTTGAGGGGGTCCGAAATTTCGACTGACTTGGGGCCCCCACAGGGTTTAATCGGCAGTGCCCATGCCGAAAACCAAGGCTGTTTAGTCTAGAATCCACCTCATGCCACACACTCCCTTTCCCTTCGTCTCACCCTGGCAGGCTCCTGCTTTCTCCCCTGTGGGCGGTTTTTCCATCTTCTCTTCTTTCTTCTTGCCATTTGTGTGTTTTCCCCTCTTTGCCCTTTAGGTCGAGGACTGCATCGCACTGCGTATCAGTGTGGGCAGAGCTCCGAGATTTAATGTTTCTTAGAGGGGGTTTGAACCCGCCCCTCTTCTCCATTGGCTGGCTTCGTAAATGCTGGCCAGCCATTGGAGGAGAGGGGCGTCACTCCCTTTAAGCCCCGTCTTTTTCGGATTCGGGGGCGTGTTTTTTGCATTCTTTCCCACCGTGACGTCATCCGTCACTCAGCAAAAAACACGCCACCCAGTCTGAAAAGGACGGGGCTCTTTCACGACGGCCTCCGCTCTCCTCCCCTTCCCTCGGCGTCAATGGCTCAGCTGTCAAGCCGTGTTGACGGCTCTCAGGACCGGTTGACCCCGTTGGCCTTTCTTCAGTGGTGTGCGGTACTTTGCTCCCCGTCACGTGTGCCCTGAAGAACAGCTCGGACTGCTAAGGCTGAAGGCGAACCACCTGATATCCGCGGCCCGCCGAGCAGCGCTAAAAGGGAGCTCTCTCCAGAGATATCCCTGCGCCGCTCGTTTTTCACTGCAGGCTTCGTAAAGGGAGACAAGGTCATCACGTGCATGCATTTTTGCTTCTGCGCCTCTCGCGCGCTTTGGTTAATGTTTTTATTTTTGCCATGTGTATGATGCGCATTCTTCCATTGGTCTGGCGTGGCAGCGGTTTTGGTAAAGTCTGGGGACTACTTTTCGAAAATGATTCCTATTGTAACCATAGAGACCAGGCTGTGCCCGATTCAGTCTGTGGAGAAATGTCTCCACCAGGTCTTCACAGAACCGAGAAAAGTGGAGATGTTGGTGCCGGCACATTGTCCAAACCAGAGTGCAACTCTACGGAGCCACCCTTCCACTACAGCCTTGAATGTAATGTAATGTGTATCTGGTCCTTTTGTAAAGCGCTCTGACAACTTCGGGTACAGTTTGCGCTATATAAAAACGCATTAAATAAATAAATGTCACTTGTCAAGGGGCCCGGGGGGGGAGGCGCGAGCAGCTGTACCTTCCAGTCAGGGTGGGGCGTGGTCTTGCTTCCTCTGCCTCCCCCGGGTCTGTGGAGACCTTTTGAGGGTGGGAAGACCTGTCACTCTGACAAAGGTGCTGACGGTCGATGCTTTCTCTAAAAGAAGAGGAGCTAGCTAGTTGAGAGGAAGTGAGAACTGTGACTGAGATAGGGGGTGGTGAAAACTAATCAGGTATAGTATGCGGCTGTGTGAGAGACACCGAGGGGGAGGGTGTGACTGGACAGAGACCGGGCTTTCTTGCGAATGTCGTTTTTGAGGGATGAGGTTAGAAGGTGCGGAGTGATGCTAGGGTACACTGAATGGTGCTTTGTAAGGTGAGGGGCGATAGGGCAAGTATGCTAATTCATGGCTCTCACGTGACACCTCTGGTCACCCTTTATGCTCATCAAATAGGATGCTAAAAGGCCGGAGTGGACCTGCAAATGCCACTGTGAGTGGCCGGTATAATTCATGGGGGTGTCTCTCTGATTGCCGTAAACTGTTCGTGCTTCACTTTTGTGGCCTTTGATGTGACTCGGGATGTCAGTGTGATAACAACCTCTTTGTTGGCATTTGCTCATTCGTAATTCTATGTTTGACGTCCAGTTACCCCTCCCCATCCCTCCTAGTTATCGCCCCTCCACCCCGTCTGCCTTTTTCTCTGGCAGAAAGTCTTTCACTAGAACACAGACCTACATCATATGGCAGCTTCCAGCACCGCAGCTCTGCCACCTTGAGCCTTTTAATAGCACAGGCCTCGCGGCCAGATGCCTGTATTTGCAGGGCAGGGCTCCTGCCGCCTCTGAGTCCCCATCCCTATCTGCCCATCTCTCCCTCAGTCACAGCACGCAATTATTACTTTCTGCCTGATCTATCTATCTATCTATCTATCTATCTATCTATCTATCTATCTATCTATCTATCTATCTATCTATCTATCTATCTTTACAGAAACCAGAAATCTGCATAAACGTACAATAAAACATATACTTGCAAACAAGTTTGGTCCTGTAATGTTTTTTTGCTGATTGGCCAAGGGGGAAAGGGATATGTTAAAATTGTGAATCCTAGTCGAGTTCCCATAAAACATGCTGCTATCCCCTACATATAAATATTAGAAATGCCACAAATCAAGAAAGGAGACAATAGTTGTGATTGCAAAGTACCTTTACCTATTTAGGGGTGAATCAGTTAAATGGTTTTAGTGAATAAAAAAAAAAGATCGATATCTTGCCAGTTTATCTGGTGTACCAGCACACAAATCGAATTTTACTTTTGCAATCTAATTGTCTGAAAGGAGCTCAAACATTGGGACTGAGTGGGTAAAGGGAAAATTTAGATGGTTCCCACAGGGTGGGAAACACAATTCTTTCCAGAGTAGACAAATCTGTTAACAGTGTCTATAAACTAAACATAAACCAATTTGAAGTCTTCTTTTCGACCAGATGATGGGTAAGATGGCAATGAGATCAGTTTCCCCTAGACTCGTATGACTGACCTGGATTACAACTCTACGCTGTTATTAGCATACACTGTAAGCCAAGGTCTATACATTGTCCCTTGTGCTAGTTAGTGATGGTACATATCGGTATTGTAGGGCTGGGCCCCTCAGTTACTATATTGTGGGAATGGCAACAAACTATTGGATAGTTGGCATGCCTGTCTATCACATCAGTTATTAGCCTTCATCCTGCTGGATGTCACCGCACCTTGGGTGTTGTCTCTCACCACCTTCTGCACACCAGGCTTACGGAATTGGGCATAGAAAAGTTGGCCTTAAAGTGGGTCTGCTCCTTTCTTAGTAACAGAAGCCAAGTAGTTACCCCACTCCTTTTCTGGCTTCAGAATTGTCCTCACAGTACAGGGTGCCACAGGACTCCTCTCGAAGCCCAGCTTTTTTTAAACCTCTATATGGCCTCTCGGACAGAGTTGGTAAGATCTCATGGTTTCTGTATAACTTCCTATGCCAATGGCACCCAGATCATTATTTCATCACCAAAGATCTTGCCTCTACACGGTCCAACTTCAACAATTGTATGACCTCATTTTCTACCAGGACGTGCCATAACCTTCTCAAACTAAATGATAAGACTGAGATTCTCATTTTTAGGTCGAGGACTGCGTCGCACTGCATAGCAGTGTGGGCAGAGCTCTGAGATTTAATGTTTCTTAGAGGGGGCTTGAACCCGCCCCTCTTCTCCATTGGCTGGCCTCGTAAATGCTGGCCAGCCATTGGAGGAGAGGGGCGTCACTCTCTTTAAGCCCCGTCTTTTTCGGATTCCGGGGCGTGTTTTTTGCGTTCTTTCTCACCGTGACGTCATCCGTCACTCAGCAAAAAACACGCCCCCCCCAGTCTGAAAAGGAGGGGGCTCTTTCACGATCCCTCCCCTGGTGTCCTCCTCCTGCCCCGTCTCTTCCCACCTCTTCTCTTTCCCTCTGGTGCCTCCCCCTTCCTTCCTCCCTCCCCCTCCCCTTGTCGGAGCCTGCCGCACACAGAAACGACATGTGCTTCAGTGACAGAGCGCACTGGGTGATTTCTGGGTCGTGTTCGGATGTGTACATGTATATGTCGGTAGATTTATATAGCGCCGACCAAGTAAAATGCATCGAAGCGCTGTACAGAGCTGTGGGTAGAGATTATCACGAGTCACCTGGAGAGTAACACGATAAAACATTGTCCTCTGCTTATTATACCTAATGAAAACGTGTGAACTTCTATGCCAGAAGAACTTCCTGAACTACTACCACTTAAGGCGCTACCTTTAACCAGAGCCGGACTGGCCGTAGCGGGCACCAGGCGTTAAAGCTATGTCTTTTGTGACTGAAAATTATTACAAATACAGTCTGTGTGGCGCTGTCCCTCCCCTCTGCCCAACGAAGAGCTGAAAGTACACACTGCCGAGACACGGCACACGGGAATATATGTACAAGGGATTTGAAGAATAGTTTTGTCCTGCCGGTGCTCGGTAAATAAGTGAACTCTTATTTTATCGGAATGGATGTACCGGGGAAGAGACTGCTTCCCTTTTAAGGCCTCTGAAATGTTTGCTGACCTCACGGTTCTGCATTTGTGGTGTTCTCTGTGAGGTGGGGAGTGCTGTGGAATTACACATTTCCTGTGAGGTCGTATGACTGTGTGTGGGGCACATGGTCAGCAATCCGTGAAATAAAACGCATTAGCGTGACATGTCATGTGTTGGCCTGGGGTGGAAGTGAGCTTTCGTCCTGTGACCGCTAGCTCCCAGAAGCCAGGATGCGCGCACGTAGCTAGTGTCTGCGGCTCGAGCGCGCCGTGAGACAAGCAGCGGTGGGCGCTGGGAAGTGCACTCTCGCTCACAAGGGTCATACACATACACAGAAGCAGAGACGCGGGCACATTTATACACTTGTATAGGGAAGCACGCACACCCACACACAGACACACACTGATGCAGAGAATCATAAATACACAGACCAGCACACTGGCAAACTGATAAAGAGGAGTAAATGCACACACGGGTTAGGTACAGGCGGCATATATACACAGACACACACAATGGTACACGGAAGCACGCACACTAACATAGTGATACAGTTAAGCCTACCCGTGCACAATTTACAGAGAAGTGCACACACATAAATTATATATATATACACACTGATAAAAGGAAGTACAAAAACACACACAGGTACAGTTAGGCACACTCACAGATACAGGGAAGCACAATCAATAACACACAATTTACACTTACGTATACAAAGAAGCACACAAACGCAGAAACACACAAAGTCATTCAAACTAGATTACGTTGAAGCACACATACAAACGCACATGGAAATGCACATGGCCAGGGCCAGAAGTAAATACTCGTACACGAAAACACACATGCATAAAACACACCCAAAACGAACGCACACAGTACACACATTCGGAACACACCCAGGGGAAGCACACATTACTGTGATATAAAAAAACACGGACCAGTTCATTACAAATATGAAAAGTACCTTGAGTTCTCCTAGTATCAAAAGGACATATGACCCTCAAAATTACTGGGTTCTAATGAACTTTTTATTTCTAATTTGTTTAAAATCATTTTTGTGTTTTTTTTAATTCCTCCATTACACAATTATTGTTACGGAAGGTTTTTTTCAAAACGTTTCCGTTGCATTAGGAGAATATATTGTGAGTTAATAGGGACATTTTGATGTTGCAGGGAATTCATGCATTCTTGTAATTTAAAACCGTTCACACAAAAAGTTTAACAAGAATTTACAATGCAATGGTCTCTGCATTATTAAAGGTAGAGCTATTGGCATTGCTCATGACCTTTTTTTTTCATTTTCTTTTTTTTCAAAACATAAATAAATGGTATTGTAATTTACAATGGCAATAGGTGAGCATTAGACAGTACTAGAGAGTATTCCCGGACACAGAGCCACACACACAATCAGAGCCACGCACACACACACACACACTCTGTCTGTGTGTGTGTGGCTTTGTGTGTGTGGCTCTGTCTGTGTGTGTGCTTGGCTCTGTCTGTGTGTGTGTGTGCGCGGCTCTGTCTGTGTGTGTGTGTGTGTGGCTCTCTCTGTGTGTGTGTGTGTGTGCGTGGCTCTGTCTGTGTGTGTGTGTGCGCGGCTCTATCTGTGTGTGTGTGTGTGTGCGCGGCTCTGTCTGTGTATGTAGCTCTGTGTCCGCGAATACTCTCTACTACTCTCTAATGCTCGCCTATTGCCATTGTAAATGACAATACCATTTATTTATGTTTAAAAAAAAATGAAAAAAAATGTCATGAGCAATGCCAATAGCTCCACCTTTAATAATGCAGAAACCATTGCATTGTAAATGCTTGTTTATAATGTCTGATAAGGAAAGATGAGCGCTGGTGGACTCCACCGGCTCAAATTAAGCACTGAACTGAGGGGTTACCACTTTTATTTGGAATTGGGAGTGATGACCCCTGACAAATGTTTGCTGCGCTGGTTCTAAATGGGATATGTTAATGGATTGTAGCAATTATTTTGACTACCAGGCCTTCGGTTGTATAGTACTATGTAAATGCTCAAGTGACGAGGAAGATGTTTGTGCCACTGTAGAAGTCAGTTCTATCGAAAGAATAATTCTGTAGCACAAATATTGTAAATTAGAAGTCGTATCAGCGATGATATAATCTCTCATAGAACCTGTAGCTGGAGGTATAATGAATGGCCATATAATAAACATATCGAAGAACCGGACCATTGGAAGTATTTTGACAGAAATAATGCCCATTTACATGTCCGTTTAATTTATCAATATATACTCTAAGGCTATATATTTTGTAATTACTGTGCCCATCGAACATAAATGTTCAATTACTGTGCCACAGAATGTCAGTTAACAATTGCTAGCAAATGGCAGCCTCTATTTTGTAAAGCTGAGCGCTCACTTGAAATAGGTGGCAGAATGGCTCCATATATTTCTATAGGTGCTGACATGAATTCTTCTTGGAACAAGAAGAGGAGCCTGGTGTGGTTTAACTGAGTGCTATGGGAACAGTCTACCACCAAAGTGAATGTATATCTATACTTTACATGTTTTCCAGAATCATTTATTTCGGCTCTTGAGACTAAATGAGTGTTGAAGTGCCTTCATGTTCCTCTGAGTTCCCTTTTTTCAATGTTGTGGTTAAGAATGTATCGGTACAGAGTAGAACAGTCGTTTTTTTTAGGTCGAGTATTCGAGACCTCTTGTATATACTTTAGTATATACTTAATATATTTAGGTCTAGCATTCGAGGCCTCTTGTATATACTTTAGTATATACTTTAGCATATACTTATATGTGTTTGTACTTTGTGGGCTCTGGAGATTATCCCTAGGACTTGTCTGCTTCCACTTAGGGACTTTTTTTCTATTCAACTGCCTATATTTAACTGTCTTGGTAGAAAACGACCAGCAGAGGTCATTAAAATACCAGAATTGCTTTCTGCTGAGGGACTTTCTTTTTTTTATTGTCTGGGAACTGCCTCTATTTAACTTTCTTGATAGAAAACGACCAACAGAGGTCAGTAAAATACCAGAATCCCTTTAGCATTCTCTAGATTCCAGTCCATAGAAATTGTCTTCCACGAGCACTCGTAGACAATAATATTTTTTTTAAATCTTGTATTTTCAGTAATATGACAACCGAAGACCCTGATTTTATATTAAAAACAGAGCTTTGGACTATACCATTTCCTGCTGAAAGGCAATATTTCTCTCCATGTGATCCCATACCGACGTGTCACGCAGTTTAGTGCTTACTTTCCCTCCATGTTAAAGAGCAATAGTTGTTTCAGCACCCAGGCTAATGTGCTTCATAGCTAAATACATATAAGGTCGCAAAGGCGAGCCCGATTGCATTGCAAATGCTTGTTTCATCTACAGAGAGAAGATTAAATCCTGTTTTTGGATCCCAGAATAAATCAATTTGTCCTTCCTTTACAAGGCCTAAGTGTAGAGCAGTGGCTGTTTCCCTCAAAATACTCTGAAAGTCCACGTGGACGGCCAGAGGTACTGCCGTAGCCAGAGTTAAGTGACTGCTCTCTTTGTCTGGAGGGACAGACAATTTTTTTGTTCACGTAAATGTTTGTTTTATTTTGTATGTTTTTATCAGTTTAGGTAATAGGGAGTGGAAGGAGCAATGTATACATTTGTGGCCTCCATCTTACAAATCGCAGGACGTTTATTTGTGTAAGACAAATCTTTGTACAAAGGCAGGGTAGATGTTTGATTATTCACATGAACGTCTTCCTTCTCAAATTGCAGCTTCTAATAAAAGCATAACTTAGCCTTTCTGTTGACTGAGTGGCAAAGACTGTTCTGAAGAAATGATGAAATGTTGTACAGTCATATACAGGGGAAAAATCCTTATGATTTTTAGAAAATATGTATTTTTTTCATGTTCACAAAGGGACAAGTATGTGTAACTGAATAAGAAATGTCTTCCCCTTGACACTATTTGAATCTTTGTAAGTTTGACTGACAATTCAGCCTGTTTTTTACTCTGTCCAAACTTTGATGCAATTGTGTGCTTTTCATTGTTCGTTTTCACTGCTAGTGTGCAGATCCTGGTTCTCATCTGGCTCAGGATGTTTTCATCGGTAAACCGCGTTTACAACGCTGTCAATACCACGTGTGGCATTACATCACAAGGCGTTTCAACTCCTTGAACTAGGTGGCATGCAACAACGAGGAATGTGTTGGATTTCCCTTCTGTTGCGCTAACTGGAGTAGGAATAGTAATTTATACTATTCCTAAGTCCAGAGCCACCTAGCGCAAGTCGTTGAAACGAATTGCGATGTAATGCCACGCGTGGTAACAACGCGGTCGTTGTAACAACCGCGTTGTTACCTACCGCGTGGTAAAAGCACGCTTTGTAACGTGCTACATTCGTTTTCATCTCACACTTCTCTACAGTTTTTCCGTATGGGTGGAGGCATCTCACTTATCCTGGTCAGCCTCAAAGGTCACGGCTCAAAGGATCTAGGCCTGATGTCCTAAGAGTCCAGTCGCAAACTGCGCATTGACTTTTGGCAAAAGGACTCCGATTTTGGGAAATGACCTATGTTCTGTTTGGCAAGTGTACAAAATAACCATGCACATGGAGTCCCATAACAATCTGTCTAATGAATATTAATTAGGCAGGTTGCAATATGCGCCACCGCTGTTTTTGGCTTTAATCAGGTATGATGGTACGCAAGGGACGGGAGACTCCCCTGTCTCTCATGGAGGTCTGTCGGAGTTAAGTTTCAGGCAGTTAGACCTTCTCCAGTCCGCTACGTTGATCATGCTATTGAAGAAGTTGGCTCTTGTGGTGGTGGGACCTTTCTGTCAGAGAGAGGATAAGTTGGGTTCCATTGACGTAGGATTTGGTGGTGATGCCTTTGGATCTAATGAAGTTGGTGAGGAGGGTCATGTAGATGTTGAACAGGGTTAGCCTGAGTAATGAACACTGAGGGACTCCACAGATCAGCTCCTTGGATTCGGATGTGTACAGTGGTTAAAGAATCTGTAGATGAGTTACAGCACCTTGATTTTTCGAGACTATAATTTGCAGAAGGGCAGAGAGAAGAGTTAGTTATTAAGATAGCATGACTCTAGTTCATGAATCTCTTCTTCAGAATCTGTCTTGCAGGTATCTGTGTTTCCTTGCTAACTACATGCTAAAGTTGTTCAATCTATCCTGGGTAATGTTCCCATTTTCTGCCTCCTCGCCCCCCTTTGAAGGGATCAACTTGCTATTCTTGTCTAATGTTTTTGAATATTAAAGAAGATCCCTGATGAAGATGAAAAGCCTAGCTGCCTGTAACATGCATTCTCTGTGATGGGTCTATTCGTTAATTTCAGAACCAACTCACAATCCTCCCTATTAGAACCATGGGATAAGAAGCAGTTTTTTAATGTCACCTTATTCCCTTAACTAGTTTGTTAAAAGAAACTCGAGGATCAACTACCACTGTGTGGCATGCTTCGATGCACGATAGGGTGGTCATTATTGCCTTAATGCCACTAAGCAATTGCAGTAGCGGCTGCTACCAGACCCGAGTGGGTTGGTGGGGGAAGGGAGAGAGGTAGAGATTACAAAAAACCAAAATAAAAAAAGCACTTACCTGTAACGGCCGCCCGCGGCCACTCCTCCATCCTCTGTTATCTTCCTTCCTTTGCTGAAATCCCGGCCAGCAACAGGAAGCACCCGGGCTCCCAAGCTCCCCTGATAGAATCACACACTGCAATGCATCGTTGTGATTGGTCTGAGCGCCGTGGTTCGGTGCTCAGACCGGAAACGGAAGACTTTGCATGTACCGCACCAGGCTGTGTAATGCAGCCTGGTGGGGAAGATGCAAAGTGCGCAGGACTATTTGGCTGGCGCAAGAGGGTCGGCCAAGCAGTCCTATGCACTTAGGAAATGTAAACCACTCCTCCCCCTGCTCTGACCAACCCAGCCCCGCCCACCAGTTACGAAATAGGAAAACTAAAATGATAATAACAGTGGTTATCATTTCAGTTTTCCTTTTGGCGGTGGATCGAAGTTCCTCCGCCTTAGCTGAGGAACTGCCACTGTGCAATTGTTGCTTTATGTGAAGTGTTTTGCCTATGTCAACCTTTCCCTTTAATTGTTTCTCTTTTATTGAGAGCAAAATAAAAAATGTTTGAGCTTCAGTGCTTCTGCTTTTGCTTTCTAGGCAATTTTCATATTCGTTTTTTGGGGGGGTTTTTTCTTCATATTTTTTCTTTAAAATTATGTAAAGAAGAGTCACTGTTTGTTTTGTTACCGAAAATACCTTTTTCTCTCTCCTGAATTTCGTTCTTCATCCTTCATGTTTGCAGAACTATATTAAGGTTTATCAATTTAACGGAGGTAACCACGACTGAGAACTGGTTTAACAGCTAAGTAGTGGTTTTTCTTTCCATCAGGTTGTCCCATATGTACTCCCCTTTTGCTCTCCCCTTTTGCTCCTGAAAACAAGCCTAAGTAAAGCCCATGCAGAGTTTATACTCTGAGTGTACTTTATAATCGTGCATGGCATGTGCTTAGCTCTTTTCTCTTCTTTTACATATATTTCAGTGGGAAGATGAGAGGAATATTGGAGCATCTTTGTTTCTCACAGGCCTGGAACAGGAAAATACAGTTGGCTATAGCTCCCAACTGTATGGACTTGCTTTCCTTGGTAAGTTACAGATCAAAAACTTTAATTTTTGTTTTCTTTTTAAACCATTTCTAAGTCACATACTGTTCTCTACTGTCAAAGCTCTCGTTTCGGAAATTGTCTTTAGGACCATGTTTGAAGGCCTGGGCTAGATCTCGACATGCATGGCTACTAGGAAGTAATCACATTCCACCAGAAAAGGCTCATAGAACATCTAAATGATTGCCCCTTCCCTTTTCCTAAAATATGAACAAGAAGGTCTTTAAGACAGAATCACTCATTAGCACTGATCTTTTCGAAAAATAACCACAAACCATAGTCCGATTGTTGTACTTTAGTTTCGCACTACCCTTCTTGTAGCTCACTCTCCCACCCCTGCCCATTTGATCCTGATAGGTTTTTATTTGTCTAATTTTCCACCACCTCTGGTTCTGATGTGACCACAATCTGTCTGCTGTGGGATTGTATTGAGTCATGCCAAGTGCAGCTGTGCCTTACCAGATATTGTGTTTTTGGGGGTGGAGCCAGCCACACACTAAATGTCTGTCATTCTCAGTGGCAGTGGCAGGGCTCCTCGTCTGGAGCTGTGATAGAATGCTGAGGTTTATAATAAGTCTGGCTCTAAGAGGTTCTGATTGGTTGAAATGGAGGACCCACGGTATGATTGTCTACCAGTGCACTGAAATACACATGCTTGACCTGGTTGATTGGAGTTCTACACCCCTTTCCTATGACTACAATTATATCATTATAGTAGTGACACGCTGGTAATCAACATCACTGGAGGCAAAGAAAAATCACAGCCATAAGAGAGTCTCTGGGCCATTTGGAATACTAGCACAGAGAGGTGTTTAGCAGTGCCAGGCGGATTGTGGTGACAGGAAGAGCTGAGGCAGAATCCGACAAAGACGACAGTGCGAGGCTGCGAGCGACTTCATTCTGCAATCTCAGCACAACGTCTTCTTGGTAAATTCTGGCTTTAACACAGAGGGACAAATGCGTTGATGGCTGTGGGCATCCAAAGACTTCTCTTCTTGCCGAAGAGTAGGTCGTCCTTTTCTTTACAAACAGTGAAAAACGCTCAAAGTTGATGATAATTTGCTGAAGGTAAATAAATTAAGGGGAGAAAAAGAGAAACGTGATTTCCGCACTCCTAATGTCTTTACATCAAAGGGGCACTTGACGAGCACCACGAGGAACATGAAACTGGTGGGAAGGTATTTTCTGTAGGAAAGATGATGGTGGCAGGATTGAGTGACCTTCAAAAATCCTCTAAGTAACATCAGTCACAATGGTGGCTGTGAAGAAGTTGCTGAAGCAGTTTAAGATCTGTGGGACAGAAAATGAGAAGGGCACGAGCAACCGTGAGGGACTGGTTTGTGTGTTGATGGGGGACAAGCTAGACACCATATTGATGTCAGATTATTGAAATAATTATGAAAACGGTAAATGTTCTTCAAGCCATTTGAAACCAAAGTAGAGTCCCTGATGAATGTGACTTGGAGCATCTCTCTCAGAATGCTTTAGACACCCCCTCCCCCCCCCTTCAAAAATAGAAAAGATACACGACACGTTTTGCAGCAAGAAGACACGGGACCGATATAGAGTCATCAGGACTCTTTTGGCAGAAAGTTGAGTTAGGGCACATTACTGGTCGTATTGACAGAGGAAAATGGGGACCTGGGCTGCAGCCAGGAAGTCTGACCTTTGCTCTTCTGGAGTGATGGCTCATCAGTCCCTCACCCTAACCCAGGCAATATTGTTGGGAGGCAGGAACTGAGGATACCAAAGATAGTTTTTTTCCCAGAGTGTACTGTGTCCCCTATCGTTCACCACAAGACTGAGGCTAAAACCTGGAGGTAGTGTTTACATGAGTTCTGAACCAGAGTGCCACTGTGAATTTCTTATGTCACACGCTCCTGAGGCTGCGGAGAGAGTGCCCAGGGTAGTTCCCCATAGAGTTGTTTCCTTTGTAGTTTGTTGCTGGCACTTGCCCTTTTGGTAGGCTCGCCTTGCGTTATTTCTTGATGATTTCAAGTGGCTCATCTACAGGACCAGAGAATGTATCATTTATTGTGGGGTAGTTACATGTGTTTTGGGAGCTCTGACCACACTCTCTCTGCTCGCCCTTCTCCGGTCTTATGGAATGGTTTTCCTGATCTAAGAGGGCTGTTCTTGTGGTTTATTTTCATGACCGTCTATCATATGTTGAATTGAGTTATTGAGTCTTAGTATATATTCCCTGTCGAAATGTGCTATTGTTCTTGCATTGTGTTGTGCATTGTGTTGTGTATGTGTGCGATGCCAAGCTGTGTCTTTTCTGTTCTCAAAAGTGATTTTAAATTAGAACCTGAGATACAGAATAGGTTTAATTATTATATTGGCTAGCAATGCTCTGTCTCATCTGTCTGTCTTACACACTTCTAACTGAGGTCATAAGGTGCAAATAAGTTAAATCACTAGTCATCCAGATACTGCACATGAATTTGTCAAGGTTTTTTTTAACACAATATCCTTGTATGTAACGGTTCTCCTTGTCAGGGTGAGCAGTCATTTCTATTTCTAGAGAGGATTCATCTTTTTAAGACAGTCTGTTCCATTGATATTATGTGATGCACAGAATATGTTTACATTTGACTTTGCATTATTTTATGTTATTATTGTTGCGTAGGAAAAACTGAGTCGGCACCACCCCCACCTCGGGGGGTGGCACCCTTAGTTGCATCTCAGGTGGGAGCTACGTTCTTCTGTTTGGTGCCCTGGAAGCAGTTCCTGGAAGAGGGGCAGTCGGTGACGTCATCAGGGTGTGCAAGGCTTCCCAGATGCAGATAAAAGATCGAACAGGTCCTCTTTGTCACCTCCAGAGACTACCGAAGACGGATCGGCAGTACCTATCTTTCCTGCCAGGACCGCCAGTCAATGACATGCTGGATCCCGGTCTTTGTGCAGTGCGGTACACCACCTTTGACACTGCTATCCACACGCTGCAGGGGTTGGGGAAAGGGACCTTGATGACAAAACCTGATATTGAGGCCGCCTTCCTCCTTTTACTGGTACATCTGGACGGCATTCGTTTTCTGAATGTTACATTCGAAGGGTGCTTTTTTGTTGATCTATGCCTACCAATGAGGTGTTCTATCTCTTGCTCTTTCAGTCGTTTCCTGGAGTGGGTGCTTAAAGATCTGGTGCAGACAAGGACATAGTGCACTACCTGGACTACTTTCTGTTTTTGGGGCCTCTGGGCTCACCAGCTTGTGAGAAGGCCCTGCTGGGCTTCAGACAATTGGCTCAGCCCTTAGGACTTCCCTTGGTGGAGGATAAGACAGAGGGTCCTGCCACTTGCATGGCTTTCCTGGGTATTGAGATTGATACAGTAGCCGGGGTGTGTAGGCTCCCACAGGAGAAAGTCTCAGCATTCAGGGTTTCCATTGACTCCTGTCTAATTGCCAAGAGAGTTACCTTACTTCAACTGCAGGTGTTAGTGGGGCAGCTACATTTTGCACTTAGGGTGATACCCATGGGCAGGGCCTTTTCCAGGAACATTTCGAGGGCTATGACTGGGTTGCAGGCAAAACACCACCACACTAGATTATCTTCAGAGGTAAGGGAGGATCTGCTCGCCTGGAAGGGGTTCTTGTCCAATTTTAATGGTACACTGCTGTGGCAGCAATCAGCACAGTCCAATGCGGAGATCGAGCTCTATACGGACGCAACAGGCAGCGTAGGGTTCTTCGCAGTCTGTGGCACTAGTTGGTGCATGAAACATTGGCCAACGAGGTGGGTGTCCTCCAGGCTGACTCGCAATGAGACATTCCTAGAGCTATTTCCGATCATGGTAGCGTTGCACATTTGGGGGCCTATATTAGCTAACAAAAGAATAGTGTTTTGGTCAGACAGCATGTCTGCAGTGTTAGTGATCAATAATCAGACTATAAAATGCTCCATTGGCTACCAATTCGTGAAAGGGTTAAATTTAAGTCGCTATGTATTGTTCACAAGTCCCTGCAGGGGAACGGACCCCCCATTTTAGGGCATCTTGTTCGCCCCTGCAAGGCCACTAGATCGCTCCGTTCCGATCATGCCAATCTGGCAATTGTTCAGAGAGTGAGGCAGACGCAGACTGGGGGTCGCCGTTTCTCACTGAACTCAGCGACCTTGTGGAATGCTCTCCCATCCAGGATTCGGATGGAGCCGAGCCATCCGAAGTTCCGAAAACTCCTTAAAACCTTTCTGTTTCCCCAGGATCCCTAGACGCTGGTACTGTCCCTGGCATTCCTTGTTCTATAGCGCTGGGATGCTCTCGGGCAGCCATGTGCTCTATAAATCCACTTTCATTCATTCATTCATTCCTGGTGCTTCGTTTGCTGAAGGAGCTCATACGTTGCTGCCTCACGCGTAATGATTACTTTACTGCTAGGCATGTGCCAGGTGTTGATAATGCGGTAGCTGATGCCCTGTCACATTCTAAGTTGACAGAATTATGAGCGCGGTGGCCTCATGCAGACAGGAAGATGACTGAATTTCCCAAAGAATTGTGTAAGCTTGATGCCCCATTGCTTCCGATTCGATAGCGGCTCCATTGGCCCCCAAAACAAAGCGTATGTACAAGCATGCATGGCAGGTGTATGTGGCATCTTTCGGTCTCTCGGGGGTGGATAGCTGTGTTACACCGCAAGGGGTACTGCAATTCTTGGTTAAGCAGCGGGGATCTCGTAAATCATTGTCATTAGCATGCAAACAGTTATCAGCCATTGTCTTCTTTGCAGGGCTGGAAGGGGTAGCCGACCCGACCAAGGATCCTAGGGTGCGCCGGGCCATGAAAGGATGGGAGCGTTTAGACCCATTGGTTGATGACAGCAGGAGGCCTATTAACGTGGCTATGTTGTCCCATATTTTGAGGATATTACCCCAGGTCTGCATATCATCCTATGAGGTGTGCTTGTCCAGCCTAGCTTATTCTCTCACCTTCTTTGGGGCATTCAGAATTTCTGAACTCCTAGCGCTATCAAAAGGGGACACCTTACAGGTCAGAGTTAAGAGATCCAAGACAGACCTGCCGGGTAAAGGGGCATGGGTATGTTTGCGTGCGGCTCCGGGGGGCCCCTTATTGTCCGGAGGCCCTGACACAGGCATTCCTACGGATGCCGCCGGAGGGTGGAGTAGAGTCTGTTGCTGCATTCTGATGGCTCCCCTCTGACTAGATTCCAGTTCACACGCATATACCAACGCTCCCTGACCCTACTGGGCGAGGAGCCGTCGCAGTTCACTTCCTATTCCTTCTGCTTTGGGGCGGCCACAACCGCGGCGGCTATGGGTTTGTTACCAGAGGCGATCAAAAGGGTGGGCAGGTGGAAGTTGTTGTGCTTCGTGCATTATGTGAGACCCCATTAGGCATAAGTAGGTAGGGTGTTCTTGGCGCCACTACTACTCTCCCCCGCTGCATAACCTTTTGGTAACCCCCCCCCCCCCCCTTTGTCTTTCTTCCCCTGCAGCGGTGTGGCGTCCCCAGACACAAGCATGTTGGTGTGGTCATTCTATTGTGTGCCGAGCGACGCATCATTTCGCAGTTGAGAATTGGAAAGGGCACAGTTGGAGGCAGGATTCAGGCATCCCTGGGTGGGCATTGGCAGGCTGCGGTTTAAAGACCTCCTTGATCACTTGCGAAAGTCTATCAAAATCGGTGAAGTGCCGAACCTGAACGGCCTTATTATTCATGCAGAGGTCAATGACCTGATTCCCTAGGGACGGAGAGGAGTAAAGGAGGCTTTATTCTCCACGCTGTCTCGGGAACGGACTCTGTTGCCATCTACTATCATCATTCTGTGGTCAGAGGTAATACCACGACAGGTATGGCCTAGGGGTGCTCCCATTCAGGCAGTCAACGACTCAGTTAAGAAGTTGAACCACGCAGTCTCCAAAATCTTGGCTGGCTCATCAATGCGCACGATCAGGCACAAGTAGATTCAGGTATCCAAGGCTGAGCTCTACCACAAAGAAGGGGTGCACTTGTCTCCCAAGCGCCAGGAACTTTACGTCCAGACTGTTCAATGGGCCATTGACCAGGTAAACTGTGGCCAAATTAAGGGAGGGGGCGAGTGCGCCGCCCTGTGGCGGTGTCCTTGCCAGGAAAAGTAGCCAGAGATATTGAGATGTGGACTTTTTGGTATGGAATGACTACCCCTTGGACAGGGAGAGCATTCAGTGGGGGCTTCGGGCTGGCGGAAGGGGGGACTGACCTGCTAGTGGTCCTGGACTCTCTCGCCCTACCCGAGATGCCTGTGGTTAAAGGACTTTGGGGGAGCACCTGTGATCAGGAACCAAGGTGGGGCAAATGCGTTATGCAGCGCCCTGGTGTGGTAGTGGCCTCTGGGATAGAGGTTGGTATAGTTGCTACCCATGTCTCCTGGTCAATGTGACACTACTATGCTGTTGGATGCCTGTGGGGGAGTACCCAGGGGCCTGTGCAAGTTGGGGCCTGCTGGCACAGCGAGCACTGTGTTATACACAATGAGCGTGTTTCGATGTGTAATGCAATATTTATGTGAATGTAAAACCAGTTTCCGCGCTCCTAATCTTCTGCATATCTTGCATCCTTGCTATATCATGTAATTGTTTGAAGGTCTAATCAAGTGATATTGTAATTATGCGGTATAGATGATCAAGAGGAAAAGGAACACTTTTATGTCAAATAAAGTCTACGCCATGGACCAACAACAGTGGCTGTTGTTTAGTCAATGATGTGACAGATGTGGGGATTGAGTGTTTTTTGTAAGGGGTATGCATACTATGTAATGGAAGCGTCTGTAGTGCATATAGATGCCTAGGGCATAGTCACATCATGGCAACAGGACCTCCCGCCCCACACATACCCAAACATCCCGCAAATAACACACAAGACTCCAGTGTTAAGTTGGGGAAAGTTGCTGCAGGTTTATTACATACAACGTTATGTAATCATGGTGGGTTATCTTACGGGCGATCCAAGGGCAGGCCGCATTCTCGCCGCCTGATTAGCCAAGCAGCACCGTGGCGGACGACCTATGTGCTGCCCTATTATGGTAATAAATATACTCACACCCCTTGTGGTGCGGAGCCAATCTAGGCAAGCCCCTGGTTGCACAGGCCCACAACCGCCCGAAGGACTACTGGGGCGCCGACACGGGTTCCGGACCTCCCTTGAGGTTCCAGGTTTTAGGCTCTGGCACCCCTATGTGCCGATGAAGTACAGTGCTCCACCTCTCTGCTTCCGGATCGCCCTGTAACTCCGCCTGCAACAAAAAAAGTACACATTAAAAGTTCCGACAGTCCCCCCTCACCAGCTGACACTCAGGGTAAGAGGTAGGGAGGGAAAAGAGTGTCCCTGTAGAAACGACGCGCGGCGTCCGGAGCGGCAAAGAGGCTTCTAAAATGGCGAGGGGAAGTTAAATACCCCTCGCCCTGCCTGCCGCCCCGGACGCGCATCACTGGCCCGCCCACCCTCCTGCCGGGGCTCCACCTGCCCAGGGAGGAGTGGATGACCGAAAGGCAAGAGGGGCGGGGGCAGGCCCTCTGCGACTACGGGCCGCCCTCCTGATGGCCACCGGGTGGCCTCGGGCAGCCGCATAGTCACATCATGGCAACAGGACCTCCGGCCCCACACATAACCAAACATCCCGCAAATAACACACAAGACACCAGTGTTAAGTTGGGGAAAGTTGCTGCAGGTTTATTACATACAACGTTATGTAATCATGGTGGGTTATCTTACTGCGATCCAAGGGCAGGCCGCATTCTCGCCACCTGCCCGCCTGATGAGCCAAGCAGCACCGTGGCGAACCACCTATGTGCTGCCCTATTATGGTAATAAATATACTCACGCCCCTTGCGGGCGGAGCCAATCTAGGCAAGCACCCGGTTGCACAGGCCCACAACTGCCCGAAGGACTACTGTGGCGCCGACACGGTTTCCGGACCTCCCTTGAGGTTCCAGGTTTTTGGCTCTGGCACCCCTATGTGCCCGATGAAGTACAGTGCTGCACCTCTCTGCTTCCGGATCGCCCTGTAACTCCGCCACAGCCCGGCCGCCGGCCACCGTCGGCGTCCGGGCCCCCCACCACTTAGCTACCTAGATTACCTGCAACCTTTGCTCACCAGAGCTTCTCGTAAGTCCAAAAGGAACAAGTCTAACCCGACTGGAGAAAGGTGCACCCCGTCAACCTCAAAGTAGCCCTTGACCTTGTCCTGAATCATTTCATGCCTAATGAAACCAATACCCCTCTGTTGGGTGAATTTCCTCATGGCACTGTTGATTCTTCTCCTAGACCTGTCTACTGCTTCACTTGAATTAGCGCCCTGCCACACCCTGCGTGGCACAATTTCTGACCACCAGATTTCGCACTCCCCCACTAGTCTGCAGACTTTCCCAGGTCAATTTTTATCTTCTGCAATAACGTAGACCTTCCCAGGTTCATGAGGTCATTACCCCCCAGGTGTATGACCAAGTAATGGGGCGGGGCACCCAATGCTGTTAGCGATTCCCTTAGTCTGTACAATAGGCTGTTCCAGCGCATGCCGGGGAAACCCAACCACACACATTCCGTGTTTGAGAAAGCCTTCGTCCAGTTCCTGATCGCTGCCCACCGACCCAACCTGCTGACGGTCGAATGCCCCACGACCCACACTCTTGACCCTGTCAAAACAAGACAGGATTCACTTTCTTATCTTTATTGACTTACGGTTTGCACAACTCACTAAAAACACTGCACACCAATATTTACAGTTGAAATTGCACTGCAACTGCGGCATCACATGCCCCTCGTGGGCGGATGTACTGCTTGTAGCAAAGGGACTCCCAGCGTCCCACCTTTTGAACACTTGCTGGCTGCATGCCAGCTTTGAAGGCCGCGGTGGCCGCCCCTATTCTAAAAGAGTGGCTGGAAAATTTCTTATTCTGCCCCAGCAGTCCTGCTCTGGAGAGGCATGCCAATATGATTTTGTCCATTTGGTACTTAGTGAGTGGGCTTAGGTCTGCATGAATCAGGAGGTATCCTTGCGCTGCTGGGCGTTGTGCGAGATAGGCCTGTAAAACTGCAACTGGACAGTATCTACGGTCCCCCAGGGGGGCCAGCACGATAACTACCCCTTTCCCTACATGGTCTGTCTTAGACCTCCTGAGGGTGATGGTTAGGTTCCTGTCTACGCCTTATGTCTGCCAGCCCCAGGGCGTCCCCCGAGCTGTCGCTCCTGGTCCACGCCACTATCTCGCTGCTCCGAAAAGCTCCGAAGAAGGCTAGGCAAAAGGCCGCCGCAAACAGGGAAGCCTCGAACTGCGAGTGTGCCACTGCTTGTAGGACATTTAGCATGGATTGTAAGGTGGGGAAATCTATGGGTGACCTATTGTCGGGGACCCTTGCCGGGCCCGCTGGAGAATCGCGCTTGTCGCATGACGTGGCGGGATGGGGGCCGCTGTGGAAGCCTCCTCCACCTCAGCCCCTCGAAAGGACTGCTTGGGATGCCCCTTCCTATCCTGCTTTTGGCCCTTACCTGCCTCAACCTTCTTATCATTGGAGCTACTTTTGTCGATAGCATCTGCCTTACCCTTGCCCATGTGCTGCATCCACACCCTCACTTCCATTTGGTCCCAATCTAACTCTGGACAAACAGCCATTTTCTTCCTGAACTCGCAATAGTATCTGTACCAGCCCATGCCACCATTTGCTTCAGCCTCTTCCGTTATGACGCTCGCATACTGGAAAAGCCCCTGGGCCTGCTCGGGAAAGCGTTCCGTGATGACTGCCGCTAGGATGGAGAACGCCTGTCTCCAAGTCTTAATAGATTTCTCTGGCCAAGCCTGGAAGCGGACCTTCTTGTCCTCCTCTTTGCCCCCCATTTTCCTAATGTCCACCCCTTCGGCCCCCAGCATGAGGAAGGAGAAAATATCTATAAACTCCCTACCCCAGATACCTTCCTTAGCCGCTTGAGGCACCTGCCAGGCGAGGGAGCAATTGCCCGACAGCAAGGGGGCCATGGTCATTTGTGACGTTGAGGCGGGTGCCACCCCCGGGGAGGCCGTGCTGGGGGGGGGAGAGGCGCTGCAGGTTGCGCGGGCAAGGCAGAGGCGGATGGGGTCGCAGGGGGCAATGCTGGGGCAGGAGGCGTGACTGGCGCTGCGCATAGCTGGACACCCAAAGCAACCGGGTCAACAAGAACTTCTGGAGAGGTGACCGTTGCGCTGCTGGTGCTTGCTCCTCCCTGAGCTGTGGACCCGCCCCACACTTGTGTAACTAATGTTTCGGCCAGGGCCAGAGGTGCCGGCGCTGGTGCCACTGTCCCTACCCCGGGAGATACAGGTGCTGTCCCCGCTGGGAGGGAAGGTGTCCTTAAACCTGCTCTGACCTCTGACATAAAGTCTGCCAGGGTGCTGGTGAGCTTACCAAGGTCCTCCCATGTGGCAAAGTCCGGGGTGGGCGCAGGTGCCGCCGAGAGGGGGGGTGGGGGGGGCACCCTGACCGCAGCGGGAGGGGATGCGGCCGCATGCACGATAACATTTCTGGCTGGCTCTGGCGCGCGGACTTTGGCAGGTGTCGGGTCCGCGGGAAAGTCCTTCACTGTTGTCTTCCGCACTCTCTTGGACCTGGTAGGCCCAACCTCCTCTGTTATCTCCTGTTCCGCTGCTGGGGGCGACAAGCCGACCCCGGAGTCCCCGGGATTGTTAGCATTCAAAAGTTTGCTGGCCCATGCCACCCCCTTTGCCCTTATCAGGTCCATGACTGCCTTCAGCTGTGCATCTTGGGAAGGTCCTAGCAGGGAGTCATCAACTTGGGACGTATGGGTGAAAAGCGGGGGGGGGGGGGATCCCTGGCTATCCATTCGAACTTGGACTCTTTCCCTGCAAAAGAAAATGTCCGTGAGCTGGCAGAATTGGAAGAGATGTGGGTCAGCGGCGGAGCCCTTGCTCGAAAGCATGCCCAGATACTGTTGCCATTGAGCCCCAACAACCCCTCCTGCCACCCTCAGCTAACCCCGAGCCCCCTGTACATACCTTTGCAAAACTGATCCTGTTGCGGGAGGTGGAGTGCAGAATGCATTTAGAGAGAATAATACGGGTACGACGTCGGTCTGAAAAGCAAATGGATGCATGAGTGCAGCTCTAAACCAGACCTGGGTGCACCATGGACTGTTGCATCTATTTTCATGTTCTGCATTTGTTACAGCCTGATGAAGTGAACATGTTTGGACAGTTGGACAGAGAGGGGTTGCATAGAACCAAACCTCCTTTTCTGCTTTTCACAACCTCGAGGTATAAGGAAGGGCACTGATACTATTTTATTTTTACAAAGTAGTTAAGGCCATGATTATGTATGTGCTCTTTCACAATTGTTTAATTAACCTTCTGGTTTTCTCAAATTTGCTTGAAAATGCACCATTTGCCCACCCTTTCTTTCACATTTTTCTCGGGGAAGATACCCCCGAACCCCTGTTATGCCGGTCTGGCACGCTGGCTAGGCTCAATCGCCATACTGCACTCAGCCACAACTTTTACGCCTCACCATTTTCAAATGTCACCAGCCGCCACTGAGATAGGCAGTGACAGACACTGTGCAGGCCCTCTCTCTGCTGTTTGTGGCTTGTTTATGGTCTGCTGGGCCGGTTTTACTGTTGCTTTCTTTGATATTAAAACACACATTGCCTGTCAGAAGCTGAAATCCACGCTGTCTCCCATACACTTACTTACACGTCATGCCTTTACAAACAAGGACCACTTTTAAAGCTATTTAATGCACAAATCGGGGGGGCACTTTTATTTGGGGGCCAGGGCCTATTTTCTGTCTTAGCCCGACCCTGTTCCCTGTCGCTGGAATGACTGGGTTAACAGAATATATTCCTCTTTAATGTGATAGCCCTCATGCAGGGCTTTAAGTGGGATGAAAAAAATGGGAAGGTCTCAACTGGGCGTGGGCAATGTTAATAAAGGGCGTGGTTTAGAAACACCTAAGCCAAAAACCTGTGCTTAGCATAGTGTGTCGCCGGACTTGTATTTTGCGGTTTCTGTCATTGCATGCAGATAGATGTTGCAACAAGTAACATCATACCTACAACAAGACTGTACTATTGGCTTTGTCGATGGTTGTTAACTACTGAGATAAATAAGCAGTAACTATGGCATGTATATAATATTGAAAAGCTTGCACTTAAAGCCCGCGTGACACCACGACAATGTTGCTGCTCCTGAGCTTCAAAACGTGAAGGGGGAATCCAAAGAGAACATGACTGTCTTTAAAGGATTTCCCTTTCCCTACAACGCTCACCTGGCATGACGTCATGCCGTAACGTCTCCACTAGTGAGAAGTGAGTTGTATGAGCACGCGAACATCGATGTGCCTGCTGTCACTACAGTCGGGGGAAAAATGTACCGCCTGTGCCAGGGCACAAAACAGAGCCCGATAAAGACCTGTTTCGAGGCCTCCCTTAAAAAACTGCCGGTGCTCAGCACAGGGGAGGCCCAGCCCACTTAAAGCCCTGCTGTCATGCCAATGATGGTTTAAAGGCCTCCGTGCTACATAGTTTCCGTAGAGCGGTCCGGGTTGTGGACGGTCGAGGGTGCAAAGAAGCCTGCGGTTGCACTCGGACGGATGAGGCAGACAGATTTGCACAGTGACATCCTAAAGATGATGATTTCGTCTGACTGTTCCAGTCAAACAGAACAATCTGTCTGAACAGGCAGGAAGGTTGGAATGCCCTTTGAAGGCACTCATTATGCACGGAGCTGACCAATGACCTCCACGCCTGACCCCGACGCAGATATTGATTCTCGCTCCACATCGTGGCCTGCAACTCCAGATGAAATGGCCGAAGGCCTCGCTCTTCCGGAAACACATTTAGCGTCTGCCCGTGTGAACCACGTGTCAATCACCCCATGACTTTGACACTCATTGCCTAAGAGCAGCGCACTGCCAGTAATGCTTCCTGGAACAAGCGAGCACTAACGGCGCTGACCTCCATGAGAGATGTCTGTGGCCGCGGCCTGGCCTGCAGCACTGCGGCGGCTAAATGTATCCACTGCCAATAACCCTGTCTGCGAATTGTATACTGTGCATTCTGTGCGACGGCGTCATGTGCAAGGGAGGGGAATACGTTCACACTTTGTGCCCCAGCCCCGGAGCCATTTTATTTTTAATGGAACAGATATGCCTCCAGTTGACCAAGTAATATAATCTAAATATGTACTTGTTGATTAAAAAATACGTACTTTCTAGTTAAAAATCTCCCACCACGGACATTTCTGCTGCCCCCAAGTTTAAACTCTTAGGGGCTAGAGTATTGCTGATAGAGGTGGGTCGGCAGGTCCACTGGGCCACCATAGTTTCTTCTTCTGCCCCCCCCCCCCTCGCCCCCCACTATCAGAGGGATGCCCCCCAAGTTAGAGGTCCTCGCTGTGTCAGTGGGGCGCTCTTTGGCGAAAGATCATCTGCCGATGCAGCAAAACTGAGTACCGGTGCATTAGAACTGAGTACCGGTGCATTAGAACTGAATACCGGTGCATTAGAACAGTCCCGGCCAGCCACTATATTGCTGCAAGCCACTCAACATTCTTTTTAATTATAAAGAAACAAACTTGAAAGAATGGGCCCTGGGAGTCAGTGGCGCAAATTAGATACATGTTTAAAAAGTGACCACATCACATTGAGACGATTTTGACTGCAGTGTGGCTAGTCATCTTGACAATAGCCTTGCTTTCTTTCGAGGCAGTTCCCTTCCTTATCGCAGAAAATGTGTGTTGTATAATGCCAAGTTGATCACTGATCCCATGTGGCACACCTGCTAGCAAGAAGCCGTGACCCTGCCCGTCTTAGGGTGGGGATTGAAATCTATTCAGAACGACCAATAGCAAGGCCATTAGGTTGGGCATTGGCTGCCAGCCTTTTGGCTTTGTCAATGTTTGTTGTGTCATGGATTTCTAGAAAATTTTTGTGCCAGGAAGCTGTTGCGTCCTCATCAATTTAAAGAAAGTATTGGCTAAAAAAGTAAAACTATTTTGGGCTCAGAAAGCACACACTGATAATAGTACCTACCACTGAAAGGAACTACTTTGTGTGTGGATGTGCTCGTGTGAAAGGGAAGAATGCCACCACACACATTGAAGTTAGCCAATAGCTGAAGAGGGCTGACCCATCGCCCCCACGCTCTATGCTATAGTAGGCAAAATACAAATATGGATGACACAATGAGGGATCAATGAATGAATGAAAAGAGGACTTATAAAGCGCACGTACACCTACGGTTTCTTGGCGCTGGAGTGGGAAGGCTGGCCAGTGCAGATGGGGTGGGCTAATTGTAAGCTGATGAAAAGAGCTAAGTTTTTTAAAAGATTTTCTAAACTGAGCATAGGATGGGAGGAGGCGGAGTGCAGGGGGAAGAGAATTCCAAAAGAGAGGGGCTTGAGTGGAAAACCGCAAACCACTGTGTTTTTTGCGCTGAAACGACCGGGAGTGAGAAGATTGTGACTAGAAGAGCGAAGGTCGCGCTGAGGAACATAACGGTGTAAGAGGGAAGAAATAAAAGATGGTCCCTGGGAGGAAAAAGCTTTGTGGATCAGGCAGCCAAGTTTGAAGAGGCTACGCTGTGCAACAGGGAGTCAATGAAGATTCTTTAAGAGGGGCTTAGTGTGAGTGAATTTTGGCAGGCCGTAGGCCAGCCTGGCTGCCTGATTCTGAATAAGCCTAAGGCGTTTGGATTGATATGCTGGTATGCTCACGTATAGGGCATTCGCATAATCAATGCGTGAGATCACGAGTCCTAGAATGACCTGTATAAGAGCCTTGTGAGAGAGGAGTCTTCTAATTTTGCCGATACGACGTCAGTGATGAAAGCAGATGGGTATAACTGAGTTAATTTGTGCCCTCATAGAGAGATACTTGCAGATGGTAATACCAAGGCTCTTTACGGAGTCAACAGGGGAAGGATCAATTAATGAAGAGGGCTATCTGAACGCCCTTATAAGGATATTATACATATAACTGTAGTAAATTTAAAAGGCCTTGGCAAGCACTAGACGTACAATGTGAGACCTCCAGAGGCCCCACCAGCTAAAACACTTTTATCTCTCGCAAAAGCCATTGCCTGTATTAATTGAACTTAAATCAGAGAATGTTACAAGACCCCAGCAAACCTCTCCTCTGCTCTCTTTTCCTCATCCCTCCTGTAATCTCTATCCTCCCTCCTTTAATTCTAATCCAGCATAACGTTACAAAGTATTATGTTTCCTACTGAAAATGTAATTCCACAATAATGACCCTTTCTTTCTTCCAATTTACCTCTTCCACAGGCTATACTTTTTTTATTCCACTCTACTCCTTGTACTCCTTCACTCGCCCTCCTCCATTTTCAGACTCACTTGGCATCTACAGTGGGCCTTCATGTGCCCTCTGCCATCATTGTCTGTTGACCCTTTGCAGGGAAAAGAAAAAACCTGTCCAGTACATTCAAAGAACCAACAATTTAAGTAGTAACCATGACGTTTTCCTCCTAATCCATCAGGCAGTTATCTTCCTTAGGTGTATAGCTTGTGTACCCCCTATACATATTTGATTAGTTTAGGTATAAGGTGCTCTGTCGGGTCTAGGGGTATATCTGCCCCTCAGGGATTGAAGCTGTGATTTGAGCCAGAAAAATCCTGTTTTGTGACGGATACAGTAAGCAATATTGACTCCTAAATTGTATGTGCTTTTGGGAAAACGTAAACCCAAGTGCACAACACCAGCTGCTTCTCAACAGTGGCCTCTGAATCCCAGTTGGTGAACTCGTTGTAAATAACCTAGAGTAGACCAAATACTTGTATCTGGTCCTCGCCAGGCTACATTGCAACTACTGCCCGGAAATCTGCAGCATATCAGTATCTGTAATAATCACTCATGATGTCAAAATAAAAAAAAAACAATGTCTCCATCTTTAAAGTGCCTGCAGATACTGCTGACGTACTAGAGACCATTTACGTTTACTTAACAATTGTGGTAAAGCATTCAACACTGTCATGATTTACGCTAAAACAGAAGCACATATCCACTGCATTAGTTCAACGTGCCTAGCACTTCCAGGCCAATTAATAGCTTCTAAGAGCCCCTGGAACCTTTGGTTTGATGTCAGCTCAGGATTATGCCATATTTTCTCCATTTATTTCTCCAGCAGCAGTTGGATAACAAACATATCCAACTACGTTCCCCATGGAACTCAGGAAATGAACAACCGTTTCTTATCCAGTCATCATCCTCATACTCTTTGAAGAAGGTCCCTTCACTTTCTGTGCCTCTTCTGTTTTTTTGCAGCTCCAGCAGCAGATATGTGCTCTCTTTACTTCTGCTTTGCGTTCATCAGAGTTAATTTGGTGGTCCTTCACGCTAGTTTGGTAGACGGTTATAAGTGAACTAACATTTTGTTGCTCTTAACTTACTTTTCCCTTCCTTACAGGATGCTATAGGGCCAGCCGAGGCCATGCCTGTGTGGTGTTGCAGAGCCGCAATCCTTTATGATGCAGTCCTCCGACAGCTGGAGGGTACCTGTGCTTCATGTGCCATTGTTGATCTACCGAGGCCTGTGCTCCCTCCTGCTCTGTTAGCGCAGATCCCAACCACTCAGGCACCTCTACTGATGGATAGGAGAGGGGCAATGAACTGTACCACCATCTGGGCCTGGAGCTTGACACCTTGTACCCAGGATCAGTACAACCCTCTCAGAGCTCCATTCTTTCAGTGGGGACACAGCCTAGACAAGAAAATCCTTAAGAAATGTGTCCTGAGGGAATCTGATCTCTGAATAAAACTCTTATTTGTACTACCACGACTCCTTATTAAGGCAAAATCTAAGCACTAAAAGGAGCAATCTGTAGACGGGGACACTATGATAAGCTTTTGGCCTTCCTATCCAGAGAGTACTTCTCCGGCAAGGGGCCAGATAGTAAGGGTGCAGAGGCTACAGGGAATTCCTCTCGCCCTGCCTCTCCGCAGCTCCATCCTGATGATGAGGATCACAATTTTGGCTACGACTCAGTCAGAAGGGGAGGAAGAGGTGACAAGACCATGGCACCCCATATCAAATTTCACGAATTTAAAACAAAACACTGAAGACAATACACTTGCTTTCCATCAGACATGTTGGATCCGGAGGATATATATCATTGTCGGTCCAGAATCTGAGTCCCAGTGGCCAAAGAATCCTCCTCTATAGCCTATCACCTCAGAAAAACACTAGACAAGGAGGATTTAAATTTTCTTTGGGTCGAGTGGCCACATTCAACTCTGGAAGGGTAGGTTTCAGTGATCCCCAATATTCATAGCAACTTTGCCACCTTTTTGACATAATACGTCAAGGCTCCCAAAAAGGGTCTCAACCGCTCATGGCAGTCTGGCCAAGACAAGCTCCTAAATGGGGTAGGACCCCTGAGATAGATATTGAACATGACTCAGGAGGCCAAGGAATTGAGTTCAGTGATCTTCCCAGAGAGTTTCTGACTGGTTGGGCCCAAAGAGCCATCAACATTTTAGGAAACACCAATTGAGCGATTTCTACTGAGAGACACAGGTCTTTTCTCTTTAAAGTGGATCCAAATTTGGGGAACTTGGCCTCTTCGCAGGTAGGGCTTATCGTATCCCGAGAACTGTACAGCATACCTTTCCGAAAATAGCTGGGTTACTTCGTCTCAACCATTACATCTTTGGACAAACCACCTGCATTCATTAAAATAGATTTTGCCCCTAAGCTTTTCTTTGTGGCCAGATGAGGCATGGGGCAGTGGACCAGTCGCTTCCAGAATCAAGCCCCTCAAAGAGGCAGGTTCTCCAAAAGAGAGCAGGGCAGGATCTGACCTGCTTTGGAGAATTCTCCCCTCCTCTTTCCCCCACCCCAAAAAAAGGAGTCGGAATAGTGAAAATGGAGAGAGAATTGGGTAGAACCAACTTGAATGCAGGATGGTTTTCTGGTAAGTGCCCAACTTTCTTCCTATGTAAGAGTAGGAGGTATTCAGGCAACATGTGTGCATTATTGGCAGATGATTACCTCAGCTGTATGGGTACTGCACACCATTGGAGATTTCAATATAGTGTTCTGTGGGTCCCCAAGCTATTTTGGTCATCCGCTGCCTCTGGTTTTCTCCAAAACAGAATCTCTCCTGATAGATTGATATGTGCAGGCCTGGAAGAGAAGCTGGCCATATCCTGAACATTTTTGCGTCCCTGGGGTTTCCTTATCAATCTTTTCCTTGAAGAACACTAGGACAATGGCCAAAGAATGATGATAAATCTCAGAGAATTCAACAACTGCTCGGTTTTTCGCTACTTTAAGATGGAGGCCATACACCAACTCGGGGGCATTCTGAGACAAGTGTATTGTGTGGTGCTTTTGGACCTCAGAGATGCGTCCCCATCTTGAGACTGTACTGCAGTTTCTGCAGTTCATCTGGAGACAGCATGTGTTTGAATTCATGACTCTCTCTTTTCTGGCTTTCTTTGGAGCCCTGGTGCTTTACAAAAGTCCTAAAATTGGTGATGGAGCTCCTCAGGGGCTACGTCTCATCATGCATCTAGATAATATCGTGCTAATGGATTGATGCCCCAAGAGGCTAAGCAACGAGCTGCGAACTACGGTCTCTCTGTTGAAGGGACTGTAATACATTATGAATAGAACTAAGACGTTGACAATTCCCTCTCAAGATTTAACATTTTTAGGTTTCATTATAGAATCAGTCAAATAAAGCATCAGCCTCCCATCGAAGAAGGTGGCAAGGATAGATCATAAATTATGGAGGATCCTGTTCAAGGCTAGTCCCTCGCTGTGACAGATCGCATGATTGGTCAGTCTTCTTTTGTCATCAATTTGTCATTCCTAAACATCAACTTTCCCAAGAGACTTTATGGGGGCTCAAGGCTCTCTTATTCAGAGATGGTACCTCTGTCATGTAAAGCCAAAGAGGATAATAGCTGGTAGCTATCACATATAGAAACGTGGAATGGTATAGTCATGTCCGTTCCAATCCACGCTTAGTGATAGTCTGACACCAATATGCAGGGCTATGACATAAGATGAAGAGGATTGTCTAATAGAGGGAAATGGTTAGAACAGGAACTGGGTCTGTATATCTACTGCCTGGAACTCCTAGCAAGATCCTTTGTGTTGGACTAATGGGAAAGTGCAATGTAGTGTAGAGCTGTAGATCAACAATATCTTGGTGGTATGCTACCTCAACCACGTAGGTGGAACCAGATTGAAGGTCATGACAGAATTGGCCAAGAACTTCTGGTGCTTCTGCTTAAAGACTCAAGTTGACGCTACCAATTGTATACCTCCCAGGAACAAAGGGTGTGGTAGTGGTCTCCACTCCAGACACTTGGGATTGTCATCAACCTTAACCTCAACATGACTGCCCAAATCAACACCTCATTAATCCATACGTGAAGATGCTGAGGAAGAGTTTCAAATGGCTTCCAGACAGCACCTATAAAAACGTCACACATGCCCCGGTCACAAGCAAGCTGGACTAGGAGAATGCTCTTTATGGTAGGATCAACAAAAAATTCACCAGAAGGCTACAGACCATTCAGAACTCTGCAGCTAGAATCACGTTCAACTTACCATGCAGCACTCTACATTTGAAGAGCTCCACTGGCTCTTCATACATGAATTAGCACAATTCAAATTCCTCCTTCACACTTTCGAAGGCACCAAATAACACTAGCTGGCCCCCCGTACCTCAACAATTACATCTGCATTCACAAACTTCCAGACACCTCTGCTTGTCTGAACTCTTGCTTGCACACATCTCATGCATACGGGAAAACAGATCTGGCAATCGAGCATTCTCCTACAATGTGCAAAAAACAATCTAACAATGGAGCCGATGACCATTCGCATTGCCACAGGGAGGCGGAGTCTCAATAGCTTGTGATTCAAAAGAATTCTTTGAAAAAAAAAACAAGTTGCAAACGTCTGAGCCCAACATTAGATTTCAGGAGTATGCAGAGCATTTGAATCTACAGCACTACATGCCACAAACAAAGGCTTCAGTAACATAATCCATACAACTGCTATATGAGCTGGGTACATTCCACTAGAGAGAACCTCAGTAGTGAAGCATTCCATGGTCAGGAACTTTTTAGGAGCATTTGTCTCTCCCTGCGACCTGAGCCTACATACTCAGAGTGATGGGAATAGAATAGAGTGCTGAATTTGTTCTTGTCCTGGCACGCATGTAGATACATTTCCCAGAGCGAAATTTCAAGTACATTAGCAATGTTTTTGTACCTAGTGCAGAGTGATGTTCTGAAGGGTGTCAGATGTTAGGCCGCTGGACATATCATATCATAGGATGTTTACTCCAGAAGGTGTCCCGTTTAACTTGTCTAGGAGAAAAAAAATCACATTCCAGTGTAACTTCTTCCCCAGCATACTTTGAAGTTGCCCAGGCTGGGATGAATCAATGCCTTTGAGAGTATGACGTAGGAGGATCGGACTCATGGTAAAAGATACTCTTGATTAATTTGAAGAGACCGTTTAAGGGGGTTTCCTCTCCTACAACAGAGAGCTAATTGATTCACGAAGCTGGTATCAATGTTAACATTTTTGGGTCCCTCTCAGCTGGGGGAACTATGGTATCTAATTATTCTGCTTTTGGGGTATGATTGGAACACATAATGAATGCAGCAGACTGATTTCCAGTTTCTACCTTTAAGAGATTTTACTTTAAACCCATTGTGGACGTGACCTTGCTGGTGGTAAATAAGCTTTGAGCTACAATACTCCTCATCTGTGGTCCTAACTAACACAAAGGGACGTTTTAGTTCTATTCAGGACACCGAAGTGAGGATTATCCTTTCCTCTGGCTGTCGCATAATTTGTTACCCACCCTATATGGATTTAGAATAATGAGTGGAGATTTGCCTCTTTGCCGAGGTATCCTTATTCCCTATAAGCAGCTGCTTCTCGCCTAACCAATTTCATAAATGTATTGGAAACATTGTGCATGGGATTTGATGGTAATGTTTCTTTTAGCTTTTGATATGTTATGGGTGCGCTACTTCTGGATACTAATGATATTCTATTTTGATTAACCTAGTTAACTATCATGACCAGGAATCCATGATGGCTCTCATGTGGAGAAAGAGGGGGCACAGAAAGTTATGGAGCCTCTTTAGGAGATAGTATGATGATTGGCTATGAGATTGTTTTGTTTTTTTAGAAGTTCCATGTGACATGTAGTTGGGTATGTTTGTCATATAACTGCTGCTGGAGAAATACACGGAGAAAGTATAACATTATCTTTGTATCCATTTCCCTAATAGAACTAAAACTTCTTTCACATTAGCTTGGACATTTTGCGTTCTCTAGTAAGAGATGAAGCCAGCTCCTCTACTACTCAAAATCACTTGTAATCTTAGAGAAAAGGGATATCCTGTTAGTTATTGTTGGACCCGGCCCTTTTGGCAGGTTCACCCCAAGACTTTTTACTTTTTCCTAGCCTGTTTCTGGAACCTGGTGGTGGTGATTTTAGGCCTCTGCGCACTTTTTCACTGTGGTACAGTGTAAAGTGCTTGAGCTCTCTGTGTATGTGTGGTGAGTGACCTGCCCTCCCATAGGAATGAAGGGGGAATATGTATGCCCATGGTAGTTTCTGATGTGTGGGGAGTGCAGGGGCGAGTTTGATATGTGCGAACTCGTGAGATTGAATGCTGCGTAATGGTATATGCGGCATGATTGTGTCTAGTCTAGAAGTGCCACTTTTAGAAGTTGGCATATTTGTGTAATTTGTGTCTGGCGTGTGATTGGCTGGTGAGCCTGGTCCAGGAGTGCCTGGGCCTGCTTGTGGATTGACTGTCTGGTTTGAGGATGACAGGGGCTGGGGAGCCCCTGGAGGTTGTCTGAGTCAGCCCGTGGATGAAAGGCTGCATCTGCTGCCAGGGAAGTGGGAGGAGATGGCACCTGGGAGTGACTAGGGCTGTGCCTGCCTGACCACAATGCTGGCTCCACCTCCCGCTGGGCGATTGTCACCTCTGTCCCCGACACTGAAGAGAGTTCCATAAAACCAGTTCTAGCTGGTTCTCACACTGCCTGCACAAAGACTTCAAAGACTTTTCTCTGTATAAGAAGGGGCTGTGTCCCCTTCCAATTTGTTCTTGTTTTCTGACTTGAATCCTACCAGGGGTGTGCTGCTGCTTGGGCCCAGGGGAATCCCTGGGCCCTGCCCAGCCCCTGGACACCTGATGGACTTTCCTGGATGCCTGGAGGACTTCTGGGGGACCCCTCTGCCTTGCATGGGCTCATTGGGGGGGACTTTGCTTTGCCCCTTGGAATCTCTAGGACCTTTAGCACCATGGAGAAGCTGCATTTTCCTGCAGAGAACGCTTGATTTACCTTCTAGCGCTTGGGAGCGCTGTTTTTTTCTGTCCTAAGCACCTGGGAGTGCTTTCTGCTGTTATAGCGCTGGGGAGCGCTTTTATGATCCAGGCAGGTGCTCCGTCACTGCTTGGTGCGTGGTTAATGACTGGTGGCCGTGTGGGAGATCGGTGTGCTCATCGGCACATTCTGACTGCAGATCGGGGGCTCGTGGTGCTCCTCTTCGTGAGGTAGTGCCCAAAAGGTCCTTATGACACCCGAGCGCCCTGCTGCCTCCTACGACCTCGAAACTGCCGGGTCGCTGATCACCGCCGCAGCCCGGGGCCTGAAATTGCCTGAGAAGCCTCGCCGGGACTACGGAGAACGAAGATCGGCGAAACTGTCCTCTCATTGGTTGAGAAGGACAAGCCCCCTCAGCAACGCCGCGCAGGGATTGGCTGGAGGTACGAAGCTCGTCCGCGGCGCTGCGCTGTCATAGGCGGGCTGCGGGAGGCTTGTCTGATAGACCCGCGCTCTGATTGGCTGTGGGCTAGAAGCTGTCCGGGGAGAGAGAAGAGGATGGCGGCAGCCGCTGCGGGACTCCCGTGACCGAGAGGGAGCCCCGAGAGAGGGAAGCCAGGATGTGTCCTTCCGGTCTCCCGTGAGGAGAGGGAGACCTGAGATACCCGCCGCCGAGAGAAGAAGAGCGGAGGGGGCGCGAGGCACATTGCCGGTGCCTGCCCCCACCGCGAACGCAGAAGGTGTCCTGCTGCCTGCCCGGAGGAGCCCCGCGAATGGAGAAGCAGCCTGGTGAGTGAGGGGCTGCTGGGGGAAGCTCCGGGCGGGTGCTAAGTGCAGCGCGAGGCCCCGGATGCTGTTGGGCAAGTAGGGCGGCCCCGGTTGGCAGAGGGTCGCCCCACCGTTGTAGAGCCCGGAGGGGCATTTCCTTGTTTAGAGCCACGGAGGCTCAGAGGGGGCATTTCTTTGTGTAGAGCCCCAAGGCTCCCTGCCCACATTATTGTTTCACGAGCCCAGCAAGGCTCAAGGTGCCATTGTTTGTAGAGCCCTGAGAGGTTCCCCGCCCACATGGATGTTTAGAGCCCCGTGAGGCTCTTGGGGGACACAAGTGGTTTCAGAGTCTGTGTGGCTCCCATAGTTGGCACAGTGCTGTCCTAGGGTCAGTGAGGACCCTGTCGCAGTTTGAAGTTCCCAGCTGCCCAGCAATTAGTGGGCAGCTGCACCGTTTAGGCGCTTGGGATTGTCTACAGGTGCCCAGCAATTAGTGGGCACCTGCACCGTTTAGGCCCCTGACATTGAGACACAGGGCATCTTAGCCCCAACAAGGCCAGTTGGCCTAGGGACTGTCACAGGTGGTGGCTTATGTAGGTTTTGCGCAATTGTATGGTTATTGCACCTCTGAATGTGTTTTCTTGCATCATGTGTTATTCCTGCACCTCTGAATGTTTTTAGGCATCATGTGATTTTTGCGCTATTGTATTGTTCTGGCACCTCTGAATGTTTTTAGGCATCATGTGTTTCCCTTGTCTTACACCTCTGAATGTTGTTAGGCATCATGTGTTTTTCCTTTACTACTCCTCTGAATGTATATTTATGCATCATGGGTAATGTGTTCTTGTTTATACCCCTAAACACTGTGTGATACTTAGGTGGTTGTTCTTTTTAGTACAGGTGGTCCTAGTGAAGTCCTGGTTCATGTTACCAGTGGTTACTGGTTGTGTGCCATAGTTGCTAATTTGTGCTACTATGATTTTTATTCTTTATTATTCTTTATTCTAAAAGTGCTATTTCTGATTCTGACAGTGGCCCATGTGGCCCTGTCCTGTACATAATCCCTTGTGAATATTGCCCGTGCCAGTTGGCACCATGTATTTTGTGTGATACTATCTGATGTGTTTTTACAATACAAAAGTTATTTTATAATAACCTTGTGTGGAGTTCCTTTTGTGGTGTGCCTAGTATGTTGTTGCTGTTGTGTGCTGGCGCAAATGCTTTACACATTGCCTCCGAGTTTAGCCTTACTGCTCGTGCCAAGCTACCAGGGGGAGAGCAGGGGTTATCTTGGCGTGTGACTCCTTTGCCCTGACTAGAATGGTGGTTTCTGCCTAGCTTTGGCGTCAGCCTTAGCCAACCAGAAATAGCCAGTTCTAACCGTTATTTTTGGAGAAAAGGGAACAATGAAATGACATCTCCAAAAGTGTAGTCACCCATACCTGGAATAGCCAAAGCAGTGTTGTTATCGCTCAGTGATCCGTATTCACCGTCACCTTAACCCTCAATATAGATACCAAGAAAAACAAACAAAACATTGAAAAATGCTAGGCTGGATAGGCAAGTCCCAAACTGCCTTCGCTGTACCTAAGGCTGTTTTACCCTGGGCTTGTGAAAGTGTTTAATCCTAGCCATGTAACTGAAACACCTCAGCAGCATCTTATTCAAATGTAGCCTAGATCCACACCGCTGTATGTGCTGCCATCTAAAAGAGTGGAAGACTATGGTATGTATATCTGTCAACCTTTATTATTTTGAACCTTTTGCTATCAACTCTACATTTACAAATGTTTTGTTGCTGGTCTTTGGATAGCCCAACGATCATCAACTTGCCCTCTTGAAGATTTCCTTCTCTTGGGCTGGCTTACCCAATAGAGGGCCTCTGTGGGACTTGGGTTTGTCTGTCTTTCCATGTGTGAGAGGGTGCTGTGGTTTTAAGTGGTGGGCTTTCTCTGGGCTAGTGTTACATTGGAGGTTGGGATAGATCTCCAGCCTAGCCAGAATGTATCAGATTGATGACCTACATTTTCCTACAAGATAGGTTGGAGGAGTGGTTCAGGTCTTCTGACCATCCACCTCATCTGTGCCTGCTATGCATTGGTTTTCATACAGGTGCAATGGGCCTTGTGCCATTCCCAACAATGTATGTGGTCACATTACTCAGTCTGTTAGTCCATTGTGTGGCGTCATCTGGGGTTTATTGTTTCTGTTCTAATGAAAATCTGCTGCCATTGATAAGTGTTCCCCTGTTTTTTTTGCAGGTAAGCCATTTCTGTCCCTTTTTCTTGCCCTGTTTTTGTTCTTGAATGCAGCGTTCCTTTGTTTTGTCTTGTGTTTCTCAATACACAGTTGTTCAGTGTTAGAGCATCTGCTCCTGCTACTTCATACTTCCCAACCTCGTTTTCCCGGCCCTACCACAGTTGTCTAGCGTACCCTTTCCTCCAGGTGCCCTGTTCCTTCCCCCGTCTCTGCTGAAGAGTCATTGCCTGAGGCAGTATGTCCCAAGAGGTCCTTGCATAGATGGATGGATACAGACTTGTCGACAGATAGGCAGATAATCAAACAGACCGGTACACAGATATGCAGAGATAGAGCAGGGAACCAGGGCATGGCTTTACTGTCTGTAACCAGTAAGGGATATCTCTGATCAGTAGCTGTATGCTGTCTGTGGCAAGTGAGGAACAACTGCAGTTTGGGATAAGTGAGCTTTAGTCTGCTGTGTGCGTCAGAGAGATAGCTCCGCTGTGTGCATTGGCACAGCCACTTCTGTCGGAGTCATGTACACATTTAACCTATTGATTGCTGGGGTCTCTGGACGGGTGGCAGTCTGTTCAATGTGTTCTCAGAGGTCTACCCAGGTGACTGCAGGAACAGGGGGACCTTGCTGTTCTCTCTCATTCATCAATATATAACTCTGTAGAGCCCAAATTTGAAGAGGTTGTTGAAAAGAGAGAGAGCTAATGGAGCGCCAGTGGTCTCTCATAACGTGTTTAGGCTTGTGGGAGGACTGAGACGACAGGGCTCTCACCTTACTCTGCCAATGGGTTAAGAGGTGCTCCGGCCCTCTTCATTCCCAGGGCAACAGGATCTAAGCAGTCAGTGCTTATCCCTGACCCTCCATTTCCAAAGTGGTTGCTCCAGTGAGTAATTAAATGTTAAGGCCCAACAAGGGCTGTGCCCAGTAAGGGGTGTGCGTGTGGCATAACGGATGGGTAAGGGATGCGATTGGGGGTGCAAGGTGCAATATTGCCAGTTTCCGTTCAGAATATCTTAGAAAAACTGATGGCACCAGGAACAAGCTGCTGATCACAAGTGTTAGTACCAAAAACAAGCTCATGGTTGGAGGAAAAAGTATATCAACTTGTGTCTCACCTTCTCCATTGTGGACAGCACGCGCAGATTTTAATGTTACTTTTCAGTAACATTCGATGAGCATTTTTTTGTTGCAGTTGGCTACAGGATGCAAAAAGCCCCCCAAACATTTGGTCTATTGCTTTAATAACTGTGTGCAACACACAACGGGGCACGTTGAAATTCGAAAGGGGATGACTTACTTTTCATAGTACTCATTTAATACCCTAAAATTTTCCTTTGCGGCTATAGAACACTTCAAGCCTTCAGATTTGGTTCTTAAATAGAAACATTCCCAAGAGGAGTTGTAGTGATGGCACCCAGAGGCTGTGCCACCTCCTTGATAAGTCAAATACCCAAATACCAGCCCTACTCTTGTCATTAGATGCAGAGAAAGCCTTTGACAGAGTACACTGGCCCTACCTACAAGCAGTGCTAGCTAGATTGTGGCTGGGACAGAGACTCCGGAAGTGGATACTATGTAATTACACCTCTCCAGTAGCGAAGGTCCGCATGACCGGAACATCATCTAACACCTTTCAAGTCTCTCGTGGAACACGACAGGGATGCCCCTTATCACCCCAGTTATTTGCGCTGTACATGCAGCCATTTGCAGAGTGAATTCAGCAACGGGCTAACATCACTGGGATCTGCATGGGGGACAGGGAGCGTAAAATCTCACTTTACACTGACAACGTGATATTAATTCTGACGCAGCTGTTCCTCTCTGTGCCTCCCTTGCTGCGAGCCACGGCAGAGTTCGGGCGGTGTCTGGCTTTAAAGCTAATCTCCAGAAGACACAGGCTCTCAGCCTGGCTATTCCCGGTGAGGACAAAACACGCCTGACCACTCTGTTTCCCTTCACCTGGGCACTTGAAGGGGTGTTGTACCTGGGAATACAGAGTTTTCCCACACTGGAACATACGTCCAGGGACAACTACACCTACTCAATCGCTATTGCGAGGTCGGAATTTGCGGCCTGGAAGAAACACACACGGTCTTGGCTTGGCAGGCTGGTGGCGGTAAAAATGATCCTACTCCCTCGAATCTTGTACATTATGCAGATACCACCACTGCGACCCCCTACATCGACTCTCACTAACTGCAGCACCTTATTGGGGATTTCGTTTGATCAGACAAACGACCCCGCATGGCCCGGCACCAGACATAACTCAAGTCAAGTCAAGTCAAATAAAGCTTTATTCGATTTTTGCAGAGAAAACCATAAAAGCACATATAATACAATATAAAATGACTATGAAATACGATCGAAAAACATGCTACATATTAAAAACAGGTTAAAAGTTTAGGTTTATAAAGAATCATGTAAAGTTTTTTGGGTGGTGGGGAACAGAAGACAGTTAATTCATTGATGTTCTGCACCTTACTGCAAATTTCAAAAAGCTACTAGCTGCATTGATTGCAAGTTCGTCTTCCAGCATATATAGCTTAAGTAAGGCTGGCCGGCACTGTCTTAAGCCCCACAATTTAAGAAGCGGGAGAAGATGTTTCCTTCTACCCCAGTCATAAAATTTACAGAATAAAATAACGTGAATGTTGGATTGTTTGGAGACATTGTCACAAGGACAGACCGCCGGTGTAACCGACCAATCGTTTACAGTGGGAAATGTTAGTAGGCGGAAGAAGCAGTCTGTCCTCATCCTTGTCAGCAGCATTCTCGTATAGGGGGTGATGAAGGGGGAAAGATAGGATGGGATGCCGTCATCATGTAGTAAGAGGTTGTGGTTAGCGATCGATTGTTTGTTACCTTCAAGATAGGAACGTCTGTCTGTAAGTAAGCCTAAACAGCGAGCTTTAAGGTCTTTTTTGGAAATCGTTTGGCACGTTGTGGGGTTGGTAAACATATCAGCTAGATCCAGGGAGGTTAAAAATTTCTGTACATAGGCGAGCCAGGGTATTTTCCTTGAGTTGGTTAGGGCCATACAGTCCTTAATTATATCCTGGTTTAACACCGTTTTATCCGAGGACCAGACTTTGTGCCATAGCAGGATTGGAGCGGTTTTAATTATGTCAGAGATATATACTCGTGCTAACTCATTGTGGCAGACTGTGGTTGAAATAGATCGGGGAACAGCCAACAGAAATCTTAAAAACGCGTTCTCACTGATTTGGATCTCTCCGCAGTCCGCCATGCCCCAGATACCTGCTCCGTATGTTGCGGTGGAGACGCATTTGGCAGCATATATGTCCAGCAGGATTCTTACTGGTTTCCCACCTAATTTGGTCGCAAATTTTTTTAAGGCTCCGATTTGTCTGGTAAAGACCAGGTTTCGGGTGTGTACAGCATTCTTCCAAGTGCCTATCCTGCTAAAAAGTATACCTAAATAGGTGAAAGTTTTTGTGAGACTGATCTTTTTAGCATCAATGTATGTATTGCAAGTGATGTTTTTTTTGTTGCTGCAACACATTGTAAAAGTTTTGCTTACATTGATCTTGAGACCTCTCATGTCCATAAAGGTAGAAAAGGCGGACAGCGCTTTTTGAAGCCCTAGTTGGGTCCTGGACATAATCACGGCGTCGTCCGCGTATAAAAGAATTGGAACCGCAAGGCCGTTTATTTTTGGGTAATCCACATCTAATTTGGCCAGTCAGTCGGCGACGCTGTTGATATACAGATTAAAAAGAAAGGGGGCAAGGATACAGCCCTGCCTGACCCCCTTTCTAATAGGGAACTTGTTGGTGCATGCTCCGTCCTTCCCATATCGAACCTTGGCCCCAGCTCCACGATAGAGTTCTTTTATGAATGATAAGATGTTTGGATCAACGCCCATGTTGTTGAGGGTAGACCAGAGTAAGCTATGGTTGAGGCAATCAAAAGCAGAGCTTAAGTCCACAAAAGTCATATATAGGTTGCCTCTTTTTGCCAGCACATGTTTGTCAATAATCAGAGCTAGATTTAAACATTGTTCCACTGTCCCGAGACCAGAAACGAACCCATATTGAAATTTAGATAAAATGTTATTCTCCTGTGCCCATGTTTGTAGTTGATTTAAAAGGACTCTCCCGGCCACCTTCATCATGGAGTCCAATAAAGAGATAGGTCTATAACATTTTGGGTCCGTTCTTTCTCCTTTTTTGAAAATGGGTATTATAATCGCTTCTTGCCATGTTGTAGGGAATCCTTTACGGGCATAGGAATTAAGGACGTTGGTAAGAATAGGTGCCCATAATTGGATGTTGTCTTTGAATAAATCTATGGGGATTCCATCTGGGCCGGGCGCTTTGGCATTTGAACTTTCAAGAATAGCCAGTTCCACTTCCGAGTAGTTAAAATAGATGGAGAGTGGAAACGGCTCTAGGTTATTGATTAGCGATTCATTGCTCTCCATTGGTTCAATTCGGTCATCTAGTTTATAGAGATCAGTGAAGTGGTTTATCCAGACATCTTCGGTGATGGCAATTTCTATGCAGTCGGTTGTCCTGTCACTAAAGAAAGGGGCGTTCACCTCCCTCCAGAATGCCGTGTTGTCCCTTAAAGTGCTGGCTTTCAACAGAGCTTCCCAGGCCGCGTTTTTCAGTTCCTTTTTTCTGTTCTTAATTGCCTGTTTGTAAGCGGCACGGGCGGATCTGATTTCCACCTGGTTTGTTGGAGTTTTGTTGAGGCTGGCCTTCAAGATGTCGCGAGTGTTAGAACACTCGTGATCGAACCAACTTTGGCTCTTAGGGGCGTTGGTTTTGTTGTTGTTTCTGGTCAAGTTTTTTCTAATTTGTGAGGCGATTTGATCGAAGGCAGAAATAATTTCCAAAGGGTTGGGTGGGAGTTCTAAACAGGTCCGGAAAAGGTCAGGAGCCGTTTTGATCAGATTTTCAAGAAATTTCGAGGTGTCAATTTTAGCCCATTTTAAGGTGTATCCGTTTCTTGACGAAAGTGAGATGATGTGTGAAAAAAGGTTTTCCACGATGCTCCTAGACTTAGTACCACTGGAGGGGGAATATATTTTAATGCTGATGGGGTAGTGATCGCTCAGAACCAACTCCTCTCTATTAAGTTCTAAAGCGTCTCCATGATGAGTGTGGGACAAGAGGAAAAAGTCTATTGTCGTGAGCGATCCCCTTCCATGGAATGTGGGTAAAAAATCAGTCGGGGGCACAGTTAGATCGTTGAAGAAACCCAGATCCCACTCGTGTAATAAGTTATTCAATTGGGTACCCATGGTTGAATGTTCGAAATGGGTGGTGTGTTCTCCATTTGGGGCTCTTTGATCACAAACCCTAGTTCCACTATATGGGCATAAGTGACAGTTGAAATCACCTAGAATGATCAAGCGCTGGTCTGAGGAGGACCCTCCCATACCCTTCTTTATTACTGTAGAAAGAAACTCCATGAATTTTGTTTGATCATCTCTCTGTGCACCGTTGTATAGATTAATTATGAGAGAGTTGACAACCTCTTTCCCAGATATTTTAAAGGCCTGAAGTAGGCGGCCAAAGGACTTTGGGCTATGATCAGTTTGCGGGAGGTCAACGCGTTCTAATGATGCGTTTAATCTATTTGAAACGTACAAGCAAAGACCTCCAGAGGATCTGCCTCTATGGGACTGAGTAGAGGGAGTGAAATGTGTGCTATAACCATCCAGATTTACGGGCGTCAGATCCCAACATTCCTGGAACGCTAAGATGTCGAAAGTGTGTATGTAATTCAGGAAGGTTGGGTCATTTATTTTATTTGAAAGCCCGGCTATATTCCAAGATAAAATAGAGAGATATTTGTCCTCGATGGAATGTGTTGGGGTGCAGTTTGGGTGATTCAGGTCAGAAGTTGGGATTGAAAAAGAAATCTGGGAGTCATTGGTTTGTGAGCTTTCCGGTTCAGAAGGGCCGTGTGACAGAGCCAGGTTAAGGGAGTCCTCAGTGGGTTGGGGAGGGGCAAGGTTTCCATGTTTGCTTGGGGTCATCCCTGGGCTAGCAGGATACCTGGGGGACCTTGGCTTGTTGTTAAACGGTAAATAATTTTTTAATGGTCAGTCGACCATTTCTAAACTTGAAAAGTAGTTACTAGTTGGGACCCCTCTCCACCCCTCTTCGTATGGATGATCTCTTCTTGGGTTCCAGGGCGGGTAATCCCAGTCCCTCCTCCTATTACGTGTTTCAACTTGAGACCAACTCCAGCCTGGGGATTGGCCCCAATTTTGGGGGAAATCTTGTTCACGTGGAAACCTTGGTGGGTAAAAGAAGGACAGACGGTTGGTGTCTATGCTTCCCTTTCTCTCCAGGGTTGACCAGGAACATATATAACTCACTGTCTCTGGGTTATCAAAATTGATGATGATACAATCCCCTTTTATTCTTTTCCTTGTATCCCCTATCCACGGGACTCTTCGTACCATGGACAGTCTACTTTTGCAGTGTGAGGGAAGGGGTCTGTTAATCTGGAGCCACTGCATGACTTTGTTTTTTAATGACCAGGTGGATTCACTCATCTTTTCTTCCAGTTCTGGTACCCCTGTAAGGATCACGGTGTAGGGGCTTGCTTCAGGGGGAAGATGGACTGGTCTCTTTGGGCCAGCTGGTTTATTGGGTGCTTCAGCAGCCTGTTGAGTGGCCGAGGGTTTAGGTGATGGGGGCTTAGAGTTCTTACTGGTGGGGTCTACACTTGTTGCTGGTTTTCCCTGTACTTGTTTGGTGGAACCCTTAGTGTCTGTAGAAGTAGTTTGGTTAATAGTTGGAGTTTTTGGTTTTTTTTCTATAGGTGGGGGAGCTTTATGCATTGTAGGTTGAGGCGCTGGTTTCTGTAAAGTAACAGCCTGGACATGTTTGGTGGTCGTAGAGGCTAGTGGCACTGCGGTGGTAACAGAAGGTTTGAGATGGTTAACCTGGTTTGTTAGTCTAGCGAGCTGCTTCTCAATATTATTTAGCGTTCGCTCGATTGGGAGTAATTGCAATTTTATAAAATCCTTAATTGAGTCAAAAACTTGTACGGTGAGTTCTAGATGATTAGATTTAACAGTGTCATGACCCCTGTGAGTCTCCTCCGTCGAGGCGGCCAAAAGAGAAGAGTCATCCACGTTGTCAGGCAATGACTGTCTAGATATCTTTGGAAGGTTGGTACGTGGAGGTTTTTTAGACCTAGTGCGCTTCGGTGGACAGTGCAACTTAGACTTAGGTATTGACCTTACACTGGTTTGTTTGGGAATGGCTCCCTCCTTGGACACCTTCTCGGATTTCGGGGGTGAGGCTACAGCTAAGGGTGAAGGCTGAGGTTGTGACTCTATCAGAATTGAAGACACGGTTTGAGTGGGGCTGATCACCAGAGTAGGAGTTTTCTCCAGGTCATCCATAGAGGCTTCCCCTAGTGAGAGATGAGTGACTGATAAGTCGACGCTCATTGGGATGGTGTGAAGTTCAGCACGAATTTCTTGTAATAAAGGAGCGTTGGTTTCCTGGTGGATGGGTGTTTTGGCTAGAGCGAGAAGGCCCATAGAAGACCTCCGTGCTGCAGCGAGGTCCTGGGAGACGCGTCTTTCAAGCAAAACAATTCCCTGATTGATAGCGTCGTTAGCTTTGGTAATAAATTGGTCGATTGGGCCAATTACTTCACCCACTCCATGGGCCGTTTTGTTCCTCATAGCCCTGGTAGTCATGTTAGCAGAGAAACACCCTTAGGGTGTAAAGCTAAAACAATAGTGGTGGATGACTCCCAGTGCGGATGGTAATGTACAAGGCGGGAAGATACGGTTGAAAGAGGGTTGGCCCAGACCAGACTTACCCTGGCTTAAACGGGCCCGCCCTTGGCCCGGGCTTCGCCCGGGCGTCGACCCGCGCGCGTCCCGCGGTGCGCGTAGTTATCCCTGTTTTTATAATTGTAGTGAAGTGTAAGGAAGGGGCAGGGCACTGGGAGGGGGCGCGGCTCACGCGGGAAGAGGAAACAGCTGGTGTTGGAAACGCTGTGCCTCGCAGTCCCGGGGCCGCGCCTCTCACCTCCTCTGCGGCCACACGTCTCCTCCCTCAGGGACACAGAGTTCTTGTCAGCAGGCAGCTACTCCTGTAGCGAGGTCAGGTAGGGCTGGGATCACGCTGGAATGCTGGAAACAACACAAACCTCTAAGCGAGCGGCACCCGCGAAGCGGGGGCCGCGAGAGGTTAAGTACGCCTTGCAGGGGGCGGGGCACTGGGAGGGGGCGCGGCTCACGCGGGAAGAGGAAACAGCTGGTGTTGGAAACGCTGTGCCTCGCAGTCCCGGGGCCGCGCCTCTCACCTCCTCTGCGGCCACACGTCTCCTCCCTCAGGGACACAGAGTTCTTGTCAGCAGGCAGCTACTCCTGTAGCGAGGTCAGGTAGGGCTGGGATCACGCTGGAATGCTGGAAACAACACAAACCTCTAAGCGAGCGGCAGACATAACTCAAACAGAAGGATGGAGGGCTTGGAGCCCCCCATTATGGAAAGATACTACCAGCACGCCAAATTGCACCATATGGTAGAATGGTATTGCATGGGGTCTGAGAAACACTGGTGCTTTATCGATTGTGCAGTGGTAGGGATCCATATTTGGAAAGTCCCTTGGCTGCCAAAGAAACACCGTCCTGATGTAGTATATATCTCCCCAGTACCAAGGGCTACGGTGGGGGTATGGGACAGGGTACAAGTTGCAAGTCACCTTTCCACACCAACATCACCATTGACTCCACTCATCGGCCACCGGGACTTCCCCCCGGCACTGAATGGTGAGGGATTCATTAAATGGCAAGAAGCCAATTGAAAGCGGCTGGGGACCTTTTTGACGAATTGGGGTGATGGAATTCACCTAGCTCTTCACTGGATACGGCATACCCCAGGACTGGCAATACCTCGCCCTTTGACTCTGGGTCACATAACCCCAGGTGTATCCACTGTCAGGTAGACCCCTGACAGACTTTGAAAATTGGTTTATCACTCGCCAGTCAGATAAACGTCTACTCTCAGACATATACTCATTTCTCACAACACCGCTTCACCATACAAAAACTCCAGCACAGGTGGGAATCTGAATGTGAGCGTGAATTCTCCCTCAAAGAATGGTAGAATATTGTCCAAAGGGCCTCCTCATACAAGACGACGGGCAAAGAGATGTTCCTCAAAATTGCTCAGTATTGGTATTACACCCCAGGGTAAGTGGCTCGCTGGAAGGCCGGTGGTGATCCACATTGCTGGCGTGGTTCTGAGCAGGAAGGCTTACTGTGGGACTGCACTACAATCCAGCAGTTCTAGGCAGCAGTCCTGTCCGAGATCAATACCTTCTATGAGACTGAATTACCCAGATTCCCAAATTGAATATTACTGGGTCTGCCTAATGTTTTGCCCTATCCCCAAAGATCCTGCTGTGGGAAAGCTATTACCTTAGCGTTGGGCGCAGCTAAACAGCTCCTGTTATCCCGTTGGGGCACTGACGTAGTCACGATTGGATTGCCTATATAAAATATGGGATCTCGCTTGTATGGAGAAACTCATAGCTAGTGTTACACACACCCTACCACACTTTGACAAAACATGGGGCTCCACTATCACTATTTAGCGACTGTATTTGTTGAACTAACCTGTCTGAAATACTTGCGGGTACTCCACCTCACTCGGGCACTACAAATGGAATGTGAATGTTATACAGTCGCTGGCCTCGACATCCCTCTAAAGGGGCATTTTATTCTCGGCTGTTGAATGCGTTCTTCCCAGTCTCTCTCAACCCCTCATGCCCCTTTTCCCTGTTGAGGTATTTACTTTCACAATGGTTGCTATTCCCCACCGGCCATTGGATGTAGGTGGCAGCTGTTGTTAATATGATGTAGAACTCAATAAAAAGATATAAATCCTAGAAAAGAAACATACTTTTTTGACTTCTATTGTGTATTCTACACATATGTTTTGCTTATTATGTTTCATTTGATAGTGTGGAAACTAATAAGGTCACTTGGTGTCTACAATTGGCAAATCATCTTTTTTATGAATGAAATGGTATTTTGTTGTCATTTGCAGGGAAAGTGGAAACTTCCAAAGGTTTGCGTGCTGTATACCACCAAATGCCTTTGATGTGGAACCCAGGCTACTTGGACCGAGCTTTACAAGTGATGGAGAAAGTTTTAACATTACCTGGAGACTTGAAACTATGCCAGAAAGCAGTAAGTACTAATTAAAGCTTGTCATCGTTAACTTCAAGTGTGAGTACGCATATAATTAATATGCATCTTACTTCAGGCCAGCATTTGATCATTACAGCTGCCAAACATGTGATCTTATTATGGATTCTCATGCTTCTCTTTAACCTGCATCCCATCTCTGGCTTGTCCAGGCTTTTTTTTTGGTTTGAATTTAGCAGCACTTTCAACATTCTGGCCAATATTGATGTGCAAAACCGACCTGCTAACAATCCAAAATATACAGCCAATCCAAATCCAAATTGAGGAGAAGAAAATAATATTTTTAAGACTATAATTCAGTTTCAGTGCTTATCTCTTATCAGAGAGCCACCTCTCAACAACCAAATATTTGTTAATCCAAAATGTGATGGCCATGCACTCCAAATATTCTCAAACCTCTTGGGATGGCCCAACGCTTAATAAATGCACTAGTGTACCCACTTTGTCCTTGAAAGCATTTCATCGAGCAATTTTGGCAGTGAGTCTCCATCCCAGAATGCCTGAGAGGATATTTCCCACCATGACCCCAAAACACTTTATAATTTTGCAACCCTAGACCATGTGCAGATAATCTGCCTTCTTCCAAGTGATACAGTAAGTGATCGGAGAAGTGTTCACATGCGATAACCCATAGAAGCTTTCTAGTGTAGTATATTAGTATATTCAAGGTAGATAACGAAGCTGATCTAACCTACACAGGAGAAAGTTGCTACCTCGATGGGAGCCCCTAATGCACTCCTACTTTTGTCTGATAAAGCTCTGATGACTCCTTCCTAGGCCCTTAGCTATGGAAGCATGTGTCTTAAAAAGTAAGGATTTATATATTAAGAAGATGTTCGGATAGCCTGACACTTGATTAGTTAGCTTGCCTTCCATGGGGGAAGTCTGGGAGGGGATCAGTTTTTGCAATATGAGATGAATCAGCATTCAAGGGAAGGCATCCCTACCACATTAGTTACTGACAATAGGGTGCAATTGACGTAATCAGCAATGGCGGATTTCCTCTTTCATCTCAACCTAATTCATCTCAAAACTGCTCTGTACTGTCCCGAGCCAATGGTTAGTAGAGAGAGTCAATTGTATGCTTAAAGAGTGCATCCAATTAGCTAGTATAAATCAATTGGAGGTTGAGAATGCTATACAAGAAATGTTGTGGGCATACCATACCACTCCCAGCTCTGTAACAGGTGTATCTCCTTTCTCAACTTTGAAGGGCAGGAAACCCAGTACCAAACTCTTCCCAGCTTGTTTGGGAGGGGAAGACAGAATAAAGCATGAATCATCAATTGTTAAAGACAAAATCGCCCTTCGCCAAGCAAGGTGTAAGAGTTATTATAATGTCAAGCATAGCACTAAATGTCAACTGTGGCCAGCTGATTACTGAGTGTGTGTAAAAAGAAAGGATGGGTCGTGCCGGTGGTGAGTCTAAATTTTTGGAACCCATGCATATTGCGACCACTAAACAGAATGTGGCCATAATGGACAATGGGCAGTGTTGGCGTATGGACATACTGGTTCACCATAACTCTCAGTCTTTGCCCTCCAGTGGGAGCTCCTCAGACCAAGCGGGAGCAGTGACCATGGGAGAAATAATACCTCTAGACTGCAAATCAAAGGGCCTGCATGGCACAAGGACTACACAATGAACACATGAACTTGTTTGTTTTCCATGGTCTTTTCTTTTTGTTCTAGGTTTTTCTTCTTTCCTTCTGTTCTGGGTTCCCTCCCTCTCCTGTGGTTTGACCCCAGCCTTGGGGTCTCACTCTCTTTCTTGTCATCACCTTTAAAGTAAGAGTCTCCTTTGTAGACTCAAGCTTGTTATTCTTTCAGGGAAAGATGTGTTGTAACCTGGTTATTTACCCATTTGGTACATTCCCTCTCCCCTCCTCCCCTTAGAATCTTAGAATGTTCCTACAGTTTGGACTGTGAGCTTGCCTTAGAATGTTGGGTTTGTTCTTGTGAGGCAAGCAAGCTGTTTGTGATGTGGAGTAGTGGAGGCAACTAATAAATCTTATCTCCTGGAACCAGCGTGGACCCTTTTTGTACCTTACCACGGTACACTAATATAACACAATATGAGGTGAAAGAGCGAGATACAAGATTTTTTTTATATAACTGGTTCTTGTAATGGCCAAGCAGAAACTGTACGTCTGAGAAATATTTCACAGCAGTGTCTGTCTCCCAGTTCTGGTATCCCAGGGTTTCCATGCTCCTAAAACCCACCTAAGCAGATACCTGCCTAAGAGGTATACTCTAACATCATCCCATTATGGTGTCTCCTGGATCAGTTTACTCTTCCAAGAGTGTTTAGTGTTTCTTGCCGCAATATAAACACGTTTTATGTTGCCTAGCGATATATTGGTTGATACCATTGATAATGAAAGTGAAGCATATGGGTGATGCTTGTCCCGGTGCTCACAGTTCTAATCTAGAAATTGGAGGACCTTCTCCAAAGAGCAAATAATTTATAACCATTTAGTGGGATACACAGTAGTTTGCCACAATATTTTCTGTCCCCATGGAAAAGTGATTTATAGGTCAGATTCTTATTCTTGGTATTGAATAGCCCCTTAAAAGGCACAAAGCAAGGACACCTAATGTTCAGATAAAAAAGGATAATTGATACGACCAGTTCTGAAGGGACTAAAACCTTGAGAAATATACCTCTTTAACTAATGCCGTTCTCGCTATGAACATCACAGGAAGAGATTCCAAGGGTGATCCAGACTGTGCTTTAGAGAATCTAGTAAAGTGAAATGTTCCTTTACTAGAAAATAAGGTTCTGTTCTAGTAATGCACGCCCAAGATATAAAAATCCATCCATCTCAATGCACATGGCTTGTGTCCAAGCAGAATTTAGTTATTCCCCATGCAGCGGATATATTTCAGATTCCAGCTATTTAAAGAGGATACATGAATATTCCTTAAACCTGTCCAGAATCAACATTACTCAGGCACATGGCCAGCTTTGGGTTACTGAGGTAGACAATAGGATTATCTCCATATAATGATATTTGTTCCGCCAACCAATTCACTCTGCCTGCCTGACTCATTTGATCCAAGAAAAAGTGGCTTGATGACCAAGACAAAGTGCAAGGTTGACAAAGGATATTGCTTCCTCTGGCCAAGTTCATGTCCTGTTCGTGTGAGTCCTTGATATTGGTGCCTTACACAGAAGCCAACGATATGTTTGCAATGTAGCGCCAAATTCATTTTTCGAACAAGTAATCCTGTACGAAACATGCAATTTCTATGTTTATAGAGAACCCTGCAGCCTATGTGTTAGGGCTAATACATTGTGAAGGTGATGATATTAGTAGAGTGCTCCGACACAAAACCATTTTAGTCAGGCTGTATGAAGGGGTCTAATACTCTAGTATCCAGCACTTAGGCTAGCACTTTTGCCACTACGTTCATAAGGGTCATTTGTCTGTAATACTTCCCACCACCATGATCACTGTTTCTTTCCAAGACATTTTCTGTCTGTTTCAAAATAAATGCATGAAAGGAAAGAATATTTGTAAAAATTCACTTCAAGAACTCCTCCGGAAGCCCGGTCGACCTAGGAAACTTACCAAATTGATGCCAACTGAGGACATCTCCATATTTGGTCACACAGCACAGGTCCCTCAAGCAAGTCCTGCTCTGAAAAAGGCAAGCAGCGCACTGGAAGATCTGACATAGTCTACACACTGTAAAATCTTTCCTGTAGAGAACACAGCACTTTCTTCGATACTGAGAATTAGTATCTAACTGCTGTGTAGGGGTGTGGTCTTGATTCGTTTGCCAAAGAGGCCTTGCCTGTCTCACAAGAGCTCTACCTCCTTCAGCAGATGGCATTTCGTTTCAGACATTGTTCTGATGGCTTCAGGTTTTGGAAAAGCAATAGTAACTCATTTAAAGCTGGTATCCTGACCTAGTATTCACTGTGTTCTTCTTGTTCCAGTTTTGCAGATATTCTCTTAGCCATTATCCTCATTGGATGTCCATAAAGCGATGTCCTAGTACTGAGCTACTTATTTTGTTTCTTGAGCCGTTTTAAAATACTACACTTGAGGTTCCGTAATTCTGAACCCGTTTCATAAAGGTTATGGTATCGCCATGAATTTGGTAGTAGTGAACCGTAAATGGCGAGTACGAATGTTTTCGTCATGTTCGATCGATGGATTCACTATGTATTCGGGGATTTTGTTCTGAACCCTCGGGTTCCATTTTGTGTACGGCAGCCATTTTGTGGTTACCCTCACATAGGCCGATGACTACGGCCGAACGAGTCTTTGGGACACGTACACCTTTAGCTGACTTCTAGATGACCTGAGCGAACTGACCCCGTTGCCTGAAGCTAACCTTGCTAAGCCAGTTCCTTGTCCGGTAGCTGGCCAGATAAAGATCAAAGAGCAGGACATAGTTGAGTTTATTGTACACACACACACCCATCAAATGCACAACAACAGAGCTGACTGACATTTTAGGAGCAGGAAGCCTAAGTTTTTGCATTAAAATAGGAGACCCTTTCTCCTTCGCGGGTGTACTACTGTATAGGCCCCCAGGATATGCCAAGCAATTCCTAGAAACTATAGGGGAAGCACTTAGTGGCCAAACTCTCAGGTTCGCAAACCTCACTGTACTAGGAGATTTAAACTTCCACCTAGACGATCCCAATGATAAACACGCAGCTGATTTCAATTAAATCAGCTGCGTGTTGATTTCAATGCACATCTCGGAACCCACTCACTCTGCAGGACACATACTCGACTGTATTGGTACCAATATTGAGATGATGAATGTAAAATCCCCATTACAACAATTATGGACGGATCACAAATTCATAGAATTCAACTTTAGCACTAATGAAACTGAGAGAAGGAAGAAGGTTTTGGACATTAAGGATAAACGGGTACCCTGCTGGGGCAAAATTATCGAACATCCTGACCTGCAAAACTGGGCTAAAGACAATAAACCTATCTTTACAGGAAATACACAGGAAATACACTCACTGACAACCAGAATTTTGAAGGTTGGATGAATACGATAGGAAATAAGATCACAACCACAAGAACAGGCTCTAAATCTAACAAAGGAAAGTTTTCGGCACCATGGTTCACAGGTCAGCTCAAAGATATGCTAACCAATGTCAGAATTCTAGAAAGAAAGTGGGAGTGTCACTATGAACTAGAGGATCAAAGAATTTATAAGACAGAACGGAAACAATACCATGCCGCTATCAAAAATGCTAAAGCAGCATATTATACGGCACAGATTGAAGCGACAGGAAATAAACAAAAAGAATTATTTAATATTGTGAACAGCTTCAGAAATCCCAAGGCATTAACGCAAGATATCCCACCGTCTCAAAATCTATGCGATAAGATAGCTGATTACTTTTCCCAGAAAATAGACACTATCACGAAAGACTACCCAATTTTCAAGCAAGAGAAAGCCGATGGCGAGACCAATACTAGCTCTCAAAAACACGGCTGGTGCACCTTTGAACCCATCACTCTGGAAGATATGCATAAGGCAATATCAACTATGAAATCTGGATCCCCTTTTGATCCATGTCCCCCTACACTGCTGCAAGCAATAGTAAATGAAACAAACCCTGGAATAAATTCCATCATTAATGCCTCTCTCTCCACAGGCGAGATCCCGTCCAACTGGAAAGTAGCAGCAGTTAGACCCCTACAAAAGAAAGCTATGAAAGATCCAGCCACTCTTACCAACCTACGCCCCATCTCGCTCCTTCCAATTCTATGTAAGCTGGCTGAATCCTGCGTAAATAAACAACTGATGACTTATCTGGAGGAGAATGAAATCCTCCACCCATGTCAAGCAGGCTTTATGACACACCACTCGACAGAAACAGCCCTACTTTCTACCACCGAAACCATCCGTGCTGCACTGGATCAGGGCAAGAGGGCGGTCCTGATCCTTTTAGATCTTTCTGCAGCATTCGACACGGTATCCCATGCTATCCTTTTACACCTCCTAGCTAATGCAGGCATAGCAGGAACCGTGCTCGAGTGGTTCAGAAGTTTTTTGGCACACAGGCGTCAGGTTATTATGCTAGGTCAATTCCGCTCCAAAGAGAGAATGCTGACAACAGGGGTTCCGCAGGGTTCAAGTTTGAGCCCCACATTATTCAACCTTTATATGGTCCCCCTGATCAAACTTATCTCCACGTTTGGTATTGACTCTATAGCTTACGCTGACGTCACCCAGTTAATTCTAACATTGGATAAAAATATGACGAATGCCGAAATCACCCTGAAAGAATGCCTCTCGGCAGTATTTGCATGGATGACTAACAATCATCTAAAATGTAATTCTGCCAAAACAGAAATAATACCTTTCGGCCCTAACAACTGCTTCTCCCCTCAATCTTGGTGGCCTAAGGAGGCAGAGGCTCCACCAAACACTATCAATGCTGCAAGAAATCTAGGGGTTAAATTCGACAATACTCTGTCTTTTAACCAACAAACCAGAGAGGTAGCTGGAAATTGTTTCAATATTATCAGAGGTCTAAGAAAATTTTTCAAACTGCTCCCTCTGAGTGCCAGACGGACTGTTGCAGTGGCACTGATTACATCCCGGATAGACTACTGCAACAGTCTGTATGCAGGGCTTAATAAATCTGCCCTTCATAGACTGCAGATGGTACAGCATGCCGCAGCCAGACTTGTTCTAGGTTGGGCAAGAACATCTTCAGCCTTTGCCGCGCTAAATACATTACACTGGCTCCCAATACAAAAGCGCATTCTGTTCAAAGTCCTGACAATCTCCTTCAAAGCTTTCCACCACCAAGGCCCAGTCTATCTACAAAAATAATTTCAACAATATCATCCTGTACGCGAACTGAGATCATCCTCATTAAATCTGCTCACCGTCCCAAAGTTCAGGCTGACGATGAAAGGTGGTAAATCCTTATCCGTGATTGGATCGAAAGCATGGAATAAATTCCCCCAATCTCTTCGTGCTGCCAACACAGAAATAAGTTTCAGGAAACAACTAAAAACCTGGATTTACTCACTACCAGACACAGTATGTCGAACCCTAATAGGATCCTCTCCATTTCTCAAACGGTCTAGACATTGTCATCTGCTAGACACAGGAAGTTTTAAGCGCCAAGATACTCCTCGGAGTGATAGTGCGCTCTACAAGAACCCAATCATATCACATCACATCTTGCTTCTCATCTGTTTCTGTTCCTTCTTTTATGGTCTGTTTATGGTTTGGGTTGTGGTCTTTTACTGTGGGTTCGTCCGGCCTGTTCGATCAGGAATGTTGGGTTACCCGTGTAATTGATGGTGGGCTGGACAACTGAAAAGTGGGTTTGTCGTCATGCGATACCTTTTGCAATGTTACCTATGATTGGACAATTCGTAAATAATGGGTGTTTGTCAGGAATGTGATTTTTAGCATAAAAGACGATGTCTCGCAATACCAAAATTGAGCAGTCTCTAGCGAACCTACTTGTGTCGTACTTCGTAGACTTTTGTTCCTGGTTTCAGCCAATAAATTTGATCTTTGACGTCACCGAGAAGTATCCTGTGTCTCTGTATTCTAAGACAGGTGAACTCGAAGACATTGGGCGTCCCCCTGGCGCCGCTGGGTTCTAAAACCCGGTTCTTCACACTTCCTAAAAGTATACGGTTTTGTACCTAAACCTTGAAGGACAGTCCGCATTGCTGCAGCCCCATCATGCGCATGGGTGTTAACGTGTACGCCACACTGTATGTTCACGGAAATCTTAAACTAAAGCTGTCTCGAGAACAGAAATTAATGCCTTTGCCTTGAAGGCCTACCTTTATGAGAAAAAGTAAAACTGGTTCTGATATACTTTCACTAGCTCCAAACCTCATCAGCCTGCAGCAGATGACAGCTGTGTGGTAGTGAAGAAAGTGGCAATGGACATGTACTCCGTATAACTTGCTGTTTTTCCTGAATAATACTTGCGACAATGGTTGTATTTATTACTTAACTTTGAATCACACTTGGACTTCCCCAAGAACTTTTACATTTTGAGGCATAGCTGCTGTTGCCGTTGTTTGATTTTACTGCAATTTGAACCTAGTCTAATTTTTTTGTCTTTTTTAACTATGTAAATTAAGTAAAAAGCTGTACTAAAAATAATTTCCTCTAAATGGGGTGTATTGCCTTACTGTTTCTAAATTATATCAGCATGGTGCTGCCAACCAGGAATGATTACTTCACTAGAACCAAATTACCAGTCAGTGCTCTTGTTCAGTGATAAACTGTGTGGGGTCCGTTCACAAACAGCATTTTGTAGTACTACAAAACATATAAAATGATATTCACAAACCTACTTGCGGAGGTTATGCCTCATTCTCTTCTATACCTATATGTGCAGAGTTTCAACACCCATAGGAATATTTTTTAGAAATAAATGTAGGAGACACATGGCTGCGGCTCGACAATGGGGAATACCTAGGAATAAAAAGAAGGGAAGAGGTTTGGGGGCAATAGGTAGTGGTTAAGGGATGCTCAGGGAAGGGTTAGGGAGGAATGGCAACCCATCCTCAAAAGAGTAATCCTACATCTTTTCACCGAGTACACTTGTACAGTTACTACTTGTAGGAGAGTAGGGTCTGCTTCCTATGGTTACCCCCACTTTTTGCTGTGTTTCACAGATTTTTCGACTTTAGTATGGCTGTGGCCCTGCTAATCAGGCCCACAGCCTAGCTGTTCTCTCTCTAAATTGATACCATGTACTTTAGGTACATACCAGATTGGTTACTGGGTCACCCTTGTGAGCCCCTGTATATGGTACCTTAGGTACCCAGAGCATAGGGACCCCAGAGGCCTACCAGGGGCTGGAGCATGTATTGTGCCAGCCCTGGTTAGCCTTCCAAACTGACACCACAGGTCTGCACTTGAAGCCTGGGTAAGGTGGTGTAAGCACCCTTTACTTCGATATAGTGTACCTATAAATACCTTTATATATAAACACATAGTAACCTATAAGTCACTTCTATGGCTGGCCTTGACAATCCTGGTGGCAGAGTCCTTGATTTTCTGTGAGGGTGCCCTAGCAAGAGCTGAGCCCCTCTGCAGCTTTCGGAACCATGTCCTTATAGCTGTTCTATGATATAGCCATACCATATACTCTTAAGTGTTTTATAATCCTTGCGGTTAATGCTAACTTTAGTTTGGCTTTATCAAAACATGTTGTGCAAGGTGTCAAACACTTTGGAATACTACCCTCCACCCCCCACCCCCACCCCCTCGCCAGTTCTGGCGGCGGGGGTAGCATTCCACCCTTCTAGAGGGAGAAGACATGTAGTTACTAGTAAACCCTGTTAAAGTTAAACAGAGCCCCATCATCACAAAATGGATGCTGCTGCCACAGACACGAGTCTGCCTTCCTGCTGCTGGACAAAACTCCGGTAGGGGAGGCCTGGACAATAGGTTTCCTGTCCAGGGAGGTGCTAGCACCTCCCCAGACAGGCTTTGGTGTATTGGGGCAAGGTGGGTTGCATTCAGTGAATGCTTTTCAGACACTGCCTTTGCATTTCCCAGTAGTTCAAACCGGTTGCTGGGGCACTCAGCCCCAGCTCTGGCGCGAAACTGGACAACGGGGAAGGGGTATAACCACCCCCTCCCTAGGTCCACCCATAGGAGGTACATTAGAGTTAGTCCAACCCCTAAACTTACTATAAGTATAGAACCCCAGTCCCTAGGACTTTAGATTACCCTGGACCAAACTCTGCAACATATATCTTGGACCTTCGACATTCCATATCAACTGGAAGAAGGAAGAAATCTCCCTTGTAGTCAAGGAGAGGCCAACCTGTTCAAACAAGCACCAACTGCATCTTTGCCGGTCTGCATTTTCGAGGCTCCCACCGGATCCTGAAGAATCTACGACACAGGACACAGACTTCCAGACATCTCTGAAGCTGACCTAAGCTCCCAGCAAAGCTGAGACCCGTAGCTGACACGAGAGACATGGGACCAGAACGCCTGGTCATCCTGCATTTATGCAACTGCACCTATTTCCTGAGGTATCCCGAAGTTGTGCATTGGGGTATTTGAAGCCCCTGCCCCGAGCTCCTTTTGCACCGAAGTACAAGGGCCAGCACTCCAAGAGTGTCCCTTGAATCCCCTTTCTTCACCGCAGCTCGAGGCGCCTTCGCGGTTCCTAGTCCGTTGGCTAGTGAGTCCCCACGAAGGCCAATCCTTTGTTTCTTGAGCTTTCCTGGTTGCTCCAGATGTGCTTCCACTCCTCTCCAAAGGAGGAGTCTCTCAGACCTTGCTGGTCTGCACCGAAGCCAATCTTGTCATCTTGCGTGGGTTGCTGTTGCCAAGGCTTGTTGGGTACAATCCGGATTCCGACACCGCAGTAAGCTAGATCCTTCGTGGGATAACTCGAATCCTGCTCCTGGTCATCGTTGACACCTCCTGGTCCTCGTGGCTGAAGAATAAAGCTTCACCTTTTTTACCTGAAATCACCCGACATCGGCTGGCATCTTCTCCTCGCCATCCTGGTCACTGAATAGACTCTGCTTTCAGGTTCTTCACATCTCCGATCCACCCTGTGATCCACCGGACACTTTTCCTCTGGTCACCTGCAGCATTTCTTCGCAGCTCTCCATAGGAATCGACAACGAAACCTGACACCAAAAGACACCTATGCACCCGGCTTCCCTGGGTGAGGTAACACGAGTACTCCAGTGCTCCCATGGGTCTTGACTCTCAAAGTGTCCTAGTCTAAAACGGTTCCATCGTATTTCACCTCTAGGTTCCCTTAATCTTTAAAATTGTAACTTGTTTGTTCTCCATAGAAAGTCAATGGTGATCCGAGGCTGTGTTTAGACACTGCACGCGCCCCTGTGGGCCTCCTACATCCTAACCTTGGGTGGTTATAGGTAGCCCCAGCGGTTCTACAGGCCCTAGGCCTAATTTCTAACTCACACGTGGTTCTTATGCCACTATTTTAGTATATGGTTTGTGAGGCTCCTAGGGCATAATGGATACTGTGCAACTTATCGTATGCTAATTAAGTTCCTTGTATTGTACTTTTACCTCTGACCTCATAAAGAGTCCAGAAGGGTTGTGTTTAGAATAAATACATATATATTTGATATATACCTTGTGTGGTGTGCTTTCATTTGATAATTCAAGAGATTATAATTGGTAAAACAACTAACTTAACTCGCCTCCAAGTCTTAGCCTGAATGCTGCTCTCCAAAGCTACCACTAGGATAGCTTTCTATAAAGGTTGACTTTAAACCTACCATCTATAAGGGTCGTTTGGACTGGTACAAGGTGCCCACTAGAATAGTGGACATCATATGCCAGACCAACTTCTTACACTACAGCCCAAAATGGACCCAAAACAAGAACAGGTAATGGAGGTGGGGAAGAATATTCATTTTACAAACATTAATTCTGGCCATCCATGACACAAACAGTCCCTTCCATTGCGAGAGATCTGAGAAGATCTGAAATTTCAGACAGCGCTGGTTAAGTCCCATCCAGTCTGAAATAGAGATGGAAATAGTTAGACTTAAGTATCTATTTGATGCCTTGGCCAGTACCAATGGGGTAAATGCTTTCAATGCTGTAGGCCGCCTGATGATATAATAAAATTAAGGATTTCGGATTTTCAGGGAGCGTGGTCTGCGTCTGAGCACAATGGCAGCTTGATCCGACTGCTCTGCACCCAATCTCTGCTTTTATGGGCCCAACAAGCCTTAGGGGGGCCCAATCTCTGCTTTTATGGGCCCAACAAGCCTTAGGGGGGTGTAGTCTGCGTCAGAGCGCCATGCCAATCTGATCCAACTGTTCTGCACCCGATCCCTGCTTCATTAGACCCACACACCTTTGACGGATGATAAGGACTATCGCTGCAAGGGGACGATCTGTACTTTTCAAGCCCACACTAACAGCTCACCAATTTACCCAGATACAGAGGATTCCAACAGCTTTTCCCTGCCTCCCCCCTGTACCCGGGCAAAAACAAAAAGGTGACCACCATAGGTGCTGTTGATGCTTGCAATGACTGCCGAGGACTACAGCCATGTAGACGGCTATAAGAATTCTGCAGGATTCCCGTTTTAAACACCGGACCTGAGTAGAGGACCCCGCCTTATCCTCCCTAGTAAACAACAATACTACCACTGTGCAGACGACTGACACAAGTCACCTGTGCTTTCATCACAGCTGCCGGCTCTTACCTCTTATGCTCGTGATCTCTGCGAGGGCAACCCTGGGGGCTCGGTGACCTGTCCACATCCATCCTTCGGACCCCAGAAGTCTTTTAACGCCTTAAATGAGCCAATTCTGGTGATGTCATTGAACATCGCACAGAAAGCTTTTGATGATTTATTGGCTGCATCCTTCCAGGCATATATTGATAGATCCCTTTCCCGGGGCTGCCCACACCACTACGTGCTAACTCACCTGGGCAATAGTTCATGAGAGTCTCTGCTATAGTGTATGCTTTGCAAAGCCTTTGTTAGCCCTCTCTGCTGGAACCTTCGCATTGTCTGTCCTCATGATTACTTATAATAGTAGATCACTGAAGTAAAGAGTCTAAATATATAAGAGACACTAAAGATACCAAACCACCCTGAAACGTACCAAGGCAGAGCTACCATTACCGAACTCACCAGTTAAGCCCAAAACTGACTCAAATGCAAGCTTGGCCATTATACTACAAGGACTTGGCGCTCTGCATGATCTAGCGCAAGACACCAAGACCAACACTGACAATGTACATCAAGACATACAGACATTGCTCTACAATCTTAAGGGCTTGGCAAGCAGATTCACTGAAGTGGAATCCCGAATCGGTGCCTTTGAGGACTCCGCCATTTCAAGGAAGAAACATGCGGATATGACAACCCATAAGGTGGACACGAGAAAGCTATCTGAGCTTGAAGACCGCAGTCGTAGAGGCAACCAGCAGATCTTTGGTCTTCCTGAGAATGTGGAAGGTGATGCAAATTCGTGTGCTGAATTTCTGGAATACTGGATACCACGTACCTTTGGGATCAAATTTGAAAAAGACTTTAAAATAGAGAGGGACCTATGGGCAAGCAACAGATTAACCCTGGCAACACCTCTCAAAACCCGAGAATGATAATCTTCAGACCCATGCGTTGGTTATCATCACACCGAAACGATCCTTTCCCACATAAAAAAATCCAGCACATACAATGGAATAGTTCCAAGATAACTATTGCTCTGGATTACTCTAAAGAAACAGTATCCATTCGGAAAGGCTTTTTGGCCATTTGTCAGTCATTGAGAGATCTCTCCATCCCCTTCACTGTTGCATGTCCTGCCAAGTTCCACATTGTATTCAAGGGGAAAACAATGATCTTTACTGACCCAGTGGACTTGCAATAGTTCATAAACTCTTCAACTCTTTCAGACATGGTAACGTAGCTACTGGCGAGGATGCCCCCCACTCCCCTCCTGTTTCTTTTGCTTGTCCATCTTATTCCCTACGTCGATGTTGTTAGCAAATATCTTACTGGTTATACAGGCTTTCCCCATGTTGTTTGCAGAGAGTGTATACCATGCTTTATTCCTCTCTGGATTAGAACACTCAGAATGTTTTTTTCATTAATAACCAGATTGATAGTTGTGTTTACAGTTGCTGTTATAGGCAGAATTTACTTAAGTTGTTGCTTTTGGGCAACAGGGGGTATTAAGCTTTGTACTTTTCTACCTGAGCCAAATAAGTTCTTATTTAGTGCATCTGGGTGGGATTGACGGTATTAGGATTGGTCTACTCATGGACCAGCACATCCCAACTAGTTAAAGGGTGGGGAAATGTGAGATTGCCGCATTTCTGGGGTAAAGTGGGGAGTGGAGCTGATTATGGGTTTCTTTTGGGGTTTTTTGTTACCATTTGTGTGTCTACTCTTCTTTCTCAATCCCTTTTAACTTTGTTCTTTCTCTTCCCTCTACATTACAGAATATTGCGGAACTACCACATTACATTACTTCAATAGATGGTATCCTACTTTTGTTAGCGACATTGTCTTTATCAATGTCTCTCACAAATGTATTAACTACTCCCACATCTTATCTCTCACCTTGACTCACACTCCAATGCATGCTTACACAAAGGGACGAAAGCAACACTACCCCATATATTTTGGGTATATATATTTTGCACATGCATCTCAACATACAGATCCATAATATCCTCGTCCCTTAGAATACTCTCACTAAACACCAAGGGCCTGAATCACCCTATCAAATGCAAAACGATAGCGGACTACTGTAATGAATTGAAAGGTGACTTCATACTATTACAAGAAATGCACCTTTACTCCATTTGAGATGCTGCATTTTACAGTCATTTGATAGCGGATATTGGGCTCTCCCCAGCAATACAGAAAAAATGGGGTTCTCACTATAATATCTAAAATTTAAAAAAATCATTGTACTATCTTATTCACATGCTATCAGCAGGGCAGATGACTTAAATCCAGAGCAAGGAAATGGAATGAAGAATTCTTTATAGTAAATGTCTACGTCCTGAATGACAACTCAGTGGTATTTTGGAAAGAGCTTGATAAACAACCAGCAGAGTTGCCTGACCACCTAGAAGTAATTCTGGGGAGGAGATTTTAGCCTTCCGATGGACGGGACTCTGAACAGATTGTTGTCCCATATATTTTTTGGTAATAGATCGCATCGACAAATGAGAACATGCTGTGAAAATAACTATTTAGTTGATGTCTGGAGACTACATAACCCATCAGGTAACAACTACACATTCTACTCTTCACCACATCACTCCTTTTCCAGGATTGATAACATAATGGTTAGTAAACGACTGTTCTCTATGTCTCATACCTCTAAAACAGAACCAATAGTAATGTCAAATCATGCCTATGTATCCCTTGGCCTCGAAATTGGCTACTCCTCTCCGTCCTTTAGGCATTGGTGTCTAAACAATGACCTTCTTTACGAGGATGCAAGTAGGGAAGAAGATGTGGTAGCGATTGGTCATTTTTTGAAAGAAAATCAGGTGGACGATACTCATCCCACCACTAAATGGGAAGCGCTCAAAGCCACCCTTAGAGGTCTCATGATTCACCTAATGTCAATTAAAAACAAATCCATGTCCAAACAGCCATCTGGAATTTGAAATACTGATGCTGATTCATCAACTCAGGCATTCTAAGGGCTCGGTTAATCTAATGAAACTAAGCAACTGGCAGTATGAGTACAGCAAAAGAGCACAAAAGTGGGTGGAGATCTCTGCAGCTGGCAAATTGTATAACAGACACAGGGCCAGGAAAGCGCTGCTGAATTATCTGAAATATACATAAAATTAATTTCTTATACCAGCAATAAGGAATGGGAAGGTTGTATCGTCCACTCAGGCATTCTGGATGCTTTTAGAACATTCTACTCCAACCTGTATAATTCCAGCCAAACAGTCCCTATGAATATAAACAATGAATACTTAGACTCATGTGCTCTCCCATGCGTATCCTAGTAAGCCCTGCTTACGCTTAATGCACCCATTGTGGAAGGGGACATTCTGTCAGCTATCTGTAGACTTAGAAGGCACCGGGTCCGGATGGATATTCAGGTGGGTTTTATAAAACGTATGCAGAGCTGGTTGTGGACCCGCTGAAGGCCGTTTATCATCAGTATGCAGACTCAGGATCTATCTCGGAGTCTGCAACCGAGGCCACGATTGTGGTCATTCCGAAGGAGGGGAGGGACCACTTGGATGTTCAAAACTAAAGACCCCTATTCCTCATCAATCTCGGCTGCAAAACACATGCCAAAATTATCACGCATAGATTGGAGTCAGTTATACTAAGGCTTTTCTCTCCCTCGCAAACCGCTTTGCTAAAGTAGACTCGCTGCTGACATCCGCTTATTTTTCCATGCATTGGATAAAGCAAAGCTTGTGCAATCTCCAACAGCTGCACTGGTGCTCAATGCAGAAAAGGCCTTTGACAACGTCTCCTGGGCCTTCTCTATGCCACACTACACAGATATCTTTTGGGGGAAGATTTTATCCCCATGGCGATGGCGCTGTACTAGAACCCGATAGCGAAGGTTAGGGTTTTTGGTCACCTCTCCCAACCATTTTCACTGTTGCAGGGTACCAGTCAGTAAAGCCTGCTTTCCTCACTCATCTTTTCGCTGATTATTTAGCCATTGCACTCAACACTTGGGTGTAATCATAATATTAGGGGTATTATCTCCAGGGCTGGCAGGCAGTTGGTAGCTGCATATGCTGATGACGTTCTGTTACTTACAGAGGAGGCTTATCGGGTAATTCTCCTCATTATGCAGGAGATGGAGAGGTACTCACTGGTGTCAGGCTACTCCCTTAACAGGGACAAAACTGAGGTCTTCCCACTAAACATCTACTGCACTCCATCAGTGATAGGCAATTTGGGTTTGAAATGGCAGCTAGAAGAGCTGAAATATTTAGGTATCTGGTTTAGTTGAGACTTGAAAAACTCAAAAACCTACAACGAAAATCAAATACTGACCAAATTAAAGTATCTATTGAGAGCCTGTGGACATACTACGCTAAAAGGCGCGTTATCATTGTTTGCGCCGGATGCACATTTTAAAAGATGCGCCCAGCAGAAACAATGAAAATACGCCGTATTAGCAAGAATGCACTGCTCCTGCAGCACATTCCGGTGAAAAACTAAGCAAATGCTTTGAAGCCGCTCTGTGTTTTCACAGGGCAGGCGTCAACCCGCTTGCACTTTTAAAGGGGATTAGAAATCTGCTTGCAGGCGAGTGCAGTCAATGACTGCACCTGCCTACAAAGGAATGTCTGAGGATCCATGGGACCCCTTTTCCCCCCTCCAGAGGGATGGCATCAGGGGGCGCACTAACAGTGTGCCTCGCCTCCAGAGAGCTTCTTTGCCTCTGCGTCTGTGTCTGTGTATACAGGGCGGGTGCAGATACAAAGGGATTCCCTCATTTGCATGAGGCAAGCCCCCATGCAAATGAGTGAATGCCCCCTGAAGATAGCGCTGATGCTTTACGTGCGCCAGTGTTGTCGGTAATACAGAAAGGGGCTGCACAAGCGTCTGCGGCCCCTTCTATAACGCCAGGGTGCTCCAGGGGTGCGCACAGCAGGCGCATGCGCCCGTTTCAGCCCGGGGCACTCGCGTAATACGGACCCAGGTCCCCCAAAAATGTTAAATGGTGGGGTCTGGCTCAGACTGCTAAAATGATGATAGCTCTACTGGTTAATTTCCTGTCCAGTGTGCTCTCAGTCGCTCTTTCCCCCTCCTTTTTAGAACCGTAGACAAACACATATCTGAATTCCTATGGAAGGGCAAGAGAACCAGGATCTCTAAGAATACTTTGACAATTAATAAGACCAAAGGGGACTTAACCTTCCTTACTTTCCAAGATATCAACAGGCTGTGGCGGGGGTGAAGGGGGAGAATGAGGGGCACCAAGACTGGAGCGTGGTATATAGGGCTTTATTTTTATAAACGTTTTCTTTCTCCTCTGGGAAGTTCTTTCTCTCGCAAATATCGCAGGGTTGACTCCTCTGCTTCCTGGCTTAGGGTGTGGGGTGCTGCTTTCTTGCTCTGTGTCCAGGTCTTCATCGGTTGCTCCACCAAAGTTCATACGGGACCGAAAAGAAAGAAAAAGAGGACTAACGTTAGGGCAAATGAACTAAGGAGTGTTTTCCCATCAGGAATACCCGGGGGTGCAGGGATCACCGTGATACATGCCACGTCTTTCTAGTGTGCAGGGTGCCGGTACAATTATTCTAACAGGCGTCCTATACAGCGGGTTCGACTAGACGTTGTCTGCCCGCCTCTCAAGCCACCCAGTAACGCTCTGCCGTACCTGGTGTAGCCACACTCCCTGGTGAGTGTGGCTGGGCGGCTCGCGTTGCTGTTGGCCTCCTGGCTTTCCTTCTAGCTCGAGCAGCGGCTGGGTCTTCTCTCCTTCTTCCGCCTCTGTGCCGTATGCACCGTCTTCCGTGTTCGCGTCTTCCACGTTTGCTGTCCTGTCCTTACACTTCCACTCGAGCTGCTGTTCCTTCTCCGACCGGCGTTCGGTGATGTCACACGCCAACCTTTCTGCTTCCTCTCTTTTCACCAATCCGGTGGTGAATACGTCAGACCGGGGTGTGGCTTCCTCCATCACAGACTTCCAGTTAAAGGAGCCGTCTCCTGCGTTGTCATCTGGCCAGAAATACCGCGAGTCGTGATCCGCATTGTCCTGGTGTGGGGAGCAAGAGGGAGGGTCATCTAGGGGAGGTACGCTCTCCCCACTACACAGGCTTTCCTGACCTCTCGAGGCTCCTGGTTGTTTAGAACGCAGGATGTCTGCTCCTCCCCATGGCTAGACATAGAGGTCCACTTAGCTCAAACCTTTTTTTTTTTTTGTAGCTCCACCCTCTCTGTACGCAACATAGCAAGACTTTCTCTGGAACACTCATAGTGATTAATGTTGGATACAATAACTCCCCTACTGTTGAGTGGCTTAGATATGGCTTTCTTTTGCATAATCATAAGATTCAACTAGATGAGAAAACATTGTATTGGGAGTCATAGGCTATTAAGGGCATAAATACCGTAGGAGACCTGGATATTCGGCTTAATCCAATCCTGCTTTCTACTTTACGCACATAATCCGACCTCCCTGATATTGACTTTTACAAGTTTCTAAGATTAAAAAGCACAATTGGACGCTCCCACATTTACCTGGGCTACTTGGTAACTTTAGAAAGATTGGAGGTTAGGAGGAGAGTAGCAGATTTCCCATGTAATGGGATTGGGCATCTCACAATGGAGTTTCAGCTCCACAGACTTTGGACATCTTCGAAGAGCTGGAGGGCGCGGAGTCAGTGAAACAGGAGTATTCCAAATTGGAGAAGTGATCAATCATTGGTAGCCAAGAATTAGTGAATTTGGGTTCTGCATGTGTAATCCAGCATGTTAAGAGTTCCATTGCCATGACATGCCAGAGGAGCATGAACTACAAGGAAATGGGTGGGGTGGAGAGCAAGTATTGGTTGGCTGCCCTCAACATGCGCGATGAGGCGCTAATTGGAGAGGATCCTGGCTAAGAGCTGTTGTGGCCCGATACCCAGGATGACCACTGTGGGGGAGCTCAGTATGGGGAAACCTACAGTGTCTTTGATGTGGTTCAGGACTTCCTTCAAGAATAAAGTGAGTAGTGGGCAGGACCACTAAATATAGATGAAATCAACAGTTGCTGATTGACAGCTCCAGCAAAGGGGGGGGGGGGGGGGGGGGGGGGGGGGGGGGCAGGGAACATTTACTGTAAATGTGTCTGGAAATAATATCAACGGGTCATAAGTTTATAGGTGGGTTCGCGTTGGGACATGCTCCTGTATATCCGAGGTATATCGCTCCATAGTTGTTCCCAGTGTTTTGGGGAAATATCCTCTGTCGATTCTGTGTGCCATTGTGTTTGGTAAGTATGAAGGTGGATAGAGGTGGAGTGTTGTAACACCTGTTATGTATGAGAGATCATCCCTGCGTGCTGTCGAAAGAGCATTACCAGTGTTTCAAAAGGAGTGAGTGGGCTTGTTGCCCCCTGTGCATTCAGTGGTGTGAGCAGCCAGTGCTGAAGTTGGTAGTATTGTAGTCTAGATGCGTCCTTAAGGAGAAAATCTCACTTGCATTGGTCAAAGGTTTGAATACATCCCCTTCAAAGAGATCAGATTTGCCCTCACCCCAAGCTGAGCATGATTGCGGCTGCAAGGCTAGAGGGAAGCTAGAATTACGAGCCAATGGGGTTTTGGGTGAAGGGAAGGAGGTGAGACCCGTGGAGATTGCGATCTTATCCCAGATGTCGAGGACTGTTTCCATAGGGGTGGCTATGTACATACTTCGGGCTGAGTATGTCTCGAGAGCCAGGCCAGGTCCCAAAGGGGTCTACGAGCTACTGCGCGGTCCATATGTAAACAATGTTTTTCGCATTCGTGAACAACCCATTCCGATATGTATCGGAGGGGTGATGCCCGGTAATACTCCAAGAGGTTGGGACAAGTTAGCAACCCCTCTGGGCAACATGAGAAGTTTGTTAGAGAATCTCAGGCGTCTCCTCCCCCTGATAGAGGAGTTCACGTCGCGTTGAAGACATAGAATATCCGCATGCAGAATAGGTGTGCGCAGGGTTTGGAATAAATTTAAAACTTTCGGTAGAATGGTCATCTTGACCGCATTGAGACGGCTGAGCCAGGACATAGGAAGCAGTCTCCAACGTCGCAGGTCTTCAAGACCGGATCTACATTCCGACCAGTTAGCATGAGACCACGAGGACAGGGATGGGGTCAAGTTCAGACCTAAGTAACGGAGCGAGTGATGAGCCCATTTGGGCAAGTGATTGTAGGTAGAGTACATCCTGTGGGTGGATCGATAGGTTCAGCGCCTGGGATTTGGCCATATTACATTTTGAATCCTGAGAGCTTCTCAAAGGATCGAAGAAGAGGTACTAGTGTGGGCAGGGATTTTCTAGGAGTGGTCAGTGTAAGTAAAAGGTAATCTGCAAATAGCCCAACCTTGTTTAAATCCACCAATGGGGATACCCGTGATATCCGCCATCTGGATATCACCAGTGGTTCCACCACCAGGGTGAAGAGCAGAGGGGAAAGCGGGCAGCCTTGACTAGTGCCCATTTGTATGGGTGAGCAGAGATGACCGTTAACTTAAATCTGTGCTATAGGAGTAGCGTAAGATGCCATTATCCAGGATGTCATAGTTGGGCCTAAGCCGACTTTCTGCAGGACTGCGTGGAAGAAGACCTAACCAACCCGGTCTAAGGCTAAGTGGGCTTCCCGAGAAATGTTATCTGCGCCTTGGCGCTGGCGTATAAACCCAACCTGATCTGGATCTACCAGGGCCGGGTAGATACGGCTCCAGGCGATTTGCCAGGATTTTAGTATAAATCTTCACATTGGTGTTTAGCAGTGCAATACGGCGGTAGGATGCGAACAAGGAGGGTTCCTTTCCTGGTTTAGGGATGAGAACTATTTCCACCATAGGAATAGTAGGGGTGAGCCCCGTGGTTTCAGAGAATGAATTGAAGAGGCGTAATAAGTGGTCCTGTAGTTGGGGCAAGAACATGCAATAGAATGATACCGGAAGGCCGTCTGGGCCAGGGATTTTGCCCACTGGCAGATCTTTAAGTGTATGCTGTAGTTCAGCTAATGTAATTGGGGACTCTAGAAGTTGTGTATGGTGAGGGTCGAGGGTTGTCCACAGGCAAGAGGTTAGAAAACAGCTAATGTCATTCTGGTGGTGGCTTTCCTCTCTATAGAGAGTATTGTAGAAAGAATGGTGGAACACCTGTTGCTTATCAGGCTCAGAAGTAGCCAATGTACCGTTTGTTTTTAATCTTCAAGTGTGGGCCTGAGTCGCCTGCTGCGAAGTCGGCAGGCCAAGATTGATCCCACTGTATCTCCCCTCTGCTTCTTTTGTCTTCCAGAGGGCATTGAGTGGTCCATTCTTTCCCGGGCCTTAATGTCCCTAGCCAGACGAGTCTCAACCAGCTGTGCCTCCCGGATATTGGTGATTACAATTGAGGTAATGACACTCTGGGTGGTCGCCTTAAAGGCATCCCACAGGATAAATTGTGGGGTTTCAGGGAGAGCGTTCGCTTCACAGTAGGCTGAAAACTCCCTTCGTACCTCGTCATCGTTGACTGGATCACAGAGGCTATGGGGCGAGGCCACCAGTGTGGAGAGGAGCGTGGTGTAGCGCTTCGGCTTCATAGGACCAACTCCAAAGGGGCATGGTCAGAGATAGAGAGGTCTGAGATGAGCGCCGACTACAAGGTTCACGTTAGCGAGTGTGAGAGAGAAATAATCAGTACGTGAATATGAACTGTGGACATGAGAGAAGAAAGAATAGTCCTGAGTGTCTGGAAATTTGTACCGCCATGCATCTGTGAGGCCCAGGTCGGTAAAGTCCCTCTTCAACGCAGCAGACATCGCCTCGTAGCCTGGAAAGAAGCAGTGCTGGGGTCCAGTATCCCAGACCAGGTTAAAATCCCCCCCCCAATGACTAAGCGCTCCCCTTCCTGTGACACCTGTTCTTTCAGTAGGGTTCTGAGGTATGTATCCTGTGACTGATTGGGCGCATACACATTGAGGAGGGTGAGGGGCTGTGCATCGTGTTGGACCCTAATTTTACTATAACGTCCTTCCCTGTCCTGCACCACCTGCGATCCCTTGGAGCAGAATCTTGCTTTACATAGGATTGCAACCCCCGCCCGTCTTGGTTGAGGAGGACTCCTAATATTGAATCTGGTATTTTGGGTGTCCATGTGATTGTATCAGATTGTAAGAGGTGTGATTCTTGTAAGAAAATTATGTCCGAGTCATGTATGAGTAGGTAGCGCCAGATCTGGTGCTGCTTATTAGGGGCATTAAGTCCCTTCACAATGAGGGAGAGGAATTAATGTATGGTACATCAACCAGAGAGAATGAGTGGTGTGCTGTGTAAACAGAATAAACCAGCAAGAAAGTCAGCTGCTATGGCGGAGCCAGTATGAAAGAGTGGCCATTCCAGGTATGGAATAATCCGGACCCAAAAGTCTTGGTGGGCATGTGTGGTATTTCAAGATAGTGCCCCCATTCCTAGGGGATGGAGGGAAGGGGGGGAAGAAGCAAAGAAGTCAAAGTGCTGTGTCGGCATTTGCGGTGAGTAGCAAGCCTCCCCTAGTGTTGGACTGATATAGAGAAGAGCCCAGAAAGACCCATCTCCAATCCGAGATTCCCCAAGGTTAGGATGCAAATGAAGCACTGTCGGGAAGAAATAACATAGACAATAAAAGGCCAACCAGGCTTAAAAACTATATTCAAGTCCTGGAATGGCCCATTAGTCTTGGCAAGGGCCATTCTGCAAAAGTCACTCTCCAAGGGCACAAATTGAGCTGGGAGGCATGGAAGAAAGTTCCGTAAATCTTCTGGTCTCCGGCCTCCACAGCTTGTGAACGTGAGGGCTTGGGAGAACCCTTCGATAGAGCCTGATTCAGTGACAAGGAAGCCCCGTTAGTGGTCCATTGCAGGGGTTGAAAAGGCAAGCTTTAAGGAGACCAGCATGGGCAAATGTCCTGCAACAGTCTTGGGATGTGTGCCACCTCATTTTGACTCTGTTCTGTGCGCAGGGACCGGGATAGCATTGCACTGGCGGTCTGCACTTAATAAAACCATGGGTCAGATCGGATCCAAGCCAAGAGAGGAGGGGGCTGGCAGTTACTTAGAGGCCGCACAAGATCAGACTGGGGAGTGTGCATCGTCCATGGAGCGGAGGTGTTGGATGATGTCTTGTTTGGCTTGCGAAGATGATTGTTCTTTAGCGTGGACTCTGTGCTTAGGAGGGGACACTGTAGACCATTCAGGGCCTATACCTTCTCTGGATGAGGCATGAGGAGGAGATGGGCTGGCGTCTCGGGATCCCTTTGGGAGATACAAGAGTTGTTTTCATCCCGCAAGGAGCAGAACACCCGTTGTTTGCCCTCCCACTTAAAGCTCAAAGCAAAGGGGTGTCCCCACTGATATTTAATGTTGAGGTTGCGTAGTTTGTCTGTGACGGATTTGAAGTCTCTACGACACTGCAACGTCACCGGAACAATATCTTGGAATAATTGGATAGTGTGCCTGTTGTGAACCAATTCCGCTTTGCTTCGTGCGGCCTGTAGGATAGTCTCCTTTTCAGTGAAGAAGTGTACTCGTGAGAGTATGTCAGGGATGAAGTCCGAGCAACCCTGGGCCATGGCAACTCAGTGGACTCTGTTCAAGGCCAGTGGTGAGGCGTCTCCGTTGCCTATAATTATCTGGAGTAGGTCTGCCGTGAACGCCATGATGTCTGAGCCTTCAGTCCCTTTGGGTATCCCTCTGATACGGAGGTTGTTTTTCCTGCTCCTATTTTCCAAGTCTTCCTGCTTCAGCTGGAGGTCAATTTGTTGCCTCCTCAATAGGAGCCATTCTAGACCACAAGTTCTCCTAGTCTTCCGAGAGTGCGTCCATCGTACGTTCCAGGTCGTCGACCTGTCCCCCAATCTTAACAACATCCTTTCTAAGGTCGTGAACGCAGGCCTTGAATTCGGTCTTGAGGGAGCCAATCTCAGATTTTATTTCCTGAACTAAATTGTTCATGTTGGCCTGTGTGAGAGGGACCGTCGTAAATTCGCCGGGGTCCATTGCTTAAGTGGGGTCTGTGGGTGCCGGGACCGGGGGGCCTGACTTGAGCCACATGGAAGCAACCAGGTTGTCCCTGGAGGGGGCGGCTGGAGTATCTATGCCAATTTTGGTTCATGGTATGGCCAAGGGGGAGCCCCGTGGTCTGTGAGCGACTAGTGAAAGCCGCAGGAGGGCGCTGTGGTGAGGCCGGTGGTCATATTAGGAGGAGCGTAGCCATGGTCCGAAACTCTCATGGTGGGAACCCTGTATTGGCTAGCGATCCTCTCAGAGTAACTGCAGGTAATAAATGTGGGGAATCAAGGAGATAATGTAGGATAGTTCCCCTGCCTGTACCAAATGCGTAGAGCCCCCCCCCCCCCCCCCCCCTGCGGGCTAGGTCATTTCAGACCTCCCGGGCACTCGTGCTGGCTCAAATTATCGTGTGTTGGAAGGCCCCGATGAGGATCCTAGGAGCAAAGGATTCCCTGGAGCCCAGTCCGGCCAGGGGGTCAGACAGGGGGTCAGACAGGCACACTGGTCCCCCAAGAAGGCTTTGGGTGTAGAAAACTCGGAGTAGGCCCCAGCGGCATGCCATGAGCAAATCAGGAGGAGTTACAGGGTAAGGAGAGCGATCCTTGGCGGTGTTGGAGCGGAGCCAGAGTGTAGGGCCAGGAGGGCCCTGAGACTCCCCGGAAGACCACGAAGGCGTAGGATCCCAATAGCGGGGGAGGGGGAACGCCCGGGGAGGAACACCCGAATGTCCAACAGCCAAGGCTCTGTGATTTGTAGGGGTGCAGTGAGGCCTCTCAAGTGGGCCTGGAACAGTAATCCAGATGAGGGGGTGGGGGAGAGAAACCCGTTGCAAGGTGTCGCAGCTGATCACCCCTTGCCTCTATTGCAAAGCCACGGTGTCCAGTGATATCTGGTCACATCAGGTCCATTGCTGGGGCTGGCACAGCGCGGGCAATTGGTTCAAGAAAGGTCTCAGGCGTGGTTCCCCATTGCCTCTCCCAGGGCCAGTGAAGGGACGCTGTCCCCCATACCTCCCCGCCACTGCCGGGGGCCGCCAATAGATTTTGTAATGGTAGGCCGTTGACCCGGGGAGGTGTCAGGGAGTGCAGTGCAATGCAGACCTTGCTATCCCTGCCAGTGACAGCCTGGAATGGCGGGGTAGGCAAGAAGACAGCAGGGATCCTCAAATCGCGTGCCCCTGGAGTCCAAGGAGGAACTGGGAGACCGCAGTATACTGTGAGTTAGTTGGGGTCTAGTCCGGTGGGGTAGGCCGCCATGTGGTCCACAAGCAGGAACTGGTAGGCTCGCCCAGGGATCCGGAGTCAGTCCGCAGGCCCAAAGTCAAGGCTTTTTGCAAGGTCGAGCGGCAAGCAGTCTAGGCATCACAGCCTCTCCCAGGTGGGCCGCCCCTCCTCAGTAACGTTGCAGATTATACGCCACTCCCCAGCTAGTAAGAGATCTCGGCCGGGAATGTCGCAGCTTCAGACGAGTGATCCCGGAGGGGCCACCAGGCAGTGTATGCTCCCAACAGTGTCTCCAGCAGCATCCGCCAGTAGAGTCAGAGGCTGCAAGATGGCGGGCGAGTCAGCCTAAGTACGTGTGGTAGTGATCTCAGGGGCAGTGGGGGGGTGGGGGGGGCAAAAGGAGGTCAGTCGGTTTCCTCCGTAGCAGAGGGAGGCAGGTCGGGTCTGAGGGCTCAGGAGATGGGGAATGGGTCCAACAAGGGTGTCTGGGAGCAGCAGGCAACCCCATCGTAGGCATCAAGAGAGTGGCTCTAGCTGCAGGCACATCCCCGGTAACGTAGGGTGACCAGACTTCCCGGTTTTCCCCGGGCGGTCCCCGTTTTTGGAGAAGTGTCCTGACACTTTTCTCCAAGTGAATGAAATGTCCCGGTTTTTGAACAGTGTCTGGGTTAAACATAGAAATGTCCTGGTATTTTGTTAGTGTTCCGTTAGAACATGCACGCGCATGCTCTCTTTGCACTGCTTAAGGCGTGTGATGTCACTTAGATGAGCATTGTAGCAGGAAGGGAAAGCCTTTGAAGAGAGACATTTTCTCTCTGGATTTCCCTTCTCTTTGTACACGCAGTGCCACCTACGTCATCGAGGAAGCCATCGGCACAACAGCTGGTGATTGGCCTTATTAGTGCTTGCAGCTGTGTGCACACATTTAGGGCATGTGCCAATACTGCCTCACATGTGTTGTTTTACTACATCAGTAATGTGAAAATACCACATCGCTGCATGGAAAATAGATGGCTTGTGATCACCAACGAAAGACTGTAAAAACACCATGACATGCCATTAGTTTCACAATGTGTACAGCAAAACTCTAAGTCAGTAGGTAAGTAATCGGCACTACAGGGGACTAATTTCTGATTTTAGCCAGGACTCTAAATGAGGCTAGTGGGCTTTACTTATTGGAGCTAATGTCCAGCTTTCTGTTTTCACAAGATGTAGCATGCTTTTTTCTGTTTACACAGCACACCACTCATTCTTTTGACATTTTACGTGCTCTGACATACAGCATTTGGTCAACAGACCATAATAAGAAGCCAAGATTTTAAACTCACCACAAGACACACAGAGCCAAGCATATCCGCCTTCCAAAAGCCTTTCATTTAATAGAATTAATTCATAACTGAAAGAAGAGGTATTGCAACAATCGACTTTTGTCCGGTCAGCAAATTTTCTGTTTTTTTCCAGCAATTGTCTTTTCATGACCAAATGTTTCTTTTGTTTACTTCATTAAAAAAATTGCCTATTTTGTTTTCTTGTTGTTACTATGTGGGAAATAAAAGGAATAAAATAGTCATGGGAACCTTCAATTCCAAATGGATGTAGATGACACCAACATCAGCGCTCGAAAGGAAAGCATGACGGTATACAAAGGTAATATCAATTCTGGGTAAAGGAGAATTAGCTCTTCCTGACTGGTGCTAAAACTCAGATCTAGATACTCAGTAGAAACAAGAAACAACTTTCACTTTTCGACTGGTCCTCATCTAATTTCTAGAGGTTTTTTCCAAATAGATGCTGTTGCTTTCTAAAGGGCGGAAAAGGAACCCTCTAATCTGATTCGGGTGCTGGGGAGAAAAATGTTTTCCCAGTGATACAAATACAGCAAACAAGCATTGGCAAAGCCAATCGTTCTTACTTTGCCAGTGCTGTACAGACAAAGCGTTGGCTTTGTCACTGCTGGGGACGATCGCGGTATTTTGAATGCTCCGGTAACTTGACTGAGGACAGAATTATGCATCACGAGCAGAGAAACCAATGAAACATCATACCGTGAGTTGTTACATTAACATATTCCATTAGTACAAAGCCATATACAAGCCGGTTAAACTGTAACTAGGGACGTTTTTGTGTGTGTGGCTCTGGGTGGGTGGGTGTGGCTCTGGTTGTGTGGGTGTGTGTGGCTCTGGGTGTGTGCGTGTGTGTGTCTGTGTGTCTCTGGGTGTGTGTGTGTGTCTCTGGATGTGTGTGTGTGTGGCTCTGGGTGTGTGGGTGTGTGTGTGGCTCTGGGTGTGTGTGTGGCTCTGGGTGTGTGTGTGTGCGTGTGGCTCTGGGTGGCTCTGGGTGTGTATGTATGTGTGTGTGTGTGTGTGGCTCTGGGTGTGTGGGGCTCTGGGTGTGTGGGTGTGTGTGGCTCTGGGTGTGTTTGTGTGTGTGACTCTGAGTGTGTATGTGTGGCTCTGTGTGTGTGTGTGTGTGTGTGTGTGTGTGTGTGTGTGTGTGTGTGTGTGTGTGTGTGTGTGTGTGTGTGTGTGTGTGTGTGTGTGTGTGTGTGTGTGTGTGTGTGTGTGTGTGTGTGTGTGTGTGTGTGTGTGTGTGTGTGTGTGTGTGTGTGTGTGTGTGTGGCTGTGTGGCTCTGGGTGTGGTTGTGTGTGGTCTGGGTGTGTGTGTGTGTGGCTCTGGGTATGTGTGTGTGGGGCTGGCTCTGGGTATGTGTGTGTGGGGCTGGCTCTGGGTGTGTGTGTGGCTGGCTCTGGGTGTGTGTGTGTGTGTGGTAGTAATTGCTGTCTGCTGAGCTCATCCGTAGGGTACAATAGGTCTCACATTTGCGAGAGATAAAGCTAATGGCAATGTAAATAACAATACCATTTATTTATCTGTTTTCAAAACCAACACATACATACAAATTTTGTCATTTACAATGCCAATAGCTCAAACTTTTCCAAAGGCGAAACCATTGCATTGTAAATGCTTGTTTGTTTTGAGAATCTGGTCACCCTACGGTCACAGCTAACCAGTCCGTTGTTCTGCAATGGCGGCTGATCCGCTCATTCTCTCAGCAGCCAGCAGCGGTTTGGGGGTAAGGGCGGCCCCTGTGGCAGATTTGCGGGTCCTGAAGCTGAGGGATCTGCTTTAGTAGGCTGTGGAGGAGCGGAGGCACAGAGAGGCACGTCTCACTCAATCGTCAGCTTGGCCACGCCCCTCCATGTTTGTTTTTAACCATCCTTCATTAGTTGAAAGTGCATGAAAAGGCACTGCACATGCAGAGAAGCAATTCAAATTCAATGTCAATATCAGTACACTATTTAAAATAGAAAGGTTGACTGTAACTCATGTATCACTTGTTTACACTATTTATTTAGAATGCTTTACAAGTCAATAGATAGTCAAATTACCTGATCGTTCTCAAGAGTGCACCGTTTGTTATACATATTTAGCAGAATGCATCACTTCTTAAACTCAATTAAAACAACCGTAAGTAAACACGTTTTCAGAAGTCTAATGTAGGCAGTAGTTATTCATGGCAGCAAGTGAGAGATGTTTGCGTGTGATAGAGGGTCTGTGTCCAGTATTTAATCAATGCACTGTGCAGAGCTCCTGTAGTAGGGTAGCAGTTCATGGAGGTCTAACTACCCCCATCAATAGTTCAGCACATTGACTACTGTGTACCTTCATAGATATTGTGGGGGGTACTGACATTACATTGTGTCCAACCTAAGGGATTTTTTATCTGCTCCCATTGTTAATCAGCAAATTTGTCCCTTTCTATCCTATTTACTTTGGTTATGGTGCCTGAGGGGGAAGGTGCTGTATTCCCTCAACATCACAATGCAGCAATATGCTTGTGACACAAAACAATAAATACATTGTGGTACTCCAATCTAATTGGAACTACTTGGTCACCAACAAAAGCTGGACTGCTACAATCCAAATGATAAGAGAAACCATAAAAAATTAAGTAACTTATAATTTTAAAATGCCAAATATGTTTCTCGAAAGGGGTTGTCTGATTTCTGTATAGATGATTACCAGTGCCTTGCTCATGTGCCAAATTGGTATGCTTTACATTGAATTCTAATCTTTCATTTACTGCCACACTCCAAACAAGACAATTGCATTCATCTGCTTGAGGAAGTCAATTTTCTTTCTTTATTGCCTTCCAAAATATTTTGTATGCCTTTGTGTTCTCAGGATCCAGCAATTAAGTTCATTGGTTCATGACCACTCATAAAAGAGTAGTTCATCCTTCTCGCTGGATAAGTGTGTGCCCAAAACATGTTCTCCTAGTTGAATATTTGGGTTTTAGGATTTATGCTGTGAACCCCGTTCTAAACGGATTATATCCTCCTGCTTTTTAAGATTAGATTCCTACAAAGGTATGCTCCAGACAGTCATTGTTTTATGGTCACGCCTTGATCATGGAAATGTCCTGTATCACATGTTTCCTAAGTATCTTATGATTCACCTGCAGATAATGCAACATGCAGCAGTCAGACAGGTATTGGGCCTCAGCAAGTAAATCATCTTGCATTTCACCTGTGAACCAACCAATCGCTATCACTGAAACAGAGAATTTAATTCTTGGGCATTCTGTGGCTTGTCAGGAAGGGTGCCATACAAGTTTTTAAAGACCAGCTTCTTCCTTACTCTCATACTCAGAAACTGGTATCAACATAATCTTCCAAACATCACTCAGGGGTGTAAGCAACAAAATGGAAGTGAGCTTTCTTGGTCTAGGATTTTACTTACGGAATGGACAAGAAAACATTCCCTTATGTCCGTTTATACATTTTCTGCGTTATCATTCATTGGTACATAGCCTGTTTCCTCTTTAGTGTTGTGAACTTTTCGGTAAGCATATGCTCAAACCATGCGTCAATTCACACCTGAATCTATCCATTTCATATTAAATTTAGCAGAATAGATTTTGTATAAACTAGAAATAATCTGATCACATCCTTAGTCTACTGCATGCAATATGCAAAGAAAATTGCTGACCGAGACTCTTGGCCTCAACAGAAGACATTAGGAGATTATAACTGTTCTTTGTTTTAGACTTTTCAGGTTTTGTTTATAATATATAAACAACCAATGTCAAAATAATTTTCAGAGGTCAGCCATCCCCTTGCCACACAATAATAACCTATAAAAATACATCAGTTGCTACCATGATAGTTCTCCAAAGTGTATTTGGGTATGTTAATTTGCAAAGAAAAATAGCAAAACAAAGTATACTTTAGAGTTCGAAAATAGATACCTAATAAAGTTCACAAATTGTAAGTGAAATTATTAAACTTGAAAATACTTCGCCTATCTAAAGCCCTTTATGCCCACTATGACACCCTCATGTAGTCAATGTCTGCTATTTTTATCGTCTTCCTTGCCAGAAATCTGCTTTGTATTGGCACCCAAAAATACATCAGTCTAGCATAAGCACAACCCCCTCAACCCAATGGCCACTTTAGCAGCTCATCCCTCATCTTGCACACGTTCACTCCAGCACCCCTTCTTCCACCTCTGAACCCCAACATGCCTCTCACCACATCCTTCTGGGATAGTGTGCCACAAGAACATAGCAATGTCTTTGCATCGCCCATCTCACCCAAAAACATCTCTTCACCCCATGGTAATTGTCAGGTATGCTGGGAACAGCAGGCTCGCTGTTGCCCCTATTTGCCTAACGCTGAACCTCGGCCTTTCTTTCTTCCTCATCTCTGATCTGTTTTCTGGCTCCCGTCAGGACATAACAGGATCCTGGATTGTTGCCAAATAACAGACCTCTCGTTATAGCTACCTTCAGAAGCACCACCCTCTCCTTAGTATTACTTAAATTGATTTTTTTTTAATAAAGTGCGTTGTTACCCAGGAAAAGGGTGTCCTGATTCTAGCACCAAAAAGAAGGACCGAAAGCCAATAACTGGTGATCACGGCTGGTAAGAAGGAGAAACAATGAGATTTTTAAGATTTCCAAAATGCAAGGTATTTAAAGGGAGGGTCCCAAGTTGTGGCAGTGGCCATGGAATCATTAACACTGGTCCACTCTGACCCCCTCCTTTTGCAGTATTATCTTCCCTACTGTTTAATCTAAAGCATCTGAAAATCTTCACTGTAGCACCATCTAGGTAAGGTGACAGGCATCTAAAAGCCATCTTGAGACAAACTTCCAGCTCTAAGGGAAAGCTAATAGCCCTCAGGATAGGACTTCCTTCAAAAATTCTCTAAAGACTCAATTTTGTTTTCAGGATAACAAGTCTGCTCCACCATTATCGCTCTAGAAGCCAAGCACCGGATATATTGGCTGGGGGCTGCTACAGTTGAAGAAACTGAGCGCTCGCGAGATCACCCCAGAACCTGGAAATGCCGAAGAAGTTGAGCACCGGCCAGTCCTGCCCAAAGGCAGCAACTGCTGAAGAATAGGCGCATCCACCAGTCTGGCTTGCTACTCTGAAACCTCTGTGGTCTAAGAGAGACGCGCTGTGATCAAGCGATGTTGAAGAAGAGGCCAACCGTGCAAGGCAACATGAAAACCTTCCAGCGCCAACGAGTGCTTAATTTGTAAAAATGTAGGCGCCAGGGCCCAAGGTATTTCACATTTCGCAGTAGCTTGCACCATCCACAACTCCTGCCACTGCTGCAGATTGCCAGCATTAGATTTTTTACTGCCACACTCTTACAAGTGCAACATCTCCAACTTGTCCAGGTCTGCTCATTCAGTACGGATGGCGTGGTGGTGCTAGTTGTATAATATTTTTAAGAGTACATTGATGTGGTAATGTGCTCTGGTCAAAGAATATGGTAGACAGCACCACCATTTAGTAGACTCTGAATAATAAGTGCAGGTGTTTAGAAAATAAGTGTTGGTGCCGAACATCGTCACACATTGTGATCACTGGCACTGACCAGGCTGCGCCTCAGCTCAATAGGTAACCGTGAGGCGCAGCCTCCAGAGACTGAAAGACTGTGACACGAACCTAAGTAAGCTGCAATTGGAAGGGTCCTGATTGGTGAGGCTATTTGGGCTAAGAACTGTATGAACTGCCCTACAAGTTTACGAAGTGCTGATTGCTTAGTGAAACTTGCACTTGTGACTAATCTTGCCTAAACTCAATTTGCGTGGAGGTCACCGCAGACCCTGGGGGACACCATAGAGTGTGAAGAAGGGCACCTTATAGGGGGCAGTGCTTTAAGAGCCCCTGGGAGAGTTTGTTTAACCATGTAGCCATACCCCTATCTAATAGTGTAGAAATACATACTGCTGCGATATTAATGTACTTTCTCTTACTAAAAACACAAGCACTGGCCTGGGCAGTGATTTTTGTGTCTGTTGTTTGATTGTTGAGTTCTGAGTCTCTGCCCCCTGCACTAGTACACTGAAAAGCATTTGACTACTCACCTTCGACACCCTGAGAGTCAAGTACAGGAAGGGTGTACTTTGCTCAATTTGCAGAGCATAGTAGGGTGGACCCTAGGATACCAGTCGCAGACCACCTCAACCACTACAGTTGCGGCCCAGTCGTTCCTGTTTCCTTGTGGCTCCCTCATTGGAGTCTGGCATCTGCTATGCAACTTGTGTAAAGCATTTCTGATTTTATCTTCATTATTTTTTACTTTTGAATGTATTTCTTTCAATTCTCTGGAGCATGGCCATGATATAACCCTTTGATGGAGAGAGATCATGGGAAGGACCCTCTAAAGTGAGATTTTTAAATGCTATTAAATGTTTAGCTGTAAAGAAATATTTTGCCCCTGGAAATATATTGTTCTTTCTTGAACCTGGAGCTGTCCTGTCCAGTTTACAGCACGCACCTTTGAGCAACATGCCATCATTTTAGGGAGCAAATTGGAAGGAGAAGCAATTTCAGGCAGGAGACAGCAAAAGTAAAGCTAATTGTTGCATCACAAATCGAGAGTCTCCCGCCCGAATCGGGTGCATTGGCATGCATGCATCACATATGACACCTTTAGCGACACTTTATCAGGAGCAGAGAGCCGTGGATTAAGAAAATATTTTACTACATTAAAATCTTGGTTTATTAAATGCACTGCAGTACCTGGATTAAACAAAGGGTACGCCACATCAGTAGCTTGAAAAGCAACCTTTTTTTCTACTTATCAAGAGCCTGGCAGCTCACAAGATGATCCTACGAAGCCATTTGCTATGCTATACAATACCAGTAGCAAAGCAAATGGCTTTAACTTAATCTAAGGTGAGACCGATTGCATTTTCAATGCTTGTTTTGTTCGGCACGGGGATATTAAGTGATTTGCCCAGAATCACAGGATGTTCAGCGTCGTTGCCGAGACTCGAACCCAGTTCCCCAGATTCGAGGTCGACCCCCCTAGCCGTTAGGCCAACTCCTCTCCCTTGATTGAAAATAGTTTGTCGCTGTCTAAATGTTGATAAATTGCACATAATACCACCACTGCTATAAGTGTGCATTCTCGTCTATAGTGACTATCCATCTATAAAGTTGCATCTCGATGGCGCTAGTCTTAGGACACATTTCATTGTTTGACATGCCTGACATTGGTGCTGTGAATTGCAGGATGATGTAGACGTAGGCAGAAAGATCATACACAGTCCTTGGTACTATCCACCCACGAAGACCCCGACGGGGACAATTCTGATGTGTCTTGAGCATTATAGTTGCTTCTTGGAACAACTTTCCCCTGCATCCTCTTTTAAGTTGGACTTTCCTTGTCTAGGATGGTTGCCACAACTGGGCGTGGGTGGTAGATGACAGTACTGGGAAGCCGATGCCAAGCATGCAGCAAAGCACAGTCATCAAAGTGATGCGTTCTAAATGATGGCATAGAACTTACCAGAAATTTTTTTGTATAGGGAAACATGGAATTACTATAGTTCTCATCAAATCGAGCAATGGGGGATGATTTCTGTACCCTAGTCCTAAGATTGTGGAAAATTGCCACCTCTCGTTTTGGATCCTTGCCTCCCTTTACTGCTGAAACCATTGTTTGCCCTATTTGTTTTCCCCTAAATTGAAACTCTTACGTGTCTTAGAGTTTGTGTGTGCTGTAAGGTATTTATTTACACACAGCTGTTCATACATGCTGAAATGTACCAATGGGACGTGATATCTTATTACAATGATGAAGGCACTGAAATGCACGTGGATCCTTCCCCTCCCCCCTCCCAGATCGGTCACGATCAGAACTTCTCCATCTTAAGGTGTTGGAAGTTAGAGACGTAAACAAAAGTCATATTTACACCAGGAAAGAAATTTGATTTTACAAAAAAATAGCATTAATGTGTTTTTCTATGCGTGGTATTTTAAGACAAAGAAATCTAAAGGCGGAATGTACAGATTGTTCGATTATCTCCATGTATCCTCAGGCCTTAATCGTTGTGCAACTGGATTTAATACTTTTTTCAGTGTAATATGTGTGCTGCTTAGTACCCTACAAGTGCCAATGCTGCTCACTGTTGTGCTATTTCAAGTATGCTTCCTAAAACGAGGTCCCTTATAATGAGCACTTTGGTGTCTGTTCATACTTGAACCTCAATTGGTGCCTTGCTAGGTGATCAGTCATAAGACTCCCATGTTGAGCTTATGCTTGTTTGATGATGGCTGTTAAGTCAGGGATGGCAATGGCTTTTTGCTGCATGAAATATTCATGCTTTTACTGGTAAAGGGCTGCAGTAAAGTTTTTTTACAGTTTCTACATATCCTTTGTTAGACATAGACTCTGCTAGTCGTCCACATTACAGTCATTTCAGAGAAAGTGGAAAGTAATACAGGGTAACCAGGATCATTAAACTCTGTAATGCATAAACTACATTATTAATAATAATGCATGAACAAGCTAATATAACTTCAATATATCCGAAAGACTGATGGCCAGGAAGAAGAGCGTTAATGCTGGAGAATTAATGATGAGCATTAGATTTGAAAGATCTGTATTATGATTAGGAGGGTAAACTAAGATGTATGGGACAATCTCTAATGTAACTAAACAGGGTGAATGCTTACTTGAACCTGGTCAACTTGATGATCACCTGAGCTGATCAGGTATAGCTAAAACATCTAATGTAATGCCATGAGTAAAATGGCCCTCAGGATTTGCAATGTAGAAGCACAGTCTAAAACAGTGGTGCTACGTGTGAACGCTTGTTTCTGGTCATTGAGGTCAACTCCTATCCATCTAGGGAATTGATGCAGTAACTCTAAACCGGGTGAATGATATTGTTCTTGGGGGAGAAATGTGAAAGAAGCTAATCCTCTAGTGCTGCCTTGTCAGCCCTACACTGGTTCATGGGTAAGGATAGTGGTCGAAGAGCTGAACCACCTTGCTAGGTGATTGATTGAGATATTTAGAATTGTTTCATTTTGTGGAACAACATGTTTTTACGTCAATTCATTGTTGTTTAAATGAATAAATTCTCGTTTTCAAGCATTGTTTGAAATTTGGCAATTGTGAACCTGACGAGCTTCCACACAGAAGAGAGACCTGATAGAGAAAAGTGTGTATATATTTTTTTGTTGTTATTAATTTTTTCAACATGTTTCCTGAAATTAAAAAAATAGGTTACCGAATGTCATAGCTTCTCAATTGTTATGTTACATAAACACAAAACAGTAGTGAAATATGCAGAGTACATATGAGACACAAGAATGTATCAGAAGAGGGGTTTCTTTATATTATCAATAGACACCACAGCATTGCCGCGCAACCTTTCCAGGGCGGACAGAAAACATATCCTATACATAGTCAGTGTCCGTGATATTATAGTGTTAGAGGGGCTCTCCCAGGAACAGTCCTGCGCGAGAATCTCACCCTCTCTGCTTCAGCAGTAGTTGTGAACTCGCCCAGCACACCTGCCTTCTTACACCGTGGGTGTGTTCATGTGTGCACGGTAAGGAGCAGTGCTGGCGAGCAATGCTAGGCCCGTACAGGAAAGCATGAGGGGGGAGGTTTGGGGTCAGTTCTGAAGCTTCAGAGGCGGGAGTTGACAAAGTCAAAGTGGAAACTTCCGAAAGGCTAGGAGTTTCGAGGCCGAGGAGCAGAATAAGCGATGGAGGTGAGGGGGAGGGTGCCAGAACATCCTGTGAAGATGACTGAAGAGGCCAGAATGAGAGGAGAGAGGAGCTGCAGAGAAGACCCAAGGAGGAGCAGGGGAACGAATGGCGTTCAAGGCATTGCCTAAAAAATGGTGTTTGAACTATTGGAGTGGGCCTTGCAAAAGAGGCGGTGACATATATAAAAGGTATTAAGGGGCTGGGCAGCAGCATTCTGGGTAGAGTGAAAGAGGGAGGCAGCGGTGTTGTGAGCAGTGCTTTACACGGGTCCGTGTGTGGAGGGGTTTAAAGGTCATTGGGTGCATAGGGCTGGTCTCAGATAACCGGAAGTGACGGGTGCCTCGTGCAGGCTTTGCTTCACAGTTTTCTTTCCCTGGTCCTCGTGTCTCCGAGCCCGCCTCAGTGCACGGCACTATATTGTCCCTCTTTGGTCTCAGTCTGTCTGCTGGGGATGGCGTTGGGTGGGTGCCAGGAAGCAGGTGGCCATGATTAATCTTTGTGTTTGTTCTTCAGGTGGATGTCCTGGGGAGCGTGCTGGACGCTGCGGCCTCACCACCGGCTGACCCGCAGCCGCTGGACACGGCCGAGCTCGTATCACCGACCGGCGAGGAGCAGGAGCAGGTGCAGGAGCAGGAGCAGGAGCCGGCCGAGGAAGACACCGAGCGGCCCCGGCTGCCCGAGTACTGCGACCGGTTCAAGGTAGGCCGTGTGCGCGTGCGTGCGTGCTGTTACTAGGCTGACGTCATGCAATTACATTACCTCCAACAGGAAATGAGCCTGAAGAGGACAAGGCCATCTGTGTTTGCTCGCCCTCTGGGACTGTACTTGCATCTCGAGGACAGCCTGCTGACAGATAAGAGCCCTCTTTACCAGAGTGGATTTTTCACTGCAGCCCTATACCCTGGCTGGTCAGATCGCCACTTCAAATGGAGAGTTTATCGTATTCACTTGTTTTAAGGCATAATCTTCCTTCCTTCATGCCTAGTTTGACCAGTCACCTATAAGACTAAATGATTACGTGCTGTGCATTAACTGGGCATCCAGTGTTGTAGCGCCTAGCAACAGCGCAGCCTGCGGCGTGAGCTAACTGTGTCAATCTGAGATAAATTTAAGAAACTTGACATTATATAATTTGGATACGGTGTTAAGCGCCATCCTTATCTCCGTTTTCAGAAGTGAAACCAGGGACAGTCCCTGCTGGAAAATGACACACTTTACTCCGGGCACCCCAAAGTAGGGGGTAAAGGGGTGTGGCAGCTGAGAGGGGAGGGAGCCACGACAAGTTGAGTCTCACAGTCAGTTTATACATTAATTTCTAAAAATACTGCTGCAAAGAAATTGGCAGCAAGGGCAACAATGACAGTAAAAGTGTTCTGGCTTAATTGGAAACAAACGGGCTACATTTTAAACTAAAATAATAATGGTAAGATAACTCTGGTGCGTAATGCACTTATTAAAGAGAGCTGTGTTTTGTCTAGTCACAGTTATGATTCAAGGTGGCATAGGGTGTGCAAAGAACATTGTGCAACATTTAGATCACAGATTCGTCTTTTATGTAGATTGGTAAATGGAATACTACTTTTGACACAGAGATCATTTTGTTACTGTCGTAAATTGCAATCCACCTCATATAGCACAGTGAGCTAAAAACCAGTATAGAGGAGCAGCATGCAAACTGCAAGGCGTGGATTTAGAAACTTGATTTTTTTTCTCAATCTGTCATTATCCTCGGACTGCTCAAAAGGGTTCATTTATGGTAGCAACAAAGTTTTATTAGTACAGATAATCCCAATCGCTCTATTACGTTTTAAACCATGACTTTGTTTTCCTCTGGACCAATCACTTATAGCCCATAGTCAAGGCCACTGGATTTATGCGATTTTGCGGTTGTGGCATTTTCCACATACTTATGGATTTGTCTTATTTGCCACATAATCCATTATCTGCTTCGCATCTGCATATTTTATTTAAAAAAAATGTATTACTGAAATGAATCATAAGCTAATAAAAACTTGGTTGCAACTCAGTGGAAGACCCTTTGCAAAGGTTGGCTGGTGTCCTTTCTATTGCCTAATGCTTTATTTGTGTGTTAAGCTGGTACTATTGGTGTGAAACCTTTGCTCAGACACAGTGGTGGCTGCTACGGAACAGAGGTGGTGGGGCGGGGGTGAAAAAAAGAAAAAATCACTTACCTCCCGGCTGCCGCCCCTCCTCCGTCTTCTTCTGTTCCTGTCAGTTCCCAACGGCAAACAGGCTCCCAGTCTCCCCTAAGCCAATCAAAATGCTGCTGTCAAAGCAGCGTTGTGATTGCCGTACAGACAGCGCCTTGGCCTTTTCTCCACCCAGCTGTGCAGTATAGCCGGATGGAGAAATGCTAAGTGCGCATGTCCGTTTTGGTCATCCTAAGATGGCCGACCAAACTGTAATGCACACTTATGGTGCCCACCACCACTCCTCCCTGCTTCGTGATGATAGCTCAGCTCTGCCTCACCTTAAACTGGCTCAGTACTGAAAAATAAAATGATAACATTGTGTTATCATTTTATTTTTCCTTTTTGCACTGCTCAGAGAGAAGTGGGGTGATGCTCCTCCGCCTTAATGGGGAAGCCGCCACTGCCCAGTGTTACCCTGTGTGACAATGACAAAATAAGGAAGTAATACTATTCCATAATGTGCCGCATTATGCAGCATAATTTGCCTTTTATTGCCACATAATTCAATTATCCCTGCCACATGATTTGGTCCTCCACTGATGCATGTAAAGCGCTCTGACATCCTACGTTAGAATCAGTAGGGATATAAAATAATTACATTTAAAAAAATGAATACATGCTATTTAAATCGTTATTTGTGTAACTAATAATGCAGGCAGATATAGCTGACATTCTCACAGTCCAAACATATCTCTAACATATCGGCTTTGCATTGTGTCCCTTCTTTTCATTGGTGTTAAGGTGTTAATTTCTAAATGGCTCCCACCCAGGATGATACTTGAACAAAAGGAGAGCTGATGGCCCTTAAAATCAGCCTTTTGTTTAGGTCCTGGCTGGAAATGAAAATGCGAAAGTCCTTTCTCCTGCAAGTTGCTGCTCTCAACATGAAGCAGACAACATGTAGGCGCTGTTGACTGTGTCCTGGTGTCGGCAATTTACACCGGGACAAATTCAGCATATTCCAGTTGAGCCAGCCGAATCCACAAACTAGCTCATTACTAGCTGCTGGATCCGATATTCACAGACGTCCCATAATTTAATCCACTGAAGATCTAGGAAACATTGTAGAGCGCATGACTTTTCTGACTCTGGAGCTGACCCACCAAGAGATTGCGACAGCAAAGCCAGGGTTCATGTGTAGAATTGTGCATGGCAAGCACTACAGCATTTTCTTCTTGGCATACCTCAAAATAGCACGTGACTATCCATATGTTTAATTAACTAGAGTTCTGTCACCCGTTATCAATTAAATAAAACAAGTTGCCTCATGTGGTAAACGGAAAAAGTGCAGATCACAAGGTGTGCCTGGAACTACTCACGCCATGCTTGCGAATTGACTGGTATGGAATTTATCCTAGAACTAAGTCAGAAAGCATTGAGATATTGCCACTCATTGAAAAAGGATCTGCTGAACTGCTGTTTGCTCGTGCCTGGCGAGGGATTGCTATCCCAACCTGCTGACTGAACTCTGTGCTGCTGTGCCTGAGCTGACGCTCTTTGCCTTTATCGTTCCGTGGAGCGCCTCCCCTTGACTCGCTGGTGTGAGCGAGAGCTGCAATCCGCACGCTCTGCCTATCGCTCCCAGCTGGAGTCAGAAGGGTCGAGGCTGGGAGATAAACTACAGCGCGCCTAGCCCGGGGGACTGCGAGGACCAGAATCCCCAGCTGGGATCAGCTGGTGCCTCTTCCCCCAGGCGACACGCCCACGGTCACGCCCATCGACGAGGCAGGACAAAGGTTCGTGACACCCGCTTCGCGGGCGCCACTCATTGAAAAAGGATCTGCTGAACTGCTGTTTGCTCGTGCCTGGCGAGGGATTGCTATCCCAACCTGCTGACTGAACTCTGTGCTGCTGTGCCTGAGCTGACGCTCTTTGCCTTTATCGTTCCGTGGAGCGCCTCCCCTTGACTCGCTGGTGTGAGCGAGAGCTGCAATCCGCACGCTCTGCCTATCGCTCCCAGCTGGAGTCAGAAGGGTCGAGGCTGGGAGATAAACTACAGCGCGCCTAGCCCGGGGGACTGTGAGGACCAGAATCCCCAGCTGGGATCAGCTGGTGCCTCTTCCCCCAGGCGACACGCCCACGGTCACGCCCATCGACGAGGCAGGACAAAGGTTCGTGACACCCGCTTCGCGGGCGCCACTCATTGAAAAAGGATCTGCTGAACTGCTGTTTGCTCGTGCCTGGCGAGGGATTGCTATCCCAACCTGCTGACTGAACTCTGTGCTGCTGTGCCTGAGCTGACGCTCTTTGCCTTTATCGTTCCGTGGAGCGCCTCCCCTTGACTCGCTGGTGTGAGCGAGAGCTGCAATCCGCATGCTCTGCCTATCGCTCCCAGCTGGAGTCAGAAGGGTCGAGGCTGGGAGATAAACTACAGCGCGCCTAGCCCGGGGGACTGCGAGGACCAGAATCCCCAGCTGGGATCAGCTGGTGCCTCTTCCCCCAGGCGACACGCCCACGGTCACGCCCATCGACGAGGCAGGACAAAGGTTCGTGACACCCGCTTCGCGGGCGCCACTCATTGAAAAAGGATCTGCTGAACTGCTGTTTGCTCGTGCCTGGCGAGGGATTGCTATCCCAACCTGCTGACTGAACTCTGTGCTGCTGTGCCTGAGCTGACGCTCTTTGCCTTTATCGTTCCGTGGAGCGCCTCCCCTTGACTCGCTGGTGTGAGCGAGAGCTGCAATCCGCACGCTCTGCCTATCGCTCCCAGCTGGAGTCAGAAGGGTCGAGGCTGGGAGATAAACTACAGCGCGCCTAGCCCGGGGGACTGCGAGGACCAGAATCCCCAGCTGGGATCAGCTGGTGCCTCTTCCCCCAGGCGACACACCCACGGTCACGCCCATCGACGAGGCAGGACAAAGGTTCGTGACACCCGCTTCGCGGGCGCCACTCATTGAAAAAGGATCTGCTGAACTGCTGTTTGCTCGTGCCTGGCGAGGGATTGCTATCCCAACCTGCTGACTGAACTCTGTGCTGCTGTGCCTGAGCTGACGCTCTTTGCCTTTATCGTTCCGTGGAGCGCCTCCCCTTGACTCGCTGGTGTGAGCGAGAGCTGCAATCCGCACGCTCTGCCTATCGCTCCCAGCTGGAGTCAGAAGGGTCGAGGCTGGGAGATAAACTACAGCGCGCCTAGCCCGGGGGACTGCGAGGACCAGAATCCCCAGCTGGGATCAGCTGGTGCCTCTTCCCCCAGGCGACACGCCCACGGTCACGCCCATCGACGAAACGTAGAAAAAGCAAAAAACCTCCCGCAACGCGGGACGCGCGCGGGACAAAGCGCGGAACGAAGCCCGGACAAAGGGCGGGCCGTCTGAGGCCGTCTGAGGCCGTCCGAGGGCGACCGAGGACGGGACGGGCCACCCCACTTACGTCTAATATCAGTGGATCTTATCCAGTCATACTCTGAACCTGAACTGAAAATATATCCCTATCTCTACTGATCAACCCCTAAACACAAACGGTGAAACATCTTCGACTCCAAATATGAGGGCTTTAAAAAAACTACGATCTCGAACAATTTACATGAGGCGTATGGGGACAGATGCTGCTGTCAGAAAATCTGTGGACAAAGCACTGAAACCTGGACAAATATCAAGTACTCCAGCTATAAGTGAATTTTTTTCTACTCTCTCCAAGAAAAAGATCCCATCTTCATATCCAATGGATGACCAAAATAAGCTGGACCCCTCAACAACTAAGGTTGAAGGTGACTTGTTACTCTTCCCTGATAAAAAACTGTATAAACAAGGACAAACATCACTAGAAAGTAAGCTGGTAAATATCTTTCATTCTGAAGAATGTCAAAAATCATTTCTCGATACGTCTCAAATCACATCTATAACACCAATAAAAAATCAGGTCAATGAAAATGATTTACCTCTCGATGTGTCTGAAAACGATAACATGATGATAGAAGAAGAAAAATCAGGATCATTATTATTAAGTCAAAAGCATCCACTGACCAGCTCACCAGAAAAGTCACCAAATCTTTTCTCTAATCATGCCAACCTTACTGACCCCAATTTTATAAACTTAAATCCTGGAAACACTACCTCTCCCCTGTCAAAAGCACTCTTCTCATTGCAAGAAATCCTGGAATCAGTACTAACTCACCTTGGTCAAATACTAGCTAACTCTGACGATACTTTAGACGTACAAATAGGAATACTTAAATATCTGGTCGAAGAAAAGAAGAAAAAAGATCAAACTAAAATTACATCTAAACAACATGGAGCTGTCGACTCCCCACAAATAATCGACCTCCATAAAATAGGAAGTACGACTCCAAATCAACAGGAGGCAAGTTCACAAACGAACGATGTAGTAATAGAGACCAAAACCAAGGAACTAAGAAATAGGGAAAAACATCCTATCACCTATTCTCTTAAAAAACTATTCAATGAAGATCCGGATAAAATTACCGAAAACAAAACTAAGCACTATCCTATTTTTTCGAATAAAGTACTTGACATTAACCCAGATCAAACAACAGGGGAAAATAAAGCAGAGTCACCGAGAGCCACTGCTGAGCAGGAATATAGCCAACGAGAAAAGTCTGAAAAAAGTAATACCAGGGAAAAAAGACGGGGGAAGAAGAAGGGTAAACCTTTGAGAAGAATACAGAGGAAAAAAGGGAATAAACTTAAATTTCAAAAATTCACCCCCTTAAACACGGTGAGCTCTCCAGAAATCCCAAAAACCCCATCGATAAAATTCTTAAATCCAAAAGCAGACGAATTTTGTCCACAGACAGAAAATAGAACAACATTGCAAAACTCCTCGGATATAAAAGAAATACATGATAACAATCCGCAATCATGGGAAGGAATCCCATCTAAACACATAATTATAGAAGAATTATTCCCCACTGATCAGATGCCGTTTAACCGGAGTAGAATAATTAATCTTTTACAAGAAATACCATCCCTCAACTCTCTGACAAGCAAAGAAATCGACCTAGTACTCTTTCCAAAAAAAGAAAATGATAAATTGGTACAGGTATCCTTTTTTTCTCCAGTTCTGCCTGGAATAATAATTAGAGAGAAAGAAATTCTACACAAGAATGGCTATGACATAATCTCTGTAGTAGACCCTAAAACCAACAATCAAAACAAAGGTATAGTAGGACAAATTAATAGTAGAAAAGAAAACATTACTTCAAATTGGGGAGATCCAGCAACAAACACTTTGAGAAAAGACTCTCTCAAAATACAAGTAATACGAGGTGAGAGGTCAGTATGGTCCCGGGACTCAAGCTCAAGTAAAACTGAGAATTCAATAAAATCTTGGGCATGGTTATCAGAAACATTAAACTGCAAAAAGACGGTTAATCCACAACAATACCAAGTTTAGCAAAGGTTTGACACTTCTGTCCTGGAACTTGGCAGGGAAAACTGATATAAAAATGAAACATGCAACTAAGGACTTCCCAGATATCATCGCCCTCCAGGAAACATGGTTAACTAATACCTTTACACAGAAAGGATACTACGTATATGAAATTATGGCAAAGAGATCTAGAAGGGGTCATGCCAAGGGTGGTCTGGCAATCTTATTAAAAGAAGATCACTCTTGGTCACAGGAAATAATTGACACAAACACGGATAATCTACTATGCTTAAAAGTATCACTTAAGACTCAAATGTCCGCTAAACCAGAAAAAATATTACTTTTTAATATCTATGCACCCCCTAGCAACAACAGTGATCCGCAGTTTGACCGCCAAATGGAGGCCATTACTCAAACCATTGAAGATCAGTTCTATTTGCCATATATCATAATGGGAGATCTGAATGCTAAGATCTCAAACTGCGAGATAAAGAAATGGGCTCGTCTCTTCAAAGAGGAATCTTTCGAAACACCACTTCCTGAATTCCCAAGAGGAATTAAATCAGATAAAAGAGGACGTGCACTATTATCACTTCTCCCCAGTATTAACGGGACAATATTAAATGGTAACATCAACGGAGACAAACCAGCATCGTATACAAGGCAGGGAAACGGATCTCCCTCTATCCTTGATTATCTTATATGTAATATTGAAGTAAAGGAACAAATGAGTCAACTTTCGATCTTATTTAAGGAAGAAAGTGATCACGCCCTCTTGTTCTTATCAACTCATTGGATCACACAGCCTTCCTTTCAGAACCAACCAATATTTCAAACAACTAAAACGGAAGTTAACACAATGAGGAGTCGCATTTATTGGGGGACTGAAAATCTGGACCATCTGAGGATATTAATCTCCGATACCAATTTGTTGACTACCATATACTCGGATGACCCTATTAAGAACTTTGAACATTTAACAAATAAACTCCGACTAACTTTACAAAGTAAGCTAGAATACACCAGATCAGAAAAAAGCAAATGGAGAAGTAAGAGTAAAAACTGGAACCAACCAGTCGTAAAACAACTCAATAGGCTGATTCGAGCTCAGTATCTGAACTTCTCGTCTATAAACAAAAAAAAAATTAACAGACTAAAGAACCAAATAAGACGAGGAAAAATGAAACAGAAAAAACAGAAGCAGGACTTTAACTGGACCGAAATCCAACTAGCAGTTAAACAAAACAACCAACGCAAATATTGGGCCCTGATTGCGAGAATGACAGGATCCAAAAAAAAGCTGGAAGCGACTCCTGTTTCTGAAGAAAACTGGGATACTTACCTCTGTGAGCTATACAAACCGAACAAGTCTAATAATAATGACGAGGTCAAAGAACAAACTGTGGGAACAAATGATACTAAAATCAACAAAACATCGGCAGAGTCAGTCTCTATGAATATCAGAAAGGCAAGGAGTACGGGTGCATCTGGCCCCGATCAGATACCTATCAAGGTCTATCAAACTGACCACAAAGAGTGGGGACTGTTGCTCTCGCCACTATTTAACTATATATTCGACAGTGGCAAAATGCCAAACTCCTGGAAGGGAAGCATCATAATCCCGATTCATAAAAAAGGAAAAAGAAGCACACCGGGAAACTATAGGCAAATTGCCCTCATCGACGCTGCCGGGAAGATTTTTGCAGCAGAAATTCTGGACAGGCTTAAAAATTGGGCATTTACATTGGGTCTAATTCCTAAGTTCCAGTCTGGATTTTGTCCAAACCACTCAGTCACTGACAATGTAGCAATCTTCCAAACCATTCTAGATAAGTATGTTTCAGGGAAAAAACAATCAATTTATGCAGCGTTCATCGACTACTCGACTGCCTTCGATCGGGTGGATAGACCGACTTTGTGGTTAAAGCTAAGAAGAATGGGCATCCCGGAACAGCTATTAAATTTGATAGTGAACCTACACAGTGACACCTGGTGCCGTGTCCAAATGGGGGGTGATAAGGGCCTATCGAAGAAAATACGTACAACAAATGGCCTGAAACAAGGGTGCCTCTTGGCTCCAATTCTATTTTCTTTATATTTAAGTGACTTACCGTCCCAATTACAACAGGGAGTATGCACTCCCCCAAAGATAGCCACTGAATGTATTCATTCCCTGCTGTACGCGGACGACATAGTCATGTTTGACCTAACACCATTCGGACTACAAAATCTTCTAGATATCCTACACCAATATTCCAGAAATAACTTTTTAAATCCAAATATCAACAAAACAAAAGTGGTTGCTTTTTCAAAACATAAGAAAAGGGTGAGGTACGAATGGAAGCTGGGAGGTGAGAAGTTAGAACAGGTAAAGGAGTATATATATCTGGGCAGAATTTTCACACAAAATATGAGCAACATCAATCAAATCAATCATCTAAAAAAGAAAAGTGACCTACATGCTGGAGCCTTGTCTCGCCTATATTCGGCCACAGGACATAGGCATTTTTCTGCACTAATTCAAGTTTACCGAGCTAAGATTACACCGGTCCTGTCTTATGCTGCGGAATATATTCCTTTCAAACAATGGACATATATGGACTCAGCAGAAGGAAAAATACTAAAAAAACTACTGAATATATCTACATCTACCCCAGTACAGGCATTGAGACTGGAATGTACCATCACAAGTACATATGCTACAGCTGTAGCTAGTATTATAAGGTGGGCCTATAACCTTATCCATTCTAAAGAAGGCACTTTACGAAACCTACTAAAAGTTGAGTCATTCAATATCAACTCTACCAATTTTACCTTTTCAAAAAATATGCGAGAGGCCTTTCAGCGGGCAAAAGTCAGCGTGGAAATTCTGTCTATGTGGTCTCCCGCACAACTCAAACTTTTTCTTAAAAACCTCACCCCCAAACTGAGTTACGAGATTGATCACTTACATTGCGATAAACTACCCTCATATAAGATCTATGCAGACTCCCAGGAATATAAACAAAGCCAGCCCTATTTAGAGTACACTCTTAAACATGGTGCAAGGCGCGCAATAATGATGTTGCGCCTAGGAACACTCCCGGTACAAACTTTTACTTCTTCCTGGAGTTCAGACAGTTCTGCGCTTTGTACCCTTTGTCAAGGGGGCATCCAGAATTTGGATCATTTACTTTTTATATGCCCAAATATAGAAATAGTAAACGCAAGGTTAACATGTCTTAAGCCCATCTATCGGTCCTGTAAGATTGTTAACTCAAAGGATTTTTTATCAGTATGTAAAAACCCCCCCAACGAATATGTCTGTTACAGAATTTTTAAGTTTATGAAAATCACATTGAAAATGCACTAAATGAAATGTATAAAGTGTATATTTTTACTTTTTATTTTGTGGTCCTCAATAGAGTACCGTGACAAAAATAAAAAACTTTTGACTTTTGACTTTTGGCATTGAGATATAAATGCAGTCCTTTTTTGCCAGCTATTATTTTTAAGTTAGTATGTGTCTGGCGCGGATAGTGTACTTGAAAGAAGTGCTTACACATCTGCCATTCCACAAAAAGCTGAGGACCTGGGGCCATATTAGAGAAGTGCCCCAGAGTCGCAACAGGCATTAGCGCCTGGCATCTCTTTATGGTCTTTACAATTTTTCCCAGGAGGCTGTGTTGAGATGCATAGTTCTTGCAGCCCATATCAACGTACCCTGGTCAGTGACTGCTGCCTTTATCTGAACCCTCTAATTGTCTCTCACTGCCTCCCTTTCATACTGCACCTTGCTGTTCCCTTGGCCTGTGACGAGTCTTTTTTCTTACTCGAGACCCACTGTGCTTTCCCCATCTTTGTATTTTTAGCCGGCACATGGCCATCACAGCGGGTCTTACAGGGGGAATTGATAGTCCGTCTTTATCTCCAGTTACCCTTCTGCTCTGCTACATTTAGTGCCCCACTGGCTGAGACACCACTGATCACAGGTGGTTTTATTACTGCAAATGTAACACAATCTTACAGTGAAAAGTAAATATTGCAGTGTCGCTACCTGAGCAGAAGGAGGATGTCTCTGTTCTTTTGCATGGCTTCCTCTTTCAGGTTTTGGCATGCAGGAGAATGGTATTTTATTTTTATTTGAAAAAAACATAGTTACTGAAACTTTTATGATGGTTGCGCCAGCCATTTGACTTCCAAAGAGTGACTATTTAGGTCTCAATGGTCCCGCTGACGCTACTACCGAAGTGGACAGCCCAGCCTCCCCATAAGCATTTAGGTGCCCTGCTTGCCCTGAATCCTCTTACACATTGAGCATAGCTGCTGCTCAGACAATGTCAGGTCATTTATTGTCATTCCTTTCATATATCCTCTTGTTACGTATATCGTGAAGGCTGTGCCTAGTAGTTTTTAAACTGACGAAACAGGCCACATTCTACTCTACTGCATACATTTCCCTTTCTTCAAAGTGAAGACTGTATCCTCTTTGTTGACTTAAGACCTACATGCATTCAGGGGTAAACACGTTAATTGTGGCAAACCCTTGCTTCCCCTGTTAGTCTGAGGGCACCTGGGATGTGGTACCCTAAGCTGTGCTTCCGCATTAGGCAGCTGCGACCAAAGCTATCCCGAGCTCGGCGACGATGGGTAGGTGACAATACCAGTGCGCGGAGATCGAGAGCTAAACCGGAAGGCTCCATCCTGCTGCACATACCCGCCGAGTATTGTTGTGGCCCTTAGCTCCTGCTTACTAGGTATAGGACATAGCTACAGAGGTAAACAATAAATATCCCACAATTGGGCACTTGACACATAACATTAGCATGCTATTTCACGTTTGTAGACCTTGTTTTTACTCATAATAGGTCCTGATGAATCGCGGGCACTATACCCATGCGAGAAACATGTTGACCATTGTCGTTTCATATCTAATCTAGGGCCACTACACTTAACTCGTTGGCACCTGGATGGTTAGATCCACGTTTTTATCTGTAGTAGGGGACCCCTTAATAAAGTAGTTTTCGGTACCCCCCACTACATTTTAAATCACCTTTAGGCTACACACTGCACTACCCGCATACCCTCACTTCACCATAAGGCTGTTGGATTTAAAAGATCTCCGCCAAAGAGCCCCTCTTTGAGGTGAGCCCGTCGGGGATTGCACCGCCTCCCGACGAGGAGCAACGCCAATGATGAAGCATGACACTCGCAAGGGTGTGTGACGCAAATATTTCCAACAAAATGGATACCCAAAGGGATCACATCCACCCCTCCGGTCACGCCAGATACACACAATCCCTTATCTAAGGAACAGTTCAGCAACCCAGTCTTGTTGATATACACTTGAGGGCGCAAGCTGACACTGGACCTTCCACTTTCCTTAGTGGTAAATGGTGCCCAATTGATCTACAGATCGCTCTCCCTCCTCTTGACAAACTGAATCTTTTGATGATCGTAAAGAGTTCTTTAGGTAGGTGAGAACTCTTAGTGGTTGACTTGCGGTCCATCTGGATCTTGAGCTGGAGCTGCTGTGTGAAGATCATATCTGGATCATTGTTGGCAGTGCAATTTATATTGTCTTTGTGAATTATTGTGACACCTCCTCCAGGCTTTGAAGGTCTGTCCTAGTGCAGGACCTTGTATCCTGTTGGGATGGTGTTGGCGATGTCAGGGGCAGATGATGGGCTAAGCTATGTTTCCATAAGGAAAGCAAGTTCTGGTGCATGTGTGTGGATGACGATCCAAACCTCAGTGGCATATTTGTTGAGGTTAGCGGGTGTTTAGTAGCAAGCATGCAAGTGTTTGGTGGCGGCTAGTGGGTGTATGGGAGTGGTGAATGGTGGGTGCTTAAGGGTGGTGGATGGGTATGGTGCTGGATGCTCGGGTGTGGGTGAGATGACAAGTGGCAATGTGAGCATGAGAAGGGCCTGACTGGGGTGCGCCGTGGAAGCAGTGGTCAGGCGTGGACGGACTCAGATAGACTTGCCTTTGGTGCGGTCGCTGCACGCTGCAGCCTTAGGTAGGGTTTGGGGGTGGGGGAGCTCGGGAGATGGGGTTGAAAATGACAATAAGTTGTGGCGTGTGAGCAGCACTCCACAGAACAAAATCAAAAAGCGGGTAAAACAAGCAAAAAGCAGGTAAAACAAAGCATAAAGCAAGCAGAGCAAAATGCAGGTAAAACAAAAAAGTTAAGTAATGTATCAGCAAGGCAGGCAGCAGAGCGTACATGAGCCAGCTTGGGGCACCAGACACCTACTCAATGGGGTCATGCTGCAGCTACCATAAGTAGCTCCTGGGAGGAGGCGGAGTTCGGGAGGCGGACTGGAAACGGTTGTAAGTTTTGGAGTGTGAGCAACACCCCACAGAACCAAAGCAAAAAGCAGGTCAAACAGCACACAAGGAAACATAGCAAAAAGCAGATAAAACAAAAAGGAAGGTAGCAAGCGAGGCAGGAGGGCACACCTGAGGCATCTGGGGCACCAGGCACCTATACCCGCGTGGTCACGTTTCCCCTGCATGTGCTCCTTTTTGCTCTAATCGGGCCCTAATGAAATGGTTGCCTCACACTAAGTCTAAGGGTGGGTGGGGGATATTCCCTGAAGATGTTCATCAGATACTGCAACAATGGGGCCCAAATTTATTGAACCATTTCCATTGTTGCTTCAAGTTACATGAAAGGTTTGGACCGTTTCTAAGTCCCATACCACTGTCCAACAATTGTGGATAATATAAATGACAATCTCCTCATTGTGGTGTTGAAGGAGCGGTTGGGGATATTGTGAATGAGTGCCTATGAGTATGTATGAGGTGTCCTGATTTATGTGTGTGAGGGTTTTAGATTTGTTTTAGGGGTTGTGACTAATGGATTGCATTTTGTACCTTAAATTGTAAAATATAACTACAATGTATGATATGTATTGTTGACTATACATTTGAAATTAAAATGTTATAACAACTGAAAATATTTTTACATTTGTGACAAAGAAATTTACATTTTTTTTAAAAAAAAGTATATTTTTAGTATGTCAGTGATTATCAGTTGATGTGTTCAGGAACAGAAGGAATACAGGTGATATAATGGTCTTATCACCCCTCTACCGTACCTAAAGATAATTATTGGGGGCAACTCTTTGTATATTTGTTTAGTTTCCAGAAAAAGTGTGTGCCACAGCCGGTGGTCCTCATTACCTCCTTTGGTTGATCCCTTTGCTTCCACTGTAACTGAGCCATACAAGAGTCAACTGATAGGATATCCCAACTCTTCCCTACTTGCTCGAGTGTTTCTTGTCAGAAACGTTTAATGTGCTTGCACTCCCAAAGGTGCAGCATTAATCTTGTCTCCTTACCACACCCCCAACACTTCTCTTGAGCCTCTGGGTAAAATGGGTGCAGGCGATGTAGAGTCAGAAAACAATACTATGTTAATTGACGTAACATCATTATATGAAGGATGCTCTTAAAAAAATCTGTGAACATCTCCCCGCATATTTTGCCATTCATCATCTCAACAGGCCTGCCGACACCCCTCTCCTATTTCCCTTTTCATTTCCAGTGCGGTCGTACCTTACAGCTCAAGACTACGGCATATACTCAAAGATATCCGTCTTTTTGACCCATCAGAAGTAGTCATGAGCTTTTCACAGTCAGTAAGAGGCCTGATGGCCACGTCCTTATTGGAAGGGTTAAACACCCATGGTCTCAGCTGCAAGTACTGCAGCCTGTCAGTGTCTTCTACCCTGAATTCTTTTTTGCATTCCCTGAAAGACTAGACATTGGCTGCCAGGAGCCATAACTGCCTGGAGGCATGCCTCCTTCCACCATACCAGAAAGGACTTTCCTACTATAGCTGGAGAGAAGTGGGAGTTGGAATGGATGGTGTGAGGGACAATTGGAAGATAGACATTACCTCACGCCCGAGAAGGAGGACCCCACTCTTCTGGACGCTGTGCTAAGTTATTGGAAGTAGGGCCCTTCCTCCACTGGTTCTAGTGATCAGATCAAATTTATTAAACTGCGCGATTACTTAAAATCTTTACAGTACAAAACACAAAAAATATCCACCCCCCAGCCCCCCCACCCCCGGCGCACCCATTACCCAGTAAAACCATATATACAACTTTAAAATAGAATAATTTTGGTCCAATCAAAGTTCTGTTAAAAGAAGAAAAAGGGTTTTGTTGTTCCTTAACTTCACTACTTCTAGAGTCTAGGGGAAGTGTGGAAGTTCGGCAAGAACGTTCTCACTGTACTGCACAGTGGATGAGTTCTTCATTGGACCTTTGTCAAACCCTGAATTAATTTCTGGGTTCAGTTACTATGCGAGAACTCCCTAAATTAACTGTAAGCTGACATCGTTAGGACACCGGATGGCGCCCCTTGCACAGTGTCGAGACCCTTAGGATCTTTAGCCTTTTGATGGAGATCGAGTGCCATTTTGACTTGATGGGTGAACTTGCCGACCCTAGCCAAAAGACAGATTGTAGTTTCTGAGAAGCACCAGTCCGAGGCCTCTCTGTATGTTCTATGGCCTAGATTCCAGAAGGCCGGGCGCAGCAAACGATGACGGTCGCTGACAAACTTTGTACAGTAACACAGCAGGTGTAGCCAAGACTCTCTGCGGTAGTTGCATAATCGGCAGGCGATTGCACCGTCCATTCGTGCCCATTTTGGGTTAAAGTCCGCGATCATGAGGGCCAAGAGGCGCAGATACAGGATTTTCTTTCTCGCGTGGGTTGTTAGTGAGTCTTGCAGGTATGGTTGGGGTTTGCCAGGAATATAGGACTTATCCAGGGCCAGAGTTAATGGATTGTGCTGTAATGATAAAAGGTCAAGCTCGAACAAGGTGGTCTGGACTTGACGCTTTATGGCTTGGGCCCAGTATGGAATTTCGTGAAGGGGCAAGCTCTTGCCCTCGATTTTCAATAGGTCAATGCCTAGTGCCACCTTGGAGTGCCAAGGGGAGCCCACTTCACCAAATATAGTTTTTAAGGAGAGCTTTAGGGTGTTTTCAGGCGCTCTCAGTACTCTGATGTAATATTTTATCAGGTCCCCCAGTAGTGCCATCTCTGGTCGATTCAGGCCTAATTCTAGCCGTAGCCTGTTGTTCCTTGCATGTCTAGGGGCCTGTAGCACCATCTTATACGCTTTCGCCTGGGCCGAGTTGACCACTTTCTCGAATGCACCTGGATAGGCAATGTGGCCATACGTGATGGAGGGAAGCAGTTTTGCCCTAAGTACTGTAAGCATCGGTTCTACTGAAGGACTGGCCAAGCGATAGCTTAAGCGTCTTAAAGACAGAATTGTTTTGTCTATTCTTGGTTTTAGCTCCTTTAGGTGTTTGACCGCAGTGGCCCTCTCAGACACCCAGACTCCCAGATAGTTATAGGATGAGGCAGTAATGATTCGGTGTTCCCCCAGGGCCCATGTTGCTTCTTTTTTACGGTGATATTTGCCGAAGATTACTATCTTGGTCTTACTCAGGTTGATCCGTAGGTCATTTTCCTTGTTGTACGTTGCCAGGCTGTTTAGGGCTCTTTGAAGACCCACCCTAGTGTGGTCCATGACGACCGTGTCGTCAGCGTACTGGAGCGTGCCCAAGACCAGCTTCCCCAATCTTGGAGGTGCTAAGTTGGCATCTTTCAGAGCTTGCCCCATGTCCGCAGTATACAAGTTGAAAAGTAGGGGGGCCAGGACGCACCCCTGCTTAAGTCCAGAGTTGGTGTCAATTCTTGCTGTTGTAATTGTTTGACTTAGTTTCACCTGGACCCATGTCCCCTCATAGATTGCTTTTATGGCTTTTAGCAGGGCTTGGGGAAGCCCCCAGGACTCCAGTTTTGCCCATAGTCGACTTCTGTTCACTCGGTCGAAGGCCGTGGAGAAATCTAAAACAACAGTACAGAGGCGGCTTATTCCTCGTGTTGGCCTTCTTCGCAAGGTAGGAAAGCGCTGTGATGTTATCCAGGGTGGAACTGTTAGCCCTGAAGTCAGTCTGTGAGGGCGGGAGAATGCCGTTCTTATCCACCCAGGCCTCCAAGTCCCTTAATAGGAGGCGGGCGTATACCTTGGCTTCTATATCTAAAAGGGCTATGAGCCTGTAGTTGGCCGGGTTCGAGTGGTCACCCTTCTTGTAAATGGGGAATAAGTCTGAGCCTTTGTAGGAGGTTGGCAGAATTGCAGTAGCGAATGAGTGATTGAATAGGGGGGTAAGTGTGGTTGCAAAAAAGGCTGAGGCGGCTTTAAAAACCTGGGCGGGGATTCCATTAGGGCCAGGAGCTCCATCGGTTCTGATGGCCTTAATGTACTTTAAAACCTCCTCCTCTGTGTACTTTACGGATAGACTCTGTGTTGGGACTTCAATCGGCGCGCTTTGAGTTTCGATGGTTACAGCTGCCGCCTTGGACCACTCTAGACTGCCAGGGTTAGCCCGGTTAGACTCGCAGGTGTACAGCCCCTTAGCATATTGTTCCCACACATTCCCTGCAACACTGTTTTCCTTGTGCACGCCACTAGAGGTCAGGCTGTTGATGTACCGCGATAACTTGCTGTTATCTTTTTCTTTGTTTAAGGAAAACACTGTCAGCCAGTTTTGTTCTGCCCGCTGCCTTTTCAGGTCCCAGAGTTTCTTTTTATGGATGTCTCGCAGGGCTGAGATTGAAGACCTCCCAGGCAAATGATTGCCTTTCTTTTTTGCCCTGATTGCCATGTTAAGTGCGCGCTTGCTCTGTGTCAAACTCCGAGATATTAAGCGTCTTGGCTTGGTGTTATTGTGACAGTGTCTTAGTTGGTTGGTGTTACCCAGGCACTTCAATAAATCCTTGGTCAATTTTTCCCAGAGGTGTGTGATGTTCTCTATATCTTGTGACCTGAGTTCTGCCTCCCTGCTGGCTACATAGTCAACAGTCTGTGGCTAAGGCTGGACGACCATTTAAATCTTTTGATAACTATATGATGTTCTTCACCTGTGGTTGTTCCGATTAATACCTGAGATTCCACCTGTTCCCGTGCAAGATTAAATGTTGCGCGGAGGGGCCTGTGGTCGCTTTTATCTCTGTCGTCCACAGTGAAGTCGCAAAGTTTGTGAGCCAGCCCTTCATTGGTTAAAATATAGTCTATGGTGGAGACAGTCCTAAAAGTCGGTTTAGCGGTCCATGCGGGGTGGCTCATTTTTTGTATTCCATTGGTTGATTGCAGATTGAAATTTGAGAAAAAGTCAATCAAAGGGCCCATCTTCTTGCTTGAGGGTGCAACAGTGGTCAGACCCAGGCCTCTTGTGTTGAAGTCGCCCGCAATTATTACATCATGGTGCGCCAGGCTTATGAGTAGATCTTCCAGTGTGGTAGTGAGTGGTTCCATGGCCTCGAGTGTTCGATATTTGGTTGGATTGATGTAACAGTTGATTAGTAATAGAGGGCAGGACTTTTGGCCCGATTTCAACCCCTCTATTGTGATGGCTTGAAGATCAGGTGACACCAATTTTAGTTCAGTGATCTTAAGTTTACAGGCATAGCTTACGAAGATTGAAAGGCCCCCTGACGGGCGTCCAAAGATCGTCCTTATTGTTGCTGATTTAAAGTATTCGTAAAAGCCGCCTATTGGAGTGGTTGTCCTCGCCCAGGTCTTTTGAATGCACAATATGTCCCCCTATTATACAAAACAAGGGAACCCAAAGGAAATTTAGACAGGGACCTTGGGCAATTTCATGTTATAGAGAACAGTGGTCCTTATTCAGGGAGAATACAGTGTGATAGATAACCATACACTAGAATAGAATGTATGTCTTTTGTCCAGCCGGACAAGAATTTATTTTCATAATATTTTTCAAAATGTTTTATTTGATACTACTTTTGAAAAATATTATGAAAATAAATTCTTGTCCGGCTGGACAAAAGACATACATTCTATTCTAGTGTATGGTTATCTATCACACTATATTCCCAGTTGGTTTGACCCTCCCAGAGGAGGATCTGATGTCTTTGGGCCTCTCCTATGACGGGAGGTGCGTCTCTGGTCTTCCTGGCCTTAGTTTCCTGTTTGGGGAGGAAAATTGGATAGAGTGGTTTTGGGCTACTTTTAATTTCTGTAACACCAGAGGTTTGTGTTACCGGTAGTATATATCTGCTTTTGGCTTTGGATTTCTTTTTTTGGCCCTCCTTGAGAGCGGAGACTTTGCACCTGCCGGTGCGCCTTCAGCTTTCTCCGCCGGAGGAGCAGCGATGAATGAGTCATCACTTGTGGTTTCAAGATCGTATTGTATTGTATTGTATTGTATGTCGTTTTTGTAAAGTGCGTGGTTACCAGAAGGCATCCCAGCGCTGAATTGAGAGATACTCTGAGGGAGGAGGGAAAGGACAGAGAATCAATTGGGAAAGAGGAAGGTTTTTAGTGTTTTTCGGAAGAGGAGGTGACCGGGTTCAGCGCGTAATTGCAGTGGGAGGGAGTTCCAATGTGAGGCCGCCTTCACCGAGAAGCGGCGGCCTCCGGTCCGAGCTTTCTTAATTCTAGGCACCGAGGCCAAGAACCCTTTGTCTGAGCGCAAGGGTCTGTTGGGTTTGTAGGGGGTGACTAGACTTCTCATAATCGGAGGTCCTTTGCCTTGCATGATTTTGTGGGTAATACAAAGAGATTTAAAGATAATCCTCTCTCGCACGGGGAGCCAATGAAGCGCTTTGAGAGCAGGTTTAGCTGATGATCTAAGGGGGATACCCATTAATAACCTGGCAGTGGCATTTTGGGTTTGCTGCAATTTATTGATTGTGGCTTCAGGGGCTCCTAGGAAATTTGCGTTACTGAAGTCTAGTCTTGAAAGAACTAGACCTTGAATCAATAACCTCCTGGAGTGAAGGGGAAGGAGAGGGAGAACTTTGCAGGCAGAGCGGAGTAGGCCGAAACAGGTACCTGCTGTCTTATTCGCTTGTGTTTTAAGCGAAAGTTCCTGATCGAGCCAGACCCCTAAACTTTTAATTTCTTTTTTTGGGGCGGGGGGATCCCCTAGACAGGCAGGCCAGATGGAGGAGGGCATAGTAGCCGCCTTATGGCCTAACTTCATGATTTCTGTTTTAGATCCATTTAGCTTGAGTGAGGAGTCACTCATCCAGGCATGGATCTTAGTCAGGCACTGATGGAAATTATCGGGGCATTGGTCGAGTTGCGAAAGTGAGACGACCAGTTGGGTATCATCAGCATAGCTGACTATTTTTATCCCGAAAGGGGCGACCACATCCTCCAGGGGGGCCATACACATATTAAACAATGTGGGGCTCAGGGATGAGCCCTGCTGCACTCCACACTGGAGGGGTATTAAAGCGGATTGTGAGTTACCTTCCCAGACCTGAAAGGTCCGATTGGAAAGGTAGGATGTTAGCCACGAAAGGGCGGACCCACGTATTCCTGCTTCGGCCAGGCGCTGGATCAGGATACGGTGATTCACAGTAGCGAAGGCCGCACTAAGGCCCAGTAGGATCACTGCCACTGATCCTCCTGAGTCCATAATGCGCCTAGCCTCCTCAATAACGAAGAGGAGGGCGGTGTCCGTTCCCTGGCCTGGGCGGAATCCGGTTTGGGAGTTGCGCAGCCGATCGTTGGACTCCAGGAAGTGGGAAAGTTGGTGGTTCACCACTTTTTCTGCGATCTTGCTGAGACCGGGGAGAAGAGATATGGGTCTGAAGTTGGCCAGCTCTAGAGGGTCAAGCTGGGGTTTCTTCAACAGGGCCTTAACAATGGCCCTTTTCCAACTGGGAGGCACAGTGCCCTGTAAAAGAGAGAGGTTGATGAGCTCAGTTGCCGGGGTGGAAATAGTGGCAGCTATCTGTTTCTGGAAGCGCATCGGAACTGGGTCGCTGGGGGAACCACTTTTAATACTACTTAAGGTTTTGAGGAAATCCTCTTGGAGATTTGATGAAAGGCGTTCAACTGAGGGCCCGGATCCTGGGGCAGATTCTCATTCTCGTTATCTTTCCGTGAGGGGATTTCAGTTTGGGGAAGAGATGATAAGATGTTCTTTATTTTCTGATCAAAAGAGGTGGCTAGGTTGTTGCACTTGGACCCCGAGGGGTCTTGGGGCACCGGAGGATCAGGAATCTTCAGAAGTTCTTTCATGATTTTATAGGTTTCTCTCGTGGAGTTAGAGGCATTTTTGATTCTGTTATCATAGAAAGTGGTTTTGGCATTTCTAAGGGCGACTTTGTATGCTCTAATCGCATTGCGGTAAGTGTCTTTGCTAGCAGTATCCCAATTTCTTCTCCAGATACGCTCATCATGCCTTTTACAACCTTGCCTTAGGGTTCTGAGCTCAGGGGTGAACCAGGGGGCAGAGCCCGTTCTAGTCTGCTTTTTCCGCAGAGTTTTTTTTGGTAGGACTAGATCCAATGACTTGGAGAGCCATTTAGTAAAGTTGGTGTCAGCTACCATGGGGTCCGAGGCAAGGGGTAGGGGGGAGCGTTCTAGGGTGTCAGTCCACTTCTCCACAGAAAGTCTCGACCACATTCTGTCATGGGTGGAGGTATAGGGCGTTAGGACCGGTTTGAGGTCGACCTGCGAAATGAAGGTCAGAAGGAAATGGTCTGTCCAGGGAAGGGGGGACGGAGGGATGGAGTGGAGTGGTGTGGCTCACTGGTTAGAGGCGGCAGACCCGTAAGAAGAGGACGGCCCGGGGCCAGGGTTCGATTCCCGACGCGGCAGGGTCGTGGACCAGGGTCAGCGGGCTCGATAATTCTCGCCTCAGTGCCTACTCCAGTCAGGGACCACACTCGGCAACTCTGGGCATTAGCTTGCCTCATCTTCACAACGGCCCCCCCACACTGCCGGGGATGCTTGGTGGCACCTTAGAGATACCCATTAGGGACCATCTCTCAGGGTGAGCCAGGACGGGTTCCCCAGCGGTCGAAGCGCGGAGATACTCCTCTGGGAGTCGATCCTAGCGCTATATAAACCCGCAATTAAATTAAATTAAAATTAAATGGTTTGGAGTGACCTGATATTAGACAGTATCGGGTCTAAAAGATGGCCTTTGTGATGTGTAGCTCCTGTGTTCAGGAGGTGGATCTTGTAGGACGCAAGATCGAGGAGCAGGTCAGCGGCTACTTTGTCTAGGGATTCGTCAAAAACGGAAATTTAGATCACCTAGAACGGTGAAGTTGGGGGCGGATGAGGCTAGGACGGTGACCGTCTCTAGGAGAGAACTGGGAAAAAGACCCGCGTTCCCTGGGGGACGATAAACAAGGAGGCCTGTAAACGAAGAGGTGGGGGAGAGGTGGAAGTAAAAATGACAGTTTTCAGGATCCGAGATTCCGCCATCCTTCATCCTGCCCGTTAAATGGTTTTTGTACAGAATAGCTAGTCCGCCCCCTTTACCTGAGGGTCTGGGCTGTGAATGGATGAGATATCCTGGGGGAAGGGCCCAGACCATGTCGGCCTTAGAGTTGGTGGATAGCCACGTTTCTGTAAGAAACAGGATGTCCAGGTTAAGATCCTGGAGCAGGAGGTTAATCTCGAGAGAGTGTTTTGGGAGGGACCTGCAGTTCAGTGAGGCCATACGTAAGTCAGTGGTTACTGGGTAGTGGTGCCGTGATGCAAACGAGTCTGATCTACAGAGATCACAGGGCGTGTAGGTGTCCTCATACTTAAGCACATAATGACAGTGTTTATTCTTGCGTGGTCTCAAAGAAAGGAGCTCACTTCGGGCATAGCAAATGGGGCTATCTGGAGACGGGCATAGATTCTCGCCCTGAGCCCGGCAGTGGCCGGACGGGCCCAGACGGGCTTGCCTCTGGCGCGCCTCAGGCGCGCCATAGACGCGCCCGCTGTGCGGACGGGAGGTGTGGTCCATTTTATAGTCCTCTGGCCCCAAATCGGCCGAGGCAACTAGCGCGCTATCCTAACCCTCACCCAAGATGGCGGCCGCTGATTGAGCCTGGGGAGGAGGTGAGTGTGATCCTACTGGGCCCGTGAATCAGCCAGGGAGGACAGCAGGGATCCCAAGAGGAGATCCAAGACCTCACGGTCCCCATTCCCTTGTCCTACAAAAGTGATGTTATTGCTAGGCCCTACCAATAGCTCCTTAGGTAGGCTGCTAACCGCAGTGCGATGGTTGGTCATTTCAGCACCACAGTCGTCAAGGCTGATAACTTTTGTGGGTCATATGCTTGAGAAATCATCTCTCCTTGTCCCTTGGCTAGTGCCATCATGTCCTTTAGAACTTCAGGTAAACTTGCCCATTTTTAGGTTTTGCCTGGCGAAAGCTGCGCTCTGCGCAGCTTTTTCGCGCAGGCGAAAACCTAATGAGTACTGTAGTGTGGGTTTGGGTCGGCCCTCGTCATTCATTGGCTGGCTCCATAAATGGAGCCTAGCCATTGGACGAGGGGCCTGTCCGTCAATGCCGGAAGAGACACGGGGGCGTTCCCGAGATTCTTTGGCTTTTGCCGACGTCACGCGACGTCAGCCGAAAGCCGGGAACGCCCCCGATTCTGGTCCGGCATTGCCGGCACCCGCCTTCCTGCTCCGGCCGTCGTCAGCGTCTCTCCTCCCCCTTTCCCGCCCCCTCCCGCTTGTTTCCTGATGCCTGCCTTCTTGCTCCGGCCTCTCCTCCCCCTTTCCCGCCCCCTCCCGCTTGTTTCCTGGTGCCCGCCCTTCGTGCTCCGGCCGGCCGTCGTCAGCGTCTCTCCTCCCCCTTTCCCGCCCCCTCCCGCTTGTTTCCTGATGCCCGCCTTTCTGCTCCGACCTCTCCTCCCCCTTTCCCGCCCCCTCCCGCTTGTTTCCTGGTGCCCGTCTTCTGCTCCGGCCGGCCGTCGTCAGCTCTCTCCTCCCCCTTTCCCGCCCCCTCCCGCTTCTCTCTGATGCCCGCCTTCCTGCTCCGGCCTCTCCTTTCCCGCCCCCTCCCGCTTGTTTCCTGGTGCCCGCCTTCTGCTCCGGCCGGCCGTCGTCAGCTCTCTCCTCCCCCTTTCCCGCCCCCTCCCGCTTCTTTCCTGGAGGCTGAGCCTGGACACAGCTCCATGGAGGCGGGCGGGACACAGCGGCTCCGCCTGGACCTCTCCCGGGCCGCTCCAGGCCCCTCAGGGCCTGCTCGTGCCCCCCGGCCGAGGAGCGAGGTGTGGGCCTACCTGATGACCCTGGCGGACCGGGGCCTGCAGAGGAAGAAGGCGGAGGAGGAGGCCAAGCACGGAGTGAGTGTCCGACACCTGGGGCCGCGGAGTGAGTGTATGGGATGGCATCTGTGGAGGTGATGAGAGGCCGCGTTTGGGGGCTGGGAGGGGAAAGTTTGAAAGGATGGGGGCAGCGGAAAGGGGTTGAGTGCTGAACGGTACAGGGGTGAGTGAGTGTGCTGAAAAGCAGGCAGGGAGTGAATGTCCAAGTTAAGTGGCTAAAGTGGGGATTTGGGAAAATGTATAGGGTAAAGGATTATGGTAATTCGGGGATGGGCAAGAGAATTGCTGCGAGCCGGGAGTAATAGGCTGGGTGCTGCAGGCGGAGAGGAGGGTGAATAGGAGGCGCAGAGCTGGGGTGAGTGTTGGACGAGTGACAAGGAGGCTGAAGGGACTCGGGGCGGGATGATGGACTCCGAGAGGGGTCGCCTAGGCATGGATCGTGTATGTGTGGACCTCAGTCCACTGTATGTCACGCAGCGCAGACTGGCACAGGGAGGCAGGAGGGCCAGGCGAAGAGAAGAGAGGCAGCGAGAGGGGGTAGCGACTGGGAGGTATACTTAAACATTGTGAAAGGAAAACTGCTGTGGAGAAGAAAGGGAGAAAGAACAAGAATCGAGTTTGGAAGTGGGCCTCTCTAAGTAGACCTGGGAGAACAGAGAGACAACAAGAACGAGAGAGAAGTAAAGGATAACGAGAGAGAGAAAATGGCAACATAAATGAGCAGGGCGACCACCACATCTTTGAAAACCAAAGACCAGCACGTTCCACAGACATAGAAGTCGGATTATTATTAGCATCCACGCTGAGGCACAAAATAACTCAAATCACAGCACTCACTTCAGAAATGTGAGGAACATTAAGTGCATGTATCCTCTTTGTTAACTGATGTGCTGTCTTTCAGGGGCCCTAACTAAAGCTGACAACAAAAAAAATAGGCAACATAATTCTCTGCCAATAGCGTTGCGCTATTTAACACACAAAATAATGTTGTATGGACAAACGTTTCACCCCTTTAATATTCTTTTTAGAACTGTTTACAGCAATCCCCATCTCAAAGGTGACAAGGTAAACTTTGCAAAGGGTTTACTACTTTACAGCACCAGTTGATGCAATTTTTAAAGTAACGTTTGATTTGTTTCAGCTAGAAACAAAGTTAAAATATTCAAATTATGCAGCATGTGATATGTTATGATATGCAGAAAATGAAACAGCTGCAGAATCCATTAGCTAGACTTGTGAAACAACTCAGCAAGAGTAGAACAAGAAGGTATAGAAGGAACAAACAGGAGAACAAGCCTTAACCCTTTATGCACCGGCACCCTGATGCTGGAAGAGCCCCTTTGTCTTGCAGAGGCTCCACTCTATGTATAGCAATTTAGAAAGTAACTAGGTGCTTTCTTCGTTCTCTTTTTGCCCCAAGGACATTTTTTCTGCCCCAGAAAAACACAACACCCACTACCCACTCCCCTTCAAACTAACATGTGGCACAGGGTATGTTTTATAATGCACTATGCACTTTATAATTTCTGTACATTTTATTGTGTAAGTCAGTTTTTATACTTACTCCCAAAATATTAAATTTACACAATGCAGTTTTGCACTTTAATATCGACAAAGGCCTGTTCTTTCCTAACATGACCGGTTGTGAGTTGGTGCTTATCCACTGCAATGGAATCTAGAACATTTCTGAGACGTAATTTACGATGGATTGTATGCTTTTATGGTCTTGGAACTGAATAAAGATGATAACGTTGCATAGTGTAAGTCTACGGCAAGCTCTTTGCTATGCTCCTCAGACGACTCTGTCTAGTCGCGGTATATAAATGTCCCCAATATTAAGGGATAAGCAGAGAAAAAGCGGATAACTGAGAATGAGAGAGAGAGCAAGCGATAGAAGGAGGGGCTAGAAAATATTTACTACGAGGAACACTAATTTGGGGGGTGTGACAGGTGCGTTGAGGAGCAGCACGGAGCAGATCGGAGTGAATGACCGTCAACCTGTCCATTATTTTTTTCTCCAAACCTTGCCACAAACAAACTGACAACAAGAAAAAAATTGATGGTCAGTCTGTTTGGCTCATCTAATTTGTCACAAGCTGGTTTTATTTTTATCTAGTTTGGGGTGATCCAGGTCCTGCTACCCATGAGTCACCACGTTTCAGGGTCTAATACTGATAAGACAACTGTGGTGGTGGTTAATATATTTGCGTGTGCCCCTGTTGCCTGCTTGTGCCTCCGTTTTCGTGCCCCTGTTGCCTGCTTGTGCCTCCGTTTTCGTGCCCCTGTTGCCTGCTTGTGCCTCCGTTTTCGTGCCCCTGTTGCCTGCTTGTGCCTCTGTGTGCCCCTGTTGCCTGCTTGTGCCTCTGTGTGCCCCTGTTGCCTGCTTGTGCCTCTGTGTGCCCCTGTTGCCTGCTTGTGCCTCTGTGTGCCCCTGTTGCCTGCTTGTGCCTCTGTGTGCCCCTGTTGCCTGCTTGTGCCTCCGTGTGCCCCTGTTGCCTGCTTGTGCTGTGTGGGTGTGTGTGGAGGGCTCTGTGTGGCTGTGTGTGTAGGAAGCTTTGTGTGGCTGTGTGTGTGGGGGGCTCTGTGTAGCTGTGTGTGTGGGGGGCTCCGTGTGTGTGGGGGGCTCTAAGTGGCTGTGTGTGGGGGGCTCTGTGTGGGGGGGCTCTGTGTGTGTTTGTGTGTCATTTGCGATAGATAAAGCTAGTGGCATTGTAAATGACAATGCCATTTATTTATGTTAAGAAAAACATAAATAAAAATAATGTCAAGAGCAATGCCAATAGCTCTAACTTTAACAAAGGCAAAACCATTGCATTGTAAATGCTTGTTCAATTATGGCAGCGCAGGAGTTGATGTTGACTGCGTTGGCGTTATGGGCGTCGAATAGAGCCTCTAGTTTTGCCAACTTATCATCTTGGCGCACTAGGTGCTGGGCAATTGAGTACAGCAGGTCGATTTGTACTTCCATCTTCGTGGACTGCCCTAGCAGCGCCCTGGCCATTGTGTCCTGAACTTCTCTTATGGCAGACAGGTTTAACTCTTTGAAAGTGACTTCTTCAGTTACGTCTTGCTGATGTGTTCGGCCCAGCGGGCTCCATCCCTCCGTTTGTGCTGTTCTTAGGACATCAATTCTTCCTGGATTTATAGGTGTTGCTTCGAGTGTACGTTCAATGGACTGTTCTAATTTTTGCAGAAATTATGTTGTTAGTGCGTCCATTCCCGGGGAGGTTGTCTTCTGATTTACCCGGGGTGTCTCCATTGTCTCCATTGTGTTCAGTCGCTTGCCTGTGCTCTTTGGGGAAATGGCCGCGAGTACCTCGTTTTGTTCCTCTGTATCTTTCTCCACGTTCTCCCCCACTGTGGGTCTCGCGATGAATGTCGGCTGTGATCCTAAACGGGCTCTTCGCCCTGACGGCAGGCTGAAGACATGCATCGGGATTCCCGGTTTTCTCAATGATGGCAAACAGGCAAGACTTGAGACCCCTCTGGTCCTGATTGGTCGTTGGTGGCCCCGGTGTGGAGACGCTCTCAGACTCTCGTTGTCTCTCATCCCAGGCAGTGGAGCCACTAGAGGCCTGAAAAAAATGTGTGATGAGTCCTTGTGGGAGGGAATTGTCATTAACTGTTTCCTGGGTTTTAGGAGAGCTTATGCTCCTTGTTATCCTTCTTTGTGCTGAGCATTCAGGGTTCGTCTCCTCCTCCTCCGTACTGGACTGGATCTTTTTAAGAGTCATCCTCAAGTGCCGTAAACTGGGGCTCTTCTCTGCGCGATGTAGATTGATGCTGGTGAGCCTCCTTGTTGAAGTATGATAGCTGTATTTGATTTGTATGACTTTTGTATGTGTCTGGCTCTATACACACACACAACTACCAGAACCGCGCCACCCGCTCTCATGGGCTATCCAGGGTCTGTTTGAAACTTAAAGTTGCTGGCAGGTTTGCCAGAGCGACGCAACACTGATGCAACACTGGCGCAACACCACAGCTGCGGCGGCTGCGGCGGCTGCGGCGGCTGCTGCTCAAGTTGCTTCCGTCGCTTCAGAAAATCTCCTCGGCACCGCTATTCTCTGCCGCTCTCTGCTGGAAAGGCGCTATACCCCACAGGAGAAACTGCAGGAGGTACTGTGATTTCATGAGTTTTGTACAAAGCCTTATGCAAGTCTAGTACGAGTCTAGTGCTCTGTCTGTCTGTGTGAGCTTAGCTGCTTAAAAAACGTGGCTTGTAGAAGGTTCGGACTCACCATGCAGCTGTGTGCAGACCTCAGCAGAGGGGGGCCTGGAGGTATGCCAGGAATACCAAGAAATGGCAAGAGATGCCAGGAACGCCGGGAGCTCCAACGCCAGGAGCTCAAACCGGCCGCACACCGCTCTCCAGGCGCGGCCAAGCGCTGTACTGCCCTTTACTGCCTGCTTCTGATCCCAGAACCGGGCCTCGGAGCTCGCGCCCCCGCAAATCAAAATCCTTCTCCAGAGCCCGGGCGGGCCGTAGTCCGCGGGGGGAGCCGTGGGGGGAGCAGCAGCAGCAGGGAGCGGCGTTGACAGCAGCAGGGAGCCGCGGGAGTGAAAGCAGCGAACAAGGACAGCTGCAGTGGCGGCAATACGTGACTCCTCCTCCTCCTCCTAGTTCTAGTGGAGTTCCTGTTGGTACCTCTAGGCTCCTCCTTTAATGGAAGTTCTGCTGTGTGTAAAATTTGGCTGAGCATCCTTACTCCCCAGAGCTTCCTTGATGGCAGGGACTGCTGACCTTTTCTCTATGAATCCAGAACCTGCTGTGTTCCCATCTTCCTTTGTCCTCGGCCACCAACACCACCTTGCCATGGCATGCCTGAAGGTCAGCTCCCTTTCCTCCCTCACTACATCACCATATTGACTGTGGGAGCTGATTCAAAATCTCCTGCCACCAATAGATTCTGTACTTCCCTTGCAGTTGGTGAATCTGCGGGTGATTTAAAGTCTAAGTTTGGATACTCTCATGTACTAACCTCCTAGATTTTCTCATCCATGTAATCCTTTTCAGTAACTCACAAGATAGTTGGAATCTAGGTACCCAGCTCAGTCATGGGTAAGTTGGACGTTATCAGCAAATAAGCTATTTTTGTTCTCCAGCTCACCAAATCGCACCTTAAACGTCTGGACACTCCTGCACCAGCGCTTTGAAGGGCTCTATAACCAAGGCAAAAATAACATGTGACGGTGCAGCCCTGCTTAGTGTCTCACTGTAATGTCATCATGTCAGATAAGCCTCTCCTTAATTTCTTTCTTTTTGAAAACCCATTTTAATGGTATTTTTATAGTACCACTTGGGAAATTGCCTGACCTATATCATTATGCGACAAGATACTGACAAATTACCAAATATGACAATATCATTGGGTACAATTTGTTTATAGAAAAATGAAGATGAAAACCAAAACTTTACGCTGACTTTCCCACCCCACCCCGCTGCTCCCCTTAATTATAATGCGTGGTTCTGGAGCCTGGTTATTGGCCAAGATCCTCCCCATCATCAACCGCCCTAGCCCACCTTCCATATTACAGCCTCCAGGAAATATCAGCAAATCATATCAAACACCTTTCAGCTTCTAAACCCATTATGAGAGCTGACTTTTTTTTACCTTCCTCTTTTAACCCCTTTGATGCTCATGACGAGCTCAGCTCGTCATGAGGCACAGTGGAGCTGTGCTTATGACGAGCTCAGCTCGTCATGAACAATGGGATTTCCAACAAGTCAGCACCGGAGGAAATTTCTCTCAAGCAGCGATGGTGTTAAAGTAAGTTAGCCACTCTCCAAATATTATACTGAACCTGCCTGCCCCTGACAGACCCAGATTGATATGACCAACCAGGTAGGGGAACCCCTTTGGGGCCTGTTTCTAAGTACAGTGGTGAAGATCTTAACATCCAAATTGAGCAGGGCTGTGCCTCTGTAGAACCTGCAGTCGTCTACCTACTTTCCAGGTAAAAGTATTATAAAATGGCGCAATAAAGCTATTTAAGTTTTGGAGACTTGTTTGGTATTAAGCTACTAATTGCTTGTTGTGTTTCTTGGGGTTCATTTGGCATGTCCAGTTCCCTGACCCTGTCGGCCCATAGCCATATCATCTGCATAGAGGTCAGTAATTCCATCGATGTTTTTGCTCCCAGAAGTAAGGCCATTGGTAGAGGGCGTGGAACAGCTCTTATTCCCATTTTTGTCTTCCTGTATCTCACCTGCAGTGCTTCTTAATCAGGATATGTACACTTTTTCTCTGTGTGCCCATAACCACAAAGCCTGTAACCTGCCATCCACTTCTCCTCCTTAACATCTACAACTAATCGTTCATCCACAAGCTGCTTCTGCCTTTTGGTCCTCACAGTCAGAGCTGTTGCCACCACCCTAACCATTGTCTTAAAGGCATCCCAGTAAACAACAATTGAAGTATGCTTTATGGTGAAATAGTTTTGAATTGCCTGCACTAGTTCAGCTATGTTGTCTATCAAAATGTCGGGCCTTGCTGCCTCCCACTTGGGCATGGTCCAAGATAGATATCTCTGCTATGCTCACTCTATTGAACCTATGCAACAGAGCCTACAAGATAAATATGTAGTCTATTCTTGTGTAAAAGCTATTGGCCTTGGAGTACAAGGAGTAATCTTGGTCCTCTAGATGGAAGTACCTCCGACTATATATTAGTTCCTGTTCTGTAAAAAGGCCTTTTGTTGCTTCAGTATTGCTTGTGATCTATGGGTGTTGAGCATGATCTGTCCACCTCAGCGTTCCAACCTTCGTTAACGTCCCCATAGTACTAAAAGCCCAGCTTCATCTGCAATCACTATCTTTATCACCTTGCAGAGAAAAGAGGAGTCCTGAGAAAAATTTGGGCATTATATTTGGTAGCATATAGGTTCACCCTTCATGTCCAGAGACACCCTATTGTATCCTTCCTGGGGCCGTATTATACAAGGGCTCTGGGGGCGCAAAGGGGTATTTACGCCCGCTCTGCCTGGTCCCCACTTTGGTATTACAGAAGGGGCAGCAGATGCTAGTGCAGCCCCTTCTGCAATACCAATAACGCTGGCACACATAAAGCACCAGCACAAACTTTAGAATGCGTCCCCTTATTTGCGTGGGGGCGTGCCCCATGCAAATGAGGAAATCCCTTTGCCCCTGCACCCGTGGTGTATTACAGATGTGGGCGCGAAGGCAAGGAAGCTCTCAGGAGGCACACTGACAGTGCACCAACTATAAGGTGGCACACTGTCAGTGTGCCCCATGATTGCAGCCTGCTGGAGTGCACTGATTGCACCCCAATGGACCCCAGACATCCCCTTGCTGGCAGGTCCAGTCACTCACTGCACCTTCCCGAAGGTGATCTGTAATCTCCTTTCAAAGTGCAGGCTGGTTGCCACCTGCACTGTGAAAACACAGAGCAGTTTCAAAGCAGCCGCTCTGTTTTTCACTGGAATGTGCTGAGGGCAGTGCATTCACCCTAATACGGCGCATTTTCCTTGATTGCGCTAGGTGCACATTTTAAAAGGTGCACCCGCACTGTGCAATCATTGCGAATGGCACCTTTCACAGCGCAAGCGGTCCCTTCTTTCTCTTTTCTGTTGCTCAAGTAGATTTTTACTCGAGCAGCAGCTTTCTCAACGCAACCAAGCAGTTTCTCGTCGCAATCATATGCTACCTCTCGCAGTGAGAAACCTGACCCCCCACCCACGTAACGATCGCAAATGAGAGAAAAATCTCGCCGGTAGGTTGATTTTCCTCGCTCGCGTTCGCCAACTTGACGTTTTTTTTGTTTGTTACTGTTTTTCAGGTACTTGGCTGAAGTAGAGTCCCAAGATGGCTCCCAACACTAGCTGGTAGAGGTGTTGTCAGCCAATCAGATCTCAGGACAAGATCGGGAGGGTTCGCAGAGTAGTCGTGTCCTTACATAAACATAATTGAATGTTCGAGGCATATGAGCTGCAGATTGCACACTGCATAGATCGCCACCTAGTGTTGGGCCCGGATGTTTGCAGTTTGTTGTTGTCCTGAAAAGTTATTTGGAAGTCACGAGATAGGTGACTCCTCCTTTGGACCACATTGCGCATGGGCATCGGCTCCATCCCCAGATTGTTTTTTTCCGCCATCGGGCTCGGATGTGTTTCCTGCTCCTCGGTTAGGAATGAAATTTCCTTCGGCACGCAATCCTCACCCTGTTCGACTGTATTGTTTCGATCGCGCTACACATCAACGCAATTCTTCACCTTCGAAGTCTTCGATTCTGGTTGTCGACGAAGGCCTTCGGGCCTACCTGGGCCTTACTTCTGGCTCATGGAAAGGACGCCATTCAAGAAGGGTCTTCGATGTGGGTCGAAGTTTCCCCACAACGACCTACATGAGGTGTGCAACCTTTGCCTCTCACCGGAGCACGAGGATAAAGACTGTTCCGCTTGTGCCTCCTTCCGCTCCAAGAAGACGATCCGGGACCGGCGAGATCGAAAAACAATGGCCCGCTCGTCAGCTTCGATCCCCAACGACATCTTCGTAGAGGGCGTCGACGTGCCAGAACACCAGCACGCCGAAGAGAGTACCAGCTCCTCAGACACCGAAGACTCCGACGTCGAGGAAGTCACTCCAGCTCAACAGGTCGTAAGTAAGATCGTCGACCCCAACCCTTCCTCGACACCCTCTATAAAGGCTTCGGGCACACCCTCACCTTCGGGCACACCCTCACCTTCGGGCCCGGGTGCACACAGAGAGACTGCTTCCGACGCCCCGCCTTTGGGCCCGGCAAAGAAGCCCATTAAGCCTTCAGGCAGCTCGGGCTCGAACCAGCCTATCCACGGTGCCGATCCTACACAGACACCGAAGAAAAAGCCATCTTCGTCAACCACGCCGACCGTTGCTCCGACACCAAAGCACACGGCACCGAAGACTGGCAGCGGCTCATCGATGCCAACAAAAAAAACGCCTAAAGCTCCAGATTCACACGCTTCGGAACCGAAAAAACACCCAGAACCGAAGAAACAGGTTCCGGTAAAGGACACTTCAAAAGGGCACACTACTAAACCGAAATCAGCGACTCGGTGCCGAAAATACCTACGGAGCCGAAAACCTCGACACCGAAGGATCTGCCCTGTTCAGAGGAACTTTTCACACCTGATCCTAACCAAAAAACTGTTGTCAAGGATCCTAAGACTGGTCAATTGACTCTCAGTTCCAAAAAGAGACCACTTGATGCGCCAGCACCTCCTCCTCCTCCTCCTCCAAAGAAGAGAGGCATGGCAACCTCTCCATTGGGGGTGCCTTCTCCTCCACCTCCCCATACTGTTCCCCCTCCTACAAATACTCCACCTCACCATTCACCCACACCATCCCCTGATCCACAAAATGATGTAGACACAGACTCTGATAACGCAGATGGAGGTGCACATGACCCAGCAGGGATCAATAGTCCCCCTCAGTCACCTAATCCATGGGATGATTACAACACCCCTGATGTGCCTAATGTCCCACAAGACGACATATACCCTTCTAGACCATCCTCACCAGAGGACACTATAGGGTTTAACCTACTAGTCCAAAGAGCTGCCCAATATCATGGGGTGGACTTACACACAGATGCGGTGGAGGAAGATTTCCTACTAGACACTTTTGATAACAAACAAATGTCTACTGCCATTTTACCAATGCTTAAGGGTGTAATCAAACATGCAACAAAGGTTTTTAAAGACCCTGTCAGGGCTAGGGTCCTCAATCCTCGAATTGAGAAAAAATATAAAGCTGCCAGTACAGATCCAGTCTATATTAAAGGTCCAGCACCATTAGACTCTTTAGTAGTGTCTAATGTAGTACACGTGCTAATTCTCAGTTATCTGTTCCTCCTAAAACCCACTCTACCAGAAAAATAGGGGTTTCAATGGCATTTTTAGGGAACATTCCCCTAGATGACATCTGCAGAGCAGCTACATGGTCTACACCGCACACATTCACAAAACACTATTGTGTATATGTGCAAACCAAGCAACAAACTAATGTGGGCCAGGCTGTTCTCAAAACATTATTCCAAACTACTGCAACAGATAGGGGTGGTCGCCGCTAAGGATGGGTGCTGCTATACAATCTATGCGTAGTGTGCAATCTGCAGCTCATATGCCTCGAACGGAAAATGCTACTTACCAGTATGCATCTGTTCTTGGCATGTAGAGCTGCAGAGTTGCACACGCCCACCCCCTCCCCGGCTACCCTTGTCTGTTCCAGTATTATCTTAATTAGATGCAAATAACATGGGCATCCTTCCATTTCTTGCAAAGCTCCATCATTTCCCTAATGGCGAAAAACAATCTGGGGATGGAGCCGATGCCCATGCACAATGTGGTCCAAAGGAGAAGTCACCTATCTCATGACTTCCAAAGAACTTTTCAGGACAACAACACACTGCAAACATCCCGGCCCGACACTAGGTGGCGATCTATGCACGGTGTGCAACTCTGCAGCTCTACATGCCACAAACAGATGCATACTGGTAAGTAGCATCTTCCTTCCTTTAATATCTCCATAACTGCTGAACAGATTTACACCAATTCACAAAAAGGTCACTGTCTGGACCAACAGCCACCTTGCTGCCAAATTCGTTGTAATTCCGTTCAGCGGTTCGGGCTCTAGTCGTGTCTAAAATTCCTATGGGAATTTGAATGGGAAAGTATGTTTTTTGACTCCCCCCACCTTTTTCTCTATCCCCGCTACCGAATCACCCAGAACTTTCCATGTACTAGAAGAATCACAAGGGCACTTTATTTGGAAAATTGCGTGAAGATTTGTCAACTGGCATCAAAGATCTAGGCAAGTCAAAAAACGCTCTTCCTATGGAAACATGGTCCTATCTAAACTACCTACTGGTGACTGCCAGTAGTATGTATGTGTGTATGTATGTGTGCGTGTATATGTATGTATGTATGTTTATATATATATATATATATATATATATATATATATATTGCAGGGGGTGCGAGGCAAGGTCGTTTTTAGGGCTCAGGCGGGGAAAGGGAAGTTTTCAGGGCTGGGGGTAGCCAAAGGTCTAGGGGGGAGGGGCTGAGCCGGGGTAGTTTACTGTGTGGGGGACAGTTTTTAGGCCTCAGGGCAGGGGGCTGGGGTCAGGGTCATTTTTAGGGCGTGGGGTAAATTTTTAGGGCTCTATGTGGAACAGGGAAAAAAAGACAGTTTTCAGGCCTGGGGCAGGGGTGTGATCATTACCATACATGTCCCTTTACCAGTCATGTCTTTGCCATGAAATTCTGTGGTGAAGGCATGCGTGGTAAAGAGCGGTCGTGGTTGAGACTGCGTGGTTCAGGCATGCTTTGTTGGGACATGCTTTGTACCATCATACAACCCAGTGACACGGCTCCTGTGTGTGCCCCAGACCAGGCAAGGTCTTTTCCATAAGGCACAAACCCCCGCTGAAATGGCATCCCAAGGGGTACCGGGATGCCATTTCAGTCCCAAGGATAGTCAAGTGTCAGGTGAGCTTGAGTGCAGGAGGGGCACAGGAAAGCTCAAGGCTGCTGATTGTCCCACACCATCAGCTGCTCGGGGGGAGGGGGAGTTCATCGCCCCACGAGGTCAGTGTCGGTCTTCAAGAGGAGGGGCTACTGCAAGAGTAGGTAATCCGGAGTCATGTCCGTGCTGTGCCCCGCCCGTCCGGGTCACAGCATCCGCCTATCTGGCTCCCTGAGGGCAAACCCCATCACCAGCTGGACCGGCTGGCAACAGCGCCATCAGGCGCCCCATCACAGGCCTTACCCCTTTGTGTGTGATGGCTTTGAGGCCACTCTCTATGCTCCCTTCTCATTGTGTAAAGGCAGGGTACTGATGGTCCCAGTCTCCAGTGGTCGCTACACCTCACCGCCAGTGACCACCATGTTGAGCCCAGCCCTCGGAGCTGCCTTTTAGGGTTCAGATGCCTCAGCCTGAGCCCCGGTTGGGGTCTGATGGTCTGCAGGAGTGTCGCAATATCTGAGGGAAGCCAGGGGGTGTGTGAAATTATGCTGTCAGGTGGGATGTCTTTGGATTTTGTTGGGCTGCAATAGCCAATCTATACACTCAACCACCATCTTGGCTGCCTAACCCACACAACCCTCAGGGATGGATAAATTAAAATTACATTATATTAAGTTTAAAAATAATAGTGAAATTGAAAAAATATTATTATATTTAAATCAAAATTAGATTTTTTAGAATTAAAACACATGAAAACATACAAATATGTATGTATGTATATTGTGTGTGTGTGTTTCTATCTATGAGATTAGAAGTAATACTTACCACCTTATCTGCGAAGTAAATGCAATGTGATGTAAAGAACCACATTGTAAAGGTAATCCCATATGCCTTCCTCCAAGAATCGACTCCTGATGTAATTTCTTGCGATATAGTAACTAATATTCCCTCACAAAGAGCTCCCAACGGAGCACGCTTTGTATTAATAATTTGATCTTGGTGAGTAGCAAACTGTTGATAAAGCTTGCCACTGGAACCAAGTAAGAGTTTTCGTTCAAGCAAGTCTCCCTTAAACTTGGGATTTATTGATTCTCTGTTCACCTCTTTTTGCAACTGTTTACCTAATATCTTATGTGGTTAGGCCTTCTACTGCCAGCTACCCTCAGCCTAGCCAAGACATTCTTTGAACAATGGCCACCTTTTTCAAAGATTAAGGCCAAAAAATCTGGAAAGTTACTGCTTACACCAACTTCATCCTACCAATACTCTCCCAAAAACAGCAGTATATAATTTGACACACTCCTACATTTTGTAGGAGTTCTTTTACAAGTGTTTCCACAGAGAAACTCCAACTGTGTGGATGTGTGCAGGATTGTGTCTCCCACCTGCTTCCCCCAAGAGCACACTCCTCCTTTCCTAACCCATACTCTGGCTTACTGATGTCTGCAAAGGTATGAGGGCTTCCTATTCACATAACTATGCTTCCCACATGGAAATCCAAATTCTTCAAATCAGCATTTTCCTATCAGACCCTGAAATCCAGTTTTTAAGGCCTCCGGTGACACCTACGAACATTACGTGTTGAGCCTTGTGTCCGTCATTGTTAGTTTTATGATGTTGTACACGTCTTATAAGGTGAGAAAGTTCAAAATAGGGACAGGTTCAGCTCAGAAATGGAAATTTGTAACTCAAATGCTGCTTTTAAAATGTATTGACACAGTACTTTACATTGTTTGTCAAACTTAACATTCATATTTAATAAAAGTATAGTGTGCTAAAGTTATTAAAATACAATGTACGTAGGCTGACCTGTTTTAGGTTTAAACCTGTAATAACTGATAAAACCCCACCGAAAGGGAAATAGCCCTCGCCAGTGTAAATATATATAACACTGAAAAAACACCTGCACAACCACAAACTAAATTCTATTCAAAGAAACGAAATGGAGAGTGAAGGAGTATTTTTTATTTCTTCCTGAAGGGGTCAAAGCAATGTAACTTTGTCATAACTTTGTCATAAAAGGTAGCAGTAAGAAAGACTGGGCTAACATTATTTTGCTTGAGTTTTGTTGTTTAGGTATGTCACTAAAATGTTGTTTCTTCCTTTTGCTTTTTTCAGGTTTGTGGTCTTTGGTCTAAAGATGCAGGGTTTAGAAGCATGCTTTAGGTCCTGTTTAATTATTTTATAAACTGTAGAGAATCAGGAAATAAGATCATGTTTGGTATTTTGGCTACATTTGTTTTTTTCACTGATAGGTAAAATGGCTGGTTTCATAAGAATCATTCCCAATATGTACCATCACATTTACCCACAGAGAATGGTTAAACCTCCTTGATACATCAGCTGCCTTTTCTAGCTAGTCAGTGTTGATAGTAGGTGAATACCAAACACCACAGTCTTTAAATATTCAATGCAAGGTGTAGTGACAAGTAAATGTAAAAACTGTTCTAAACCAAGCATCTGGGATAGTGGTGAATACATGAAAACAGAGAACACAGTGTCACTTGGAATGCTGCTGCAATAAGTTCTTACCAAGTTCAACAAAGATTGGAGTGATATTGTTTGTATTTGCAGTGATTCAGCTACGTACATGAAAAAATTGTGTGAGGATCTACCAAAATCAATAGCAGAGCTTAAATGCTTCCCTGTAAGAGATCATTGCCACTTGCTAGGTGGTGTGCTGACAGCCTCTTTACAATCTTCAGAGTTAATGAAGAATGCTACTGATGTTTTAGTCCATTCTGGTGCACTGTTTTCTTATGCACGGGAACTCAAAAGCAAATATTTTTAGTTTTGTGCTTTGTGTGACATCAGAAAAGAGTCTGCCTAACTGTGTCATTTAGCTGGTGGTTCTCAGTCCTTTAGGTCGTGAATGCTATATTATCCATGTGGCAACAGTTTACAGAATCTTTGCTGAGCGATGATGCCAAAGGCAAGAAATATGAGGGTCTTCGGTTGCATATTGATAGTGCTGTTAAAAAAAGTACACTAATGCATTCTTAGATTTTTACAGGAAAACATGACTGCTGTAGTAGACATAATAAAATAAAATCCAGTCTGAAAACACCCTTGTGTACCACGTTTTCAGCATAATTGGTGTAGATGTGAAACATCTCTTTGAGAGTAGGTTGGAAGACACTTTTAGTGAGTTTGACACTACAACATGTTCCATGTTGGAGTTATTGTCACTTGGTAAGCAAAGAAATGCTGAGGAGCAAGTCAGGATTTGTTTTACAATGTATGAAAAATGGCTTGCAACAATGCATAGAAATGTCCCTTCACAAGCCATGGCATTTGAAGTCCATGAAGTTTCACTGTGGTACTCTGCACAAGTTCTAGATCCCTGCCCTAAAAGGGAATTTTCTCTGGATTTTCAAAAGTGCTGCTTAATTTTTGACTGCTTCAATAACTCTGAGGGCATATGCCCCCAGTTCAAAGCATTTGCTGCAGAACCTGTCCCAGAGAATCACAATCTTCAGGTGCGCCAGTATTGCCATGGAAGCTATGTCAATGGCCAGAGTTAGCAAGTTAATTGTGCACTGGCTGTTTTGGCATTGCCCGTCTCTAGTGCCAATGTTGAGAGGGCCTTTTCATGGATAAAAGCTTACATGGGAAGGAAAGAGCGAGTGCGCATGACCAAAGACCCACTGAAGAAGTATTGTATGGCATACTACAATATGTTTGATTTGTAAAAATTTATTTGGACCTCGTATGCACTGTACGTATACTGTCTATATACCTCAATCAGTTCAAAAAGCAAGCAATAATAAAAGTAAACGTTCCATAAACTCTGGAAAAACACTATTTCTGCAGTTTTTACTGGAGCGAAAATGTGTAGCCACTGATAAACACTGTTTTGTAAGGTATTGAAATCCATTGAAAACACTGAAAACCCCCCACCAGAATTTACTAAAAATAGAAACTGAAAACAGGAAACCCTAAATATATGATTGTGTAATTATATTTCGTTGGTGCATGTGGTGGTAATCTTGCTGGGCTGCCAAGATTTGTAAGTAAATGAATAAAGATATGTATCCTGTATCACAAGATGCATTCCATCCATGCACTCCTTTTATCTTTTCATTAAATTTTCAAGAGATCGTTTTTCGTTGTCATGTGATTTATTTATTGGTAACGAAGATTTTCAGTATTTGCATATTTTTTTTCTGAATATTTTATATCATATTCCAAAATATTTTTGTTGCCCAATGCATTTCAAGCATATAGCCCTTCTTCAGGGGACTTCAATTATATCTAGAAACAGTGTGATATGTCAGTAATGGGTAACATAAATTCACAGAGAAAACAAAACAATACATGATGTATTACATTTTTATAAACGTCAATAGGCATATAATGTGTCATTTCAAGCATTTTATATGAATGAACAATTTGAGAGAGTAATTGTTCCTTATAGCCCCGTGTGAACTCGTGGTATCAAGAACGTGGTTCACAAAAATAACGTAGGTACACAGAAATAATGGTAAAAAATTGCAATGGACTGACCTTGATTGGGTTTGTTACAGCGCGGTGGATGTGCTGTAAAGATAATAGTACAACTAAATAACTCATAATTCGGCATTGTTGAGGTTAAAGGCGAGCGGTTCTTACCAGGTAAATAGATAGAATCTTACTGAGAAAGTAAGTCGGTAGTTTTCTCCTCGTTACTCTGGGCGTGCAACGCTCTGTAATGCGGTGCTCTATGGTTCGCGACTCTATAGTCAGAGTCCGTGTTCACGTGGTACGGGATGTGGAAACATCATGAAAATAAAAGACGTCAGAAGGACGTGTGTACTATGCGTAACCATTACTATAGTCCAATTCCGAGTGTCGAGGTTGTGCGATAAGTTAGTACTTAAAGACTCTCGGGAACATGTATGTATATATGATGTGCCTACGGTGTTGATAAACAAATCGGGGAATGCAAATATGTGACTCTAGAATCCGAGTCCGTAATCACGTGGTACGGGATGCGAAGGCGTCGCAAACATAAAAGACGTCGTGAAAGACGTATCTGCTAAAGGTAACCATGACTACGTGCAAATTCCGGGTGTCGGGGATATGAGTAGATGATGGAGTAGATGATGGAGTAAGACTCTGGGGAACACTCACAGTGTGCCTATAATGTTATAAAACAAATAAACAAGTGAAGAAAATATGTAGAAAATATATAGAAAATACATATCAAAATTGAATCGTAAATACACACATAGAAATGTCTGTGTATAAATGTCTAGAAGTTCATATGAGCTGGACAAGATGTCTGTGAATAAAGTGGGGCAGACTCAGAGGATTCTGATTCGTGGGTTATAGATAACAATGCAGATCCATCCTTTCATTGAGCCCCTTTGGTTGTAGAGTACAAAGGTAGTTTATCCAAAAATGCCTATTGACGTTTATAAAAATGTAATACATCATGTATTGTTTTGTTTTCTCTGTGAATTTATGTTACCCATTACTGACATATCACACTGTTTCTAGATATAATTGAAGTCCCCTGAAGAAGGGCTATATGCTTATATTTTGGAATATGATATAAAATATTCAGAAACAAAATATGCAAATACTGAAAATCTTCGTTACCAATAAATAAATCACATGACAACGAAAAACGATCTCTTGAAAATTTAATGAAAAGATAAAAGGAGTGCATGGATGGAATGCATCTTGTGATACAGGATGCATATCTTTATTCATTATAGCCTTTTCACAACATCAGTGCCTGCACGGAGTGCAAGACCATGCATCCGAAGGTTATCCAAGAGCAAGCCATGAAGCTCCTAGTCACTCATCACATGACTCCGCACATTTACAGTCCCGGTCACTCTTGGAGTCGTTCACGCTGGTCATTGTCACAATCCCTTACTTTGTCGGGTAAGTCCCACACAAAGAAGTCAAACAAGGCAAGGCGTTCTTTGACTTCTTCGTGCTTGTCCAAGTCACCAGATAAGTTGCCGGAATGATGCCACAAGTCAAGGACCGACCCGCTCCCAGGTCGTTCCCATGGAGCCTGGACTGGGTCTGCTCCACACCTCCACGAGTTTGCCACAGCGACCTCTCCCCAACTTAAAGAATTTCATGAGGCCATGCATCTCATTTTTGAGCTCCTTCAAGCCTCATGGGTCAGAGAGGGGCCCCAACTGGATTTCTGCTAGCGGGTTCCCCCGAGGTGCCAATCTAGCCTCATGGATCCGGTCCCGTCCGAGTCGCGAATCCACAACTTCCACCGTGGCTCGTTCTAGTGGCGCCGTTCCTGGCGCTGCTCCCATTGTAATTCCTGACTCCAATATGGAGTTGGCTCTACGTCAATTGGATCCAGACAGTTTGATTCTGAGACAGGGACTTCTTTTCCTGAAAGACCCTGTGAGGATTATAATTGGCGGGAATCTGAGAATCCATATGGTTATCTCAAACCTCTAGAAGAGACCGTGGCCGAGGAAAACTGGTATGAGGAACTGGCTGATGCCAGTGGTCTGAATAGCTCATCAGACTCTGGTCTCCTCTCCTACTGTGGCTACAGATGCAACAGGCTACTGAGGTCCTCAAGCTCACGCTGCCCCCAGAAGAGGTCAAGACCGACATCTTGGCAGAGGGGCTTCAACCCGGGTTATCCCTTTCAGAACTTCTACTCCTCTTTAATGAAGCCCTCACTGATGTCCTGCTCCGGGCTTGGGCCAAGCCCTACACAGGCACGTCCATGCACCGGTTCCTTGTCTGCCACCATTGCCCTGCGCCCAGGAACCCAGCCTTTAATAACGAGCACAATACCCCTGAGAGCCTTGTGGTCCAAACTTCTATGACCAAAGTTAACCCTGGTGCATTCCTTACCACACCACGAGATAGGGAATCCAAGAATCTGGATACTTTTGGGAAGAGTATTTTCTCTTCCACCAGCCTTGCACTGCGGTCTGTTAACACCACATGTTTATTGGGCCACACTTCCATGTGGTATGGGATTCGGCTACGCAAGTGCTGCTCATGGTCTCAGAGAAGGCCTGAACCATACTCTCCCAAGGAATTGTTGATGTCAGACATACAGCAAAGTTCACCAAATGTTGCGGACTGGTTACAAGCAACTCTCTTTGCACAGCGATTGCGATTGCTTAGAGGCCACACCTGGCTGAGATCAACTGGCTTTTCAGGGGACATGTCCTTCGATTGCACTCGCCTGCTTGATAACGAAGCAGATTTAGTGTTTGAGCGGTTCAAGGATAGCATGGTTCCAACTAGGTTGTTGGGGGTCACGATGGCCCTGTGAGAGCCACACCGTTTGCTCCTTACGTGGCTACAGTAGGGGCTACGAGTTGCGTCCTTTCCCCCTAGCCATCCCACCCATCAGGCTTTTGTGTCTGGGGCTCCCACAGACCTTCTGAGACCCATAGCCAGAGGTCCACCTAGCAGCCGCAACGTCAAAGCCACTTTAATATGCCCTCGCAACATAATGAGAAGCTGGCTGGCGGCAGGATCTGTCACTACCTGCCTCAGTGGCAAACAATAAACTCCACTGCCCTTGCCACCTCAGATTGGCTGACGGGGGCCACCTTTTGCTCCTGCAACAGGGAGTACAGGCTCTTTTGGCATTAGGAGCCATAGAGAAGATGCCAATATCAGAAGTAGGTTGTGGTTGCTATTCCTGCTAATTTCTGGTTCTGAAAAAAAGGATGAGGCCGCTGTCCTGTTCTAGACGTAAACCCTCTCAACTACTTCCTGAAAAAGGAAAAGTTCAAAATGCTCACTCTGGCTCAGGTCTTCCCTGGCTTGGATCACAGAGAGTGTATAGTAGTGCTGGATCTGCAGGACACATATTTCCATATTCTGATACTGCCAGACGTTACCTGCCGTTCATGCTGGGTCGAGTATTTCCAGTTCACCGTGCTCTCTTTTCGACCTACCAGTGTTCTTTGGGTGTTTATGAAAGGGATGATGGTTGTTTGAGCCTACCTGTTGAGGTTAGAGGTTCTAGTGTTCCCCTAACGGGACAACTGGTTGTTAAAAGCAAGCTTGCCTTAGACAGTCATCACCCACATCCAGTCTATGGACTACCGTCTGATTTTGCTGGGAATCCTTATGAGTGTGCTGAAGTCACACCTGACTCCCGCTCAGACGCTCACTTTACACAGTACACTTCTGAGCCTATCCTACAGAGCAGTGAGTTCAGGATATCCCGCTATGATTCAAATGTAAGACTAACTCTGAGGCCTCTGGGTCTCATGGCCTCCTGCATCCTGCTGGTAAAGCATGTCTGTTGGAATATGATTGGTCTGCAGTGGGACCTGATGTTCCACAGGATTCACCATAAAGAAAATCTTTCTAATCTGGTCCTGATATTCGAGGGAAATGCAAAAGACCTGCAGCGGTGGCTGACGAACAAAGATTGAATCTGTGGCAGAGACTTCTCTCCTTTCGCCACTCGGAAATCACAGTGATCACAGATGTGTCCACTCTGGATTGGAGTGACTATTTGGAAGAGGTGGATATCAGAGGTCTCTGGTCTCTGCCACAGTCTCAACTCCACATCAACATGTTGGAGTTAAGGGTGGTACGCTTGGCATTGAAAGCCTTCTTCCTATCAATCAAGGGGAGGCTGGTCCAGGTATTCACGGACAACACCACTGCCATGTGGTACTGCAACAGATAGGGCAGAGTGGGGTCCTTAACCCTGTGCCAGGAGGTCTACGCCTCTAATCATGGCTGGTACATGAAGACATTTTCCTGGTTGTGCAGCATCTGTCTGGATCCTTAAACCCCAGGGCACCCTAACTCACCCGCCAGTGCCTCGCACATCACAAAAGGCATCTTCACCCTGAGGTGGTCAACGGTCTTGTTGACGATTGGGAAGAACCTACTACATCTCTTTGCAACTGACGAGAATCCGCAATACCAGCACTTCTACGCTTTGGAATTTCCAAAGCAGCTTTCTCTCAGAGACGCATTTCATCTCAAGTGGAGCTCAGGACTTCTGTATGCCTTCACACCAATACCACTCTTACCCCGTGTTCTGAAGAAGATCAGGACCAGCTGGGCCCACAGTGATCACATGAGATATCCTGGTGGGTGATCAACTTTTTGTTGGGTTTGCTGGAGCAAAAAAAAAAAAGAGAACGCAGTACACAAATGAACCATCTCCAGGTGAACTGTGCTCTGTGTCAAGATAGGCTATGCACTGGCCAAGAAGCAACCCCTTGATAGCGTGAAGGCTCATTTTACCAGAGCCTGTGTTAGCTTGTGGAGTGCCTTTTCTGGATATCTGTCAGACAGCCACATGGGCCTTACTGCACATATTTAGGAAGCACTACTGCTTATACAGTCAGGTCTGACGTGATGAACATTTCACCTGTTCGGTCCTCCTGAACATTCAAGTTTAACCAGTTTGCAGACCCTCTTCTGGGGAGGTATTGCCTGTATGTAATATAAGGTAAGAAATCTGCAGACTCTATCTAGCCACAGATTCCTTGCCGATCCACCCTGCTGTACAAGCTGCAGCTTCCTTCCAAAGAGGTCTGTGGGTACTTCACTTTAGCACACTGGTCACATTACCTCAGTAAAGCTCCGTGCTCCTGGCATGGAAAGTAGTCATGAAACTGAGGTCAGCAATCTGGGGTAGCACCTATCTTGCACCCTGTATGTCACTTCTGGCACGGACAATGCCTATGACACAGATGCGTCACCAATTGGAAGCACCTACTGGCGCACAAAGGAGAATGCTCAGAAAGCGTTCCGTATCCAGTCTGATGCCTGGGGAATATTCTGAGGTAAGGAATCTGCAGCTAGAACGAGTCTCTACCAGGTTACTGTCCTTTATTTACAGGCAATGTCATTTTAGTTTCTTCAAAAGCAGGCTAGTTGGGAGTTGTTGCATTACATTTTTGTATTAAACTATGTCGATTGTTTGTAAAATAATTAAAAATAGTTGCCTCGCATGAAACCTAAAAGGCAAAGAGTTCTTCTAAAAAGTATGAGAATTCAAGTGCTGTGCAGCATAATTTAACTGTTCGGTTAAACTATTTTAGTTGTGTGAGAAACTATGACTGTTAAATGATCTTCCAGTTTCACCTTTATATAGAAGTACTCTGATTTGTATTTCTTTTTATTTCTTTGTTTCACTCTCCTTTCTCAGGAACTATCTTCTAAGCTGTGTTCATCCGGGAAAATTGAATCTGAGAGTCTTCTGACCTGCATCAACCATCTTGTGCAAGAAAAACTGCCTGCAGCTGAGGCGAAAGACATTGCAACCTATGAGCAGAGCATGAAAGATTGGGGTATAGAGCAGGCAAAATTGATTGAGAGAGAAAAAGAGATGAGAGAAATAGCCAAACGGGAGCAAGAAATCAGACTTGCGGCTAAAGGTGTGACTCAAACAGCATAGCTCCTGTGCTCAACTTGAGGTTGTCCATTTTTTCTAAAAATTAAACTGTCTGTTGGTTTATACCTATTTATATACAGTTGGTTGCACCTTTCATGGGGTATATCCAATACAATGTTCTTGTTTGCAACAGAATTACCTGTAGATAAATAAAGATAACACACCTTTTTCTCAATAAGAGGTTTCATGTCTTAAATTACTTAAGTGTGCATGTGTGTTTGAGTATACGTGTTTATCTTGTTTATGTGACATTAATTAAATCAAAATAATATAAGATGTGTAATGTAAATGGATTACACGGATGTTTCTCTTTAGCTCGACGCCTTTGCTACAGCTCTTTCTGGCTCCCTTATTCGGCTACAGAAGATTAGCTTTAAATATTAGTGTATTACCTAAGATTTCCAGATCTCAGTCACCATGTCCACACTTGTAACCTGTTTACTTCCTTTCCAGGTAGGCCTCCGAGGTGTCTGCCAGACCTTTGGAATGATCTTGTATTTCTCTAGGAAGTCGTAGGATGTTGTTTTCTAGCCAAAATATAGCTTTGTTCCCAAAAGCCTTCACTCTAGGCACTGTCTTCTTCCTAGACACCATAGAGCCATTTAAGGCACTGGTTAGCTGTTCTAGAAGCTTTAGCTTGCTGTAGTTTCCAGATCGCTTCCACCTTTTCTCACCTAGCAGCATAATGCGGTCTGGTAACTTAGAAGTGGGTCTTTTCTAGTCTCATACCATGGAGGCCATGACATGTTTCAGCCAAACACCGGGGGAGGTCAGGTAGTGCTGAAACATAAAGTATTTCCAAGGGGATGTAAATGGTTTGTCAGGATATTCTTATCTCAGTGATGGTGAAAGTTCGTTTTCCAGGAAACATTTTGGACTTTGAAGCTCATTTAACCCTGATGGATAGATGGAGCTCATTGGGTTGGTGCGAAGCAGTTTGTTGCCATTAGAGCAGAGAGTTCTGAACTACATGTATCTCTGAAACTCTTTGTTAGCATAGGTACATCAGGCAGTTATTCTTTACATGCCTGTGGTTCTCCCCCAAGGAGGAGGATATCCCTCTGCCTCCCTCCCACCCTCCCCAAGGGTTGAAGGGGTACCTTATTATCACCACAGATGCTGGCCGGTCTTAGAGAGACCCACCAGCACCCCTTGCATAAACCTCACATATATATCCCATCAGAATGCTGCTCTAAGTGTGGACGGTATATGACCTCACAGTATGAAGTTCAGCGTTTGTGTACTCTGCTGCCATTTGTAGGTTGCAAGGCGTAATGCAATCAGGCCTCACTTAATCAGTCTCCTGCTTATCCATGGTGCTTAGTGGGGAAGTCTGTTGGCAGACGTTTCTCACCACCAGGATGGTCATCAGGAAAGATCTTTTTCTATAACGGGTGGGACCTTCTGCCGGGTATTAACCCCACTTACCCACAGGCAGAACGAAAATTTGGCTCCTTTGTGTAATGAGTGTCTGTATTTCAGTCAGGAAATCCTAAACCTAACTTTCTCAGAGACCCACTCAAAATATTCAAGAAATTATTATGCTTATTTCTTCATCCTGCCAGATGGGCAGCTGATTTATTTGGCCATGGAGGCATTTGACAACTCATTTTGCTATGCCTATGAAGAGACTACTTAAGTAATAGAACCTCCATCGGACGTAAGGGCTGATGTGAAGAATGGTGGTTGACCAATGTTTGGCTTATGGGCAGTCCTGATTAAATCAAACCCCACAATTAAATTGTATCACTCAGGAGAGGGCTTTTGCAATACAAAAAAGGAGCTTGTTTTAATAAATGTTTTCAATCATTTTCGGAGAGGAAATGATACATAATTTCTTCAAACCCTGATTGATTCTTAAATTTCCTACAGAATTCTAAATCCAACTCTCCGTAATCCTGCATATTTTCTTTCAGGTCCCTTTTTCTCCAGCACAAAGATCTCTGCATTCTTTATACTAAACAGTTTCTCAAATTCTGTTTGACAGTACCATAATGCCTGATCAGTAATTTATTTCACCCAGTCCTTTATAGGTCATGCCAAGGAATCTTTCAGTAGATCGCATCCCGTATTGAATTGTTCCAATATCAAGTGTGGAGTCTGTAGAAAACGGAATTTCTATATAGTGTACCAAAATCAGGTACACTGTGCAGAAACTTCAGGTCACCCTTATTGGTTTACAGGAGCTTGCTTTAACAATCCCAAAGTGCTCTATTTTGTGGTAGTGTGGTCGAGCAGCTTTAGGCTTATCAAAGGGGTGTGTTGAGCATATGTTGTGCACACAGAGTCAGTAAATGAGACACACACTCAAGAAGAAATTTGACACCAATTTAGAAAAATAACAGATTTTTATAATAATTTAGTCACCAAGATCATTGGAATCAGGTAAGTACTTTAGGAGTTATTGTTTTTATAGAAAAACAGTAGAATAGGGAAAGCTGTCAGATTTGAGGCAAGAGCCTTAAAATCAGTAATGTTATCCTATGGAAGAAACTTGCACTGCATAGTTATACTTGCAAACGGTTGTTAGGGTTGATCTCTTGGATTAAGGTGCTTAGGGGCCAAGGAACCACTAGCAGCTTGCTTTTACCTGCCCTGGGGTGTATGAAACCTGTAACAATAAAAAGGCTGCAAGTGGGGACTTAAAGACAAGTCCAGCAGAATCCCAGGGGGGGTGGAGGGGGGGGGGGGGGGGGTTTAAGGTCTCTAGAGCAAGGGGACACCGTCAATCGGCTCAGACTCGGGCTGTGGGGCTTGGATGCAGAGCTGTTGTGTCCGGCAAGTCCCTTGCATTCGAGGCTCTTGCTTCTTGGTGTTGACCTGATGATGGGGGCAAACAGGTCAGCAGGGCCACTCTCAGGGATGGCATCGGTGATGCTGATGTCCCTCATCGCTAAGTCGGTCTTCTCAGGGTCTGTGTAACAAGCCTTAGCTACTGCACGGGTTCCGAAATCCAAGGTATTGGTGCTTGGAGGCTCCTAGAGGGTCTAGCAGCTCGAAACGCGCTGGGGAGCCGGGGCTGACCTCTGGGAGCCACAAAGTCCTTTTCCTGGGGTGCTGTTTCCTCAGTGAACCTGGTAAATGCGGTCAGTGCCTGCAGACAAGTGGCTCCTCCACTTCAAGGGAGATGCTGACTGGTTGGCGAAGTGCTGGCAGCCCTCCAAGGCTTTGGGAGGGGGCACAGCTGCTGGACAAATCGGGTCCTTGAAATTGTTAGGACAGCAGCAGGCAGGGAGGGTTTGTCAGTCTTCTTGGTCCTCCTACTGTTCCCAGTAGAATAATCTGAGTTCCTGGTGTCAGTGGGCCATCTAAATACTGAGCGTAGGGGTGTTAAGGGCTACTGGGCTTTCTACATCCCCTATATGACCACTTCCTGTGGAGAGTGGGCATACATCAGACCCAGAGTTCCTAGTTCCACTAAAAACAAGATGGTAGAAACCTTCTTTCATTGTCAACTTCAGGTATCCCACCTTAACGGTGTGACAAGCCTGAGAGTGAACACGCCTTCTGACTAGCTAATTTTTCTGCATTCCCTGGTGCCAAATGGCCCTCAGAGCAGGGGGGCATCACCCAGGTTTGGAGGAAGCCGGGGTCGTAGATCAAAGGTGGTAGAGGCTTCGAAGCCTTTGGCCTTGATATGCTAAATCACTAGCCATCCTGCTGGAGGTGATGTGAAAACCTTCCTCCAAGGCAGGTATTGTTCCTGACCTCCGAGAGTATGGGCTGTCACCTTCAGGGGGGTCCGGATCTGGTCTGTGGTGGCAGGCTGGACGATACCAGTCAACCAGTGCACTAAGAGACTAGTAGATTCAGGGGGCACCTCTAAGGTACCCTCTGGGTGCATGCCAGTACAAATCCGAAACTGGCTTCAGTATGGATTTGGTAAGACAAGGTGTTTGATACTAAACACTGTTATATTCAGTAAAGTCAGTATGTAGCTGTGTAACTTGTAATGGCCATTGCCCAGCACATATATTTAAATGGCTCCCTGATCACTTGTAATATCTAGCACTGGAACTAAACATCACAGAGATATATATCTGCTCATGCAGATGTGCCCTCACATGTAGTAGAATGCACCCTTTTGGTCTGCTGTAGAAGTGACTTACATATGTTGCATGCAGTGTGGATGTCATGACGTGTTTTCACAAGGGTGTGCAAAATTCCAAGCTGCCTGCAGTGGCAATCTTCATGGATTTAGGCATGGGTCCTTTAGGGTGGCACAAAACAGGCTGCAGCCCTGGGGGACCCTCTTTAGTGCCCATGCCTTATGTACCAGGGGTACCATTTTCTAGGGACTTATAGGGGTGCTAAAGTCCTTGTCAATTGGTTTTACAATTGAACATGTAGTTTATTTTAGGGAAAGAGCACTGGCACTGAGGCCTGGTTAGCAGGACCCAGTGCACATAAGTCGAAAAACATCAGTACCAGTGGCAAAAAGTGGGAGTGACCATGTCACAAAGGGGTACTTTACTACAGACACCATTCACTTGGCCGTTCACTTGAGGGGCATATGCAAGCTTCACCAAGAGTATGGTTCCATTGGCATTTTGTATCTGCAAAGCAGCAACTTGGCATGCATTCCGTACTTTCACAAATGGCTACTGTTTGAATGTTGTGTAATTCAAGTTGGGATACAGAAATTGGAAATGTGGTGCGTCGGTACACATGGCAATTATTTAAGCATCTTTCCAGCCTTCCTAATTTCATTATCTGCTGCTTGCTAGTCCTAAACGCATGCATCAAATCTTTGGAAAATCCAGTACACCTATGAAGTACAACGGCTGATAGTAATGCTGTCTTTTTCCATCTTACACGCTTTCTAAATTAGTTCAAAAAAATGACCCATTGGCTTCGAAAGAAAAATATTAAGCTCCCAAGAGTAAGCTGATTTGATCACCGGAAGGGAGGATCAAAATTAACCTTGCATGAATTCTTTGATATTGTTTTTTTTTAAGAAAAGACGTGTGTGCCTTGGGTGGGGGCGGGGTGGGGGGTGTGCCTCTTTTTCATGAGGAGAGTTGGGATGACGATTATTTATTAATTAATAGGGGAACCACAAGTCGCACCTCGCCGTTAATATGGGTGAAAGTCCATATTTGAGTTGTGAAACCATGGGGAGGATCGCTTTGGAGCCAGGTTAGACCTTGGAGTAATATTTAAGCAGCGCAATGGCTTCCCCCTTGAATTACAAAATACTCTGATGTAATATCAGGGCAATGCACACTATGACTAAAAGGTACAAGGTGTTTTCATTCCTAAATAGGAGGAGTAAACAAGTGGCATTGCTGCAGGAGACACATATAACTGCTAAAGAGGGGGCTGCATTACAAAGACGATGGAGAGGTCAGGTTTATTATACTTCGTACTCAGCCTACACCTGAGGGGTGCTAATCTTGGCGGGTGTCCCTTTCCAGCATACGGGGACCTGATAGATCCAGAAGGAAGATATGTGATAGTCACTGGCCGATTAGAGGGACGCGACCTATCTCTGATTAACATATATGTGCCAAATGTGGACCAGGGAAAGTTCCTTACTACTCTGTCTAAACCTTTGGACCCTGGGGTTGATAACTCACACCCCTCTCTCTTGGACTTTCCAATACAGAGAACTGCTAAGATTTTTGCATCCTAGGCTTCGAATTTTGCTAGAGAAGATAGGAGCTCTGTAAATAAGTAGGTTGCGATGTGATAAGTGGAATACCTTAGTTCAGATGAAGCACGTGTACGTGTATGCACTTATAATTATATAGTTGATAGAATTTTTATGTGGGTGAAGACTATATTTAGAGGCATTTTTTCACATCTGGTTGAAACAGCTTATTTTAACAGTCAAGTACATGGGTAGGTTTTTGTTATGTAGCATTTGTTTTTCCCCAAAAATTTATCGTTTAAGTAAGCTGAATGAAATGAGTGAAGTGAGTTACAGAAGGGTGAAACTTGAGTTTGGTTAGGTGCTTATCGATGTGTTTGCTAGGTTGTGTCTTCTTATTGACCTTTTGATTTTACTAATTATGTAGAAATGAAATAGTTATAGGGACTTCAAGCCAGCCCTCTTCATCCATTGATCTGTTTTTGTGCCATTCACATCTTTTTTTTCCAACAATTATAGCATACAGCATGGGACAATGGGTCAGCCCACTTCACTCTGAGTGATGGTATTCTGCCTTTTCACAAGGAACGTTTCTGCACACAAACGAGGACTCTTCAATTCCAGAGGCTACTATAACAATGTGTGCTTTTTGAGACAAAAGCCAGAATTTTGATTTCAGACAGTTTTATTTTATACTGTCGAAGGCCCAGCAGCTCCCCCCAACAATACAGTTTTGCTAAAGCCATGACAAAACTTAACATGCATTGAGAAAGCCAAAAGGCTGGCACTGGACGCCAGGCCAATTGGCTTTGCAAATGGTTGTTTAGCTATCTGGTTTGCTAATAGTGATCCCCCTCCCCGATGATCACTCATTCACCTTTCATTTATACTTCCTCTATGTTGTGTTGATGTCACGCGCTGTGCAGGCTGCAAGAAAGAGGAAGGAGGTGCAGCGTGGTTTCGGGTTCCGGCGGCGCAGTAGACTTAGCTCGGTCTCCTGGATTTCGAGTGACTGCTTCGGACCGTAGCCCAAAGGTTTTTTTTGTTTGCTCATACCCGTGGCTTGCAGTAATCTCAGGGGCTCTATGGGCAAAGTGAGCGAGCCAGCATCGCAGTGCAGCGTTTTTTGCGCTGCACCACCAGTGTGTTCACCTGTCTGTCGAGGCTCAAGGGTCTCTGTGGGAGTCTGCTGATCAAGGCTCTGCGGGAGTCTGATGGTTGGTTGCTGGTAACCGCTAGCCCAGAAGAAGCCCAAAGATCTCCTCCACATGGCTTTGAGCACTAATAAAGCACATGCAAAGCGACCCAGATCAGGAATAAGGCCAAGACCAGATCAGATGGGATGATTGACGACGTTCCCCTCTGGTTCCAATGGATGGTGCTTGACACCTGGCTCGCCGCCATGACCATCAGCTGTGCAGAAGTAGCCAGCGTTAGGCTGGTGCGGCTTGCACGTCGGGGTGGCGGCCAGCACCTGCTTGTTTCCCAGAGGCTTTTTATCACAGGACCCGCAGCGATTATTCTACAATACTTATCCAGCTCATCATCATGCCAAGCTGCTTGTTGCATGCAGTCAAAAATAGATAGTCCCAGTGCTTAATTTGTAAAAAAAAAATGAAGTGCAGGTGCTGAAGATTTTGGCAAGGAGGCCACAGCTCACTTCTTCCTCCGGTGAGCCCCACTTTCAACACTCTCACTGCCTCATTCTCTATCGTCTAACCTTGATCTGTTGTCTGTCCCCTAGGTTTTTGCTCTGAGTCTATCCTCTCACCTCTCTAATTGTTTTCTATCATCTTTGTCACACCTGGTGTGTTACCTTATTCCCTGTATTTCTGATTTGCCCTCTATTCAAGCCCTGCCCTTTTTCCTCTTCACTTTTATCCATGCTCTGCTCTCTCTCCCCTCGATCTTGGCTCTTTACTATCACTCTTCTAGCAGTGATTAGCTGTGTCTCTGTTTTATCATATGTCTGCTTTTTTTCCGCTGTCCTGTCCTCTACGTCCTTTCATTCTATCTTCTCTCTTCTTAATGCTCTCTTCTTCACTTCATGGTAACTTTCTCTTTGTATCTGATTTGCTCTCATTTTCTTCTACTTAACTCCGTCTTATCTATCTCCTCTCCTGTTGTTTCTTTCTCCTCTTTACTCCTGCACTCTCTCTCAACTATAACACTGCTGCTGCCTGTGACCCCTGTCGTCAGCATGTACATGTCCCTGCTATTTTGAACTCTGCGTTTCCCTGTTGTGATTCTTAAAGAATTGGAAGATGGTGTGTTTTACTTTATCTACACCGAGTGCATAAACAAAATGTACATCAAATGAAAATGCTTTTTTTTTCATATATTAATCAGTGCGGTATGACTGGGTTTATTGCGGAACAGACGGCTGCTCGAGCACAGCAGGTGATGTCACTGCTAGTGCTGCCTGTAAATAGTAGGTCCAGGGATGGCGACGGCATCAGCATCTACTGCTCAGCTTGCTGTGACGCTGCCTGCTCCAGTACAGGCATTGTCCCCAGCCGTAATGCTGCCAATGCCGGCAAGTATGGCTGTGGTGCCTACTGGACTCACACACTCAGCAATTACCATGCTGGGGTGCAGCGCACAGAATCTACAGGTGACGCCATGGTGCACAATACGAGCACGTTGAGGATAGCAGCAATGCAGGGCTGCAGGATATGCTACTCTGGCTACGCAGCAAGTTGAAAATCCACACTTACTTTCGTATATTCTTCCTCAAGAGCCCTCACTCCCAAGTTCCAAATGCGCTCTTGCAGCTTCCTTGCCTCAACTCTGTCATAAGCCAGCCCCCAGCTACAATTATCCAATGGGAGGCTTAGGCTTAGGCTCAGGCAGTGGCAGGGTGCAGCAGACTCTGGGAATATAATGCAAGCCATAGTTTGTTGATGACTTCTTGGATTTGTGATTAGCGTGATGACATCATCACTAACGTGGTGATACACATGCCTGCCTGGACAAGGGTATGCTGGCCTGTTAATGAATATCTACCAGCCAGTCACCATGCAATGTATGTTATTCTTTTTATTTTTAATTTGAACAATTAATATTGAGACCACCACCTGCAGGGTCAGAAATTGTAGCCCTGTGAAAGAAGCGCCGGTGCTGAGCACCTGAAAGCACCTGCTCAAATTAAGCACTGGACAGTCCTCTTTTCTAATGCAACAACAGGCAGCATTAAACAAGCAGGCAGCCATGAGTAAGTGCATTTTGAGAACACTGTGCCCCCTTGTCTTCAAAGTATTGGACAAGGCACCCCAGTTCACTGAAGATACCGTACTCGTTCTCTTCACTTGTATCCGGTTGAAGACCACCGCAGAGGGAAGGCAAGACAGCGTTATAAGAGGTCCCTGCCCTTGGGAGCAATAAGGTCGGGCAACAAGAGCCCCTAACTGCCCCCTGGCACAGGAAGAACCAGTTGAGGAGTGTGGGGACTCCCCGCGGGATCAGGAAATCTCTCCCGTCGGACCCAGAGCCCAGTCAACAATGCTCTTTACCGCCTATACCATCCTAGTCTCCTGCATGGGATATTGCTCCTATGATCTTGAAATGTTCAGACTCAACCAAAGCCTCTGATCATATTCTGACCACTCCTTTACACAGCAGTAGAGCAGTTGGCACTCCAGGCCCCTGTGTGACAACCCTCCGGGATTATTTAAAAAAATCCTCTACAGTAGACAGCGCTGGAGTCACCACAGGAAGCAAGGTTGATCTCCCCACTCTACTTAGTCCGGCACAGTCGAAGAAAAGGCATCTGATGTTTACATTTTGACCTTTAAATTCTCCTTTGTTAATTCTGCCTGTTCCTGATTGCAGTGGGACCATACGCAGCTTGGTGGGCGAGGGTGTTGGAGCCCAGCTGGCAGAGCCCAAGAAAGAACTTGCTGAGCTTCTGCAAACAGCAGTCTGGTCAACAGTTTTTCCCCTGGGCGCCATATCCCCTTATCATTTTTCACCAACAGCTGCATTCCCTCTTGTTCCCTCAGAAGCTGTTCTTTTCTCTAAGGAGCCTTTTCATCAGGACGTGCAATGCTTCCAAACCAGAGGCTACTTAAATCCAGCAGCGGGCCCTCTGCCAGATCCAAGGCATCATCAGTCCACCGGCTGCCCAGTGGACTTGGGCTCCTGAAAGAAATATAATGTTACTTTCACCTACGAAAACCCCCAATTTGGATAGTTCAGAAAACTGTGTTCACAGATCTGGTGACATGGAATTAAATGATCAATCCCTTTTGGAACTGTCCTTCTTCCTTATAGGGTCCACTTAAAGCCCTGGCCCGCGAAATAAATCTGCTCCTGACATAACTACAGCTTCCCCCAGCACAATTTAGTCACAACTCTTGCAAACACTACAAATGCTGTCCATGCCTTAAATAATAATGCTGATAAATTGGATGTACAAGTGGAACTCCTGAACTCATTAGCTGTTTTCATGGCAGGAGCAGACAACAAGCTTGACAATCTACATGCGATGTAATTTGTACTTGTAAAGCGCACTGATACCCCAACTGGGGTGTCCTGGCGCTATAACGAATACTGCTGTGGAACCCTTCCTGGGTTTTCCCTGTGAAATGTCCACTCCTGGGCACCCCCAAGGTGAAGCCAGGCATCCCAGTGTTGTTGGGGCCGTTGTGGAGATTAAGCAAGCTATTGCCCAGAGTTGCAGAGTGGGACCCATGATTAGAATAGGCACTGAGGCGAGAATTATCAGGTCCGAGGAAATTGAGCCTAAGACCCACCGAGGTGGGAATTGAACCCTGGTCCCGGGCCAGACCTCTGCATCAGGGACTACCGCTCTAACCATTGAGCCACACTTCTCCAAGATAAAGTGTTCCGTAGAGCACAATGAACCACCAATCTTGTGCAGTCTGTGTGCTGCTGTTCTCCCATCATAGGCAGCCGGACTCTACTTTTGATGTTTCTTAACACTGTCATGATGCAAATTAAGGGACTTCCCAGTGGCTGCGGCCAACACACATGCGTAACCCCCCAACAAATACCTGTGGATGTAAAACATCAGATGCACACTCTAGTTCTGGCCTGGAACCTGCCCCCCCTGGAAAAATTGCCTCAGATGACCTACAAACAACATGCCCCCCTAATAATACAAACATTTAGTTAATCACCACGAATCTAGAACTGTCAGGGGTACCGTCCTCACCGCCTATAACAGAAGCTCCTACCCCAGCAATCAAGCCTGTCCTTGGAAAAATGGTCACCGATTAACTCCAGCCATCACGTCCTCTCAGTAAGAGGGAAAGGAAAAGACTAGAAAAATATGAAACAAGACAACTAGCAATGCCTCTTCCGCAACTCGCAACCTGTTTCTGCTGTTCATAAGTAAAAAATCAGAGCCTGCTCCACTTAATGGCGAGCAAAGAGGACCTCAACAGTCATTGCAAAATCCATCTCCGATCCACCAAGACTACCCAGCGTCTGCTGGCACTAACGCTCCACAAGGCCCTCCCAGTAATGGGCAGAGTCAATGGCTCAGGCAACAAGATGCATGCAACATTAAGGACTACTAGCACAGGTCTGAGTGAAAATGGGCAGCTGACCAACCAGGACTTTCCTCCTGAACTATCTAGGCCTTCCACCCTAGTCAACAGCAACTCTGCCTGGAAGGACACCCTTAGAGTAATGCTTATAAAAACCCTCGTTTTATGAGGATGAGAGGGGACAAAAAGACTAGTTTGCTAACATTGGGTATCTACATGTATCGTTAGGTGGCCTGACCTGACCCTGGTCGGTGATGACGGTCGCTCCACCCGTCGCGCGGCTCTCCATGAGTGTGCCCGGTCTCCCTACCTGCCCGCTCCCTGCCGCTGCTCCCCTGCGGCCCTGCCCCACCTTTTGCCTTCTGTACCCCGATCCCCTCCCCGCGCCACCCCGCTCCCGCCTCCCAGCTGCTCCTCCCTCCCTCCGGATACTTAAGGTGTTCCAGCGCAACGGGGAGCTGTGACCATACCTGACCTTGGTCGGTGACGGTCCCTCCACCCGCCGCGCGGCTCTCCGTAAGTGTGCCCGGTCTCCCTACCTGCCTCTACCTGCTCGCTTCCAGTGCTTGCTTTTGTTTCGTTCTCGCCGTCTTTTCTCGCCCTCCCCGTTCCCTGCCGCTGCTCCCCTGCGGCCCTACCCCCCCTTTTGCCTTCTGTACCCCGATCCCCGCCCGTGCCACCCCGCTCCCACCTCCTAGCTGCTCCTCCCTCCTACTCCACCCCTCCCACTACGCCATTTATGGCGGAGTCCGCGCGCACGCGCAGCGTTCACGCGCAGCGGGCTCGTCGATGGCTCGTCGAAGGCGCGCCAAAGGAAAACCCGTCTACGCCCGTCCACGTCTGGACCGCGCCCAGCGCCAGGACCCCTGGCCCCCGCCGACGTCTGGCCACACGACGGACCTACGACGCCGCCACCCTCAACGCACTCAACGCCGGCCGAACCCCTGCCTGCTACCAAGCCACCCCGAGGCGCACCCACGGACCCTTTACCTGCCAAGCCTGCAAATACACCTGCCTGCGGACCTGCACCGCACCCACCAAGCCGAGCACCAGCAGCAACCACCTCAAGTGCATCCTGCTCAACACCCGCTCTGTCCACAGACACGCCGTCAAACTCTGGAACCTGCTCGACACAACATCACCAGACGTCGCCTTCCTCAAGGAAACCTGGATGAACGCCTCCTCAGCGCCCGACATCGCCATCCCGGACGGATACAAGATCACCCGGAGGGACCGTGTCAACCAGACTGGAGGAGGCATCGCCATCGTCCATACGAACACCATCCGCATCACGACCAGCTCCGACGACACCTTCACCGCCGCCGAACAGCTCCACTTCCAGATACACACCGACCCCAAGACCACACTCGGAGGCACCCTCATCTACAGACTCCCGGGACCACGCGCACAATTCAGCGAATACATCACAGACTTCATCAGCCCGCACGCACTCCCCTCCGCCGACTACATCCTCCTAGGGGACCTCAACTTCCACCTGGAGAACAACAAGGACAGCAACACCACCACCCTGCTGGACAACTTCGCCAACCTCGGGCTCAAGCAACTGGTGAACACCCCCACCCACTACGCCGGCCACACGCTGGACCCAGTCTTCTCCTCCAGCCAGTACATCTCCTTCAGCAACTCCACTGGACTTCATTGGACTGACCACAGCTGCGTCCACTTCAGCTTCAGAAAAAACACGACCCACCACCACCCGCAACAGGCTCCTTGCAGGAACTGGAACAAGATCACCGCTGACCAGCTCACCACCTCCCTCAGCCAGAACCCTCCCGCCTGCACAACGGACCCCAACGAAGCAGCCGGCAACCTCACACAATGGATCACCACTGCGCAGACGACCTCCCACCACTGAAGACCCCTCCCAGCAAACACAGCAGCAAGAAAGCCCCTTGGTTCACCGACTAACTCAAGAACTCCAAGAAAAACTGCCGCACCCTTGAGAATGCCTGGCGCAACAACCAAACCACAGACAACATGACTGCCCTCAAGCACGCCACCCGCAAACACCACCAGCTGATCCGCACCACCAAAAGGACAACATTCAAAGAACGACTGGACAACAACACCCACAACAGCAAGGAACTCTTCAGCATCGTCAAAGAGTTCTCCAACCTCAATGCCGGAAACAACGACATCACACCGTCGCAAGACCTCTGCGACTCACTCGCCACCTTCTTCCACCGCAAGATCGCCGACATACACAACAGCTTCGGCGCACAGACCATGCACTCAACCACCGAACCAACGCCCCCCACCACCACCCTCTGCAACTGGACCCCGGTCAGCACCGAAGACACCACCCGCACGATGAACACCATCCACTCCGGATCACCAACCGACCCCTGCCCCCACCACGTCGTCAACAAGGCCGACTCCATCATCGCACCCCATCTCCGGGACATCATCAACGCCTCCTTCAACACCGCCACCTTCCCGGAAAGCTGGAAGCACGCCGAGCTCAGCGCCCTCCTGAAGAAACCAACAGCGGACCCCACCGACCTCAAGAACTTCCGCCCCATCTCGCTCCTCCCTTTTCCTGCCAAAGTCATCGAGAAGACCGTCAACAGACAGCTTGCCGCCTTCCTCGAGACTAACGGATCCCTCGACCACTCCGATCCGGCTTCCGCGCCAACCACAGCACCGAGACCGCCCTCATCGCAGCCACTGACGACATCAGATCCCTGCTCGACAACGGGGAAACAGCGGCCCTCATCCTCCTGGACCTCTCCGCAGCGTTCGACACGGTCTGCCACCGCACCCTAGTGCAACGCCTCAGCAACATCGGAATCCAAGAGAAGGCACTGGAGTGGATCATCTCGTTCCTCGCCGGAAAAACCCAGAGAGTCCGCCTCCCCCCGTTCAGATCCAAGGCCACCAAAGTCATCTGCGGCGTACCACAGGGATCATCACTCAGCCCCACCCTCTTCAACGTCTACATGAGACCCCTCGCAGCCATCGCACGCAAACACAACCTCAACATCGTCTCCTACGCCGACGACACACAGCTGATCCTCTCCCTCACCAATGACCCAGCCACCGCCAGAGCCAGCCTACACGAAGGGATGAAAGATGTCGCCGAGTGGATGAAGAACAGCCGCCTGAAACTGAACTCAGACAAGACGGACGTTCTCATCCTAGGATCATCTTCCTCCGCCTGGGACGGCTCCTGGTGGCCCTCTGCCCTGGGCACCACTCCCAAGCCAACGGACCACGCACGTCAACTGGGCTTCATCCTGGATTCCTCCCTCTCGATGACCAGACAAATCAACGCCGTCTCATCATCGTGCTTCAACACCCTGCGCATGCTCCGAAAGATCTTCCGATGGATCCCCACCGAAACCAGGAAGACGGTCACCCAGACGCTCGTCACCAGCCGACTGGACTACGGAAACACCCTCTACGCCGGAACCACAGCCAAACTTCAGAAAAGACTCCAATGCATCCAGAACGCCTCCGCACGACTCGTCCTGGACATCCCCCTACACAGCTACATCTTCGACCACCTGAGAGACCTGCACTGGCTCCCCGTCAGCAAGAGGATCATGTTCAGACTCCTCACCCACGCACACAAGGCTCTCCACGACCTGGGCCCCAAGTACCTCAACAACCGCCTGACCTTCTACACGCCCACCCGACCAGCCTCGCCACCGCCGGTGGAAGATCCTTCTCCTACCTGGCAGCCAAGACATGGAACTCCCTCCCCATCCACCTCCGGCTAACCCAGGACCATCTCTCCTTCAGGAAGCAACTCAAGACCTGGCTCTTCAAGCAGTAACGTACCCCTCTCCACCCCAGTGCCTTGAGACCCTTCCGGGTGAGTAGCGCACTATAGAAGTGTCATGATTGATTGATTGATTGATTGGTTAGGGTTTAGGATGGTGGATAGGGAGGGAGGGGAGGGGAAGGGGGGGAGAAAGAGGGGTAAAGACAGGGAAGTGGTTGGAGAAAAGGTGGAAGAGAGGGACGGAAGGAGCAGAGGGCCGGGAGGGGAGGGGTTTGGCGGGGTGGTTGGGAAGGGAAAGGAGAAAGAAAAGGGAATCTAAAAGAAAATCTACCAGGGTAAGAAAGAAGAGGGAAACAGAGAAGGTACAGAATGAGAGGATGAAAAGGTGTAGAAAACCTTCAATGGTGTGAGATGAAGGAAGGGGATAAGTTTTTGTAATGCGGCAACATTTGCGCTTACTTGTCTATGACACTGTAAAGATGAAGGTGAATCGTCACGCTTGAGTAGTTAAAAATATATACTGGTCAATGATGCTCTGTAAAGCGAGAGATGATAAGTATATGTTATATATTGAAGGACAATAAGTTTGGCTAAGTAGTTGTTTCAAAATGAGGGATTGCGACCTACTTGGTAGTGTAATGGTTCAGCGATCTACCAAGCTAGGATGGATGTCTATCAACCGATGTGATAGCGAGCTCTCTTCATATGTGGAGCTGAAACGCACATAATGATGTGTATCGTTATGCTATGCTCGCTACAAGAATGTAGTCTGTAGACAATTTGATAGATATCATGTCCTGATGACTGCGAAAATGAAAATCTGTTGGGTGGCATACATGATATTATAGTCATTATGTTGCAAACATTACAATGAAGTAATCTTTTAGTTGGTAATTATAAAAAACATTTTAGCTCTAGGAAGGACCTCAATTAAAGGTAATACACTTCGCTTGTTGTAATACAACGTCTATTTATGTCTAGAGTGTCTAAACATATTTATTTGTACGACAAAACCGACATCTCTTTAGTAATCTATAGGGGCACATAATAAGGAGAAAAGCGGTTCATCGTTAGTTACCTCTCAGGCGGTATGGCCTCTACAGACTGGGTGAGCTCGTTAAATGTCCCTCTCCCGATTATTAATGTGTTCTTTTTCGAAGTGGAAGCAAAGAAACGTTCTTAGGCAATTAGGGTGTCCGTCTGGAATTTGAACGACAGGGGAGAAAATGAACATGCATGGAGATTGCACTCATGTTTGTTATTTAAAAAGCTGTACTTCAAAGCAATAGTGATTGTAAACGGCGGTTACCTGTGGGGCGTAGGAGCCTCCAAATGCGTGGAGTGCGCTATTAAGGTTTGTGGTTTTGAACGGTTTCGTTTGCGGCTCTCTGTCTAAATGAGTAACCACCCACGGGACGGCTTTTTGTTGTATGCTCGATATCGTTGTAATCTAAAAACGGAACGAAAATAGAAAACAGAGCAAGAACTCATGCGTTTACAATCGATGCCTTAATTCTAAGCCGGCGTAATATGAGGGTCATTAGGATGGCGTCCGTCCGCCACCCCCGAGGTAGAGGGACCGTCCGCAGGGGCAGCGGCGGGCCCTCCATGCCAATTAGGATGTGACCGCCACCCTGGCGGTCACATCCCGTATCTTTAACCTTGCGGCGGGTGCTGCTTGAAGCAGCACCTGCCGCAAGGTTAACCAGCATTTACAATGCAATGGTCTTGGCAATATTATAGGTAGAGCTATTGGCATTGCTCATTATTATTATTTTTTTTTTTGTATCCCTAAATAAGTGGCATTGTCATTTATATTGGCAATAGCTTAATTGCTTGCATATGCGAGACCTATTGCATTAGCAGAGAGAGAGTGAGGTAGTGAGATAGAGAGAGTGAGGTAGTGAGATAGGGAGAGTGAGGTAGTGAAATAGAGAGAGTGAGGTAGTGAGAGAGAGAGTGAGGTAGATGGAGAGTGAGGTAGATAGAGAGTGAGGTAGTGAGAGACCGAGAGAGTGAGGTAGTGAAAGAGTGAGGTAGTGAGGGAGAGGGATGTTCTGAGGTAGTGAGATAGAAACAGAGAGTGAGGTTGTGATGTAGTGAGATAGAGAGAGAGTAAGGTAGTGAAAGAGAGTGAAAGTGAGTTAGTGAGATAGAAAGAGAGAGAGTGAGGTAGTGAGGTAGAGCGAGAGTGAGGTAGTGAGTTAGAGTGAGGTAGTGAGTTAGAGAGAGAGAGTGAAGTTGTGAGGTAGTGAGATAGAGAGTGAGATAGTGAGAGAGTTCCACTTTGTGGGGCTCATCAAATATCGGTCACATTTTAAGATTTGCATTACTGTTCCATCCTGGATGATCCGTACCTTATAGCGAGTATTTCAGGCTCAAGATCCAGAAAGCGCCCCCCTCAAATGTCCGCCCTAAGATTGATGACCCCCTCTCACAACCCTGGAGGCAGATGCGGCCGAGCAGGGTGGAACCAGGGCAAGCGGGCCTAGGAGCAGGGAGGATAAACAGGGGGAGGGAGGGCCGTGCAGGGAGAAAGGGGAGCGCGTGGAGAGGGAGAGATACGCGATGGGGAAAAGAGGAGAGAAATGATGAGGGAAGTAAGGGCGAGGCGAAAGGCAAAAGAGAGGAGGGTGTGGCGTAACGGCCAGCGCTCGCGACTTTGGAGCTGGGGAACCAGCTCGGCGTCTGCACAACATATGTGGTTCTGGACAAATCACTTAATCTCCAACTATCTACGGCGCTGAGAAGAGGCAGATGCGGCCGGGCAGGGTGGAACCAGGGGGAGCGGGCCTAGGAGCAGGGAGAATAAACAGGGGGAGGGAGGGAGGGCCGTGCAACGGAGAAAGGAGAGCACTTGGAGAGAAAGAGATACGCGAGGGGGAAAAGAAGAGAGAAATAATGAGGGAAGTAAGGGCATGGGTGAGGCGAAAGGCAGAAGAGAGGAGGATGTGGCGCAACGGCCAGAGCTCGCGACTTTGGAGCTGGGGAACCAGCTCGGCGTCTGCACAACATATGTGATTCTGGACAAATCACTTAATCTCCAACTATCTACAGCGCTGAGAAGAGGCAGATGCGGCCGGGCAGGGTGGAACCAGGGTGGAACCAGGGGGAGCGGGCCTAGGAGCAGGGAGAATAAACAGGGGGAGGGAGGGCTGTGCAACGGAGAAAGGAGAGTTTGTGGAGAGAAAGATACGCGAGGGGGAAAGAGGAGAGAAATGATGAGGGAAGTAAGGGCATGTGCGAGGAACGGCTCACCTTCACTGCGGGTGACAAAAAAATGGCGGCCGCAAGCTTGCATATTTTTCGGAATCGGGGCGTGGTTTTGTGGTTCTGAGTGACAGACAACGTCACTGTCTAAAGAACAGCAAAACTTACGCCCCCAAATCCGAAAAAGACGGGGCTAAATCGGAGTGACGCATCTCTCCTCCAATGGCTGGCCTCCGTTTAGGAAGCCAGCCAATGGAGGAGATACGGGGCAGGGAGGCGGGTTCTACAGCGCTACTAAGACACATTAAATCTCCGACCCCAGACTGCGCAAGCACAGCCTTTAGGTCCTCGACCTAAAAAGAACTACGAAGTGGGATACATGGTCTGCAATAAGACAGGGTGCTGAAATTGAAGACCCCCTTTTCTGAATCGTTTTGTCCACCACAAGCGTGGAAGGGTATGCTCAGATTTGAGTCCCTTGCTCACTGCACCATCAGGATTCAAGCAAGCCGGGCCGAAGACGGCTGTAATGCCAGAAACCGGTCCCCGGAAGCTTGTTTCCTTTCCAGTAAAGGAATTGGCTTGGTAGTTTGGTCTGCCCTGTTCCCATGATGCACTGGGCCAGGGACAGACTAATTTGCATGTAGCCAGGTTCTGAGCTGGGATGGTGCAGTGAGCTAAAAAACGGTGATGGATCAAGCCCTGATCTTTGGACTGGGTAGGAGTGGTCTGCTTAATTCAGATACTCTGTCCATCACCACCCCCTTTTCTGAATTGTACCTCAGGGAGGGCACGAGGTACCCAAAATTGACCCAGCCCCAGAGCGAGCCCCCTCGATGAAGGACGCACGGTCCGGGGTGGGAGGGTCGTGTCGCCTCAGAAGAGTGTTCAGGACCGTGGGCAATCCCCTATAGCAACACCCGGACACTCATATGCAAAGATTATCATATAGGGAGCTTCGTATGGGACCAACGCCTGTGTATGTCATGCCTGACAAACACAGGTGTTTGTCCCATACAAAGCGAGTCCCCTCTAAAAGGAGTGTTGTAAGGGAAAGAGTGGGCCCCACACAGGCGTTCCTAAGGGTCCGAGCTCACGGCGGCAGCAGAAAGAGAGCAGACGCTGAGAGTACTCCTTTCATCTGCGCATGGAGGGGTTCACCCATTCTGTGTCTCGGGGGGCAGGCGTTCCTAAGGGTCCGAGCTGAGGACGGCTGCAGAAAGAGAGCAAACACTGAGGGTACTCCTTTCATCCGCGCATTGGAGGGGTTCACCCATTCTGAGCCCCTGGGGGCAGGCGCTCCTAAGGGTCCGAGCTCACGGCGGCAGCAGCAGAAAGTGAGCAGAGAGCACCAGGCCCTGTGGTTGGCTCCGAGGGTACTCCTTTCATCAGTTTATTGGAGAGCTTCAGCATCAACATATTCACATTTAAATTATACATATTTATATAATACCCGGATACTCTGTACCCCAGTGCCTGAGAGGTAATGACACGCCAATGTTGATCCGAGGTCATTCAAAATGTTGGAACTGTTGCACATTGTGAACATGAACGAGAGCGGAAATCCACACATTTTTTACAGAACGGTTTCAGCTAAAATCTATTTGTTTTAAATTTTTAAGTTTTATGTTTTTCCTAAAGTAATGTTTTCCTTCTATCGCGCAGGTCGTTGAAGAGGCTACATTTAAAATGGCAACATTCACACCTCACTCGTATCTGGACACGGTTCAAGCAGGGAGGGTTCAACAGCATGGGATATTATTGAGGAAATAAAGGTTAAGTGAATCCTTGAAGCCTAGCGCCTAAAGAACCAGGCCTCTTAGAGCTACAAAAACACACGCACATTATGAACCTTGTGGTCAAAGCGTGCAGCCGAAGCTATTGGTACCCAGGTGACACGCACCTTTGCGAAGGCATTTGGAACTTGTCCTGCAACATGTTACAAATGCCAGAGGTAAACAAGACACAGAGACGAGACGGGGTGACGGACGAGCGTGGAGCATTCAGGTGGGGGCGGGAAGGAGAAAGCCGAAGATGCAGTACTAGAGGGGAGGGGAACACGCGCATCATGCAGAGAGGGGGCTGGGGGACTGTGGGGGCAGCATAAGAGATATAGAGCATCAAACAGGGGTGCAGGAGCACTAAAAACGGCATAAACGGGGGCAGAGGCTCGATGCTCACCTTCACTGCGGTGAAAAAAAATGGCGGCCGGCAACTCTGAAAATTTTCGGATTCGGGGACGTGTTTTGCTGTTATGAGTGACAGACAACATCACTGTCTAAAGAACAGCAAAACTTACGCCCCCAAATCCGAAAAAGACGGGGCTAAATCGGAGTGACGCATCTCTCCTCCAATGGCTGGCCTCCGTTTAGGAAGCCAGCCAATGGAGGAGATACGGGGCAGGGAGGCGGGTTCTACAGCGCTACTAAGACGGAGCTTCTTTGGAGGGACGGCTCTCTCCTCCAATGGCTGGCCTCCGTTTAGGAAGCCAGCCAATGGAGGAGAGACAAAAAGAGAGGCGGGATAAAGCAGCCCTACTAAGTAACAATAATTCTCCGGACTTCCGGTCTTGGCCTACGGCCAAGCCCTATAGTCCCTCGACCTAAAAATGCAAGTATTGCATTTACGTGCACAAAGCGGCAGGCACCGCGCGGTAGCCCCCTGCATGTAAATGCAGGGGGCTACCATAGGTACCCCCCATGTGCACCCCACCCCCCTGACACCTTGGGGGCCCGCAACGGCCCCCAAAACTCAGAAGACCACATACTTTTCCACGGCGGAAAAGCCGCAGTTGAAAAGCATGTTTCCTGCCCCATCCTAATATGGCTGGCGGTGTCTGATAGACCTTCTTAGAGCTTTTCCGCCTCGGTCGGAAGGCGACCGCGGCGGAAATGCGGCGGGCGGTTTTCCCGTCCGTTGATGACCCCCCAGCCATCCTAATCTGGCGGGGGATCTTTGAAGGCACTGCTGCTGTGATTCCCCATCCTCCGGGCCGGCGGTGGCTTCCGCCGGCCCGGAGGATGCGGAATCACCGCAATCCTAATCGGCCCCTATGTTTGGTGCATACCTGTGGGGCGAGGAATGCCCCCGAATTAATAAACGATGTGGAGCAGATACTAGCCTCGATTTCGTTGAACCAACTAGCAGTGTTTGAAGGAGCTCTTTAAATACAAGTGTCTAACTGGGTGTTTGGTGTTACATGTTTTGTTGCTTAAAGGGGTTGACATATTTGTATTTAGTGTGATGGATTATCATTGGCGGGCAGCTAATCTGTTGTTTCTTTTTATGTTTGCTAGCAGAAGTTTGTTACTAGTATCAGGTAAATAAAATGAAAATAAGGACATAGCCTTATTGTATCCTCGAAGGTTTTCGGGGAATAGTAATATTATTGATGCTACTCTTATTATTCTTATTTTTTTTTTAAATGAGGGAGTTTATCTTGTGGCCATGGGGTATAGACAGATGAATGGTGTCTAAATGTATAAATAGGGCAGTTAATTCCAGCCTCTTTTGTCAGCTTTGTATCTTTATGTACATCGTTATTAGAGGCTGTTCTTGTTGTAAATATATCTAAATTTGACTATTTCAATTTATAGTTGTTTAGACTATATGCCCATTATTGTTAACTGTTTTGCTCTCGGACAGCACATATTGTCGCCAGAGGACATTGTGACATAATCTATTATGGTGCCTTGAGTAAGACTGCTAATTATTCCGATCGCAAGAAGGCAACATGGGGAAATGTAAATATTTACATTTTCCCATGGAAGATCGTTGTTCAAGCCTTGTTTGAATGTATTAACCCCTTCGATGCTTATGACGAGCTCAGCTCGTCATCAGCCACGGGGGCGTGTGCGGATGACGAGCTCAGCTCGTCATCTTACGCGGCTTTTAGAAAAAAGCCGCGTAGGGGAAAAATAACCGCTGCAGCGATGCGGTTAAGGGAAAGCATCCAAAAAACCTCTCTTTTTTTACGGATTTGATGTCCTCCCTTTTCTTCTGGGGTACTTATTTTTTCTATTATGCACCATCTGGTATCTTCTGGCTTATGGTGGAATTCATTAAAATGTTCGACCAGCGGTGCAGTGATTTTTGCGGTTTTGATGGCTGACCTACGTTCTGTCAGCCTAGTTTTGACAGCTCTGGAGGTTTCCCCTACATATGCTAGGTTACAGGGGCAGAGAAGGAGGTAGATTACATTCTGGGTGTTACAATTCCATAGTCCTTTCGCTGTAATTTCAAAGGTATTTACAGTAATTTTTTCTCCAGGCAGTATGCTAGTGCAAGATTTACGTGCAGAGCATCTGATTGTACCTCTAATAGGTGCACTTCCATCAATGGACTTTTGTATGAACAGACGGTCAGTTGTTTTGGTAGTGAATCTGGAATGCACTGTCATATCTTTAATATTTTTATTTCGACGATACGCAAAAAATGGTTTGCCAATTTTTCTGTGATCAGGGTTACTATTTAATAAGTGCCAATTAGAATTGAGGATTTGTTTAATCTTTGAGTTAAGGGTGGAATGTTTTGTGATGCAGACTAATTTTGAATATTTATTTTAGGTTTTATCTGTGTTCTAAAGATGGTCTTTGTCAAAAAACTGTGCTCTTTTATATGACTGCCCCACCAGATGGTGAGGATAGCCTCTGGCTAGGAATGTTTCTTTCATGGTAACTGCTTGTTTTTCAAAGTCTTTGAGGTTTGTGCAGTTACGCCTGACTCTTAAAAATTGGGAAAATGGGATACCTTGTCTTTGACATCTTGGATGGGTGCTTTGGAAATGTAATAGAGTGTTTCTGGCTGTCGGCTTTACGTATAGATCTACTTCTAGTTTACCTGAGTTATGTCTGATTATGATATCTAATAATTCGGTGTTGCACTTGAAGCTACAGAGACAGGAATTCAAATGTACGGAAGAAGCTGCTAGGAGCTGGGCAAGATGGCCGCTGACTGATTGCAGCGGACAGTCGCAGCAAGCTCACTCTCCTCCCAAAAGAGAAACCTGGCCTCTGAGATGCTGTAATAATGGAATAACGGAATGATTGGAATAATTGTGCTCCCTTACCTTATTCAGAAGGCAGGTCTGCTTCTCTGGCTGAGTAAAATTAACGTAGAACTAAGGGATCAGCTTCAGCATCCTCTGCACTGAAGGCTTCGTCATTTCAGGGACAGCAGACCGATGGCACCGAAGGGCGTTAGACAGCAGAAAGATGCGGACCCTCTGAAACGCCCAGTGCCTCTGAGTGGAGATAAGGATGCCGTAGCAGCAGCGGCATCACGGACTTCTGCCCAGCATGCGAGAAATCTTGGAAGGCAACTGGAGTCTCGTGGCAATGGCGGCGGAGGCATCACGAAGGAAAAGATCGGGGACTCCGGCAAGGTCAACGGTAATGACAGTGCCTCAGCAAAACAGACGGCGAGAATGCTCAAGGACCCGAGAGATCCAGCACTGCGCCAACCAACCCTAAAAGAATCGTTCTCCTTGAAACCCCGGAGGCTCTGGCAGGACGCGAGGCATCTCCAGTTGGAGACGCCGGGAAAGCGGTTGCCGGGCAACAGCCACGGCAGGAGCGGAGGCAGAACAAGCAGGCTATCGGGACGCCAGCTAAAGCAGCGGAGGCTCCGACAGTGGAAAAACACGGGACAGTGAGGATCGAAAACCCTGAAGATCTCAATCAGCAAAATCCATGTAAGGGGGCTGAGATTACAATGAGCCGGTGTCGAAACCAGGCAAACCACTCTAAGGGGGTAATTGGTGACCTCTTAGAAGAAGCACACTCGGAGGGTAGCGACCTAGCGATAAAAGGGGCAACTGGTGGGATCGCTTCAGAGGAGGGGGATGGCAATGCCCCAGTAGTTGACAGAAGGGGGGTCCCCGGAATTCCTGGTACCCCTGAAGGTGACTGCTTTTTCTCCCTAAATGAAGATTCTGACTCTTATCTCTCAAGTGAGGAGGGAGATGAGAGTTTGTTCTGAATCTGAATCTGCAAGGAAGTCATCGGTTCAGAAAGCCCCGCCAGGCCATAATAACTTACAGAAAATACGTAAAAAATCTAAACCTACATCTAATCCCTCAAATAGTCCATCAGCACAAAGCTCAAATACGAAATTATGCTGGGACTACTCAGCAACCTCTCTTCTATACCACGAGGGAGCCGATGGGGGCCTGCAAACGGAGGGCGAGAAAGGGGGTAGTCCACCTCAAGCCACTTCACTGGACCTTGTATATGCGACCCTAAAGCAGATGCAATCTGAGGCTCGATCAGAGAGTCGGCGGGCCAAACTGACTGCTAAAAAGATGCAGAGCTCCATGAGGAAAATTAACAAGCTATACGAAGAGATGGCAGACAGGGTGTCCCACGTGGAAGAACGGACTGGTAGACTAGAAGATGATGTTACCAGCTGGCAGGAATTTAAAGAAACACAAGAGAAAATATCCTCTGATATACAATGGAAACTTGAAGATTTCGAAAATCGCCAGCGGCGAAACAACATAAGGCTTTTGGGGGTTGCGAAGGGAATGGAAGGCCAGGACGCAAGGGCATATGTAATCAAGCTACTAAAGGGGGCATTTCTGGACATTACATCTTGGATCTGGGAGTCCGAAGTGCAGAGGGCGCACCGCTTTCCGTTGGTTCAGATGCAGAATTACGGAGCAGCACGAGATTCAAAACCCCGAGCAATTTTGGTATATATTGGTAACTTTTTGGCTAGGCAGGACATCATGGACAAGGCGAGACCAGAGGCAAGACGTACATTTGAAGGGGTTACTTTTTTGCGTGCCCAGATTTTTGCCATGCCTCAGTGGAGAGGAGGTGGAGGCTTAGACATTTGATTACACCCCTACAAAATCTGGGACATGAGGCATATCTACTGTACCCAGCAAGGCTCAAAACTATGGTGAGGGGTAATGTCAGGATGTTTACCTCTGAGCTAGCAGTACAGCAATACATTAAGGACCTGGGCGATAAGAAGGGCGGATAACTAGAGTATGGTTTGGATGTATGGTATCTGGGTTGGTCCTACTTTGTCATACTTTAAGTGAGGTCAGGAGAAGGAAGGTTTACTGGAGGGTTAAATTAAGAGGAGGGGGGGCTGCGGCTACTGCACTCAACAGCTGAAGGGAGGGGGGGTCGGGAAGGGGGAGCACGCACAGTTTGCACAGCTTTTTTAGTATGCACAATGCAGTATAATTGTCTTTTTTTCTCGCTTTATTATGTTTAATGAGCTGTTTCTACTTGCTGGCAAAGCATTTGATGTATTCTAATGACATGCAGAATTGCATCGATTAACATTTGTGGACTTAATGACGTGAACAAAAGAGTTAGAGTTGCTGCACTTCTTAAAACACTTCGTTTAGACCTGTTCTGCTTACAAGAAACGCACATAGAGGGTGCAAAAGGGTACCTCTTGGAGCAGCTGGGGTTCTCACTACTTGCAAACACTAAACAGGGGTCAATAACCAGAGGAGTAGCAGTCTTGGGCAGAAGCAGGGATGTGGTTGTTGTTAGGAATAAAGAGGATCAATGAGGTAGGTGGGTGCTGTTGAAAATAACCTATAAAGGAGAGAAGTTTACGATTGCTACAATTTACGGATCCACTGAGGTCGACCCTGATATTTTCCAATTTTTAGACGTAGAGTTGGCTCAGTGGCCTGAACCAATTGTCTGTTGCGGCGACTTTAATATTCACGACCTCACTAGTTCATTCACACAAGTAGGGGGACAGTACTCAGGGAGGAAGAGGAAAACATATAGAGCACTGTCTGACATGGTGCAGCATAATTCTTTGGTAGACCCTTGGGTGAAGATACACCCGTATATAGATGGCAGCACATTCTTCTCAGCTCCCCACAAAGTCATGGTCAGGCTGGATTATTTCTTGATATCCAACTCTCTGGTTCCTGGCGTCCAGATTGAAAGACAACCCCGGGTTATCTCAGACCATAGCCCACTAGTCTTAACGATTAAAATAGGTCAGGCACAAAAACAGGAAACGCAGTGGACTTTTGAGAGGGCATTGTTGAAAGATGAGGCATATTTTAAACATATGGAAGTATGGATTAGGAATTTTTGGGGAATAAATAGAGAGTCAACATCCCCAGGCATGGTGTGGGATGCCCTTAAAGCAGGGATTAGGGGAGAGACACTGAGTTTCTCATTGCATAAGCAGAAGAGGGAAAAACTAGGGCAGAGGAATTGACTAAAAATCTGCTTAAGGCGGAAGAAGAGTTAACCAGAGATATCCAGCAACAACTCCCGTTGGAACAACACTTACTTACTTAAAATTGTGGCGCTCAAAGCAGAAGCTTCAGAATGCATTGCCAATAAAGCCGCAGAGCACTATCTTACCAAAAGGGAAACTGCTTATGAGCTAAGTGAGAGAGTGGGCCACATATTAGCCATCCGTACCAGACAGAGACTAGCCTCATCTGATTTTAAGGATATCACCGATAGACAGGGCAACTGTGTTTCTGAACCAGATATGGTGAGGGAAGTGTTTAGGCAATTCTACACGAATCTACATACTCCAGATAGTGAGAGGGGCTTGTTTGATATAGCGAGATTCCTTAGAGACATCCAACCCCCGAGCCTGCCTGAGGAAGAAAAGGTGGCTTTAGATTTGCCACTCCAGCTAGAGGAACTTACTGCAGCTTTGGGCAGCCTTCCTTCGGGCAAGGCTGCCGGCCCGGATAAGATCCCGGTAAAATTTTATAAAGTATTTTAAGGAGTGCTGGTCTCTGATATGTTTAACATTATGTTGCAGGCACAGCAAGGGGAATCGATTCCTAACTCATGGGGGGGAGGGGGGGCGGACATCATAGTAATATTAAAAAAAGGGAAACCCCCGTTAGCACCCGGGTCATATAGGCCAATCACATTAATGAATGCGGACGCGAAAATCTTTTCTAAGATATTAGCAAAACGACTTGCTAGGATTATCGAGAGTTTGGTAAGCCCGTCACAGCATGGCTTTATCCCTGGCAAAGACACTACTCAGCATGTCAGACAGGTAGTCACAATGTTTGATGTGGCGGGAGTCCCAGGAGACCCTAGACGCGGAAAAGGCGTTTGATAGGGTCTCTTGGGATTATCTGTGGGCAGCAATGAGGTGGTGTGGTATAGGAGAGGGCTACATAAAGGCTATCCAGACCTTGTATAGAGAACCAACAGCCAGGATCAGGGCTAATAGAGGGTATTCAACTGGGGTCAATATTTTCAGAGGGACAAGACAAGGCTGCCCCTCCTCCCCCTTGCTGTTCGCATTATACCTGGACGCATTGCTGCGTAGCCTAGAAGCTAATCCTGTTATCCCACCAATAAGGATAAATGGCAGGGAGGTAAAAACATTGGCTTACGCGGATGATGTGGCCATCTTAACATCTAACCCGACTATAGCTATCAGGGAAGTGGAAGCTGACGCTCAGCATTTCGATTAGGTCTCAGGCTACAGGCTTAACAGAACTAAGACCCAGATAGTTAAAAATACCTACACATGCTGCAGCGATACACGGATCACTAGCTCTGCAGTATATTTCGGGGTTGAGATCTCGGCAAATCTGGATAAGGTGGTGGAGAACAATATGACTCCGCTAATTGCTAGAGTAAGGGTAGATTTAGAGAGAATGAATAACCTACATCTATCCCTTGTTGGCTGCACCAATGTCATCAAAATGTTAGTTTTGCCTAAATTTCTTTATTTTTTTAGAGCCATTCCTTTATATTTTGAGGCTAGGTTGTTTAATGCTTTAGAAGCAATTCTGAATAGATTTATTTGGGCTCATGGTAAAACACGGCGGGCATATAGGTTTATTTCCCTCCCCAGAGATAGAGGTGGGTGGGGCGCCCCGGATTTTAGGCTATACTATTGGGCGGCGGCTCTGCAATATATGCAGGGTTTGATTGGTGGTGGTGGTATAGATCAAAGGATTACTAATAATTCCACAGAGGTATATGCAGCGGTTTTTGGGGAGGAGGTGGAAAATTGTTTCTTAAATTGCACTGATTTCGTATATTATAAGAGGACGAGGTTCAAGACGGTTAGTGCCGCTATCAGAATCTGGACTGCCTTTTTGAAAAAATATGGTCTAGGCAGATATAATAGATACACAAGGTTGTATAAGAATAGATCATTCCCAGAGGTGGTCTTCGCGGATTCAACTATGGCAGGCTGGGCTGATAATGGGGTAGTACAGATTGGTGATATTATGGATTTGGACGGGATGGTGCAGTTCACTGAACTAAAAGATAAATACGGTATAGACACTAGGAGTTTTTTAAAATACCTACAGGTTAGGAGTTTTTTTAATCCTAAACAGGGTGGGCCTGCAGGGTTTGGCAGTAATGAAATCCTGGATAAAATAGGGAAAGGGGGTGACTGTACGGTCCGTAGCTTCTATGCAAGTTTAGCTGCAGGGAAACCAGATGATAAAGGTAAATACAGTACTAAATGGGCTGAGAAATTGAGCGTCGAAATACACTGGTTCCAGGAGTCATTGGACCTGGGGCGTACAATCCTTTGTGCAGCACCTTTGCTGGCACAACACTACAAAACGCTATATTCTCCTTATTTTACCCCGGCAAGGATAGCAAAATGGGGCGGTACCTCGGGGACTTGCTGTCCTCGTTGCACTCTCTCAGAAGCAGATATTGTACACATTTTGCTACCTGCCCCCAATTGCATACCCTTATCAGGGATATAGAGTTATTCTTAGCTAGATCAATAGGCATTCAAATAACCCTTACACCAACCTGGATATTATTGGGAATTAGTCCAGAATCGACATCCCTCAGCGGGAATTTGTTTGTAGCTATGGCAGTCTATAGATTATGAATAGCCAGGGCCTGGCTGGATAAAAGCCCCCCGGTATTACAAACTTGGCTGGCAAACCTCTTGGCTGCCTATAACTTGGAAAAATCAATCTATGCACGGAAAGGTAGGAGAGGGAGGCAGCTTGGGCTGAGAATATGGGATCCTGTTAGGAGATGGAAAGAGGGATTGGAACTGTCCTGAGTGATGGAATAATTGAACTCGTTGCTGTTTGATGGATATACTTGTTCTTGTGTATGTTTTTCTTTTCTTTTTTCTTTCCTTTCTCTATTTTTGGCTATTTTTAACCTTTCCTTACTTTTTTTTCTTTTGTAAAATATAATAAGAGTGTTCCCAGGTTGGAGTGCCCGATCCCTTTTGGACAAATATAGACAGTTTATATTATTGTAGTATATTGTAATGAAGCTCAATTGCAATGTACATATACACCGTATATAAGTACTGACGGTTTAGATATACTGTATTAAGCTGTGCTTGGATGTAAAAGTATTGCAAGATAAGTGTGAAAAACTTTTAATAAAAAATATTTAAAAAACAAATTATATCTAAAAATTCGACTTGTGTCTTACTAGTATGGGCGGTAAATTTTAAGTTTGTATTTGTCAAGTTTAGCCAAATAAGGAACTCTTACAGGGTCTGTTCCCCATCGGTTCAGATAAAGAATATATCATCTATATATCGGAACCAATGGGAAACAGACTCAAAGAAAGGGGCTATCTCATTATCGATGAATTTAGTTTCATAATGAGCCATATAGATGTTGGCTATCGATGGTGCTACCAAGGCCCCCATGCTGACTCCTTTTGTTTGGCGATATAAAGTACCTCCAAATGCGAATATATTCTCAGTTAAAATCAGGTGTAGACCTTCAAGGATGAATATTTTCGAACAGGGAATATTATATCTATAAACCAGATAACTGCTTCTAATGCCTCTTTTTGCGGTATATTACTATATAATGATTCTATGTCTAAGGTTACTAGGATGTCTTTATGGGGGTCAAATTGTATATTTTATATTTTTTGGATCATTTCACAAGTGTCCTTGATATAGGAATTGGTTAAGGGTATAAAGGGCCTTAAAATGTTATCTATATATTTAGATACTGCTTCTGTGGGGGTATGGGGTTGGATTTTACTTTCGTGTAAAATGTTTGATCATTGAGCATATTCTGCATGTTTATTTCATAATCCTCAGAATTTACTACAACGATCCCTCCCCCTTTGGCACAGCTTTTTACTACCACAGATTGTTTTTTTTAAATAAGAGCTTTGAGTGACCTAAATTCTTCTTTATTGATATTATATCGTGGTTTGGGAATGTAGAGTAAGGCTTGATCTAACCAATTTAGGACTACTTTTTCGAATATTTCGACTTCATGTCCTACTTTTTCTAAATTCGGAGTGAAGGTAGAAGGTAGTGATACTATGTTGTTGGTAGTCTGTAGATTATCTATGTTATCGTCATTTTCAAAAAATCTATGTGGCCTAATTTTTCTAAAAAATGAATGTATGTCTTGATATAATTCAAATCTATTTGCACTCGCACGTGGGACAAATGATAGGCCTTTTGATAGTAAGGAGATTCTTGCTTCATCTAGATCATGGGTACTCATAGTACGGCCCGCGGGCCAGGGGCGGCCCGGCAAGCCTTCCCTGGCGGCCCGCGGACCTTGCAGACATCCTACCAATGTATTTTTTTTTTCTTTAAAAGATTGTCTGCTGCAGCGCGACTCTGAGAGTCTCTGCTGCTCTGTGGGGGCCAGGGGCGGGCGATTCTCACTTAGCCAGAGTGGAGCTGCATGGGCCTAAGAGGTGGAAGACAACAAAGCCTCATTAGCATTCAAATGGCCTTTAACGACCTGTGAAGTGCTTGGGTGCGGCTGTGTGTGTGTCAGGAAGCTGTCTCACCCGGGGCTGAAACACAGGCAGGGTGAGATGACAGAGCGTGACAGAGGGAGGTCGAAGGGACAGAGACAGAGGGAGGGATGGAAAGAGATGGAGACAGAGGGAGAGAGGGAAAGGGAGGGAGAGAGCGAGAGAGAGGGGAGAGAGAGAGAGAGGGGAGAGGGAAAGGGAGGGAGAGGGACACAGAGAAAGGGAGACAGAGAAAGGGAGACAGAGGGAGGGCGGCGAAAGAGGAGGACGATGGAGGGAGTGAGGGCGACGGAGGGAGGTAGAGTGACGGAGGGAGTAAGGGTGACGGAGGGAGTGAGGGGGAGGGAGTAAGGGTGACGGAGGGAGTAAGGGTAACAGAGGGAGTGAGGGCGACAGAGGGAGTGAGGGCGACAGAGGGAGTGAGGGCGACAGAGGGAGTGAGGGCGACAGAGGGAGTGAGGGCGACAGAGGGAGTGGGGGCGACAGAGGGAGTGTGGGCGAGGGAGTGAGGGCGGGGGAGTGAGGGCGGGGAGTGAGGGCAGGAGTGAGAGGGGGAGGGAGTGGGAGGGAGAGAGAGAGACAGACAGAGGGAGGGAGACAGAGGGAGGGAGAGAGAGGGAGGGAGGGAGGGAGTGAGAGAGAGGGAGTGAGAGAGACAGTCAGACAAACAGGGAGGGAGCGAGGGAGGGAGAGAGGGATCAAGGGAGGGAGAGAGGCAGCGAGACGGAGTGAGAGGGAGAGAAGGATGGAGGGAGAGAGCGAGAGAGGGAGGGAAGGAGAGAGAGCGAGAGAGGGAGGGAAGGAGAGAGAGCGCGAGAGAGGGAGGGAGAGAGGTAGGGAGGGAGCGAGGGATGGAGAGAGCGAGGTAGCAAGGGCTGGAGAAAAAGAGGGAGCGAGAGCGAGGGAGGGAGAGAGAGGGATCGAGAGAGGGATGGAGGGAGACTGAGCGAGAGAGGGCGGGAGATAGATGTGTGTATGCCGGGTGTGGTGGCGCAGTCGAAGGTATCCGCTGCAGGGACCTGTGATCAACCTCATGGTCATAGGTTTTTTGGTTGATCTAGCCCCGCCCCCTCCCCCACTGACCCCGCCCCCACCGGTGCGGCCCTCGGAAACAAACCACAGTGTAAATTTGGCCCCCGAGAGAAAGTTTGTGAGTACCCATGATCTAGATTATGTGCCAACAGATTGAAAATAGGGGGAACATTTTAAGGATACTGTGGGCTATTCCTGAAATGAGTGACAATTGAATTTCTCCCCACTAAGGCTTTTCAAACTTCAGAAGCTACATTACTAACGTTTACTTCACCTACTCTTGCCTCGTCAGTGCTATCTAGATTGGAGACATTGAACGCATGGGGCATTGAGATCAGCCCCTTCAAAGCAACTGGTTATCCAGCTGTGTTGGCGAAACCAGACACCCTTTGAGACTGGCAGGAAGAAACCTTCTTCAATCTTAAAAAATGCCCAGGGTGGTGCCGTTGCAATTTCGAGTGAACAAAGAGTGACAGTCACCAATCCCCTAAGGAATGAATCGAATTGGCTTGCAGAAGTTTTGACTGGACCGGCCCCAGGGCACCCAGGTGCTCCAAGCCACTTTTGCTATTCCTGTGCTCGTAGAACATTAATGGCCTTCCGCAGAAATTACCGTCTCCGAATCTAATCACGTGTCTAAATGGTCATGATATCTTCACTTTGCAGGAAACTTGGGCTGAGCTCAATTGTCTGATAACAGGTTTCACTGAGCACTGGAAGCCAGCTCACTGGAAGTCAGCCACAAGTATGGTATGTCAACAAGTGGTGTATCTGTATACACCTCAGTTAAATTGCTAGGGAATACCGATCTATTGATGTTATAAGAGCGCTTGTTGTTAGGAATCAAAATTATCAATTGGAGATAACAGCATCCCCTCCTGCTGCTCAATGGTTACATCAATCCCTGTACAAGGGAAAAGAGGTCAGAACTCAATCGTTTAATACTGATCCTATGCAAATTTGTTAAGGACTTTCTCCAGGCAGATTGTGTTATAACCGGGGACTTTAACACAAACCTCTTCCAAGATCATCACAAGGACTTTGATGGGTCTCTTCCAGGGAACTTGCAGAACATCATTGAACAATCCAGATCAAGGGGTTGTTCACTAAGCACCTTAGGCAAACTCTTTGTTCTTCAACTTAATAGTATGGGCTATAAGTATTGAATGGTTGGTTTTCATAAGAAATACCACCAAACTGGACAAGAACCCATGGAAAAACTTGCTCCCACCTTGATTATACGATCTGTCATATGAATATGCTTTCTTCTGTAGAAAGCAGTATCAGACTACAGGAGTTAGCCCACGGGGACGGTGTTCGACTGGTTTACTTCCTTTCTAGCCGGCCGCCGGCAAACGGTCTGGGCGTCGCTAGACTCCGCCGTGATGCCGCCTCTGGGAGTCGGGGTCCCACAGGGCTCTATTTTGAGCCCGACCCTATTCAACATCTTTATGACCCCATTGGCGGCGTTGGCGGAGTCGTATGGCGCCCAGATCGTATCCTATGCGGACGACACCCAGCTCCTCTTCTCTTGTAAGAGAGGAGGAGACTTTGATGAGGAAAGTATCCGGGATTGCCTTGGGGCTGTTTTTCAATGGTTCCAACTGAACAGCCTCAAGTGCAATTCCGATAAGTCCGAGGTACTCTTCTTCGGGTGTGACATAGAGCCAGACTGGCAGGCCTGGTGGCCGATTACTATGTTTCCCCCGTCTTGTTCATCCCAAGTCGCCAAGAATCTGGGGGTCAAGATGGATAAGGGGCTAACATTGAAATCTCAGATCCTTGGGGTGGCGGGCACCTGCTTCGGCATCCTTAGGATGTTGCGGAGGTTCCTTCCCTTGCTGTCCGAGGAGCACAGGAAACTGACAGTGCAGGCTTTGATTGGGTCCAGGTTGGATTATGCCAACATTCTCTACCTGGGCCTACCAGAGTACTTGCTGCAGCGGCTCCAAGTGGTGCAGAACGCTGCTGCGAGAGCAATCTTTGGATTAAATAGACGGGCCAGTGCATCGGGCCTGTTGAAATCCTTGCACTGGCTTCCTATCCGGAAACGGATCGCTTTCAAGGCTTTGACTCTGGCCTATAAAGCTCTCCACGTGGTGGGAGCAAAATACCTTCAAAAGAGACTGGCTTTCTATCAACCGACCAGGTCTTTGAGGTCGGAATCTCTGTTTTTGGCGGTTGTCCCGCGCGTGAAGAGAGCGCGTTTGGGAGGCCGCTCTTTTGGATTGCTGGCGCCACAGTTGTGGAACTCTTTGCCGCTCGCTCTGCGGGGAGCTACTAGCCTACTTGCCTTTAGAAAAGGCCTAAAAACCTGGTTGCTTAGCCAGTAGTCTGTTTTTCCTGTATGTATTTTTTTTGGTATTCTTCCTTTCTTTTATCGGTGTTATGTTATTATGCTGCAGCCTTCCCTTTTCCAATAAAGCGCCGGGACACTCTTTTTGAGTAGCCGTGCGCTATACAAAAGAATAAATAACATAACATAACATAACATAACATAAACCCTAAAGAGACTAGGGCGAACATCTGTAACATGCAACAATGTCTCTAAGGGTGTTAATTAAAGGTCAATTTCAGGCAGCACAATTAATTGCTGAGAACGGAAGGAGAGAAAGAGAAAACCAGGCAGACAACATTTTTGGTAACATACAATGTACTTTAATAAATGCATGTATTTGTCATATTTAACTTCATATATTCAAACATATGGAAGGGTGACACTGCGTTACATTGAATGGCATGGAACCTGTGGAATACTGTGCACAAGTGCTAGTGAAAAATTGTAACGGCGCAAGTGACATGTGAGGAAGTATGTACAGCGACATGAAGGGGCGCAACAAAGAACAAGTTAGAGTGAGATTTACATAATTGGGATAGCCAAATAATAAATGTTAATATATATAAAAGGAGTCAAGTAGGGTATCCTTGAGGAAATAGCACTGAAATTATCGCTGTAAAAGTCGACAGCATTTCGGCCTGTAGAAGTGTTTAGGCCATCATCAGGACCAGGTTACTGTTATTTATATGGCAGTGGGGACGTATCGCAACTGACAATAATTGGTAGATTGACAGGGTCCTGGAACATATCGAGAAAGACCTGGGACGCCTCTGCTGGAAGGGACGGCTGGAAGTCCCAGGGGTTCCTGCAAGGTACAAGAAAGATCGCTCTGAATCGCGATAATCCAAAAGCTGCTGGTCGGGTTTCGTGGGAGAGAGAAGTCAGCTAGAAGAACGACGAGGCGCATCAGAAGCCGGCATTAGTCAGGCTGTGGTGAAAACTATAGTATTGCTCCAAGTATAGAGAGTGATAATCCCCCAGATCATCACCATAAACTCCAGCTTATATCTCGCCTCCGCCAGCATTATTTGTGAAGGAATACCAGCTGAGAATCTTAAGCGCCTTAATTGGAGTGACACTGTCAGTGATATCATCATGGTTTATAGTTGGAGTTGGGGCAGGTAATGGGCCTCCAATTACAGCATGGACAAGCCTCATCACCCGATTCCTCTTCAAATTTTCTCGACCAGCTTGATGGCCCAGTTCTTCTAAGCTAATTGTCGCAACAACACAGATTTAAGATATAAAGAAAGCCCATAACAGGGCCCTGAGGGTCATTTGGAAGTATCCTGGAGCAAAGGAGTTTATTGCTGTATTTAAGTTGGCACAGAATACCTAAAGGCAGGCAATTTTTTCAGAGAGGCGAAAATGTCTACAACACTTCGGGGCAACTCTCTTATGTGCAAGTAAGAATCCAGATTCCAGGAGTTATTGGGCCCTAGTGAATAGACAAATGAACATAACCTGTGGGCCGTGTTGTGTGAATATCATCAAGTCGGAATGGCCATTCTTCCACCCGAAGCATTTTTTGACAAGCAAGAAATAAGACTGTCTGTCGGACAGGGGCATTTAAAGTCTAAATGTAATTTCCACTCTCATCCTGCCCCACGATCAAGCATGCTTCCTCTCCCCAGCCATGGAAATGCTCCCCCTGACAAGTCGGCTCGTCCACGTAATATCGAAGACAAGGAAGGACGGGGCCCTCGGGCTCAGTGGCTTGCCTCAGGCCCTTTTCAAACAGAATATTCCGCTTTGGGTAGGATGGCTCTCTATGTTCTTTGATTACTGCCTGAGGAGTTCAATTAAACCAGAATCCTGGCGTCAGGCGATAATCCACCCCATTTATAAAGGGGTCCCTAGATCAGATCCGAGTTAATACAGGTCGATTGAGCTTATTGAAAATGAGGCCAAATACTAAACTAGCCAGCTCGCTGGAGGATCTACGGCTGTGGATGGAATCGAAGGGGCTTATCCCAAGGAACCAAACAGGTTTTACAGCAAAATCTGGTACATTAATCAACCTGTTAGCAATATCAGTCTTGACGGACAAGGCAACCTCTTCACACTCCTTGCTGCACTGCTGTTTTGTTGACTTCAATGTGACATTTGACTGAGTACCAAGGGGGCTTCTCTGGTCCAACATAAAGAAGTGGGGAATTTCCTCAAAACTCCTGGAGCCCAGTATCCAGTTACACTCCAACATCTGGTTTTGCATAAAACTAGGGGACGGTGGCCATCTATACAGGAAAATCACCACCTCACAGGGTGTAAAGCAAGGGTCCATGTTCACCCACATACTTTTCAATGTGTTCATTGATAACTTGTCACAATCCATCGACTCCATCAACATTCACCTCCCACCCCCAAAATTGGTGGCATACGGATCAGTAACCTGCTGTTTGCTGATGACTTTGCTCTATTTAGTTCCACAACAGTAGGGTTACAACGCCTACTAAACCATCTGCATACCTACACAACTATTAATAATCTGGAGGTAAATTTGCAAAAAACGGAGATGGTTACGTTTGGTAGTAAAATGTACCGGGGAGGTGGCTGGCTTTAAACAGCAACAAGATTGTGGTGGAACAATCATACACGTACCTGGGGGTACATATTGACGCCAGGGGCTCCTTTATCAGGCAATGTAAGGATTTGAAGCAAAGACCCTGACCCTCAGGGTGACCTTAACTAAAACACTTATAGGGCCAAGCCTTTCTTTCCGGGTGGAATTTAGGAGGGCCAACTTTTCCCCATCATTTACCTATGGTAGTGAAGTCTTACTTGGCAAGGACAGCAGTGTATTAAACAAACTCATCACATGAATATATAAATGTGTTCTCAGACTGCCAAAGTTCTCATCCACTGCCCAGATTAGGTTGAAACTGGGTCTTCCTGATCAGCCGGCGCTACGGGGAGCTAGGGCTGGCTTTCGAAGGTATTGCTATGGACTGAAATTAACTCTGGTGGGTCAAGTGCACCATCTCTTCCTCGAGGACTGTCAGCACCCTTTGAAGGTGAATGAACTTTGGGACACCAATCTGAGTCAATCAGCATTCAAATTTGGTACTAGAAAATGTCCACCTCTAGTCATACCACTCTGACAGAGCCATCCTAGCCAAGCACAAGCATGCTTGGGCAGTTAATACGCACCAGCCAGGATCCCCCATATCTTGTCTGTACACATTCTGATTATCTGAAGGCAAGATTTAAGGCCCTCAGGTTGGGGGAGTGGCCGTTCTTGAAGCAACTTGCCAACTGGTGTCACCCCAAGAAGGGAAATTCTATAGAGGCTGTGGACAGTGTGAAGAATCTCTCAAAAAATGCTGTGTGCCTCTGCCCAGCCTTGTTAAATGAGTGTAAATTTGAACAAATTGGGAGTTTATACTTGTTGACAGGCCAGTAGTGCACAAATACATACTCCAACTGACCACAAAGTGGTCAATCAAAATCGCACTTGAACTGGTAGGGGCGAAGTATGAAGTGTGAGGATACGTATATGACTTCACCGTATGGTGAGCAAGGAAGCAATTCCTTTTTGTTTAGTTACCCTCACACATCCTAGTGGTGTCATGCTTCATCATCGGGTCACCCCGATGCCTATAAGTCGAGGTGGGTTCAACCACAATGTTGGAAGCCCTTTGGAATAGTTGAAGACCAGGGGGAAGCTAAAGATAAAAAACCTCAGACAGATCCCCAGTTTCCCTTTATTCTTGGGTCTGTCCGGTTATTAAAAATCTTAAAAAACGGGTCAATGGGAGTATTATAGTCCTATGACCATGGTGCCAACATGTTTCAGTCCATATGTGGCCTTGAAGGTCCTGGACTTTCTTCAGGGCATCTACCCTGGGGGACAGTGAAGGGATTCCCTATCCTGTCAGTGAGTGAAGGGTAGAGTAGCTGCTCCTTATGTGTGTAACAGATACTTCTTCTGTCATGTGTGGTTCTCCATCCATATTGTGGAGAGTAACCATGTCTCAGGGGACCGTTCGGCCTGTTGGGTTAGCTCTGTACCGGGCCCCCAGAGGTAGAGTCAGCACAAGTTGTGCTACACCTGCGCAATAGCAGGAACCAAATCCCCTAGCTGCCCGTTGATGCAAAATCACTAATGGAATAAGGTACTATATAGCCTTAAAAGAGTCTGTGAACACATCTTGACCTAAATAGACCCTGACAACACATGGTCTCTATCACTAATTTTTCTAGCTCCTGAACAAAGCCTCCCTGACCCCCTTGGGCAAAAAATAGGGCTGAAACATGTCGACCTCTTATGGACATTTTATAGTGCGGAAGACTCCTAATCTCCCTTCCTATGCACAAAGCAATTTTAAAGAAGCTCGAACCCAGACCCATTAAAATACTTTTTTATCTGACTATACAAGCTTTTTAACCTATTTTTCCTCTACACTGTTATCCACTATCACTGATCACTATTGCACTAACCAGTGGTTTACCTCTGGGTGGAGGAAGCATGAGGACTAACCCTATGATGATGCTGTCATGTTTTTAGATAAGCGGAGAATCAAGATATACCGCCACCCCAGCCTCTGTACGTGAATGAGGGTTTTTTATCGGTACATTATACGAAAATAAACAAACCCTGGTTACTCTGGATAAGTGATCCATTCCCCAATTAAATTTTTTGGTATACAAATAAGGAAGCCAAATCGATTGCAGCTTCTTCCGTCTCCCCTCCTCCTCATTTGATATAGGGGTAGCTCTGTAGTCAAACCTCCGTCAAGAGTCCTGCCCCACCTGTTAACATACTCGGTTCCGGTCCCCGGCTTTCCGCTCCCAACACTGTGGTTGAGCCCACCCCGACTTATAGGCGTCGGGGTGACCCGATGATAAAGCATGACACCACTAAGGCGTGTGAGGGTAACTAAACAAAAAGGAATTGCTTTCTTGCTCACCATACCGTGAAGTCATACACCTATCCTCACACTTCATACTTCGCCCCTACCCATTCAAGTGCGATTTTGATTGACCACTTTGTGGTCAGTTGGAGTATTTATTCGAGGTCTAACAATTTGATGTGAGAGGTTGTACTCCGACTTCGGATCTTCTCAACCCTATAGGCACTGGAAAAAAGGTTTTCTCACAGCCTTCTCGTATACACAAGGCCATTTGTGCAGCCTTCAATTCAGACAATACCTCTCAAAATATCTAGCTGATTAAATTTGTATCAATTGCATTTAACAGGCTCAGTCATTCAGGGACTTCAATGAGGGGCTCTGCTCCCATCCCTGGTACGCTCCCACTAGGTCCACCCTGGAAATATATTCTATGACTATTGTGCTGTTTCACTGCACTGGCACTTTGCCAGTTATTTCTCTTTTTTTTTTTGTAAAATGTTTTTCTTGATTTTAGACTTCAATAATCACAGATAGTGGTCTGCATTCCAAATTGAATATAACAGTTAGTTACAACATAACAGTGCACAATGACTCAGCTAATTGTTTCAAATGAATGTCCCTCCCTTCTCGACATTTCCATCTCCACAGTTGGGGAGACACACAGTTCTCCTCTATGTGTATTCCACCCGCTCTATTTTTTATCCCATTTCTTAGGACAGCCCCTGGATTGATACACTTCTTTTTCTGCGATCATACATTTGTACATTTCCGCCGCCCAAACCTTAATCAATGGTCTTTCCGCTGCCCCCCCATTTCATTGCAATTGCTCATTTAACTATAGTGTAACCCAGGCTGGCTAGTTGCTTTTCCACTTCCGTAAGATCGGTGTCCTCCCAAATATTAAGAAGCCCCATTGGTGGTGTTAAAGTTATTTGTTTCCCTAGTGCGTCCTACATTTGCGTTGTTGCCCTGTCCCATATGGGCCGTATTTGGGGACAGTCCCACATAATGTGATAGCGCATCCTGTCTTGTTCCTATTTTAGCTAAGGTAACCCCGGTAAGGTATGTTCTCTGTAGGATTTTTAATTGGATCAATCGAAATCGATGAGTTATGGCTGCTTTCCTTGGGGACATCAGTGCAGTTTGCCAGTCATCATCTTCAATGTGTCCGATATCAGCTTGCCAGTGGTCTCAAAGAGTTCGAAAGGGATCTGGCAGGTTATTGCACAATGTACGATATGTTAGTGATATAGCTTTGTCTGGGATGGGCTCAGAAAGCAACCGGTCTTCCAGGGGAGCTGACTGCGGCACATTTCTTATGTCTGGGAGTACCACCATGAGTGCATGGCAAATCTGTAGATAGCGAAATATCTCCCCTTGCACCATTTTGTATTTCTCTAGTAGTTCACTGAATGTAAGGATTTTGGCATTTTTAACTAGATCCCCTATGGTGGACAGACCAATTGTATTGCACTTATCAAAACCTAATTGATGACACAGTAACCCCAGTCTTTGAGAGGACCACAAGGGTGTGGCCTGAGTCCGCACCCCGAACCAGCCCAGACGTTTAGTCGCCTGATGCCAAATTTCCACCATTTGAACCATAGGGCCCAGATGCCTCCCTTTCCGGATCTTCGTGTATAGGGCTCCCAGGCACCCCTCGTCCCATTTGATATCTGTCCAACCTGTATGCTGGGCCCGTCAGAGGAGGGTACAGCCAGTGATTTATTACTACTAAGTGCAATCGCCCTTTCATACCAAACTTTAGTCAATTTGTGCAACCCCATGCGAGGCGTACCCCCATTCCACAATAACGAGCGGACCTCTCCTTCAATGCTTTTAAAATTGGAGTCAGGAATCTGGTTGGGGCAACTTTAGAGGATATATAAAAATCGTGCAAGAGTCAGCATCTTAAACAGGGCGGCACGGCCCAGCAACAAACGTGGAAGTGATCTCCAATGTTTAACATCAATGTGGAGTATATTTAAGGGGACAGCCAAATTTCTGTCATAGAAGGTTTGGGGTCTGGGGTAATAAAGACCCCTAGGTAGTGGAATCCATCTAGGGCTACCTCAATCTCGCATCCCTGGGGAAGTTTGGGAACGGGCCCCTGCAGAACAAACAGCACCGATTTAGTCCAGTTGATGGCATAGCCAGCGTATTTGCTGAAATTCGTAAAAATATCCAAAAGTCTACATATTGAGGCAGAGGGGGACGATAGAGAGAGCAGAATGTCATCTACATACAATGATATCCTGTCCTAATGCCTCACTCTTATTTCAGCCCTCAAAGTACTACGTCCCGTCTCAACCAGGATGCCAGTGGTTCCAGCATCAAGGTGAAAAGTAGGGAGTTAGGTGGCAGCTTTGTCTAGTGCCTCTACTTAATGTAAATTTTTGGTATGTGCTGTTTTTGACCTTTACTTGTCCCTGTAACTCCGTATAGAGTAGTCTAATCCACCCCAGGAATTGCGGGCCAAAGCCCAGGTGTCCCAGCACCTCAAAAAGATAAGGCCATTCTATAGAGTCGAATGCCATGGAGGCATCAAGGGAGAGCACCACTGCATCTTCATCTATACAGTGTTGACGCCCCAAAACATTGTGAATGCTGCAAATATTCAGTGCTGTTGTGAGCCCCGGCATAAAGCCTGATTGGTCAGCATGGACCAATGAAGGGATTATTGACACCAGACGGGAAGCCGTGAGCTTTGCCAGAACTTTAGCCTCAACATTAATTAGGGAAATTGGCCAATAAGAGCCGCAGCTGTCAGCTGGCTTTCCGGGCTTTGGGATGACTACAACAGTAGCAGGACGTCGGTCTTCTGGCAGGATGCCTTTCTCAAAGCTTTCATTATACATGTTTTTAAGGTGGGGTGCGACTGGTCAGGCCATGGATTTAAGGAATTCGATGGGAATCCCATTAGGCCCCATTGCCTTCCCTGATTGGATACTGTGTATTGCTTTGCAAATGTCATCCTCTGTAAGATCTGCCTCCATTATGTTTCTGTCTTCCTCCGACAAGGTAGGTAGGTGCATATCTGCTAACAATTGCCGGGAGTCTTCGTTTTTGTATATATGGTTGAGGAGGTATAAACCGCCTCTAGATGGTCTGCAAATGCCTCTGCGATGTCTTGTGGATCTGAGATCTGCTCTGCCCCCAATGGAGAATGTGGGTACCCAGCGGTCCCCTTGTTCCCTCCTCTCCAGCCAAGCAAGTATTTTCCGGGCCCGTCTCCTAGTTCGTAAATCTTATGACATGTGTGCAATAGACTAGCCCGAGTTCTCTCTTGCGCCATAGTTTTATATTCCATTTGCTTGACTGTTAAGTGGTGTGTGGTGGCCTTACTGGGTGAGGAATTGTTTTGTGCCGCCAGCTGCTGGAGTTCACTCTCCAGTTGTGATAGCCGCTGGTTTTGTTTTCATATATAGCCCAACTTTAGGGCCAGTGCCTGCCTTTTATGATGATAGCTAAGCTCGAGCCATACTGTGGAATGATCTGAAATACCTCGTGGCAGCCCACGTGGATATCTAAAATGGCCTATATCTGCCAGATGTGTAAGGAAATAGTCTATGCGGGACATGCTTTTGTGTGCGTTGAAATAGTAAGTATAATATGTCATGTCTGGTTGTTGAGATCGCCACACGTCTGTTAGTCCCATGGCCGAGTAAATTCCTCCTTCTGAGTGTTAGGGCCTGTTTGGGGCCTTGGGGGATGCCAATCTATGCGGTCAGCCACGGCCATATTAAAATCCCCTCCCAGCATTAAAGTGCCTATGAGATGTACCAGAACTTTTACCAGGTCACTAAGTGCCTCCTTACCCAGCTCCGGGAGAAGATGCACTGAGACCACATTAAGCGTTTTCCCTTCCCAACTGGCCGCCACAACTGCAAACCGCCTTTGAGGATCTGCCCATGTGCAGGTGGGAGTAAGTGCAAGGCTTCTCTGAACTAGGATACCGGTGCCCCTTGAACCTGGGGTAAACCCCGCGTGGACCAGGAGTTTGTAACCCTACCTATTGAGGGCCTTACAGTTATTACCCACCAATTGTGTTTCCTGCACCAGGACTAAGTCTGGAGCTTGTCCCTTAAGATACTGTAGCACCACTCCTCGCTTTATTTTGTCCCCCAGCCTGTTTATATTCCACGTTAAAATAGATAATGATGTTTCTACTGTACTTCCCATCGTAAGTTATGATGAGAGATTTGCAGGGAGCATGCAAGATCCACTGGGGGGGGGGGGCAATTGTTAAACTCAACAGCACTGCAACCAATTTTATGGGCATGAAATGACATTTGAGCATGTAACTCCCAGGAACCACAAAATCGCATACCATGCACTCAAAAAAAGGACAAGACTGCCGAAGCCTGATATTTAACATTGTGCGATCTGAGAACGAACAAATAAACAAACTCTGAAAACTCGCTTCCCACCTGCTCCTCCCCAACAAGGCAGAGTGCCTGTCGCCCTCCCTGCCACTTCAGGTACTTGGTTTACAGCCTTCCCCCCTGCCGTATATTAACACCTTGGCTGCTAATGGTTTTCCCCTCCTGTGCTGATCTTTGGAGAGCTCCATTGTTCATGACGAGCTCAGCTCGTCATAAGCACAGCTCCACTGTGCCTCATGACGAGCTGAGCTCGTCATGAGCAGCGAAGGGGTTAAGGATGGTTGCATGGTATACAAACTATCGGGGATAGGTCCCGACCCCTTCTTCCGCCTTCAGCCCTGATGTGCCACACAACAGGCTTCCCAGCCCTGAATTATTATAATCAGGTCAACAGTGCCTGCCATGATTTGGTGGAGATTACCCCGTTACCTTCTGCCACAGTCCTATCCCAGAGTCACTATTCGGAGCAAAGTTAGTTCATACTAGCACCACAAGCACCTTCTTCCTTAGCTACATGATGTTGAGTCTGTCTCTTTCTGGACAAGTTTACCTCTTTATCTGGTGTTGCTGTCCGGTTTGCTAACTCGGGGTCCTCCGTTTCAGTCTTTATTTGGTTTCTCCACCCGGCGCCAACCCTCCAACCCACCAGCCAATCTCAAGCCCCTCGGATTCAACACAGAGTTTCGCTGAGAAGAGCATGGCATACTTCATCTCTTTATCGCGCAATGCCATGAAATTGTGTCGTTGAGCTTGAACTTTGGTAGTAAAGTCTGGGAAAAAGGTGACCATACTGTCATCCAATTTAATCGGTGGGTTAACCTGTGCAGTCTGAAGTATAACATCACGGTAGCTAAAGTTGAAGACTTGTGCTATGATTGGCCTTGCGGGGGGGTCCTGGTTTAGGCCCCCCCCCAGGGACCCGATGGGGACGTTCAATGAAGATATAGCTTGACAATCTTAACGATTGGAGTTGTTTCAGAATTAAGTCCTCAACAAATAGGTCCACTGCAGGACCCTTCACCTGCTCCAGAACTCCCAGGATTCGTAAATTGTTCCTGCGCGCCTTGCCTTCGTATTCATCGAGCAGCCCCTCCATTCTAGTCTGTTGATCCTTCAACTGGCACACTTGCTGTTTTAGCAGGGCTAAACTGTGATGAGATCCTCCACCTCCTTCACTCTGGAATCCATTTTCCTAAAGTCGGATATTATGAGGGAGACCTCAATGTTCACAGAGTCAATCTGAGTCTCCAGGGAGGTCCGCACTTCCGTAATGGCCTCCATGATATCCTGAAGTGTCAAGTCTTGCTTGGGTGTCTGGTGTTGCTGACTCCCTGACCCCACTTGAGATGCAGTGTTCTCATCACCGCCAGCCTTTGACCAGGCCAGCTTGCTCTGTGCAGTTGTCTTATTTCCTTTTCCGCTTGCCATGGTTACCCTGTGCTGATCACTGTATTCCGGAGCTTCCAGAGAGCCGTCCCAGTACACGCCGCTGCCTGGTCAGGGGAATCCACCGTCCCCTGCCGGCCTGTCGGGTTTCCTGGTCAACCGACCGCTCTGCAGTTTGGGGGAGGGAACAGGATGAGGCGCAGAACAGAGCAGTTGCACCCCAGGTGATAGTCGAAAGGTGTAGAGCCTGTCTTTAGGCTTATATTGTCGCAGTTAAAATTTACTGCACTTTCTTGCCCCATATTTCATTTTGCCTGGGGGTAGTTCAAGATGTTTGACTGGAAGACACCGAGGCCGCGCACCAGATGTGAGGCACAACCTCCAAAAGTCCCCCCCCCCAGCGCAATGGGGCAGCACACTCCTCCGCTGTCCGTTGCGTTTGCCAGGTCTCAGGGCCATAAGGAGGCACGCTGCTCTTCCCCCAAGCCCGTCTGCACCCTCACACGAACAAACAGCTTACTGCTTCATTCCAGGGCAGAGAGCGGCCATTACTGGTATTCCCTTTCACACAGCCCTGCGGCCCACAAGCCCCCTGAAGCCGGGGCCTCAGGTAGAAACACGGACAGCTTGCCGTTGCTGCGTCTGACGTCTGGGTCCCTGACTCCTGCAGGCGCTCGACGGGACCAGCAGGACGCTGAGGGTCTATTTTGTTGCCTCCGCAGAAGGTCAAACTGCCAGTAGCTCCTTTACGCCTCCACCACTCTAAATGGTGGAGCGAGGGTGCGCCGCCATTTGCTTACACGGAGCTCCAGCCGCACTGGAGGGGCTCCGCCGGAGCTCAATTTATCCACACAGAATTTGCCCAAAGTCAGCTCCCTGGGATGTCGGGCCGGGACACCCCTTCGCCAGGGGGTAGATTCAGGATTTGTGCCGGATGTCTGAAGGATAAACGGCGAGGGCTGCGCAGCCGCTTTAAAGTGCGTCCATGTCCATTGGCTGCTAGCCACGCCCCCCGTTATTTCTCTTTTTGAAGTAATGCTGGTATTTAAACAGTCATTGCATTTTTTTTCACTGTAGTGTGATATTACCTTGATGATGACTGTTTTTATGAATAATTTGCTGCTACTCCATCTGTATCAGTCCCTGTGGGACATCGCTCACTAGTACATCAATGAGGTGGATCTCTTCACAACATTTTAAGAGGCGTTTGCGCTAAGCTGACTTGACTGCACTTTTTTACTTAATGTATTGATGACCTTACTTTCCTCATTAGGTGCTTCCTTGCACCAGCACTTTGATCTTTCAAGTTAAAGTGATATGCCAAATGATTTTAGTGTGATATAATGCAGATGATGATCATTTTAAGCAACAATCTGCCTCTATATCCAATGAACTAGCTCTTACGAGATGTCTTTTCTCAGTATATCAGTGATGTGTGCTTCTCCAGAAACTTTGTATGGCCTCTGTGCTTGGCAAATTTGAACAATTGCATGTTTTATTTACTGTATTAATGTCTCTATCGCCTTTATTAGGTTCTCCTTTTTCTAGTGCTTTGCTCCTCAGTGACCTCTGACCCTGGTCAGGGCCGGTCGCTCCACGCACCGCACGGCTCCCCTCAGGTGTGCCCAGCCTTTCACAGCTGATTCCCCGAGTTTGCCTCTGCCCCCTGCTGATAAGTATTCCAGTGCTTAACTGTATTTGTGCCCTGTAATTTTATCCTGTGCCTGCTATTTCTGACTGTGTTTTTTATTCTGTGCCACTGCTTATTGACTATGTTTTTGTCCTTCGCCGCCCGTCCTCGGGACCGTTTTTCCTGCTCTTTGCTCCCCCCCGCTCCCCGCCGCTGCTCCCCTGCGGCCCGCCCCTTTCTCTTCTGTACCCTCTCCCCTTCCCACTTGCCGCCTTGCTCCCGCCTCCCAGCTGCTCCTCCCTCTCTTGGATACTTAGTGAGTGACCGCGCGGTGGTGAACAGTGACCTCTGACCCTGGTCAGGGCCGGTCGCTCCACGCACCGCACGGCTCCCCGCAGGTGTGCTCAGCCTTTCACCGCTGCTGCCGCGAGTTCGCCTCTGCCCCCGGATGATAAGTATTTCAGTGCTTAACTGTATTTGTGCCCTGTAATTTTATCCTGTGCCTGTTATTTCTGACTGTGTTTTTTATTCTGTGTCACTGCTTATTGACTGTGTTTTTGTCCTTCGCCGCCCGTTCTTGGGACTGTTTTTCCTGCTCTTCGCTCCCCCCGCTCCCCGCCGTTGCTCCCCTGCGGCCCCACCCCTTTCTCTTCTGTACCCTCTCCCCTTCCCACTTGCCGCCCCGCTCCCGCCTCCCAGCTGCTCCTCCCTCCCTCTTCGCCATTTATGACGGAGTCCACGAGAAGGAGCAGCGGTCACGTGCAGCGGGCGCGCCAAAGGCAAGCCCGTCTACTCCCGTCCACGCCTGGACCGCGCCCAGCGCCAGAACCCCTGGAACTCGCCAGACCCAGACCAACCAACTGAGATACGACACTGCCAACCTCAACGCTCTCAACACCGGACGACCACCCGCCTGCTATCAAGCCACCCCCAAGCGCACCCACGGACCCTTCACCTGTCAAGCCTGCAGATTCACCTGCCTCCATAACCGCTCCGCGCCCACCAAACCCAGCAGCAACAACCACCTCAAGTGCATCCTCCTCAACACCCGCTCCGTACACAAGCATGCCATCCACCTCTGAGACCTCCTCGACACAATGACACCTGACGTCGCCTTCCTCACGGAAACCTGGATGAACACCTCCTCAGCCCCCGACATCGCGATAGCCATCCCGGACGGCTACAAAATCACCCGGAGGGACCGCATCAACAAAACAGGAGGAGGAATCGCCATCATCTACAAGAACACCATCAACGTCACGACCAACACCGAAGACACCATACCCACTGCCGAACACCTACACTTCCAGATCCACACCGACCCCCAGACCACCCTCAGAGGAACACTCATCTACAGACCCCCAGGCCCGCGCGCACAATTCAGCGAAACCATCACCGACCTCATCAGCCCGCACGCCCTAGCCTCACCAGACTACATCCTCCTCGGAGACCTGAACTTTCACCTAGAAAACAACAACGACAACGCCACCACCACACTGCTCGACAACCTCGCCAGCCCCGGACTCAAGCAACTAGTGGACTCCCCCACTCACCTCGCCGGCCACACCCTTGACGCCATCTTCTCAGCCAGCAATCTCTTCACTTTCGACCACGCCACAGGACTGCACTGGACCGACCACAGCTGCGTACACTTCACATTCAAGAGAACCACATCTCACTACCACACGCATTGGATCCCCCACAGACGATGGAGCAAAATCACCACGGACCAGCTTACCACATCACTGAGCCAGATCCCACCTGCCGACACCAACACACCCGACGCCAACATCGCAGCACTCAACCTCGCACACTGGATCACCAACTGTGCCGACGATCTCGCCCCACTACAAAACACCCCCAGCAAGACCACCACCAGAAAACCCTCAGGGTTCACAGACGCCCTCAAAGCCGCAAAGAAATCCTGCTGCACCCTCGAAAAGACCTGGCGCAAGGAACGGACATCGGAGAACATGACAGCCCTCAAAACCGCCACCCGCGAATACCACCAGCAGATCCGGAACACCAAGAGGAGTTCGCTCAAGGAACGACTAGACAACAACACCCACAACAGCAAGGAACTCTTCAACATCATCAAAGAGTTTTCGAACCCTGACGCCAGCAACAACGACATCACCCCTTCGCAAGACCTCTGTAACTCCCTCGCCACGTTCTTCCACCGCAAGATCACAGACATACACAACAGCTTCGGACCCAAATCTCCACCCCCGGACACCAGCCCAACGACCCCCACCACCACCATCAACTCCTGGACCCCCATCAGCAGTAAAGACACCATCCACATTATGAACACCATCCACTCCGGCTCCCCCGCAGACCGTGCCCTCATCACATCTTCAACAAAGCCGACACCACCATCGCACCCCACATACGGAACGTCATTAACAGCTCCTTCATGTCAGCCACCTTCCCAGAAAGCTGGAAGCCCGCTGAGATCAACGCCCTCCTGAAAAAACTCACCGCAGACCCCCGGGACCTCAAGAACTTCTGGCCCATCTCGCTTCTCGCCTTCCCTGCCAAAGTCATCGAGAAGACCGTCAACAAACAACCGACCGCCTTCCTCGAGGACAACAACCTGCTCGACCCCTCCCAGTCCGGATTCCGAGCAAATCACAGCACCGCGACCGCCCTCATCGCAGCCACTGACGACATCAGAACCTTGATGGACAACGGAGAAACAGCCGCCCTAATCCTCCTGGACCTCTCTGCAGCCTTTGACACCGTATGCCACCGCAACCTAGTACACTGCCTCAACAACACGGGCATCCAGGGGAAGGCTCTGGAATGGATCACCTCGTTCCTCACCGGCAGAACTCAGAGAGTCCGCCTTCCCCCCTTCTGATCCTCGGCAACCGAAATCATCTGCGGCGTACCCCAAGGATCCTCTCTCAGCCCAACACTCTTCAACATCTACATGAGCCCCCTCGCCACCATCGCAAGAAAACACAACATCAACATCATCTCCTACGCCGACGACACCCAGCTGATACTCTCCCTTACCAAGGACCCAGCCATCGCCAAATCAAACTTCCAGGAAGGAATGAGGGAGGTAGCTGACTGAATGAAGCACAGCCGCCTCAAACTCAACTCGGACAAGACTGAGGTCCTCATCCTCGGACAATCCCCCTCAGCAAGGGACAACTCCTAGTGGCCCTCGGCACTGGGCACCGCACCGACACCCACAGACCACGCATGCAACCTGGGTTTCATCCTGGATTCGTCGCTCACAATGACCAAACAAGCCAACGTCGTCCCTTCCTCATGCTTCAACACCCTGCGCATGCTCCGGAAGATCTTCCGATGGATCCCCACCGAAACCAGAAGAACAGTCACCCAGGCCCTTGTCACCAGCCGACTGGACTATGGGAACGCCCTCTACGCTGGAACAACCACCAAACTCCAGAACCGTCTCCAGCGAATACAAAATGCCTCCGCACGACTCATCCTTAACATCCCCCGCCACAGCCACATATCAACCCACCTGAGAGATCTCCACTGGCTCCCCGTCAGCAAAAGGATCACGTTCAGACTGCACACCCACGCACACAAAGCAGTCCACAACCTGGGCCCGGAATGCCTCAACAGCCGACTTATGTTCTACACCCCCGCCCGCCAGCTCCGCTCAGCCAACCTCGCTCTCGCCACCATCCCACGGATCCGCAGAACCACCACCAGAGGAAGATCGTTCTCCTACCTGGCAGCAAAGACCTGGAATTCCCTCCCCACCCACCTACGACTGACCCAGGACCACCTCAGCTTCAGGAGGCGCCTTAAGACCTGGTTCTTCGAGCAGTAGCAACACCCCTCACCCCCAGCGCCTTGAGACCCTAACGGGTGAGTAGTGCGCTTTACAAATTTTATCAGTGATTGATTGATATAAGTGATGCGGCATAGTAATAATCGTCCTAGCTGTATTGTACTTTTTTAAATCGGTGTGTTCTTCCTTCATGCCAAGAGTTTCTCTTATTTTGCATGTTTCGTGCTTTTATTTTTGAAAAATGGTAATGGTTTTAATCAACCATACACAATAAAGATATTTACTGACATGGATTTGTGAATGGAGGGCACTTATATTGTTGTGCCAGGAGGCCTACTTTCTGTCCTTGTCTGGCTCTAATATGGCTTGGTTTTAGCTGTCTGACCTAAAAGTGCCTATACTGCATGTGAGTGCCATAATAAATAAACAGTGTCTTGTATGGATTCACCCCATATCCAATGAAGTATGCGGTTGTATTGTGAATGTGGAAAGTTAAAGTAAATGTTGGATTTTTGTCTCAGTTATCTACTTTGCAGACGTTCGTTGAAGGAGTTCTCCAGATCGCAGCATTGAGAAGCTAAGTGATTTTTTAGTTTTCCACTTTGATCTAACACACACACACACCCTCTCTCTCTCTTTTATAAGAATACTTCTGCTGCTACAAAGGACACAGTGTTTCAGAAGGAAGCTTTTAGATAGTCCAAAGAGATTGTTTCCCAGTGGATGACTGCTGCCCAGGCCCTACCTTGAGTGACAAAGGACAACTCTGGGGTAGGATCAGATACTGAGACCGCATCAGAGGGAGTAAAACGTGGAGCAGAATCTGAAAGTGATTTTTCAGACGGCGGAGTTCAATTTGATGATTTGTCTTCCAGTGCGTTTGAGGAACATGGTCATGGTAGTCGTGATATCTGTTTGCAAGCACAATCTGTGCAGTGGAGAAACAGTAGAAGGGTAGCTGAATCCAGAAAACAGGAACCAGCAGCAGCAAGCACAGACCAAGTTCTCCCTTGGTAGCTCTCCAAATTTCCCCATTCACTGCACACTGGATGTAAAGTCAATACAGAAGGTTTTTACCCGTGGATACATCTATCTCTTGCTGATTGTTGACTTCCTTGAGAAAATTGTGCACCAAACAAATTTGTGTGCTAGACAATTTCTGAGGGAGCATGGAGGCACTCTTAGGCCTCATTGTAGGGCACACTGGTTTACATGCACATCACTTGGGGAGTTGAAAAAATGTCTACCATATGCTCAACATAGTGATATTGCACAAACTAAGGGGTATATTTACTAAAAAAATATGCAGGGTGGCACTGCAAGCCATCTTGCTGCCCTGAGCTGCGTATTTAGTAAAATACAGGGATGCTTCGTCTTTACAGCAATACGACGCATCCCTGTGCTTTTTCTACGCTGGCGCACAATTGGCTGCCTTGTGCCAACGCAGACACCCTTGCACCATTGTGCCTGCACTGCAGGAATGATAGTTTATGTACACCTTCCTGCACAAAAACAATAATTGTTGGTGTTTTCCTTCTTCTGTGTGTGGTGCTGAATGCAGCTCACATAGAAAGAGCAAACAACAAATAGACAGAAAGGTATTTCTCCTCGGTTGTACCGCTTTCATGCCTCTCCTGGGGAGGCGTTAGAATCTAACGCATTCCCAGGTTTACGAAGACTTGTAAATCTGGGAATGCGTCAGATTCCATGGATGTTGCGTGGGAAGACACACCTATGGAACTCCCCTTTCTCGCATAGTAATACGTCCAAAGGGGCCATATTAACAAGGCTATCAAAAGCCTGGTGGCTTTACATAGCCTTGTAAATATGGGCCGGACCACAAAAGTGATGCTCCAGTGGTATAAAAGTGCAGCTGGGGCATTGTAAATATGCCTATAAGTGTACAGCCCTACCTATCTTCTAGCATGGTTTGGACACTACCTAACTACCCGCCGGTCATGACCAGTGATAGGTTTCTTATATTGCAGAGCACACTGCAGTTTAATGATAATTCCGAGGCATTGCTCCGGGACATTCCAGACTATGACAGGTTGTTCAAAATTTGGCCTGCCATGGAAAATTTGTGTGTCAAGTTTCCAGAGATTTATACTCCTGGAAAGAATATAGACATTGATGAGTCCTTAATCCTGTATACAAAGGGACTGTTCTTCAGGCAATACTTACCAAGCAAAAGAGTTTATTATGGCATCAAGATGCACATGTGGGAGAGCTGTACTGGTTATGTACTGAGAATATATACAGGAATGAACTCCGCTTTAAATCCTGTAGGTTGCCCTTCCATGCTAGGAATCACTTCAAAGATTGTATGGGAGCTTGTCCAATCACGCCTTCATAAAGGTTATAACCTGTATGTTGACAACCTTTATACAGGAGTTGAGTTGTTCAGTGAGCTATATAAAGCTGGCACTGTGGAATGTGGTACACTTTTATTTTGCCGCAAAGGATTCTTGCAGGAGCTTGTTTGTCAAAATCTCCCAAAAAGACAGAGCAATGCTTTGCACTCCAAGGAACTACTTGCATTCAAATTCTTAGATAGGCGGGATGTATACATGCTCACAAAAATCCAGGATGAGAGCACTTCCTGGTCACAGTTTGAGGTCAATTGGCAGAAGTTCACAAGCCCAACTGTTTACTTGATTACAACAAGTACATGGGTGTAGTGGATAGGAAGAACAAGATCCTTCAGATATATAAAGCGACCCATTAAACTTGCATATGGAATAAAAAGTTGTTTAGCCACCTGATCCCGTTGCCATCTTTAAATATATATGTAGTTTACCTTCAGACCACCTATGGAAACCAATGTCTTTCTTTGACTTCCAGTTGGCCATCGTTGAAAGTCTTATTGCTGTAGAAGCAGCAGCCTCTACTTCATCTGCTGTTGAGGAAATGTCAAAACTGCAGGATTGGCCTTTGTCAACCGCTTCCTGCAACAGTGAGAAAGACTCAAGCAAAGAAATAGTCAGGAGAGTGTGCATTACTGTCTCCTGTGCCCATCTTTGCCAGGCCTATGATTTCCCACTTGCTTCACTTTGACCATAAGAAAATTGAAGTTTTGGTAAACTGACAGAAGTGGAGCTGCCCTAGTGATAGTATATTTATTTATTTATAAGTTTTGTATAGCACGAACATGACCCAAGTGGGTATCAGAGCGCTCTACATAAGTTGAGGGAGAAATAGGCACACAGCTCAAATAGACAATGCAAGGTACAAGTAGGACAATGTGCAACAAGAGCAAAAATTACATAATGGCGGGAAATAGGGAGAAGGCTATGGTAGCCAGAAGATAAGGACAATAACCATCAAGAACTAAAGGGACATTATGGCAGGCAACAATAGGTTGCCACAGATGACAGGTAACATTTAGGATATCCAAAAAGTCGCGAGGTAAGGGAAGCAAAGTTTCTAGATCAGTGCATTGTTCATTAGTAGAGCTTTAACTTCCCTTTTGAAGGTAAAAGTGGATGGAATAAGCCTTGTCTCCACTGGCAGGGCGTTCCAGATTCTCGGGGCGGTGCCCGAGAATGTACGATTGTAGGTTTTAAGCTTATTGAATTTCTTTCGCTTGAGCAGCAAGGTGCCGGTGCTCCTTGTGTGCCAGGAGCGGCCTGTACATGGATACATACCTTCCATAGGCCACTACTTTATTAGGCCAGCAGTCATTCACATCTTGGTCTTCTTTATGGCCTGCTTGATACCTTCATCTGCCATCAGAATGTGGTAGATGTTCTGTTCGCTGTATAACAAGTGCATTACAGTCACAGCACTGCACATAACAATGAACGGAACATGCACTACGCTGTCAATGTGTACCCTGTGTGGCAAAACCTAAAGCTCTTAGATGTTTTTGAAGTGCTCTATAGGAAACTTAGATAGTCTTCCTCAGCATGGTTATCTTAGTTTCAAAGGTAGCCATCCTCACAAAGTTTGAGAAATGTAGGCCTAGTCCCGAAGGCATCATCGGACACCCCACAACTTACATCTACAAACTGAAAGGAGTTGGATTTAGCACAGCGAGTGCGATAAAGGTACATGAAAGACACACCTTCCTGGGCCTCAGGTGGCTGCCACAGTAGGTGTTACTGAATGTTCACTCTGCATATACGTTGTATTAGTCAGAACAGGTAGGAAAAGCATAGCCTAGGAATGCTGTCATAGATATATCACATAGGTAGAAGGCAGGTAATTAAGGTACGAGAGACACACAGAACATGAATACAGCACTACACACATGGGTCATATTAGTGGTCTGCTTGCAGTGTTCATCCTCCGTCAAAAAATTGTAGTTATTCTGTTTGCTTTTTACCAAGTGCTTTACAGTTATAGCACTGCACATAACACAGGATGGGACAAACACATCAGAGCACTCTGTTGTTCAAAGTGCAATTTTTTTTAAAACAGTCACCTGGGGAGTGTGGGGGGTCCAAGGTGGTGTGACTTATATGAATGTCACAAGGTTTTCCTATCCAGTAGCCCTTGAAAACCTCAAACTTTGGTTAGAAAACACATTTTACACACTTTTCTGATGAAAAGTTCTGGAATCTGTCGGGATTCAAATGTTTTTCAAGAAGCGTTTTGTGTGTACGAATGGTTTTTGAACCACTTGTACACACAAGGCTCTGTTCACCATTTGTACGATCTCAGATGCCAGCATAGGCTTGATACATGTGCATTAGAAAATTAGCCCCTGACCCGGTGAGCGGGATTCCTATACAGCAATAAGAGACACTTGGAACTAAGCCATATTGATCTAATGGAAAAAGCTACATTTATACACATGTCTTGAATAGATGTCAAGAACTTTCCATTGAATATAGATACTTTGGAGACTAAGAAAAATATATGATTTATGTGATGTGGTAGTTAGGCATTACCAACGCTGCTCTAAAGAAGTCTCTTGTAAAGAAGCGAAACGCGTTGGCTACATTGAAAAACTGCCAATTTTGAAGAAGACTTGAATAAAGAATTTCTTAAAAATAAAAAAAAAAATTGAATAAAGTTTGTGCATCCCAGGACTCAGTGTACACTTTATGTTTATGGATCCAAATATTTACTACCACCCAGCATCCCCATGTCTCCTCATAAAAAATGGTACCCCATGTGTGTGGGTGAGCTATGAGCTTCAGACATACAAGGCCTAAAATACTTTTTGGAGGGCTGATTATAGAGGACTTTCGTTAGAACCCACCTCACTTGGTATGGTCGCGCACTGAAGATGGTATGTTACAGTGTAGTTCGGGAGTGGCTTCGCTTGGCCGGGGCCTTCCTCTGTATTTCCTTGTGATTTTGTTTCTCACTGTGAGGGATGAGCTGCAAATGCTGGGGGAGGGTATATTGACAGTGCATTGGGGTGGGGGGTTTATTACTTGTCTTTTGTTGGTATTACATGTTGCCTTATAATTTGTAAAGCATAAACCTCAATGCTTTTATTTTATTGTGTATGTGGCAGATGTTCTCTTGGTTTCATGGCTATGCAGAATATTTGTGGCTTGACACAATAACATTTGTTTAAAAAATATATATTTTTGGAGGGATAAGTGATAGCGGTAGCTGAGTTATTTAGGCCTGAGGAAAATGTGTTTTTTAGCCAAAGTTTGAGGTTTGAAAGGGCTTCTAAGTTAGAAAACTTCAGGAGAGCCAGGCAAGTCACACCCCCCTAAAACATTCCCCAGGGTGTTCAGTTTTCATACATTTTCAGGTTTGGTAGGTTTCCCTGGGTGCCCTTTGAAGTACGACCCATAAAATCCCCAGCTAACCAAATTGCCAAAAAGGGTAGGTTTTCATGTGTCTATGATGCGTTTTGTGGCCTTTTCTTTTGTTGCCACTAGGATAACCAATAGAAGTGGGATGTACTGGGAGACACATGGGAAGCAGGATCCCCGCAAATCTGAAACTTTCCGTCTCAGGTATGTGAGTAGAATGCATGGTTTTAGCCAAAGTTTGATGTTTGTAAAGGCTTTTAGGTAAGAACACTTGAGAGAACCACACAAGTCACACAACCCTGGACACCTTCGGGCGTCTGGTGTTCAGTAATGTGCAGGTTTAGTAGGTTTCCCTAGGTGCCGGTTGAGCTGGGCCAAAATCCCAGGTACCCACGTTGCAAAAAAAAAAAGGATTGGTTTGAGTCGAAAAATTTGATGTGCCAATGTTTAGTTTTGGGCCCTTTCCTGTTGTGGGCTCCTGGACCTCTCACACAAGTGAGATACCATTTTATTTGGAGACTTGTTGGAACGCTGGATGGTAGGACATTTGTGTCTTTTCCTTTCATAAATAAGGAAATGTGTGTTTTTAGCCAAGGTTTGAGATTTGCAAGTGTTTCTGAGTAAGAAAACCTTGTGAGATCCACACAAGGCACACTGCCCTGGACTCCCTCCGAAATGTGAAAAATTGGTAGGTTTTCTAGGGTGAAGACTGAGCTATGGCCCAAAATACAGTTATCCAAAATGCAAAGAAATGGTTGGTTCTGAGTGGAAAATATGGATGTGTCTATGTTGCCTTTTGTGCTGTGTGCTATTGCAGGTGCTAGACCCACCCACACACGTGGGGCATCATTTTTTTCGGGATAAGTGTAGGAACGATGGATAATACGAAATTTGGCAGATACACTATACTAACAACCTATAAATGAACACATTCATTTGCAGGAGCACTTCACTAACAAACGTAGCCCCTTTGGCTTTGTACCATCTCCTGGTTGCGTTTTGTGATACCATCTGGCTGTTCAGCAGATTCTTCTGGGTCAGTTGAGAGAACATTCATGCATGCACAGACAAAAAAGCCTCACAATATCGCCATGTTACCACTTGAGTATTTTATTGTGGAACTGGGGTTGTTTCCATAACATCAAATACCCTCCATGGGAGAGGGATATTGCACACAAATATCATAAAAGCACTACATAATACTCTCACTGGAAACTATTTCTCTACATTAGATATGACTTGGTAGACTAAAGGTGATGCAAGGTTATAAGACATAATACCATACACAGCTGCAGACTGACACAAACACCATTCAGAACAAGAGAGAGGACTGTGAGGTGCTTCTCGGCCAGCAACAAGACTCTTCCTTTCCATAGGTGGCAAGATACATGGATGCATGCAAAAGTGTTAAAGCATACTTCACAGCTGCCAATGTGATCTGGTGGTTTACAACACTCAGGCTTGGTTGATGGCTACGCTCAGCTCCTGCAGTGGGGAGCCTGAAGCTGGAGCAGTGCAGAGAAGCGTTCTTCCGTTTCAAAACGTCTTGGTCGGCGTTTTTTTGTTCGCATAATATATATTGTTTTAACAGTTAAACAAATAATTTAAGCATTAGATACATTTTATCAGCCTGACATGGTAACCGTGTTGCACTATTTCTCCTTCTTCTGTGTCTTTGTTCATTTGTGTTTTGACAAATTCCATTATACAATCACACTCTCATTCAGACATGCTATTCCAGATGCTACAGTCAGGCATTATTTTACCTCACAAATGTGGCTGATGACTGTCTTCGGTGACTACTGATTGTAGACTGGCATGCATATGACAGCATTTCAGAAACAATAAGGCCACTAAAACTGACATTTCTGGGTAAAGTTACAATATAACATTGGTCAACTGCGCTTCACAAAGTTTGCATCCTTTTGGAGCTAGTGTAGACCATTTCTAGATATGTACCGTACCTCGTGAAATTCAGTGTTATATTCTTTTAGGGAGCTTGAAATGAAGATTAGTTTTGCAACTAAACCCTTTTCCTCATTTTAGGATGATTCACATGCGCTATCTAGACTATCTTCCATGCTCCACAATGAAATAAACTAAGAGTGTCACTTCCTTGATTGATAAACTTATTTGTATTTGGCTCAAAATTTTAATTTTGGCTCAGCCACTAATAAGTAATTAACATTTTGAACAAGACAAAGAGAAACTGAAATGCTTAAATTGCCATATAAGTTAGCAACAGGTTCTGGCACACTGGGTCAGTTGCTTTACTTGTTAATTCACATTGTTTTATTTCAATTACTAAAATCTGGAAATCCGTCCTAATGAACTTAGTTAAAATATTGATTTTTTTTCACATTTGTAAGTCCGCTACCAGTTCTAAGTTGGCAGTTGTTGCAAGGAAGTGATGAATATTTCTATTATGTATTCAATGTCACCATCTGCCTTTCTGTATATTTTAACTCTATGTAGATTTTAGGCCATGAAAGTCACAATAAACATGCTGATTAATAATACCAATAACGTGAAGAGGCACCATAGTCCCAGACCTGCCCCCATGTATATCAAGCAGAAGCGCCCATTGCTCCTAACTCCGTCTTTTATTGGCACTTCAACTAGCTTGCGGAACTCAGTGGCAGTCCACATAAGAACGTATTAACCCTCCCTTCTTTTGTTCAGGAAATTTCACATAGACTCCTTTTTTCTGTTTTTTTTTAAAACTTGGACCGGAGTCCAGGAAATTTCGATAATGCCTTTCTAACATCTCATACATCCCTTTGTTCTTTAAGGTCAGATATATTTCTAACGGTTCACTGTAAAGCACTCTAACATCATTTGGTGGAGCTGTGCTATAATAAAAGTTAAATTTCAAAATACTGTGGCATGTCTAATCACTATTTACAAATACATCAATATTCAGTGTTCGGGATCTGAAACTAGATGCTGAAATACTACATAAGCTGTGCACTTTCATAGATAAAACCATTTAATCACTAACACTAACATTCTATACTTGGCAGACAAAGATGGCTCATTGACTTTTCTTAAGAATTGTCTTCCTTTATGTTCCTAAGTTAAAATCAACAGCATTTTGAGGGGGTGTTCATTGGTTTGTGAAAGTAGCTGTATACTTACTCATTAGTGGCTCATTATATGTAACCGGAGATGTGTGACTTCATAGTATGGACAAGGTAATTGGGCACCATCCAGATCAATGCATACCAATATGCATGGTTTGTCTTACGATTAGTTTATTTATTCTATGTGGAGCTGGTAGCTTGATAGAATGCTATTGCAAAGAATATTTTTAACAATTCAGTTGTTATTGTATGTGTGAATGTATGCGTGCAAGACATACTCGAAGGGTATGATTGTTGCCATATTAGTTCGATCTAAACATGAAAAAGTACAGGGGTTTATTCCTTTAATTGGACCTCTTGTTATAATCTTTTAAAGTCTCACAGCCTTCTTATAAAGTGATCTGTGCAACTTCAAAAGCTTATCCATTGCACCATCTTGGCCCATTATTTGTCGAACTGATGTGTGTGCATTCACTGGTAACACAACAAGAATGTACGCCTGAATTATGCATCATTAGGAGACTGCATATGTTACGTTTTTGCTCCACCTATGTTAGCAGCACACATGCAAAACCGTAAGCTGCAATATTGCATTAACGTTGAGCAATGTTTTAAGACTCATATGAGCTAATTCGTGCTCGTCAGGCATGACATTTTTAATACTTGATAGTGACTATGTTGTCAGTAAATGACGGCAGCTGTATATCATTCACCAACCACTGCCATCAGAAGCATACATTATTAAATATTTTGCTTTTAACATGATGTTTTATGCGATTGTTTTAACTAGCTAGCATAAATAAATATAATTGCAAATTTGAATTTGAAATATAATTTAGGCAAACCTTTTTGGGGGCAGCAATATTTAGATTCAATGACTTAACTGTTTTTGATTGATGTCGCACTGCTGACTTCAAAATAATTTCAGAGATAATTTTGTGGGTTCTTTACACTGCCTGCCTGGATACAGTTACTTTGAACGCGACAGCAGCAGAAACTGGCTTGCAGTGGTAGGTCCTATGAAAAGTTTGCCTAATACCATTGATGATGTATATATTTTCTAGATTCATGAAAATGTTTTTCACTTTAACATAACTTTCTAATTCAAAGGAGGCCGGAAATGGTAACATGTTCAATAAGATTCCCTGCAACCTACTCAATACAAAATCTTGGCAGTTCTATTAAAAAAATGCAAAGTCAACATAAATGAATTTAAAAATAACAAGTGACCTAACTAAATGAAACTATGTATGATTCTGTCATGGAAAAGGTTTTGATGCTTTTAAAGCTCAAGCAATAAATATAACTCCTAACAAAATTAAAAGTAAACATGTTTTCATCTAATCACCGTTCAGAAGTATAATTCACAGCATTAAATAATTCAAACAACTCCAAACTTACAGGACATTGTTTGCAAAAGTACAATAAAAACACTTTGGAAACATTCATAGTGCAAACATATGATTGTGAATATTTAGAAAAAAACTGGCAATGTTAAATTAAAGAAATTAATTAAATACGTTAAAAAAACAGGGTTACCATTCACGAGTATAGAATTTACAAATGTAAACTACTTCAGTGCTGTTCAGAAAGTAAACCTCCATATGCTTGGAGCTTGTCTTCCTTTAGTGCTATATTGACATCTAGCAGACTGTAGCAAAAATTGAGGCCATACAGCAGATTTCCTCTGGGCCATAATTTCCCCATCTCTGTCATGTTTTAGGAATGAGAACACTCACCCTACTTATATATGACTCTCTTCTGGATTAGGTTCATAGGATGCATTGCATTAATTAAATCATTTCTTATATTCTCTACCTTAGGCAACAAAGTATATAAGAAATCCCACAAGGTGTAAGAATGTTGCCTTAACAAATCCTTCTAAAACAATGACTTGTACAAAATCTTACGGCTCTGACCAGCAACCTAGACTTCAATCCCTTTTCTTGCCAGAATCAATGGCTGAATATTTTTTGTACTTTTTAAATTAATCTGGCTGTTTGACATTATATCCAATTTCACAAAAATGGATTACCCATTTATGCGCTTGTAAATAAAAACAATTGCCAGATCAGAAATAAGATACATAAAAAGCTCAGCAGCAAATAAACAATGACCTTTTAAAATAATAATCAGACGTAAAAAATATCCCTCATATATTACAACTTTTCAGCCTATATCAATGAAAGAAAAAAAAATGAAAAAAGAAAAAATAAGAAAGGTAAAATAGAAACTCTTAAAATGTATTTCCTACCATTCTGCCATTTGCTGTAGAAGAGCTCTGTTGCTTTTTCTCAGCTGACCAAATGCACTGCGGTAGTGTTAAATGACCCATACTGTAGCATGACATGGATAAACCAATCAAATAAGCACATGCACACACACACAAGTCTCTTACTGGTGCATCCGTGTTTCTAAACTGTTGGTTTGCACCCTTGCCATCTCACATTAAAAAAATAAGTGCATCAAGAATCTTTGTACATTCAAGTGACTTTCTAAGGCAAAATGTCTACTGTAAGTACTCCCAACTGCTTTGGTATTCTGCTTCTATGAACTGGTTCTCGTGATAGAGCGTTTACACATGCAGGGGCTGGACAATTTAGGTTGGGTTTTGTGATCCTTCATTGGGAGCATGCCTTAGACAAACATTTGATTTAGCATGGTGAAAGAATAATATGAGGTTTCTAAAAAAGGGTTCAACTACGTGCGTGCTTCAGCCTACGATCAGTATTGGTGGTGACATCAGTCAACATAGTTCAAGTTTAAGCAGCCGGCGTCTAATGCCATTTCAGAGCTAATGTCCCTTCAGAAATTCCTATTTTCAACCAACCATGCTTCGAAAAATGAAGACTTTTCCACAACAGCTCGACCCAATCAAAATTAAAATTGGCTTTCACGTACATGTGGCATCTTCTACATATCTAGTGCTGTTAAATTAATATATGCCTACTCTCTAGTCTCCTTCTGCCCTCCCACCCTCTCTCTCGCTCTTATACTGTCAGTCAGATAGTCTCAGGTCCGTGGGGGTTTTTGTTAGTGCATGGCTTCCAAATTTTCAGCATTGATGAACCTTGATCGTTTGCAATTCAGCAGCTATGTGAACCCTATAGTGGGCTCCACGTTACGCGCATCAGCGCAGAGCAAAGACTGAGGAACCATGAGTGACTTGCGCCACCATCAGACGGCTTAGCATTTGGCAGGTATATAAGTCCATGACCAGCAGTAGAATCAGGTTGATTGTGTATTTAGAAAAGGATGTTTTCATAAACTAGCTGATTTCTGGAAACAAAGTTCAATGTGGCGGGTGGATAGTTGATGTGTTTCATCTTACAGTTCAATCTTACAAGCAGGGAATGATTCATCTTGCATAACAACGGTGCTGCTGCTAGCGAGCACCATTATGTTGAGGTCCTGCTGCTTCTCATGAGTGTCTTGGTACCATTCCCTCATCACTTCGGAGTCATGTGTCGGAATCAGCGTCACCTGCAAAGTAGATAAAACAAAAGACCTTTGACAAAGGTAGTTATTTCAAATTGATCCACTTCAATTTTTTAATGAGTTTTAGGGATTAACAAAATAAATTTACGAATGTATCTGTGGAAAGAAAATAGTATCAGAAATTAAAGCTTTCACACAAACTTTGGTAACTTAAAGGAATATTGATTGAATTAATCAAAAAGCGTTTTGATCAACAACTGATAATGACAGATGTATTTTACGCTTTTGCCAAAATTAAACCATCAATGACAATGTTTGAGGCTGAGCACAGCAAACTGGCTGTGTTCTGTTTCCTTTCACTCCCATTGCAGAATCAGACTATGTGTATTCCTGAAGACAATGTCGTAAACCTCTTTGTATGACATTGGATTATTAGTTGAGGGGGTATGTATCCACCTCAAGTAATAATCACACTCTGTAACAGGGTGAACCACTAAAGTCACTAAATAAACCTGAGCTCAACCCCCTGGAAGCTGTGGCACACAGCAGACATGTTTAACCTATGCAGTGCAAAAAAATAAATTTAAATGCAATACAATTAAAATCTTAAAAATAATTTGGAAAATTGAGTAAAATGTGATAAAGTATTTAGGTTAAAATAACTCCAAGAAGCACAAATTGCCAATTATAGTAAAAGGTTGCAGTAGACAAGGACCTCTGTGCAATTTGACGCTGACCGCAGTGGATCCGCAGGTCAGATACACCAACCAGATTTCAAAATGGCCACATTCAACTTCGGCTCTGAGGATTGGGGTAGGCGAGGGGAGTGTAGTATGGTAATCCTAGTGCCCTTCCACATCCAACACTAAAATCCAGTTGAGGCAGGCCCTGCAACCTCAGAGACAGAAGTCTGGTAGAACAAAAAGCTGAGTTTGCAGTAACCAGAGAGTAGATACTTACAAACTGTTGTGACATCCTGTTTCCCTCCTTTTAAGTGTGCCCAAAATGTTGTATGTAAACCCAACAGACCTGTCAAACAGGCTTTCACACAGTAATGTCAAAAAGATGTACACTGTGCTTGGGGCCTGTCTGGCTGGGTAGACAAAAGAAGGGCCCTGCCCAGGTTTCAGCTAACATTTGCCTGTAACAGGGGAGGCCTCTTTGAAGTACACCCCAAGTTTCATATGAAAACCCCAGCAGAGCTGTCAAGCAGGAGGTGACAATAAAGCAGGATTTTAAACTTTCGTGTCAGAAAGATTCCTTACAGGCCCACCATGCATATTCTATCACGTTCGGAATGGTAATCTCTGCCCATTCAGATCAGCCTATTGTGGCTTCTGGGAGCAAGTTCACAACTTATTCATGCTTATTCAAATGGTAACTGCTGGCTGGCTTCCATGGACTTCAGACAGGGTAAAGGTAACTTTCTACAAGTTTCTTTTCCGTAATATTTAGAAACTATCCGACTTCACCATTGAGTTGGATTTTTTTTATAACTTTTAAAAATAGTTGTTTAATGATTTTTCTACCTAGTCCATCCCCGAGATACAGTACTAATATAGCATCCCAGTATATTCTTATGGTGCAGCCAGCCTTGCTACAGTGAAAATAGCTTTGAAGTGCTAGTCACTGAAAGGACATGTTAAACATGAAACTTTTACATGTCCCAATTTAAAATACCATGCATCTTGCCTTATGTGTAAAAAGGCTTACTTAAGGGTGACAAACATATAAAAGAAAGTTTTAGGCCTGTCAAAAGAGGTTATTTTGACAGATTGAGTTTGCAGTTTAAATAGTGCATGCACAAGCTACAATGTTCGGCCTGGTGACATACAGTGCCCCTGTACTGAATGGCACATTGAGAGCTATAGTCCACTGCTAGCTTTTCATTTACAGGCTAATTAAATAACCCAATACGGTGTATTACAATTCTACCATGTGGAAAGGAGGACTGCAAGCACGTTACCACTGCTTAACAAGGGAAAGTGCACAGAGTTCTAAAGCCAGCAAAAGTAGGTTTCAGCAAAAAGTCAAAACCTCCAGAAAGTGCAAACTTCCAACACTCTTAAACACACCTGCATGTTTGAACTCCTATTGATCGCTTATCAGAGGCTGAGGACATATGTTTTTTCTAAAAGCAAATGATCATTGCAAATATGTGCCCTCAGGCTAGAAGAATTAATAATATGTAAATGAATGTAAGTCTACTGTCTCTAATAAAATATTACAATGGAAAGGGTGATACATGCCTTATACTATGCCAGATACAGAGCTAGTGAAGTAAATGTTCTATACTGCAAAGTTGTTTTATGAAATCAATGACAGCAACTTGTCATATCATTGGAATTGATTTTAACCCCTTCCACGCTGATGACGAGCCCAGCTCGTCACGTAACATGCGCTTTTAAAAATCTCAGCGTACGAGCGGAATTCCGCTAGCGCGCATGAGGTTAAAGTCTTTGAACCAACGAAGTATCTAGTTTCATTTATTGAAAACTCTCTATTGTTCAAACTGGTGCACATTTGATTTGTAAATTTCGAAGAAGTATTACATTCTAAATGTTGTATGGAAATGAAATAATTTGCCAATGTTTATATAGCCATTGTTTTTTGTATTGTGATTTTTGCCACTACAATTCATCTGAGCAATCCAATCAAGACAAACAAATGAGAACCTTAGGTTAGGGCTAGCACCACATGAGTATAGTTAGGACAGAAGTTAAATTAATTCTGTTGGAAATAGTTGAGACTACTCAAAAAAAAATATCTGAATTAAGATTTGCTTAATTTTACTCAGAGGCCTACTTGATGTTTTTGTGCAGGATACCAGTTCGAACCCCAGCAACACTAACCTAGTCCTTTTGAGGTATGTTAGAGCTGACAGTCCGTCAGGTGGTCTTCCCCCAAGCTTTTTGCCTACTCACTGCCTGTTGCTGAAAATAGTTTTTGCTGGCTTTAGGACTCTGTGCACTTTACGAGTGCCAAACAGTGCTAAAGTGCTTGTGCTCACTCTTTATAACATGGTAACATTGGCCTTCCTTTACCTGATTGGCACATTTAATTTACTTATAAGTCTCTCATAAAGTGGGACTACTTGTACCCAGGACCTGTAAATTAAATACTACTAGTGGGCCTGCAGTACTTATTGTGCCACCCATTTAAGTTGCCCTTTAAGTCTCAGGCCTGCCATTGAAACCTTTGTGCACTTTTAAAGTGCTAATTCGACCTAGTAAAATAAACCTTTTATGAGGCCTGAACCGCCTTTTTTAAAACATGTAAGTCACTCCTATACTAGGCCCTAAACAGGCCATTGGGCAGGGTGCAGTATATTTAAAAAGTTGGAGCTGTACGCTTACGTTTTACATGTCCTGGTAATGAAAAACTAGCAAATCCGCTTTTCACTACTGCCAGGCCTACCTCTCCCATAGGATAACACTGAGTTATCTTAGTACATTTAATAAGTGCTAACATTTGATTGTAAATAGGTCGAAAAGTCAAGTTTGGTATCAAAAGAATTGTAATTTAAAATCCTCGTTAATGGTAATGTCCGATTTTAAGTCACAATTCTGAAAAAAAAACTTTTAGAAAGTTGCCATTTTCTTGTCCTAACCATTTGATGCCTTCCGCCTGTGTCCTGGGTCACATGATTTTGAATAGTTGGCAGTTGGATTTTGTGTATGCCTTCCAGACAGTGAGACAAAGGGGGACTAGATGTTGACAGGATTGGCCATCCTGCCAAGATTACATTTTAAAGGGGCTGCCTCAGCACACTCAAAAAAAACCTTGACGCTAGTCCTTTGTCACCCTAGACCTCTTGAAGCCTGGGCAGGGAGGAAGGAAATTCCATAAGCAAATTTGAGGAGACATCTAGAGGTTTTTCTCACTTCAAAGGCTCGCACCAGAAATACATTTTGGACCCTCAGACCAACAATTTAGTTTACTCCTGGACCTGCGGAAGACCCCCAGAAGGGCTGCCCTGCACTGTACTTTAGAGAACTACTGCTCAGGGGCGTAACGCAGGCCCCCGCAGCCCCCATGGTGCGGGGGGCCCCCGTGCTCTAGGAGCCCCTCTGCGGCCACATAGGCTGCAACCATTAGCACTACACACATCCGTTTGGGATGTGAGTTACGTAACTTACATTACTCTCGCCGTAGTTGCAAATGCGGCCTCAACATAAACTAAATGGTGTACGGCCGCGTTTGGGAGCTCTCACCCTTAGGGTGGAGCTGATCATACTCATGCGCACACCACTTTGCGCAATTGAAAGTGCGTGTGAGGCGGCTGAGAGGGGCAGTGCGGCCTTAATTTAATTATTGCCAGCCCCTGGCTAAGCGTGCCAGGTCTTCTGCCTCCCGCGCGAGCCTGCCACTGAAGCTGCAGTCCAGGCCTTGCCTACCCCCACCTTCAGCCAGGAAGCCGCTGCCGCCGCCATTTGTGCTGATGTCTCCATGGCAGGTAGTTCAAAGCTTTTCTTCATGAAGGCTTTTCTTCAACTTTGTTATAAACTTTGCACACTCTCATGTATTCAATCTACCTTACTAAATGTTCCCCTTCTCGGACATTCCATTTGCTATTCGGTGCTCTTTTCTATTTTCTTCCTTTCATCTCATGTACTCCCCTCCATCGTGTTTCTTCCCCCTTCCCTTTATACCTTTTTCCCCCGGGCTTTTCTCTGACTTTTCAGCAACTCCATCGCTTTTCTATGTACAACTCTCTGCTGCAGTTCTCGCCTGATTCCCGCAGTTGTTTTTAAATGTATTTCTGTTTCCCTTCAATATCTGGCCTTCTCTCATCCATTCCATGCCCCTTCCTGCAATCCGGACCTTTCTTCCATTCCTTCATGTTTCGCACATTCCTATATAATTCCCGCATTTTTCCCTCATCCCTACGTCCCCGCGTCCCCAGTCTCTTGTCTTCACCCATCTTTCTTACATTACTCCCTGCCTCGTGCAGCCCTTTCTTTCTCTCCCCTGTAGCCCCCTTTTCTCCTGCTTTTCTGTCTCGTGCCTGCCCCGGCTTCCCCCAGGTCTAGGTGCCAGGACTCACGTGGCTCAGAGCTACACAGCTCTAGTTTGGCTTTAGCATTTCTGATTGGCAGTTGCTAACCCTGCTGCTTTATTCACACCTCTCAAAGTTCACAGCCTCGAATGTGTATTTTCTTCATATATATCAGCACAGATCTGATCTCACACAAGCTGATGCCCAGGTTCGGCTATAGCCCTGGGGCAACCAGTCGGCCAATCTTTTTTTGGTGCCCCCCTCCCCCCACATGACCTCCTTCTCCATGGATTCCTCACTCCCACCCCCCCAACAGTGCCCATCATCTCCCCAGAGCCCCTCTCCCACATGCATTTAATGTGTTTTAAAGCGTTGGTTGGGGTTGGTTTTAGTTAGAAGAATGTATATCTACCCAAACAAATCCTTTTTAGCAACATTAGGAATAGATAAAGAAACGCTGGGGTAAAAAAAAACATAGCATCCAAACCTATACCATGCAGTTTACTTGCAGCTCTTTGATGACAGTTCATAAGTCACTGTCCTATATTAGGATTGTAACTCATGAACTTCTATGACATAAGGTTCTCTGTGAAGAAACAGTAACCCACCGAGCTATCTACATCAAATGCAGTTCTGTGATCTGCTTTGTACCAGTGTCCAAAAATTAGCCCAATAGTGCGGGGGCCTGAACTTCAGGGACACTGTGTAAGGGCGGCAGCCCCTGTGCTGCGAGCTCTCGACTGGTTTCAGGGCCAGGGGGCCCGCCTTGTACTTTTCCATGGGGGCCCCCTCAAGTTTCGTTACGCCACTGGTGCTACTTGAGACCTGCTTTGTACCTCAGAGGACTGCCCTGCCGTTTGATGCTTGCTTTATACCCTCAGAGGACTGCTCTGCTGCTTGAGACCTGTCTTGCTGCTGCAGCGCTAAAGCTGCAACCATCTCCTCACGGCCTCTTTCACAGTGAATTTGACTTTTCGCACTGGACTTTAAGAAGTTAACCTAGACCCTGCATCTGGCCTGTGCTGTATCGCAGTCAGCCTGAACTTGTGACTTCCCCCCGGTCTAGAACGACTAGATGGCCATGGCTGGTGCTTTGTACTTTTATGCGCTATACTTACCTAAAAGTAAAAAGTTCATATCTCCGGTTCTACCAATTGCTTTTTTGTAATTTTGATCTCAAAATATTTATCAAATTTTACCATATTCTTCTATATTTTTGCAGGATTTTTCTTATGTTATGTTCTTACTTTATTGCTATTTAAGTGCTGCATAAATAATTAACGCATTGCTTCTAAGTTAAGCCTGACTGCTTTTGTGCCAAGCTACCAGAGGATTAAGCACAGGCTATTTTAGTGACTTTTGCGGTTCACCCTGATAAGGATTGTGGTTGTTCCTTTATAAGGGTATTCAGCCCCCTGAATCACAATCCTAATTTCATAAATTATGTACTATTAAAGTGAGTAATAGTAACACTGTTATGTTCAGTGCCTCAACTACAGGCATTGGAGGTCCCTGTCAACATTTGTATCATGTGTTAAACTATGCAGGATACACGTTTGAAGGGGGTTTCAGTGATGATATCCACTAAATGCTCTAATGAAAATCACATGCAGACGGAACCTGTGGCACTACACCTGATATAAGACCCCTTTTAAACTTGAGATTAATGACAGTGTATATGATCAGAGTCAGGCTGACATCAGGATTCGAAGTTAGTTTCAACACAATGAGCTAACCTAGACAGTATATGGTGTAGTGTTAATTAGTGGAAATAACTCTAAGTAAACCAAGTCTACTTTTAATAACTGACAGTGACAGCTTCCATCGAGTGATCCACAACAAAATGCATTCATTTGCGTTGGTGACATCTGGCCAGAAATGAGGAACTCTACTATTTTATAATGTCAGTGAACTGGGTGATTGATTAGGCCTTACATGACAGCACTTAACTACTTATCAACTGGGAACTGCAGACTGCATGGTTGTTGTGTTTATATGCTGGACAAATTGATGATTATCATGGCCGGCAACTGTTACTACTAGGTGGTAGAGTTGGTTAGCGAAAGTTCTTACAATAGATAAATGCCTCAGCACTCCGAAGGCAAAGGTATCCGACATGCATCTAGACATTTATCCCAGGGGAAGCTGTACTGAGACCAATCATGGACTCTTATGGATTCCAAAGTTCTGTGAGGTTTGCAAATTTTGCAAGCTAACTTCTCCCTTAAGCAATCTAAATATTTACAGTTTTTTAAACCTAAACATAGTCTTATCCAGACTGGAGCATATAATGAAGCCAGATCCCACACACATCTTAGCTGGTCTTCTCTCATGGACATTTGGTCCCTCGCTGTGGGATGCCTGGCTTTCACCTTGCGGCTACCCTGCCGGGGTTATCTCACAGGGGAATACCAGGACGGGTTCCCTAAGCAAGCGCTTAGAAACCGCTCGGTGATTTGCGCTATATAAATTCCTGTACATTTACATTTACATTTGGTCTCTAAAATGTACAGATTCTTATCCCCGACTGCTTCTAAACCCAATTGGAAATCAAGACATGGGAGGTGGAAGGACAGTAGGCAGATAGGTCAGATATTCTCCAAGATAAATGCCCACCTGCATAGGTTTTGTAAATCACACACCTCACTTGCAAAGACTAGAATTCTTTCTGTGGATAGTTCTTTTTTGACCCTTGTAGGACTGAAAAAGCTAGGTATTTTACTTTCTGATGCATGGTGGGATTGCCAGGAACACTGGGTTGACATAACACTTATGATGGTTAAATACAAATGTGTTCATGCCTTGTGGTTGAAGATTGCTAATTAGAAAACATTTCAATATTAAAAGTTCACTGGGCCCAGCAGCAGTATGCCCAGGTGTCTCTACTGTCTAAACCAACCTAATGTCTACTTGAACAATATCATGCAAAGACAATCTCATCCGGCTGGAAAATGATGAATAAGGTCTCCATACACGTTTGGCAGGTATGATTATACTTCCTGTGATTTGCAAGTAAAACACATTGAAACAGTCAAAACCGATTGATAACAAGAAATAAAAATTGGCAAGGCCTCCACATCTCGCCTTTTGACTTCGCCAATGATTTTTGTCAATGCTGTTCAGCATCGGCAAAAGAAAAAAAAAGCAATATTTCTGCCTTTTTATTAGTGAAAGTGCATAGTGACTTGATGGATACGTTTATGTGTTTGTGTTAGTGCATTGTAATATGGGTGGATGGCCATTGAAAATAGGTGTTGAATTCGTGAGGGCACATGAGTAAATGAGTGGAAATGGTTACTGTTCTTCACATGCTGGGTTTCTGCAACATTTAGCATCTGATGAAAGCTTAGAGGAGAAAGTAGTGGACAGACTGAAGGGGAGAGAGAGGCAGAAAATAGTGGGGTAGGGAAAATCAAAGGTATTGACACCACAAGTGCAGTACTTGCAGCACTGAACCAGTTTTTAAATAATGTATTGTATTACAAGGCCAGCTATTAAGTCGTGATAGCACCCAAATGGGCCTTTGAAGCACAATTCTGATATTTAGTAATTTGGGTCAGGGATTTGAATGTTAATACCAGTGGAATTAAGAACTTGGATCATTTTATCAACACGGAATTAGTTTAAAGGGGCTGTGTTCCACAAAAATAATATCAATTATGCAATTTAGAAGTAAACACATTACACTGTACATTAAAATGTTCTCCTATCAGCACAACGTTTTCCTCGGGTTAAAAGTAACATTTTAAACTTAAAAAGCAAAGAAATCCATCAGATACAGTTATAGTTATCTCAAGTAACTTTAACTCGTGCCCTAAGGTAACTTTAACTTGTGCCCTCGCCATGCACTGCTAATTACCCCATGCATTACATCAGTCATAACATCTTCTATCACATCATTGATAATATTAGTGCAACATTTGCAATGAAATTATTGATGAGAAAAATGTGCATGGCGAGGGCGCAGGTTATAGTTATATAAGGGCACTAGTTAGAGTTACTTGAGATATCTATAACTGGTAAATTATTGTGGATTTTGAGATTAAAAAGTGACATTGTTACTGAACATTTCACCTAGCTATAACGTTACCTTAGCATTTGTTTTTCCAGTGAAAACAAATATATATAGCCAGTTGTACAGGTTGTGCTACATTCGGTATACATCAAGCCATGGAATCAATGACATTTCAGTCAGCGGAAAGCACCTCTTCCTCAGGGCAGGGGAAAGAGAAAGTAGAACCACTGGGAAGAGGCTTAGCTCACAGGGCTAGGAAACCTATTTCTATAGCTCAGATTCCAACAGAAAGGTCCGACATTACTTTGGGGCCATCATCATTTGTGGCAACTTCCACAAGTACCTATTCATTACATTCTATCAGCACTTGTCTTATCGTAAGGCAGATTCAGACTTTCATCCTTTCAAGATAGCTAAATTGAGGACCTTACAACAGGTAATAAACACACCTGTTGTCTACAGAGGTTGGAACCTGCACAATCATGGTTTTTGCCACTATATAAATACTAAGTATTATTATTATTATAATAATATTTTTTTTATAATTATCCTCATCATCAGTGGTGCTACACGTGATCCTACTTGAGCAATGCTATTGTCCAACAACAGAACTGACAGCTTGCATCCAGTGTTTGTTGTTTCATATCATCATCTTAGAATGTGTGAAACTAATGTCATTACAAGGGATCATCTCCAGAAAGCAACTGTGATCCAACGAGCTGTGGTGTATGGTCTTTCCTCTAGTTAAGTATCACTATGCCAGAATCTTCTCTGTACTCTTTGTGGATGTTGAACTAAATTGCTCAGAGACTATTCTAGCAAAGAAAGTATTGCCTGTTTCCTTTCAGGAGGTGTCAATGCTTTTGCAAACTGTAGAAACCACAACTATGACAATCAAGGCCGGGCTGGCTACCCGGCGTTTTGGCATGCTCCCGAGCTGCATGCTGATTTTGTTGATGGGGACCTGTGTGTGCTGAACGAAATTCGTTTTGCTTTGTTTATTTCGAAGCACACGCAGGTCTCCATCAACGAAATTAGCCCCCACCGCAGTTACATCAGCCCCCAGCTCGGCAGCATGCCAAAACACCCGGTAGCCAGTCCGGCCCTGATGACAACAAACCAAAACTGGTAGACAGTTCTGAACGTTCCTATTTATCAGAACAACACTGGAAGGCACTATTGGGCAGGTCTAAAGCCACAGCAAAGACTCTGTTGAGTGTACTTTAGTGGCTGGTGACCTAGCTCCTGGTGGGGTTCCCTTACTTGTGACTTGTTTAATAAAGTACCTGTTTCTGTATATACCTGCCTCCTATGTATTCCTGGCGGTGTGCATTCTCGAAGTGCAACACCCAGGTTGTCAAACTTAGACAGTAACAGTGCTAGTATTATCGGGTACGGTTTCCTTGTTATTACAGTTACTTCTATAATGAAAAAGAATTAGCAGGCATCTGCACTATATTATGGAATAACAACCAAATTTCTTCCTTAATGAGTTGTGTTTCTCTGCTTTCAAGTCAAAAAGTTGTAATGTCTTCCTTCATTAACTCACTGGCAAGGCAGTGGCCATCACTGTGTCTCAACACTCTGGTTGGCCAGCTGCGTTATTCCAGTGGCATATAGAATTAACTTGTGAATCTTAACTAAATTCAATTAGTTACAGAGAGGTAGGAGGCACTGCCTATCAATGCACTCAACTCAATAAAAGCTTCTATCTCAAGCTACAGCCCTCTCTGCCTCCCTGCCCCAGGGATTGGTGAGAGAGTTTGGAATGACATTTTTACAAAGTTGTCAAATTGATCCCCCCAGTATTTTTGGGTGGCACTTTCCTCGATGCATCCCCTCTTCCCTTTCAAGGGAAGTAAACTACAAAAAGTTATCCAACGAGTTAAACTATAGGGTATTGTTTCATCGCTGCAAACGTTAGATGGTGGTAGAGTGCTGAATTCTTTTGAGTTACATCAGATGTAAGTTTTGGTTATAACCATTGACCCAGGTTGAGAGAAAGGTGACTCTGACATGGACTCTAGGGAAGTATGTGTCATGGTTAATATGAATATCTTTATTGTTTGTTTAAGTTAATTAAAACCATAACAATTTCATAATACAAATATAAGGTCAATATAAAATAGTAAAAAGAATGATATGATTTTTTTTTTTAAAAAGCATGAACCCACTTATAAACTAAACATTATCTTAGTAAACAACAGCAATATCTTTCTCTTATGCCAATTTAAAATTTGTCTCATAATACAGTAAAAATGTCATTACTTTGCAAGCCAGCTGAGGGTCAGTCGTGCCGAGTCCTTTAAATATTGCCCCTCTACATGTTCGAATACCTCTGTCATTAAATGCCTTTTTCAGTAATCGCATACGTTGCATTTTTAAATTAGGACAAACGCATATTAGATGGATGATGTCTTGCCAGGCTTCCCCACATAAACCACAAGATTTGGTGCCACTATATTTCCATAATGGTTGTTCCACTCTGCTTGGCAATACTCCAAATCTAGATGCCATTAATTTGAGTTTTAAGTGCGGCGAGTATGTTGCGCCGAGGTATTCCGCCGGTCGAAGTGTAGTATATGATTGGAGAACCATCCATCCATGCGATCTTTTTGCTAAGGTGGCTTTGTCTGCCAATAAATATTGCATTTTGATGACTTATTTGCTAAGCCACGGAAGATTTGAAATGACGGGTTCTTAGACCACAACTCCTTCATCTTCGTATCATCTAATGCCTTTTTTAAGTATTTACCGTAACTTGAATTTGGATCCTCCTGGGCTTGCCACAGGGCATCATTTAGCAGATTGGATCTATTTTGCCATAGTTTATACCAAGTTTTAATTATCGCATGTTTTCTCCCAATGTCCCGCTTGATTAGGCCAAATTCAAGTCGGACCTGTGCCGGGGCTGCTGACTGTGGTAATAGTAGATGACAATTTAAAATTATCATGTCATGGTTAATAGTAGATGACAATTTAAAAATTTTTTACTGTCTCCTTACATTACAGATCCGTTAGTATGTAATCTTTCTTACATATTTTATCCACAAACTATTGATTGATGTGAAATGTCCATCAATTTGGATCCTTTATCTCCTGGTTTTAAGATGCTGGGGATCTCAACAAGGGATGTCCACCTTCCAGAACACTTGTCGTGGTAATGGAGCTTTTTAACAAACTGTTCATACAGATGAAACCAATCCAGTACTATGATTTCTAGTCGTACACTGATTTAGGAAAGCTTTATGCCCACTCTGGTTTCTGGAATCATGGAACGAAGCAGCGCTTAGCGGCCCAAATGTGCAACAAACCCTTGACCGGGGGTGAGCCGGTTATGGCTGCACAAATGCATTTGTGAAGTATTGATCACAGGTGTGATATTATTTCATTCTCCTGTACGAAATAAATGTTTCTCAGTATTATATTTCTTGTTTACCATTTAATCATTTTGTGAACGTTCTCTCTATATACCAGAGTTTTGAGGGTTTTTTTTCCCCTTTAATCGGAACAGCATTATTCATAACCGGAAGTACGTACCTGCATATTGCTCCCCCATTGGGCTTTGCCTTCTAAAAGAGCATCCAGCACGACTCTGTTGGGCTCATTTGCTGCTGCGTCATTACCGCTCACCACATAATAGGACGACCTCACCCTCTTGAAAAACTCAACATCAACAGTTTTGTCACTACTGTGATTCGGAATATAAACAAGGTCCAGATACACAGGAGGTCCAGGAGGCACAGCTGCTACTTTTGCCGATTTACTACTTCCGGTTCCTGAAATATAAACAACAACCAATCCATGTTCGTTTTCATAAAGAAGGCATTACCATAAAATATACAGTTAGATGCTTGCAAATGCGCTTAGCGCCTAGAGACAACTTGGTATAATGTGAGCTATACAAATGGTCTATCCGATATTTGTGGCAAGTGTAGAGAGCCAATAATTGGATGCTAAATTCAGTAATTCACTGCTATGACGTAGCAGCAGTTAATTCAATGAACTACATATGTCCGAGAATAAATATACCAACTGAAACCAAGAGAGCATGTCAGATGACATTGTCTTCACCCAATTGCAACTAGCATCTACTGGATTTTGGCAATGGCCGTTGAGTAAATGCCCAAACACTGGCATGCCAGCAGATTCTTGAATAGAAACCAATTTTAACAGGTTAATTAGAATTTCCACTGGGGGTAATAATTGACCATGGCATTGTGGTGAAGGGCCAATACTCCATCTAAAAAAACACGTAAGGGCATATTTACGAGCCCCTTGCACTTCTGGAGCGTCACTTTTTGTGATGCTCTGGTGGCACAAATTGCAAATTCATATATGTGAGGCCACGCAAAGACGCTATGCGTGGCTTTGAATGGCCTCATAGATATGGTATTAGGCAAGGCAGCGCAAACTCTGGAGGCGTTCCATGGGCTTTGCAGTGGTTTCAACACGCAACACCCATGGATTTTGATGCTGCCCCCTGATTTACAAGAGCATGTAAACCTGGGGTAGAACGAAATCCTTACAGCTACTGAGGCGTTGGGAGCAGAAATATCTTTTTTTCTCCTCTTTTTTTTCACTTTTTATGTGTGCTGCATTCTGCAGCACACATAGAAAGAAGAAATTGTCTCTTAGGATTGTTTTTGTGCAGAAAGGTGCCCCTTCCTGCGCAAAAACAATCCTGGCCACAACGCAGGCGCCCTTGCACAATGATGCAAGGGTACCTACACTGGTGCTAGGATGCTGAAACGATGCCAGTGCAGAGGGAAAGGACCGGAATACACTGTGTTGCATAAATATGGTGAATTACTGCCCTTTCATTTGGCGTAGGCCAGCGTAGCTTGCTGCACTGAGCTGCCCTACGCCAAATCCACATAAACAGTGGCCTTACCTTGGGTATTCTAAGAGTTGCAGTGTTTGACTAGAACACAGTGGCAGGAGGAGGGAGGGCATGAATGCCTTATTTTCAAATGTTACAGCTTTTATACAAGTTCTGCATTCTCTTTAATGCTGGAGCATGGGGGCTTCATGTCAAATAAGATAACGGCATTTAGCCCCACATGACCAAAAAATACACAAAAAGGCAAGTTTCCAGAGACATAGGCTTAGTCAGTGCAATTCGGGATGTGAATCTCACATTTCCCAACTAAAATAGCGGTGGGCTACAGAGTGAAAGGGTGAGATGACCAAGGTTCGAGATGGACTGTTTCCATGAGAAAAAAGTGTCAGTATTGATTTGCATTAGGTGGGCCTCCATCCAATGTGGCGCAGTGGGAAAAAACAGTAGGTTGGAATGCTACCCCACGCAAATGCCACTGGTTAGACTATTTGCAAGCATTTATCCCAATACTGCCAGTAGTATACCTGGAGACTGGAGCGGCTTTCCAAGCCTACTACTACCAATGTTTGTGAATTCCAAAAAGTAGTACATATGAATCCATTCAATAAGCACTTCTATGGGTGCAGATTACTACTTTTTTAGTAAACTGGTCACTATGTATATTTAGGATCTCGATCCAAAAACTGGATGGGGTAGAACAGCCTTAGCAAAATGAGAACAATGAGGAAAACCAACACAAACATAGCAGACTTGTCTCATGGTCCTCAGATACAACTACCAAACCAAGAATGCATTTGAGAGGTGTCACACCCCAAACATCCCCACTGAAGCTACGTCCCTGCCCGTCCCACCTGGGCCTCGTAGTTCTCCATGGGAAATCATGGCTATGGTTACGTACAACACAATGGCCTGGAGATCATAGCTCTGGGATCACTTATTTTAAATGTATTTTCACTGCACACACTCCTATTCAGCTCTGCAATCAGAAGCCTTGATTGTAGAGTTGTCAAATTGGTGTATGAGGGCAGGGCTCCATGTTTGCATCCTCAACTTTTACAAATTATTTTAATCGAGTGATTGATGGCCACATATACTGAGCCTGAGTCACAAATAGAGAAGGGAGTGCAGACAATTAATAGGATGAGCCGAACCATTGGTCTGACTTGGCTCTAATAGTCCATACAAGTGAAAAGCTATGTAAACGTTTGGCATGTATATTGTGCAACAAATATAATGTAAAAAATATGACATAATTTCTTCAAACGTCAACATTTTTATTTCTTTAACATGCTGAAGCGTTTCAACTTAGTACATTGGATTTTATCACTGTATATACAGACATTTGTTAAAAGTGATCGTTTTTAGAAGCATTCGTGACAGCAATGCTATTAGTGAATAAAGAGGCAAGTATATAGTCATGTAAACCCTAAATGTGGAATAGATTTTTTTTATATTATAGATGAAGTAGCACCAGGGCCTACTACAGCAAATATAAGAGGTGCTTGCATAGAGCACATCCTGAATTCAAGTATTTAAAATCGTGCTTATATGTTATAATAAAGAAAAAGAGGCTCTGATGTAAAATATTTGCTGAGGATCACACAATTTGGACAAGCGGGGAAGCCAGTATTGATTTCAATTTATCTGGCTTCACATTATGAAATTCAGCCACCATATGGATAACTGTTTTACTGGCTCTCTTTTTCTCTCTCGTTCACATCAAAGGTCACTGTTTTGTCTTTCATTCTTGGCTCAGGAAGAGAAACCCACACAGAGATAGCAGACCCGACTAAGGACATCCAGACCTAACTATCAAAGCAATAATGCATTTATTTGGGGGTGCAACACCTCAAATAACGGCCTGAAGCTATGCCCCTGCAAGTGTCTGATCGAATTTGAAATTAAGTACCTCTGTAGCACACCCATTTCTGCATGCTAAAGTTTTGATAGCATGTGGACTCCTTTTTATCTTGACTTCTTTCAAGGCACTTTAGATTGAGCGGACACAGACCTTAGCTGGGGAGGAGGTGCAGATATTGCAGATCTGATTAGAAAAGTAAAGGAAACAGGAGTGGAGGGACAGGATTTCATATCATCGGTCAGTCTTAACAGGAAAACTTTTTGACAAGTCCTGTATTAGACGACAGAGCAGGGGTACGTGTTAGAGCATCATTTAATTAGCTTCTCCACCTGAAACTGGCTATATGCGTAGCTGGGAAACAGGCTGAAGAACACCAGAGCTATCATAAGGTGGTAACACAGTCCATGTGAGGTGTAATGGCATACTTTTTAAGCATGAGGCAGTACATCTTCATGTTAAAACAAGTTGCCTTGGACAGTACATTTAAGTAAAAAATCAATTCTGCTCATGCAGGCCTAACAAGGAGAACCAGACTAGTAGGAGATGGCAATTGTGATATGATAGATGAAACTCTGAAAGCGGGGGTCCTTAAGTAATAACCAGTGACAGGTTCAATAAATAAACCTTTAAGGTGCACTTAAGAAAATACAGAATGAGTATGAAATTCGTCAGGCAATTAAACTGCCAAGGAATATAGAATATTAATTGATTCAGAAAGCTTTTACTGGAGGAGTTGAGCTTCACTGCAATCAATTGAAGCTAGCTGGTACAGAATTCTCTGAAATACCTGTTAAAGCTAAGGTAGGACTCTGTACTGGGGTTGGGAATCGGTCAGTTGCCTATTCTGGGACCACTAGCTGTTAAACCTCTCATTAGCCCACCTGTGTCTTCAGGAGTGTGTCTGAACTAAGGTTGAACTTGGAACAAAATCTGCAACTCCACTTTTTCTGGAAACTTTGGGTGTGAATCACAAAAGCATTTATGAGTATGGGAAATAATACTTCATGAATACTCTCTTAAGTAGTCTTTGCGAATCGGCCCTGACTTGTTAGACTCCCTAAAACTACAGAGGGCACAGTCCTCTCTGTTTGTACTAACTGTACATAAATATTCCCAGAATATTGCCATATTATTCCCATATTAGAAGGTTTGGTGCTGCTTCACAATGGCATGTACAAGTATGTAAAAAAACGATAGGAGTATTACTTTACATATTCCAAAATGCCTTAGTGAATAGCCCGATATATGTTAGCTCTTGGACATCCTTGTGATGTGCAATTGTGCATGTGGTCATTGTAGCTTATTATTGTTTTTTGATAGTGTTGGCTCGGATCGCTTCATATATATATATATATATATATACTAACAAGTTCATGTGTGGATACAACCAATGCAGCTGTTCATGCCATATGGTTGCTATAAATCATAAACTAGTTCCTACACAATGAAAAGTTGCATCTATCCTAGATTTCATTGGTTACGAATGACAATGTGCTACAGAACTCCCTTCTTCCAAATTGTTGGTGACAATGGATAACTCAGATTTAGGGTTGAGTGACTATTCATCAGATTCCTAGTAAGTTGTCTTGGGTTGTCCATTGAGCAGACAGACCCTCCAGGATTTTGTGATTTGCAAAAAAAACCATATTAAAACTGCAGTTTTGTAAAAAGTCAGTGCGTTTTTATAAAAGTGCCAGTGAAATTCCCAAATTTGTCCCAAAAAAACCAACAAAAAAACCTTGGGCCCCTGTGGGCTGGTGGCCCAAAACTTGATAAAAGTTAAATCCCCCCTGGGTTCGTCGCCCATGGAGCATTAGTTTTTATGTCTAACTAAGGGAGGGACTTAGAGCGCAGCAAGGTCCAGCATACCTGCTCCAAATAATCTAATTAGCCCACAAGGGTAGGTCGTCCAGAGAGCCTGTCCTGACCAAATTCACGCAAACAACGTGCTATTGTGCACAACTCGAGGAGGCATGAATTTTTACCCAATTTGGGTCATTGCTCTATAAATCACAAATTAATACTGAAACCAAGGTATGTGTGATTGGGAGATACTCAATGAACTCATACATTAAAATCCAATCACTATGTAGATTAGGTAGATATTGGTCCTGGAGAATAGCTACTAGATCACTATTATGACTACACGGAGACCAGAAACATGTTGACCTATGGCTATCTAAGATAACTACAGTCTAATAGATAACTCCACACATTTTTCATTTAGGTAAGAGAACTTGTTCATTAAAGTTTTTTCTGAGACTACCTCTTTCCCTATTTTTAACCTCACACCTCAACACCAATCTACTCCTTAAGCCCCTACACCCGCCTTCACCAAACCGCGGACAAGTAGATCTCTGGCAAAGAGCCCCTATTGAGGGTGCCCATCCGACATTGCAGCGCCGGCCCGATGAGGATCAAACGCCCTATGACTCTTCCTACACTGGCGACGAGCGGGCACAGACTTATGCAAGAATATTTTCAAGATTTCCAGCTGTTTTAATGGCTGCAATGTTATTGGTGCATGAAGAAGAGCTGTGATTAGCTCGAGTGTTTCCTTATCTTCGATTCATCTACTGGATTTGTATGCAGGGTTTTGCGATTGGTTGCCAGCCTCTGTGTTTGTGTGTGTGTGTGTGTAACGCACAGTGAGAAGGACGCAGTAGTTACTTACGGGGAGCATTTCGCCATAATAACATTCTCATCAGGAGAGTACCAACTACTGTTACGTGCGTGGAACTTTCCCAATACTTCTCTGATCTCTTCAAGCACTATGCTGGAGCAACCCAGAAGTGACCCCATACTCAAAGGCAGAGCCCACAGAGTCATTCCCCTTCATTACACTAGTAAAATTAGACCAGACGTCTTCACCCGCATCCACTGCTTCACCGTCAAGGAACTGATTATGTTCAAAGCTCGACAAGGAGACCTATATCCGTTAACTGCATCCCACTCCTTTTCCAGGATCTCTCACTGTCTACACTGACCAGATGGTGCGCCTTCAAACCAGTTACAGACTTCATCACCCACAACGCCAAATATTGCTGGGCCTCCGTTCCACTCCCCGGCCACATTTGCGGAGGAAAAACTCATCCCTGGTATGCAGATGGAGCCAGCAGTGTTGGAGCTCCCAGTAGCAGGGTGAGACAATGGGTGGCAAACAATTTTAAGACATGCGGAGTGGCTCCAGCCTAGCCCCAGTGAAATAGAATCCAGTAAATCCCAGCTTCTGGAGCAACTCTGACAATGACGCCTCGCAGGCCAGTGACTGAGTACATGTCCCTTTGTGATTGATGGCTGGGTAGGCCTCCCTACAGCATTCATATTTTTCTACAATGGTGCAGGGCAGGGAGACCGGGAAATAGTTCTTTGTCGTCACAGACAGTGAATCCCCTTTTAAAAGCTTCACCATAGACAGTAGTAAGATCCAATGGACTCATCACAGACAGGATCTCGTTGATTTGTTATTTTGCTCCCTCTTGTTTTGTTGTTTCCAGGTTTTCTTGAAGTTCTTGGTTGGGAGTTAGGGAGGGGGGAGGTAGTGATAAAGTGGCAGTCTCAGCGACTCCATTGACCTATTTAGTTCATCATGGGATCCCAACAACATGCAACCATAAACTTCTGTACTTCCATTTGCTCCTCCACTCTACAGGTAGTCACATGCAATGCCTGGAGTCTTAATCCCTCTAAATGGCTCACCATCGTGGTAGAGCTCCAAACAATGGGAACTTCCATTTGCATGCTCCACTAGACCCATCTTTTGCAGTCAACACACACAGACTTCGCTCCCGCAAATTCCCAATCCAATACCACGCCTCATCCAAACATTAGAAAAAGTAGGGGTAGCAATACTCATCACTCAACCCCTACACTTCAAACAAACACAGCCATAAATGAGACCAAGAGATTAGGTGGGTGGTGGTTAAAGGTACCTAAGATGGCAGCCCTTAGGCATTGCTTCTGTGCTCAAGAGGTCTTCCTGCACTCTACACTACACCCTATCATACCCTTTGCACGTCGCCTCTGATGTTAGGTGGCAAATTCAACCTGGTCCCCAATGCACTGCAAGACTAATCACAGCACCGCCATGGGGAAACGCCGGACTTTTCCTTGGAGAGTTGTGTGTGACTGACAGTCATGTCTCCTAGATGCATGGCTCACATTACACCCCTCTACAACAGATTACCTGCACTACTCAGCATCACACCACACATATGTCAGGACCCACCTTGTTTTCCTGGACAGAAGACTCAAGGGTGACCTCCTAAATGTGGACCAGCTTCCTCTGACTCTATTCGACCACAGCCCTGTGGTGGCTATTGATCCACTGAAGCCATTCTCCACCCCCACACTCTGGGGACTCCTGGCAGCTGAATGACTTCCTCCTTTGCTACCTGGTTGTGGTGGACAAGATTTGCTCCACCCTCATAGACTTCATATTCCTCAATAATAATGGAGAGGTGGACCGACGGGTGGTATGGGACGCCTTGACGGCGGTGCTCCAGAGTGGGGGCTTTCATTCAGGACGTCACAAGTCTCAAATGTGCATTGGACCTCACACATCACAGACTTTATGGACCTCGAACAAAAAACAAATGCTTCCTCTCAAATAAGCTCCTGAGGAAGGTCTTGGCAGTCTGTGTTCAACTCTGCACTCTAGAACTAGATAGGGCAAACTTTCTCCTCACAAGACTAGTAGCCCATTTCCACAAGGGGGGCTAACAAACCAGGAGACCTACTATCTCACAAACTGCGGACACACCAAACCAGGCAACTCCTGGCAGAGATCATGGGTAAAGCTGATTCTGTACACACCACCAAGCCGACAAAATCCAAGCATTTTGCTCCTTTCACCACTCATTGCATACTGCATCCCCAGTGTACCCGGGCCGGAGTTAAACTACACTTACCATGACTCTGTCACTCTTTCACGCCTTTCGGCACTTGTGGCAGAGGACTTGTCACTGTCACTCCTCACAAGACAGTAGATGCTAATGCTCTACTTAAGCTCTATAAGGCGTCATGCCAGGACAACTTCAATGCACTCTTCCATAAACGGTTCACTTGCCAACTTCTCCCCTTTTTAACAACGCTATTTAATGGTCAAACAGAGATTGCAGTTGTGACTGCCAGCATGTCCGAGGTGTCCATTGCTTGAATCTCCAACCTGGGCAAGGACCCAACACTCTGCTCCTCATACTGCCCGATTTCTCTGTGTAACTTAAATCTCAAGCTCCTCACCAAGATACAATCAGCTAGATAAACTCCTGATCTGATCCACCCCAATCAGAGTGGGTTCATCCCCAATCACACCAACAGCGACAAGACTGAACGGGTCGGACAGAGCAGCAACCCTCCTTTCTCTGAATGCAGAAAAGGTATTTGATAAGGTAGACTGGAACATAATGTTACCTTACAGAAATACAGCTTTTGAGAATGGATCTCAGTGCTTTACCCTTTTCTCACAGCTAGGAATGAGAGCTAACCACCAGGCCTCGAGCCCCTTGCCCATATCTTAAGGCACAAGACAGGGCTGCCCTCTTTCTCCTCTCCTCTCCTCTCCTACAAAAAAATCAGGGATCCTCCACTGATACACAGTATTTCCTTCTCCTGTGAAACATTTAAGGTATCTGCCTTTGTGGGTGACCTACTCTTGACCCTCACTGACTACCAGCGGTCTCTTAGCACTTGTTCCCGTCCTTGATGAATTCCGAGAGGTGGCTGGTCTTACAATCAATATGACCAAGTCTGAGGGCTTGGTTCTTGTGGTGGGAAAACCCTCATGGACTCACTGAATACTACCACACCATTTTTTAGGTCACTGACTCTATTCACTATTTAAGCATCCAGCTCACACCTAACCTGCAAGTATGCATGCAACTCAATTCGGCCATCTCCTTCGCAGGTCTACAACGTCTTTGGCTTTATGGAGGAACCACTCCCTTTCTTGGGTAGGATGCATCTCAGCACTTAAAATGGCAATGGTACCGCATATCCTCTACCTATTTCAGGCCATGCCACTCTATATTCCAAAAGACGACATCTCCTGCTCACAGGCACTCTGTATGCAGTATGTCTGGGTAGGTGGGCCGATCCCAACTAGCGGTGAAGACTTTTATGAGGCGCATTAGACATGGTGGATTGGGAACCCTGAATCTTGCCCTATTCTACCAAGCCTCACAGCTCCGATATGTGATTGAATGACTCAAGTGGGAAATCTGATAAACAGTGGTGCCACATAATAAAACCTGGTAGCTAGACCTATAGGTGAGGTCCTTTGGGTTCCCAAATGCATGAGAGGTAGTCTGCTGTATGTCTTCCAAGTCACAAGGACCACACTTGCCATGTGGAACTTGACTGCACTTCGATGGGGTCTTACCTCTTTCACCTCCCCACTCTCCTATACTTGACAACGCAGAATTCACACCAGGTATGTCCATGAGAGATTACCAGTTATGGAGGGTTAAAGGCATTTGTGATTTTATGCTGAGGAGTCCCTGAGATCTACTGAAGCTCTAAAAGGTGATTACGGCATTCCAGACTTTAAACGCTTTTGTTATATGCAAATCTGCCACTGGATTACATACCCCACTATTAGGGCAGGATCTACCAGGCCCCTAACGCCATTAAAAGAATTCTTTCAATGCCTCACTACAACTAAACTAACATTTTCGACTCTCCACCACCACGCGCAAAGTGCCTTTCCAAAAGCAATAAGAAAAAGATCCAAATATTAGACTTGACTCTAAACAGTGGAGCGAAATTTACCTTGCTACACTAACTCTGCCAATCACATCCAGGGAAGGGAGATCCTATGTAAGCCGCTGTATCGATGGCACCTAATGCCTGCCAGACTCCACTCCGTTGACCCCACCCACCCTGACACAATCTCCTCCTACTTATTATGTGGGCTTGACTTCTGGGACAAAGTCTTTCTCGCCATTTCTTAGATGCAGGGCTACCCCATCCACAAAATCCTAGAATTAGCTCTCCTGGGCAAACCCTCAGACGGTTTTTACCCTCTGGGTTCACCCGCAGGTAAACACATCTCGTATCCCTGTTGGCAGCTAAACACACTATCTCCTCTCCCTGTGGGGCAAAACTACAACTTCGACCTAAGCAGAATGGCTCCATTAACTGTTGTATCCATGGGCATGAGAAATTGGCTTACGAGTTAGCAGCTGTATCCAACCTCTTCCTTAAACTGTGGAACCCAGTGCTATCTCAACAAGTGCTACAGAGGACCAACATGCCCACGGATGGTGCGTGCCCTGGGACTGGCCATCCTCCCTGTCCTCTCATGCTTTGGCTACCAATGCATCACCAAAGGACTGGGGGTATCTGTTTCCTTCTTACGAATGCAAATGTCCCCCTTCCCCCGCGGTGGGGGAAGGGGGGAGATTGATAGGTTTTTGGAGAGGACGTTTATGGGTGGCCGCGTCCACTCAATGGTTTTGACGTCCTCCTTTTTCAAGCAAATGAAATTAAAAATGATTGAAACTAAAGTCTGTATTGGTTATTTAGAGTTTGGCGGATGTGGGACCTCTACCAAAAATTGCAAGATACCCTGTCTTCCCTATTTAGAGTCTGCATATGGTTATATACTTGAAATGGGACAGATGGGACGTCCACTCCAAATTAGCTGATATCCTGTCTGCTCTATTTAGAGCATATACATGCTAGAGTGGATGTGACATCCTCCAATTTTAAGCACATTTCCCTCATGGGATAGAAGCTGCTAGAAAGATAAAAACGTGGCATGCTATTGCTCACAGTAAACTGGTACTCAAGTTTAAGAATGTTTTGGATTATTATTATTATGATTTAATTCATTAAGTGTGTGCCTGGTGTTCTTATAAGGCAAATACAAAGCATACATAATGGGAGATTTCTGAAGCTAAGAGATAACTGAAAAAGGTATTTCTCATTGCTCATCTGCCTGTTACGTGTGACAGTCACAATCCTGAATGGAAGAATTAAATAGAAAACATACACAGCTGACTGGCTTATATAGTTTGTTTTACTGGTATGGGGCAGGACAGGAAAGCTAAAAAAAACTTTCATTCATTTGAGAGCTATACTGTGGAACGTATGAAATGTTATCATGCAGATGTGTCAACAAGTTATATGGGGATCGCGGCACTCCTAGGTAAGTGTTTCAAATAGGTCAATGTATCTTTGGATGCCAGGGAAAGAGTCCCTCCCGGCCTGTAGGGGCTCAAAATTTCAACTCAAGAGTAAGGGGAGTGCAGGAGTCGCCCGCACTGCTTCCTAAGGCACACCTGTAGGAGACGAAGACTCCCTCGACGAATTCCAATGTAAGTAATCAAGGTCAAGAAACTGGAAAATGTTTTATTCAATGCTAATCCATTTAGAAATAACTTTACTTTGTAGGTCACATATTACATCATAATGACTGTATTGAAGAATGGTGCACGCAATTTAATTTTCAACAACATCCAATTAAATTGCGTGCACCATTCTTCAACACAGTCACTATGATGTAATATGTGACCTACAAAGTAAAGTTATTTCTAAATGGATTACCATTGAATAAAACATTTTCCAGTTTCCAGGGCGACTCCTGCACTCCCCTTAATCATGCAGATGTGCACACCTGCACTCTGATCTAGTCTACATACATTTTGTAAACACGGCGGATATATTACCAACTTGCAGTGAACTAGTTGTGCTGCGTCTGGGGTTTTCAGCTGATTTGGATATTGCTATCCCTTATTTTTCTTGGCATTTCCAAATAGCACCAATCCCCTCTCTGCATCTCTGCCACACACCGAGTAAAACCCCCTCAACCCAGCTGCAAACCACAAATAACACAGCGTTTCCACTGTTCCCAGCTCTATTTGTTCGTATGCACTGCACACTACTGTAAACGAGTGTCTTACTGCTTGCTTCAACCAATCAACACCCCTAACCTTTCCTTTCCTTTCTTTTCCTTGTGCTTGATAACAGCTTAACGTGGTATCCACGCATGACACAGTCAGTACTGAGGTGTGGCTATGAGTCTCACCTGAAGAACTCCCAAGAAATTCTACCGCACGTGAGGTTAGGGGTAATACTCCAGAGGTCTTTTGGTGTGAGATTAAATCCTCTCCTATTAACTCTGGACTACTCGTAGTTAGCTGAAATAGTCGGTTTCAGCTGTCGTGTCTTGAGGTGCACTGCCTTTAACGAGGATCTAGAGACTGGATCTATTTTCCAAACCACCCAGCTTATTTTGCAGTATTATAGGTTCTCTATCTTTCTAACTCCTGTAGGACATAACACTGTCAAATGAGCAGATTCACAGAAATTTGCAACAATTTAATTCAGAAACTGTTCAAGACTGAAAAAAACGCCTTTCAGATGGAAAATTGACAAATGTCAATTAAAACGTGAAATAAAACATTACATGGGGGGGAGGGACGCGGCAGGTTGGACAGGAATGATTGGAGTTCTCATCTAGGACAGGGTTGAAGCTTAAAGAGGCAGACCTCGTTTGAAAATGTAAGGGTTCTGCTATGATATGTAATCTGAAAAGGGAATATTTAAAATATATGGTTTCTTTCACGTGTTGCCTGCAGCCTAACTGCCACATCCACATCAGTTCAAGGAATGCATTCCAGACACATGTACTATTCTGTTACTTTATTACTGTATTTCCCTCACATGTACACCAGCGTGACATATTACTGGACGATCTAACGTCAACTATGCGTGCTGTATCTGGCCTCAACCTCTAGATGTCGCCCTTTATTCACTCACTTCCTGTGCCGCAGCTCCCTGCAGGAAGTAGAGGTGCATGTCCAGCTGGGGTCCTGACTTCCTTTGTCCTTGAGGTCACATGGAGCACAACCCAGAGGCATGACACTAGTGACCTCCAGGAACTATTCGAAAGGCTAAGATTGGTGATGAACCTCCTTTGATGGTGAACTTGTGTGATACCTCATGGAGAATTAGTATGGAGAAAAGAGCACTGAGAAACACTGCTCTTTTTTTTCCTAAAACCGAGCTCAACAAAACTATTTATTGCTCAGAGTAACAGCTAGCATTTTGCATCCGATGACTGAGCTTAAAAGTCAAAGCACACATTAAAAAAATAGAGGATATTCATGTACAATTCAAATAAAACGAAGCAGAAATCTGGGTGTCAGTGGTTTACCGAGTGATCATTGTGTTTTAATTCATTGAACTTCCTTACCTGTTGTGACAGACTTTGCAGATTTCGATGTAGTGGAGTTTGCAGCATTCTTGGTTTCCTTATCTTTCTCCTCAACTCTTGAAGATTTTACTTCTGTAGCAGTACTGCTTTTGACTGTTTTCTCGATTGGATCTTTCTTTTTTGGAGAAGCGGTTTTGGAAGATTTCTCTGATGAATCCTTCAGTCCACCTAATTTTGAGGAGGCAGCCAACTGCTTTGCCTTGCTTTCACTTTTTCTTGCTGGGGAAGAAGATTTTGTCTTGGTCCCTTGTTTTTTCGTTTTTGTCTTTTCTTTGGGGTCTTTTTTCATTGGTTTTCCTAAGTTTTGATCCAGAGGCAAAGCTTCTGGGTCTATCATGGAAACATCAGGATGCCGAGGAGAAGGGTTAGGGTCGTGCATTGGAACTGGAGGAGGGTCCATATGCTTGTACGTTATAGTCTTATCGGTTGGTATAGTTTCAGATTCATCTTCGGAGTCAATGTTAGCATCCGCTGTGATAGACGGGCATTCTTCAGTTCCAGGAGGAACATCTGAGTCGGTCTGAGAGGGAGCAGACTCGCTCACTGAGGTTGGAGGCGTTTCATCACACTGGCGTGCTTGATGTTTCCCTCCAGATGGGGGCTGCGCTCCTCCCATTTGCGTGAGCGGCTTCTCCTGCTCTTTGGAATACTCTTCACTTGCAAACCACTCCAGAGGATTAGGGTTAATAAAAGAAGGAGACAGTTCTGTTTTTGGATGTTTATATTCACAAGCTGACACGAGGCATAAATCCACATCTTGGCGGGCTTCAGAAGACGAATCCTTCTTAGGTGTGAAATATCTGTATGCTGTCTCACTGGAATAACTGAGAGCATCAGACACACTTTCGTTTTTCTTACTGTCTAATTTGTCTGAATAGGATGAAGGCGCCTGGCCGTGCAATGAGGTGGATTCTTGAAGTATGTCATTTGCTTCTAAGATTTGGTAACTAATTTGTTCTGAGGAAAAGTTTAGTGGTGGTGACTGTGAGGAGTAGCCACCAGCCGATTCTTTAATCGCTGAAGGCCCTTCTGGTAAGCTAGGAGAGTGGGTGGAAGAGGTTTTCTCCAATGCCAGTTCTGGTTCTTCATCTGGACTGTGCACTAGCTTAGTTGCTCCTGGTGAGTAAAGCGGGATATCAGCATCCTGAATGACATCTGAGAGAGATTCCTCCTTTAATGGAGAAGCCAGTTGTGATGGTGTATGAGCAGATGATGTAGAAGGGGAGGCCTCCAAGTGGGACTCCGAAAGGAGCTCGGTGCGATCTTTTCCTTGGGCATATAAAGCCTGTCCAATTGGTGATGATTTCAGTGCAAAATTTAACTCCTGCATTTCAGAGGGGCTGTAATCCACTTCAGTTGGTCCATTCTCTGATATGTGAAGCATATTAGCTCCTACTATTGGATGCTCTGGAGACTGACGGCTGAAGTCCATTGCCAAGGATTGTTCTGGTGATTCTTGGCTGAATTCTACTGACATTGTTGACTGCTCAGGGGATCTCTGATCTTGAACTGGTGTTCTTGATGTTCCAGCCTTAGGAGAAAAATCTGGCGGAGAAATTGACATGGGTCTTGGGCAGTCTTCTTTAGATGGAGACATTTCTGTTTCTTGAAATGTTGTTGGTGTCTGCACAACAGACACTGACAGTGAATCATCAACTTCTGTTGAATGAGGGGAGCCAACCTCTGCATGCAGAGAAGGAGACACATCATCAGTGGTTGGTTCTAGGAATGAGCTGGTGGCAACAGATGCTGTAGAAATTGAGGCAACACCTTCCAAGTGAGAAAATGTGTCCTCAGCCACAACTTCATCAACAGGAGTTGCAGATTTGTCAGAGGCTGTTCCTTCAGAAATGGACATTTTGGTGTCTTCCTTAAAGTATCCAAAGTGGTTAATGTCCACCTGTGTTGGCGAAAACTCTGCTGCAGATTTCCTTTCATCCAATGCACTGTAATAATGAGAGTTTGGGGTTCCGGTGTTTTGTGCTGTTGTGTTTAGAGTAAATTCATCCTTAGTTGTCATATGATCAATGCCTTTGGTATTTTGTTCTGGAGACAGCCGTTCTGGAGCATGTTCAGAAATGGGACTTTTCTCATTGAATGATAGTCCCTTTTCATTCTTTTCTTCAGAAGAACTAATAGCGTGTCCAAAGGGAGACTTTACATCCGCACTTAAATATGTTTCATAAGACACTTCAGAACCTATCAATGGTGGACTGCGCAAAGGAGACAATACTTTCTCAATAGGAGATTCAGAATCTGGCACAGGCTCATCCATTGGACTGATTCTTGGACTATCCAGCTTTTCTATGGGATCACAAAACTCAAAAAGAACTGGAATAGTGGACTTCTGCGTGATTTCAGAAGCAATCTGGCTAACCTTTTCATCGGTTGGGGACTGGTGAAACGGTGTGTGGCCTGCACTCCCTAAGGCTGATTGTGGTGGGGAAGCCACTTCTAATGTTTTGTCATCAGGGCTGGCACCCTGTGCAAGCGATTCTTGGAGGTCATCAGGCAGTGCATGAAGAACATCTAGATCAGATGTTTTTATTTCATTTGGGGTTAAGTCAAAATTTACGCTACGTTCACTCAGAGGTGTTTTTGGAATTGGCGATGGAGGTGCGGGGCTTTTATTTGGGCTATCTTTGTCATAATGCGCCTCTGAATAATTGTCTCTAATATCAAGTTTTGTGGTAGTTCTGTCTTCCATATCTTCAATGTACATTCCTTTCACGGCAGACTTGCAATACTTATCCTCTTCAAGTGATGAAGGTGGTGATATTGTAGAAGCCGACGGATTGTAATCTTTGCCCTCTGTTGCATCAGATTTTGAAGCATCAGATAACTCATTGAAGCCATTGGGAAGCTGAGAAACTTTGCCTTTATCATATTCTTGAGGGTACAGTGAGGACTCATACTTGGTAACATTGACATATTCCTGAGATGGAGAATCACTTTCCTCGTTGTTAGTCTCATCGCTCATGACATCCCGAGGTGTTGACATTTCATCCATAGGAGTTGGCTCACTAGAAATTTCAATAGTTGAATGGGTAAAACCTGAAGTGGCAGTGTATTCTTCTGGTTGGTCTTCTCGGTTTTCTTCATCTGAAGCAGTGGCTTCACTTTCAGAACCACCAGGAAATGTTTCATAATGAATGGAGGAGGCTGGTTCAATAGTTGGGGAATGAGGTGAAGCCTTCTTATCTGAAGAAGTAATGTAAAGTCCATACTTGTCCTCGCCACCACCGATGAATGCAGATCTGCCTTCCATAACCATGCCAAAGTCCTCTTCATGTTCTACTTTTTCAATCTCTTCATCTTCTTCTTTTGCTTCCTGAGTTTTGTCGTCATCAACTTCTTCTTCTGTCTCTTCAGCATCTTCCTTTTCAGCAGTTTCATCCATATCCTCTTCTGCACGTTCATCCCCTGTCTCAAATTCGTATTTTCCAATATTCTTGCTCTCTTTAAATTTAGCATACTCCTCAGCTTCTGTCTCAATTTCCTCCTCAGTTTCTTCTGCTTCACCAGTTTCTACAGCTTCCTCTGTGTCATGCTGTTCTGCAGTGCTCAGTGAAGCCCTCTCTTCCATATCTTCACCCTGTTCTTCCACTTCTTCTGTCTCCGCCTTTTCCTCAAAGTCTCCAGTGTCAGATGTTTCTTCCAGGCCAGTTCCTTCATCTTCAAATCTTTCATTTTCATCCACCCTGTGCCTAACCTCAGGCTCAAGCTCTTCTGGTGTCTGCTCACACTCTCCCTCAGCCTCTGTGGTAGTAATGCCCTCGTCAGTTGAATAGGCATGCTCCTCTAGATCTGGAGATGGCTTCATGACAACATAGCCTTCATTCTGCAGAGTTTCATTTGGAACTTCGGTGTCTGTGTCCTGATAAGCAGGTTTTGTTTCTGCTACCACCACAACTTCTTCTGCCTTAAGCTCTTCAAAGTCTTTTGTTAAGTCCTCTGGTGAAGACATCATCGATCGCTCTGCTTCAAGTTCTGCTGTATTTCCGGAAGCAGCTACCGTAGCAACTGCTGCTGCCACGGTAGCAGCAGTGGTTCCCAGTGCTGCAGCAGCTGCTTTTTTCCCAGTGATCTTGACCTCTTTCTTTGTCACCTTACTTTTTACCTTTTCTTTCGGTTTTCCAGGGCTGGCACTTTCTTTTTTAATAGGTTCTTCTTTTTTCGGAGTCTTTGGTTTCACCAAAGGTTTCTTGACTTCAGTTGCGGAAGTCAATACTTTCTTGGATTCTTTTGGAACTTTTTTTACTTCTTTTTTGGAATCCTTTTCTTCTTTTTTAATTTCTTTCTTCTCCTCTTTTTTAGACTCCTTTTGAGGAACTTCTTTTTTAATTTCTTTCTTCACTTCTTTTTTAATTTCTTTTTTCACTTCTTTTTTAGGTTTTTCTTCTTTTTTAATTGGGGTCTTTTCATCTTTTTTAACTGTTTCTTTCTTTTGTTTTTCCTTTTCCTCTTTTTTCTCCTCTGTTTTTGGCTTCACTTCACGTTTCACTGGTTTTTCCTTTGCAACTTTTGGTTTTACCTCTGACTTTTGCTTTTCAACAGCTTCAGATTTTAGTGGTATTTCCTCCTTACTTGTTACATCTTTTTCGACTCCCAATGCCCTGGTTTCAGATTTGGTATGCTTTTCCTTCTTCACCGTTGGCTTTTCTTTGTTTTCAACTTTTGGGGGCTTTTCTGATTGGCTCATTGTTATTATTTCAGGGGCTTCTTCTCTGGAATCCTTTTTGACAGGCTTGCTGACAGGTGTTTTATTGCCTGCTTTTAAGCTCTCTTTACTGTCCGCTCTATGTTTAAGCTTTGCTTGTTTCACTGCTGGGCTTGGTGCACTGTCACTTAAATCTTTCTGTGTTACTATTGGTTGCTTAAGGAAATCTAAATGCTTCAGTTTTTCTAGTCCTTCCAGAATGTTGTACTGGGTAGTGTTTCCTGGAAAGAGTACTCGAATTATTTTTTCTGTGGGATTAGCTGGATGCCACACAATCAGTGATGAAACGGACGTTAAATAGTTGAGTGGAATATCGACTTCTTGGCCATTGGGCAGAACCAATCCACCTTTGTCTTTACTAGTGCCAGTCCAATGCTGCATAAACTGTTGCATTTCTTTGCTACCTTTGACCGGATTCAGTACAAACATCTCAAGTTTTCCCACTCCCATTTTTTGAAACAGAATAAGTGGATCAATTACATTTCCTACATTTCTTAAGAGGGGTTCTGGCTTCAAAGACAACTTGTTCAAATACTGGAGTGTGAAACAAGCTTCTTCTAGACTTCTCCGTATTCTAAAATTAGGTTCTGGGTTTTTCAGATTCTCAGGTACATTGAGAAAAACAACTCCCAGATCAGGTGAAATCAAATTTTTTGTCCAATCGCTGTTAGTTGTAGAGCCTTGCGACTGCTCCTCTTCCAACTCAGCCATTTTTCGCTGTAACATGCTATTGATTCCAGGGAGGTTATCATCACCAATGTGGGTCAGTAAAATAGAGTCTACTCTATCTAAGTGCCGAATCAGTTTCCAGAAGCAAGACTTGCGTTCGGATCCACCATTGATAAGCATATTGAAGCCATTTACTGCAAACAATGCAGAGTCACCTCGCCCACCTGGAAAAATATAACAGCATGGCTTTGAGAGTTTCAAAAATCCTCCGGAAGTTGGTGGCTCTAAAATGTCAAAAGGAGAAGGTACTTCAACAGATTCCGAAAGATATTCTGTGAATTCTGACAGCCCTTCCATTTCAGGTAGAATTGAAGCAGAGTTAAGTTTAATGTTGATGAAATCTTGAAGGTTATGTCGATCTAAGTTTGAGTTTTTCCAGTCTCCTTCCTCAGGGCAAAATAGTGTTAGACTTGCTTTGTTGGCAGGATGGGTAGTGCTCAGTAACTCGCCAATCTGTAAAATAAAGAAATATGTTTAATTTATTGAAACAACAAGGCTATTTCTGTCTTATACATATTCTGCACATAAAGTTTGTACTCTGTTTTACCCAGAAAATACTGAGCTATATATTAGAGCATTGAGCTCTGATTTGTAGGTGTGGTTACTGAATTCACTGAATAACGCTGAACGACAAGTAGTCATGTCTCACAGAATGCATTGATTATTCCGAGGTCTCTGTTTTAACCGATGAAATTCCGTTCAGTGTTTTTAGATGTTTCATAAAAGCAACATTTCCCATGAGCATATGAACAGAGATCTGTACCATTTAGATGTAAACTCTAAATGCAGAATTTATTGGTAAAAACTGCATTTTCAGTTCCATAAACTCAAGTTTATTCAGCAGATTACGATGAAAAGATGTCTGCCCCTAACAATTGTGGCATATTGCAGTGGCAATAGCGTGATGTGCACTGTTGCAAAACCATTTTGACTTGGGGATCTGCAGATTCAGCCAGTTTTCTGAGTAAATTAGTTGTAGTATATTGTTTTTTTTTGCGGTAACAACGCCCATTAAACAGCAGCAGCAATTCAAATAAGTACATAAAACGAGAATATAAAATCATTTATACGTGTGCTTAAAATAGGTCATACATCCTAAATTCAATATAAAGATCGAAAGTGCCCTAATCATATATTCTATTATTACAAGATACATTGCTTTCTTTGCAACCAAGCTCTGTGCAGGAACCACTACAGCTTGAATACAATGAGGTCAGTAGTTTTTTACTTAAAGATCCTGAGCACTGACCTGGAGTCTCTATCATGCAATGAACCACAGTTAGAAATAATCCATCTCTTTCGAAGTACATGGTAACGTGGACAAATCAACATCTAGTGGTCCTATGTCTCCTTGCTGACTTTACAAACTGTGTAGAGATCCTTGCCCAGAGTATCATTTGAATTATCTCCAACCTGAAGCGGAAGTGAAGCGTCTTGGCTTCCTGGGGTAAAATGTTATGCAGACGTGGTTCAAATAATAGGGTAGATTTAAAGGGTAAAGATGTATTAGTCATCCACGTATTGTTTACCCGGCCCATTTGATCCTAACATATGCCCAGTTTTTCATTTCTACCAAGTTTTTAATAGCACTCGTGCATCCAAATGATTGATTCACAAAATGTCCAAATGTAGTTGGCTGGGCCAGGATTTTACAAAGTTCAGTCACGGGGCACTGAATTTGCCTTCTAGAACCATGGCAGGAGTGTAGCTTAACAACATTTGAAATTCAATGGCAATATATGCATAAATGAGTTCAGAAATCCAGAAATGCATCAGTTAAAACGAATAATTGCTTAATTTCCCCAACAAAACCTACCACCCCTTCTCCATTGACCACTTAAACCATAACCACCATGCAACCACTACCTGTACTAGGTCCAATATTGAGAACTCTTCGGAAGTTTGAAGACCCACATGCAGCCACTGCCTGTACTAGGTCCAATATTGAGAACTCTTAGGAAGTTTGAAGACTGCCATGCAGCCACTAACTGTCCTAGGTCCAATATTGATATCTCTTGGGAAGTTTGTAGACCCCCATGCAGCCACCACGTGTCCTAGGTCCAATATTGGGAACTCTTGGGAAGTTTGAGGACTGCCACGCAGTCACCACCTGTCCTAAGTCCAATATTGAGTACTCTTGGGACGTTTGAATACCACCATACAGCCACCACCTGTACTAGGCCCAATATTGGGAACTCTTTTGGGAAGTTTGAAGGCCGCCATGCAGCCACTACCTGTACTAGGTATAATATTGGGAACTCTTGGGAAGTTTGAAGGTCTGTATATGCTGCTAACATTGAAGTAGAGACAAATACGTTTTTTGAGCTTTATGACCTTCATGAAAGTATTTCAGTAAATACATATATAGTATAACTGTATATTCACACAGTGTAATATGATATTTATTAACACTGTTGAGTGAGTGGAGGAGCCCAGATTTACAATAGTCGAAGCATCAAGTGGATTGTGATGACATTTCCCTCCCACTACTTTTGACTCATTTTATTGCACAAAATGTAATGGTATACAAACCCTCATTTCACAGAGAACTGTGAAATATGAAGACTGTTGCACGGTTTCCTGTGAAATATGGGTTTCACGGGGAACCTCAAACCACTCTACAAGCATTGCCATGGTCAGGGTTACTAGGATTATGCAGCAATCGAGGACCACATTACGTGGCAAAATTAAGCAGTAAAATTGCAAATTATTCAGCATAATCTCTGGCTGTATTATTTTGTTAATTTGACCTACAAAGAAACTGTTTGTAAAATCTACAAATTATGTGGCAAATGTAGAAAATAAATAATAATGGATTAAATGCTGCAGCCAGAGTACCACATAAATCAACTTGTCTCACCACTGAGCACTGCTTTCTCAACAATGTTTACATGAAATGTAAACAAAATCTAAACATTCTAATTTCCAGTTACCTGCTCTTTGAAGAACAAAGGGCCATATTATCAAGAAAGGGCAATACATTATCGCTGCTTTTATCAGCAGGAAACTGCCGCTAAAGCGGCGATAATGGGCTTGATAATATGCCCTTGTGAATTCCCATAGAAGCCCAGGTTAACACCAGAACCTGGGCTTCTGTGGGAATTCACAAGGGCATATTATCAAGCCCATTATCGGCGCTTTAGCGGCAGTTTCCTGCTGATAAAAGTGACAATAATGTATCACCCTTTCTTGATAATATGGCCCACAGCTTTTGAAGGATATTCTCACAAATAATATCTGGGCCGATGTACAAGCGATCTTGTGGTTGCAAAATCACAATGCTTTTTTATTTACTAAACCATTTTGCAATTCGGTAATAGGTTACTGAATTGCAAAATGTGCTTAGAAAGACATAACAAATTGCTAGTTGGAAGGGGTGTGTTAGGGCGTCCCTTCTAAATTGCGATTATTTATGGTATGTATTAATGTTTTGTGACCGAAATCTGGCTGCAAAGCATTGAAAAGTTACTGGCATTTGAGGTGGGATGTTAACACATTCGCAAAAGGGAAAAGGGTGCCCTTGGGACACATTTCCCTTTGTAAATGTATAAAAAAAGATGTTAGGAAATAAGCAGTCATCCAAGGGACCACTGCCAACCCTCAAACAAACTTTAAAGGAAATATACTTTTCGGAATGCATATCAGTTTCCTTTTGGGTAAAATAGGTTGCATTTACAAAAAAACAGTTTACTTTATTTACATGCGATCACAGCCACGCTGGTCTGCTCACCCAAGCAGACTGCTGTCCATGAGAATGCATCCAATTGTAGTGATTCCTAATTTGTGACCTATCTCAGGAATATTGATGAGGTAGGTCGGATTGTGATCAACTACGAGTTGAAATGTTGTAAACCAATCTATTAGGACTCAGCTCCGTTCGCATTTTTTTTTCCATTTGGAAAGAGTCAGTGAGAAATTTGTGATCACTTTTTGCAAAGGAAAATTTTGTGCATCTGGCCATGGTCCTATATTGCCATCTTAGGGTTCTAATTACATTTACAAAGCATATGCTCTTCAGCCTTGTGGTTCATGATATCTCCAGGACCCCTGATTGCAGTGTTAGTCCATATTACACAGATGCCTGTTGCGATTTTCTCTTTCTCTCTCTCACTAGCACGCGTGTGCACGCACAGATACACACGCATACAGAATCTCTAGCATCATGGTTCTACATTACACATAGTTAATGCCTTATGTTCTGTTTGAGAAAACTGCAATCAAATCTGCAGAATGAGCCTACATGGCCCTTATCTTGATCATTTAAAATGCGCCGGTTGGTTAAGGGAGGCGAATGCTACCAAGGCAGTGTCTGAAAAGTTGTACTTCCGATTAAAATTGTAGCAGGAATTTTAATTTCCTCTACATCAACAAAAACATCTGGATGAAATTAGACCAAACTTAGCAATAAGTCAGAAGTTTGACAATCTTGGGGACAATTCTCTATTTTTTTTTAAAGAAAATTAGACAAAAATGGCCAATCTCCCAATTGCCATCTTATAGTTCAAAAACCTACACTACAAGTTCACAAACTGAGATTAAACTGATTGAATGACATAGCTTGAGATTTTTGGCTCCAGTGACCATTATAAGGTACATAAAACAGCTGCCTCAGTTCACAAACCCTGCTCGCATGTGCCTTATAAACAATACTTAAATATGCTAAGATGAATATTAATAACTGCGAAAAAATTATAGTGAAGGGAGACTGGGTTAAGGATGTGGTAGAAGACCATGCCATGTCCCCCGAGCCAGCTTGGCATTGCTGATAGCCATTCTGCTGGACATCGGTCAAAGTCATTCCCTGTGAGCTCAGGCTATTGCCACTGGGTAGTTAAAGTTAGGACCAGGTTTTTATAGGACATTGATTTTTTTTGAATAGCTAATAACTTTGCAGTCGTTTAATAAATCTTCATGAAACCTTCCAAAAAAAGGTCTCCACCCCAGCTTCTTCTTGGAAAGTTTTGGGGGCTCCATTATGCGGGAGCCAAGACAAAGAAGGGGGCCCAAAATGCATTTTCCCAATGCAATGTTCAGTAAGAAAATGTAATTGCGATACAGCAAAAACATCTGAATGGAATTAAACCAACTTTGAAAGAAAGCTAGATCTTGATCCAGAAAGTGTGCTCTTTTAGGATTGATGTAAATCTGAGTAGTTTTTGAAAAATTAAGGTTACAAATCTATGGAAATTTCATGCTGCGGAGGATAAGCAGACCTGACAGATCAAAAGATAAGATCGGATTGGTTGCCATAACATAACCAAATATGTTGCAGCAGCCATTTTAGGGATTAGGGACTCAGCCCCTTGTCCTGCAAAACCATACCTGGGGGATGAGGTCAGTGGGTCCTTCAAAAGGCTCGAGGTGGAGGGTTGCATGTACCCTTCCTATAAAAAACATTTTAGCCCAGGGGAATGGATTCCCTGGGCCCCTCAAAAGGCATGGGTAGGAGGCTGCTCACCCACTTCACTTTAAAATCATGTTGTGGACTTTTTTTTATAACCTATGCCCTTAACTCGTGGCCTCATCATGCACTGCTTATACCCCTACATATTAAATCACACATTAACATTCTCATTGACTGCTCTGATAACATGCCTAAGAAGATCTGAAATTACATCATTGATAGCACAACTGTGCAGGGTGAGGCACAAAGTTATTTCAGGGCACGAGTTACAGTTACTTGAGACAACTATCACTGGTGAATTTCAGTGCTTTTTAGTTCAAAATGTTATCTTTTAACTGACATTTTCACCTAACTATACAGTTACGGTATATTTTTAATTGGTACAATATATATATATATATATATATATATATATATATACTTACTTACTTTATTATACAGTTAATAAAAACCGTAATGTACAAACATAGCAATGCATGATAGAATAACATTTTTAAATGTATAAGATCAGATACTTAGTGCTAAGCATTATGCAGTGTGGTTAAAATAATGTTAACAAACTACCCAGCTCTTGCTAGGGCCTGGGCTGAATTGTTGCTAAAACACAAAGCCGATGCTTCCCTACAATGTCTCAGTGACTGTTCCCGGAAGACAGGAATCAGTAAGCGGTGTCGGTCGGTAGCAAAGAATGGGCAGCAGCATAACAGGTGGAGCCAGGACTCGTGTATGTAATTGCAAAGCCTGCAAATGGGCTTCTCATTCCACCAGGCCCACTGCGGATTGTAGTCAAAGATTGGTAGTGCTAGCAGCCTCATGTATAGTATTTTATTGCGAGTCTGGGGATTAAGGGAATAGTTAAAATATGGTTGAGGTTTCCCCTTGATATATGATTCATTCAAAGCAGTGAAAAGTACATTTTTAGATAGCCCGGCAACGTCTGTCTGGAATGAAACTGAAAAGATTTGATTTGTTATTGTTTTTTTCCCACATTGACAGGGGGATAGTTGGGTTAGTGAGAGAGGTTGCTTCAATCTTTAGTGTGGAAATGGCAAGGTGCAACTGTTTATGCCAAGGGGAATGTTCGTCCTTGAATGCAGCTTGTAATTGCTCTTTTAAAGATTGTATTGGTGCTCGTAAGGTGTGAATGTAGAATTTAATTAGGTCTCCCAGGCAGTAGAGGTTTGCACATGTCAGGCCCAGCTCAAGTCTCATCCTCCACCTCCTTGCGTGTTGCGGGACAGAGAAGATTTTCTTCTAGGCTTTTATTTGTAAGTTTCCCAGAAATACATCCATTTTCCTGGGAATATAAATATCTATTTATAGTTCCAGGTATTCAACCGGACGTTGTTTTAATTTCAGTTTCTCCCACAGTCAACATGTTCCGCCTCACAGCCAGGGCTTCTTCAGGGCACTATTATAAAACATTTTCTGGAACCGTTGCTGCTTCGTTTCTACTGAATATCTAATGGGATAAAAATAGCTATGGAACTACATACAGCTATTCCATAATACCGACTCACGTTCTTTACAGATATTGGAATACTTTCAGAGGAATAGAGATTAGTTTTTTGACAACTCATAATAGTGCCCTGAAGAAGCCTTGTCTGTATGGCGAAACGCATTGGCTGTGGAAAAAACTGAAATTAAAAGAACTTCTTGTTGAATATCAGGAACTATAAATAGATAGGTCTATTCTGACTTGTGTTTATTGTGATTATATTGCCTCTCATTCTTTTGCTATACTTGAATGGGGATACTTTGGGAATGCTGCTCGGTTGTCTATATGATGACACGCTGTCTCTATCACAGACTTCAATGAATTTACACCTATGATTTTTCTAGGTAACTCATCTCTTTTGCATTTTGTGAATCATTTTTTGCTTCAAATGCTGTCCCAAGTGTTAATTTTAACAGCTTAAATCTAACCTGTACCAATCTTCCGGTATATGGTGTTTTGTGTGTTTGATATGCCTTTGGATAAAGCGACATAGCTTAAGAAGTACATTGCTCTCCTTGGAAGTTGTGTTGGTATGAAAGATTTTATTATTTCAATAATACCATGAATGTAACTTGCAATACCCTTGAGAAAGTTCCTATCTATCAGTTATGATGGTGTCTATGAATGCAGCTGACTGTGTTATACATAAACTGATCAGCCATCGTGAAAATTCTAGCTGATCTACTTGCATATGGAAGTGTTTGTTGATGTATATTTGTATCAATTGGTAACAAAAGATATTTTTATTTAATTAGATAATTTTCCTTTTTTTGGCTAGACATATATACTCCTGTGTTAAAAAAAACTGTGTTGCAACCGCTTCTACTTTTGATTTCTCAAATACTGCCTTGTAATTACAAAGGATTTTATCTGTAATTTACAAAATGCAATCATAAATTCTATTTTCTTGCATCTGCGCAGTTGAAACACATTTCCTATACATCATGCAAATTATAAATGGACCACCTCACTTTTAAAGTGGCAATTATGAATAAACGAAAAGGAAACCTTGTACCATGTGCTCTACTAAAACCATGGATTCTATGAATATTTTTTATTTGAAAGAGTTACATATCCTATATCCTATATAATATTACCTATAGGAAGTTGATCATGCAACATGATATAGTTTGAACGCATTGGTATTTTGGAGGTTTGCTGCTTTTTTTCCAGCATGGCAAACCGAGATAGATGATTTGTTTCTTTTAGATTTAGCAGAGCAAAATGAGTACCAAGCATACCACAATCTCATAGAGTACTGTCCTACATCAACACACATAACTTTAGTATTCAATTAATATCTATCTTTACTTGCCAATACAAATTGGCGGTTTAGGAAGTTAATATGAAATGCAAGTTTACAAATACATCTTCCCTTCCTTCTCTTTTTAATAAATTCAAAGTGCTGGGACGTTTTAAAATTGTTATTATTTTGCCTGAAGAAGGTGGTTGGACCTTTAATCCCACCGAAACGCGTCGCTTCTTGGTCATTTTTACTTTGAATAAATACATTTAGATGTTTCTCATGTATGCTTTTGTAAAATAGGATTTTTACATACTGTTTGCTAATGATGATTTGTCCTTGTTGCACTTTATTATCTTATGACTTATTCCCAGCAGATAGCACTTGTAATAATTTTGAGAAAAATATTGTGTTACGGTGTATTGATATTCTGTGTTTTTATCAAGAGCTAACAGCTCGACCTGATTTTAACAGTTTTATGAAATATTGAAAAATAAACATGAATACTTTTGATTGATTGGCTAATGTGTGCTTGTGTGGTGTGGTAAGTGTCAATGGTTTGAGTATCTATATGTGTGGTCTGATCATGCCCCAGAGGGATTACATTTTTAAGACTGCGGTTTAGGAAGTCAATCCAGGGCATATAGTTATGGAATATGTGCCATTTTAACATAAACATTGGTGATTCGAGTGGGGCTTTAACAAGTTGTCCGGTATCCAAACACTTCAACAAGCTACAACACAGCTGCTAAAGAATTGTGCAAGCCTTGTAAAGTCTAGCATATTTATGAGCTCATGAATGCATTTTAAGCTGTTTATTTTGGACTCCATCCAGCACCCAAACTTCCTACTGTATAAGTGCACTTATTTGTATGCATGAAGAACTACTTAGCTCCATGGACTATTCAAATGCAGAGATCTAGGAAAAACACAGCTGACACATCTGTCCTCTGGGATGCCTATAGGGCGGGCGTATTCTCAAGTTATCTCCCTCAGAAAAACAATTTGGACAAACCCTCTGTGCTAAAGTTCCCCTTTAAACTCACGCTCATTGGGGGCATATTAGCAATAAGCTCGTTAAAATTATCGCAGTTTTAGCGGCAGGAAACTGCCGCTAAAACGGCAATAATGGGCTTGCTAATATGCGTTTTAGAATTCCAATAGAAGCCCAGGTTAGATGTGCAGGGCAGCTAACCTGAGCTTCTATTGGAATAGTTTTCTGCCACTAAAACGGCAATAATTTTAACGAGGTCTTGCTAATATGCCCCATTGTTTGTCACATGAAGAAGAAGGGAACCACAGTGCATCTAAAGAGGACACCCTGCTAGGAGCTTTTACTGAATGCAAACATGCAGCCTGTATAGTCCATTTTCAGTGGTTCGGAAGAAAATATGACTAGCAGAAACTGATTCATTACAGCAACTAAGATGCAAGATGGAGAAAGGGCAAGCATGAACGTGTATTGTAATGTATTGCAGCATTTATATAGTGCTTACTACACGTATGTGGGGTGCTGAAGCACCTGCCTACATAAGTAGCATGGTACACCATGTAGGGTGTATGGTAGGAAGGATGTTGTTTTTGTTCAGATCCTATGTGGGAAGATTTTCCAAGTCAATCGTGATGAACACTGAGGTGCGGTTATCTTTTTATGGGATGCAGCGCATAGGTGTGTTAGATGATGAAGAGTAGGAGAAAGGCAGTTTTATGGTTTTCAGCTGGCTGGTAGATTCGAACAGCTATGCAGCTCCCTGCATGGTATTTCACATGATACAGTGTGCCTATTTGGTTACTTCACTGGGTTGTAGGATCTGAGATTTTGTGTACAGACGTGGTCCTGAGCTGGAGGGAGGGAGAAAGAAGTGGAGAGATCTGTTGGGATGGACACTTCTTATCATCCAATATCTGAGTGCCTGTGTGGGATGTATAGAAGTGATCAGCTTGTATAGACATGGATATCTGAAACAGAAACATGGTGCCTGCATACCCCTTTAGGCTCCTCACTGCCTGTGATGAAGAGGTCTAGTCACATGGTCTAGCAGCAGCCAAACTCATTGGTTGATACAGACCAAAGTAACTTGCATGTGCACCTGGCACCACCAATGGCTGCTGCAGAAACCCATGTCATGCAGCAGACCATTCAATAACATGCTTTTGACTGACAAAGGATTAGTCACTAAGGCATAGATGTGATTCGGCAGCCATCAAGGACTGGGACCAAGTGACTCAGGCCTGTGAGCTTTCATGTACACCTGGCACCACCAGTGTCTGCAGATTAACACAAATCATGTTTTACTAAATGTATTAGTCTGTTGTAGGGAGGTACATTATGGCTTAGGTTTAATCAGACAGCCACTGTAACACTGTCATTTAATAATGGTGTCTGTATATTTCACTATGTGTCAAGTACCACCCATGGCTGCAGAAGTACGTGAACTGTTTTTAACTCCATATGCACTGATCTGTCACAATACTGCATGCTAAAGCTTACATGTAATTAGACACCAATTCTAAAGATATGATTTAGCAATCCAGGGATGTGTGTTTCTGTATTTCAATTAGTGGCGGATATCACCAGTGGCTGCTAGAGCATCACAGACTATTCCATCACCTCTAAACCTCTCATTATGAGTTGTATCGATCGGTATGCCTGTAGTACCTCTATCTGAATTCATTAGATGGTCTAGGAAGACCAGGACCAGTTTTACCAGGTGTATTCCCACACCCGGTAAAATCACATGCGGGACCACCGACATTGTCCTTGTGCTCGGAGGAAGCAGAAAATGTCAGCAGGAAAGGCCCCAAAATCATGAAATAAAGGAGAATGCCTTGAAATTATTCCCCATTCTGGGGTATTTTACTGGGAATATTCGGATACAGGAGTTACCAGCCTTAGTAATCCAGATAGTTATATTTCTATGTGCCTTTGATGTGACCTCTAATTTACCAACTTAAGCACCCAAGACCAAGCCTCTCCCTTTACAGGTGTTGGTCTCTCATGAAGATGAAGCTCTAGACTGAGACAGACCCTCATTAGGAGTATAATGGAATGACCGATTAAGACAGAATAATGATTCACGTGGAACTGCTATTTCTGAGTTGTGCTGCGATATATTATTGGACCCTGAAGTTTTCCGTAGACCGTTTGAATGGACATCCTGGGGGAATAGGACCACTGTAAATGGACCAGAATGTGTGAAATCTGTATGAAAACACAGCTTTCAAAGTCATTCCCTATTCTATGTGGAACCTCTTATAATGGTCTGGTAAGAACGTTTTGGGGGCCGGTATTACCGCATCAGAAATCCCACAAAGGACAAGCTTAAAACCAAAAATGGCATTAAGAGATTCGGGCCAGAAAGATAAACGTGCAGAGCGGACGACACTGTGGTCAGTTTCCGGAGATGGATTTTGAACCAAAGTGAATTACCAGAGGTAAACTGAATATTGAAACACCGAAGGGTTCTTACACTCAACCCCCTCCATGTGCCATGATGAAACCAGTATCACTGCACACTGGTGGGAAATGTCACAATGCCAGTGGTAAAACACACCGCTTCCTTCCATTCTCTTATGATTTTGCGGTGTATGCACAGCACATACAACCAAAATATCAATGTTATTACAGTGCATCAGAAAAGAGGCTTCTGACTGCCATGACATGAAGAGCTTGGTACAAACACTTTAGAGATAAAAAAAAATCACAAAACGAAACTGCCCAACAAAGTTGAATGGGCAAAACTTTACTCTGTTGGGAGGTGGCCTGGGGAAGGTTGTGGTGTGTGTAACCGGAACATAGTCTAAACACAATTACACTTCATAACGCCAGTCCATGTAGTTCTCCTAACTGCCTTAAAGAGTAAGTGAAATTCATGTTTTAACAAATATTGGTATTTGTTTATAAAAGAGTAAACTATTTTAATATTAAACGCCATGGCTATGTCACTCCTATCTGGATACATTCAAACAGATTACTGCAAATTTCAAATTTCTAGATTGCCAGTTATCTGCTTTAAAAAAATAGCCTGAAATATAAATCATTGCCCATTATATGTTATCTGTTCTGCATGGTTGGCCGCTTGCTGATTCTCTGAAACCTAACATAGTGACCAGGGGTCAATTTGGGCACTGATGAACTTTACATTTTAGCACTTTTTGTATAAATGTGCCTGATACAAATATCATTTTGCTGTGTTGATTTCTGCCTGTTTAACTAGTGGCATTCCTACTATATTTACAGATGTTATCTACCCCTTTGGTGCATTATGCGGTTAGGCTATTTGTGCTGATTAGATGACTTGTTATACTGTTTATGAATAACTGGATTAACAATTTTATTTAAATAATCTGAGTATGTAAACTGTTTTTATCTGCTATAAAACGTTTGTGGTTTTAGTTTAACTGAAATAAACTATGGCTGAATATATTTGCTAGAGACATTATATTATCTGCTAATGCCATTAACATCTTGGTGACAAAGTTAGAAAATAAGACTATATGAACATATAAATAATTATTGAAGAGTATCTTGAACACTCAACTAATCTCTTACCGTTTTAAATGTACAAATGGTGAGCCTCTGTTCAAATGTACTTACAGAATACAAGAGCAATTGTGCGTATGTCTGTCAGAAATGGGCCTATTAATTTGGGAGTACGGCACGCATGTGAACTCAATAAACCCACTCTGGTTAGATCAAAACTGTTCTGAGTGAATCTTTGCTGAACATCTGGTACCTATGGCAGAAGCAGCATGCAGTCACCAGAGAAGTTCATGCTACTTTTATGCAGTACCAACAATATTAACGTAAAAAGGAAAACACAATAAAATTCCCTGCTAATTTAAAAAAAACTAGAGAAAAAGGCTAATGAGCAAAGAGATACCAAGATCATCAAAGCAAGTTAATGAGACACAAAGGTATGAATTTTTTGAGTTTTAAGTCAAAAAGAGACTATAAAAAGTCAAGCACTATGGAAAAACAACAGTTCGTGGTGGACAGGGACCCAGGCGCAATTTCAGGCTGACCGCGATGGAGCAAGGGTTGGATACACCAAACAGGTTGCCCTGGTCAAAGATTTTACCTTCAGACTTCAGCTGCTGATAAAACGTTTTCTGGTCAACCCTGCGGCTCCTAGCTCCTCAGGGCAGGCTTCTGAGAAACAGGACTAGAAAGTAGGAGTAGTTTTTATGCGCTAACATACGCTGTGCTGGCACATTGTAGCAAGACACACAGGAGAGAGCAGGCAGAAATGGTGCAAGTGTTATAAACGTAAAGTAGCACCTCATGCAGTTCAATGCAAGCACTCACGTGGAGGCAGAAGGATACGCTCAAAGAGCCAAAAGTATTAGGTGAGAGGAGAATACTCTACTGGGCTGGGTTAACACATGATTGACAAAATCTCAAGCCAAAGTCTGGAAGAGATTGGTGGAAGAAAGCCCCTGTTTGAATTGGGTGGACCCAAAACCCACTGTATGTATATTGTAAACAGTAGGTCTGTTTGACAGATGTGCAATCAAACCCCACACCTGAACAAAGGCCATTTACAATTGTTTGTGGTTTATGAAACCGTGTTAATAACTTCTGGCTTAAAATCCTTAAGCCATGCCTGTTTCTCCCTTCTCACTTTACAAGACACTAGTACATGCTTCGAAGTGTTCCCAGAACAGCTGTGCATGTAAAAAAGGTTGGAAGACTGTAAAGGTGGTGAGCAATAAACACTGTACCATAGAAATAGTCAATACTGAGAGTTAAACCCCATTTAAGGTGCGAGAATGTCAGTTATTCGATCATTTGATAAAAACTGCTTACGTTTTAAACATATGTACAGGGCTTGAGTCGGGATACCACGCGGGTGGACGGCATCCCCCCACTTATTTTACCGGGTGGATGCCGTCCTCCCTGCTAAACAGCTGGACTTCACTCTTTGGCCTCTCTGGGACGAGATCGGAGCTCACAGCACGCTGCTCACCTTCGCTTTTGAGCGGGGAGGAGGTGTCAGACAGGGGCAGCTCAGTCTGACGCAGCACTGTGTCTTCGGTAGATGCCTCCCTGCAAGCAACCCGCGCCCCCCCCCCCACTCCTCCTCTGTGCCCGTCACCCCATCCCATCACTCGCTTGTACTAGCCCCTCTCACTGTATCCCAGAACAGCGCCCTCTCCTCATCACCTTCTGCAGACCCTCCCTCACCCCTTCGCTCGCTTCTACAAGCCCCCTCACTGTATCCCAGCCCAGGGCACATGTGCCAATCATCCCCGGCTCCCGCCCCTTTCACCTTTCGTGAGGTCACTTCCTGTCGTGAGGTCACTTCCAGTGACAGCGTCCCCCCCCCCTTCTGTTTTGTAGGACTTGTGCCCTGCATATGTACATGCACCTCGTCACAAACAAATGTAATCTTTTGAGATTCTCATATCAGGTTCTTCTTAGCAGTGCGTATAATAAGAGTATTTTTGGAATACTGATGTAATTAAGAAGATCAATTCTGTTATTAATTAAAATAAAGTAAGTAGTAAAGTAGTATGTATGTGTAGGCATTTAAGTAATTTGGGGACTCATTTACAAGCCCATTGCAGTGCCAGTACGTCACTTTTTTATACTAAGTAAAGCCCCCCAGCGTGACTTTTCATGGCCTTGTAAATATGGGCCCTTTTCACACATTACTCTGCATGAAAGGGGTGTTCCAGGGGTGTTGCTATGGGTGTTCCCACGCAACATACATGGAACCTGACACATTTCTAGAATTACAAAGTGTTGTAAACCTGGGAATGCGTCAGTATCCTACGCCTCCCCAGAGTGGCGCAACAAGGAGAAACACTTTCATTGCTGTGGTGCATTCTGCAGCACCCTTAGAAGGAGTGAAACACCATTAATGATTGTTGCTGTGCAGGAAGGTGTCCCTTCCTGCACAACAACAATCATTCCTGCAACGCAGACACCCTTGCACCATGGCGCAAGAGTGTCTGCGTTGGTGCACGGCTGTTGTTTGTGCTCCGGCACAGGGGGGAAGGACAGCAATGCCCCATATCTTGTAGATACAGCACATTCCTGCCCTCTTATTTTGACCGACAGCAGCACAGCAGGAAGGCTTGCTGCGCTGCTGTGCATCAAAATATGGTAAATGAGGCCCTTAGTTCCTAATACCATCTGCTGTGTCATCAATATTAGTCCATAGGCTAAGGCCTTTAATATAGCTAATGACTGGAGTTCAGACCAACGGTTTTGAGTCAAAACTGAGGCCTCTGCTTTGCAATAGGTATATCATAGCCTATATCCCTCTGACCCGTTGAGCAATATTGCTGTTCTGTGTTGGGTCCAGTGGCTTATAATGGCCCTGGAGGTCTTCAGTGCATGAGGGTCTCTGCTGATTCCAGCCGGCATCACCTTAAACAAGCATAGGCAAAGCCAATAGCTTTTGCCTATGAGAGAACTAATGGTTTTGGCAATGTGTTTTTAGCTATGTTGTACACCAGTGTGGATTCAGTTCAGCATGGCTAAAGGTGAGTGGAGCAGGGTAGCTTGGGGTGGGGTAGATTGGAGTATGGTAGATTGGAGTGGGTAGATTGGGGTGGGTAGACTGGGGTAGATTGGGGTGGGATGGATTAGGGTAGAAGGTGGTGGGCAGTTGGGGTGGGGGAGATTGGGACTGACTGGGGTGGGGTAGATTGGGGCAGAACTGGATGGGGTACATTGGGGCAGGTTGTGGTCATTTGGGGCAAGGTAGATTGGGTAGGGTATTTTTGGGTGGGTAGATTGGAGTGGAGACGATTTTTATAGGTTGGTTAGGGTAGATTGGGGTGTGGTAAATAGGAGTGGTGTACATTGGAGTCTGGTAGATAGGAGTGGGGTAGAGTTGAGTGGGGTAGGTTGAGGTAGATTTTTAGTGGTAGATTGCAGTGGGATAGATTGGGGTAAAATGGAGAGGGGTAGATTGCGTTAGTTTGGAGTGGGGCAGATTGTTGTGGAATATATAATCGAGCAGGGTAGATTGGAGTTTGGTGGATTGGAGTGGGGAAGGTTGGGGTAAATTGAGGTGGGGTAGATTTGAGTGGGGTAGATTGGGCTAGACTGAAGTGGGGGAGATCGGAATGGGGTAGACTGGAGTGGAGTTGACTGGTGTAGGGTAGAGAGAGGTAGGTTGGATGTGATAGATTAGGGTGGTGTAGATTGGGGGGAAGTTGGGGTAGATTTAGTTGGTGTAGGATGTTGTAGATTGGAGTGTGGTAAATTGAGGAGGGGTAAGCAGGGTGTAGTAGATTGGGGTGCGGTAGATTCGGGTAGATGGAGGTGGGGTAGATTGGGGTGAGGTAGATTGGGGTGGGCAGAGTGAGGTAGATTGGGGTAGTGTATATTGGGTCAAACTGGGGTAGATGGGGAAGGATGGGTGTTGTAGACTGGAGTGGGGTGGATTGTGGAGGATTGGAGTGGAGTAGATAAGAGTGGGGTAGATTGTGGTGAACTGGAGTGGGGTAGACTGAGATATATTATTGTGGGGTAGATAGGAGTGAGGCAGATGGAGAAGACTGGAGTGGGTTAGATTGATTTGAGTCCAGTAGATTAGGTGGGATAGATTGAAGTGGGGTAAATTGGAGTATATTAGGTGGGGTAGATTGGGGTGCGGTGGGGTAGATCAGAGTGGGACAGATTGGAGTGAGATAGATTGGGTTAGATTGCAGTGAGGTTGCTTGGAGTGGGGTAGATTGATGTAGGCTGAAGTGACGTAGAATTTAGAGGGGTAGACTGGAGTGGGGTAGATTGGAGTGGGATAGATAGGGTAGACTGGAGTGGGTAGATTGGATGAGGTAGATTGTGTGGGGTACGTTAGAATTGGGAAGTTTGGTCAGATAGGGGCACTTGAAGTACAGTGGAATAGGGTAGACTGGACTGGATGGAGGGTGATGCGATAGAATGAAAAAGGGGAGCAGTAGTCCATTGGGGAAAGTGGAAAAGCAGTGCCATGACGATGGAGGAACAGTAATGCGATGAAGAGGGAGGGGCAGAGGTGACATGAGGAAGCGGGAGCATTATTACAGTGAGGTGTACGCCCCTCTCTATTATCAATAGCGGTGTATGCAATTTGTTTTGAAAAGTGAAAAAAATGCTTTTCTGGCCCAGGACACATTCATCCCATTGCATGTACATGAAGAATAACCCATCTATCCGGTTTCAAATGCTTGGAAGCAGTTTTAAATGTAGTTCTTTTCTTAATAAAATGTATTCATTTTGTGTAACTTTTTCTTTCGTGCATACTATTTGTGTTGCTCCAGGCGAACAACAGCAATACTGAGAAATCCTGTTTCACTGCTTATCAGCTTAATTTCTTATTAGTCTGCAACTGCAATGCAGAGAAAGCTGTTCCCTGGTTCATTTGCATGCCCATAATGCCATGGACTCTAATTGCCAATTTAAGCTGCTTCCTCCTTTTTAATTGTCGTTTAGCCACACCAGGAATATGTGTGAAAGTTGTCAGTAGACAGCGCAGAGTGCATGGCCAGTGAGCCCTAGTTTTCAAAATCACTTGCTTCATATACTGTTCTATACAATTAGATGTAGGTCACGTTCTGCTGGCAAAACTTTGCAGCTTCTCGTACGAATCAAATTAGTGGCCTTTTCTAAAGGACAGCGGGTGGGGAAAGGAGAGAGTGAAAACACAAGCCTTAGTAAGGAGTGCCTTAAACACAATTTAAAAAGTAGCTCCCAAAAACAAGAGCAGTGGGTGGACATAAGTACTTGGTCCATGCACCAAGGGGAGGGCTAAACACAAGAAGAGGCATAACGCATGCATACCATGCCAAACTGCAACGAAGTATATAGAGTGACATTGCAGATAACAAATGGTAAGCCTGAGGGTGGGCTGCATTCCACTACCTGTAAACAACATGTGACGGCGCATGCGCTGTCTAGTCAAGACCTGAAAAGGACCTGGGTTTGCTACCCCACAACTCGAGCACCATTATGAGCTAGCTAGAAGTTGAAACAGCAGCTTCTCACTTCCGGGGCTAGACCTGAGAAGTGCCACTGATTCTCAAAAATGCATTATTATGCCCTATGTCGACATGCAGTTGGGCATTTCACTTATTTTATTTGTACACTGTTACCCATTCGTTTTCTTCCTAAACTGGACAGCTGTCTTCAAGAAGCAATGTGTGTTTTCTATTTCTTTTATATGAAGAGAATGTTTTGTTTTGTAGTAATGAATAAGGGCACAAAGACCAATATTCTTTAGATGCAAACTTCTAATTCTCTTTCTACTAATTTCCTCTACTTCTCGGGCAGCTTGTCTTGCTCATGCTGTCCCGGCTTTGTCCTGAACTATAAACCCCTTCTTCTCACTCACTTCCTGTTTATTTCCTTGGACTAGAAATTGCGCTAAATGCCCGAAATAGAGAATAGCGCCTCCTCTGGGTCTACGGGCTAGATGTATGAAGCTGAAATGGGTTCGCAAACGCCGAAATTCGCAGAATTTCGGCGTTTGCAAACTCATTTGAGCAAAATGGTATGTATGTAGCAAATTTCAGTGCAAAATAAGGAATCGCTAATTTGAGATTCCTTATTTTGCGAATGCATTTAAGGAATCTCAAAATTTGCGATTCCTTAAATGCAATGTATGAAGCAAAAAAAATTGCTAATTGTCCTTAAGGAATCGCAAATTACCACCAACTTCAAGTTGGTGGTAATTTGCGATTTTCTTGGAAAATGCCCATTTATGCATTTTTCAAAGTGCCATGTGATGCACATACATGCCCTTAGGGCATGTATGTGCACCACATGTGTACCCATGCTCATTTCAGTGGTGCAACAGGGTGTCCTTTGGACACCCCTGCACCCTTGAAATTATTCTCAATTTGCGATTAGCAAATTGAGGATCGCAAATTGAGAATAATTTCACATTCATTCCTATGGAAATGAATGGGAAATTATTCCTTAATTGCGATTAGCAATTTGCTAATCGCAATTAGGGAATTTTAAGAAATTGCTAAAAAATTCTACATACATACCATTTTGCAATTCTCAAATAGCGATTCCTTAAAAATCACTATTTGAGAATCGCAAAAGTGTATCTTGATACATCTGGCCCCTAGTGCCTAATGACTTACTTGCCAACACTGTAAATTTTGGAGGCATACTACAGCTTTACAGATGTCTTAGTGCCAACTGATTTTAGCCTCTGATCCTACTTTTTTTTTCCTGTGGTCACAACATGCCTTGTTTTCAGGCTTTTGTATGTCTATCGGGTGCTAAGCATAAATCAAATGTTTGAGGGGTCACTGTCATTAAGTTTTGTAACTTTACGTTTATCATCTGTCCACTTCTCTGGGATGACAGAAGTCTAACAGGGCAAGGGGGGCACGTGCGCTTGTCTGTAGCTCACTGTTATCGTTCTATCAGCATCAACAGCCCTTAAAGATGAATGTGGGCACTATAAATAAACAAATCCGTGTTGTTGTTTAACTTAAAATACCCCATGGAACTGCAGGATCGGATTGGGACAAAAAGTAGGCCCGAGCACCAAAATAAAAGTGGCACTCCGCAAACAAAATAGCTGAAAAAGTGGCCCACAGTTTCAGATCAGTCCAGTTTGACCTGGTAAAGACACGCTGTATAGGTATTTTGCAAGATATGGGAGACAGCATGCTTTTGTGTTTGCTGCAGGCAATGTTTGTGGCAATATTAGTGAAAACAGCAGGAAACAACAGCCTACCTGGCCATAAAACAGGGCCAGACTGGCCGTAGCGGGCACCGGGCGTTTCCCCGGTGGGCCGCCGGTTTGGGGCCAGTTTTGGGCCCCTGGGGAGCGTTTTTGTTACTGGGGCCAGCTATATCGGCCCCCTGTAACAAAATCGTCCAAAACCGGCACTTTCAAACAACTTGGCCGCACCCCACTGCCCTTCAGGGGGGCCGACCAAGTAGTTTGCCAGGGCCGATTTCAGTTCCCTGTCCTGCCCTGGCCACAGACTGGTAAATAAACAACCCACACACTGATCTGTGAGATCAGCCATTCTGGCACTGCCTGATTGCCATATAGGCCAGTCACAACCTGCAGAACTGCCAGCTATAAACCAAATCGAAAACTCGCACTTTCAGTCGAGGGTAGCACGCTAGTGCTGATACACGCTGGTCCATCAACACATATGGGGCCCTTCCTGCCGGGAGCAGCGCGCTCTGATATAGATAGCTGCCTTCTGGGTTGGACCTGTCTGGAGTATTCCCGGTACGCCTGTGCAGACTTGGGTGCTGCTTCCACCGCAGAGGGATGGTTAATGCTGCCTTCGGGCTAAATTTCCTCTCTGTGCCTCTTTTGAACTTTACACCCGAATCCTGTAATACCCTACAGCTATAGAAGTAAAGAGGGAGTGTGGTACTGTACACCGCCAACAGTGATTCGTTAGTAACACAAAAAGATGATGGATGGAATGTTGGACATTGTCAAACAGTTACCCCCGGTCACTGATCTGGGTTAAATCCATGATGCATGGAAATACTTTTTTGTGTGAAATTGAAGCTGAAAATGCACTGTAAATTTCACCATTGTCCCAAATTTCTCCTGGAGCGGGTGAACCCCAAACACCCTATGTAGTGTCCCCTTTGGTTAGCACAACTCTGGAATAGTTTATCCGTGCTGCTTTACATCCTCTGGCTATTTCTACAGGAATCATGTGGCAGGAGAGGGCCAAATCATAAGGCAGAGTTGAGTAAATTATGTGGCACAAAAAGGCAAATTATGAGTGATAATGCAGCACATTTTGTAATAATATTTCTTCGTCATTTTTAAACTTAGTAACACTGTCTGGGCATTAATTGCAACTCATTAGCACCAGTTTAACACCAAAATATAGGAATAATCAACAGAAAGGTGACCAGTCCAGATTTGCAATGGGGCTTCCACTGAGCAGCAACACGTTTCTCTGCAATTTTAGTAACTTTTGAACTGTTTGAGCTAGAAACAATTTTTGGGGGGTTAAAATCTTCAGATTATGTGGCCGATGATGGATTATACGTCAAATGAGGAAAAACCATAAATGTGTGAAAATCGATGCGGCAGTGCAATGGGATAATTACAGTCGCCCAGCCTGTGGGTTTTTAGCAGATTTATGGGAGAATAATCCTACAACATGCCTTTCTTTGCCCCATTTTGTCAACATTTTCTCAGGGAGAGGCGGATGCTACACCCCTCTCAAGTAAGTTGGGCTTGATCACTTTGTTCTCTCGCACAGAGCACTTTCAGGCGGGTGTTTAAGCACCACCCCTTTCAAACCATCACCAGCCGCAACTGCACACTGGCAGCAAAGCACGGTCCTGCTATGTTGTCCATTGATGACATTTGTTAGTGAGGTTAAGTCTGGACCCAGTGCTCTTATGATGTCATCTTGGTCAGAAACACACAACCATTTCTTCTTAGCTGGATCCAATTCATATCAAGTGATGTTTTTGTGTTGCTGTTACCGGGCCAAAGGTCACGTGGTGTAGTTTCCGCTGATGTCATCAGTATGGTAACATTTTTGAAACTTGAAAAATCTTGGCACTATTGTTTTGGATGTCCATTCATCTGCACAACAAAGAAATCACCCTGCTATAGTTGATTCAACCCCATCCATGTATAAGATTTCGACAAGTCAGTTGGGGTGCATGATCATGAAGGAGTTCTATTGACTCCTCTTTCCTTCCAATCCCACTTCTCCTCTCTGCTCATTGGACAGAGGGTGTGTTTGCAATACGTCCCCAGTTTACCCTATGTGTGCAATGTGTGGCTTCTCAGCAGGTTGTGCGGTCTCCTGCGCATTAAAAAAACTAGGGGCATATTTAAACGGAGTTAACACCACCTGATCATCACGTTTTCCGACGTTTTGGTGGCGTTATGTCCTTTGCCTTATTTACAAGGGGGCATAAGCCACTTATGGCTTAACGCCATCTTGTAAAAGTAAGAAATAGGTATATCTGACAAAGATTCTTCTGACAGATTGTAAGCGGAATATGCACAGAACAGTTACCATTTTGGCGGGAAACAAACCGAGATGCTACACTAAAATACCTGATGCCGCGTGGCAGGGGCTCACATATGGAATGATGGAGCATGGCCTCTGGTTGGAGGCAGGTTTGGGCCTCATGCTGGACACCACTTTCCAACTGACAGATTTCACACCAGCAGCCATTCTTGTTCGGATCCTGTCAGAAAAAGGAACCTACGATGTCCTCCTTAGAACAGTTTTTGGGAGAGATTCAGCGTTTTTAAAGTTCGCCCTCCATGTGATGTCTCACCAGGGGCCATAAAGCAGAGGTCTAGATCCTTCCACAGCAGGTGCCGGTCACGTGATGCGTAGAACCTTCAGGTCAGCAAACATCTGGAGAGAGACATTCTGAACAGCAGCCCGCATGCACTCTCTGCTCAACTAACCCCCCACTTACCCGCCCCCCAATTTGTAGCCATGCATGCCACTCCGCCCTTCAACTCCAAGAAACCGAGCCGTATGTGCAGCTTGAAAACAAATCACAGTAATTTACTTCAGGGAGGAACCAATTTGTGAGAAAGGATATCTGCAATGTTAGGTTTGTCCCTAGGGACTAGCGGCCAGATTCATCAAGCCGAAAACGGCTCGCAAAGGGCCAGATTCTGAGAATCTGGCCCTTTGCGAGCGCTATTTTTGCATTTGGGATTCATCATCCGAAATGCAAAAATCGCAATTCTAGAAATCGCATATTTGCGAATAATTGCATTTAAGGAATCTCAATTAGAGATTCCTTAAATGCAATTCAAGAAGCATTTAAAAATTGCGAAATTGCTATTTTTGGCCGCTATTTACCGTGAAGTCTGACTTTGTGGTAAATAGCGAAAACTGAGAAAAATGCACTTTTGTGCATTTTTCTCAGTTGTATGTTACACACACACATGTCCTTTGGACATGTGTGTGCGCAACATCAGTCAACATTTTCATTTCAGGAGTGCTACAGGGTGTTCTTTGGACACCCCTGGCACCCTTGAACTCGCATCCTTATTTGCGATTAGCAAATTGCTAATCGCAAATAAGAAATAACTCCCCATTCATTCCTATGGGCTAGGGGCCCATAGGAATGAATGGGGAGTTATTCCTTATTTGCGATTAGCAATTTGCTAATCGCAAATAAGGAATGTGTAGGAATCGCAGTTTATTTAGCGATTCCTACATGAATCCCGTTTTGCAAGTCCTTAATAGCGATTCCTTAATATTCGCTATTAAGGACTCGCAAAACGGGACAATGATGAATCTAGCTGTAGGTGTTCAGTACTTGAAGATTATTGTGGAGACTTTTACCAAAACAATATAAGATGTTGTAGTATTACAATGCTCCAGTTAAATTGGGCTCAAGTCCATTATAAGTTGGTCACTCTGGCCGTTGTGTGTTAAATGGAGGTGTTTCATGAGAAATCCACTTGCGTCAACAAAGCACTTTAGCACCTCCGTATGAGTAGTACAATACCACAAAAAAGGATAGGTTGCAAAAGAAATGTATACATGTATACATTTTTATAAAGCAGGTAGGCAGATACCTTTTACAGAGGGTGTCCAACATGGCTCCACAAGAGGCGGTGCCAGGCCAGGTTTTGGGCTTAGGTATTGACTGCGTAAATGGGTTCCGCTTTGAATCACTGTACATAAGTTTACGTTATGTGGATAAACTGACAATCTGGAATGGATGCGGGCCATGTGTCCCATCGACGACACCCCTGCCTTACCCCAACAAGAAATATGACTGCACATTATTTTCAATCCCACCCCAGGTGAGTGATATATTGATGATCAACATAAATCTTTATGCATTCTTTTTTATTTACAACAACATGAAAATACGTCAGGTAGAATGAAGAGCACACTTTTTGCTGCAGACAGCCATGTGCTAAATGATGTGATGCGTAAAGATGCAGGCCATGAGGGCAGGTGCAGAGATGCTGGTTCTGTAGCAATGGCCAGTAGTCTACAGGCTAGACATTGCCTCAGATTCTCTCAGTAGTAGGGAATCTAACAACAAACCTCCTGGTCGGTGAAGATGTCAATGAAGTTCTGGAAGGAGAAGGATCCTGACTGAAGGATGAGCTCTCCCGTGTTTTCGAAGCATTGTCCGGTCAGTACCAGGAGCTTATGCCGCGCGGCATCAGTGATCATCAAGCGCACCTAGAAGGAAACCAAAGGAGAAAAAAAAAAGCAGACATACCAAATTAACTTTTGTTTACTTCAGTAACACAGGATTACACCGAACTGTTTCAATTGTTAGACATATGTTGTTTCCTTAGAACAGTCATTTTTTAACCCATTTAATTTATTTCATATTTACATGATTTCATATAGAGCATCCCAAGCCTAGAAGGGCATCAGGGATGTGCAAGAAAGCCAATTCAGAGGCGTCCAATAGTGCTATGGCAGTGGTATTGTGTAATAAAATAAAACATTGCTAAAGAGTGCAAGTACAACGTCCCACGACGTTGAGCATAATTCATTGACATAATAACCAAGTGTCAAACATGTCTAATGTTCGAGTAGACAGGAATAGGGAAAATTCATCAAGATGTACCTATTTAGTGGCATTGATTTAAATGTCTTCCTGATGTAGTGAAACCAGGTATTTACCACCTCTCATATGGGTTGAGATTGGACACACTACTTTTGCTGTTTTTTCCCCCACGCTGATAAAAAGCCTTGAAAAAGCACAAGGCGCGTTGTGATCAAAAGGGGTGAAACACAAGTTGGCTGTAGCTCTCACCATTAACTAAGACACTAATTAATTAACAAACCTGAACCTTTATACTACAAAGAGACGTGCCTTTGAGAAATCCTTGTTGTGAAGGTGCACTGTGACTGAAGAACATATATTTAGCAAGTTACTATGAATCAGCAGCTCCATGGGAAATAGTTTGACACGGTTTATCAAATATAACTCATTCTAGACTAGGATCCCACCTTACAATTCCATACCAGTGCACGTTGACCACTTGAGATGTTTAACTTGACTGTCACATATTGGTATTATTAAGGCGCACAGCTTCGGAGACGGCACAGGTGGTCTTATAGACACACCACTTCAATCTGTGACACAATTTCAGTATAACCACTGCATACACTTGTTCCATCTAAAATGATTGTCTTTCAATTTATTTTATGTGGATATCCCGATAATCTGATCCTGCTATCCCATGATGGCCAATGTCTAAAGTTTGTCATGGTCACGTAGGGGTATACTGACAAACAAGAGGAAGCTAAGGTCACTAATGCTATCACAGTTCATAACATATATAGAATTCTCATTATATGTATTAGGTTTAAATATGTTTTTGGCAGATTTAGTTTCAATATTAGTCTCTTTTCCGAGCAGCTCATGTCCTAGAATAACTGGAATTTTAACGTTTAGAATAAGACAGTTTTATTTGACCTTACATTGTAGCACTTAACCCCTCTCGTACTCATGACGAGCTCAGCTCGTCATGAGGCACGGTTGCGCTGTGCTGATTACGAGCTGAGCTCGTCATGACACGCGCGGCGCTCACACACGGGGCTAATTGCCCCGCTGTGCTGAGCATTCTGAAAAACTGTCGTGGTCATGAAGAGCTGAGCTCGTCATGAGCACAGCGCCAGCGTGACGAGCTGAGCTCGTCACAAGCACTGTGGTGCTGCGCGCGCCTCCCCTCAGCGCCGCGGGGGAATTAGCCCGGCACCGAAGGGGTTAATAACGTGTATTCCAAACCTGCTCAGTATTCCAATTCAGCCCCAGATGAAGCCGGTATCTTATTAGGACACATACTTAAATTGTTATACTTAAATTATTAGCCTTTTGTGCTGTTTAGGCTGGATACACATATTAGGCCTGGATTACTCCTGGGTTTGAAGTCCTGATTCAAAAAGCATTTTCTATGAGTGGTTGTATCTTACTCCATTATTAGGTGTGACTTACTAAAGAAGTTCAAGAGGAAGATATTCTTAATCATGGAAATGACTTACAATGTATTTTCTGCGAGTGTTTCATATTCTTCTATATTGGGTCACAACTTTGATTTCCAGAAGGAAGACAAGCTTTGCACATCAGGTCCATGACTGAGCACATTTTACACCTTATACATTCTGAGTCTAAAGTATGACACAACTAAAATACTTTGTGAATTAAGACTGGCAGTTCACTAGCAAATCATCACCTACCACAGAAGCAAGACAGACATATCTACTCACAGACAACGCTTTGTGAGCCAGCCACAAATACATTAGCTGTATCTAGTGTTCAACCGAGAATACGTTTCTTTTTGAGCAAAATATTTGTAGTGTTACAGAGCTGAAAGATCATTAGTTCTCCAGGTATTCTGGGAAAGTCACTTTATGCCCTGGGAGCTCTGAATAATGAGTCTTAATTGGTTTATACACAAACAAAGGCTCTGCTGGATAGCGTGCTATATACACTTTCCTTGCCGGACTGAATTTATATTCTTAGATTATGACATTTACAGTAAGTGCTTCTAATATACTGCTCATAAATGAAAGATGAAGCTTGGCTGCATGTCAAGGGGAAAGTCTAACTCTGGACCTCAGGTAATACTTTACTGAACAAATTGTGTCAGATAATGCTGTAGCATACCGGTATAGGTTATTCATAGAAATGAATAAAGTAGACGAGGAGCCTGTTAAGGAAGCCCACTTTCCACTCAAGTGGGTAAAAGAACTATGGGTTGGAAAACTACCCTAAGCAATTGCCAGTGGTTAGACTTATTGCAAGCATTCCTCACATCAGTTTTTTGTATGTTTGATGTAATGCCTTACGTGGCAAGGATATTCCTAGATGTGGGTCCCGTACTCACTATGTCACTGGAACATAGATACACCGGTCAGACGAGCCCTAATCAGGGTGAACCCGGTCTTGGGTTGTTTGTGTTCTGGTTCAGGGAGAACCCGGCCTTGGCAGTTCAGGCTCGACTGTTCCTATTGGAGCAGGTTCAAGACTAATTTGCTTATGGCTGGGTCCAAACTGAGGTGGCATGGTGGGCAAAGCCGCGATGGGTTAGGATGCTACCCCAAGCGATTTCCAATTGTTAGACTAATTGCAAGCATTCCTCCCATCACCTTTTGTGTGTTTGATGCTTCTCTCTCACCCACATGCACTGTAAGAGCTTCATGCACATACTGCCACACACACAGACTACCAGACACATGCACGCACGCACTCACAGGAGGAGAGGGAGAAGGCACAACAGGCAGAGGGGAAGAAGATGCAAGTTAGGCGGATTGATTTATACATGGCTTGTGTGCTACAGTCAGGAGGGCTGCTTGCATTTCATCAAAGACACCATCTCACGGTGCACTGTGAGTTTGGGATTTATTAACTAGGACAAGAAGGGACATTTCAAGTATTTCTAACAATACTGGAAGGCTGCGATTTGCTGCCATTAGCACATTATTTTTAACCTCATCTCATCACACCACAGAAAGGGGTGCAATTAAAACGAGTGCACATTCCAGGAATCCACCGACTTCTGCTGCATTTGTGGCTCGCCTCTTGGCAGTGATGTCATATAAAGACTACAACATTATGAATTAGGAGACTCCCCTGTCTTGCTTCAAATGAAAATGACAAGACAACCATTGTTTACAGAGCCCTTTCACAAACAAACTAATAATCAATGTGGAAACAAAATTGACTTTGTAACAGGTTATTTTGTGCTATTTCCAATCTACACGAAACTGGAATTCACTCACCTTAATTTATAGAGATGAGCTTACCAGAATTATAAAATACCTAAACTTCACCAACTATTATTTGGACAGACTACCTACCGGCACTATCAAGAAAAAATCTGAATTCTTCAATCAAGTATGGCGTTCTTTCATCAATGCCTTCCTCTCTCACAGCATCTTCCCCTATGTGCACTGATTAGTTCACTAATTAGTCACTGCTCTGCAGTATAAAAACCCTCTGTTTCTCACCATTCACCATTAGCGGGGAGACAGAGAGGAGGCCTCCGGGAAGAACGGCTGGAAGCACTGAAACTAGACAGTAAGAGTATGCCTGAAGGAATGCTGGTGTGAACTTGAATGAATAGGTGGTCCATTAGTTCTGGATTTCACCTTGTAATGTTTTCTTTAACTAGGGACCTTGGTTGTGCTTCTTTCTGCATACTGGTGACTCACTCTTAACTACAGATAGTCTATGTAGGGCCTTCCACTTCAGCCCTCCCATGGAGCGTTTAGGGTAGAAATACAGGGTAAGAGTTGGCTTACAACCATTTTCTAACGATAAGAGCACACATTGCACCTGCCACGTGTCTCATAAAGACTACTTCACACCACCACCACCACGCGCGCTATAGGTATGACACGGGATGGATGATGTTTATAAACTATTTGTTTACATACTCACACGGTTTGGTTTGTATGCTTTGTTTTTGCTTTCTTTTCTCTACAGAGTTACTCTTAGTGGTACTACACCAAAAGGGAAATATCCCTTTACATAGTGTTTTTAACCACAAACCCGTCCCCTGATCTAGCAACAGGATTTTCCTTCCATTTTCACTAGTTAAAAGGAAGTGGACGCAGAGGGTATACACCCCCTTCCACCCCCCCCCTTTTTTAGGTCCTGAAGAATGCTACGTACCCTTCAGGGACACCTTAGCAGAAACATGTCGACCGCATTTAATACGGTGAAGGGAGAATAATATCCCACACCACTGTCCACTTAGTTTTTAACCACCATACATTTACCATTTGAATAAACATAGCACATGGACTAATGTAATGGTTTTTAAATCACTTATCACTCCCCCACGGCCATCACTTAGATTTAGAAGTGCATCTCTGTCTCCAGGTGTATGTCCACCCTCTATCAAACCAAGTTTTTAAGAGGGCGAGGACAGCCGATGATGAAGCATGACACCGGGCGGTGTGTGAAGCCAGTCCTTAACTTTTTATGAGATGCCCCCACTGGTAGTGCATCTCTACAGAACTCTGTAGATACACATAGGAATTGATTCAAGGGGCAGCCCACTTTTGTGTATTCATGAGATAGTGGAGGCAGGCTCGCGCTTTGGCCCAGCGCCTCTGGTTCCCACCCTCAGCAACATTGCTGGGGTTAGTGTGTGTGGACTGATGGGGAATCCTGCCTATTTAATCTCATTGATCTATCATCAACTTTCAATATGACCGATCACCATAGGCCAATACGTATCTTTTATCACCAAGTCTTGAGTTGGTTCACCTTCTTCCTAATAAATCACTCTCGGTTAGGAAAGATTAGTGTTCATGTCCCAGACAAAACTGAAATGTCTTTTGGTGTGCCTCAGTGCTCAATATTTGCCTCTAACATTTTTTATTTGTATCTTAAGCTTCTTATCTGAATTTTCAAAAGGTTGGGAGTGTCCGTTCACTAGTATCCAAATGACATGCAACCCTAAATCAGAACATCTGCCATTCATGAAATGTTCAACCTCCACCATATCATTTCCAAAATTCCGACCTGCCTGTCTTTCAACTTTTCACCTTGAAAACAGTATATCTTCTCTTCTCTTAGAAAACCAGCAACAAATGATTGATGAACAGTAGGACAGTGGCAGCTGGCATGGCTCACGGGTGGCCGGGCGGGTGGGGGGGGGGGGGCGTCGCGGGCGGGGACCAGGGAGGTCATGCGAGTATGCACAAAGCAAAAAAAATGAACTTACCTTCTCACCCGGGTCCCGCGTCTCTGCTCCTGCTTTCCTCAAGAACCAGGAAGCACAGCCAGGCCCCACTGACCATTCACAACACTGCAATGCAGCGTTGTGATTGGTTCTGGGTGTTCTGGTTTGTTGCTAAACCAGGGAATGGGGGCCTGGGCATATTCTCCATGCAGCCTCCATGGAGAAAAGTGAAAGTGTGCATGACTGGTTTGGTCGGCCTGAGAGGGCAGACCTAACAGGCATCGTGCACTTAGGAGTGGGCAAACCATTCCTTACTTGCCCTGCTTCCATGAGCGTAAGACGCCTGTCGTCCACTGCTCTTCGACATATCATTATATGACATTCCTCTGCTAATATCACTTTATGCATGCACAGCAAATGTCTTGGCAGGCATGAGATGTGCATTGATGAGGGGAAGAGGCTGGCAGATCAGACTTGCAATCACAGCACTGCTGCCCAATTGTTGGTTGCCATCATTACCAGCAGGAGCCTACTAGCATCGCTTTTAACAAATGTGTGCCCCGCAGCCAGCTTTCCCCTTACCAAGGATTTAAATAAATCAGGAAACGGTGCTCTGACTAGATGGGTCCTTTGCCATTTTCAATTTTACCATAATCAAAGGAAATTGAACTAGACATTAGAATGGCAGCTGGAACTTCATTTAATTAAAACCAGGCCTTCTGCTAGCTCCATACTCTGTGTCCTGCAGAATGAATATTCAACAGATTACAGAATGAGTCATGCCAGCTCTGTGTGCTTGGACAGGGAGATGAAAAGGGAGGGGATGAGCTCTTTGGGTGTGCAAAGTCTGCCAGTTTATAGTCAATGGGAATATACCTCCTTACGGGGCAGGGATCATGGCTGACTCAGAAGGTGTGGGAAGTGACGCAGTGTCTGCTTAGGCCTGCCAGGGGCTGACTGAGAACACTAAGCATCCCTAGCAAATTTGTCAGACTAGCCCCCGGTGGGGGAGGAGGTGGCAGAGGTGGGCTACAAGTGTGAAGAACTGCTGCTTTTGTTAATGGAGACCAATGCTGCAGCACCGCTGCAAAACCGGCCCCAGTAAAAAAAAGAAAGAAAGGCCCCCACCATTTCAAAACCGGCCCCCACCTTTCTAGCCTCCTGGTGAAACGCCCAATGCCTTGGCCTGGCTTCTGTAAAAGCATTGGCGAGATCTGGGGCCAGCACATTTTTGCTCTTCCAGAATTTGCCAACAGCGGCTCCAAGGATTCAGGAAGCTGAGGCAGGGAAAATACATTGGAAGTGGAGGTCCCATGGCCATCAGAGGGACGGAGGGATGCCTCCAGCTGTCCAACTCAGAGCACTGGGAAAATCTCTCTGGCACTATAATACCGTTCAAATTACTGTATAGCGCTAACGAACAATACTAGACTGGTGATAACGGGGCGTTTAAAATACGTGAGTAAAATAGCACTACCAAACATTCTATTTCACCTCATGACACTGTCATGTATTAGCAGAAGATGCGGAATATTCTTGTCTGATACTATGACTTGTGACACGTATGTGTGAGGTTCTGAGCAGCGACAGAGTCCACGGTCTGCATTGCTTTGGCTCAGTCGGGAAAGGTCTCCCTCCTGTACTGGGGCGTCTTGCGTCTGCCTATACCACCGATTTACAATTCTGAACCCATAATGTGTGTATTTCACTTGTGGAGTCAATGGTTGGAGCCCGGTGTTGCCTCTTGTTCGGTCCTACTTTATACATCACGGCCAGTCGGAGTCCCTCCGGGAGCATATGGCCCATGGCCTGGTACTGTATCTTCCAACACTTTGCGATCCCTCTGGTTTAGCTCCAGTGTGCCACGTTTAGTTTAGTAGAGCATGTTTCTGCTAGTGTCAGACTGCTAGAAAGCGTGTGAGGGAGAAATGGCGAGAAAGAGAGAGGAATATTGCGAGAGAAAGAGGAAAATATAAGAGATACTGGAAAAACAGGGAGGGGAAAGAGAGAGAGAGAGAAAAAGAGGTTACATTAGAAGAGAAGGAAAGAGACAAAAGAACATAAAGAAAAAAAAAGAATGAGAAAGAGAAAAGGAGATAAGGATAGAAAGACAGTGATAAGGAAAGAAACCTAGAGATACACGAGAGATAAAAAGATAAACGGACAAAGAATGAAGAGTGGGGGGCATATAGAGATGGACTAGTGATGAGTGCCAATCAAGATTGAAAGGCAAGAAATGTGAAACCTTAACTTTACCATTTACTAAAATATCGTAGCGGGGAGTGAGCAGGACAATGCACCCAAATTGTGCGATGAGAAAAAATACCTTAACAGTACTAGCAGCACGGATGAGTGACGTGGAGGTGGGGCAGCACAGGAGGCGTGGAAGCACAGATGAGTGATGTAGAGGCGGGGCAGTACAGGTGAGTGACATAGAGTGGGGCAAGAGAGGTGAGTGATGTGGAGGCAGTGCAGCATAGGTAAGTGATGTGGAGGCGGGGGGCACATTCTCACCTAAACCCCCCTTTCCGGAGTAACAGTATCAGCTGTGTGCTTTTATTGAGCCCCCCTTTTGGGAATGTGGGCCGCTTTTTAGGTGAGGCATGCTCTATTCAGGTATGGACGTGAAGCTCTGCCCATATTTTTCATTGGCTTGTGTCATTGCCCTTTGTAAACTGTGACTTTTCATTGGTCAATAGGCTTAGTAGTCCCCTCCTTAGTGCCGCCTTGTCTCATTTTGTAACCTCCCATCAGGACATCCCCTGTTACAAGTATTGTTACTCGGTAGGCTTTAATTACAACCTTTGAGCACTATTTGGTTAATGGTTTGATAAGCTCTCCCCCTACGCTTTTTTTTTCCTAGCATGGCACATCACGCTGATACAGTGATGGCCCTGCCATTAGCTTGTTGTTTGCGGCCCGATAGCGGGCGCATTTTTTTCTTACTATTGTTCAGTTTTTGGTTTACAAACGCCCCATACAGTGCATTTACTTTAATATCGGCCTTGTTCCTTTCTTCAGACACAGCTTGATAAACAAAGGTGCAGAGCTGCTGTTAAAGTGAAACCACTGCATGGGGCACTTTTACAAATAAAGCATTTGTTTGTCAACTTGACAAACGGATGCTTTTTTTTGTAAAAGCGCCCCATACCACGCTTTCACTATAATGTCAGCTGAGCCAGGCCTAAAGAAAGGAGTGTGGCAACCATTTACGTGAATGCGCAGCATGGGGCGCTTTTCCAAATATAGCATTTGCAATGTAATAGGTCTTGCATTTACGAGAGTTTAAGCTATTGGCATTGTCATTTACAATGCCAATAGCTCAAACTCTTGCAAATGCGAGACCTAATGCATTGCAAATTCTTGTTTTGGAAGTGCCAGGGCCTAATTGTGATCCCAATCCGACCCTGGCTGGTGTCCACCTGGCTGCAAGCCGATCAATGGTGCCTGACTATCTTTGACTTAGAACTCTCAATTTGAACTCATTGACTGAGTTTATACATCGAGTACATCTCACTGAGTAAGTAACTGATCGATAGCAAGCATCCTTTGCGTTAAAACTGCTTCTGCTATTGTGCACGTTCCTGCACTTGCCTTTTGCAAAAGATAAAGCTTGCTATTTGTGTGTAACCCATAGACGAGAAATATCCCACAATACACGCATATAACAGGAAGTTGCTTTAAAGCACGCAAAGGAGTGACTGTATTTTTTAATAGAATGACATCAGTTTGCGAGAGAGGGGTAGCGTCGGCAGACAGATTACAGTGGTAAAGGATCTAAAGAGGGTAAGGTAAAAAGGATGGCCAACAAGACGCAGAGAGCTACAGGGGATTTGGGCACCTACCCCTTTGGAGAACAAGCATTTACAATGCAATGGTCTTGTCTTTCTTAAATTTAGAGCTATTGGCATTGCAAATGTTATTTTTTCATTTATATATATTTTTTTAAACCGATAAATATATGGTATTGTCATTTACAATGTGAGAGGTAGCAAACAGTGTGTTACAAGAGAAAAGTGACGTGTGCATGTTACAAAAGAGTACCAAACACAGGTAGAAGGATAATACTGCAATAAATGGCAAGGGTCGAGGAAGAGGAGGCCTCGCGGCGTCGGCCGAGGGCAAACAAATATTATTATTAACAAACAGTGGCCGCACGGCTGGCTGTAGTGCGGGGGTAGCCAGAGACTGAGCCCGCCAACAGCCCGTCCTCTCTCGTTGCTCAGCGCACTATCCTAGCCAAAGGCTGCAGACAAGATGGTGGTGGCGGGATAGGCAGAATGGAGCTGGGAAGAGCGCAGGAAGGGGACCGGTGCTGGACCAGGAGGGACTGAGAGAACAGGCCGAGGGTGCGGAGGCGAGCCGAAGGGAGAGGGGCTGAAGGGACGGAGGCACTAAGAGGCCAAGCGAGACCGAGAAAGACACCAGGAGGTCGGAGGAGGCAACTGATGAAAAGAACAGAAAGCAAAACACCGGGCACACGAAGAGCCTCGGAGGGGCGACAGGCTGGGCACATGGAGAGGCCGGCCCTGGGAGAACCGAGGGAAGAGAAGATAACTGAGGGGAGACAAGCTCGAGGGACTGACAGGAAGAGGGACCTAAGGGGCCAAAGGGAGAGAGGGCAGGCAGGGAGAACAGGCAGCATCCGAGCCGTAGGAGCTGAAAGGAGAGAGGGGCACACTGAGGAGCCAGTCCTGCAGAGCTGAGGGAAGAGACGTTAGACAGGAGAGGTCTAAGGGGAAGTCAAGCTAGGGGGACACGGCTGGAAATAAGCAGAAGGAGCAACCCTGATATGAAGGGAAAGGAGGGTCTCGAGAGGGAAGACTGAGGGGCCGAGGAGAGACGAACCGGAGAAGACAAGGGTAGAAAGGAAAAGAGGCGGCAGTAGAGTCCGGGGAGAGTCGAGGCGGGAGAAGGCGCTGATGAGCGGAGCCAGGAAAGGAGGCGAGACCTGTACCGGGCCTCAGTAACCCTAAGGCGGCCTGGAGAAAGCGGAGTTCACATTGGAGTCCGAGGCCGAGACAAAAGAGCGAGCTGAGGCAGGTTGAGGGCGGACGACTGGGGACTGAAGCCCACGGAAGAGGCAGACACGGGGCCAGAAACAAAGGAGACCACAAAGCCCGGACCAGCCGAAGCCCGACGAGAGCCACCCGAGGCACTCCCTGCAGGCCCCACTCTGACGCACACTGGGGCCCAGGCTCACCCGGTATGCGAGCGGCCCACTGAGCTTGCTGGCTTGGACATGAGTCTAAGGGCCGGGGGAAGCCCCGAGGGGCTGGCAGCCTGGGGCGGGGAGCGGCTGTAGAAGAGCCCGGCCCGCCGCAGTCCCGGGCCGGCAGCCGCCGCCAGAGGTCCCGCACAGGCCGCCTGCCTCAAGCAGATCCACCTGTTCCAACTCGACCTCATCGAACAGCAGCAGCGACAACTGCAGGCCCGGGAGTGGGAGATCGGGCAGCTCCGGAGCGAGCGGGACACGGTGAGAGCAAGGGCCACTGCTGTAACATGTGCTGAAACTGGGGCGGGTGGAGGGGGGACATGTTTACAGGGCTCTGTCCGGCGTCTATTGCACTTGAGAGGTATTGGGGGTGTCGGTGGGTGAATATGCGGGGCTTGCAGTATCATATACATACTTAGCAGTGTAGGGGCTTAAAACTTTACACTCTTTGTGGTGGGCGGGGAGGCGAGAGACTGGTACATTAGTCCACGGAAATCGTTCCAGAGAGCTCGCCCTGATCAAGAAAGGATACGTGCTCGAAATCCTGTGGGTGGAACTTAAGCAGCCTTTTATCATTAACGGTGCAGGATTGGATCCGAGCGCCCGATTTGTTCCTCGTTTTACTCCTCTGTGCTTGGGATGGCCTGCAGCAAGCCCTGTCCTTTTCAGACTGGGGGGCGTGTTTTTCACTGACAACGTCACAGGTAGAACAAAACTAAAAAACACGCCCCCAATCTGAAAAAGACGGGGCTTAGATGGAAAGAATGACATCACTGAGACCTCTTCGCCAATGGCTGGCTGCCGTTTAGGAGGCCAGCCAATGGAAAGAGGGGCGGGGTTTATCCTCGCTCCTCAAGAGTCATTAGGTCTCGCAGGCGAGACTGCGCATGTGCGCAGCCTTCGCTAGCCGAGACCTAAAAATGGGGAGAATGGAGGTCTGCCTCCCCCTCCCCAGTCCACTGTGGGTAGGAGGAAAGAGGGAGTGGCCAGGGCGCTAGAAAAGGGAACGAACAAAAGCCTAAAAAATAATTTAAACAAGTCACATGAAAGGCTGAAAGCCCCATTCTGTAACTTTGTGTGTAGAGTTTTGAGTAGGTTTATTGGGTTGGGTTGGCGCTATGTAAGTAAGACTCCAGTAGCTATACAACTGAGGAGTCAGGACTCGTCCGAAACACAGATTTGGAAGAAACAGGAATTACTGTCAATAAAAACACATATCCTTGGTGGCCGTCGCCAGGCTAAATCCAGATCTGCTGTGCAGAATTTTGTGTACAAAAATGAGATTTCTTAATTGCCTACGAATTTCGGACATTTTGAATAAGGCAAGGTTCCCACATATTTAGGATATCTTGGAAATTCCCTGCAGATTTCGAGGCAGAGAGGTGTGCAGGACCAGTAGAAAGTAAAGGGAAGCAACTGGGGCCAGGGAGAATGCAGCCTGGATCTCAGCTCTTACCGCAGACTGGCACGAGTGCAGGCACAGACTGAGGTACCACTGATGTTAACAGCAGCCCTGATAGTTTCAAGCTAGGGTGAGCAGGGGGCCTGCACAGCACATCTCTGCAGGGCAGCCGCCCAGCCATGTCCTCCCGGTGCAGACTTCCTCCTATTCCCTCCAGCCGAATGCAGCAAAAGCCAGGGCAGTAGTACTGGGTACAAGCATGTGAAGGAGTGCAAGGGCAACTTTGTGTGAGGGTGCATGCACTCAAGCAACACAGAAGGGCCGCTGAGAGATGTGTGAGGGAGCTGTAGACACTGTTATCGGGACTTAAAAGAGGGCTCTGAAGAGAGTTGCAGGTAAGGGGGTGTATTTCATTTAGCTTGCTTCCTAAACATTCAGAGACGGTGAAAAGCAATGAAATTAGCGCATTTTAATGTACATATCATTATTTTTGCCACTGATCCAAGAAACATTAATAAGATTTTCCACCATCTTTGCACAGATTTCTTCGGTTTCTCATGCAGACATTTGAAACTATGTTGGTCCTCTCGACCTCTATACTGACCTGCTTTTCAAAGATGTAATCTTACAGCATGTCCTTCTCTATGCTGTCCCCAGGCTACCTGCCTGCACCTGCGTTGCTCCTACTCTTCACTTTCTCTTCTAGCTTGGGAATTGTACATGTCCTGCCTTGCTCCACCAATCACTCATTCAGGACATGCATATTTCGTCAGCATTTTACAAATTTTCCTTCAGATTCAGACTTCCATCAGCCATGGGTTGAAGAGCACCATTGAGACACAGGGTGAGACGTAATTTCTCTGTTCCAGTACTGTACGAACTCACCCTCCTGTTTTCTCACTCTTTATGGGCAGCCAGCAAGGCATGTCAAAGAACCAAAATCAGCCATGGCAAAAACAAAAAAATTTTTTTTTTGAAGCCCCTCATTCAATCCGGCAGTGAGTGTTGTGAGATAGTCTGCCCTCTTCATTGGATCTGACAGCGTGAAGGAGGAGGAATTGTGCCCCCCGAGGACTTTTTAGAAAATATATGTCTAAACTTGCAATTAATAGTGCAGTTTTTTCAAATATATCTGCTAAGAACCTTCAGGCCTGGACCATGGCAACTAATTCGGCCCTAAATAGAAGCAGGCAAGGCTTTAAGTGGGCCTGGTCCTGGTGGTGCTCAGCACCGGCATTTCTATAAAGCAGGTGCTGAGACGAATCCCGATTGTGCTCTCTGTGTTTGCCCTCACCCTTGGGGTGAAAAAAAATAATAACTCTGCAGCAGAAACTGCCTTTGAGGTAACTTTAAAGAGACTCCTTATCGTTCTTTCACAGTCTCATCATTTCGGAACTATTATATACAACTAAGCCATAGTTGTTACTTATTTATCTTATGAAACTAACAACCATTGACAATGCCAATTTTCCTCCCTGGCTTGTAGGTGTAATTGTACTTGTTGCATTATATATCTGGATGCAATGACAGAAGCAGCAAAATACCAGTTGGGCGGGACAATGAGCTCAGCACAGATTTTTTGTGTTTTTTAGCCACGCATTAATTACATCGGCCACGCCCCTTTGAGAGACCGCACAGTTTTTTCATCTCACTTAAATCCCTGGAGGCAGGTTTCCATCCTGCAGCCCACAGAGAGAAGCCCTGACTGTCTGAAAGACTAGTCACACATCAGCATGACAATACTAACAATGCCAGATCTGGCAGGGCGAAGTTCTCATCTTAATAGTTGAGAGGTGCTAGTTGTTATTCAAGAAAACAATGCTTCCTTTGTAAGCAGATGACTCGAAGGAGATAAAAACATATGAGTATTGCTCTGTGGATCTGAATAAAAAGGGTCCTTTTGTCCAACAGCAGTTGCTGGTGAAGTGATTGCCGCCACCAGAGCACACAATAATAGGATGCGAGATCAGCGATAGCCAGTGCCAGCTGCTGGAATGCTTATCACACAGGCCTCTCCACCAATCATTATGTCAGATCCTTGATGGTTGACGATGCCTTTTTCTCTGCTTGGAAGCAGATGTACCAGGCAAGCTGCCCGCTCGTGCACAAGCCTCATAGCTTTTTTAAGATGCTAAATGACTTCCTGCCTTGTAGCACACATCACCAATATCTAACTGCTGCCACATCACTTTCTTTGGCCTTGCTATTTAATTGATAGCTAAAGAGCTTCCAGGGAACCCGAGAGCCCTCTTAGAGGTAAGCATGGATCGATAGTCCCAGCTTCCAGGAGCGGAGATCTCATCCTCCAAGAGAGGAGGTAGATGCAAGAGGGGCCATGAAGCCTGAGTGCAGTGGTGGGCGGGGACCGGCAAAATTGTGTCATCACAATATTCGAGGCCACAGCTGCATGGTCATTGCACCCAATGAGGACTACCTGCCCTGCTCTATTTTCAAACTAGCATCAATTGGTTGTGCTGCAGTTCCATTCATGTAGTGCTTCATACCCCTGTTAAAGTGCCAAAGCACATTAACAATGAGTAGCACCACCTACCTGGGCCGGGGGAGGGATATATAATTAGAACAGTATTGGATTGCAGAGTGACATATGTGGGAAGCCTTGAGTGACCAGAGTGGGATCAGCACTTAGGTCCAGAGACATTTTAAGGCATGAGCAAAGTGGGCTCTGGCCCAAGGCCCCATCCTTTCAGGGGGGGCCCTGATCGATTCAGCTCTCTTCTCCACACAGTCCTGCCCTGATGACCTTAAAGGATTCTTAAACAAAACCTACATTGTTTTAAATATCGTTTTCCTTTAATTTATTTCTGATATGAGTAGTGTGTGGGAGTCTATTGCACACATGCTGCTGAGAAATGTTTGTTTTTCACCACCATGCAACATCTATAAATAAATAGATTTTTAGATCAAAACAGGTCCTTTCATAGGAGAAAGGTTGCAGAAATTATTTGCAAAGATATTAGTGAGCTGCTGTATTTCAATATTTAAAAAATACTTTACAAAACACATCCCAATCCCTGACTAATAGATAGAAACACACAGCATTTGCACCAGAGTGCCTGTACAGCATCAGTCATCGGGTCAAAGATGGCATGAAAGAGCTGAAATTGGATCACAAAATCAAAGCTGGTTTGAACAGGGCCCCCAAAATATATTTGGCCCAGGGCACCCCAAAATCCTTAGAAATGTCCCTTCTTAGGTCACTGCACCCAACTGTGTAAAGGAGGAAAGAGGGTGAGGCATAGAACACATGCACTTTACAAAATTTTAATGTTGTGTCTGGTTGAAACCAGTGGATTGTGAATGTGCCTATGTGAGAATTGTTTGAGAGCGAGTAGTGAAATGTACATGCGTGGTTGCAGTCCTGTAGCTGTGCTTATGGGTGGAGTGGTAAGGAGTAGAGCGGAACTTGTGGGTGTGTTATACCAGACCAGGCAATGTTTCTGCTTCTTGTTTGGGTTTCAGTGACAGACCAGCAGCTCACAGAAATACACTGGATAGCAGGCAGCAATGGCAGATAATTGATATAGTCCGTCGAGGTGACGCGGAGGAACAACGCTCAGGCATGCTTTGGTTCCAGGCAGTCATGAGGCCACGATTGGACAGGCAGGTCTAAACAATTAAAACTAGCCAACCACGAAATGAGTAGACAAACAGATGCAACAAGTCACACGTGAGTAAGGTTATAGCCTACAGCCTGGCTCCTGTGAGTCCCATTCAGCCCTTTAACATCCACTATTAACAGTGTCTGGCAGGTCTCAGCACTACTTGTCTCGCAGGATGAATCCGAGGCTGAGGCATGCGGTGTCGCTGTCTCAGGTACTGACAAGAAACAAATAAACTATCACTTGAGAGCCACTAGACACACTCTGCGCTGTCCCCTAAGAGCACTTCTAACGTTAAGTGCAGCAGCCTCAGCTTTTTAGACTAGACACAACATTGTGCGAACAGCAGTGCAGTGATGTTTTTTGTAGGCCACAGCTGGGGGAGAAGGGGGGGGGGGACGCTGTTCCCGGCTTTTGCAAAATCAGGACACAGGCAGCTTGGAAGCTGTGATATTCCTGTACTTTAAATCAGGCCCAGCTGCAAGATTCAGGACCTGGGAGGACCATGTAAGAGCATGGTCAGACTGTGATTAGGGCAGGGCTTTAAGTGGGCCGGCTCTCACCGGTGCTCGGCAGTTTTTTAAAGGGGCCTCGAAAAGGGTCTTATCGGGCTCTCTTTTGCGCCCTGGCACAGGTGGTCTGTTTTTCCCCCGACTGCAGTGACAGCAGGCATATCATGTGCGCGGGCTCACACTGCTCACTTCTCACCAGTGGAAAAGTTGCGGCATGACGTCATGCCAGGTGAGCATTGTAGGGGAAGGGAAATCCTTTAAAGAGAGTCATTTTCTCTCTGGATTTCCCTTCTCTTTTTGAAACTCAGGTGCAGCAACATTGTCGTGGTGTCACCAGGGATTTAAGATGAAGCTTTTTCAATATTATATACATGCCATAGTTGCTGCCTATTTATCATATGCAACTGACAACCATTGACAAAGCCAATAGTCCTGACTTGCTGTAGGTATGATGTTACTTGTTGTATCATATATCTGGATGCAAAAAACAGCAAAATACAAGTCGGGTTGCACACTATGCTAAGCACAGATTTTTAGCTTAAGTGTTTACTAAGTCACACCCTTAATTACATTGGCCACGCCCCTTTGAGAGGCCCCCAGTTTTTTCATTCCACTTGAAGACATGGATTATGGCTTCCAGTTTAAAATGTAACTGATTTCTACAGATAAATACCAACAGAAAACAATCTAAAATAAACCAAACCAAACCACTAGTAAGATAGAAATTGATTGTGTGCATATTTTCAGTTATTTTTCTTGGGATGGCAAAATCCTATCAGATTGTTACTGCCATATGCAGGGCCACTGTAATTATCTGGCAAGGGAGAACTAAATTTTGCGCCAGGGTGTACTAGATTATGCAACAAAAAAAGGAAAATTAAGCAGTTTAGTGTGGCATATTCTGAAGCATCATTCACGATGTTCTCACGTTAACATTGTATTGGCAAAAGTTTAACCTCATTATCATCATTTTAACAGCAATAAAGCAATGAGCAAAAGAGAGGTGGCTTTCTTCTTCATGATAAAAGGCCTGCCAAAGGGCAGAAACAGATGTGGTGGTGTTTTTAGTAACTTTAGACCTGTTAAAGCTATAATTATTTTTATTTTTTTAAATCTGCAAATTATGTAGAAGATGATGGACAACGTGGCAAGTGCGGCTAATTCATAATTATGCGGAAACCACCACATCCGCAGAATCACAACATCCCAGAGGCACTGGCCATATGTCCTCTCTTAAGTACAATGTAATGGAGCCCCTGGGCCTCGTTTGATACAATAGATTTGTCACAGGTACCCCTGCTTTTCACGTGTGTGTGTTAACAGCCGCCATCAACACAGACTTCACTTCACACCTGTCCCGAGGCGAGGCACTTAAAGGGGCCACAGCATTGGTTTTTATCATGGAAGCTAAACAATTAGGCTCAGAAAGCGAGGTTGCGGTCCACATGAATCATTAAGAGCAAAAATATATATACACTTGTTTTCCACCTGTAAATGGCCTTGGGAAGGCCTGGGGGCTCGCGTGGGAGGGCCAGGGGGCTGCCTCGGGAGAGCTTGTCCACCTGCCTCCCCCCACCTGCTAGTACCGGGCCTGCTTTAAATGCATTACCTTACCCAGTAATTGAGGCAACGGCATACCTGGTGAGAGCAGCGCAGGCCCAACCAGGCTGTGCGAGATGCAAAAGAAGGCGTGGCACAGTCTCTACCCCGCCCACGGGGGCGGATCATTCTTCGGTTCTTTGCCGGAGCCTCGAACCAAGGTCACCCGCCAACTTGCCTCCCGCGAGGCATCAGCCAGCTCCAGCAGCCGGCAGGGCGCATTATGCAGCTACCGCTGGGATGTATTTATGCAGAGATGGAGCTGGGTGCAAACACGACTCTCAAATGTAAAGCGGGTGAGTGCAGGCGCCTCACAGACGTGCTTTCTTCTTAGAAGCGCTGGTGACGGCCTGGTGTTTGGATGGCAGTGCTGTGGTGAAGGAGAGAGAGGACTCGTCTTTGGTGGAGGATTCTCAGGGCTGCGTGCCTGGCGGCATCCGAGCTCTCTTCAATAAAGAGCTGCCGCGTCCTGAAACACTGGGCGCGAGGCGGCTCCGGGCGCACCTCAAGCACTGAGCGCGAGGCGGCTCCGGGGGCACGAGGCGCACAGGGCAGGTGACCTCACTGCAGCGGTTCTTAGGCTTTCCGATAAGGAGCTACAGGCCGTCACTTCCCTCGGTCCCTCCCGAAATTAAAATAACACGAGGGACAAGATGTGTGTACTGTCAGTCACATGTTCGCTCACTCAACAATTATTCATTTATATTTGCACCCTTAGGGAGGGCAGCTTACCCCCGCGTGGCCAGTAACACGTGACGGCTCATTAAATCATCAGTTGATCACTTGTGATGTCATTCATGAGGTCATCAATGACCTCGCTTCCCCCGCCCCGGAGCCTGCAGAGCACGGCCTACGCTCACGCACAATAGACGAGGGCCCTCCCTTGGAGCCAGGCACGTTGGGCGCCATGCCCTTCGCCTCTGCCGCCACAAGCCAATGTCTGCATGTTACCCACTGCCATAGCCGACAGGGCGCATACTTCATTCAGCCATAGCAGCAGGTACTGGGCAGGGGTGTGCCCTACGCCTTGTCCTCAGTACTGATCTATACTGCACCGTGCCGAGCAGCGCGAGCTGCTCTAGAAATGTATTGCATGGATTTACAATTGTTGATGCAAATTTGCAACCCTCCACATTCCCTCTACTGCTTCCTCTTAGAGTACACCATTACAAGTGACGCGTGTAGCACTGGTAATGGTGCGGTATGCAAATGCTTAATATACAATATGAAGCATATTTACGAGTTTAGTGGCGCAGTGCAGCAAGTCACCATCCTTCGCTGCCCTGCGTCACAGGGAAAAGGCAGGATTGCACCGTATTTATCCAAGACAGGAAACATTCCTGTCCTTTCCCCTAGCATTGGCGCTGTTTGGCAGCCTAGCGCCAACTCAGACACCCTTGCACCAGTAACACCTTTCTGCACAAAAACATTCCTGAGACTTTTTCCTCTGTGTGCTGCAGAATGCAGCATTCTTAGAAAGAGGAAAAAAACGAGGAGAAATAAAGATATTTCTCATTAAGATGTTGGCGCATTCCCATGTTTAAAAGTCCTTGTAAATCTGGGAATGCAGCAAAAACCATGGGAGTTGTGTGGAAACCCCATTGCAACGCTCATGGAACTCCTACCTCCATTGCATAGAGTAAGGCAAAACAGCGATTTGCGCTGCGTTGCCGTACTACAAATTTTCGAAGCCATTCCAAGCCACGTAAAACTTTAGGTGGCTTCATAAATTTCACTTAGAGGCTTGCGTCACACATGTACCACTTTGCGTGGTGGAATGGTGACGCAACCCTCTCATAAATATGCCCCTCTGACTCTAAGATGGCCCTTACCTCAGCCAGACGTGATGTGGCTACTGTGGCTTTCCAGTTCAAACTGAAACTAACCCATAGTAAAGACGTTCAACTGGGCCAGGTAAGTGCGTTGGGGCTGCGCTGCCAGCCGCACTCTACATTTGTGCATTGTGCCTCTAAGCAAAAGCATTACAACATTCATTGCTGAAAAGCTATGCAAGTCTGGTTGTTGCAATGGATTTCTCTTCACAGAGCTCCTGTTATTCTCCTGTGCTCTTTGCCTGTCTACCAACGTTTAGTTTTTTTCTTTTTAAGAGGGTTTGCAGGAACTCCACACATATTTCCAAATTTCACTTTTAGGGAATCTGTTTTATCAACTCACTATGAGGCAATAGGGTGGACATATGACCTTATAAGTCTATCAGATGCTGTGAGCTGGCCCTCTTTCTTGTTGATTTGCTCTTGGGCGTGTATGACAAGCTTTCATAGAATCAATTAACTTATATGCTCCGTGGGGAGAGTTCCACACGCAAACAGTGAATGAATATGGTTTCTCCATTGAAATGATGCGTTCCCTTATTCACAGTTTTATGTACCACGAACCATCCCCACCGAGTCCCTTAGAAATGGATATTTCATTACCGAGGCCCTCATGCTGGACTAGGCAACTAATTAGGGCAGCGCCATCTTGTCAACAAGACCCACACAGATTCTTGGGCAACATGACTTGACCACACTGAACATTTCTTTCTGGCAGAAGGCTGGATAATAGAGGAGCAGAGAGTGTTGTGTCTTCAGACTCCATATCTATCCCTGTGTGTTGGATTTCGAACAGAACTCCAATGTTAGTTGCCCTGAATGTTTTTTTTTCCTAAAAACTTTTTATTGAAATATGAACTACATAGAAATAAAGTGAACATTTCCAGATTAACCTGGATTAATAATTGAATGAACGAAATACGACTCACTTTGCAGAAATTCAACATAACGGGAGGACGGAAAATTCCTAATTTAGCATGTTTCTTGTTTGAAATCTAGGGCCAAGTGGCGAAGGGAGCCAGAGAAGGGGAGCACCACCTCTACTATTTTATCGAGGGGACAATGTTCCATGGGGACTTTTCTCTACTGGGTCTTATTTCCTTGTCTTAAGAATGTGGCTGTGATATATTCTCAAACAGTCCACCATCAGTATATTTTCTCTTAGATATCTTTTCCACAGTCCGCTATAAGGCCCTGCTTTACCCTTATGATAAGCATATGCGCTGGAAGGAGGGGGTTCCAAATAGCCATGCTGGAGTTCAGAAGTGAATAAGCAATAAAGACCCCTTTAAATTTGTTTTGTGTTTATCTTGTCCCATTTGCTGTGCATTCAAAGACAGGTCAAATGTCAGGCTCTGTTTTCTGACAAATTGCTGCTTATGCTTTTATCTAGGAAACTGGTGTTCACTTTTCTTTCTCTAACTGTAGAAAGAAAGGATTTTGTAAAAGTAGCCCAGGTGACATTCGTGCTAGGGTACTGAAAGATGTTATTTCTTTCTAACACACAACAAAATGTAAATACCCGTACATAAACTAAACAGATTTCAAATTATATCAGCAATTAGGAAAGCATACATGAAGGACATTTTTAGGTAAATTGTGAAGTGTGATGGAAAAAGAGATTTTAATACGATCAAAACAAATCGAGACATTTTAATTGGTGATGTGCAATGATAATTATTAGCTGAAACACGATTTCCAGTTGTGTTCCATATAGTTCTGCAAGTAAAACTCTAAGTCCATGCAAATTTAGTAGCCATTTCAACGGAAAATGTGCTGCCTGTAAATGACAGTGCGCTGCCTCAACAGTTCTCCAACTGCACCACCAGCTGCATACTGCACCCTTACCAGTGTCCTGCTGAATGGGCGTGGCACACTCGCTACACTTGTTCTTTGTGTGACGCTTGGATTTATCACAATCCCTATGCATTCACTGATATAACATCACTGGCAGCACCCCGCTCTGAAACTTGTTCCAGCGCCACTGATGAAAGGGTGCACTGACATAAACTGTCTTTGAAGGTACAAGCCTGGCAGGGATGAGAATAACTAAGAGAGATCCGTTTTGTGGGGCTGGGGTGAGAAAAGCAATGCTTTTAAAGACTGGCTGCCGAGAAAATCAATTGCTTCACTAAGGGAGGAAGCTTACAAGATGTACTCATTCCGACCCACCCAACTCACCTCTCATTAATTTCTGTTCTGCGTTCAAGCACCGCCGGGCTGGTGATGCTGTTAGGTAGGCGGTCCGTGGTCATTTATAACTCGCTGGGTCCTGCTAGTTCAGGAAGGATACAAATTCAATTAAGTATGTGTGCAGGAAGGGAGACCAGGGCGGGATAACTAACCTTTAGTGGACATCAGGAGATTGATGGAGAGGTTGGACTTTCTGAAAAGAATAGCACGGTTGATTGGCAGACTCCACCCCTGCCCTGCTACTGCCCTTTCAGAGGCACTGATCAGTCTGCAAATATACCCGATTGCCAAACCTATTACTTCTTTGTAATTTTTGTGAAGCACCAAATACTATTTTCCAGCTCTGGGCTTGCCTCAGAGGGCTGAGAGAAAGTAGAAAATGAGGCTTAAACAGGATGTATATTGGTCAGTACGGACAAGACGGTCACAGGCCGCAGCGCTGGTCAAAAGAGTCCTCACCATCATCACTGCATCCTCAAAGGAGCCAATACAAGTTGGTAAAAAATGGGAGGGAAAGGATGGTCCAGTGGATTGGCAGTCGCCTTAGGCCGCTCACTCGGTAGTGAAAGGCTGGTTGTAATCTTCGAAAGGGAAAGACTGTGGGGTTTAATCCCTAGTCCACCTCTGGGCAGGCTCTCACAAACAATAAACCACAACTGTTGTGTATTGTGTTGCACTGCATCTGCTCAGTTAGCCTTAAGTGCGTTTGTGTTTAGCGGAGGCAGAGCACTGCTGGCTTGCAAAGTGCTCCGGGGACTTCAGAACAGACTGGCCCTCTGATGGCCAGAGTCCCCGACATATCAGGATGAGTAGTTGAGTAAAGACCTACATGAAAATAATGGTGGACTCCCTTTGCTGAGGGTGTTAGGACTGGTGAAGGATAATTACTACTCAAAGGTAGCTGATCTTACAGGTTAACTCTCGACACAAGTAGAGGTGTTTGCCATCATTGTCAATGCCACTACCTGCACGACCACCACAAAGCACACACCACTGAGCTGAAATCCACATTGCCCAAGTATTTAACGTAGCCATTGCCATGCTAGTATTCACACTGACCAGATTATATAAAGCACGCATTTCCCTGCCAGGGAACTGCATTGCCATTCCAGTTTCCATATTGCCATTTCATGTAAAACCACACTGCCTGGTACCATGAAGATTGCACCCAAGTATGCAAAGCATGCATTACCCAATCCTGCTTCTACTTTGCCCAAGTACATAAATCATCAATGGCAATGACCACAATCCACCTTTGTATGTGAAGCTCACATGGACCATTTGTGTTTTTAAAGTGTCATGATATATAAAAATTCATTAAAAGCTCTCCCCTTCAGACCCTCCTCAACAACCAGACTTCAGGGGTCTCCCCTACTATGGTGGCTGTGCCCCAGGGCAGGTGAGTCAGTGATCACAGATCTGCAGAAGGGGATTTGTTTGGCCTCAGCTGGCTGATTTGGGGTCGTCCACCAGCAATCAGCAACGCAGGCAGATGGCAGCACTGCTGGCTCTTCAGTTGCTTCTAATGTTGACCAATCCTGCATTGCTACCAGTTGTCAGACACCGGGGAAGAAGCTGCCATTGGGTTCCTCAGCACGGCTGCAGATGAAGCATCAGCTAGCATAGGTAGCTTGCATACCATCCAATACCCCTGTGGAGGGTGCTGCTACCTTGAGTGGTCTGCGGCTGTGGCCAGGCCCTCCGGGTCCACTCTGGCTTGAGTGGAGTAGGCCGCACTCGGCTGGTGCTGGGGTCAGAGCCAAGATAGCAGGCTGCAGATGGATTACTTATGAAGGGCTGCTGCTTCAGTGCTGAAGGCCCCTCGACCCCTCCAGTCCTGAAAGCTTCCCCCCTATAACCTCAGTACCCTGCTGGGCCAGTCCGGCCCTGCAGCAGAACCCATAAAGGAAACACTTTGCCGCTGTCCATAGGAGAGGCCTGTCATTCCCAGTGGGATCGTTATCTCCAGATGAAACAGAGGGGGAGAAAGAGGAATTTCCAGGGAAATCAGACCAGCAATTTCTGATTTCCTCAGTAATTCCTCATCACGAAGCTGAATCTCAGGATTCAGCCCTGAATCTCCATTGATTCCACACCTCCAGAGTTAAAGGAACCACCAGGTTTGTTAACTGCTTGGGTGAGAAATTACCACACCCACATTTAGGGACCGTGTTATGAGAACCTTAATGTTTTTCAAAATTACAGCCATTTTCCAAAATAGTAATATGTGGGGAGCTCCATGACAAATAAACAAATACATTTTCAGAAACTCCAGTGCAAGTTTTTACACTACAGCGCAGTGAGGTAAGATACTCAATTGAATACGAAGCACGTCTACTCTAGGGGATCACAGGCGGTGCCCCAGCTAGGTCTGGAGGAAGGCGCCACTGACAGAAAAACGTTTGTGAATTGGCCATCTGTGCCCAGAGTGCATGAACGGAGGACAAATGGAATGAGAGAAGCATCTGGAATAATCCAGCTCCTACTTTGTGTTTTATGTGTATTTTTGGCCTTACAACAGGGGCCACCTGATTCCCTGTTAGAAATGCACCTTTAAGAATGCAGTGAAAGGATGGTGGCCTCTTCTACCGAGCAAAGACCTCTTTGGAATGCAAACATTCTCCAAAACTACTGCAGTTATATTTCTGTAACATTCTTATCGAAAAACGATGTTTTTTTAAGTCACTGAAAATCTCAAAGAAGAGACCATTCATTACAATGTCGCGTTGCCTTCGCCAGACGCAGCTAGAGATCTGCCACACCCCAGGAAACCGAACTCAAAACATGGCCTGGCTACAAAATAGAGCACGTATGTTGTGCCAATTAATTCGGGATAATTTGTTCTACTAATCGGTGGTTACGATTATTACATTTATTTTAAAATACATACTAGGGGCCAAGTATGAAGTCATTTGCATTTTTAATCCGTCATGAAGTATTGAATGGGTATGAAGAGATGCAGTACCTTCTCTATACTCCCCACTCGGACATTATGTACGGAAGCAGTGATATTCCTGTATGAGCATATAGACAGGGCGTTAAGTGGACCGGGTCCTGCCGGTGCTCAGCACCGGTACTTCTCAAAAGCAGCTGCTGAGACTGGTCCCTATATGGCTCTCCATTTTCGCCCTCGCCCTCACCCTCAGGGTGAATGAAAAATCTCAACTCAGCAGCAGTACCACTCTTCACTGCCTTTGATGTAACTTGAAAGAAACCCAGTATATTTCTTGCACAGACTCATGATTTCAAAACTGAAGCATTTTCAATATTATATACAACGCAGCCATAGTTGCTGCTTTTTCTTCCTATTCAACTAACAACCATTGGCAAAACCAATAGTCCTGGCTTGTTGCAGGTATAATGTTACTTACAATGACAGAAACAGAAAAAACACCAGGCGGGCGGCACACTCTGGTCATTCGGATACGTCTCCTATACTTTCTGCTACCAATAATTACCTAAGGAATTCCTGGGTTCTGGGTCAATAGCGCTTAGAGACCTTTGGTGATTTGGCGCTTTATAAATATAAATGAACAATAACAATAACCATGCAAAGCACAGATTTTTAGCTTTTGTGTTTTTAAGCCACGCCCTTTATTACATCAGCCACGCCCCTTGAGAGTCCTATCAATTTTTTCATCACACTTAAAGCCATGCCTATGAGATCACTGAGACAAAGCAGGTTTCAGACAGCCAGAGTGACGTGTTAGCACCATGGATCAAAGGTTAATATTTTATTTCCTGACCCCTCCTTTCAAAACCCCTGCACGGGAAACAAAGCCTCAAATGGCCGCTTCGCTGCTGGGTACCACAGGCCGGTTAAGTGCATAGGAGGCTGGGAAGCCTCCGGGGAAGGTGAGGGTTATTGTGTGTGTGTTGGGGGGGGGGGGGGGGGGATCACTGACTGGACGCGTATCTTGTTGGTGAACACGCACAGAAACAATGCAATCAAGGGAAATGCCGCCCGGCGCTGTGGTTGGGTGGTAAAGGACATCCATAGCTAGGGTCACACTGTCACTGCACCTGCTGCACTGTGGAAGTCTACGCACCTGGGTGGGGCTATGGCCATCTTGAATCGATCACGGGAAGTGCCCCCACCCCCCTTTCCCCACCCATATACTGCCCGTGCTTGAATAAACATCAGTATTCCGGATCTTGATACACATAACCGCTGTACAGTGCTCCGACCCTCCAGCGCGCCTGCCCATGTTAACTAAAACTGCGTCATTAACACTCGATTTGCTAAAGACAGCAAGTCCACTCTGGAGATATGTTACTAGCAGTTAATGCACGCAGGCCAGTCACATGCTGGCCCGCCTGACCATACACTGCCATTAAAAGCACAGCGCTGCAAGCCCGACAGTCGAGCAATCCGCAAAACCTGTCAAAAGCCAAACAAGGATACAGGCAAACTTAAAAATAAAAGAAACCTGCTAAAACCCAATGCTAACAACCACCTGGCAAGGGATTACAAACAAGCTTCAATAAGAAATATACCACGCAGGAGCAAGATGACCCCGCGCGCGGAGCCGGATACAAGAAAGATGGAGACAGACCTGCAAGAAGAGCCGCTGCGCGCCCCTCAGACGGCGTCTCCGAGACGAGCAGACAAAGAGCCTCCGTGCACATGCTGCTGCGGGAGAAGAAGCTCCGGCCTCAGAGACGGGAGTCTCCTGGGTGCGGAGGGCGCTGCGCCGGGCCTGTCAGCCTCTGGAAACATGAGACGCTAGCCCCACAGGCCAATGGCCGTCCAGGACCGGCCACGCGCCGCCGACGCACCACGCGCTGCGCGGATGCACCGTCAGCAGCTGCCACGCATCTTTTGCTGCCTGCTATTCATATCGATCAATACATACCATCCATTTGTCTGCATTTCCCAATACACATATCCTTGCACCATAAAAACACACGCTTCAGATTTCACAATATATAAAGCCATAATAATAAACAGTTCGAGTGTGGGCCTAGTACACATTAGCTGTTTGCTTTAGTTTAGCCACCTGGCTTCTCTAAAAGGTGACAGAACACTTTCATAGGTCACCTCACATAGCAAACTGACTACAAAGGGTGCGAACCCTGTAAAGATGGTACTATCACGGATGGCTTCGATGTTTTGAACACTATGTAGGCCCGTGTGCACAGATGAAGAGGCCGAGAGGTAGGGGGACCAGATCTTGAGAGCCAAAAACCGTGACATTTTGGGAACATAGAAGGACTACCATTTTTCATCAACAGAATGGCACAGAATGACAGTTCTCATCAACATAAGATCACAGAAAAGGCATTAAGAAAATAAATAAAATGTATTCTCTACAACCAACATCATACATACTATTTAAATTGCTTACATATAACAGCTGCTCACTAGCACAGCATTATAACACCCAAAAAAAAGACTCCGGGGCAGATTTACAAGCCCCGTGCTCCGCCGGTGCATCACGTTGCGTGACACACCGGTGGCGCAGCCTGCTAAGGGGTATTTACAAGCACAGGTAAAGCCACCCTGCATGACTTGACCTGTGCTTGTAAATATCGCCCCTGTTCACGCAACACTTTGCATGTTAGGGGCAAAACATGGCTGTTGCTGTGGGTGTTCCCACACAACACCCATGCCCACTGATGAATTTCCAGATTTACGAGAAATCGTAAACCTGGAAATGCGTCAGTTCGCTACGCCACCCTAGGGGTGGCGCAACCAAGCGAAATGAGGAGAAATCTTTTCATTTCTCCTTGTTTTTTCCTCTTTCAATGCGTGCTGCATTCTACAACACGTATTGAAAAAGGAAAATGCCTGCAGTGATTGCTTTTGTGCAGGAAGGGGACCCTTCCTTCACAAAAGCAATTTCCCAAAGGTGCAGGCATTCTTGCACCATGGTGCAAGGGTACCTGCGCCGGCGCATGGCAGCTTTTTCTGCGCCAGCACAGGGGAGAGCACAGTAATGCGACATATCATTGTAGATATGTCGCATTCCTGTGCTCTGAAAGTGCAGCAGCGTGGTGCAGCCAAAGGGCTTGCGGTGCTGCGCTACAGCACTTTCTTGTAGACCTGCCCCTCAATGTTTTCAGTCGAACCCCTCTAAAACCAGGACATGAGCCAAAACTACCGAAATCTGCCGGGACAGCCAGTGGAAAACCAGGGATCACTGAAATAATATCGACTGACAAAATATCGACTTGCCAAAATATCGTGGACAAAATATCGACAGTCAAAATATCGAGTTTGTATCTACAAACAGGTAAGTACAAAAATATCGAGTACAAAATATCGTTAACAAAAATATAGATGTAAAAAATATCGACTTTATTAAAAACAGTGTTAAATTAAATTAATATTAAATTTTAATTACTAAAATATACTTAAAACGACTTAAATTAAATTATAATAATAAAATAATAAATGAAAATAATAAAAATAATTTTTTTAAAATCCTATTTGTTGATCCTGAACCCTAAAAATACCCCTTTACCCAAAAACCCAAAACTGACCCTGAACCCTAAAAATACCCCTTTACCCAAAAACCCAAAACTGACCCTGAACCCTAAAAATACCCCTTTACCCAAAAACTGAAAACTGACCCTGAACCCTAAAAATGCCCCTTTACCCAAAAACTGAAAACTGACCCTGAACCCTAAAAATACCCCTTTACCCAAAAACTGAAAACTGACCCTGAACCCTAAAAATACCCCTTTACCCATGAACTGAAAACTGACCCTGAACCCTAAAAATACCCCTTTACCCATGAACTGAAAACTGACCCTGAACCCTAAAAATACCCCTTTACCCATGAACTGAAAACTGACCCTGAACCCTAAAAATACCCCTTTACCCATGACCTGAAAACTGACCCTGAACCCTAAAAATACCCCTTTACCCATGACCTGAAAACTGACCCTGAACCCTAAAAATACCCTTTTACCCATGAACTGAAAACTGACCCTGAACCCTAAAAATACCCCTTTACCCATGAACTGAAAACGGACCCTGAACCCTAAAAATACCCCTTTACCCATGAACTGAAAACTGACCCTGAACCCTAAAAATGCTCCTTTACCCAAAATTTATCAATATTATTTAATTACCAATTAATTATTAATTAACAATAACAATAAAGTAAATATATTAGAACATTAGGTGTAATTATTTTAATAATTAATATTATTTTTTCAAAATTAATTACTTAAAAATAACACAAAATTATATATATAAAAAATGTACTCTAATTAATGTAATTAACTAATTACAATTAATTAATTAACAATTATTTACTAATACAAAATATATTCCAAATTATATTAATTAATTAACTAATTAATATTAATTAATTATCAATTAATTATTAATTAAAAATATTAACAACATATATTAATTAATTAATTATTATTAAATTACTTCCCACCCTATTCCCCTATAAACCCACAACCCGCTACAGAATTACATTACGCAATTATTATCAAAACAAAATTCATGTAATAAAATATTTTATAACATTAATACACACTATTCACACATATTATTACATAAAAATACACTATAAAATATTATATATTATTAAAAAATCGATATTTTTGCTATCTATATTTTATACAGTCGATATTACTTCACTTACCTGAAAAACGATATTTTTGTAGTCGATATTATGTCCAGTCGATATTTTGTCCAGTCTATATTTAAAACTCGATATTATGTCCAGTCGATATTTTGGAGTCGATATTTTGTCTCTATACCGGAAAACCAGGACTGTCCGGGCAAATCTGGGACTTCTCGTCACCCTACCGAGAGGCGCAATGGGCGTTTGCGTTCGCCTTTGCCGGTGCCCCTGCCCATATTATAAAACAGGCTGCAGACACTTATGCGGCTCTTTCTGTAACACTCATTGTTCAGGTGCACAATTTGCAACCGCAGTGCCAAGGGCGCATACCGGTATGGGAGGGCAGCCCATGCAAATAAAGACATGCCTTTAGGCTTGAGCTGCACTTGATTACCGGCTTGAGCTCAGGGGCGAACAGGCTCATGGGAAGAGCACGAACTATGGACCACCTAAAATGATGCACACAGCTGCCTCTTTTTAGTGGCTGGGGAGGAGACCAGGGACCACCAAGCACCAACCCAGAGGGGGAGGGGGGCGGGGAGGGATATTGCCCCCGACCGTCCCAGAATGCTCTCGGAAGGAATACCAGTCCACTGGCAGTGAAAAACAGAGTGGCACATGGATGCCCGTGTTCCATATTTAACTAATGGACTTGCTCTCCCAGCAAAGACACAAACTCAGGACTTCACGTCTGCAGTCGGGAGAGGACATTTGCTTTAGTATTCTTGTAAACAATCCTTCTCTGCAAAATGGCCTGTTTTGTACAAAGTGCCCTGGGGTGCAACGGGCACGCGATTCTGCTTTTGGTACGCCCAGTGCCCTTTTTAGAGAAGTGTCAGCTTCCTCCCTCCAAGGCCTGGCCTTAGGCTGCTACACCATAGGCTACACTCGCCAGCCCAGGGAGTACAAAGAATGGTACTGTTCCCCATAGGCAAGCCTCTACAGCTCAGGTGGCTGGGGTTAAATTTGCAGTAGGCCTTGTTGTGGCCTAAAACATTCGGTGCCTTGGGTGAGCAGTGTGAAATTATGTCCAGCCCTAGGTAAATTAAAGACTTTGAGCAATCACGCTCGAGTACTGTCAACAATTTCTTCAAGTCTCATAAGATTAGCTCCATGTCACATGGTACAGCAGCCATCTTGGGTGGAGCCTTCCAATAATTCTTTTTTTTTTTGCGGTATTATTCTTTATAGTCCAAATCACAATCGTGGAAAATGAAAACAACATATATCTTAAAACAAAGTCATCAAACTTTGTACAAGTTCATTACAAATATTGTGGTAATTCAAGAATAACATGCCATAATAAACCATTGAAGTTGCATAAAATATCATTAAAAAAATATTTTGCTCCCAACATAGTATGAACATTTCATTTTACTATTAATCGCCATGTCTCTATATAATGATAGAACCTTCCATACAGTGAATCTTAGCTGTCTCACTCAGCCCAATAATTAAAGTGTCTTTGTGCAGTCCTTTAAAAGAAACTATATTATAGACAAATGCATATCGTGCCCAATAATAATCAATAGTAACTTAATGTATAAAGTGCGTTCGTATCTCTTCTCAAAGCTGAACGGCCAATAAAAGGTAGCCACGCCTTTCCCCCAACCCGCAGCCAAAAAGGATTTTGCCCAGTGGTGGCTGACGAGCAGTTGTGCTCGAAGGTTAGTGCTTGCAGTGACTTCTGACTTTAGACGTCTTCAGGAAGCTATCGATTGTTTCCTCATCGACCTAGAGTGAGGACCAACCTGGAATCACGCTGACAAAAGACATTTTAGAGGGTTAGCACTCAGGAGGATCCACAGAATAAGAAAGTAAAGAACTATATGAAATTCGCCAAAATACATGGACGTACTGTAGAGATGGTGGTTGCACATTTTGTGCTTATTTCCTTTGCAGAGAGACTTTGCATTGCAGGCCTAAAGCACGTTTAAAACTCATGTTTTTCGAGTATTTTTTTCAAGGGAGAATACAAAGTATTCGTTTTTTCCTGTCATGTTGAAGTTGTAGAGGTCCTGTAATCACTTAGTCAGAAATAAGACCCCAATGCTGTGGACAATAGCCAAGAGAACAGCTGAGACTCACTATGGACCTCGTGCACTAGAACCGAAAGAGAGTACGCAGACCTTGCAGGTGTGTAGGGGTTGTGCATTTCAAGGAAAAGGTTGCTTTGTGAAAAATACAATATCAAAGTATTAGTGTTTCTTTGTGTGTTTCGATACTGAATTAACAGGGGTCACTTTTACAGGGCTTCAGCTCAGCTTCGTCCCCCATCGTTTCCCCCACCACAAAAACCTTCATAGGAATAGTTATCTAACCCCTCCCGGCGTACCATCTCAGTTGCCATTCGAAAGGATTCAGAGTGGAAAGATACCTCATTCTTTTTAATCCAAGCGAGTAGCTATATTGCCCCCTGAGGACACCAATAAAGCGATCTTCATGTTTAAAAGGATGAATTCCCTGGAGACCCCTTCCTTGCCCCCTCCCACCAACACTTGTGGTGGTTTCTCTTGGAGTTTCCCTCATGGCTGCTGATTCCAGTTTGGGTGGTCAGGAGTTGCATTCTGCTGCTGCATAAGTATTCAGGCCCTGAAAAGAAGGCTGTCGATGCTTGTGTGACCTCTTCTGTAGTATGCACACATTGAGCGCTGGCTCGATCCCCCCAGAGTTTGACCTCATTGGTAAGGGGGCATGACCCATGCAAATGAGGGAATCTTCAGCCTTTGTGTTGGCGGCATATTAGAGACACAGGTGTACAGGCAGGGAGGCTGTGAAGGGGCGCTCTGCTCTGACTATGCTCCACATAGAGGTGGTGCACAGCTAGCGTGCCCCCCAAGTGTACCACTTGTGAAGAGAAAATGGGTCCACCATTATCCTGAAAACGTGGCAGTAACTCACTGGACCCATCTGCAGGGGAATCTCAATCTCTGACCTTTTAAACATGAGGACGGATCTGCTACCTCAGTACAAAGCATAGTGGCAGCTTCAAACAGCTGGTGCGCATTTTATAAATGCTTGGTGTCCAGTGCAGGAGTGAGTCTGTGCCTGCCCGGCGAACAGTGCAGTGTGTACTCTCACAATCTGTGCATGGTACATTCAGTTAATAGTGCACCGCAGCACAGAGTGGGACAGTGAACCCTGCATGTAACACAACCCCAGGGACTCCCATTTCAGCTGCACCAAGCACAGCTCGGCACTGTGCGCCGGGTCATTTAATCTGGCCACCTGCAGATGCACGCCTTTCTTTCATCTGTGTGTTTGTTTGCATACGAGGCTAAAGTGTTCCTGATTGTCGATACATTTGTTGTCACAGGCACAAGCAAATTCCAATTGGTTTAGCCCTCACTGGCGTCAGCTTTTAAATGAAACGTGCAAAGTTATTTATTGAGTTATTTATAATATTAATTTAATTTTAAGTGCAAATTGAGTCCAAGGTGGTGAGGGGTGCCAGGGGTGGAATCCCAAAAAGGAACATTTACGGTAAAGAAAAAATAGGTATGCAAAAGCATGTTGAAACACGATTGCCGCGCAGTGCACGCACAGAGCCCGTAATAATGATAGCACAAACACTCAATGACTGTAACGAAGGGACTTATTTACAAGCCTGTTGCACTTCTGGTGCGTCACTTTTAATATGGAAAGAATTGATGTACAGGCGGTGCAACAGCCCTGTAAGTAAACCCATAGTTTCCAAGCGCTGGAGCCCCAGCAAACTCTTCTAATTCGCAATATTTAGTTCCTCACCGAGTACAGTGGTGAGGCAATAATTTTACGGGGCGGATTTACAATAACTGGCGCATCCCTGCATATCAGTAACAGTGCACATAATTAAGTTAGACAGGCGCGGTTCGTCCATTGGGGCGTGGGGGCGTAGCCCCCCCTGCCCGACGCCGCCCGCAGCTCCCTCATGACAATCATGTCAATGAATCAACATGACGTCAGACCGCCGGGCGGGCGTCATGTTGATTCATTGACATGATTGTACAGACGGCAACACAAGTACGCATACGTGGGGACGGAGGGTGAATTTTTACCCGTGCCCACGCATGCGCACTTGTGTTTTGGCGGCGTTGCGCATGCCCATCAGGAGCCCTAATGGGTGTGCTGCGGGCGAGAGGGTACCTGTGCCCCTGGCGCCAGGATTGGCCAGGGGCGCTGTGAGCCTGGCAGTGGCGTCACTAGGGGGGTGCGGGGGGTGCGGACCGCACCGGGTGACACCATCACATGGGGTGACACCGTGCAGGCCTGCCAAGTATCACCATAGGGCATGACACTAACGCATTTCTGGCAAATCTGACACCTGTGCGTGCGACCGGGCCGGCCAAATTCACTTGCCAGCGCTGGTTCCGTAACGGTTAAAAATCTCTCCGTGCCGTGCTACAATCTTACAAAATGTCCTCTGCTGCCTGGAGACTCGGGGGGCTGCCCTCAGCGTTGCAGGCTCTCTGGCGCCGTGGTGGGGGGATGTGACCTCATGTCAGTCAGAAGCAGCGACGGGAGACTGTTGCCTGACACAGGACATGCTGCTGCTCTGTGTGAATTCCGCTCCGACCGTGTCCGCTTCAGCAGGCCTGGAAACAGGACTCACTCCTCTCTGCTGTGCAGTGATGCGCTCTGACTCCAAGCGCCCGTGCTAGGAGGTGCTGGGGAGGTCCTGTGAATACCCACACCAGGACGTGAGCAAGTGCCGAGCAGGTCCTCTGAACGGCGGCGCCAGGAGCCCAGCCTGGGTAAGGGTAGTATACTGCACGGTCGGGCCTCGAAGCCCAGCTGAACCTCAGCCAGGTCCTTGTACTTCACGGTCCGGGTCACCAGTGCAAAGTTTATCTGAGGAAAACACGTATTTCCTAATGTGCGCAGATGTTGGGAATCAGTGGGTTAGAGATTTCAGAAATACCAGAGTTTGTTTCATTGCCGGTAGTTTCAGGCAGGGAAAGGTCTGTAGATGCATCTGAAAGGAGGGATGAATAACAAGCACAACATCGCAGGGGTATTTGTATAGCTCTCAGGTGACAACGATTAGAGTGCTTACACCTTTTCTGTAGCTGTTCAGACCACAGCTTCCATGAGTGGATAGAGAAGTGTTTTGGAGGGTGGGTCTCTAATGTCTGTGTGTGTGGGGGGTTGAGGGGGGGTTGTAGTCCCATTTTGATACATGGTGTTGAGGGTTCTCATTAGGGGAGAGCGTCCAATGTCCGTTATGATCTTGGCACCGCTGGTATCAGAGCAGTGGGAGCGTGCAAAGGCCCATGGGAGGCAGGGCGTGCTAGAATGGAGGGCGCCCTCTTTCAAAAAAGACTGTGGTGGGTGGGAGGGAGCCGGGATGTAAGACTTAATCCATTCAACCAGTGCAGCAAAGAAGCTGGTCCCGCGGGGCTGGCGCTTGCAGGGGTATCCAGAGAGGTGCGTGCATGAGGTGTGGGGAGCGGAAGCACGAGGCACCTGCTATACAGGGCAGTCTCTGAGGCAGGTAGCGAGACCTCCCTCCTGAACCACAGAGCAGATGAACGCCCAGCCTTGCCTTCCAGGAATCACCTGAATGTGGCAGCAGCACGTGGGCTCCGAAGGGCACATAGAAAATGGTGAGGTGATGTGAGGGTGGGCGTGTGTGAGAGGGAGGAGAAAGAGAGAGAGTGCAGTGTGAGTGTGTACGAGTAAAGAGAGACCTACAGGGAGAGGGCGAATGCAGGCATCAGAAAATGAAGGGAGCTGACCAAAGGAGCGCGAGAAGGTGGCGAAAGAGGCAGCATAGGAGATCACACTAAAGGGTGTGAAAGAAAGACACGTTTCTGAACATGTTAAATTCCCACCTTAGACACATTCGAAAACTATTGAAGTAAAATATTTGCCAAGTTTTGGCATTTACTTGAAAAGTTTGAATGTGCATTTCCACTCTTTTCACTTCCCCCCCATACAAATGTTTCAGTTTTTACGCCACAGAAAAGTTAAAAAAAGAATGCTGCTGATTTAGTAATAATTTTCCAGCAGGGTTAGTTGCCCTCAAGTCACAAGGTTCCTGAAAACACAGTTGCTGACACAGCATTTCGGTGTATCTTGGCGAAGCACGTCATCCTACACGAGCCCCCTGTGAGAAGTTTAAAGTTATCCACATGTGTGTATTTTCCGTCTCTGGCTGGAGGAGAGTGGAGTAAACTCAAAATCCAAATACTAGCAAAAAATCTAAACAATTACAAGGCCTGCCCATAAAGGTCCTGACCAGTTGTGGGGCGCACACGCACCCCGAGTCATTATCTACAGGTCCAGGTCTACCCAGGGGCCAGGCCTCGTCCGGACAGCTTGCTTTACAAATCTTAACTCCCTTGACGCCTAGTTCCGGACTGCCTGGATAGGAGGCCTTTCTGAAGCACTGGCATGTCATGTCCCAGCGAAGTATTTCACGGCTTCACAATCACGCGAGACTGACTCAGACCCAGCCCTCTTGTCTTTCAGACATCTCACGATTGGTTTCAGAACCCCGTTTCCTACAGTGTGGGTGGGTGATTCTCACATGGATTATCCAGGAGACAAGGTCGCAGCTCCAAATTCAGGGAGCGCATCTCTCACTTTCGCCTAATCTATATACAAAGAAGCACAGATCGGCACTGGTCCGCTTAGTAGCCGCAGCATCCCTGATGCATTGTGTTCTCTTGCGCAGCCACCAGCAAGGGGGAGGGAGGGGTGTTGCCCGACAACGCTCTTGGTGTTCTGCGGCATACTTCCGGGGCAAGCGCGGGACAGTTTAGTGTTTGAAGGCGTATTCTAATAGAAGGTGTAAACTCTCTATTGCAAAGTACGATCCAGAGAGGCTCAACGTTGACAGAGGCGAGAAAGTGCCGAGAAGGAGCTCTGTGTGCCCGCACTAGGAGGTGAGGAAGTGCCAACTGTAACTTGCTATGGCTGCTAAATTGATTCATTCCTAGCCGCCTTCCGTGCCCCTATGTGTTTCCCCCGTCTTCAATGCTTGATTTTTGCTCGTGTTATTCACTGTCGTTATAACGTCACATAATTTCACTGAAATTATGAAAATGTCACACTGAAACCTAAATTAGTTAATGTAAATACAAATGTATATAATAGTTCTTAAATCACATCGAAGGCCATCTCGGTGCTGCAAGTATTTAACAAACACAGCCCAGAACCCCCAGTCCAGATGAGCCATGCCTGGTTAGCAGCTCTGTGCCAATGCGGCCCAGAGGTTGGCACAGGCACACATGAAAGCTCCAGCCGACTGACCACATCAGTACACAATAGTTTCAAAATGAGAAGGTAGCAGACTGGACCAAAGCCGTCAAAGTGCCATAACAAGAGAGAGCTGCTTAGCGCGGTGCCAGTGCGTGTCACTGCACCAACCAGGCAAGCCAACCATCTCAACAGCACAGACAGCCACCTCCAGTCAGTCTACAGCACTACGGCTGCAGCTTGAGTGACTCTCTTCCCAGGAACCTGGTGAAAGACTCTCTGGCTCACCCTGGCACTACAGGGGAACACGTCATTGTGGCACAGGTGAGAGAGCACTGAAGTAGTGCAAATATTGTCTGTGAGTGTCAGTTTGGGGTAAATTATGGTAAGTCGTGAGGGGGTGACACCATGAGTTACCGCACTGGGTGACACCAACCCTAGTGACGCCACTGGAGCCTGTGACGTGTGCGGGACCGGCAGCAAGGTAAGAGTGTGTGTTTTTCGGTGTTCCAGTAAACTAGCTTGCACAAATGACTTGAGATAGTTCAGTGTGTTAAAGCATCTGCTACAGAAATGTGTGCGTCTATTCCAGGTCACCCGTTTATTTCACGGCATGGGGTTTTGGAAATGTAAAAATTCTCAGAATTTCTTTTTTGATAGTTGCAACAACAGCCTTCAACAGATTTCATTTTATAAACATTTTCCAGAAAATGAGCTAACAACTGTCACCACAAATATAATGTACTCTTTGAACTAAGGTTATAAAATTTCAAAATGTTAACAAACGGTAGAGGCGGAATAGCATGATATATGCATTTATTATTGCATGCATGTTGGTGTATGTTTGTATGTGAATTTGTATAGTACATACCTAGGGCTTACAGGATGGCAAATACATGGGCGGTAGAAGGTTTCCAGCATAAAAAGGTAGGGGTGATGTAATATGTAAACTGGCACATCCTTCAACATCGATCCTAAAGGCTTGTTAGAGTCCATAATTTATTTTTATATGGTCATAAAAATACATGAATGAGGGATGGATGCAGGGTGGGTGCATTAATGATTGTTCGGTGGATGGGTGGGTGGATGGGTGCATGGATGGATGCATGCATGATGGTTGGATGGATGCATGAATGATGGATGCAGGATGGATGGGTGGGTGGATGGGTGGATGCATGAATGAATGATGTATGGATGCAGGATGAGTGGATGGATGGGTGGATGCATGCATGATGAGTGGATGCATGATGGATGGATGGGTGGATGGATGCATGGATGCATGCATGATGGGTGGATGCATGATGGATGGATGGATGGGTGGATGGATGGATGGATGGGTGCATGAATGAATGATGTATGGATGCAGAATGGGTGGGTGGATGGATGGGTGGATGCACGAATGATGTATGGATGGATGCATGCATGATGGGTGGATGCATGATGGATGGGTGGATGGATGGATGGGTGGGTGCATGAATGAATGATGTATGGATGCAGGATGGTTGGGTGGATGGATGGGTGGATGCATGAATGATGTATGGATGCATGCATGCCTGATGGGCGGATGCATGATGGGTGGATGCATGAATGAATTATGTATGCAGGGTGGGTGGTTGGATCGATGGATGGGTGGACGGATGGGTGGATGCATGGATGCATGCATGATGGGTGGATGCATGATGGATGGATGGGTGGATGGATGGGTGGGTGCATGCATGAATGATGTATGGATGCAGGATGGGTGGGTGGATGTATGGGTGGATGTATGAATGATGTATGGATGCATGCATGCATGATGGGTGGATGCATGATGGATGGATGGGTGGATGCATGAATGAATGATGTATGGATGCAGGGTGGGTGGGTGGATAGATGGGTGGATGCATGAATGATGTATGGATGGATGCAAGGTGGTTCGGGCTCGCTCGCTGCGCTCGATCGCTGCGGTGCAATATGCAAATTAGTTTACGCCCCACCACTTTCAAATGTCACCAGCCGCCCCTGAAGTTAGATACATACCAGCAATACTGAATACAAAGTAAGCTTCAATTACATTCACAATGCGGTGCACCATGGGGCACAAACGGCACAGATGCGTGATGCATCTGTGCCGTAAAGGCAGCGCATTGCTGGAGTTGCGTCGCAAGCGCGACGTAGCTCCAGCAAATGCTCTGGGAGGCCCTATTCTTACAATGCTGCGTCAATACTTACGACTGCTTCAGGCAGGCGCAGGGTTTTGACGCAGCATGGGCCCAAAAGTGACTGAGTGAAATCTTGTAGATTTCACTCAGCCACTTTTAGGAGGCGTTTTCACTCAGCCACTTTTAGGAGGCGTTCCTGCACCGGAACACCCTCCCCGCGCAGGAACGCCTCCTTCTGGCGTAGGGCTTTATAACGTGACTCATCTCCCAGATGCATCACGTTGTAAATACCCCGCAGCATGGCGCATCTTTTGCGCCACCGCTGCATCACAAAAGTGACGCAACTGCGGCGTAAAAGGGGCACAAGGGGCGTGTAATTCTGCCCCTTAGTGTGGGGGTGCTGGCCAATGATGCCACCTCACTAACACAAACAATGCTGCCCCATTGTTCATTCTCCATCTGAACTCTTCAAAGTTTTATTGGGGTGCTGCAGCACCTAAGGCACCCCGAGTTCCAGCGCCACTGATTGAGTGAACCACGGCATGTTTGAACAAGGTGGGAAAAAAACTTAAAAGGGATACACCTTCTGGGGAACCACCACCAGAACATAACACCCCCACCAAAAAAAGAAGTAACAGTGCACAAAATTAAGCTAGATACATACCAGCAATACTGAATATAAAGAAAGCTTCAATTACTTCACTATACATTTTTTTAGTGATTTGGTGAGCACTGGACTAGGCCCAAAGTATAGCAAGGCTGCGACTCATACTTGCAAGGGGTGTTTACAAGTGGTGAGCGTGGAGAAGAAGAGGAGAGTTAGATTTGTCAGCTGGAGGCAGTGCCAAGATAGGCTCACTCCAGGGTTCAGAGTACTGAGCCGGTTCAGAAACCATGTGGTCACTCACATTAGTGGATCTCAGTTTCGACCCATTGTTTGGGAGATATGATGCATTTCTAGATAGTCCTCGCACCCGCGCCTTTCACTTTTGACAGCTGTTAACCTCAAGGGAGTGCGTTCAAAAGAAGCTGAAACTTACTACCTCCGTGATGGTCTTTCACCCGTACATGATGCTGTACCTTTAAGTCATGCTCGTCGCCTATCTCTGACCTACGGGTCCTTTTGGGCACACCTTGCTAGTACAGGAGGTGGCACGAGAGGTGAAGGAGACCAAGAGGGATGCTGAGTAATAGAGTCTGTAAGTATTCTCACAGCTAACATGGAAATAGGAACGTACCTGTGATGGAATAGGCTGTGGTTCGATACATGTTGAATCATTCCAAGGATGACTTCCTAGAGTTCTCATCAGTGGCATGATATGATATTTCGATTTTTTTTTAGAGCTCAACATACACCCACACAGGACTCTTGGCCCCAGTGGACAACTATTAGAATAAAAGGCCAACATTGACAATACAATTGTGCCGAAGAGAGGGTGCTTACCAAACAAGCATTGGAAATGCAATAGGTCTCACCTTTTATTAAGTTAAAGCCATTTGCTTTGATAATGGTAATGTATAGTATTATATTGTATAGTATATGTGTAAATATATATATGCATAGATGTAGGTACATACAGCTTTCTGTATGTGTATGCATTTATATATATATATGCATATATATACATGCATATAAATATGCATCCATTTATATATTTATATATATATATATATATATATATATTCTGCTCACAACTTCTTTCACTCCGGTAAAAGAATGGACGGCACTCAGTGATTCGAATCACACCAATTCATTAGATTTATTTAAATCAAAAACAGGACGCGTTTCGGCATAGCGCCTTTGTCTGCTGTTACTCACACAATGTCAGCTTACATTTTTAAATAAAGTTACATGTTGACGTCACATCCTCTAGTTAATTGACACAAAGGACAGACTAATTGTAAGTTTTGCAGTGGCCATCTTGAAGTTACCTGAAACTTTGATTAATTCTGGCCGATTTGGACAAACGAAAAATTTGTTATTAAGTCCTGGATGGGCAATTCTTAACCAAACATGATTGTGCTAATAATACATAAATAAGTATATCCACATTGCTTCATTTCATCAACTGATCAAATTGAATTACATCCTCTAATTCATTAACACAAAGGACGGACTGTTTTTAAGTTTCACAGTTGCCATCTTGAAGTTACCTAAAACTTCGATTAGTTCTGGCCATTTTGGACAAACAAAAAAAGTTTTTTGTTATTATTAAGCCCTGGATGGGCAATACTTAACCAAACTTGATTGTGCTAGTGGTCCTTAAATATATGCATCCACATTACTTGTTTTATCAACTGATCAGATTGAATTACATATATCTATCATATTCAGATGTCAACTTTTTGCAAGGAAGAGCATTATCATATAATTGTGGATCATTATAGGCTATGGGATGAGGTCTACTGAAGAAAGAGATAAAAAACTTTACTGCTGGTCTATTGGCCTAAGTGCACGGCCAACTCCTCCTCAACCCATGTGGACTTTTGGTACAGAGATCTATAATGAATCTCGACTCCAATCTCCTCATTTGTAGCTCCCTGTTTCCTCCCAGGTCTTTCAAGGGGACTTGATCTAAGCAGAAGAATTTTAGAAGATTGCGGTCACTGTTGTGCTTTAAAGCAAAGTGTCTCGCAACGGGGTAACTAGGGTCGTTATGTTGGATTGCTCTTGCATGTTCCAGAATTCTTTTCTTTACTGGATGGATTGAGCTGCCAACGTAATGTAGTTTGCAGGGGCATTCTAAACAATATACACAGAATGGACTTGTGCATGTGAGAAATTTATTGATTTTCCTTACTCTGCCTGTTTCTGGTATTTCATAAGAGGTTACTTTCGTACTGCTCTGACAGGATTTGCAGTTGTGACAAAGGAAAAACCTGGTAAGGTTCCCTAATCGTGGTGATCTTGGAATGGAGTCAAAATGACTATGTATTAGAGTATCCTTTAAAGATGTGTTCCTTCTGTATGTTATATTAGGGTAGGAAGACAGATCTTTGCCAATTATCCCATCTGTTTTCAAAATATTCCAATACCTGCCCAGGATTCGATGGATCGTTTGTGAATCTCTGGAAAAAGTTGTGATAAAGCGAGGAGTTTTGTCCTCATTTTCCCATTTTGCTGATCGGATCTTTCAATAAACTGGATCTCGGGATATGAGAGGCTTTGTCATATGCTTTTTGTAGGGTGTCATTTGAATATCCCCTAGATTTAAACCTTCCTATTGATTCATGTGAAGCCTTTTCAAAATCCTCATCTAATGTGCTTTTTAAGCGTAACAGCTCCCTGTATGGTATGCTATTCTTCAGGGGTACTGGATGACAGCTACTTGCTTCTAAGGTTGAATTACCGGCAATAGCCTTCCTGAAGAGGGAGGTGCAAATTTGGCCGTCCTTAATGAATACTTTTAGATCCAAGAAATCCACCTCCTGATTACTTATCGTGCCACTCAGGTGTAGATTAACTGCATTTTTGTTTAGACATAGGATATATTTTTCTGCCTTGGTTTTAGAACCTTTCCAAAAGATAAATAGGTCGTCAATATACCGGTACCACCCGATTATTGACGAGACCCGTTTCTGGTTGTCATCGGCCCAGGCCACCTGCTTCTCCCACCAGCCAACGAACAGGTTCGCGTAGCTGGGGGTGAAGCAGGTGCCCATCACAGTCCCTCTCCTTTGCCTGTAGTATTGTTTCTGGAACAGAAAGATGTTATTATGTAAGCAGAAATGCAAAAATTCAATCAACATGCTGTTATGTTACATCATTTTCAAAGAGCGAGTTTTGAGGAAATACTGAGTTGCCTGTATGCCATGATTATGTGCTATACAGGTATATAGTCCTGTTACGCCCAATACTATCATCAACATATCTGGTTCCCAAGAAATATCCGAGATATATATATATATATATACACACACATATATATATATGTGTAGATATATATATATATATATATAAAACGAGCAAAAACACACCTGTGCTTCAGCAGGCACACATAGCACGCCGAGCCTTCCAGCTTTAAATTGCCTCGTGTCCTCGAATCTCAGCTTCTCCTTTTAATAATCACTCCATCATGCACCCTACGCGTTTCGAGGCCCACGCCTCTTCTTCCTGGGGCTGACAATGAAAGCAGGCTGTGTTTGCACCTTCAAGGATTTCAACTTTATTAAGTTTGAAAACTGACGCCCTTAATGGGCGTGGCTACGTGATCTTTTTGCAGCCAGGGTAGCTGGTTGTTGTAGTCCAGGCACAAATGTCAACAACCCTTCAGACGGGTATTCCTGGTTTCAATGAGTTTAAAAAAGTGTCCGTTAATCCCTTGAGTAGGGGGAGAATGTAGAGACTTCAGGACAAATGATGAAATGCGGAGCGCTATACCTTGCATTGCGTAGCTGCGTGCCACGCTCAGGCCTCCCTGTGCTGATTCACCATTCGTTTGAGCCAGGGATGGTGCTCTGCTGCGTGGCCAGGGGCAGCCACGGAATACAAAACGAGCAAAAACACACCTGTGCTTCAGCAGGCACACATAGCACGCCGAGCCTTCCAGCTTTAAATTGCCTCGTGTCCTCGAATCTCAGCTTCTCCTTTTAATAATCACTCCATCATGCACCCTACGCGTTTCGAGGCCCACGCCTCTTCTTCCTGGGGCTGACAATGAAAGCAGGCTGTGTTTGCACCTTCAAGGATTTCAACTTTATTAAGTTTGAAAACTGACGCCCTTAATGGGCGTGGCTACGTGATCTTTTTGCAGCCAGGGTAGCTGGTTGTTGTAGTCCAGGCACAAATGTCAACAACCCTTCAGACGGGTATTCCTGGTTTCAATGAGTTTAAAAAAGTGTCCGTTAATCCCTTGAGTAGGGGGAGAATGTAGAGACTTCAGGACAAATGATGAAATGCGGAGCGCTATACCTTGCATTGCGTAGCTGCGTGCCACGCTCAGGCCTCCCTGTGCTGATTCACCATTCGTTTGAGCCAGGGATGGTGCTCTGCTGCGTGGCCAGGGGCAGCCACGGAATACAAAACGAGCAAAAACACACCTGTGCTTCAGCAGGCACACATAGCACGCCGAGCCTTCCAGCTTTAAATTGCCTCGTGTCCTCGAATCTCAGCTTCTCCTTTTAATAATCACTCCATCATGCACCCTACGCGTTTCGAGGCCCACGCCTCTTCTTCCTGGGGCTGACAATGAAAGCAGGCTGTGTTTGCACCTTCAAGGATTTCAACTTTATTAAGTTTGAAAACTGACGCCCTTAATGGGCGTGGCTACGTGATCTTTTTGCAGCCAGGGTAGCTGGTTGTTGTAGTCCAGGCACAAATGTCAACAACCCTTCAGACGGGTATTCCTGGTTTCAATGAGTTTAAAAAAGTGTCCGTTAATCCCTTGAGTAGGGGGAGAATGTAGAGACTTCAGGACAAATGATGAAATGCGGAGCGCTATACCTTGCATTGCGTAGCTGCGTGCCACGCTCAGGCCTCCCTGTGCTGATTCACCATTCGTTTGAGCCAGGGATGGTGCTCTGCTGCGTGGCCAGGGGCAGCCACGGAATACAAAACGAGCAAAAACACACCTGTGCTTCAGCAGGCACACATAGCACGCCGAGCCTTCCAGCTTTAAATTGCCTCGTGTCCTCGAATCTCAGCTTCTCCTTTTAATAATCACTCCATCATGCACCCTACGCGTTTCGAGGCCCACGCCTCTTCTTCCTGGGGCTGACAATGAAAGCAGGCTGTGTTTGCACCTTCAAGGATTTCAACTTTATTAAGTTTGAAAACTGACGCCCTTAATGGGCGTGGCTACGTGATCTTTTTGCAGCCAGGGTAGCTGGTTGTTGTAGTCCAGGCACAAATGTCAACAACCCTTCAGACGGGTATTCCTGGTTTCAATGAGTTTAAAAAAGTGTCCGTTAATCCCTTGAGTAGGGGGAGAATGTAGAGACTTCAGGACAAATGATGAAATGCGGAGCGCTATACCTTGCATTGCGTAGCTGCGTGCCACGCTCAGGCCTCCCTGTGCTGATTCACCATTCGTTTGAGCCAGGGATGGTGCTCTGCTGCGTGGCCAGGGGCAGCCACGGAATACAAAACGAGCAAAAACACACCTGTGCTTCAGCAGGCACACATAGCACGCCGAGCCTTCCAGCTTTAAATTGCCTCGTGTCCTCGAATCTCAGCTTCTCCTTTTAATAATCACTCCATCATGCACCCTACGCGTTTCGAGGCCCACGCCTCTTCTTCCTGGGGCTGACAATGAAAGCAGGCTGTGTTTGCACCTTCAAGGATTTCAACTTTATTAAGTTTGAAAACTGACGCCCTTAATGGGCGTGGCTACGTGATCTTTTTGCAGCCAGGGTAGCTGGTTGTTGTAGTCCAGGCACAAATGTCAACAACCCTTCAGACGGGTATTCCTGGTTTCAATGAGTTTAAAAAAGTGTCCGTTAATCCCTTGAGTAGGGGGAGAATGTAGAGACTTCAGGACAAATGATGAAATGCGGAGCGCTATACCTTGCATTGCGTAGCTGCGTGCCACGCTCAGGCCTCCCTGTGCTGATTCACCATTCGTTTGAGCCAGGGATGGTGCTCTGCTGCGTGGCCAGGGGCAGCCACGGAATACAAAACGAGCAAAAACACACCTGTGCTTCAGCAGGCACACATAGCACGCCGAGCCTTCCAGCTTTAAATTGCCTCGTGTCCTCGAATCTCAGCTTCTCCTTTTAATAATCACTCCATCATGCACCCTACGCGTTTCGAGGCCCACGCCTCTTCTTCCTGGGGCTGACAATGAAAGCAGGCTGTGTTTGCACCTTCAAGGATTTCAACTTTATTAAGTTTGAAAACTGACGCCCTTAATGGGCGTGGCTACGTGATCTTTTTGCAGCCAGGGTAGCTGGTTGTTGTAGTCCAGGCACAAATGTCAACAACCCTTCAGACGGGTATTCCTGGTTTCAATGAGTTTAAAAATGTGTCCGTTAATCCCTTGAGTAGGGGGAGAATGTAGAGACTTCAGGACAAATGATGAAATGCGGAGCGCTATACCTTGCATTGCGTAGCTGCGTGCCACGCTCAGGCCTCCCTGTGCTGATTCACCATTCGTTTGAGCCAGGGATGGTGCTCTGCTGCGTGGCCAGGGGCAGCCACGGAATACAAAACGAGCAAAAACACACCTGTGCTTCAGCAGGCACACATAGCACGCCGAGCCTTCCAGCTTTAAATTGCCTCGTGTCCTCGAATCTCAGCTTCTCCTTTTAATAATCACTCCATCATGCACCCTACGCGTTTCGAGGCCCACGCCTCTTCTTCCTGGGGCTGACAATGAAAGCAGGCTGTGTTTGCACCTTCAAGGATTTCAACTTTATTAAGTTTGAAAACTGACGCCCTTAATGGGCGTGGCTACGTGATCTTTTTGCAGCCAGGGTAGCTGGTTGTTGTAGTCCAGGCACAAATGTCAACAACCCTTCAGACGGGTATTCCTGGTTTCAATGAGTTTAAAAAAGTGTCCGTTAATCCCTTGAGTAGGGGGAGAATGTAGAGACTTCAGGACAAATGATGAAATGCGGAGCGCTATACCTTGCATTGCGTAGCTGCGTGCCACGCTCAGGCCTCCCTGTGCTGATTCACCATTCGTTTGAGCCAGGGATGGTGCTCTGCTGCGTGGCCAGGGGCAGCCACGGAATACAAAACGAGCAAAAACACACCTGTGCTTCAGCAGGCACACATAGCACGCCGAGCCTTCCAGCTTTAAATTGCCTCGTGTCCTCGAATCTCAGCTTCTCCTTTTAATAATCACTCCATCATGCACCCTACGCGTTTCGAGGCCCACGCCTCTTCTTCCTGGGGCTGACAATGAAAGCAGGCTGTGTTTGCACCTTCAAGGATTTCAACTTTATTAAGTTTGAAAACTGACGCCCTTAATGGGCGTGGCTACGTGATCTTTTTGCAGCCAGGGTAGCTGGTTGTTGTAGTCCAGGCACAAATGTCAACAACCCTTCAGACGGGTATTCCTGGTTTCAATGAGTTTAAAAAAGTGTCCGTTAATCCCTTGAGTAGGGGGAGAATGTAGAGACTTCAGGACAAATGATGAAATGCGGAGCGCTATACCTTGCATTGCGTAGCTGCGTGCCACGCTCAGGCCTCCCTGTGCTGATTCACCATTCGTTTGAGCCAGGGATGGTGCTCTGCTGCGTGGCCAGGGGCAGCCACGGAATACAAAACGAGCAAAAACACACCTGTGCTTCAGCAGGCACACATAGCACGCCGAGCCTTCCAGCTTTAAATTGCCTCGTGTCCTCGAATCTCAGCTTCTCCTTTTAATAATCACTCCATCATGCACCCTACGCGTTTCGAGGCCCACGCCTCTTCTTCCTGGGGCTGACAATGAAAGCAGGCTGTGTTTGCACCTTCAAGGATTTCAACTTTATTAAGTTTGAAAACTGACGCCCTTAATGGGCGTGGCTACGTGATCTTTTTGCAGCCAGGGTAGCTGGTTGTTGTAGTCCAGGCACAAATGTCAACAACCCTTCAGACGGGTATTCCTGGTTTCAATGAGTTTAAAAAAGTGTCCGTTAATCCCTTGAGTAGGGGGAGAATGTAGAGACTTCAGGACAAATGATGAAATGCGGAGCGCTATACCTTGCATTGCGTAGCTGCGTGCCACGCTCAGGCCTCCCTGTGCTGATTCACCATTCGTTTGAGCCAGGGATGGTGCTCTGCTGCGTGGCCAGGGGCAGCCACGGAATACAAAACGAGCAAAAACACACCTGTGCTTCAGCAGGCACACATAGCACGCCGAGCCTTCCAGCTTTAAATTGCCTCGTGTCCTCGAATCTCAGCTTCTCCTTTTAATAATCACTCCATCATGCACCCTACGCGTTTCGAGGCCCACGCCTCTTCTTCCTGGGGCTGACAATGAAAGCAGGCTGTGTTTGCACCTTCAAGGATTTCAACTTTATTAAGTTTGAAAACTGACGCCCTTAATGGGCGTGGCTACGTGATCTTTTTGCAGCCAGGGTAGCTGGTTGTTGTAGTCCAGGCACAAATGTCAACAACCCTTCAGACGGGTATTCCTGGTTTCAATGAGTTTAAAAAAGTGTCCGTTAATCCCTTGAGTAGGGGGAGAATGTAGAGACTTCAGGACAAATGATGAAATGCGGAGCGCTATACCTTGCATTGCGTAGCTGCGTGCCACGCTCAGGCCTCCCTGTGCTGATTCACCATTCGTTTGAGCCAGGGATGGTGCTCTGCTGCGTGGCCAGGGGCAGCCACGGAATACAAAACGAGCAAAAACACACCTGTGCTTCAGCAGGCACACATAGCACGCCGAGCCTTCCAGCTTTAAATTGCCTCGTGTCCTCGAATCTCAGCTTCTCCTTTTAATAATCACTCCTGGTAAGGTTCCCTAATCGTGGTGATCTTGGAATGGAGTCAAAATGACTATGTATTAGAGTATCCTTTAAAGATGTGTTCCTTCTGTATGTTATATTAGGGTAGGAAGACAGATCTTTGCCAATTATCCCATCTGTTTTCAAAATATTCCAATACCTGCCCAGGATTCGATGGATTGTTTGTGAATCTCTGGAAAAAGTTGTGATAAAGCGAGGAGTTTTGTCCTCATTTTCCCATTTTGCTGATCGGATCTTTCAATAAACTGGATCTCGGGATATGAGAGGCTTTGTCATATGCTTTTTGTAGGGTGTCATTTGAATATCCCCTAGATTTAAACCTTCCTATTGATTCATGTGAAGCCTTTTCAAAATCCTCATCTAATGTGCTTTTTAAGCGTAACAGCTCCCTGTATGGTATGCTATTCTTCAGGGGTACTGGATGACAGCTACTTGCTTCTAAGGTTGAATTACCGGCAATAGCCTTCCTGAAGAGGGAGGTGCAAATTTGGCCGTCCTTAATGAATACTTTTAGATCCAAGAAATCCACCTCCTGATTACTTATCGTGCCACTCAGGTGTAGATTAACTGCATTTTTGTTTAGACATAGGATATATTTTTCTGCCTTGGTTTTAGAACCTTTCCAAAAGATAAATAGGTCGTCAATATACCGGTACCACCCGATTATTGACGAGACCCGTTTCTGGTTGTCATCGGCCCAGGCCACCTGCTTCTCCCACCAGCCAACGAACAGGTTCGCGTAGCTGGGGGTGAAGCAGGTGCCCATCACAGTCCCTCTCCTTTGCCTGTAGTATTGTTTCTGGAACAGAAAGATGTTATTATGTAAGCAGAAATGCAAAAATTCAATCAACATGCTGTTATGTTACATCATTTTCAAAGAGCGAGTTTTGAGGAAATACTGAGTTGCCTGTATGCCATGATTATGTGCTATACAGGTATATAGTCCTGTTACGCCCAATACTATCATCAACATATCTGGTTCCCAAGAAATATCCGAGATATATATATATATATATACACACACATATATATATATGTGTAGATATATATATATATATATATATATATATGCACATATATGTGTACTGGTAGATATGTATGTTGATAAGCATGTAAACATATATATATACACACCTGCATTTATGTGTTTAGATATAATTTTATATACACTTATATGCATATATATATGTATTTATGCATTTATATGTAATTGCATTATTTGTGTGTATATATATATATATATATATATATATATATATATATATATATATATATATATATATATATATATATATATATATATATATATAACTCCGAGGCGCTGTGCCTAAAATGGGAGCGCTGCGAGACGCTGTGCCCAGGAGGGCCAAGAGGCGCTGTGCTGAAGAGAGGAGGGTTAAGACGCGCTGTGCGTGCAAGGGACACTGCTGCTCCTGCAATCACACATGGCTTCACAGCGCTAGGCCCAGCACAAGGCTCATGGCTGCACCCACGGGGTGTGCACAGCAGGGCTTTGTAGGCAAGAAGAAGGGCACTCACTCTATTGTGCACAGCAATGCATTGCAGTTGTTAAGAAGCAGTGCACATCTGTGTGTACATTGTTTTCAAGTTAAGGGCAGCGCAGTATTGTGAGGAGAACACAAGGCCTTTTTTGTTTGTAAGAAGCAGTACGTGGTGTTTGTGCCTCTGTGTGTGCGTGTGCATCAAAGCTTTTTAGGGTTAATGAGCAGCATATGTAGTAGGCAAAAAAACCTAGCCTCGTTGCAGAGACTCAAACCCGGTCCTCCAGATAAAAAGACCGTTAGGCTACATCCTCTTCCAGATTTATCACGAGATATGGTCTCTTTCCTCTAAGGGTTTTTGAAGGCAGTGTTGCGTTTTTTATGTTCAAAGACAATGATACACGATTGATTGGCCTTGGTTTAAAACTAGAGAAAGGAGTAAATCTGATTTGTAACAGAATTACAGACTTTGTGGCCAAAAACTATAGGTGCAGGGTCAGTTGTGAGGCGATGTGCCTAAAAAGGAAGAGCTGCGAGGCGCTGTGCCGAGGAGGGCTGAGAGGCGCTGTGCAAAGAGAGAAGGGCTGTGAGGTGCTGTGCGCGCAAGGGACGCTGCGGCTCCTGCACTCACATATTGCTTCACAGCGCTAGGCACAGCACAATGCTCACAGCAGCACATACGGGGTGTGCACAGCAGGGCCCTGTAGGTAAGAAGAAGGGCCCTCACTCTATTGTGCACAGCAATGCATTGCAGTTGTTAAGAAGCAGTGCACATCTGTGTGTGTACGTGTACATTGTTTTCAAGTTAAGTGCAGCACAGTATTGTGAGTGCAACACAAGACCTTTTTTGTTTGTAAGAAGCAGCACGTAGTGTTTGTGCCTCTCTGTGTGCATGTGCATCAAAGCTTTTTAGGGTCAATGAGCAGCACAAAGTATGTGGGTCTGAAAGTGTGTCTATGCACGTGCATCGGCGTGCGTGTGCAGGGTTTTGTATTTGTTAGAGAGAAGCACTTAGTGGCGTTTGTACAATTCTTTCGAGTTCAGGCGCAAACACTATTGTGTGTACAACTATATCTTTTCATTTGCTAAGAAGCTCCATATCCTGTGTGCGCCTCTGTTCCTTTGTGCGTACAACAGTGGGTAATGAGCAGCACAACCTATGTTTGAGTGTATATTTGTGTATCTTTGTGGCGGCTCTGTCTCTGTGCGCATGCAAGACTGAGTTATTAAGAAGCACCCAGTTGTGTGTGCATGGAACACAACAAGGCATTGCAGTCCTTACAGAGCATATTATTCTGGGTCTGTTGACAATACGCCCTTGCAGTTGTTGAGAAGCAGCACTCCCGGGGTGTGTTGACAGCAGTTGTTTGCAGATGTTGTTAAGGAAAAGTACACTCGGGTGTACACAATGCTGTGCAGTTTTTCAGGGAACACCTCACAGCGGTGTATGCACAGCACTTTGCTGCCTCTAAGGAATGACTGTATATGTGAAGGATCGGGACACACATGTGAACAGCAAACGCCGGGTGTGCACGAGGCTTGTCACTGGTGTATGTGCCCCAAGACTTGACAGTTGCAAGGAGCATCATACACAGCGTGTGTACATGACTGTATATGTGAAGGATCGGGACACACGTGTGCACAGCAACGAGTTTGAGTTGTCAGCGCACATGCGTCCCTCTGTGTGTTTACACACTGCTCTGGATTTGTGAAAAGTAGCAGCCTTGCACTTGTTGGAGTGCAATATACATGCACTTGTGTGCGCTCCGATACCCCAGCACAAGACACACTTGTCATCAAGCATTGAGAAAGATGCAACCGTCCAGTTTTCAAAGTGATGCCATCACTGATAACAATTCCGAAGTGTGCGTGAATACATGGCAAAGCGATGTCATTAATGATAACAATTCCAGAGTCTGCATGAATACATGAAACAAACGCAGCCAAAGCAGACCGCAATCAAAAAGAAAATAAAAGAGTGCTTACGGCCGTTTAAAGGAGAGTGTGCGAAGTCGCAAGTAAACGATCCAGTCCGGGTGGGCGTGGAAAAAAGTGGACAGTGTGGTAACCAGGAGGGACAAAATAGCCTCCGGGACAATCATAACACCCCGTTTACCATAAATGGTGATGCAAACTGACGTGCACCAACAGAAATTACGGGCGGAGCAAAAAGCGAACCGTTGGAACTTTATTGATTCCAAGAAGCCCTCGCATGGTGAGAGCTGCGCATGCGCTGCTAACGCCAGATGACCTAAAAATTGCCTTTTCAGTGCCTTTCTGAATGTCAGATTGGAGCAAATGCTGTGAGATGCACAGGGAGGTTGTTCCACAGCTGAAGACCCAGAAAGGGAAGAGAGCAGCCTCCCACCAGGGACCACCGTTTAATGCCAGTGGTAACAAACAGGACTTGGGAAATCTGAATCCCTTTCTCCATGATGTGCAGCAGCCTCAGCCCCTTCCCTGGTACCATGTTGAGGAATTGTTCAGGTCTTTCAAGTTGAAGTACTTCAGATATTTAACAATGGCAGTCCCTTGGCATGGTGATGCATGGCCACTTTGCAGTTCATTGAGAAGGCAATAGGTGACCATTAATGGTTAAAGTTTTGAAATAAGCTCATCAGCTAAGTTGGAAGCAAGAATCTCGACCTATCTCAGGATATTTAATTTAATCATCAATTACCATCAACATTTAGCATCTTTCAGGAAGGCTTCCAAATTCGCCGCTGGCCCTGGCTATTGCAGATGTTTTATCTATGATGACTGTAGCAAATGGCCAGCTCCACTGTGAGGCAGTGCACTTGACAACTAGTCCCTCTACTCGACTGAACAGATCAAGGAACAATACATTTCCTCCAATTCTAGTTTTGGTCTTGACTACTCCAAGTGATGTAGCGGCAGTGCCCTTGAGTTCGGCCTTCCTGGTACTCTTCAGCAGAAGTCCATCTGATATGAGTGTTCATACATAATGTACATTGTGGAATGCAATCAAGATTCCGTTGGGTTTGGAGTGACAAAGTCTGCATCACTTTCCTCAATATGCCATTTAGGGTGGCTGCAATGTCTTACTTGGGGCAGTCATCATTCTGTGCACCACTTCGAGTATCCTCTAGTGAAATGGGAAGAGATTTTGATTCTTCATTCACCGGCCTCACCTATTCTACAGCTTCTCGAGCTTGAGCAGCTTCTTTTAAGTGTCTCATTGTGCACACAACGTGTGTGCCACCTGGAACAAATGCTCCTGTAGCTGGAAAATGCACTCTACCCGAAGTGGTGTCTTAGAGGCTGAGACTGGGACAGTGCTTAATTTGAGCAGGTGCTTGCAGGTGCTCAGCACCAGCACCTATTCCTCAGCACCAGTGCCTATAGCACCAGTTAAGGACACACTCATTTGGAAGGCAGCCTGATTTTCCACAGAATCACAGGATGTTGAGCCACACTGAGACTCGAACCCGGTTCCCCAGCTCTAAAATCGGCAGCTCTAGCCATTAGGCAAAGTCCTCTCCAGAATAATGAGTGCTGGGGCTCTAGTTCGGAGGCAGTTTACACCAGCACATTTCTCCTGTTAGCGCTGCCTCCTGAGGAGAGCACCGGCACTTTTTATTTTACAAATTAACCACTGGACTGGGAGGATAGGTCTTGGACACAGTGTGCGGTGGAAACGTTAAAATTAGTGCCTTGTAGGTCTAAGTGGAAACGGCAACGCCCCACAGAATCATCTGCTGGTTCAGTTGGTCTGAGATGGTCAATATATGTAATTGCTGTATAGGTTGACTGCCAGACTCTGTTTAGAGGGAACAGATGGCAAGCAGGGGCTATTGGGCCTCAGATGTGAGGCTGGGATTGTTTGACTCTTATGTGCCGGGACCTTACTTACTATGGCTCTACAAACTCTGCCAATCACAACCTCTTCAACAGTTGACTGTCAGCGATAGCCAGGCCGATCAGTCTCAGCCTTCTAAGGGAGATAGTGTGGGGGTTCATGTTGCTCAGAATTCAACAATCACTCAGCAGCACAATAATGGGTTGTCAAACCCAGTGCTTTACTTTGTTAAAAAAAAAAGGTAATTTAATACACAGAAAGCTCAATACTACACAAGACAGGCAATTTAATTGAATGCTGCACTGGCGTATGGCAACTGTATTATTTGTGTGTTCATTTTATTTGCCTTCCTGCACAAAAACAATCCTGCCTGAAACACAGGCACCGTTTCACTATGGCGAGAGGGTGCCTGGATTGGCGCTAGACTGCACACACTGTACCAGTACAAGAAAAGAGCAGAAATGCCCAATAACTTTGTAAATATGGAGCATTTCTTCTTTATACCTTTCATGCAACTCAGCAACTCAGCTTCCTGAGATGTGTTGCATGAAACTTTAGTAAATGTGCCCCACAGTGCACTGTCATAGCCACTCTCCATGCTAGACCATTTACAGGGACTGTAGTTCCTGTAAGGAAAGGCATGCTTGGTGCACCCTTCTTGGTGCAGGACAGCACCAGGACCTCACTCTCATCAAGGGGCATGCCTAGGCCTATATGCACACACTTGATCAGTGTGAAGGTGGGGCTAAACCCCAAAAACTGTATACCAGATACTTTCAGTTGGGCACTCAGGGCATGGGAACACGACTGTACACCATGCAGGTTACATTCCTGTCGCAACTCTGCCAAACCTTCTGTTGTAGATAAGTCGGCCTCAGTCGTTGACCATGACAAATAAACCAGTCACTTCTGAGATGGATTGCAGTGCTGCAGCAGACTTGAAGGTCTCCACCTTCTTTTGTGTCAGGGACCATGTTCTCACCTAAAAATTGACATCCTAAAAAATGTATTTCAAGTTTGAAGAGTTCACATTTCTGCTTATGAATAGAAGCCTTCCCGGTCCACTTAAGCCCGTTGAATGCTGATTGTCATTTTGCTTACCAGTTTGGCATCCACCAGGATATCATAATGATAGCTACAATCAGGCCTGCAAGGATCTCGCTGTACTGGAATACATTGGTCGTGCTGGATAATCCAAATTGTAAAGTTTTGTCGCTCTGGCTAAAACATTTGGAGAATGTTGTAAGGTACCTCGTAGCTGGGTATAATAGTAAATGGGGTACCCGAATTGGAATCTAGTTTTGAAGCTAGATTGGGAGGAGACGTAGACTAGTTTCCAACATGCTAACTTTGAAACTGCTAACATACCATCTTTGGAACTCGGGGCTTGGGTACAAATCCTAGCATTTGCACTACTGAAAATTGCCTAATTTTAGGCAAATCGCTAATTCTTGGCAGGACATAAAAATGTAAATATGTAAAATTCAATTTTAAATATACAAAATATACTGGCGTCTTTTATATGAACCCCCACTTGATATGCACAATCTTGAGATTGTCTTCTAACATCCCACCAGATAATGTAAAGTGCATCATTGCTACTCAGCTTGTTAAGCACTAAATAAATATCAATATATACATACATGGAAAAAGAACATTAACCTAAGTCACAAGGTAATTAACAGCTGGCATTTGGTGTCTTTCTCTCGTGATCGTCCAATACGGCAGTCACATGCCAAACCAGATGTGCAAGGCATTAGGCTGGTTTGATTTTTATGGGGCTAGAAAAGGGGGGGGGGGACCAATTTTGTTGGACCTTCTATGTATGGATACTCGGTTTGAAGTGTTCACCTTTGTACAGTTTCCTTTACCATGTACAATTAATGTATGACCTCTACATCTGACTTGATCCATGTATTCTTCCATACTTTTAACCTAGTCCGGTTTTACCGCTTGCATTCACTGCTTTTTTTCCCAGTGATTGAGCAGATTTTCTCTGCAGTCAGGCATTGCTTTATTTTTGTACTTCAGACAGACTGCATTTAAATTGACACACACATTTTGGTGCAAGTGAAAACAAATTACACATGAGATATGAAATGAGGCCTAGTCAGTCTGAAATGCTGAATTAACATGTATTTTTGCAGTGTAGAGAAAAACTTGTGATTTAAGTGGCCTTTTTAGTTGTGAAGAATAACCATTAAATGTGTTCTCTCTTCCCCTCTCAATTTTCCTTAAAATCTATACCCCTGTCCCGGTCTTAAGAGACTTTGGCTTGTTGCATATTTAGATAAATATTTCAGTTTAAAACACCTCTTTTTATAATGTGTGTTAATTAACAAATGCACCAAACACTACACATGGGGCTAAATGCTTTTTTGCATGAAAAGCTAGCTAAAACATTAAAGCATGTTGCTATGAGTATATATGTGCTTTTAAAATTTACACTAATGCATTATAATGCTATGTTGTACATTGCACTTTTTTGCATGTTGTGCACAAATAATAAGAAAATCTGCTTTAAACTAATAGCTTTGCTAAGAAATCTTTCAATAAGGATATTAGTATGGGGTTGGGAAAACATAATGAGCTGATTTACATAAAGTTAATACTCTTTTGTGTTTGTTATGTTTTTGGGCCTAAGAAAACATGGCTGTCTGTGAATCCAGCAAGGCTGTGACTTGCATTAAAAAGAGGAGAGCATGCACAGATTGTACCAGCTTGCCTCAGGAACAGAAGGAGTCAAGGCCACTGTGAACTGTACATTCTTGTGATTGTGCCAATGTACCAGTGTTAGTTAACCACATCGGTGCTCATGATGAGCTGAGCTCGTCATGAGGCACAGTGGCGCTGTGCTCATGACGAGCTGAGCTCGTCATGACCGTTGCGCCTCGCCCACGTGGGGATAATTCCCCTGCTGTGCTGAGCGTTCCATTAAACGGGCGTGGTGAGCACATCGCCACCGTGCTGCGTGACGGGCTGAGCTCGTCACGACCACCCTCCCCCCAGCACAGCGGGGGAATTAGCCCCGCTGGGAAGGGGTTAAAAGTATCTAACCTGCCTACGATATGACAGGAAGGAAAATTAGACAGAAATTTTTTTTCCTAGTAAATGTTGCAAAAACAGATAAAATGTATTAAATCATTAACGCTTCCTTTGTTAAAACTGGTATGGTTAGGATTTTGTAATAAGATCAGGATGATGAGAACTCTTGCCATTGTGGCTGACCAATCAGGTACAAGCTTTTCTGAAAATGCAACATTTTGTATAGTCTGCCAAGAATTAGAGTATAAATAGTGACCTCTTTGGAGGCGTGGTTGGCTTTTTGGGCTCATTAGGCTTTTGGCTTAGGCTCTTTAGGCTCTGTTTTATTCATATGGGTTAGGTACGAGAAACGTCGCGGGAGAGCCTGGGAGGAGATTTGCATCCGAGAAGAGGGGAGGTTTCTTGCTCATATTTTTTTAGCATGTCATATTTTTGGCATGGCAGGCCACATTCCTTTAAGATCTCATGAAGGAGGGGGCGCTTTCAAGGAGCAGCTCCTGTCAGATCATGGAGAGGGAGAGAGACAGATTGAGCATCACCAGAGCAGGGAGTGCAGCTGATTAGAACAGGTTTAGATGCTAAAATTCTTAGTTTATAGTTTTGACTAATTAATAAGTCTTGAAAAGATTTATTTGTCTTATGCATTTATTTCTCTTAATGGGAGATTTTTGCACATTACTAATTATTAATTAGCCTGGCAAGACTTATTTTTCTAGAAACTCTTTAAGAGTTTTGACTGACAATATGCGCCACATTTTCTTTTCTACATCTAATGCTTAAATGCAGACTGTAATATGTTCTGTATTAACGCTATTTTTCCTGTTTTCCAAATTCTGTAACCTGATTGATATTTTACTAATGAATAAAGGGTCAGAGAAAAATTAACTTTTGACTAGAAAATAAAACCCTTTAAAATACCCAACAACTCTCTTTATTGGCTTAAATAATAATTGCAATTTTGACTGGGCATGTTTATGTAAAGCCTCCTGAAGGTAATACATGGTGTCAAGGGCCCAACACCTTTTCAGCGGTAAATGGAGGTAGATGAGGGTGCATTGAGAAATTACCGCCTAAAGGAGGTGTTATATGGAGGAGCTTTTGATCAACAGATCTTTGAGTGTTGATTAATCTTCCCACCACATAAGCATTTCTTGCCGTTTGCCAGTTACTCTGCTGAAACACTGAGAAGTGCAAGTGTGTTTTTTTTTACATTTCTGAACACTTTATTTTCACTTGGCAACATACTCAAGAGCCTACGAACTGATAATAAATCTGGCATGGCAGCTACCTTGGGGGAAGGTTTCAAATTCCGACAATTTGTGTCAGCGTTTGAATCTGATGGTATCTTGCACTGAGTTTCAAGGTTCCCACAATATTAATCAGTGTAATTTTGCCAATCTGCACCCTTGGATTAACTGTGACCGCATCTCATCTCCAGCAGGAATGCTCTCATTCTCCTCCAGGGTTGCTTCTCTTAGAGAGAACTTCTCAAAATCAGGATTTACCCATGTTTCAAAGGGTACATTTCACAATGATAGTGAAGTGGCATATGTATGAGTAGAACACCTGCTAAGCAACCTTATCAAAAACGAAAAAACAAGACTGAATCTCAGTTGGAAAATTACTTCACTACCACCGAAAAAACTGCTGCTGTTGTGAGAAGCTCGCTGTTGCTCTATCTTGCAGGGAATGAATAGCAGGAAGGAACAATGGAAATAAATGGCAAAGGTATATAAAAAGTATATTTTTATTTTTTATGTATTAAAAACCATATTAAAACTGACCAACGGTCATGTAATATGATGAATAGGTAAAAATATCTATAACAACATGCAAAAATCATGAAAGGTTCACATAAATTGCATAATACACAAAGTAAAACAATATATTAACAAAAATATACAAATAATCACAGAAATAAAACAAGTATAAGAACTCTTATACTTGTTTTATTTCTGTGATTATTTGTATATTTTTATATTATATTACATGACCGTTGGTCAGTTTTAATAGGGTTTTTAATACATAAAAAATTAAAATATACTTTTTATATACCTTTGCCATTTATTTCCATTGTTCCTTCTTGATAGCTGGCCCAACTTACATGTACATTGACATACCTAGACGTCCTAGGAATTTTTTCGCATCTGTTGCTACCCTGCCCTAGGAGTCTATAGATTTTCACTACCCAGGGGGTCCTTGTTATTCTCAGTTTTAGATATGTATGAGTAGATACATAAACAGTTTCTGCTATTCATTCCCTGCAAGATAGAGCAACAGCGAGCTTCTCACAACAGCAGCAGTTTTTTCGGTGGTAGTGAAGTAATTTTCCAACTGAGATTCAGTCTTGTTTTTTCGTTTTTGATAAGGTTGCTTAGCAGGTGTTCTGTTGATCCATATAATAGACTTCTACACATATATAATGTTAAGTCGATTTCCGGGAGGAGTGAGGCGGTGACTTCAGAACTGTATCAAGTGAATGATTCTGGTTGAGGCTGACTGAGTGCTCGTGACTGAGTCCAAAACTCTACCGAGAGGTGTAGCTGGGAGGAGTGAAGTATGCATTGAGTGAGAGACTTCTAGCATAGCCTGAGATCCCCAAGGCTGGGCATCAGAGATTTGACCAAGCTTAGATATTTAATGGAAGTTGGAATGGGTGAGAGGAGTTGTAATTCACTTGTGAGTGTTCAGCCGTGATTGTGTGCCCTGGAGGTAGGCTCATGCAGGTGAACCCAAAGATAGGAATTGGGATTTAGTGTTAGGGCGAGAGAATGCCTTTTGTGTGCTATCAGCTAGTGCTGTAAAGCACCAGAATGATAACCAGTCATGGGTTGTTCATCAGCACCAGAATCATAATTAGTCTGTAGTGACTGTGCTACTGTGCTATCGCAGAAGTTACTATTGACTCTTTTTGATAGCAAGTTTGCTACACAGTTCTGCGGAAACAATTTTCTTTTAACAAATATTTATTTCCTGTGGTTACCGGTATCCTCCTGCCCACGGTGGAAGAGAAGTACTGAATGTCTGCTGCGTATATGCTCTCTGAAGACAAAGGTTTAACCAAATCCAACTCAAGCTTCTATAATAACTAGAGGACAGCAGAAAAATGAGAAGGGTCTTTTGGCCCTCACGGCCAGGAGCGGTCCCTTTGTAGATGGGAGTTTCATCTCACTTCGGTGCTATTCTCAGGGAAATCAGTAGTGAGTCGTGAGAGGCAGTGCTCCTACTTCCCAGAGATCCTTCCCCTGCACAAACCCCCTTGTTGAAGCTGATTCTAATGCACTTGTCTTGTCAAACTAACCCCCTGTACAATCACCATCTCTAGTGCAACCTTGTGGGACCTTCATAGCAACCACTGGATAGCCCGAAGGACACAATCACTTTTCTGTCTACGTCCCCCGGGCAATCATTACAGGTCCCTGCACAGGACCTTACATTTCTGAGACTACTGCCCATAACCATTGGTTTCCCAAGGACAAAGAGCGAGACTCTACCAAATACACAAGAGGGACCAGCTACAGTCTGGAAGTCATATTGGGTTTGCAGCTTCAGGTATTAAAGTGCAGGCAATTAGGCTGCAGGCACTGTTGAGAAGACGCCTAAGAGAACAGATCTCAACGCCTCTAGTCAGACTGAAAGTGCCTGAACTCTGATTTTACGTGCAATTACATATGCTCACATAGATTCAAAGAAGACTGCAAGTTTAGCATCACATTTTTAAAAGATGTGATGGAGTCCATTCACACTCTGTACTGCCCCCTTGCACTTAATTTTATAAATGTGGGAGCACTAGCTACTGTTCTTGTTGATGACCAGACACAGGTTTCCGTACCTTTTTACCTACCGTCCCCACCTTGATCCAGTTCATGGATCAGGTGGATTTTGATTTGCTGTTCTCGATTTGCACCATTATGGTTTTACACAGGAACAGAAAATCACTGATGGAAGTTAACGTATTAATTGGGAGCACTGTGCAAATGGTAATGCATGCGGAACACCTGGTGAACTCATACACGGTACAGACGGGGGATTAACACACTACATGATATATTGATTCCCATGAACGAAGAGTCACTCTAGTTGATTTAAGTGACATGTTGCACACTTTAGTCGTCTGTGATTTATGGGATATGGTGCATGGTATGGGGAGCACAGTCCGTTCAATTTTCGACGGGTTTCAACATGGGATATATTTCCCAGATGGTTTACACGGATACCTGGCATCGCAGAGCGTGGAGATTCCATTTTGACAAACAGCGATCAATATCGAATGGAGAATGAGCCGCCGGATGGATCACAAAAGACCCCTGTCCTGGGACTAAGGGTAAGACATGGACTTTGAAGATGATTGATCATTGACATAGGGGGATTTGACTTTTTTTAAGTGATTACAAGTCTTCATAATTCTGTTTTGGTTTTCATAGAAAATTATCTCCTGATGAAGGACTATACAGCCCGAAATGCATTGAGGAACGATTATCTATTATTGATGTTAAACACACTGAAATGATAAGAAGTGATGTGTTGTTTTGGAAGATATTAAGAAGCAGAGTCCGAATGGACTTGAATTTGAAAATAAAAATACAACTAATAATAAATAAAAGGAGAACATATGATTTTGTCAATTTGTTTGGTTAAATAATTATATAACCCACGCAGAGGAGGAACTGAGAGTGCAAAGGGAGACATATGACAAGGTGCCACTCTTCAACTGGTACAAGTAGCAAAAATATTGACTGAGAATAAATGTGCTTCTTGACTCAAAAAAGCAGTAAAGCTGCTTTTAAGAAAGTTTCTAGTTTAGCATATTAGGGAATCTCCCCTACAAGGGAAACTGAATTTGCTCATTTCCAAATAACACATTTCAACTGTTTGTCTTTGTATTTACGATTTTGAATTGCTTTGAATTATAGTGATCAGCGTATTTATATGACGATCATTGATTTCTGATTAATTTGAACGATTTGAGTTTGTAAATTTACTAATCTGTTAATAAACCTTCATAGTTTGAAAATCTACAACTGTCTGCCTTCCATGTGGGGCCTAATGTGCTTCCCTGGAATTGATTTTTTTTTTCAAGCCTGTCTTGGACTAAAGATCCATCTGCTCAAGTGCAGCTTGTACTTAGTTTACACCAACGTTCAGTATGGTGCAAATCTGCTGCAACAACAGTAAGGTACATTTCTCATGGCATACCTCTACTTAGGACCTCATTAGGCCACGACAGGGGCATAATTACTACCAACACCATCATGCCTGCTTGCAGAATTAGTCCTTGATTGCTACAGCATCTGCGTCACAGCAGCATGAAGACAGGCATCATCATCATCAAACCGCTATGCGGATGTCTCAGCTTCCCTGGGTACACCAACATACCCCAAGGAAAGGAACGCTTTAGATTACCATTATGCAAGGCTGTCCAGCACTAACAGGAGTCCTCCGCCACTCTAAAGGGCAGAAGGATCCACAGAGATTTCCCCTGCCTACCTCACCTTTCCAGCAGGAAGGTGTGAAAATTCGAAAGACTATCCCAGACAGGTGAAGAAACTTTGCCACCTATGAGCTAGTGTGTCCCACTGCCACCCCAGAACTTTCTTTTTAACCCTACACAGATTGGATACATCAAAACATATATAAAATATCAAATAGGAATTTATTTTGCAAAAGATAAAATGATTATCATTGGTGAAACCCATATATTGAGTGAGAATGGAAGGGGTCCTCTCTAGAAAAAGACCCAGTGGATCTTTGCCCAGGAAAGTGCTCCCAGCCCTCTCCTTCTTAGACTAACCTCGACCCTTATTAACCCTATCTCGCCCGAGCTGTTCTCATAGATTAAGTACTACCTCTGCAACCATCTGTGACCAATTTCCGGTGTTCTCTCATACTTACGTACTGATATTGTATCCACCCATTTCAGTTGAGATTTACCTGTACCACTGACACCCCTTGCACATTATAACTGGCTATGCCCATGTGGAATCAGGGTATGTAGGGCTTTACACATCTTTAGTCATCTTGCTGACCCACTAGGCCATTTCCTATTTTGAAGAAAAAAGCAACTACTTGATCTTAACATGGTGGGAGTTTGGCGGTCCACCAGCGAAGCATGGGCGGGTACAGCACTTCTCTGCCTCTGCCAACTGCCCTGAAATTGACATCTGGGAGGCAGGACCTTGAGGGTGTTATTTCTCCCACAAATGTTTTTCCAAGCACTTAGTTAATATATGGTGTGGTCAGACTCTGGTCGCACACACCCAGTCACTTATTCGCTCTGTAATGCAGCCAGTCTCAGGTGGCACACCTCCAGTTGGTCAATGACTGCCACCTATCTGCTATTGGTAATCGTAGACAGTTTATATACTGGATCATGTAGTTTTACCGCTATACTTTGTCTCTGCAAGTGGTAAAATGTACGGAAATTTGATCTAAGTGATCCTAAAATTGGTGTGAAAAAAAGTAGAATATAAAATGTATCTACACTGAAGTACGCATCAAAAGGGCACTTCAACTTTCAAAAATGCAGTAAAATGCAGTAAATGTATTTACCCTAAGAATAGAATCAGGGCAGAGAAGAAAATACTACTTATAAGATCTTCAAGAAATGTGGGACAACTGTAGTTAAAAACAAGCATTGGCATAGCCAATATGTTTTGCTTTTGGGACCTTATGCTGATCTGGTGGTGGTGCTGCGCCGATGCTGAGGTTGTGCTGAGTGATATTGAGGTGGTGCTGAACTGATGGTGGTGCACTGTTGAGAAAGTGGTGCTGTTGTGCTGCTGAATGTCAAGGTCCGGCACACCTCTCCTCGGGGCTGTGCTGAAAGTCCCAAACACGCGATCACGCAACCCACCCGTGACCCAGTACTGATCACAGACCAACAGGAGGGTTCCGAAACCGCGGGAAAGGAAGGGGACAGCGGGGAGGGAGATCTGAAATGACAAAGAACAAGGGATTTTAGTTTCACTCCCCTCCCTAACTTTTCCACGGACGCGTCCTTTATTGCCAGTAGCTCCTTTTCGGCTATAGTATAGTTGATTTCTGCAGGGTTGAGTTTCCTTGACATATAGGCAATGGGGTGTAACATGCCTGAATCTTCCTGCCTTTGGGACAGAATCGCTCCCAAAGCGACCTCGGATGCATCCGCTTCCACGATAAAAGGCAAAGAGGGATTGGCATGTCGCAGAACAGGAGCTTTGATAAAGGCCTCTTTCAACCCTTCAAACGCTCGTTGTGCATCTGAATCCCACAGAAATGGTACCGTCTTCCTGGTTAAACGAGTCAATGGGGATACTAATGCAGAAAATCCACAGATAAACCTCCTATAGAAGTTCGCAAACCCCAATAAACATTGAATGTCCTTTACATTCCGCGGGCATGGCCATTCTTTGATCGCTTGAACCTTCCTTTCCGCCATGACCTGTCCGGAAGGCGTAAGCATCACTCCCAGAAACTCGACGGTAGTAACGTGGAATTCACATTTTGTAATCTTGCAATAGAGATGGTGTTTCATCAGGGCACCCAGTACCTGTTTCACGTGGGATTGGTGTTCACTCGTCCTGGTGGAATAGACGAGAATATCGTCAATATAGACGACCACGAAGAGATCCAGGTATTCTCTCAAGACTTCGTTTAGAAAGTATTGAAACGCGGCAGGGGCGTTACACAAGCCGAAAGGCATCACGAGATACTCAAACAGCCCATACCGCGTCTTAAATGCTGTCTTCCATTCGTCGCCTTTCTTTATACGGACCAGATGGTAGGCTCCTCGTAGATCTAGCTTGGTATAGATATTGGCTGTTCGGACCTGTTCAAGTAGGACAGGAATTAATGGTAGAGGGTATTGGTTCTTTACCGTGACGGTGTTTAATGCGCGATAGTCAACGCAACACCTCTTGTCCCCGTTGGCTTTAGGGACAAAGAATAAAGGCGAAGATGCCGGTGATCGAGAGGGGCGTATATACCCCAAAGCCAGGTATTTGTCAAGGTACTTCCTCAAGTATTCATTTTCTGGAATGGTAAGAGCGTAGAGCCTGCCGTTAGGAATCACCGCTCCAGGGACAAGGTCAATGCGGCAATCAAAGGTTCTATGAGGGGGTAGGGTCTCTGCTTGTTCTTCACTGAATACCTCAGCGTATTCAGCATAACATGACGGAAGCTGCACCTCTTTCTCAGCGGCGGTGGCGATGTTAAAACCTCTTGCCAACGTCTGAGAAGGACTAGCCGTGGAGATTAAGCAGTGCTCCTTACAATACTCAGAGTTGAAGTCGATGGATTTTGAGGTCCAATGAATGGAGGGCTCATGTGTTTGAAGCCAGGGAAGGCCCAGTATTATCCCATACTGGGGTGCCTGGATGATATTAAAGGAGATGTCTTCCTGATGTGAATCATTGCTTATACACCGATATTCCGGAGTGTGAAATTTTATGGGTCCAGCAATTAACTCACTCCCATCCACAGCATATACTGGTTCAGGATGTTTCTTCTCGATGAGCGGGATGCCCAGCCTATCTGCTTCCGCATAATCCATAAAGCACCCCGTAGCACCGGAATCCACCATCGCTTTTACTTCTTGTTCTCCTTTATCCATCACCAGGTGCATAGATAGATATACATGGTTTTCGTCTTGTTCACAACAGGCCGTGATGGAAGGGATGAGAATTCGGCTTGAGGATTCCCCTTCATGTATCCTCAAGCTTTGGAGTTTCCCGATTTCTCTTCCACTGTACTCGCTCCGGTCTGGTTTGACTTAAACCTTCCGGTTTTCGGCTTCACTGGACATTCCCTTAGGTAGTGCCCCTTTTTTCCGCAATATAAGCACAAACCATTCTTCCTACGATATTCCTTTTCACCGAAGGACAAAGCCGCTCTAACCGCTCCTATTTCCATTGCCTCTTGAGAGGACGGGGATTTTTCACTGCTCCCCCCTCCTCGCTCAGGTGCCATCACCACCGGCTCTTTCTTCCGTAGTTCCCCTTTGCGTTCTCGGATACGGTGATCCAAGCGAAGTGCGAGTTCAATGAGAGCCGTGCATGTACGGGGTTGGGGGTCAATGTGTGCCAGTACATCCTTCATTTCGTCGTTCAACCCTTGATAAAAGAGAGCGGATTGCTTAGCCTCGGGCCAATCGGTTTCTGCCACCAGGCGACGGAAGTTGTTCAGATACGTGACAAGATCAGATGTGCCTTGCTTCAATGCCAATAGTTCACGATCTGCGGAGAATGTTTCTGCCCTGCGGTCAAAGGTTTTCTCGAACTCCTGTCTGAATTCCTCCCAATCGTGTAAGAGGGGATCATCCCTTCTGACTATGGGGACTGCCCACTGAGCTGCTTCCCCACCCAAGTAGGAAATTAAAAAGGCTACTCGAGCTTGATTGGTGGTAAACATCTTTGGTTTGCACATAAAGTGTAGGCGCACTTGGGTCATAAACACCTGGACCTTTTTATTATCCCCAAAAAACCTCTCGGGGGGAGCTAACGGAATCTGAGTGGGGATTTCCACTACCACGGACGAAGGACTAGAAGAACTAGCCCCTGCACTGAATGGGTTTGCCTGTAAACTATCTAATCGGGCTTTGATCTGGACATTCTCAGCACGGGAAGCAGCGACCTCTCGATTGGAGGCAGCCAGTTCCGTTTGGACTAATGCAAGGGCAGCCAAAACATCATCCATAGTGGCCATTTTCTTTCAACACAGCCAAGAGGAGGACCGTTTCCTTGGGCCGATAATTCTGTCAAGGTCCGGCAAACAGTCTTACTGAAGGGAGACGCAACGTACACAGCCGTGTCCGTCGTTCCCGAACATAGCACCAAGAAGATCAAAACAGCCGTTTTGAATCGTCCGCCTAGAATGCTCTGGGTTCTGCTGGCGTTTTGTCTGGAGCTACGGTAATCGTGTTGGAGAAACTGTGAGTAAGCTTTCGCTAGGGTGTTTCCGGCTGGAGGCATTCTAGGCGGACGATTCAAAACGGCTGTTTTGATCTTCTTGGTGCTATGTTCGGGAACGACGGACACGGCTGTGTACGTTGCGTCTCCCTTCAGTAAGACTGTTTGCCGGACCTTGACACTGAAGTGGTGCAGGGCTATTGCTGAAGTGGTGCTGTGGTGGTGCTGTGCCGATGCTGAGATTGGTGCTGAGTGATGCTGTGATGTGCTGAGTGAACTGAGTTGGAGGTAATGCTAAACTTGTGCTGAGGTGATGCTGCTCTACTGCTGAAGTGGTGCTGTTGAGTTGCTGCTGAGGTGGTGCTGCACTGGAGCTGAGGTGCTGTGCTGGTGCTGTGGTGGGGCTGAGCTGGTGCACTGATGTGGAGGTGCTGCTATACTGATTCTGAGATTCTTCTGTGCTGATGTTGAGGTGTGCTGCGCTGGTACTGCGCTGGTGCTGAGGTGGTGCTGCTCTGCTGCTGAGTTGGTGCTGCACTGGTGGTAGGTCACTGATTAGGAGGTTGGGCTGTATTGATGCTGTAATGGTGCTGTGCTGGTGCTGAGGTGGTACTCAGGAATGCTGAGTGATACTGAGGTGGTGCTGAGTGATGCTGTGGTGGTGCTGAGACATGCTGAGGTGGTGGAGCTGAACTGGTGCTTAGGTGATGCTGAGTTGGTGCTGTGCTGAGATGCTGCAATGAGGCTGAGGTGGTGCTCTGCTGATGCTGAAGTGGTGCTGTGCTGGTCCTACATTGCTGCTGAGTTGGCGCTTTGCTAGTGTTGATGTGGGGCTGCACAGGTGGTGGTGTACTGATGTGAAGGTGGTGCTGTGCTGATACTGAGGTGGTGCTGAGTGATGTTAAGGTGGTTCTGAGTGATGCTTTTTTGGTGCTCTGGAGATGCTGTGCTGCTGCTCAGGTGGTGCTGAGCAATGCTGAGTTGGTGCTGCAGTGGCGCTGAGGTGATGCTCAACAGGTGTTGAGGTGGTGCTGAGCTAATGCTGAAGTGGTGCTGCATTGGTGCTGAGTTGTTGCTAAGGTGGTGCTCGTGCTGAGGTGGTGCTGCACTGGTGCTAAGGTGGTACTGCACTGATGCTGAGTTGGTGCTGAACTGGTGGTAATGCACTGTGGAGGCGGTGATGCTGTTTTGATGCTGAGATGGTGCTGTGCTGATGCTGAAGTAGTGCTGTGGTGGTGTTCTGGTGTTCTGGTGGAGCTGTGCCTATGCTGGGACTGGTTCTGAGTGATGCTGTAGTGGTGCTGAGTCATGCTGTGGTGGTGCTGAGTCCTGCTGAGGTGGTGGTGCTGTACTGGTGCTCAGGTGGTTCTGAACTGGTGCTCAGGTGGTGCTAAGTGATGCTGAGTTGGTGTTGTGCTGAGGTGATGCTGCAATGATGCTGAGGTGGTGTCCGCTAATGCTGAAGTGGTGCTGTGTTGGTGTTGAGTTGCTAGTGTTGATGTGGGGCTGCCCTGGTGATGGTGCACTGATGCCAAGGTGCTGCTGTGCTGATGCTGAGATGGTGCTGTGCTGATGTTGAGGTGGTGCTTAGGTTATGCTGTGGTGGTGTGGTGCTGTGCTGGGTCTGAGTTGGTGTTGTGCTGGTGCACTGTTCAGGAGGTGGTGCTCTGCTGATGCTGAGAGGCTGATGCTGAGGTGGTGCTCACGTGGTGCTGTGCTGGTGCTGCACTGATGCTGAGGTGGAGCTGAGTGATGCAGAGGTGGTGGTGAAGTGGCGATGTGCTTTTGCAGAGGAGGTACTCAGCTGGTGCTGAGTGATACTGAGGTGGTGCTGAGTGATGCTGAGGTAGTGCTGAGTGAAACTTTGGTGGTGTTGAGGTAATGTTGTGCTGGTGCTGAGGTGGTGCTGAGTGATATAGAGTTGATGCTACGCTGGTGCTAAGGTGGTGGTACTCGAATGCTGAAGTGGTGCTGCAATATTTATGGGTTGTGGCTGAGGTGGCACTGCACCTGTGCTGAGGTGGTGTTGCACTGATGCTGTGGTGAGGCTGCGCTGGTGCTGAGTTGGTGCTGCAGTGGTGGTGAGTTGGTGATACGATGGTGGTAGTGTACTAATGCAGAGGTTGTGGTGTGCTGGCAGGGTATGCTCAGACGTAAGTCCCTTGCTCACTTTGCCACTGGATTCAAGCAAGCCGGGCTGAAGACGGCTGGAATGCCAAAAACCGGTCCTCGGAAATTTGTTTCTGGTCCAGGGAAGACATGGCTTGGCAGTTTGGGCTGGACTGTTCCCATGAGGCACAGGGTCAGACTGATTTGCATATAGCCATGTCTGAACTGGGGTGGCAGAGTGGGCTAAAGAACGGTGATGGATTAAACCCAGATCTTTTGACTGGGTGTGAGTGTTTGATTGATTCAGATGCTCCGTCCATCACCACCCCCTTTTGTTCCGCTTTTAGCCGCCATAAGTGTGGCAGGGTATGCTCAGGCGTGAGTCTCTTGCTCACTTTGCCACTGGATTCAAGCAAGCCGGGCTGAAGACGGCTGGAATGCCAGAAACCGGTCCTCAGAAGCTTGTTTCTGGTCCAGGGAAGACATGGCTTGGCAGTTTGGGCTGGACTGTTCCCATGAGGGACAGGGTCAGACTGATTTTCATATAGCCATGTCTGAACTGGGGTGGCAGAGTGGGCTTAAGAACGGTGATGGATTAAACCCAGATCTTTTGACTGGTTGTGAGAGTTTGATTGATTCAGATGCTCCGTCCATCACCACCCCCTTTTGTACCGCTTTTGGCCGCCATAAGTGTGGCAGGGTATGCGCAGACGAGAGTCCCTTGCTCACTTTGCTACTGGATTCAAGCAAGCCGGGCTGAAGACGGCTGGAATGCCAGAAACCGGTCCTCGGAAGCTTGTTTTTGGTCCAGGGAAGACATGGCTTGGCAGTTTGGGCTGGACTGTTCCCATGAGGCACAGGGTCAGACTGATTTGCATATAGCCATGTCTGAACTGGGGTGGCAGAGTGGGCTAAAGAACGGTCATGGATTAAACCCAGATCTTTTGACTGGGTGTGAGTGTTTGATTGATTCAGATGCTCCGTCCATCACCACCCCCTTTTGTACCGTGGTGGTGTTGAGGTAATGTTGTGCTGGTGCTGAGGTGGTGCTGAGTGATGCAGAGTTGATGCTAGCGATGGTGGTAGTGTACTTATGCAGAGGTTGTGGTGTGCTGATGCTGAGATGCGTGCATTGATGAGGAAATTGCGCTGTGTTGATGCTGAGATTGTGTTATGCTGATGCTATGGCGGTGCTGTGGTGGTGCTCAAGTGATACTGAGTGATACAAAGGTGGTGTTGAGTGATGCTGAGCTGATGCTGAGTCATGCTGAGGTGGTGATTCTGTGCTAGTGCTCAGGTGGTGCTGAGGTGGTGTTGTCCTGATGCTGAGATGGTGCTGGTGAGGTGGTGCTGCACTGGTGATGAGGTGGTGCTGCGCTGGTGCTGAGGTGGTGCTGTGCTGATGCTGAGTTGGTGCTGCACTGGTGGTGGTGCAATGATGAGGAGGTGGTGCTGTGCTGATGCTGAGTTGGTGCCTCAGCATCAGCACAGGTGGTGTTGAGGTAATGTTGTGCTGGTGCTGAGGTGGTGCTGAGAGATGCAGAGTTGATGCTATGCTGGTGCTAAGGTGGTGCGACTCGAATGCTGAAGTGGTGCCTCATTACTTATGAGTTGCTGCTGGGGTGGTGCTGCACCTGTGCTGAGGTGGTGTTGTGCTGATGCTGTGGTGAGGCTGCATTGGTGGTGAGTTGGTGCTGCACTGGTGGTGAGTTGGTGCTGCGATGGTGGTAGTGTACTTATGCGGAGGTTGTGGTGTGCTGATGCTGAGATGGTGCTGGGTTGATTCTGAGGTGGTGCTGCACTGGTGGTTGTGCCCTGATGCAGAGGTGGTGCTGTGATGCTGCTGAGATGGTACAGTGATGATGCTGAGATGGTACAGTGCTGATGTTGAGGTGGAACTGAGGTGGTGCTGCGCTAGTGCTGAGGTGGTGCTGCACTGGTGGGGTGCATTGATGAGGAGATTGCGCTGTGTTGATGCTGAGATGGTGCTATGCTGATGCTACGGTGGTGGTGGTGTGGTGCTCACGTGATGCTGAGTGATACAAAGGGGGTGCTGAGTGATGCTGAGGTGGTGCTGAGAGATGCTGAGGTGGTTCTGAGTTATGCTGAGGTGATTCTGTGCTAGTGCTCAGGTGGTGCTGAGATGGTGCTGTTCTGATGCTGAGATGGTGCTGTGCTGATGGTGAGGTGGTGCTGCACTGGTTATGAGGTGGTGCTACCCTGGTGCTGAGGTGGTGCTGTGTTGATGCTGAGTTGGTGCTGCACTGGTGGTGGTACAATGATGAGGAGGTGGTGCTGCGCTGATGCTCAGGTAGTGCTGTGCTGATGCTGGCTGGTGCTGCGGTGATGCAGAGGTGGTGTTGCACGGATGCTGTACTGGTGCTGAAGTGGTTTTTGCACTGGTGCTGAGGTGGTGTGGAGTTATACTGAGGTTGTGCTGAAGTTTTGGTGTGCTTGTGCGGAGGTGGTGCTCAGGTGGTGTTGAGTGATACTGATGTTGTGCTGGTTAATGCTGAGTTGGTGCTGAGTGATGCTTTGGTGATGATGTGCTGGTGCTCAGGTGGTGCTGAGTGATGCTGAGTTAGTGCTGCCCTAGTGCTCAGGTGATGCTGTACTGGTGCCGAGGTGGTGCTGCACTAATACTGAAGTGGTGCTGTGTTGGTGCTGAATTGCTGCTGAAGTGGTGATGTGCTGGTGCTGAGGTGGTACTGTGCTGATGGTGGTGCACTGATGCTGATGTGTTGCTGTGCTGATGCTGAGGTGGTGCTCTGGTGGTGTTGAGTGATGCTGAGGAGATGCTTCGATGGTGTTGAGGTGGTGCTGAGTGATGTTGTGGTGGCGCTGAAGGATGCTGTACTGGTGCTGCAATGATGCTGCAATTCCATTTTCATAGAGTGGAACAATAGCAGCATGTTTACCTCTTTAATCGCATCCAAATAATCACGCTGTCAAAAGCACAATGTAAATAGGTTGATCCTACTGTAGAAATTTAAAGTAACTCTGTAACTTAGATGTTTGTATTAAGAAAAGACCCTGTGACTTAGAGTTTTAATGTGAATTTCATTGAATAGGAATATGAACATTAGGTGAAAATGGAGAATAACACTATGTTTATTCTCCCACTTAGATGTTTTAATTTGAAAGTATAGTCCTGAAGAAGGTGACGATCATCATCTGAACACCGAAACGGCACGTCTTTTATTGTATTTGATTTGTTTTTATTATATGAAAATTGATATGTTTGTAATGATGTGTTATGTGCAATGAATTCATGCTTTTTAGCAAATAAAATAGATAACGAATAGACTAAATGTCCGGGTTTTTCCTGTTTTAATTGTCATTAATGTTGTTTTGCAATACAGAATAAATTCCTTTTTGGTAACCTACTTTAGACCGATTAAATGAGAAAACAGAATGGTAAATATCTCACATTAAGAATTGTAAGAGGCACTCAGCCTCACTTTGTACAAAAGCAGGGAAAGGGAGCGCTTTAATTTTTGTAGTGTTATACACCACCTCCCCTTTTCCAGTTGAAAAAGGGTACCTCCTTCTTGTTTTTAATGATCCTACTGTAGACCATATTTTTAAACTACACTTTCATTTAGTGAGTATATTATTTAAGATTTGGACATTTCAGCTAATGAAATCAAAAATGTTATAGGATGGAAAAAAACATAGCCTCGGGCTGAAAAAGCACTTGTGACAACAAAGACAATGGACAACAAGATAATGACATGATCTGCAGCTCTCGGCTGAGTACGCCAGGGCAAATACTGATAGTGAAAGGATCCATGTAACAGGGCCAGTCTCCAAAGCATAACCTAAACAGTGAAAGGAGGGACAAATGTAAAATATGCACCAATGAAAACAAGGGCACATTAAGGAATGAATAAAAATGGATGGGCGTGCTGAATGCCCACACAGTAGATACAGCATGTCTCAGGAGACAGCGCAAGCGCTGCCAAGGCGAGACATAGTAGGAGATGGTAATAAACAGTATTAGAAAGTTTGCCAAAATTGGTTCTAGCAATACACTAGAATTAAGGGGTGCTAAGAAAGATTGATTTACCGGTACAAACAGCACTTCAAGTAAGTTAACTCCATCAACGATGGTGGAATACACCTGCTGATCTATTGAACACACATAAACACACATACACACACACTCTCTCTCTCTCTCACACACACACACAATCTCATATGTTCATATGTTCAAGCAAGCTGCATTTGTGAATGTAAAATGTAAAACCCTGCTGACAAACGCAGAAGGGCTGAACTGTTTTTGTTTAATCAGTTAAGGCATTGAAGTGAAAGAGTCCCCCGAGCACTGAATGCAAGGGAACTTAATAGAGCTAGTGTCAGAAGGCAAAAGACAGTATAACCTAGGGTAACCACAAGTTCCCCCTATATAAAGGGGAACACTAGTCAGGCTTCTGCCTTTTGTATCTTCACAATATTGGTGTTTTCCAGCGAGGAGAGGATTGTTTTCGTTTAAAAATATAAACTTCAAACTCCCTAATGTCTACCAGTCTTCCTGCATTGTACAACACTTCACTTTGTGAACATAAATAGTACATTTGCTTCTTGTGAAAGACAAGCGTTTAATGGTTCAAGGGCATGGGTCACCAGTGCCTCACATCTCCTTACTGAATAGCAGAATCTTTGCATATACTACCAACCATTGCTCACACTACACACCTGTGTTAGTTCATCATACAAACCACTAATGCAAGCTGCTCATGTTGTCCATCAGCTCAATTTCCACACATCATTCAGAAGTGTCAGCTGCTTATAGTCCACACAAGAGCCTAATTTTCACACAGCTAACAGGTCCCTCACTCTGTCCACTGATACCAACCATTCACAGTGCCCGCTAGGGCCTGTATCTGTCAATCCTTCCTTCATATGCTGCCCACATAAGTCCACTCTCTACACTGCCCAATGGTGCCTGCTCTTAACTATTCATCAATAGTGGACCCTCACATTGATACCCACTCCTCACTGCCTATCAGTGTAGGCTCCTCACACGTCCTATCAGTGCCTAGAGCTTACACTCCCAAGTGCCAGCCCCACACACAGCCCGCCTGTGTGAACTCAGCATACAGCCCACTGCAGCAAGGTTATCATGCTCCCCATCAGACCATCTCCATACGGCACTCACATGAGTCAGGTGCCTATACTCCACACCATTGCCCACATCTTACACTGACAAGTGACTGCTGACTCTGCCCCTTCGTGGCAGCCAACCACAGAGCACACCAACACCTGCTTCTCATAATGCACATCAATCCTACATCCTACACTAAAGCTTGTCTCTCACTCTGCCCTCCACTGTCCACCAATGTGTGCTTCTTATTCTGCCCACCAGTTCTAATTCCTGGCACTGCCAGATTCTCGGAGTGCCCACCTGCCCAGCATTTCAAGCTCTCCAAACATAGTCGCTACCTCTCTGCTGATGTCTGGCACCCGCCAAGAAGCAAGTGTCCAGGGATGCAAGCTACGGATATGCTAATAACTCTGAGGTCATACACTTTCCACTTGCGTGCGCCTGAAACTACTATGATCTGCAATAACAAGGATGCATTTGGGAGAAGTGATGCTGATAGGCTGGCAGTGTGATCCCTCCCCCAGCAGGATTTAATGTTTTAGTTTGCTAGTTGCCCAATTATATAATCCCCACTTTCTGCTACTGGTGATAGGAAAATTAGGTTAGAGATTTTGATCACAGCTATATTCCTGTAGGTCCATTCGGTTTCGGTTCAGACTCATACAGGGCTGAACTGGCCTTTTCTGATATTGGGCATTCAACCCGAGCCCGAGGGTGGACTGGAGCCATTGGAGGGCGTTTTAGGGCCTTTTTGAGGCTTATGGCAGAAGGGGTATTTAGACAAAAAATTGAGTTGGAAATGTGGATCTACACAAATAACGAGTTGTAAATAGCGTGACACAGAAATATCGACATCAAGTATATCGTGGTCAAGAATATTGAATTTAAGGTAAGAAATATCGTTTAAAAAAATGTAGAAGTCATTCGTATTGTTAGCAAAAATATAGTTAGTTAAAATATTGATTTTTTTATTACTTTTATGTATTTTAGTATATATTTTAAATGTATGTGATATATTTTTTTGTGTAAGTATTGATTATGATTTTTAATATATGTGTTACATTTTTAGTAGTTATTAATTTTATTTTAATTACATTTTGCGTTTTTTAGTTCCGTAGCAGGTTGTGTGTTTATAGGGGACTAGGGTGGGAAGGAATTTAATTATAATAAATTAATGATTATTTTTTATTTATTAATATTTATTTAATTGAGATTTTATAGTGTTAATTGTGTTTTTATTTTTTGTAAATTTTATGTGTGGGTTATGGGCTTTTTAGGGGTATAAGGTTGGCAGTAATGCATTTGTAACTAATTATTAATTGGTTGTTAATAAACATTAATGAATTAATTTGTCATTAATTATGGTAATTGTGTAATTTTTTTATTTGCAAGATGTGGGGTATATAGGGGTAAAGGGTGGGAAATAATGTATTTTTAATTAAGTAAATTTGTTGATAATTAATAATGAATGATTGATAAATAATTTTGTTAATCGTTTAATTATATATTTTTGGGGTGTGGATTTTGGGTTTATAGAGGTAAAAGGTGGGAAGTTATTCATTTTTAATTAATTAATAATTAGTTGTTAATTAATATTAATTAATTAAATATGTAAATTGTGTAATTAATTTTAGGTGCGGGGTTTATAGGGGTAAAGGGTGGGAAGTAATTTTATTTTTAAATAATTAATAATTAGTTGATAGTTAATATTAATTAATTAATTGATCATTAATTAGTGTAATTGTTTAATTCTTTTTGTGCATGGGTTTAGGTTTTATGGGGTAAGGGGCGGGGATTACATTAATTTTACTTACATTCTAATTAGTTGTTAAAAACTATTAGTTTCTGTATTGAAAAACAATTTAAATTGTGTAATTCATTTTTTTACAAATTAATTTTAGGTGAGGGTTGTGGGGATTATAGGGGTAAAGGGTGGGAAAATAATTAATTTGTATGTGTTTTAATTTGTTTTTAATTAATAATTTTTCTTTAATTGACAATTCATTATGGTAATTATGGAAGTACATTTTCTTTTCATTTTGTTGTGGGTTGTGAATTGTGTGGTGTTATAGGGTAGGAAGTAAATAAACTACATGTATGTAATAATTTTTGTTTTTGTTCATAATAATTCCACACGGTACTCACCTAAATAAAATAAATAAAAATATTTATTTGAAATGTTTTCTTTTATTTTATTTATTTAATATAATATGTGTAGGTATTTGTCACATTATAATGTTTTTATTTTCATTTTATTTTTTATTAAATTTTTGTATTTTAATTTTCAACATATGTATTTATTTTATGTGTATTTTGTTCTTAAAATATTTTTGGGGGTTGTTGACATTTTGTTTGTTTTTAATTTTGAACTGACTGGAGTGGGAATACATTTTATCCCTCTGCAATCCAACACTTTCCCAACTGTTGCAGTCACTGGAGTGGGAATAGTCATTTTTACCCCTCCGCTATCCAACACTTTCCATACTGTTGCACTGACTGGAGTGGGAATAGTAATTCTTACCCCTCTGCTATCCCACACTTTCCTTACTGTTGCACTGACTGGAGTGGGAATAGTAAATATTATCCTTCTGCTATCCAACACTTTTCCTACTGTTGCACTTGCTGCAATGGGAATAGTAATTTTTACCTCTCCGCTATACAGCACTTTTCGACTGTTCCACTCATTGGAGTGGGAATATTAATTTTTAATCCTCCGCTATCCAACACTTTCTCTTCTTTTGCACTGACTGGAGTGGGAATAGTAAATTTTACTCCTCCACTATCCAACAGTTTCCTTACTGTTGCACTGACTGGAGGGGGAAATTTAAGTTTAAAGAATTTTAAATAGTTTAATGTTTTAATTTATAATAAAATGTTTTTAAATAGATTTTATGTTATTGGGAGATGTATACATACATTTATTTGTTACATTTTTATATAATTTAAAATGATAAAATAAGTGTAAAAAAGTGTATTAATTGTTTTAAAGTAAATATATATATTAATTATTATGTATGTGTGTTTAACTTTTTTTGTTTAGGTTTGTTCGTTATATTTGTTAAAATGTATATTAAATCTACTTTTTTTGTAATTACTTCTATTATTTAATATATTTATTTTTTAATATTTTATTTCTATATATAAATAATATTTTGTACAACTATACTTATGACCGATATGTTTTTGCAATATTTTTGTACTTACCATTATAAATATAGGATGTCTATTTTTTTGTGACATCTATATTTATAACTCGATATTGCGGTATGGGGATATTTTAGGTCTCAATATTCTGTCAGTGAACCGGCAGAAGGCATAGCGGAGCCTGTAGAAAGAGTAGAGTGAAAAGATGGGAAAGGGAGAGAGGATAAAGGAGAGAGTTGGGGGAGGGAGGGGAAACATAGGAGAGTAAAAGCAAGCTGGTTTAAACATTTGTTCCAGGGCTACTTTTGGATCCCATTTCGGCCCTGGACTCCTAATCGAATATAAGAAATGGTCGGTCAACAGCAAAGCGTGATTCACAAACTCTCAGAAGTAGGTACCACATGACAATGCATTTGGGCATCCCTACAGTGCATGAAAGGCTTCAACTAAAGAGGTTGTGATGGATCACCTGAGTGAAACTGGCTCTGACCTTCAGAGAGTAGTATTCATAACAGGAAAATGCCATACTGCTGATTTCTAAAGGAGAATCATGTTCTTGGCCACAGATGCTACCTCGGCTCTGGTGGGATATGCTTTAGTAACGAGTTCTCCAGAATTACCTTAACTGTTCAGAGTAGCATATGAGACATTCCATCTGGCTGTAGATCCCTTAGTTTCCTGAATGCTGGTATAAGAACCAATAGAGGGCAGAACCATGCCCCCATTATTTACTGCTAATCTTTAGTATTCTGTCTAGTCTTCCTTATCAGACACCTTGCACCATGAGCTAGCTCTCTCTCTCTCTCTCTCTCTCTCTCTCTCTCTCTCTCTCTCTCTCTCTCTCTCTCTCTCTCTCTCTCTCTCTCTCTCTCTCTATATATATATATATATATATATATATATATATATATATATATATATATATATATATATATATATATATATATATATATATATGCTTTACCTATAATATCTATAATTAAAAGTAAAAATAATTCTAAAACTGTTTTGGCTGGTAAGATACCTGTACTTACACTACCCTTTCCTGTGCTCTATAAACAGGAATCCACGCTAATCTATTCCAGAATATAAAGCTTATATCAGTATCCAGTGGTATCCCCTTCCCTCTTCCCTTTTTTAACCAGTGCTTAATTTGAGCCTGTTATTGCCGGTGGTGGCCACTGGCACTCATTTTTTGAGACCATGACTTATTTTCTCTCTGCAGTCATTTCCCGAGACCAAGAGATGGAAAAACACACAAATTGGAAATAAAGAGGAAGAGAAAGACGGAACATCTGTGACAAAGGAACAAAGAACGAACCAGCTAAAGAGAGATAAATGAGCAGGGAGTGTCTGGCGGTGATTAAAGACGCCTGGGATGGATTCAAGGCTATGCAGCCTTGGTATTTGGTGAGCTGACATTTATTAGTGCCAGTTGCAGGGTTCTGAGCAGATCTTTTGGCACCGGCACCTATTCAATTATAAATTAAGGGCTGGTGAGAACCTAGGTTTGTGACGAGTAAGACTAGGAGTCGGAATAAGTAATCCTACTGTTGAGTAATCGGAGCATTTCCTCCTCGCCTATTTTCATTGTTCTAGCCTTTACATCATGAGGCTAAACATACCCACTAAATGCAAAAATAAATTAAATATATACAGACTCGAAACACTGCAACACTCAGAATCTTTATTATGATACCAAAACATGTCAAACAATGTCATATCTGAACAGAACTCAAAATCTGACTTTAACTAAAGGAGGTTGCAACAGCATCACACATACAAAGTCTGTAATAGCACAGAAATGTGTGGGAAGATTGCAGGTAGATACTGTTAGTCCTAAAAGAAAACCATCCAAGATAAAATTAAGAACGCTGGTTGGGTCACAATCTGGAGGAACACAGAGTTCAAAAATGTCACCAGTCCCTTTTGTAGAAGTTAAGGATGTTCTAGTGCATACATTGCTTAATACACAAAGCCATTTCTGCTTAACTATCCAGGGGTTGTAACTTTAGCCACTTATTTTCCAAACCCCTAGCTCAATCCTGGACTGAGAGCTGGTAAAGTGGAAGGGAAGGAACCAGGGTCCATGAGGCTAAAACAGGGCTATCAACAGAACCACTGCTTATTCATCCCTGATTTTCCAAAGGACCATGCCCAGAATGATAAAAAGAGGAAAGGTTTACAGGAGATGTCTGGTCCAAGGGATAGACATTGCATTGATCCCCAACACTCCCTGAGATGGTTCTAGAGAACAGAAGTTGGGAAGAAGAGCGTCTCGAACTGAGGCAAATAGTACTAGCCAACGGGACCCGAACACTTCAAATAGACATGGAACAGACTGAGGGACACTGAGGATGGAAAAATCAGGCTTAAAGGATGCAAAAGCCCATTTTCCAACCCCAGTAGGTAGATCACTGATAGAGGAAGAAGACTGGATTCTGCCCAGGTCTCTATCGCCTGTGCTGGAAAATCTGAACTAGGAATCCTTGTTCCCCTCAGGTGATTGACATGAGCCCTTATCAGTTGGTTGTCTATGCGGGCTCCTACGCCTTGACCCTTTAGTACACGAGTAGAGAAGAGGAGAGCTTGGAGGACGCCATATTTTCTCCAATTGGACGAGGCCCTTCCCAGAATTGATCCCTATGCCCTGCTGTTGACATCTGTGATAAGAATCACTGGGGGAGAGTGGTGACGACAAGCTGGGACTGGTACTTATCAACATATGGGCCACAATTTCTGCCATGAAAGGGGTGACTGCACTCTTAGATGGCTAGGGGGGAGGGGTGGGGGTAATCAAACTAGCTGTGAAATCAATGTTCTTTACCTCTTCCCGGAAGGGGTTTGGAGTCAACAACTAGAAGTCCGCCACATATTTGTTTACCAATTCTTCAAGGTGTGAACCAAACACCTTTGATCCAATGAAAGGCAGGAGACTTAGTAGAGCTTTCTGAGAGCTGTTTACCTTCCAGTCTTTGATTCAAATGCACCTCCTAGCTGCCACTGTGGAACCAGAAGCAGCAGCGCAAAGGCAATCCCAGTAAATGTCTGAACGAAATCAGGCCTGCTGTTCAATAATAGATAGATGGGAGGAACAATCCAGGCCCTGATGCATTTCTTCAGCTTGCACTTAATAATCACTCAAGAGAGTATGCGCGGTGCATGTTGCCTAAGAGTTGGCTCTGGCCACAAAGGATGATTAATGGCCCCATCTACCTTCTTCTCAACGGCATCAGCCGGTGAGACATCTTTTGATATAATAGTTACTTGAGAGGCGAGGCCAGCCATTTGGGAATCTACCTGAAAAACAGATGAAAATTCTTCTTGGAAGTTAGTCAGAGGACATCTGCAAGATAGTCTATAGTCTTCTCCACATTCTAGCGGTCTGTTCAGAACGTGTCTTAAAGCAATATGCACTGGGAGTTACTAAGGTACCTTTTTTTCCCCAAAACTTTTTATTGATGACAAAATAAAACATTGCACAGGTATTCGATGGGCTGTTAAACATGATTATTTGCTAACAATCAATATACATTTATGTTATCCTTGTTCCCACTTCCCTACCATATCTACCTCGTCCCTACCCATCCCACCTTTTGCTCTTCAGGTCACTTCTTTTAACATGAAATTAAGATATTGATCCTCATCACGGATACTTCTGGATCTGGATCAGGAGAAGTTTCCAGACTGCATCTTTGGGATGTAGGAGGTCCTTCAGGAACCTTTAGGGTAACCTCTACAGCTTGGTTTAATAAAGTCTGAAATTTTTCAGCTGAGGGCAGGCTTTGCTCAGCAAGATGAGACTGAGGTGGCAGCTCATACCCTCAAGGATCAGCCTTATCATGGTGCCGCTTGCTGGTTTCCTCCCAGCAATCCATTTCACACCATGAGTAACTGTGTCTTCTATAGGAACTGGAGACCGCTTCCCACATCTTCAGTAACTTAGGAACCAAGTAACATGGCTCCTGTATGACTGGGATGTTGCTGCCATGACAGAGTCTGGCCGAGGAAGCAGGGAAGTCAATCCACATCACCTTATCGTCCAGCGGAAGATGAACCTCAAACCTCTGTAGTGCCTCACACAGAGCATGAATCTGAATGAATCCCGCCCATCTTTCTGAACTTTACCAACAACAAGTTCATTGAAAAAAAATGTACATCTATCTGCCTATCATTTAGAGAAGTGTGGTAGAAAAGTGTGGCTCAATGGTTAGAGCAGCAGACCCTGACGCAGTAGTCTGGCCGGGACTAGGGTTCAATTCCCGCCTCGGCAGGTCTCGGGCTCAAATTCCTCGGACCTGATAATTCTCGCCTCGGTGCCTATTCTGATCATGAGCCCCACTCTGCACATCTGGGCAATAGCTTGCTTAATCTCTGCAACGGCCCCAACAACGCTGAGGATGCCTGACTTCACCTTGGGGGTCCCCAGGAGTGGACTCCTCACAGGGAAAGGCCAGGAAGGGTTCCTCGGCGGTATTCATACAAGCGCCGAGATGCCTCCGGTAAGCCGTGCGTTATATAAGTGCGTAATTAATTAATTAATTTAAATAATTTATTTGGAAAAAACAAAGAGGTAGCACATTAAAACTACTAAGGGGTGCCAGAAATGGGCCCCTAAAGCAGGCTATTACTATTATGGAAAGTAAATCCCAAACTGTAAGGGTATATTGAGGATACTGAGGATGAGGATTCCAAGGCCATGAATTGACTGTGAGTTGTGGCGGGATGCCTGCATTTCTGAACAGAAGCCGCATCTGCCCGCGCCACGCATATAAACTCATGCAAGCTGCGGAAGGCCTGCAACTAGTCTGCGTGAAGCTACTGCTTCTTGGAAGAGATGTGGACGCTTGTGGGACCTTATCCTCAAAAGACATTTAGACTTTATAAGCTGATTTTCAACATGCATGGTGTTAAGGGCCAAGGACAATTGGTGACCTACCTCGGTGCTGACCGCTTCGTCTGATGGGTTGATGAGGACAACAGTTTCTAGGACGTCACTGCGGTGATGGAGAATTTTCTGACCTGCAGATATAGAAATAAAAATGGTGAGTTTGTGTGTAGAAGTTTTAAAAAAAGTAAACTAATCTTGAAACTTTTCATTGGTCATATATCATAAATAGGTGAAAATACCAATGTCATCTTTAATAACAAATTGGGGCTTTATCTACCTTTTAAAAGCAGGAATTTACATTTCCCTACGTTTGACTTATCTGCAAAAGTAGTAATGTCTCCTTAAGGTTTTCCTGGTGCACCAATAACTGGCAGACAATGTCAAAGTATCCTTTTAAATTTGCAATTCACCTTTAATAATCGTTTGAAAAGGAGATCGACTATTCGCTCCCAGCCACTGACCATTAGGTGGCCTTCTTTCATGAAATCAACCCGTGTACAAAGTGTGAGAACCAACGGCCTCCGCGCGACTGAGCGACGAATATAGCAAGAAACAAAGATACTCCTTACCTAGCACAGAATGCCATACAGACAAATATCTCAGTTTGCACAAAGAACTTGACATGCTCTGGGTTGGGCTCAAGTGAGTGTCGAACTCTAATTTGACGAATATTAGGGTGAAATATGATCAGGCTTAATAAGTATACATTTGTACATTAGACCCTCATTGCGGTTTGCACATAGAACGTCACAACCTATAAAGCAAAAAGCCAGAAACCTAACACACTGACGAACTGATAACATGAAAAGCTGCCCAGGCATGGCCAGGGTTTGATAACCTTACTTCATATAAACCAGCATTTTGCGAACTTTGGGACAACGATTATGAAAGGCCAAGTTCAAGTACTCGGTGCAAAACTGCACCTCATGAATCATTGCTGTTTGCACAAAAACCAAAACAGTCTCTGGGCTTTACTCTAAAGACTTAAATTGGAACTCCTATTTTTAATATGTCACATGATCCTTCTTTTCTAAGTGATGTTAATTACAATTCTTAAAATGGTGTTACTCTGTCCTTTTAAACATGTAATGGGTTGTATTAACCATGCATGAGTAAATAAATTGAACTGAGCACCATTAATTATCATTTCAAGGGCAAAACAAGCAAAAATGCCATCCTATTGGTTAATGGAGCACCATTTTGATCACAACCGAACCGTTAGTTGCAGATAAATATGACAGCATTTTAAAGATTTGCACAGTATTTTCTTGTACCTTTTATAGCTTAAAGAGAAGGGTCGTGCAGCTCATAGATACATCTGGCTAGAGTGAGGTGCATAGTGTTTTTGGCATTGACATAGTAAGGACAGCACGGATCAGACACAAAAGTGTCAGCGTGGGTATTAAACACACTCTCTGAAGCCAGTTTGAAGGCAGTAGCCAAGACTTCGCTAATGATATTCAACTGTTCTCCAGGCATTCGATGCCCAGGGCTTTTCGAGCACCTCGTCCCTCTGTGACCTCTGTTAACCTACTAGCTGCACCTTTAACCAGGCTCTCCTGCATCAAGTGCTCCACCGAAGCACACTCAAGAACAGCCTGACAGATACATATTCAAACATTATTACGTATGATAAGGAAGTTCTGCGTTCATGATAACCTGTCCGTTTAGTTGGTCGGTGGATGACTGAAAGACACACAAATGAAGCGCTAAGGTTTTTGCGTAAATCCATTCTAATGCGGGGGTGTTGCTTATCACTGAAGTTCTGGTTTCGTTCCATTCATGTTTACACCTTCTTCCATTTCTCCTAACATGCAGTGGTTTGGTGATGGTCCTTGAGTTGTTGTCATTCTGAGGAGCGGCGAGTCTCCTCCTGCAGTTGTTCTTGGCTTGATTCATGTAGCCCTCTTCATAAGGAGTATGCTAAAATCCCATCTATTTCATGCTTGCCTTTTCTCTATGGTATACTGACAGGATCTGCGAAGGCACTTCCATCATGGATAAATTTGATGTTTCCTCTATATAGAATTATTGTGAATTAAAAAACAAAAAAGTGAGTTTTTCTTTAAGCCAGACACTGCTGTGTTTTAACACAATGCCGGATCCTACTAGGGCCACTGTGAGGACATATGTTCTTTCATATCATACATAAATGACACAATGAAATGCCATGTGGTACCTGGGCATGCTTGCTTTCCTCGCCACGCAGAAACCACAAAACCATCATTTTTGAATCCACAGTAGATTTCTTTTTCTGAGAGATTCTTTCAGATCTCTATTTATAAATGCATGAAATGTTTCTATTATGAACTGGTGTGTTCCTAGGGGGTCCTTGCTACTCTGGCATGAGCTGAGTGGCACAATAGTGGAGACGTTAGTTATCCATAGCATACCAGAATGATTTGTAATGCATCGACATGGTCCACGCAGCTCCTGGATTTTGAAAGAGAATGTAGTACTGAAGGTGCGAGGACAGGGGCCCAATAGTACCTGTGATGCATCTCTGAAAAAAACATAATTTCCTTCACAAATGCACGTGGAGTTAACACTAAAGAAGCTGCATTTTTATATTACTGAATGCTACTGGTAGGACACTGAATATGCATCAAGTGGACAGTGGAGTACATAGAGTACAGCGTTTGGGAGGGTCACACAGTGCATAGAAGCCTCTGAGGATCCTCCCTGTGGTGAGATGCATCCATAGAATTCCCCCCACCAAGGGTGGGTTGACCTTATACAGACGCTTACGGTGCCTCATCGGCAAATCTGTTCTTCACACTGCCCTGCATGGTCTTTAAGCTGTCAGCCACTTCCAGGATCTACACGCTTTCAGGTCTTAAGTCCACACCCACTTCGGAACCAGGATGGGCAGGCGCAGCCTACCTCACATGTCTGCTTTTGGGCATATGGGAGCACTGGGGGCCTGTAGAAAAGGCAAGCATTAGACAAGTCAATATATTTGACTGGCGTTTTCAATTAAAAGTAATATATATTCATTCTGCCACAGCTAGCTGTATCACTGAATTTGTATTTCGCCGAAGGCTAGCGGCAGGAGAAGGGGAGCTGCTGGACATGCTGAATCTTACCAGTAGCTTTGCTGCTAAATGTGGTTGCCATGGACACCAAAAGGTCATTCTTCGATTGGAAACCATTACAGGAACAACCCTTTGGCATCCCTGCTAATTAATTTGCTTTGCAGTGAAATGTGTTTAAAAAAGAACAGATTTTTCAATGCATTGCAGGCAGGAGATAAATAACTGAATGTGACAAAAAGTATGATGTTGGATGGTAGTTTTTAAACGTAAAAAAATCTCTCAAGCATTCCAGTGGAAGAGCTTCTGAGGAGGCGAATGGTTACACCAAACAGACACAGCCTGACCGTGAGACTAAATTTCTCCACTTGGCTGATCCAAGATGTGACTGACAATGTCTCAAGCCAGTGGCTAAGGGAGGCTCATCCAAGCAAGCCAATGGTTTGAAGGGGGCTGGCACAAAGCCTACCCTTTGTGTATTGAACACATGTTGGCTTCGCCAGACCTAGAACAGACTTTTCAAAAGGAAAGCAGGACCAGCACTTCCAGAAGGTGAAATAAAGCAGTAGCCTTGCTGCACTAGCTCTAGGTAGCGCCAAACTACCAAGCAAAGGGCCACAATGATTTTATTATTGGATGGGAAGTGCTTCAGCCTGGAGTGCCGAACATACTTGCACGGTTCCTAGGCACAGGAACAGTCGTTACCATTCTTGTGACCACCCAGTGCGTCAAACAGCAGGTGCGATCAGCTACTCACCATCTGCACTCTATTTTGGAAGGGATAGTACCGGCACTTCTCAGCTGCGCTCCAATGCTTTTAATCGGAGAGTACCGGCACTTCTCACTTGCTCTTCAATGCTTTTAATCGGAGAGTACCAGCACTTCCCACTCGCTCTCCAATGTGTTTAATCGGAGAGTACGGTAATTCTCAGCCGCTCTCCAATGTCTTTAATTCGAGAGTACCGGGACTTCTCACTGGCTCTCCAATGCTTTTATCGGAGAGTACCGGCACTTCTCACTCGCTCTCCAATGCTTTTAATTGGAGAGTACCGGCACTTCTCACTCCCTCTTCAATGCTTTTAATCGGAGATTACCGGCACTTCCCACTCGCTCTCCAATGTGTTTAATTGGAGAGTACCTGCAATTCTCAACCGCTCTCCAATGCCTTTAATTCGAGAGTACCGGAACTTCTCACTCGCTCTCCAATGCTTTTAATTGGAGAGTACCGGCAATCCGGCAATTCTCAGCCGCTCTCCAATGCTTTTAATCTGAGAGTATCGGCACTTCTCAGCCGCTCTCTAATGCTTTTAATCAGAGAGTACCGACACTTCTCACTCGCACTCCAATGCTTTTAATTGGAGAGTACCTGCACTTCTCATCCGCTCTCCAATGCTTTTAATCAGAGAGTACCGGCAATCCGGCAATTCTCAGCCGCTCTCCAATGCTTTTAATCTGAGAGTACCAGCACTTCTCAGCCGCTCTCCAATGCTTTTAATCAGAGAGTACCGGCAATCCGGCAATTCTCAGCTGCTCTCCAATGCTTTTAATCAGAGAGTACCTGCACTTCTCAGCCGCTCTCCAATGCTTTTAATCTGAGAGTACCGGCACTTCTCAGCCGCTCTCCAATGCTTTTAATCAGAGAGTACCGGCACTTCTCAGCCGCGCTCCAATGCTTTTAATCAGAGAGTACAGGTACTTCTCAGCCGCTCTCCAATGCTTTTAATCTGAGAGTACCAGCACTTCTCAGCCGCTCTCCAATGCTTTTAATCTGAGAGTACCGGCACTTCTCAGCCGCTCTTCAATGCTTTTAATCTGAGAGTACCGGTACTTCTCAGCCGCTCTCCAATGCTTTTAATCTGAGAGTACCGGCACTTCTCAGCCGCTCTCCAATGCTTTTAATCTGAGAGTACCGGCACTTCTCAGCCGCTCTCCAATGCTTTTAATCTGAGAGTACCAGCACTTCTCAGCCGCTCTCCAATTCTCTTAATCTGAGAGTACCGGCACTTCTCAGCCGCTCTCCAATGCTTTTAATCTGAGAGTACCGGCACTTCTCAGCCGCTCTTCAATGCTTTTAATCAGAGAGTACCGGTACTTCTCAGCCGCTCTCCAATGCTTTTAATCAGAGAGTACCGGTACTTCTCAGCCGCTCTCCAATGCTTTTAATCTGAGAGTACCGGCACTTCTCAGCTGCTCTCCAATGCTTTTAATCTGAGAGTACCGGCACTTCTCAGCCGCTCTCCAATGCTTTTAATCTGAGAGTACGTACCGGCACTTCTCAGCCACTCTCCAATGCTTTTAATCTGAGAGTACCGGCACTTCTCAGCCGCTCTTCAATGCTTTTAATCTGAGAGTACCGGCACTTCTCAGCCGCTTTTCAATGCTTTTAATCTGAGAGTACCAGTAGTTATCACTCTTCTCCAATGCTTTTAATCGGAGAGTACCGGCACTTCTCAGCAGCAAACAGTTCTTTTGGGACGAGGAGTTCCTTCACTTTTATACTTCCATTTCAAGCCCTGGACATCCCAACTGTGAAAAACAAACTCAAAGGGCCAATGCTCTAGAATGAGCAGTACAACACACCCGCAGGAAATGCTATATCGTTTATCTAACGTTTTCACACATCATTTCCAAGAGACAAGCAAAAATGTATAAATAAACTTTATTACTGCCCTCTCTTGTCCACCCAAAAAAAGCACCCAAGTTGCGTATATTAAGCGGGGTCCAGGCTACCTTAATTGCTACTTTTAATTGTGCGCAGTACCTAAAAATCTATAATACTCGAAAAAACATTCGTATTATATAAAGCCACAAGACGCCACTGCACTGAAGTGAATGCGCTTTCACGCATAACCTCTAATTGAATCTCTGCTGAAGGCAATTAGCCGCCATTTGCAGACCGAGCACCAGAGACTGCCAGCAGGGCCGCAACGCTCCCGTGCTCGTCTTGTCACTTGGTAGATTCCTGGCCGCGGGCCCCCGCTCTTGAGCGTTGTCTGGGAGTCCGAGCGCCAGTAATTGGACGCTCTCTAGCGACGACGAGGCCCTGCAGCACGCGGACGAGCATACCGAGGAACAGATTCCAGAAACAAGTTCGGGTATGGTGTAGCACACTGCATCAGATTCCAAATAGAATTAAAAAAAAAACTGGAAAGGTTTAGTTAAAATGAATCACATTTCCTCATTTTAGGTCGAAGCCCACCAGACAGCACAGCCTTCTGGTTTGCAAAAGACATCTAGGGTACTTTCAGAAAGCTTCCCTGGGAGCACCTCCGCCCATTGCTTACCATTGGCTTTGTGTTTTGTAACTCACATTCTCTGGCTTCCTATTTGCTGGCTTTATTTATTTTAGACTCGAGTTTGTCCCTTTCAAGGAGCAACGCCTTCTCACACTACCTCTCCTTGTGTTGCTCCACGAGTGCTCCTTTCTGTAAACAGGCCAGGGGCGCAAACAGATGTGAACATTGGGGGATGGGGGGGGGGGGGGAGGGGGGTTGAGGGGGGCTAAGAACAGTTCAATCTGTGTTCAATCTCTGCTGAGCCTTATCCACTCATATGGATGCCAAGTATTTACGTATATGGATAAATCCTGGCCCATTAGAACCAAAATGTACTGGATCTCTAAGCCAATTTGCATGATTGCCCAGACATTGTCCAGAAACTGATGGACCCCATCTTCCTAAACCTTAACACCGACAGCCAGAGCTCTTACTTTTCTGTAGAGACGCTTCGCTGAAGCAACTGTTCACAGCCTTCATCCATGTGTGATCCACCAATCCCCATGGCAAAGGTCCATTCATTGAGTGTGATTTTTCATGAGAATCTGTCCTTCGTCCATCATCATATTTTCTCCGTTGTTATCCCCTGCTTTGGGGTACTGACGGCACATAGCACAATGTTACTATTAAGTAAGACTGGTCTGTAAACTAAAAACATAGGATTATGTGATGGCTGTAAGGCATAAGCTTCACTGGCTGTCCTTGGACCAAATAATCAGGTTAAGACTGTCTGTCTTACGCATAAAGTCTACTACAAGAACACCCCATCGGACTATGATAACAATAAAAGTACTAATGTCCACCGAGACCCTGAGATCCTCACATCATTTTCTTCTCCAGGTCCCCAGGATAAATAAAGCTTGCAGTTGGGGTATGGCCAGTCGCCTTTCGCCTAAGTTTTGCAAAGAACTTCAATCAACCAAACTCTTCCTATTGAAGTAACTGAGGTGCTGGCCATTTTCCTTGCTCTCCGTAATGCTTGCTTTTGCACCAACTTTTTAGGTTGTGCTAGAGCCACAGATATATTTTTTTGAAGTTTGGACTATTGTATACGTTGAGTAGGGTGTCTGGGGTTTGAATAAGATGATGAAGCAAGGTGCGGTTAGTGCCAGTGTGCATAAGCATGGGGAGTAGCTTAGAGGGTGAGAACAGAGACCGTTGCGCATGCAGTTGATTATTAACTTTTGTGCACAAAATAAAAATCACATGTAGAGCAACAGAGTGTCCATATATGGGAGGTAATGTTAAAACACTGAGTAAATACGTAGCAGAGGGACATAGCACCTAATTGTGGCAATTCCAATCCCCTCACGCTCCCAAAAGGCTTTGTTTTTTTTGTTAGAACATTCTGTCCTCTAGTGACAGAATGTTCTAATAGCCTTATAGCCCTTCGTAGATGGGCTATACCGTTATTAAAGTCCCTCTCCCTTGTTAAAGGCCCTCGCCTTCAGCTCGAGGCCCTTAACGCTGGAGGGGGCCTTTAATAGCCGGAATAGCCCTCTACGGCGGGCTATAAGGCTATATTATGCAACTGTGCAAATGTAATGGTCATTTCAATTGAAGATGTGTTGTCTGCAATGGCAGTACGCTACCATACCATGCATACTCCACTCTACCCGACTCTACTCTACTCTGCACCACTCCACGCCACTACCCCAAGTCACTGCTCTCTGCGCCAAAGCACTCTACTTCATTCTACACCACCAACTGCACTCCAAGGCCCTCTATTCTACTCTGCTCCACTCTACCATGTGCCAATGCACTCTATGCCACTCGACTCCACACCACTCCACTCTTTGCCACTGCAGCCTACACCACTCAAGTTTAAACCACTCCACTCTACTCTGCACAACCCCACTCTGCAACACTGACCTCTATGCCAATGCCCCCTACAGTGCTCAAGTCTAAGCCACTCCTCTCTACTCTGCACAACCCCACTCTGCAACACTGAACTCTATGCCAATGCACTCTTCTCTGTACCACTCAGCTCTATGGCCCTGCACTATATGCCAATCCTGTGTACACCACTCTACTCAGCACCAAGGCACTCTATGCCATTACACTATGTCACTGCACTCTACCCTGCACCTTTCCACTCTACACCACTTCACTCTACTCTGAAACAATCTACTCTCTGCCACTGCACTCTACGCCACTCTACTCCACTCTATGCCACTCTGGTGTAAACCTTTGCATTCTATGCCACAGCTCTCTACACCAATGCACTCTACACAACTGCACTCTACTCTGCACCACTGTACTCTATGCCACTGCTCTCTAAGCCACTCTACTCCACTACACTCTGCACCACCGTGCTCCACTCTGCGCCACTCCACTCAATGCCACTCTACTCCAAACCACTGCACTCTACACCACTGCACTCTACACAACTGGACTCCACTCTGTACCACTGTATTCTATGCCACTGCTCTCTATGCCATTCTATGCCAATGCACTCTGCACCACTCTACTCTGCATCACTGCACTTTACACCACTGCACTCTACATCACTCTACACCACTGCACTCTCTGCCACTTTATGCTATACCCCTCTACTCTACGCCACTGTACTCTATGCCACTGCCCTCTATGCCACTGCACTCTATGCCACTCTATTCTGCATCACTGCACGCTACACCACTGCACTCTGCCACTTTATGCTATACCCCTCTACTCTACGCCACTGTACTCTATGCCACTGCCCTCTATGCTACTGCACTCTATGCCACTCTATTCTGCATCACTGCAAGCTACACCACTGCACTCTACTATACACCACTGTAATCGACATCATTGCATTCTACAGTGCTGTATTGTATGCTGCTAAATTCTCTGCTGCTGCATTCTACGCCACTGCACTCTACACCTTATGCCACTTCATTCTATGCCACTGCACTCTACACCACTGTACTCTGCAGCACTCTACGCTAGTGCACTTTACACCAGTCCACTCTACTCTACGCCACTCTTTGCCACTGCACTCTACTCTACACCACTGTACTCAATGTCACTGCACTCTATGCTAGTCTACTCAAGACCATTTTACTCTACACCGCTACTGTCTATGCCAATGCACTCTATGCCACTCTACAACACTGAGCTCTACAGCACTCCACTCTGCAACACTGCACTCTATGCCACTGAACTCTACACCACTCTCCTCTGCCCTACTGCATTCTATGCCAAAGCTCTCTATGCCACTGCACTGTACGCCACTCTTCTCCATATCACTCCACTTTTTCCATCAATGCACTCTGCAGCAATACACTCTGTGTCACTGCACTCTATGCCACTTCACTCTATGGCACTATACTCTACTCTGCATCACTCTACACTATTGAACTCTTGGCCACTCTAAACCACTGCATTCCCTGCCACTGTACTCTGCGCAACTCTTCTCTGCACTACTTCATTCTACGTCACTGGACTCTACTATGCAACAATCTACTCTACGCCACTGCATTCTAAACTGCTGCATTGTATGCCGCTGAATTATATGCTGATGCACTCTACGCCACTGAACTCTATGCCACTATACTCGAAAACACTCTACGCCAATGCACTGTACACCAGTCCAATCTACTTTATGCTACTTCGCTGTACACCACTTTATGCTTCTCCAATCTATGCCATTCCAATACACAACACTCTATGCTACTCATTCTATGACAATCTACACCACTATTTGCAATTCCACTCTACAACACTCCACGCCAATCTCCTCTATGCCGATAACTTTTAGCTTTGCTGAACAGCAGCCACGCCAGTGTACTGTAAGCCTAAAACATTGGCAAAGCAAATAGATTTCATAGTCGAGACCTATTGGATTTGCTAATGTTTGTTTGATAGATGACATAATGCAACACGCAGGGCCGGCTTTAGTGCTGGTGGCGCCAGGTGCAACAATCTTTTTTGGTGCCCACCCCCCACACACACAATGACCACCTTCTCCACATATTCCTTCACTATGAACCTCCAACAGTGTCACTCATCTCTCCATAGCCCCTCTCACATGCATTTATTTATTTATAGAACTACGCTTACCAGTATACAGTGTCAGAACACTTTACATCACACACACATTATGCAGACAATGAATCATGTGTGTGTAAATCAGTCTATATGAAATGTTACAAAAGACAATCAGTGCTTACTTTGAGCCAGTGGTTCCGTTGCTCATCACGGGCATTTAATTGTCAGCACTGGGGCCTGTAACAGTCTGCCACAAGGTGGTGCTGTCTGGTTAATTTAGAGATGACCACAACAACAGTTAATTATTACCTCAAAATACATTCGAAATTCCCAAGCCATTCTTATAGCTTTGGGTCCCTGAAACAGTTCGAATTGCTCACTTGTAGCAGTGTGATGGTTGGTAGTTGTGTTGTTACTATCATTGACAGCATGGCAGGGGCAATGTGTGGTGCCACCTGCAGTGGCCTCCTGACGAGAGTCCTAGCACTTATGTTTTTTGCAAATGAAGGACTGAAGACAGTGAGGATTACAAGGTGTAGGAATCACACGTCATCCATACTATGAGGTAGCATATTTTAAGAGTAGTTGATCTGGATAGGCACAAAGTCTGGATTTAAAACATACACAGTGGTTGGGGTTGACTTTACCAATAAGAATGCGCTTTCACCCAAACAAAACCTTTTTAGCAACATTAGGGAAATGAAAGACTGGGGAAAAAACATGATAAACATAACGTTCTAACGTATAACATACAGTTTGCATGTAGCTCTCTGATGTCAGTTTCTGGCTCCGTAAACTATATTAGGATTATAACTTATGCATTGCAAGTAACAAAAGGATCTCTGTGTCAAAAGCAGTAACCCACTGAGCTAGCCACATAAAATACAATCCTGTGAACTGCATGGTGCAGGTTCTTTGCAGCAGGCACATTAACCCTCTGCCATACTGAGTCAAACTGTCACTAGACAAAACTCGATCTCTCTCCAGCAGGATCATTAGTCACCAGACTTATCTTGACATTTTTATAATTGCCTGAAAACTGCCGGACATACAAGGAACTGTACAGTGGCGCTTTTAAACCCATAAGTTATTTCTAAACTCAGACACCGCCCCAGAGGTCAACACCAGGTGTGGCTCACCGGTCGCACCGCCATAGAGCAGGCTCTGGCAATGTGAAAACATCCTGAGAACTACAAACAATTTATGGTGCCTTTATTAAAAAAAATCAATTACTATTAAACTTCAATTTGTGAATGCTTAACACAAGAGTCCTAAAAGGGCACAGGTACCCACCGATTAAATATGGAAGTAGGTAAAAATTTAACGGATTCGTGACAATATAGAAGTTTATATGTTTACTCGACTTTTCTGAAGAACCAGCGTGCAGCCTGACAAATCCTTACCTAAAAGCTTCTGCCTGGTCCCTTTGTATGAACCACGCCCAATGAAACAACGCCATGAAGCAGTTGTGCCTTCTTTCGTATCGCCAACTATCATATTTTGAGTTCTGCACTTTCATTTATTAAAATAATGCATTGTGGGTGTTGCTGTCTAGATTTGCTTTCATGAACCCAATCCTCCCTATAACAATGATTTACAATAGAATAAGAGTCCAAAAAACATGACAATGAGCAATGTGGCATGTCTGCGCACCGGTGGGTAAAAACCACTGGTTTCGCCATCATGTCATTTATGACCATTCTAGACGGCCTATCCGTAACCGCCTTACTCTCTATAACTTTGTACCAACACCCTGCTACCTCTCTTCTTTACACCATCACCTTCACTATCCTCTACGTCATCACGTCCTTTGCTAATACGCTGTACACACCTCCATGACAGGAACTATTGCTCCTAAATTTAATTCATTTAATAAAAATAAAACACATCTTCTGATGCTGAGGAGCTAAGACATCCCCTAGATATTTCCTCTCCCGATGATCCCTCTAGATTTTTTCCTGGCCCACTGGGACAGAGGACTTCTTGCTTGATTTGCATCTTAGGCCAAACATACATCACCTTCTGAGGGTGCTGAGCAAGGGGGACAATTCGAGAGAGTGCAGACCTGCATTCCACTACCTCCCCGGAAACCCGGGGGGAGGGGCCTGAGGTAAGAGAAATTGATCCTTTGTAGCAAGTCAGCAGAAGATTCTATGTTGAGGTGCTGTGTTGTTGAGTTTGGCTCATTTCCTGCTGTGAAGTTTGGAAGAAGCGTAGACTGTGAACGTGGCCGCAAGTGAGCCACGCGTTGAGAACTACACGTAAACACCAGCTGTGGTCAGTGAGGGCGGCCTGTTATGATTCCAAGATGGGGCACCACGTGTCAGACACATATGACATTTGATTTGCTTTTTAGGAAAATTGTAAGTAAATACTGACTCAAACGGGTTGTGCGAGCGGACGCTCAGAGCCCAGATGCCACACCCAGCAGGTAGACAGTGCTCTTGTTCTTTGAAAGAGGGGACCTCTGCTGCAAGTGTGAGCAGCTCACACCCTGAAGAACAACTACATGGAAGGCTCAGATGCCACTTCGGAGGAGTCCTACCCCTTCTTTTTCTCAAATGAAAGAACAGGAGCGGCTGCAGTGGCAAGGGTCATGCCATTCCCTCTGAATTGCTGAGTGACAAGTGGCTGGCCTTGGCGCCTTGGACTTTCATGAACTGCATTCGCACGGCTCACCTTATGTACTGGTGTTACGGTGGCTCCAGAGTCCAGCACAAGGTGGCCTTCCACCTCACAGTCAGTCAAGGAATTGGAGTCTCCAGAACATGTTATCCTATCTTGGCAAATGACCAGATTATACTCCTCACCGGGTTCCAGTGATTCCATGCACAGATTAGTCCAGGCACATTTTTTGCTGTAGTGTGTATCAGGAAGCCCTACTTTGGAAGAGTAGAACATGAAGATACACTCAGGGCTGGAATGGCTTACACAGGGTCCCATTTGGTGCTTTGTTCCAATGCTTGCAACAAACAAACAAAAAAACACTGCCCTGTCTCCACCTTTGACCTTCGAGGCATTATTCGAAGTACTGCAGAACAGTCCAGAATGTTCTGCACTGTTATGAAGCATGAAAAGGGAGTTTGAGTTCCAGTTTCACTTCTCATTAGAGGGCAGTACAACCCCGTATTATCTGCATGACTGAAATAAGGATAGAGGTCTAAAGCGTGCATCCCTAAAGCTCCCTTTCCTAAGCCTTAAACTGCTTGGAGATCAGCTTGAATAGAAGGAAGTAATCAAGCTGGGACACAAATGAGGCGCCAGGGGCATTTAAAAATATATTTTTTAGAGTTTTAAATAGCACAAACTAGACCCGAGACATTGGGTATCAGAGCGCTTTACATAGCACCAGTTTTATTACAGAAGGACACATTCATTTTTGTTATGCACACGGAGATTGAGTGATTTGCCCAGAATCACAGGATGTTTAGTCTCGTTGCCGAGACTCGAACCTGGTTCCCCAGCTTCGCGGTTGACCTCTAGCCGTAAGGCTACATCCTCTCTCTCTATATATATATATATATATATATATATATATATATATGGAGAACCAATGCTGACCTCTTTAGAAATCAGCGAGACACATGCTCCGGGCTCAAATGAAGGATTTATTTGGCAATTATGCAGTCGCTTCCTGAAGTTTGTGAAACGCCATGGCAGACGCGTTTCTGGCCCACATTGGCCGTCATCAGTGCCAGTTCCACAAGAAAACAAAATTTCAAGCGCTCCAGAGACCACTTCAATATCAGCAGTCCCTTGGCTCCTCCTCCTCCAGGTGAGTGTAGTAACAGCGTTGCACCTCCCAGGCGCACTGCCTGATGGAACCTGCAGTCCACGAGGTCCCGTATACCAGTGTATGGGACAACAGACTCACTTTCGTGCCCCCAATTGCTTGGCGCTTCCTGCATTCCACCACAGGGTTCCTGGGTATAATGTTCCGGCCATTACCTTCAAATGAGCCCTTATCAGGCAGCGCAATGCCGCCTCCTCTCTCCCCTTCGCGCAGACACACACCAGCTGGTTAGTACCTCTGCTAGGGGGGGCGCCGTGTTGTGCTTCTCACACTCCACCACAGTTTTTGCTGATCCACGGAGCTCCAGAACGAGAGGGCGTGCCCCTTGCCGGTATCAGCAGAGACCCGGCTACACAAGGAGAACCAATGCTGACCTCTTTAGAAATCAGCGAGACACATGCTCCGGGCTCAAATGAAGGATTTATTTGGCAATTATGCAGTCGCTTCCTGAAGTTTGTGAAACGCCATGGCAGACGCGTTTCTGGCCCACATTGGCCGTCATCAGTGCCAGTTCCACAAGAAAACAAAATTTCAAGCGCTCCAGAGACCACTTCAATATCAGCAGTCCCTTGGCTCCTCCTCCTCCAGGTGAGTGTAGTAACAGCGTTGCACCTCCCAGGCGCACTGCCTGATGGAACCTGCAGTCCACGAGGTCCCGTATACCAGTGTATGGGACAACAGACTCACTTTCGTGCCCCCAATTGCTTGGCGCTTCCTGCATTCCACCACAGGGTTCCTGGGTATAATGTTCCGGCCATTACCTTCAAATGAGCCCTTATCAGGCAGCGCAATGCCGCCTCCTCTCTCCCCTTCGCGCAGACACACACCAGCTGGTTAGTACCTCTGCTAGGGGGGGCGCCGTGTTGTGCTTCTCACACTCCACCACAGTTTTTGCTGATCCACGGAGCTCCAGAACGAGAGGGCGTGCCCCTTGCCGGTATCAGCAGAGACCCGGCTACACAAGGAGAACCAATGCTGACCTCTTTAGAAATCAGCGAGACACATGCTCCGGGCTCAAATGAAGGATTTATTTGGCAATTATGCAGTCGCTTCCTGAAGTTTGTGAAACGCCATGGCAGACGCGTTTCTGGCCCACATTGGCCGTCATCAGTGCCAGTTCCACAAGAAAACAAAATTTCAAGCGCTCCAGAGACCACTTCAATATCAGCAGTCCCTTGGCTCCTCCTCCTCCAGGTGAGTGTAGTAACAGCGTTGCACCTCCCAGGCGCACTGCCTGATGGAACCTGCAGTCCACGAGGTCCCGTATACCAGTGTATGGGACAACAGACTCACTTTCGTGCCCCCAATTGCTTGGCGCTTCCTGCATTCCACCACAGGGTTCCTGGGTATAATGTTCCGGCCATTACCTTCAAATGAGCCCTTATCAGGCAGCGCAATGCCGCCTCCTCTCTCCCCTTCGCGCAGTGGTGGAGTGTGAGAAACATATATATATATATATATATATATATATATATATATATATATATATATATATATATTTTCCCTATACCATGAGGACCATTGGGCAAGTCCTCATGATCTAGCGACTCATCCTGTATATCTGCTACCTCAAAAGGCTAAAATCTATACAACACATGCAACAAATCGCACCTCTTCTGACTGTGACAAATATGGCAACTCTGGCTGTTTGGAGGTCCCCTTCTGTACTTTACAGCTTCAGGGCAAGAATACATTTCATACTGTTGGGTGCTGGAAACCACCACTTCTGGTCATCTAATTAATTTTATCTCTCTCTCTGTCTCCCTCTCTCTCTCTTTTTCCCCGAAATTAAGAGTTTTCCACACACCTTGGTTGCAAGATCTGGCAAAGAAGACATCTGTCAATCATGGGATTTGGAAGCTTCTTAAACGCAATGCAACCAGACCAGTAGACTTTACGGCCTAGGGGCCTATATTATCATCATGTATGTTGTTACTGTCATAGGGGGGTTATCATTGGTCTTGGGCATCTTGTGAAAATGAAGGCATCATTATGAAGCAACCCATTGTAACGCCACTAATGTCAAGAAAAATGTAAATTATAAAGTTCTAGGCACACCCCCTTAAGCAGTACTGTGTAATCTTCAAGATTTATGTTAACGATACACAATCCTGTTTCATATTGAAAACGGTCCAGAGATTCCCACCAGCATTTCCTCGTCCATGAACGGTGGGTTGCATACACGGAGGAGAGTTTCTAGAGCATGAATGGGGCTCAAGTCATATTCCTTTGACTGGCTGCAGGCCTTAAATTGACCCCATCCACTTCACCAAAATTGAGAGCATGTGAATACTTGTTGATGTCAAGTTCATCTTTTCGCCGGTAGTAAACACAGGAGCACAGTGTATGAACTGGAACTCTACCGCCTCCAGGAAATCCTCCCACTTTAGCCTGATCTCCTACAGAAACACTCATTGCCAGACTCTGAAGACCTCAGAACGAGGTGTCCAGAATGTGCCTTAACCTTTGTACGTGGGGCCATATCAAGAAAGACCTTGAAGCAGTCCCCTGGCTCCCAGTGGTCACCAAGATAATGGTCTTGTACTCCACCGATAAAGCACACTGGGGCAAGAGCACAGAATACCTACAGGATCCCACACCTCACTACATAAAGACCAGAGACCTTCACTCAATGTTTGCCCATCTAATCAACAATCCATCAAGAGGAGATTACTTGGGCTGAGGAGCGGGACTTCAGAATACCCTAAACCCCAACCTGTGAGCTGGACGGGTTTGGTATAGGGCTGTGTTTAAGTTTAGAATTAGAGTTGGGTTGAGGGTTCTCTTGATGGTTAGGAGCAGTGCTAGGGTGAGGTTGTCAGATCCTGGGAAAAAGCAGGTTCCATCTTGGAAGTTTGATAGACCAGCCGAAAATAACAGCAATAACTGATAGTAAAGAGGCTTTCTTTATACACAAATCAGTTTAAAGCAGAGAATAGGAAAAGATTTGCATTTTTAGGGTAATAGAAAGGAGGTAGACACAATGAGATGGGAAATCGAGAGGAGCCCTCTTCAGACCTCTAGAATCGTTGGCATCATAGGACGCAGCCGTTGCTACACCCCTGCCCCAATGATGACCACCTGGACCAAAATACGTTCATTAAAGTTACTGTGTATTTCGCCTAGCCATAGTATTAAAGGGAGTTTCTCAGCAAGGCCAGGCTTTGAGGATTCACATGTTAATGTTAATGTTAATGTTAAGGGAAATCTATTGAGCGCGCTGTCACCATGAGTTTCCTGGCGCTGATAGGACACTGAGGTTGAGCAAGAGGAGTTTAGTGGGGATGTGGAAAGAGCAGAGTTTTTAAAGATTTCCTAGAAGATAGGAGGGAGCAAGAGGTCTTGAGTGAGAGTGGAAGAGAATTCCATAGCTTAGGAGCCAGGTGAGAGAAGCTGCAGCCGCCAGATTTAGTGAGTTTGAACCGGGGGATAACTAGAAGCTGAAGGTGACTGGACCTCAAGGTGCGGGGAGGACAGTAAGGGGTGATCAGGGACTTCAGGAAAGCAGGGGAGGGACCAGTTAAGGCTTTGAAGACCAGGCAACAGACCTTAAAGGCTATTCTTTCACTGACTGGTAGCCAGTGTAGTTGATGTAATAGAGGTTTGGCCGACTGCCATCTAGGGATTTTAAATGCCAGTCTGGCAACCTGGTTCTGTATGATCTGTAGCCTAGCCAGCTGGGATTTGGGGAGGCCATGGTATAGGGCGTTAGAGAAGTCCAAACGGGACATCACCAAAGCTATTAAAACTTGTAGAAGGGCTTCGGAAGTCAGAAGGTGGGCAACTTTCCGTATCCTGTATAGCTGGAACATACAGGAGGATGTTACAGCACTCACCTGGGCCTTGAGGGTGAGCTCAGAGTCAATAATGACCCCAAGACTCTTTACACTGCCAGCGGGAGAGGGAGGTGGACCAAGCTCAGTTGGCCAGTACTGAGGGCCCCAATGGGGGGCACTTCTCCCAGGGAGGAGAAGCTCAGTTTTGCCAGGATTGAGTTTTAATTGATTTTGGTTCATCCAGTGTTGGATGTGTGTCATGACCTCCTGGAAGTTGGTGACAGCGTCAGGGGAGGTGAGGGGGAAAATAATTTGTAAATCGTCCGCGTAATTGAACACTGTGACGTCCCACCTACCTAGGGAGTGAAGGAGAGGTTGAAGGTATAAATTAGAAAGGAGGGGGGACAGAGAAGATCCCTGGGGGACCCCGCAGGATGAGGGAACACTGGTGGCGCTAAAGGGACCCAAGCTCACTGCTTGAGATCTACCCTCTAGAAAAGATTTGACCCAGGACAGGGCAGGCCCACAGACTCCGGCGGCCTCGACACGGTGGAGTAAGATGTTATGATCCACCGTGTCGAATGCCGCCGATAAGTCTAGTAGGACTAATGCCTGGGGGAGTCCTCTGTCAGCATTGCGTCTGAGGTTGTCCAGCACGGCGAGAATCACAGTCTCAGTAGAATGGGCTGGTCTAAAGCCGGCCTGGTTTATTTCCAGGAAGTTGGACTCCTCGATAAATTGCGAGAGGCAAGTAGTAACATGTGCCTCCAGGATTTTAGACAGGAAAGGCAAGAGGGAGATGGGCCGGTAGTTGGTGAGGACCGCTGGGTCCGCGCCAGGTTTTTTTAGCAGAGGCACCAGTACAGCCTCCTTAAACGACCTGGGGACTATGCCAGAATTGAGGGAGGTGTTGAGTAAGGGTAGGATACAGTGCGGAAGAGTGTGACAAATGTCGCAAAGCACTGAAGGAGGGCAACAGTCCTTGGGGGAAGCGGATTTCACTCGGGTAGCCAACATAACAGCCGTACTCTCCCAGAAGCGCACGCCGGTCTGCGTGGCAGCATTCATTCATTAGTTCGTCTTCTGCCGATAGCTAGATGATATGCTATTCTCTGGCACACAAGATCTCTCCACTTCTGAAGAGAGCCCACTAAAGTTACTCCTCCTCAATTAAGGGATATAATTGGGGACTGCTGCCCCACCCACTGACATTAGAACTTGATCCATCAAGATCCATTACCGATTGGTCCTCCATTCCCAGTCTGGGCCTCTATTTCCTCAGCCAACCCCAGGCATCTCAGTCCTGATGAGACCCTAATTATTTGCCAAAGGGTTGAAACATTGTTGACAAATGTACAAAGACAGATGGTTTCCTTGAAATGTGATACAGTGATTTATTGTGTTGTGTCCTGAATTGCACTGAATGGAAAATACTGCTGCCTTTCGTTGTAAAGCAACCAATATACCTTTTATGTGTACACTTGCACCCCACCTTCTTGTCTTCAAAATTGGTTTTGGTTTGTCTTTTCACCAGGGTCCACTCACTTTCCTTGAGAAACACTCACATTTATATATCCAAATTACTCTTTGCTCTAAATAAACTCGGTTAAGCGGAACCGCAGTTGTTTAAAATACTGGCTGCGCTGCATCTTTCCTTCTCTACTCACGAATAGCACTGATGTCATTTTAAAAAGTTGTTTAATTCATTAATTCTGTGCAGAAAAGTCTGTGAACTAATACTTGTTTCTTAAAATGAGTTCCATGTGAACATTTGCTAAGGTTGTCTTGATTCTCCTGTTTGCTTGGAAATACAGGGTGTAAATGAGAAGATACGAGAGGCACAGTCACTAACTGAGCTCTCGGGTTGATTGAGAATTGTGCATGGCTGAGGAGTGCAGTCACATCACTTTCATGCCTGGTGGTACGAGTGCCGGGGGGCTCAGACGGCAGCTCTCAACGGTTGATGTCCATGACACGATGAGTATTGAACATCATTGTGTAATGATCATCCAGACACCTCAAAGTAGCCTGTGGCCGAATGCGCCGCGGCTGGTATAGATCCAGTCTGGGGACTCTGCAGTGCTTCATTGGGCAACGTTCCCCTGAATAAAGAGATTACGTCCCTCTCTGTATTATTATGTAATCAAGCGATTTGAAAGTCTGCTATGTATGTTCAGACTAATGCAAAACTGGATAGGACTGATCTAGGGATACAGAGTGTTTCTCTTCCAATCAGTCAATCAATCAATGCATTTATAGAGCGTGCTACTCACCCGTGAGGGTCTCAAGGCGCTGAAGGGAGGGGGTGCTGTTACTGCTCGAAAAGCCAGGTCTTGAGGTGCTTCCTGAAGGTGAGGTGGTCCTGGGTCAGTCGTAGGTGTGAGGGAAAAGAGTTCCATGTCTTGGCTGCCAGGTAGGAGAACGATCTTCCTCCGGTTGTGGTTCTGCGGATCCGTGGGACGAGGGCGAGGCTGGCAGAGCGGAGCTGGCGGGTGGGAGTGTAGAACGAGAGGCGGTTGTTTACGTATGCAATGATAAGACTTCTGAAATGTCATGTGGAATGGTATAGCGAATATGAGACCCAGGACCATAAAGAAATTTGGAACTGTCCCTTTGAGATGTGCCTGGCACTGAGAGAGACCAGCTCTGGCTCTTTTGGATCGATGCGGATCAGATCTGACAGTCAGAGTCGCCCAGCCACCAAATGATTGCTCATGAGCCCATTTGTGAGAACTGTATTCGAAGTATGGGCATGTTCCTGGAAAGTCTGCTCTCTCGAAGTCTGCTGCCATCTATTACCTTGGGTCACCATGTACCCAGGCAGCTGGGTTCAGTCGGTTTGGAGGGTGGTTCAGAACCTGATACCACTCAGTCGCTGGGAAGGGTTAACCATACGTCTTCGACTTCTGAGCGAGAAAATTCAAATTCAAATGTATTTCTCAACGCATCCCTTCAAGTAGGGCAGAGATGTAACATTGCCATACCAACAGTATCTTGATAACCACACAAATGATCCTACATGTATTGGTCAGATGTCCAAAGATTCTTTCGCAAAAAGTGGCTGCAAATTACTTTTTGCGAGCAACCGGTCTCATTAATATGAAATCGAAAGGTTGCAGTTTACATTCCCCTGTGATTAGTAACAAACGGATATATGTTGTTACAACGCGCGCGTTACAACGACCTACCATTACAACGCGGTTGTAACAACGCAAGTCGTTACAACGACTTGCGTTGGGGGGGCGCAAATTTAAAACATTTAATTTACTATTCCAACACCAGTCCCCGTGGATAGTAGGGAAGGTGTTGGGATAGTAAATGAAATGATTTACTATCCTCGAGCGCCCCCCAGCGCAATGCGTTGTAACAACTTTCGTTGTTACAACTGTGTGGTAATAGTAGGTCGTGGTAACGCGCGCGTTGTAAACGTTGCGCACCGTAACAAACACAGTGATTGTGGCCTGCAAGGGGAAAAAGGCCAGCATTCAAGTGTTTGCATTCCTAAAAAGAATTTTTTTTGTAAAAGACAGCCCGTGTTACTTAAAGGAACCAAAGTTTTCTGTTTGTGAAAACATCAAGGGAACCACGCATCATGGGTCCACCTTTAAAGCCACTGAAATTTGGATAAGTGGCCACCATGTTTCAGGCAGCCACTCATGAAACTTCTTTGACTCCCAAAGTGAGAGTTTGTTTTTGAAAAAATAAATAACCCTAACACTCTGAGAATTTTCTCCCATAAAGTGGGAGCATTTTTTTCTAGTTTTTCAGTGTGGGACCACCAGGGTTTCCCTAAGGGTCTTAAACTGAAAAACCACAGACAGCCTAACTCTGTCAGGCCGGTGGTGTAGTGAAACATAACAGTACGTCTGCTCAAAATAGAGTGGGTAAATTTGGTGAACAGGGTACTTCCAGTGGCGGGCAATACAATGAAGCGGTGGTGGGCGGATGAGCGCAAGGGAGGTTTAATAAATGAAAAGGAAAATATACCTGAAGCTGCCGGCTGTATTTCTATTTACAGAACCTTAAACATAAGAGAATAAACACAGTGAGTCTATCACTTTTGTCCAAGAAGGTTCACACAAAATAAAGCCTGCGACGATTCGACCCAGGGGACCTTTAATTATCTGTAGGTGCCCCCGGTTTGGTCCTGATGAGGACCCTACTGTAAGGACCCCACTTGCCTACAATTAACCCTGGGTCAAAACGTCGACGGCTTTATTTTGAGTTATGTTATGTTATGTTATGTTATGATTATTTGTAACGCGCACAGCTGCTCCAGGGAAGGAGCGTCCTGGCGCCAGACAAGGTAACAACATAACACAGCTAAAAAGTGATAAACTAAGAGTGCAGTAAGTTAAGGAAAAAGAAAAGTCTTAACAGCCCTGCGAAATGAAAAAAGATCGTCAAGGGCACGGATCTTTGGAGGGAGGGAGTTCCACAATACCGCAGCCCGTACTCGGAAAGAGCAGCCACCAGCTCGGCTAAGCTTAAACCGAGGGACTACTGCGAGTTCAAGATCAGACGAGCGAAGGGGGCGGGCCGGCACAAAAGGGGATAAAAGATTCAGAAGGATCTGAGCAGAAGAACCCTTAAGGATCCTATAGGACAAACAGCGCACTTTGAATTGAATCCTCTGCTTAACCGGCAGCCAGTGGAGAGAGCGCAGAGTGTTAGCGGCGGAGCAGAACCTCGGTAGGCCCACCACTGCTCTTGCGGCGGCGTTCTGCACACGTTGCAGGCGAGTGACTTCGGCTTGGTTAATCCCTACCAGGAGGGAGCTGGCATAGTCAAGCCGAGAGATCACAGTCGCCTGCATCACAAGCTGCCTAGTCGAGGCATCAAAGAATTTTAGCACGGGTCTTAACCCCTTCCACGCTCATGACGAGCTGGGCTCGTCATGGCGTAGCCTCCTCGCACTCTGATGACGAGCCCAGCTCGTCACGTAAAGTGCGGTTTTAAAAAACTCAGCACAGGAGCGGAATTGCGCTAGCGCGCATGCGGTTAAACCACGCAGGCATTCCAAAACAGCAGGCAGCAGTTCTTTTTGTGTGACAGACAAAGCTGAGGGCCGGATCTAACCACACCCCAAGATTTTTAATTTCCGAAACCGGAGTAGGGGTGGGGCCAAGCTCAGAAGACCACCACATGTCGCCCCAGAGCTCCGCTTTCTTGCCGACAATCATGATTTCCGTTTTTTTAGCGTTCAACTGGAGACAGTTGGAATTCATCCAGCTGGCGATCGCCCGAAGTCCACTCTGGAATCTTGGGGCATCCAAACAAGAATCCCCACTGAGAGTGACCGCCAGCTGAGTGTCGTCAGCATATGACACCATGGTCAGGCCCCACTGCTTGACGACATCAGCCAGCGGCCTCACGTATAGATTGAACAACGTGGGACTCAGCGAAGATCCCTGAGGAACCCCAAGATCCAGAGGGTAAGATTTTGACTGATGGGGCGGAACGGCCACGCTAAAGGATCGGTCGGCAAGATAAGAGCGGAACCACTGAAGAGCAGAACCAACAACGCCAGCTTCCTCCAAGCGCTGCAAAAGAATCCTGTGCGAGACGGTGTCAAAGGCGGCGCTAAGATCTAATAATACAAGCGCCGCCGTTTGACCCGAATCTAGCACAGTGCGCAGGTGTTCCACCATAAAGAGGAGGGCCGTCTCCGTGCTGTGAGTGACCCTTCTTGGACAACAGCGATAGATTCACAATGTTCTCTTATGTTTAAGGTTCTGTAAATAGGTTAGCCTTTGATAAGGCTAGGATTGGCCTTCTCTGATTTGGATGTACATATTGGTCACTGCCCTCCCTCTCTCACTTACCTTCACACTTGAACATTGTTGCACTTTCCCCTTCTTCCCCTCTGGGTCACCTCCTCATGATTGTAGTCAACAAATGTGATGATTTTGAACATAATAAACCTAATGTTGAACATGAAATAAAATGTTTTGACATGATCACTATCGTCTGTAATTGACTTAAACAGGTGTTGTTGATATCTAAATGTCATTTTAAAGTTTGTATTCACTGGGGCCATTTTCTCTTGTACTGTACATTACCCAGGTCCTAGTGCCTGGGATGACCCTGCTGTTTTGTTACTCCCTCCAATTAGGGCACTGCTCTTACAGCATAGGAGCGATGTGGTATGCTGAGATACTGTGTTATTTCCTTCTTATTTCATTTTATGCTTTCATGTATTATCTGAGGTCATGTGCCTTGTCTTGTGTACATTTGATATTGATTCCATGGTCTTTGGAACGAGCTGGATGGTTCTTGGAAAGTGAGCTCAGCTGTTGCGAGTTGACTGTGCTCCTCGGAGCATCCAGACATGTCCTTGGTTGTGGGTCATCTTCTGCACCAATGAATCGACTTGAGGATCACAACGAGTTGCCTGCTTGTTTTTCTGTCTCACACAGCCACATTTTGGTACCAGGAGTGGGGTGATGGAAAGTTTCTGCTGCCCTGCTTAACTAGGCGGCTCTGGAAATTTCGCTGCCCTACTGTCACCCTTTTCCACACATACAAGAAATGAAAGCAAATAAACATGGGGCAACATTTTTCTCTACAATTGACCTCCATTCAACACACTATCAAGTGCCCCTAAGTCCAGAGCCCCAGTCCTTAACCACCTTTTTGACTCCCTCTGCAGCATTTAAATATTTAAGACTGCCATTTGGACTTGCGTCAGCCGCAAGTGTCTTTCAAAGAAAGATAGTTACTATATTTTGTGATGTACCACATGTTCAAGCTTTCCAAGAAATATTTTGATATATACTAAAACAGAAGAGGAACACATGCTTCTTCCCAACAGGGAATTTGAGATTTCGGGTAAACATGGTATGACTGTCAATATGGACAAATGCAAAATGTTTGTGCAACAAGTCGAATATCTAGGACATACGACCTGTGCTAAAGGGATCAAACCAAAGGCTTGCAATGTGGAAGCCATTAGGGCAGCTCCAGCTCCTACACAAAGGACACCCTAAGATCATTTCTAGGGTTTGGCAAATATTATGCACGTTTCACCCCAGGGTATGCCTTACAAGTGCAACCTATACGTGCATTGTTGAAAAAAGGAGTTACGTTTACTTGGACGCCTCAAACTGATCAGGTATTTGGTGAAATTAAAGCTTTGGTGTCGAATGCCCCTGCCCTTCAGTCCTTTCATCCTAAAGGAAAATCTTTTATTTTGGTTGACGCTAGTATTAAAGGAATTGGAGCGGTTTTAGAGAAATTGTTGATGGCTGTGAAAATACCATTGCATGCGTATCACGCACACTTGCTCCTGCAGAAGTCAACGACAGTACTATTGAGCGTGAGGCATTCGCTTGTGTTTGGGTGGTGGATAAGTTTAGAACTTATGTCTGGGGCACTTCTTTTGACTTATTCGCCGATCACAAACCCTTAGTCTATTTGTTAAGTGGCAATAGTCTTGGCAAGGCATCCTCACGCCTATTCAGATTGCTATCAAAATTGCAAGAATTTCACATCTCTGTAAAATATGTACAATGTGGTAAAAATGTCACCGCCGACTGTTTATCCTGCACGCCAATAACTTGTGAGGCTGATGTTGGAGGAGATGAAGAATGTGTTGTGGCTATGCTAAATGTTTTGCATGCTTGTGAAGGTGTCCTTTCAGAAGAAGAGCAAAATACTACTTCTGCACAAGATAAAAATTTACAAAAAGTAATCAATTTCAACAAACTTGGTTGGCCCCCTAATAAACTGCTATTGGAGGAAATAGGCAGTTTTGCCAGCATGGCTGCAGAAATATCATATATGGGGCACATTTGCTTGTGTAGTAGTTTATTTATTCCACCCTTTAGTTTGCGTGAGCGCATGATTTCATCAGCTCAGAGTGGTCACCTAGGCATCTCCTTCACTTGTAAAAGGGTCTAACAATTATTTTGGTGGCCAGGCATTTACAAAATGGTTACTAGTTTTATTGATATGTGTCCACAATGTCTAGTATTTGACAAGCATTGGATTCCTAGCATTAAACCGCTTCATCTAGTTCCTTTACCCCCAGGTCCCTGAATCAAAGTGACTTTGGATTTCTCTGGACCATTCAATATGTTACCCTACAATAAAAGATTCCTCATAGTTTTAGTGGACTACTTCTCCAAATGGATATACTATTAATTTGTCAATACGTCCAGCACGAAAACTGTCATTGATTTTCTCCCAAAAATATTTTTCATTGAAGGATTTTTCCAATCCCTGGTTATTGACAATGGCACTCATTTTTTGTTGAAAGAAGTTAATCAATTCACGACTAATTTCGACATCTCTCACCTTAAAGTGGCCCGTTAGCCCCTCTTCTAATCATCTTGTGGAGTAGGCTAATCGCATTCTTAAAGAAGGTATTCAAACAGCCATTTCGGTAAGTTTGAATGCTGTTGAGTTCTTAGAAGACAAAATTTGGAGTTACTTAACTACTCCCCACACTTCTTCTGGGGTGGCTCCTTTTAAGGAGTAGAGATGCAAGTCTTAGCTCATTACCAGTTGGCTCAGATTGATTTCTGGTCAGGAATCAAATTGCACCAAGGTCTCTACTTCAAACATAGGACAAACAGTTTTACTCAAACAAAACAAACAAAAAAGTTGGTATGATAAAAGGTTTAAGACACGTAATGCTGACATCAAAGAGAATGATTTTGTTCTCATAAAGAAACCACACAGAGTGGTAAAGGGTGAATCTCAATATAACTCGCCATTCAGGGTCATCAAGGCTGGTGCTGCCTCTGTTTTACTTCAGGGAAGAGGTTGGAGGAACAAGAACAGTTTGATTCCCATTTCTAAGAGTCAAGAATTATTTACAATCAAACTTGCCCACTTTCTGATCATTTTGAGTCCATGTTATCTACAGACGTTGTTTCACATGATTCTGAAAGTCAACCTGGTTGTGGTTCACCCAATTCTTCTATTCTTCTGACTGCCTCAATTTCACCTTCTAGTGTTCCACCTCTCCAGGGAGCGGTGACAACTCGTTCTTCCAGGGTGGTAAGAGTACCTGGCAAATACAAGGAATGTGTTATGTATCGATTATCGAAGTGGCTTTTGGACATGCATCCTTTGATTCGTTTATGGGGGGGGGGGTGATGTGGTATGCTGGGATACTGTGTTATTTCTTTCTTATTTAATGTTATGCTTTCATGTTATGTTTTGTTATGTTAATTTCGATTTATATAGCACCAAATCACCGACAGATCTCTTAGTACTTGCTTTGGGAACCCGTCCTGGCTTTCCCTGCGAGATAACCCCTACTGGGCATCCCCAAGGTGAAGACCAGGCATCCCATCGCGGTGGGGCAGTAGGGGAGATTAAGCAAGCTATTGCCCAGAGTTGCAGAGAGTGAACCCATGATTTGAGTAGGCACCGAGGCGAGAATTATCGAGTCCGTGGACATTTTTGAGCTCAAGACCCTGCCACGTCGGGAATTGAACCCTGGTTCCGGGTCTGACCTCTGCATCAGGGTCTGCCTCCTCTAACCAGTGAGCCACACTTCTCTGTATAATCTGAGGTCATGTGCCTGGTGTTGTGTACATTTGATATTGATTCCATGTTCTTCAGAACAAGCTAGAACGGGAGTTGGCTGTGCTCCTGAGAGCATCCAGACATGTCCTTGGTCGTGGGTCAACTTCTGCACCAATAAATCTACTTGAGGATCGCAACGAGTTGCCTGCTTCTTTTCCGTCTCACCTGCCACAAGCAGCGCCAGGATTGGTGCCCGCACTGTATCCAGTTCCTGAGAAGAGGTCAGGAGCGGAGGACGGCTGTCCAGCTAAGTTTTTTTATATTAATATTTGCGTGTGCGCCCCCCATTCCCTGTAGATGCTAGCCGCCACTGCTCTGCACTGCCTTTGGTCTTGCAAAGCAAGGATTGATCACAGCTCCTGTCCATGATCCCAGCCCAGTGGGCAACCAATCCTGCTGCCCACGGCCTTGAACGTGCACAGCGGAAATTGATTTCAGGGTCTGGCCTCAACCCACCAAGCAGCAAACGCCCACTTGCAATACCTCTGGTTCTGCATTCCAGAGGTTGGTCAGAAGGCATGTTTTCTTCCATGCCACTTGGTATTCCAGTTCACCCCCAGCTTTCACTAGCGCTATAACATCACATCAACTGATCCGCCACAGCCAAGGCAGACTTGCATCCCATTGGCCAAGCATACTAGTCATTTCCTGGAAGAAGAAAGTCAAGCTACTTTGACGTGTTCCTTTTTCACAGGCCCAGTGACTTGCCTTGCTCTCTGCTACATGGGCAGTGTTTGGAGGCAAGACACGCCAGCATATGCCTCATATTTCACAATATTTAGTAATGTATGTGCTCTCTAACAAATCTTTCCTTGCCTCTCCCAGCCGTCTGCAGAAACTCACCGTCCTCCCCCTGTCTGTTTCATCGCGCGCGCCGAGGGCAGCCAGTCTCCGCAGCTGTGGGGATTAGCTGCGCCTCACCAGCGCGCCCCCGCGCGCTCCAGAATAAAAGTACAGATATTCCGCTGGGACCCTGGCGCAAAGGTGGCGCCCCCTCCGCCCCCGGGGGGTGTGCGGGCTCCTCACAGGGACGTGAAGCGTCTGCACACCCGCGGCTCCTCGTCGGCTGCGGCGGGAACAGCAGTGCACCGTGGGTGTGTTTAGAAATGTGGCCTCTGACCAGGGTCGGATTGGCAAGGCGGGCATTTGGGAAACGGCCGAAGGGCCGTTGTCTCAGTGCCCTCTGTGGGCCGGTTTTTTTCTCCCCTTTTTCAGTTCACAGAGAGTGCTCTCTGCTATCTGCTCTCTGTGAACTTGGGAAGGGGAGAAAAAAAAACGGCCCACAGAGCGCACGGAAACAGAGACAGAAATGAAAGCGCTTCACTGTGTGCCATGCAGTGATTATTAGCTGTGGCCTCACTTCACCCCCTGCCCCTGAAAAGCAATCACGCCAAGGGTGGGCTGGGGAGCGGTGATTGTCTGCGAAAATCGGCCTCCCTGGGGGCCAGGTGTTTCTCAGGCATTTGAGCCATTTCCACCTCGGCCCCCCTGGGGCCCACGCAGCCGAGAAACGGTGTTAATCTTAACACCTCGCCCACAGCCCCTCAGATTCAGGGCACAGTGGGCGAGGAAGAATGGGTCTGGCTGTGGGGGCTAGGTGATGTTTTGAACTCCCACCATCTTCACCTCAGCCTTCCCCTGTCTACCATTGTGCTCCCCTGCCAAGACATTGCCCTGGGGCCTGGAGGGCTGGGGAGGGTTGATTAATTTACTAATTGCAGGGGCCATACTGCTGTTCATGTGCTCTTGAGCTAAGTAGGTTAGTAATAGCAGGGGCTTCCCTTCTTTTCAGGTGCTCCTGCACTGAAGTTCTTGAATAATTTTGTGACAGAAAGGGGCCTTGCTGTTTTTTTAGTTGCTCAGCATGTAGGCCATTGTCACCTTGGGCCTGTGTCCTGCTCAAGAACAGTATCCTCCCACTTTCATTCCTTATCTTTGCATAGGCATAGGTGGCCTAACGCCAGAGTTGCAGAGATGGGGATTCAAGTTTGAATCCCAGGGTCTGCTCAACAGCCTGTGATTCTGGGCAGATCACTTCCTCGCCCAGGCCCTTAAATAAAAAATCAGATCATGTGTACTGTAATTGGTACTCATGAATAGAACCCAAATAGCCTTTGTCTTGGGCTGAATTTACACTACATAAAACTGTCAAATGGTAAGAAAATTATAAAAAAGAACCATTTGTTCATGCTTTATGATTCTGCAAAGGGACCATGATAATTAAAGAGGACACTTTATAAAAACATGTCCATATTCAAGTTCAATGGGCAGTTGGCATTCATGAGGAAAGATGGGAGTACGCGACACTGGTTAAGCTTTTCAAAAATCCAAAAAGCTTTCTTTTGCACAGTTTGCTTGGCATTTAGCAAATGTGAAGAAAGTGGGCCTTTTATTCGAGGGGTGAAAAACTTTAGGCACGTGTACATGCACATTACAGAGCATGAGGCATCCCAATTCCACAAAAGATGCACTGATTCGTATATGATGACAATTTCTGGAGTTGACATAACCACTCTCCTCTTCTCTCTGCAGACAACTCGTGCAGTACAAGTCAGAAAGAGGAGAGAAATATTGGAGCGTGTGGTTGAAGTTATTAAACTGATTGGTAAAAGGGGGCTTAGCTATCGGGGGAAATCAGAGTCTGTGTCTGAGTTGGATAATGATTTAATGGATCATGGGAACTTTCTGGAGCTCATCCTTCTGCTGTCAAAATATGACCAACCTCTTAAACAACACATTGAGTCTCTCACTTCCAAAGCAAAACAGAAAGGTGGTCGTGGTGCATCTGTGACATTCATGTCAAAGACCACAATTGGTTATGTAATAGAAACAATTTCCAAACTGATAAAAAGACACATTGCTAAAGAAATAAACGATGCAGGTATGTACTCAATCCAGATAGACTCAACTCAAGATATAAGTATTACTGACCAGTGTTCCATTATCATCCGATATGTCACAGACACTGTACATGAACGCCTAATAGCAGTCAGAAATTGCACTTTGTCAACTGGAAAAGGATTGTTCGAGTTGGTACAAACTGCAATTCAACAAAATGGTCTTGACATAGCTAAGTGCATTGGAAATTCGACTGATGGTGCTTCCAACATGCAAGGCCAGTACAATGGACTCAGTACTTGGCTAAGCAAAGAATCTCCAAATCACATACACGTCTGGTGTTATGCACATGTGTTAAACCTTGTCCTTATTGAGGTGACCCAAGCATCTAAAGCGTCCACCTCTCTCTTTGGACTGCTACACTCTTGTGCAGTCTTTCTCCGGGAGTCATATAAGCGGATGGATGTGTGGCGTGAGCTGGCAAAGGATAGCCGGACAGTCCAGATCATTGGAGAAACAAGATGGTGGGCAAAAGATGCTGCTCTCAAGAAAGTTTTTGGCTCTTTCAATAACCCTGCCAATGCTATGTTTATTCATTTGGTCAAAGTCCTTCATAAGATTTCATCTGACAATCTTAGATTTATTCCAAATGTACGGTGCCAAGCCTTACAATTTGCTGAGGGACTATGTAAATTTCAAACAGTCCTAACAGCCCAATTGTATCTTCGCATTTTTGCTTCAACCACACCACTGTCTAAGTATCTCCAAACAAGTGGAATGGATATCCTGCAAGCACAGAGAATGGTGTCAGACACTGTAAAACTCCTTGCCACAGATTCCCGCAATTTTGATGCTGTGTACTCTGCTGCCACAACATTTTCAGAGTGGGCCAACAAAGGTTTAGCAGAAAGGAACTGTGACCAAGAAGTACAAACAACACTTCCAGAAGGGAGATTGTCCTTTAAAAAGATGCCTGGGATGAGCACAAAGGATGACCCTATAACCCTAGCTAAAGATCGATTTCGTATTGGGGTGCATAATACAGTAATGGACCAAGTTATTCAAAGTCTGACCACTCGTTTCAAGACACACTTCACTTTGGCAGCAGATATAGCATGCCTAGACCCAAAGAACTTCAATCAGACTCTCCCAGGTAATGCTCTTGTGAGACTTTGCTCCTTGTTGCAAAACATAGATAGCTCAATAAATGTGCAGACTTTGCAGGAAGAACTTCAGGATTTTGCTGCTAAATGGTCAAATTTAAAAAGGACACTACCTGAAGAGTACGACAGAGAAGACCAGATTAATGAAGACAAACCACTTCAAGTAGAAGAATTTGACAAAAAACCTGAGGCTGGGCCAACAAAGTGCAATACTTGCCTTGACTGTGCTGTCTGTTGTTACTCTATCTTGAAAAAATACCTTCTTTTCAGCAGTGCCTATCGGCATTTGTATTTGGCATACAAATATGTCTTGACCTTATCCTGTACACAAGTAGCCTGTGAGAGAAGTTTTTCCAAACTGAAGTGCATCAAAACCCGCCTAAGAAACCAAATTGGTCAGGAAAACCTTGAAGCCTTTATGCTCATGTCAGTTGAATGGAATGGGCTGTCTCAGTTGAAAACTGATGACATTATTGACTTCGTTGCAAAAAAAAGTGCATTGCTGCAGGATCTTTTGATTGAGTAATCCTCAGTCTCCCCATGGCCCAGACTTTAAGGCAGCAACAGATATGAATAAAACTGTGTTTTTTGTATATAGACATCACCTGCTGACTGTGAAATAAATGTATGACTAGATTGTACAGATACATTTTTTCAGCATTCTTTACACCCCAGACTGCCTTTTCCTCGTTTGTGAATTCTTACTTTTGTTATTACATGTTCTATTCCCAGAGATTCCAGTCTTACCCTTTCTCCTTGACTTTGTACTAGATTTCTGGTTTATGTGATGATTAGAGTCTAGGACATAGCTGGTTAGGAAAGAGTATCCAACGACATTGTGCAGGGCGTTAAGACTGCAAGTAAGTATTCAGTTATCTGAACTGCAGTGCTCCTAGTCTTTACCAATGTTACTTGCTCTGTAAGCTTTAAAAGGCTTAATTTACTAAATATTTGTCTACAAATTAGACCTCAAAGAGTAACCAAATGGTGTTTCATGAAAGGGCATGCCCCTCGAATGTGGGCCACGCCCCTTAAATACAGGCCACGCCCCTTAAATGTAGGCCACGCCCTTAAATGTAGGCCACGCCCCCTTAATGTGGGCCACTTTTTCGTCAGTGCCCGGGCCAAATTGTGATCCCAATCCGACCCTGCCTCTGACCATGCCGCCCTTCACAGGCTGCACAGAATGAAGCTTTTATTTTGAATATTGTTCTGTCTTTTTCCTTCAGCCAAGAGTAGCTGAGGGGATAATCCTCAAAACTTGGCAGCACAAGGCATTTACACTCCATGTTCAGTCCCATTGTAAATGCTGGGCCGCACAGGCTGATCATGCAAACCTGACCGTACAGCAACAATGTCCTTGGGTCGTGTGTCGTCTTACACGAGTGAAACATTGCTACTAGCGAAATAGCATGATTTTATGACAAGTGCGCACAGGTGTAAAACAACCATTGGCAAGGGCAATAAGTCTCACCTGTGCGAGATCGATTGGCTTTGTCATTGTTTTTTAGTTACGTTGTATAGTTTGGTATGGTATGGTATTGCCTGTCATTTTATAGTATGGTATGGTATGGCTAGTCATTGTATTCTATACTTTGGTGTGGTATATTACAGTATTGTATAGCCTGTCATTGTATGGCATGGTATGGTGTATGGCCTGTTGTATGGTATGGAGTGGCCTGTCATTGTATATTACGGTATGATATGGCCTGTCCGTGTATAGTAAGGTATGCATTTTAATTGTATAGTATGGTATGGCCTGTCACGGTAACGTATGGTATGGTATGGTATAGTATGGTATGGCCTGTCACATAGATGGTATGGAATGAGATGTCATTGTGTTGTGTGGTATGGTATGGCCTGTTGTTGCATAGTATGGTTGTGGAGTGGGATGCTATTGCACGGTATGGTATGGTATGGTATGGTAAGGTATGATGTGGTATGGTAAGGTATGATGTGGTGTGGTATGGTATGGTAAGGTATGATGTGGTGTGGTATGGTATGGTATGGTATGATGTGGTATGGTATGGTATGGTAAGGTATGATGTGGTATGGTATGATGTGGTGTGGTATGGTATGGTATGGTAAGGTATGATGTGGTATGGTATGATGTGGTGTGGTATGGTATCGTATGGTATGCCACATAGATGGCTACATCCCCTCTTCAATTAACCACTTTTGTTGCAATCCGCATTTTCCATCCTGGTTTGGACATGGTAACTCAACCCCATCCACCCACCGCCTGTGTGCGGCTGCCCGAGCCTTTCACATGTACAGTCAGCTGTGGCTCACCTTTCCTTTATGTGACAGCAAAGGGAACAAAGACATGAGGCTTTTCTTAGGGGGTGAAGTGTGATGAACCGTGAAGGGGGAGGGCCTGCGCATCAACTCCCCGAAGTACGCAGAAAAAGTAACTGTCAGATGGATGAGAATGGAACTTAGAAATTGTGAGCATATTAACGCAAACACGGCATCCAAGCCATTCATGACCTATCAACCAATGCCACCTGCTACATAGTGACTTGTACTCTGACACTTAGAAACAGCAAAACTACGGATCCCAGAATGCAAGGTGATGACAGCTTACAAAGTCATACTGAGTGAATGTGAGAGGATTTTGCGATGAGATTGACTTTGGAACTGTATTACTGCACTGCACATTTAGGGGCCGATTATGATGGCGGAGTGACCTGAGTCCGTCCGCCACCATAGAGTAGGAGGGACCGTCCGCAGGGGCTACGGCGGTCCCTCTGTGCAGATTAGGATGTGACCGCCAGGGTGGCGGTCACATCCTCAACCTTTAACATTGCGGCGGGTGCAGCTTAAAGCTGCACCCGCCGCAATGTTAAAAATGCATGCACGGCATTTGCGTGCACAAAGCAGCAGGCACCGCGCGGTGCCTGCGCTTTGTCCACGCAAATGCTGGGGGGTACCATAGGTACCCCCCATGTGCACCCCCCACACCCCCTTCACCAAGGGGGCCCGCAACGGGCCCTCGAAGTCAATGTCCGTATGCTTTTCCACGGCGGAAAAGCCGCCGTGGAAAAGCATATGATTTCCGCCATCCTAATGTGGCTGGCGGTGTCTGATAGACACCGCCAGCCATGTTAGAGCTTTTCCGCCGTGGTCGGAAGGCGACCACGGCGGAAAAGCTGCGGATGGATTTTGAGACCCACCGCCATCCTAATTTGGCGGTGGGTCTTTTGTGGATCAGCAGCGGTTTTCCCGCATCCTCCGGGGCCGGCGGTGGCTTCTGCCGGCCCGGAGAATGCGGGAAAACCGCGATCCTAATGAGCCCCCTAGTGCGTTAGTGGTGATAACTGATTCTGTGTGTTAATTCAGTGGTGGTCATTTTATTGACCTCACAAGGATTAAAGACTGAGCAGTGCCAAAGCCAATTACCACAGACTTGTCTAGTGATACATCAACCCACAAGCCCTATGTGAACACAACGACATTGTTAAAGCGCTGTGAACTATTCGATTCATTAAAATAAACTGAAATAGGAAGGAGTGAATGTTTGTTGATGAGATCAAACTTTACCTTTTAATAGTATTTAAATATTTTTTAAAGTTATCATTGACAAGTGCAACCATTCATTAACACTGCCTCCTTAAAGCAATTTGTCTGCGACCACGGTAAGATGGCGCAATATGCCAGATGCTCTGAAAGCCTTGCAAAGCTGAGGCAGAGTCAATTTGACAGGCACATCCAAACTTCCAATCTCAATAAGATAGCTCAGCGAGTTAATACAGTACGTAAATATATCATTGCATAAGATAAATTACCCCCTTGTTAGAATAATGTTTACATCAAATCTATAAAATATGTGGCTTTTTGGCTGCAAAACTATGAAGTGTGCAGGGGAGAAAGAGTGTGCATACCTCTATGTGATAAGGGTACAGGACGATGTGTGAAGTATACACAGAATTGGGCGTGTGCAGGCATGTAAAGAAGTTTGTGTTAGGGGAAATATAGTGAGAGATTGGGAGTCGTGAGTGCTGGCACGCGCTGGACATTTGGATTGCTGCACAGAGGGTGCACACAGTTTGTGGTGCCCTTCTGCGGTTTCACAAGAGACGCTTTCCTTCGCCTCTGGTGCTGCTTGCTCCAGCTGGGGTGGCAGCAGGTGCCTTCCTGGCTTTCTAGCCAATACCAATACTTACAGTTGGCTTTGGCTCAGTCCACTGCTTACCACTGATTGGCTTTTCTCGTACATCTCATGTGCTTGCTTCCTATTGAATCGTTTCCCTTTCTCTTTCTGTGTTTGTCCATCCCCTGAAACATTGTTTTTCTTACCATCCTTTTGATTCGATGACTTGGATTCTTCCACTTCTTACATTCTGGTAACTACTTTGTTCTTCTTCGTTCATCACCCCATGCTAGTGCATGTGTTTTTGTACTATCTTCCTTGTGTGTACATTACCAGCTAACATTCTCTGCTCCTCTGTGCTCTCTGTGTTACTCTCCCTTCCTAGTTCCGGCTTGTTTGTTGATTCCCCGCACCACCCGTGTTGTGCTTTTTTAATGTGTCCACCCCTCCAACCACCAGCTCCTCCATTGCTTCCTCCCCCGCCCCAACCGCTAATCAGCGCTTAAGTGTCATCATAAGTGTGAAAGGGTAATGATTCTTGCACACATTTCATAGAGCTATTTTTTTTAGTAGGTGCTGTTTGTATTGGCAAACAAGTATTTCTTTTTCTTTTTTTCCGATTGGTAACACCAAAGGCTAAAAGCATCTGCAAAACCAAAAGATTGGGGTAACACCACTGAATGCAAAAACAAGGAGATGATGGAAGGAGCACTGAAACTTTTCAGACACTCACCCCAGTCACAGATCTGGGTTGAATCCATCATCATTCTTTAGCCCACTCTGCCACCCCAGTTCAGACCCAGCTATATGCAAATCAGTCTTGACCCTGTGCTTCATGGGAACAGTCCAGCCCGAACTGCCAAGCCAGGTCTTCCCTGGACCATAAACAAGCATGGGCATACAATTCAGCCTCAACATCCAATGATGCTAATAGTCCATAACTTCTAGAATAATCTGGATCACACATTTCGAACAGATGGGGTCGTGGCGAGCCCGTGGAGTAGTCTGCGATGGGAGAGGGGGGGGAGCGGCGATCCCGTGGAGTAGTCTGGGATGGGAGAATTAGGAAAACAGGATGAATAAGGGAGTAAGAGCCTGTTTGCCCTCATCTTTATGCAGTGATGTTTGCGCAATGTTTGGGCACCATCACATCTAGCAGCACTTCTGAGTCTGATAATGTCTTCAGTAAAATGATTACACAAATGTATTATTGCAGCAACAATTTTTTCTTCCATTAACTATACATAAAGGTGATGCCTTCTTGCTTACTCCTTTTGATTGCAGCAGCTTTTAGAGTAGTGTCTGGCGGTTTGTCCGTCGGGCGCTTCTTTACCGATCCCTGTGCAAACTCCTGTTTACCGCAACACCCGCAACCTTCCCCTGCTCAACGGACTGCAGAATAGCCCCTGTTTAATTAAAGCAAGCACTACTTAAGGCCCCTTCCCCTGAAGTAAAGACACCGCTTGATCCTGGGGTGTATGAGAGCACACATCTACGTCAGGGCTACTATATTTATTCAGTGGCAAGTCACATTTAGGGCAGTGTGACTGGTGCGGCCGCACTGGGTGCTGACCTGGAGGGGGGTAGGCACTGACCTCAGAGGAGGCGCTGTGTCAAGCAATGACTTATGATTTAACAGCACCTGCTGTAGATTGCCATGTGCCTCCAGCTTCCAGGCAGCAATAAAAATGTCAAGATAACTCTTGTGATTAATGTTCCTGCTGGAGAGAGAGATCAGAGTTTTGTCTAGTGGCAGTTTTGACTCTCTATAAAGTAGTGCAAAGGGTTAATGTGCCTGCTGCAAAGAATAGATCTGTATTTTATGTGGATAGCTGAGTGAATTAGTGAAACCAGCCTTTACGAGCACTTTAAAACAAATGAAATGTATGTGAGAAAGGGGCTATGGAGAGATGAGGGGCACTTTTGCGAGAAGGTCATGAGGAGGGGGAGCGCCGATATTGTCGCACGAGGCAGCACTAGCGCTAAAGCCATCCCTGCTGCAAAGACCAGGTTTACAAAAGCAATTCAATTAAATATGCTTTCATCCAGCGCCCATGCCGAGTTAAAATACAAGCAAAGGTATGTGCCAATTGCATGCGTAGGCCTTGAGCATTTTATTTTTTACGGTGAGACATGGTCCCTGCTTGCACCCACTCATGCTGCTGCTGGTACATGTGCAACCTCAGTATGCCTTTGGCCTGGGTGCATAAGAAGCCAACAACTGAATTTTATGAAGCTTACCATTTTATACTTTTGTGCACAGTAAATTATTTACTCATGTTAAGTATAGACAGGACTCCTGGAATGATACAGCAGACGAGGAACACACTATGTGAAAAGAAAATGTGGCACAATCTGTTGTATTATTTCATTATTTTCTCATTTTATAAACTATTAATATTTATAACTGGGGAGATCCCTTGTTGTGGCACCAGTGTGGATGAATTATTGTGTGAGTTTGAAGGACTACTAGTGATAGCAAGCCCAAGGGATATTTTTTTGGCACTACTAAATTAAATAAAGCCAGCAAATATAAAGCAAACAAATGTGAGTTACAAAAAACAATGGGTGGAATGCATTCCCAGGAAAGCTTTCCAAATGTCCCCAAGAAGTCGTTACCAAACCAGACAGCTGCACTGTATGGTAGATTTCGACCTTAAAAGTGCTATGATGCAGCGATCATTGGCTGTGCCATAGTTTTTCTTTTTAATTTTTAGCCATGCTACACAGCAGGGCTCGAATCGGGGTACCACGCGGGTGGACGGCGTCCCCCCACTTATTTTGCTGGGTGGACGCCGTCCCCCCTGCCAAACAGCTGGACTTCACGCTTTGGCCTCTCTGGGACGAGATCGGAGCTCACAGCACGCTGCTCACACGCTGACTTCTCAGATGCAATCGCATCTAAGGGGTGAGCGAGGGGAGGCAATGAGCCCGATGGTGCAAGCCACCTTTCGTGACGTCACTTCCTGTCGTGACGTCACTTCCAGTGACAGCGTCCCCCACTTCTTTTTTTAGGACTTGCGCCCTGCTGCACAACCTAGCTACAAGCATCGAAAAGGCCAAGCCCTCACATAGGTGAGACCTATTGGCTTTGCCACTGCTTGTTGTACTTTGCCTTTAATTCCCCGGACGCCAGGATAGCATGTTCACTCCTCACAGGGTTTACACTGTGGCTTTAGCGGTAAGCCAGGCGTGTCACCATAGGATGTGAAAGGAAAGTGTTGCGCAGCGTTTCAATAACCCCTCAGCTCGCGCTCTCACCCACAGAGGCACCCAAAGCCTTTTCATGATAAATGGCAGCTTTACCATGAAAGGCTGCGGGCGCGTTCACGCCTTTCATCACGGTAAAAGGTTGAGTCCCCGCATGAGGCGCAAGTCGCCTGCACATTCATCACATGGACCAGAAGGCGAGGGCGAGTCCAATGTCAAACCCAGTGACCTTTGGTTTGTCGCAAGAAATGCATCCAAGGACGATTTTCTGAAAAAACCATAAGGCTGTGTGCCATTATTCTCATAAAATCTAGAGCTTTCAAATATCTGCTGGAGGGCTCCAGGCTGGCTAGATCAGACCTAGCCACGAAAAAATGTGTCCTTTCGGAAGGTGAAAACATGTACACAATTGTTTTTCTCGTGTTCGCCTGCAGGTGTATCTCTAAAGGTCTAAAATGGTGCCCATTCTGCACTGCTCTGGACGACGTGGAGTGCATGTATTTCACCAAATATGGACCTTTCTTCCTCGCTGTTCCCCACACCCCAGAAATGGTCTGGAGCCCACAGATTTAAATGGATAAGAAAACCAACAACCAGAGAAAAAATAACATTTATTAAACGCAAATGGGTAAACTACTTAAAATCTTAATTGAAATGCTGAGAAGGTCCCCTAAAAATCTGTGAAAGGAAGGACAGGTAGATATGTAATGTATACAGGGCTTTAAGTGGGCCGGGTCTCAAGGGGTCTGAGCACCGGCAGTTTTTTTCAGGGGGCCTCGAAACGGGTCTCTATCGGGCTCTGTTTTGAGCCCTGACACAGGCAGTCCGTTTTTTTCCCCAGACTGCAGTGACAGCTGTTTGCTGTCAATGCAGTCTGGAAAAAAGTGCCAGGGCGCAAAACAAAGCCTGATAGAGACCTGTTTCGAGACAGCACCAGGCACATGGATGTGCTGTGCTCACACTGCTCACTTATCAGTAGTAGAGAAGTTACAGCATGACGTCATGCCAGGAGAGCGTTGTGGGGGGAAGGGAAATCCTTTAAGAGTCATTTTCTTTCTGGATTTCCCTTCTCTTTCTGAAACTCAGGAACAGCAACATTGTGGTAGGGTCACCAGGGATTCATTTGGAAGCTTTGTCAATATTATAGACAAGTCATAGTTGCAGCTTATTTATCTTCTGTAAGTAATAACCATTGACAAAGCCAATATTCCTTACTTAATGTAGGTATGATGTTCCTTATATCAAATATCTGGATGCAATGACAGAAACAGCAAAATGCAAGTTGGGCGGCACATTATGATGAGCACAGATTTTTGTGTAAGTGATTTAAAGCCACGCCCTAATTACACTGACCACGCCCCTTTGAGAGACCCCCCAGTTTTTTCATCCCACTTAATGCCCTGATGTATATAAGGTGCTGCATAAACCCTTTTAACGCTGTTGAGAGGATTCACCTTTCTTGTGCCATATGGCGCCGCCTCCTGGTCTTGTCTGCCATATATATGAAGCCTGCAGCCCAGATCAGAATATAATCTCTTGATCGTTCTAACACATTACATGGCAAGTTTCCGAGTTCCTTGTGTATCTGGTTTGTTGGCTAGCTGTCCCGCTCATGCATCGGTGGCTCTGCATTACTCCTAGGGTGACAGGAAAGAGTGACAGACGTCAGTCATAGAATATCACCTGTCTGTCCAGGTAAATATAAGATCAACAGCCTGTCAGCCCGGCACTCCAGGACTTTCCTTAGTAAGATGCCGACAACGCACACCGAAGCCGTTTGTAAAGACATTGCTGTTGCCAGGACACCGCGTGCACCGGTTTCAGTGTGTGATAAAACATTTTCCAATTATTGGACATGCGTGCAGGCGACACGACTCGTTTGTTAGAACAAAGAAACGCTATGGCGTGACGCCTTGGAGGTGCTCGAAGGAGCGTTTAACTTAAAAGCAATATTATTCTGCCTGCAAGAGAAAAACCAATCACCTTGGCAATAAACAGTGCGCGCTCCCGTGCGCCGCCGCCGCCCCCGAGGCTCGGGCCACAGAGGGCCTCATATGTAGGTTATTGCTTCATAGGGGCACCTGCAGCCGCGGTGTCTCGAGCTCCAGCTCTCCTCAGACGAGGCCGCGAGATGGAGGGGCTCCTCTCCTCAGTACCACGGCCTGCGCCCTCCATGCTAGTAGTGCTGGAACTGGGAACAATTGTCTGAGACCCCATACATTGTATTTAGATGTTCAACGTTTTTATGGAAGAAATACAAGCGTAGCTTTAGTTTAAGCAGCAGTTGTAGCATGCATTCACATTTGTTCTACCCACTGGCTCCTTTTTACCACCCAAGGTTCATCAGGGCGCTAGGACGGGTAGCCACCAGCAAGGGTCACAGGGAAATGAAAAGTGGCTTGCTCGATGGCCCCAAGTCATCAAGTATATAAATTGGGGTTGGAGGCGCACACCTTCTATGAAACCTTTGGATTCTATTTGATGCTCGTCCGATTTTCCTATCATGGCTGTCCTTCGATACCCACGACACAGAGCCACCATTTTGTTGTTTCTTGTCCTCTCCCGCGGTCCGTTGACTTCATCCTGCTGACACTTGGACAATGCTCCTCTGCTGGACGGCCTTATCTCTTTCTCCCCCCCAGGCCCTCGTCCTTTCCATCACCTATCTCATCTCCCCCGCCCCTCCCTCTCTCTACCCCCTTGAATGTCTTATTTCTCTGTTCACTCTGTAGATAAGTAACGTATAATCGTTTTTAGCCTAATCATTATGTAATTGGAATCCTGAGGGAATTTACTATTTGCATAGTTACAACTCTAACCACTAGTATATGTAGTAGTTCTTTGTACTTAATATCACTATTTTGTGATTCTGAGATTTCCTGTTTGCATTTCTCCCCTGAGCGACTCTGCAACGTATACATTTCCTTTTCTGCTCCATGTATCTCTTCCTTGTGGGACTCTTCAACTCGCTGACTCCCTCCCTTTGTTCTCCCTAACCCCTGCCTTTCATGGATCCTGTCTTTTTCTAGATCACTAATTTACCCTGGTATTGAATGCGCTTTTTTTCTGTAAATAATGTGATTATTTTGTTTTTGCTGTTTGTTCCCCCTCTGTTGACCTGCCAGTTCCTCCAAGCCCCCTGTCCCTTGTTGCCCTTTGACTAAGCACTCCTTCTCCCCTTCTTGGGCAAAGATCCAATATTCATACTCTGGAGTCTCAGTGACCCCTCTGAGAGAGTCCACGGCGTCAAGGGAGCCAAGCACAGTTGAGGTATGGTATGTGCCCCTTGCCAAAGCACTCCCTCTCCCCTTTTTGGGGAAGGATCCAGTAGATATGCCTTGGAGTCTCAGAGACCCCTCTGAGAGAGTCCACTGCGTAAAGGGAGCCTCTCGCAACGGAGATGGGTGAATGATAGCACTTCCCCTGGGATCACAGCTTACTGGACATTGGACGCAGCTATTACTCGTCTATCGGTTTGTGCCCCCGCCACCCTCCTCCTCCTCTTTCAGGATATGTCTCTCACCCTCCGCCTCCTTTTTCCCTCCTTTGTTCTCTGTCTGCTTCCCCTGCTCCTACCGCCTCTCCCCTGAATGTCTCCCCTTGCCTGCTTTTTCCCTTACGTATATGTCCTTATTGTTTGTCTCGACTCAACATGTAACTATGTTGCCATGCTCTAAAACTGTGTAAACTTTGTAACGATGTAACCTTCAACTATGGTCTGATACTCATGTAAAGCGCTCTGATACCCCCGGATCTAGCCAGCGCTATATAAAACCTTTCAAATAAATAAATATTTGTTTACCTAAATTAATGGTGCTACAGTGCTACACTTGCTGTCATGACAAGCATCTAGTCGAATTGAAGGAATGCAAGCCAGAAGACTTGCTTACACTGTGCACTGTTCACTGGGCTATAAACAAACCCTATAATTTTATCTCTACTCTTGGTCACCCAAATAAAACTCAACTTTAAACCTTAGTTCATGTCATATAAACTTATATTTTTTCATTCTTATTACATCAAACATAAGTCAAAAAATAATAATCATTCATGACAATATATATTGTCTATGATATTAACAGAAGTTACAATCTATTCATAATTAGAACATTGGAATGTTGGGAGCTCCATTGAAAACAATGGAGTGCTCTGGGCTTACAATGGCTGGTATAAGCCTGGAGCTCCAACATTCCAATGTTTATTTGTTCACAGCTCTGGCTGTGAACAAAGGCTTCAGGGAGCCTGAGGGGATTCCAATCCTCTCAAGCGCCCAAAAGGCTTTGTTTTTTTTGTTAGAACATTCTGTCCTCTAGTGACAGAATGTTCTAATAGCCTTATAGCCCTTCGTAGATGGGCTATACCGCTATTAAAGTCCCTCTCCCTTGTTAAAGGCCCTCGCCTTCGGCTCGGGGTCTTGAACGCTGGAGAGGGCCTTTAATAGCTGGTATAGCCCTCTACGGCGGGCTATAAGGCTATATTAGAACATTGGAATGTTGGGAGCTCCATTGAAAACAATAGATAGATCCAGGCTTATAATGGCTGGTATTAGCCCGGAGCTCCCTTAATAGAAGAAGTAGCTTGGCAAAATATCGTCGTGACAACTACCCTCTACCACCTCAATTTCCATTTCCGCTTAAATCACGAGCACCTTCTGAGAATGACTAACAATTTCACCTACAACGGCGTTTGAAGATTAGATGTAGATTGGGTTTCGGTGTTTCTTACTCGGGCGGTTCAGGCACAGATACAAACTTGGCCATAACTTTTGGATTTCGTCTTCTCAAGTGGAGTCTTCTGATTACAAGCAGTGAAACCTCGACAGGGAATGTTGCAACTCTGTATGAGGGGGGAGAGAATAGTTGTCACAATATTTTGCCACGCTACTTCTTCTATTAAGGTTGCCCCTGAGGAAAGGACGATAAGATCCCAAAATGCATTGGGCACTCTAAAATTGTTTATGGCATAAATGATCAAATGTTGTAAAACTTTATGTTAATTATGAATAGATTGTAACTTCTGTTAATATCATAGACAATATGAATTGTCACGAATGATTAATGTTTTTGTTTGACTCATGTTTGATGTAATAAGAATGAAAACATATAAGTTTATATAACATCAACAAAGGTTTAAAGTTGAGTATTATTTGGGTGACCAAGAGTAGAAATAAAATTATAGGGTTCGTTTATAACCCAGTGACCAGTGCACGGTGCAAGCAAGTCTTCTGACTTGCATTCCTCCAAGTCATCAAGGACATGATTTTCCAGTGCTGGGCTTTCCTTTCACATCCAAATGCATTGTGGAGGTTACAATGTTGGTTTATTTCAGCACAACTAATTGGACCAAGAGAGCTGAGAACAGTAAGAAAGAAAGCACATGCAGTTATCTGCTCACCTCGAAACAGAAGCCACAAGAACTGCAGCCTGCGGTTTGATGAAATGCCGTGCGAAGACCTGAATATTAGTGAAAGAGCACACAAACTGCGATCAGCCAGGATAGTTTGGAGTTCACAGATACAAGATGGAAGATTCTGGTGGGCACGGCTTTTGCCCATTCATACACTGAATGACAAAGTTGCGGGAATGAGGTCCTCATGGGGGAGATGAAAAATACGGTGAATATGTTTACAACACAATAGTAAAAGAAAGAAGCCAAAAGGATTTGGGTCTTACAAAAGGAAATATGGGCATTGGAGCCTTAGACATCCGTGGTTTAAATGATGGAGAGTGATTACAACTTGTATACTTGGGAAACATATTCTTGGCAGGGATGCGCAGTATATGGGATACATGTATCTTTACTGTCTGAGTGGGTTAAGCCAGCAAACACTGGTCAGACAACCACCTAAGATGTACACGCGTAGACAGAGTGCTGGACAAGTTGGGAGTAAAACGACCAGGAAATAGCAGTGGCGACCCGTAATGTAGAATAATGGTTGAGCATACACACACTCTCTTCTACATGCACACACCCCATACTCACAGCCATACACATACCCACTCACTCACACTCATCCAGTCGCAAGCGCACACACATACAGCCACCATTCACACGCACATACATACTCACACACCGATTCACAGCATGCACTCACAAATACACAAGCATTCATGCATCCACACACGCACACCACTCAGCATTAAAAAAAATAAACACAGGGCCTCAGGTGATCTTGTATTGTGGAAGGGAAACCTCAGTGGTTCCTGGAGGCTTCGGGAAGGTAAAGCAGGAAGATCCCTCTGCTTCCTTTCATTGGCTGACCTTGTCATGGGTCAGCCAATGAGAGGAGGACCTTCCGTTACTCTGTCATAGAGTGGGATAGGGTCTGTGAGATTTACTGACCCCACCTCACTCTGTGACGAGGGTCACTGACGGACACGCAGCCTGGATGCTTCAGGGCTTAAAACAGACGTGCCCAGATTCGAGTCTATTGGTGACGTGCTCCCTCATCATGAAGGGGAGATATCAGAGAGCTTTGCCAGGCTTAGGAGGACATGTCCACGGGACTGTGAAATCTTCAGCCTGGCAAAACTTTGGCTCAGGTAGCCCGGCATATGTGCATGTAGCGTAAGTACAGCGCCCAACTGCCAGACCCGACCATGAAGAGTGTCTGTCAGAATGACATTTTCTCACCCTGACAGATATTCTTCATGAGTTGGAAAAAAGGGTGTTGGGTGTGGGGCCTCTCCACCCTCAGTGAAGGGCGTCGCCTGGGAAATAGGATTATATAGGTGAGAAGGATTTTGACAAAGAAAAGATTGAGGGAGAAAAAGGAGGGAGGGCAAGTTCCAGCAGAAAGAGAACATGGATTGTCTCGATCGGGTGTGTGAAATCAAATACAACAGGAGCTAAGAGGTACCAATGGGACTACGTGGAGGGGATATCTGTGCTTAGGAGATGAATGTGCTCAACTGAAGAGTACTTTGGGCACTTTTGTAGAAGGAATCTGGGCTAAAGCTAGGCAGCTATATGGGCTCGTGAAGTGGAGACATAATAGCAATAGCAGACCAGGTGGAGTGGAAATTGGGCATCAGTGGCGAAAAAATATGGATTCAGGTGAAGTAGGAATGTCACCTCATGTGAAGGGGAAATAAGCACAAGTGGAAGGCTGGAGAAAAGCAAAAATATGAGCAAAGGGACATATTACATTGGGAAACAATGAAAAGAGAATCTCATGCGAAGCAGAGGAGGGATTCTGCCCGAAATGTAAGAGAGAAGGATCGAAATGGAGGACAAACATAGGCAATAACCATACAGTAGTGCAGGTTAATTTACACTCTTTCGTTAATGGAAATGGGTTCAACTGGAAGGGGAATGCCCAATGCAAGAGCAGGTGGAGGAAGGGCTGAAGTGGGAGGGGGGGTTCCAGGTCAGATGAAGCTAATTTGGGCTTATGGCGAGGGGGCACAGCAGCAGGGGCTATGAGCTCACACAGTGTGTAAATACAGCTTTGGAGAAGAGAACATTTCACTCTAATGCGGGTAACTGTTCAGCTGAAGCCCAGTCGGATACAGGCAGGGCCCGCTTTAGCGCTGGTGGCGCCCGGTGCGACAGTCATTTTTGGTGACCCCACACCCCATGACCGCCTCCTCGGATTCTCTCACTACCACAGTGCAAAAGTGCCCCTCATCTCTCCAATAATAAGTTATTGCTAAACACAGCGCCCCCCTGAGGTCAGCGCCCTTTTCACAGGTCAGTGCCCAGTGCGGTCGCGCCGATCCCTGGGGCCATGTGAAAACCCAGAACCCTATGGCTTTATAACAGCACCGGACGAGGTCGATAACCTCACTCGGGATTGTCATAAGGAAGGCCATGACGTAGAGTAAACAAAGATTGCTGGTAAATAATTTGCCCTTTAGCTTCTCATCGTCATCTTCTACACAGTTCTTATGTGTGTAGGATAAAACAAGATAGCATGCTTTAGCCATGCTGCACAGTAGTCATACACCTGCGTGTTTTGCAACGTGCGAAATGCCGCTGCACCTGGAGAGGACATGGCTCCCATTGGTATATTGTGGCTGCTTAAGTGTGAATCTCTCTAGACATAAGACAATTCAAACAGTTCGACCCCATATTCTCCACTGCCCTTGAGCCTGTATTCATCACCCACCTAAAGCAATAGTTCTCCTCCCAAGCCAGGCTCTCCTCACCTAGAGCAAGATTACCGTCAACTTTATTTGTGGGATTGTTACTCTCCCAATTTCCCCCACCTACCGGAACCCATATTTCTCCTGTACTTAAAAGCACATCCCACTTCAAAGAAGCTCATATTCCTACTTTGTTTTATCCAATACCCGCCAACATTAGCCTCCATGCCCACACCCATGCACGCTCTAATTTCCCTTTAACAAGCCCATTGTGCTGGTACCCATGATCCTATATGCATGTCCACATAAGCTTTGATTCTCTTTTTGTTGTATTCCCTCACCGCCACCCTTTAACAGTGCCCCTTAAGTCTCATACCACCCTTTCTCACATGCATTTCTTTTCTTTTATTGCACCACTCCACATAAGCTGTGATTCTCTTTTTGTTGACCCTCTTTTGAGATCTTATGTCCATTTCACTTGTGTCTATAAGGGGAAACATCTATTACAACGCAGGCATTGCAATGTAGTGCCTTTACAACGCAGTTAGTACCACGACTGCGACGTTACCACAAGATCCATTACAGCGCAAGCCATTACAACAACTTGATTTAGGGAATGCGATGTTGGACTGGTTTTAGATTTTCAGTCCAACACGTTCCCTACTGATACATCAACTGGAGATGGAACGGGAATTTAAACCATTCCAAAGTCCAGCACTTCCCTAAAGCAAGTAGTTATAAGGACTTGCATTGTAATAGAACTCATGGTAACGACACAGTCGTGGTATTGATTGCGTTGTTAGGGCACGCGTTGTTTTAGCAGGCTTGGTAACAGATGCTATTTATTTATGTCTCTTTCATTTGAAGCCATATTTTCCCTCCTAAGGATCTATATTGTCCTTCAGCTGAAGTCCATATCCTACCGCCAATCATATATAAATTGAATAGTATCCTTAATTTCACCATCTTGAGACTCCTCCTCATGAGGCCATATGGCCCTCCACTTGAGCCCATATTGATCCATCACTGAAGTGTCAATCCCTTGTCTACTTTAGCTTATATTCATTCCTTACTAGAGTATGTATACCCCTATATGGGACTCTATGTACTAAACCACTTGACTTCTGTTTGTTCCTTGAACCCATATGTTTTCTTCATGAAATCAGAGTCCTCTTTCATTTGACCCAATTTTTCCACTCTTTATGTCATGTTATGTTATGTCAATTTGTAGCGCACGTCTCACTTGGGAGGGTACCCAGATGCTAAATAAGGATGCGACTGAACTGGCCGAGACTAAAGTCTATTTAAATATTCATGTCTTCAGTTACTTCCAGAACTCAAGGACTGAGGAGATGGTTCTGATGTACAGTTGAGGTCGTTCTCGGCCTTGGATGTGTGGTGTGAGAAAGCACAGCCCCTGGCTCTACGGAATCAAGGGATGTGTGTGAGAAGGAGGCCAGCCAAATGAAGGTTCTGGCCAGTGCTTAATTTGAGCTGGTGGTTTCCGGTGCTCCGCACCGGCACTTAATTGCCCGTACCTGCACTTATGTCAGCTGCCACATGGTGGCGCTGTTTGTGGAATTTAAATATGAGTAGAAAATCGGTTGTTTGTTAATGCAATATACATAAAAAACAATAAATACCTGCCACCTAACCCATTCTTAAAGCTTTGGCGGCGTCTAACATTCTGAAATGTCACACTTCAGTGTGATGGTTAGTAGTTGTGTAACTACTGTAGTTGTGTATGTGGCCATGTGTGGTACGTCAGTGGCCTTCTGACGAGGGCCCTGGCACTTATTTGTTTACAAATTAGGAACTGGTTCTGGCCAGGTCTTGAGTCTAATCCCCTTCATTTAACCCTGTATGGAAACCCTTGACAATAGGAGTAAAGGAAGAAAATGTTTTGCAAAAGAAAAAGGGAATTATTAAAAGGACATCAAGATGCGCGTCTCTAGGGCGAGGGTTCTATGTCTGTGATGACGAGGACCCGGGCTTGGAGTAAGGATTTGGAGTAATGGAGGCTGGTGCAAATTCGTCATTCTATTTCTTGGAATATATTGGAAGTTCAGTACAGATACACTCATAATAAAACAAGAAATGCAGAGCTTACATTTGTTTTATATTTTATTACAATTTTTGGGGGAAATGTAAGTCTTTCAGTCCATTTTGTGCTGAGGAGATTAAGCGTCGGTGTCCTTCAAGAGGGATGATGTAATGCCTTTAGAGCAAATTTGTTTCAGAGCTCCCTGACACAGTCCACCTTTTATGTAAACATGCTAGCTTGTATAATAGGTTGTGAAGTCAGGACAGGGAACATCATTTCCTGCATAAGAAATACATGAAATTGACCTGTGATGTGAAAAGCTATCAAGCTGTACTTTCATGGTGCCAGTCAGCATTCAGCACGTTCACACAAATGCACTTTAATCGCGCCGATTTGGCGACCATTATCTCTGAGCCTTACGCCTGACAGTCAGGACAGCTTCTTCCTCGAGCTCTTAGTTGCTTCCATGATTAAATCATGAGGATTCTGAAGCTGCATGTGAAAAAATCCTAAAACGAAAGTGACATTTTATTTAGTGCACTCTCCACATTAGCTCTAATCCACAAGAGATCATTTGGAATCTTGCGCACAAATAGTTCTCTTTGAACACTGAAGAGCGAAATGGTAAAGGCAATTGTGAGTATGGAAGCTGGCTTTAAAGCCAGGGTCATTACCGTGGACTATCATAGAAATATATTGCATTAAACAAGCAGCACTTATATGTGGCATTCATTGATTTGAGGGCTGCGTTCGATCTAGTTTCCAGACCCAAGTTGTGGGAAGCCTTGAAGTCTATGGGTGTCGACCTCACTTGTTGACTATTCTAATAAGACTCCATGCCCATAATTATGCACAAGTACATTGGGGCAGGCATGGGGAGCTAAGCAGCCGTGTACCTCTTCACAGCAGTGCACGCCAGGCTGGGTGTTAGCTCCTTCCCTGTTTTATTTGACTATCAGTGATGCATTGGCAACCTAAATGATTGTCAACGATTCCCCCAAATTAGGTGGCAAAAACATTTCAGCACTATCTTTTGCCGAAGATACTTTGTGAATCTTTAGAACCCCAGCAGCTTTCAGAACCTTTTAAATAGATTTAATGATTTATTTGACTTGTGGGGTCAAGGAATAAATACTTCAAAGGCCAAGTATGTAGTTCTCAACCTGCTCAAGTCCTACAGGGGTGAATTGAAGATGGGGGCACACGTATAGATTACACTTGTAGAAACATTTGCCGATTTTCATTATTTAGGCATAAAGGTAGCCAACAAACTATAATGCAGCCCACAATTAGAGTAGAGTAATTTGATAGTGCATTATAGAGCAGCACTGGTACCTAAAATGCACTATCAACACTATCTAGAGCAGTGTCCTCTGCCATTCAGTTCTGTAGATGATCGACCCATGCCGCAGCACTGCACGGAGCGGAAATTTGGGAAATGGCCAATCTCAGTGAAATGACATTGAGGGTAAACGACTTTCTTATATCTTTCTTCAGTCTTCCGCAAAGCAATGTCATTCTGACCCTTTTCTTTGACACTGCTCTAAATAGAATAGAACATCTAAGTGTCCTTAGATGGCTTGTACTCCGGGTCAAATTGGGATCAGCCACTGAGCTGGACCCCTACAGAAAAGGCCTACTTGAGATAATGAGCATAGGCTGTGCTTCTACTAAACCCTGGCTACAACATGTAAAACATGGTTCTGCCCCTTGGCTATGGATGTCTTGTGGCACGATCTATTATCGATCAACAACTCCTCCAGGGAGAGACTAAAATGAGTGTATTGGAATTAAGTTTTGGAAAAGTGCCGCTGCACATCAAAGAGTGGTTGTCTTTCTGAATTTGTTATTGACTTTAAGCCCGTCCCCAATTTTGAACCCTGCATGGATGATAAGTTTTCATCTTACAATAAATGTATGTATATTATGTTTAGATTTGGTATTTTACCCATTAATAGTTTTATCTGTAATTGGCACTCTCGTCCAGTGGATTCTGTACTATGTGTAATAAACACCGTAGGGATTGAAGAACATGTTTTGTTCTTATGTCAAATATCCCATTTGGCAAGGAAAAAAATTTATATGATCGTTATGTCTCAATCTGAGTACTTGACACTACCAAATTGCTCTAAGAATGTTTAAATACAGACGCAATGAATGAATTGTCTTTGGCCTGAGTACATTTTCATATTCTGTCAGGCATTGTAGAAAGCAACAGGGGCTTATATTTTAGAATTTTTGATAATAATAAAATACTCAATCAACTGTATGAACTTTTTAAGGAACGTTTGCAAATATGTTTATAATGTATCCACTCCTATAGACATCCAAGTGTCGAAGGCTTAGAAAACCATATTCAAAACCCGTAGATGTCTGCCTGAGCTGGGAAATGCTTTCTTTCTGATGGGATTGGGTTCCCAACATTTCTGAGTCTCTTCTCAGGGACTGATTTAGAGTGGCTTTGCAACGGCGGCGGAGTACCTTTCACCTCAAAGTCACCGCCTCCAGCCTGATTTAGAGGCGGGCAGACCTTAAAATGTCAATATGTCAACTCCAGCACTGTTGCCGACATACCCCTCTGATGGCCCCACACAGTATGGGCATCAGAGGTTAGCCATCCGACTGCCCACCGAATTTAGAATGCATGATTGGATTATTTTTGCTGTTCGTCACTGCTAGGTAAGGGACAGTACAACAAAAAAAAGACCAACACACCATGGGAGAAGGATGGTGTGGGGGTCATACATTTTTCTTTTTTCAAAATCAAACTCAAACTTTGTGAGTTTGTTTTAGAAAAATGAAAACTATGTGAACATGTAATGGGCAGCCGTCCTGTTCGATGGAGCCATCCGCCAAACCTTTACAAGATTGACAGGACATTCTTAAGAGCTGTCTGTCTGGCAGACGGCTCTAGATTTGGTGGATGGAGGTCCCTCGAGATTCAGGTGGCAATGTTCTTCACCACCTCCACGGAGGGCACTCTGTCCACCAAAGTCTAAATCCGCCCATTACTCTGTCTTGGGTGCACCAGAGTCCAAGAATAGGAGTTTGGACCCATCTTCACTATAGTGAAGCAGGGAATTATATTTGCTTCAGGGAGCTGCTCTTCCTTCGAAAGATGTTTCCTTAAGAGCATCATTCAGTTTTTAAATATTTAATCTCCAAGCTATGAATAGATCAGTGCACTGAGGATCACCAGAGGCTGTAATATCAAAGAAAGCGCGCTGCTGAATGCTGACTGGACACAGGCTGGTAGTCTCAGTTACTCTCAACTATAAGAGAAGCTCCACACTCTGCCACCTTGGCCACAATGACATCTGCTCAGCCCTTGGTAGCAAATCCAGGCGGTAGCATTGGACTCTGCACACATACACACCCCACTGCAGGAAGGCCACAGATATAGGTTGCTGTCTGCAAGTTGCAAACTCAAATGATGGAACGAACCAACTATGCCTACTGTCCTCCTGAAGTCACTAAATGGAGTATCTTTATAATGGTTAATAGTAATAACTGTGTAATAACGAGGCTTAATACCACCTCATGTCTCTTTCTTCCCCCACTTTTCTCTACCTGTCTCGTTGTTTCGCGTTTGCAGGTTATTTCGTGTCTCTTCTTTCCCCTGACACTGTTTTCATATCTATATCTCCCTCATTGGTTCTCCCTTCTCTGCCTTTCTGTCTATGCTCCGAGTCAAAGTCTGATAATAAATAACAAGCCCTCGGTTCCCAGAAATAAGCACTGGTACCATCCACCTGCACATATTGATCTCTGATACTACCTTTGGTAATCTGTCTCTTGGTAGGAATGTGAAAATAAAAATACCTATTGGCAGTCCTGTGCATCTGAGGGCAAGGGGGGATTACAGACCAGTGCATAGACTTGCATCTGCCTACAAGTCCCCTTACTAGCTGCTGGATTCAGGTCCAGAGAGAGTGACGTGGCAGGTGCCTGGTATTCAAATGAGATTGGGGCCAGATTTACGAAGATCTGACACAGCGCAGCAAGGCACCTGACCGCGCTGCATTAAATGGAGAGAGCATATATATACTAATATATGACATATTCCTGCTCTCTGTCTGCACTGGTGCACTGTGTGCTGCCCAGAGCCAACTCAGGCACCCTTGTACCACGGTGCACGGGTGCCTGCGCTGCAAACTGTATTGTTCTTTTTCAGGAAGGGACACCTGCACAAAAACAATCCTCATAAGCACCAGCCTGCTTGTACCTTAGTACCTCTACCTATGCATGTATACCAGCCCATTACCTTGTACTGCTACCCCACATTTATATGTGTGTGTGTGTGTGTGTGTATGTGTGTGTATGTCTATGTGCATGTGTTTGAGTGTCACTCCTGCAAATCACCATGCTGCAAGCATGCACTTCTCTGATAGCATATAAAAACTGAAATTGATTCTCAACATTGTCCTAACACGATTGCATTTCCTGTTCCTGTGTCAGTACACTGAAAAAGACATTGGGACATTGTAGGTAATTCATTTCTATTTTAAAAATGATTTCAGTATTGCTAAGAATAACTATACACACTTTGAGTTGAAATAGTTTATAGAGAGAAAAGTAGGGGTCACACTAGACACAGAGATGACTACAGATCAGCTGAACTACGAGCAATTCTTCCTATTCTACGTGGATTGTGTATTTTGTTCTAAGTTTATTTCGGTGTACCTACGCAATATCATGATATTCACAAAATATCGCGGATACAATATCAAAGGACAAAATATCGAAAGGTAAGTAAGTATAGATTTTCTATGCCTAACTCCACATATATGTACATTGACGATATATATACCTTAAAGGTGCAAAGATGTGAAGTTAAGACCAGTAAATCTATACTTCCTCTACATGCACTTACCTTTTGATATTTTGTCTCTCTATAGTCTGTCCATGCTATTATTGCATCACATTATTCCTAACCTCGATATTCCATAGTACAATTTATTGTCAGTGTGTTGGTGGAATTACAGTCTCCTTTCGATGTTTACTTTTTTTGAACAAGCGCTTTAAAATGGTTAACAAGGCTCATGTATAGCTATATTCTGAACACCTGAATGGATTTACACCAAATGTGGCAGAAAACCAAATCTTGGTCCAGAAAGCGTGCTTTTTAGATCGGGCCTAGCACCGCATGCATGCTGTTATTGAGCTCCAAGTCTAGCCTGTAGAAAAAAGAGAAAACAAACACAAACATAAAATGTAGGTTTCAGCTGGTTATTTCAAAAGTAACCATCCATCACCACACTGCTTATCGCACGTGATTGTTAATGGTGCTTGACATGTGTCACTCATACATGTTTGTTTCCTCTTTTTTCTACAAGCTAGACTTGAAGTCCCATAACATTGGAGAGGGCGATAATTCACACCCCACATAGTGGTTGATCTTTATTTAAATTATTTAATTATAAAGACGGAGCCTATTAGAAATAAGGTCCTGATGAATGCCACATACCCAATGGGACATTGGGCAAGAACACGTTGACCATAAAGACCACGGTGAAGGGAAAATCATTTCCCTAGTCACCGCACACTTCTTTTAACACCATACAGTTGCCCAGTTTATTCAAATTAGTCTTTATGACAACTGTAATGGTTTTTAGATCACTTTTACTACCCACGGGCCCCCACTTAGTTTAGAAGTGCATCCTTGTCATCAGGTGTATGCTCGCCTGCTATCAAACCGAGTTTTTAGAGGGGGAGGACGGCCTATGATGAAGCATGACACCAGGTGGTGTTAGAGGCCAGTCCTTCACTTTTTGTAAGATGCCCCCACCAATCACACATCTCTAAGTACCTGTAGATCTCTTCACTAGGAGCAGCCCCACTCGTTTTTAATAGGTCTGTATGGAGCACACTCGCACACACAAGCACACAGCAACCCCTATGCAGTGCAACTGATATCCGACAGTTGATAAAGCACATGCAGGCACAGTGGCCCATACCCTCCTCCACCCTTCAGCAAACCCTGACTACCTTACACCTACGGGCTGAAGATAAACAAAACCTTAACCCTGATACCAGGCAAATCACAGCAGAAGTCACACTTAATTAGGGTCCCTGGGAAGAAGGTGGGTGTAGGCAGCAGGACTTATTAGGTAGCAGTCGACAAATGGGGGGCTTGTCACTACTTGGGAAGGTCACCCATGGTATGTGGAGCAGACGCAGACTGAGGGTAACAGTTGTTCAATCATAGGATTCCCCACTGTGCCTTCTGGTACCAGCCCAGTTCTGAGAAGTACAGGGGGGTCATGCTGTCTCTTGACCTGCTTCCCATTGGTCTCGGAAGTGTACTTTAGACCACTCAGTTACTCTAACCACCCAGGCTCGATCCGGGCAATGCTATCTGGCAACACAAAGTCATCTGGGTAGGGTGAGGAAAGGGCAGTTGGTCCGCCGGCCTGAGGGCACATAAAGGAGCAATCAATGAATGGGGGGTGAAGCAGGGGAGTCTCTGGGAAGAAGGATGCGCCCTGTAAGACACATGTCAATCAAAGTAGTGCCCAGGCTTTCCGGGAACGTAAAGCACGAATTCGCCCCTCCACGCCTCACTGGATATGAAGCACAACATCTGGTGCACGCTGGTACGAGTTGCACCAGAAATTTCCGGTCACACACAATGTAGAGTCGCAAACTCAGTGCCTCCCTTAAAATGAGGCACCATGTCTGGTGCGTGTAGAGCTGAGTCGCACCAGACAACTCCGGTCACACACAATGAAGAGTCACCAATTTCATGCCTCCAGAGTTGCAAATCCTATGCCTACCTGGAAATGAAGCACAACGTCTGGTGCGCGTTGATCTGAGTCACACCAGACAATACTGGTCACACACACAGGCGCAAGTTCAGCAGTGCCACACTAGGTAGAATAAGGCACTACTACGGATATGCCCTCACCACCTGTGAATCAGACAACGCACGCAATGGGCATGCAGTCGGTGGGTTGCATGAGAGAGATGCAACATGCTTGATGAAGCGGGCCATGCGGGTCCCATAATCAGTGAATCTGCTCCCCACCAACAAGATGCTTATGCGTGTCGAGGCACCATGATGCAGGGGCCACACTCCTTAGATGCAGGCAGTTTTTTAGGGCTCTGCACAAGGCAATCCCTTCTCCAGGCACAATACTTAGTTCCTTACTCACGCCATGCTACCAGTTGGGATCCAGCAGACGATGTGGGCACTTAAGAGAGCACCGCTCTCCACGTGTCACAGGTAGCCGGTGTGGGTCCCTCAAGGGAGGTCATTAATGTCCCTGAGACCTCCACAAGAAAACAGAGCGCATGCCAACAAGCCCTTGGAGATTACACTTCAGGGTGCCAGACAGCAGCAGGTAGTGAGCCCAGGCCAGCCACTATTCAGGAAGAGGCTGGTCCCTTCCAATGGCAGTAATCCTCCGCGTGGACAACAGATTCCTCTGGCAGTGTGCACCATGCAGTTCCAGTCATACGTTCCCTTAAGTGTATCTATGCTCTGCTGAAGTATTGCGCCAGTACTTGTACTGTAGTGTGCCTTTGAAGTTGGGTGTGGTTCAGAGGGTTTCCCTTTGAACCACAGATGTTTAACCTAAAATTCAGTCCTGTCTGCAATTGGGTCATGGATTGCATATCCTAATGTTTAGTGGGTCCATGATCTAGCTCCCAGAGGCCAATTGTCAAAACGTCTCCCTCCACCTCCAATCTGTCCAGCCAGACCCTCAAATGGCAGAGGTCTCTCTTTCCAGTTGCATGCCCATTGTTGCCTAGTTGTCTTTAGGGAATGCACAGATGCTCTCTCCCAGCCTCCAGTGTGGACTAGAGTGAAAATAAAAGGCACACAAAAGAGTTTTAGAGCAGAGAAATGCCCACTTTCTAAAAGTCAACTATGAACATGAGAAGTGGTAAGTTGCACACCAAGTAATCCCAGTTTTTTCAATCTTTAAACCGCTTCAGAGCTATATAGGAGTGCATGCCTGCTCCGCACCATTGCGCTACAATGTAACCAAACACAAAGGAACCTCACTTGGTTCCTATTCAAGCTGCACAGCCAAATGACTGAATGTATCAAATGAATTAAATTCATATACTTTAATCTTTTATTTATCCATTTTTACTCCGTTACTTTTTCTTCTTCTTTGTTAATTATTCCTTCAATTCATTTTACTAATTTCTTTTAGGAAAATATTCACACACGCACTGGAGCATGGTGGGTTCCACATGTCACGATTTTATTAGAAATAAGCCCAATGCATTTCGCATAAGATCCCTTCATCAGAGGCATATATAATACAAAAAATATATTTTACACTTCACTCTCAGTATTAAAAATGCACTCCAAATACAATTGACTGACAAATTGCATCTATTCTACTTCAAAAAATATTTTCTCGATAAACAATTCATATGGCCATATGGCACTACATGTATATGCAACCATCTCTATGAAAATTGCCCCAAACAATCATTAATTACAGCCACGTTCCCTTTTCAACAGCACCCATAACGTTGTAAACTGCTGCATGTGACTGGTGAACTTTCCTGCGTTTCTCAAACAACACCCATATTACATCATGTCACCTTTGCATTATCTCTTGAGTAGCTTTAGTCGTCAGTGCGCGTACCGTGACATACGATGGATAACATCCTTCGTTAAAAAAAAAAACTTACAAAATGCCAACTTCTTTTAAAACAACATAACTACTTCCATGGCGTCACGTTCATGTTTCGTAGCGTGCCGGGGCGCGCACATCCCTTTCAGTGAAAACTGAAACACTGATTGAGAGCCTGTTCTCGGTTTGTATACCCTCCCTACTGCCCCCAGGTGTTTAATCACTTGCATCCATAAAGACCTTGTGACCAGAGTTTAAACAACTGAATTTGCATATTGCTCATTAGCCCTCATTCCCCCTTTCTACCCATGAAAACTACCTGTCCCACAATCCCTTTTAATAAATCTCTCTCAATATGGGTTTGTTACACAACACCTCAATTTACGAATGCAATATGCCAGAGTGGCCAGTGTTTATAATAGTAAATAAACAAACATCCATAATCCAAATGTATACATCTGTAATGTCCTCATGATTTTTTTAAATAAAAAAAACAATTGATGTCTGAGAAAATAGTGGCAACTTGACAGTCCTTAAAATGCCTAATGGATTTGCATGTTCATAATGTTCTGCCATGCCCGGAAACCCAACTCCTGTACCAATCTTCATCAAATGCATGATACATTTTGTCTCATATGTACTTGCTTGCTTATGTCCTTTTTATGATTCCTGTTTGTCCATGGGTGCAATCTCACCAATTGGGGAAGAAAATATCAACTATAAACATGAGGTGATAAGATGCACACCAAGTATTACCAATTTTTTCAATGTTTAAACCACTTCAGAACTATATAGGCGTGCATGCCTGCTCCACGCTCTGCCACATTGCGCTAAAATGTACCCAAACATGAAGGAAACTCATTTGGTTCCTATTCAAGCTGCACAGCCAAATGACTGAATGAATCAAATGAATTAAAATAATATAGTTTAATCTTCTATTTATCCATTTTTACTCCATTACTTTTTCTCTTTCTTTGTTAATTGACAGTCCATGAAATGCCTAATGGATTCGCATGATCATAACGATCTGCCATGACCGGAAACCCAACTCCTGTACCAATCTTCATCAAATGCGTGTATATACATGTAGTTCCATGTGGATTGTTTATCGAGAAAATATTTTTGAAGTAATTTGTCAGTCATTTGTAATTGCAGTGCATTTTTAATACTGACAGTGAAGTGTAAAATATATTTTTTGTAATGTAGATGTCCCTGATGAAGGGATTTCTCCCGAATTGCAATGGGCTTATTTCTAATAAAATCGTGACATGTGGAAACCCACCATGCTTCTGCGCATTTGTGAATATTTTCGTAAAACGAATTGAAGGAATAATTAACAAAGAAGAAAAAAAAGTAACGGAGTGAAAATAGAAGATTAAACTATATGAATTTAATTAATTTGATTCATTCAGTCATTTGGCTGTGCAGCTTGAATAGGAACCAAATGAGGTCCCTTTGTGTTTGGTCACTTTCTAGAAGTGGCATTTCTAAGCTGTTAAAGAGAAATCTCGCTTTACCACAGGCGAGGGTATGTCATTGTGAATCCAATGATAGGAAACATTATGAGGCTGCTCTACTCTAAGGTACTATTGCAGCTTGAAGTAATCCTAACCATTCCCCCATGTTAACCCATGGGAAGAGCAAACTTCATAGGTAGTGAAAACACACATGGGTATTCTTCACTACCTGGTCAGGGAACACACATGTCTCTACCCTGCCTTTCACCTATCACTTTCTTCAACCAGTAAGACTTACCCCAGGGGTGCCCTAGTGGTAGTGAAAAGTCCCCTCAGGATTGGCCAGTGGTTTAGAAATGCCAACCTGAGCCTAAGTGCAACTGTGCACACTCAGGCCTTCAATGACAGGTTTGCCTTTGTTTAAAAACGTAATAGGTGGAAGTGCACACACAGGCCTGCAATGGCAAGCTTCAGACACATGTTTGAAAACATCAGGTAAGCACCACTTCCTAACATGTGTAGGAAGGGTGCGTGCACTTTCACACTGAATTTACAGTAGGAAAGTGCCCAGAGCACTAAGGCCACTAAAAGAGAATCAGCAAAACCCCTGAGGAAAAAGCAAAATGTTTAGGGAAACATAACCAAAAGCATGTCAGGTGTAACAGTAGCTCTGCTTAAAGAAGCATATGGAAAATGCATGGGGAGTTTGAAATTTGGGACCACCCTTTTCTGTTGGCTGTCACCTGACAGATCACTACAAAACTTTCCATGCACAAACTAGGTAAAAAAGAACACTCTTTTGGAATGTTTTGTGGAGATTCGTCAAACGGTGCCAAAGTTATTAGCAACACAAGAAGTGTGGAAATGCTGTCGTAACTATGGCTACTGCCACTGGGTTTTAGATTTATATATATATCTCAAACATTCAACTCCTGCTACTTCCACTGCGGCGAAGAAGGAGAAACGAACCAAGGCACCCAGGCAAGATGTTTATTAAACATTTATATCCAGCTTCAGCTTCATCTGATGACGCGTTTCGGGCTTATAAGCCCTTGATCACATATCTATATATATACTACGTTGATAGAGCAGGGATATGCATTAAGGCAAGGTTTACTTTAGCACATTACGTAATAGGAGAATGAGTATGATGATGAAGTATGCATTACTGCTTTAACTTATATTCAGATTATGTATACCATCTTAGATATGAAGTACAAAACTTAATGGCTACTTGCAATTTACAGTTTCCCACTTTTGTAAGTCTTCTATCGGTAATAAGTTGATTCAACATTTTTTAAATATTTTAAATATTTATGAATTAATGAATATTTATTTATTCATGCGGTTTTATGTTTTGTATAGTCAATTATGATTGCATTATATATCCAAAAATGTTTAAACCCACATGGGTTTTATTATCATGCACCTTGCACTTTGAATTTCGACCTTTCAAATTTTTGGGTTTTTATTCTTGTATATCAATTTTAATGTTCATGAATTAATGGATATTTAAATTATTAAAGTGCCCTCAATGTTTTTGCGTATTTGCACACATTAACTTTGCAGACTGCCTAAGTCGAATTCTTTTCTATGTCTATAGTTTGTGCCATTGTCACCTGAATTATCACTTGCCCTTTGAAAATGGGTACACTTCTCATGCGCGTCATGTGATCAAGGCCTCCTGAGGGCCGAAACGCTTCATGGCGGTAGTGCTGGGCGTTCTAAAATAAAAGTCATTGCACTGATTCCTGGGTCCGTATTCGTCTGTTCCGGTCCAACTGGATTTGTTTGGCAAAGTACGCTGCATATTTATATATATACACAATGCCAAATTTGCAGGGAAAATCAGGAATAAATAAATAAGTGTAAATGATACAATGCTAACCAATGCTTTACATAGAAAAAACATGTATTCATTTACAATTTACAGGGCAAAACACGCTTCTTAGTCAAGTAAAATACGGAAAGCTATGAATTTCTAAACAGTAGTAAAGGGTTAGAATAATTTGAATGAATTAAGTACGTTTTTCATAGACAAATGCCATAGTTCATCAGAGGAATAAACAGAGACTCCTTCTTTCGAGAAGCAAGGCCGGTTCTCGTTTGCTGTCAGGTGATCGCTAGTTTCTACATAGCTACGATATGTACACTGCAATCACCTCTTAAATGCAGCCCTGCCAGGTATCACGCATCAGGCGTGATGCTAACGCATTTTTAGTGAGGTGGTCCGCATCACCGCACTGAAATGCAAAGTCACGCATATAAGGGCCTGTGCCTATCAAGCGCTGTAAGTTATAAAACACTAGTGTGAGTGGCACAGGCAGGCAGCCAGCGGTGCACGGGCGACTTCTTGGGGGCTGGGCTCCGAGTTGGCCACTTGATACAATGTAAACTGTATTGATTCGCCAGCCGTGCAGTAGCGGGGACATTTCTTTCACTTTCATGAGTCCATGGGAAGGAGCTGAACTCAGAATGGCTTCAGGCTGGTTTTGATGAGGTCACAGCCGGCGCGGTAATGAATCCCGCGTCCCGCTGCATCACGCGCGCTCGACCCAGCCTGTTTCACCATGGCCCAGGTGGCGCAGGATCACTTAAAACACCTGGGCATACTGCGGCGGCCAGAGTAGTTTGTTCGCGGCCCCAGAGCACCAGGAGCTGTGCAGCTGAGGTGACTCGCCGGCCGGCCCGAGCGAGCTTGATGTGGGCGGCCGGACATCGCGTGAAATGCAGCGGCTCTCGAGCAGGCCGCAGTTGCAATTTCTTTTCAAGTAAGTGTGTGCCTAGCGCCCTGGTCCGGAGTTAGAGAGGGGTGTAAAAAAAGAGTACTTCGTGGCAATAAACAGTTTCAAATTATCTGTGCTCCCGAGTTTGCATTCCGACCTCCTCCAAGTTAAATGCACGGCTCAGGGCTCGTTAAGGAATTGTTTGTTGTGCCATCAGCCCCTGGAGATCAGAAATTGTTTGTGAATTGTTTCAAGGCGTTGTCTGTGGAGGAAGAAATCCATCTATACAAAACATAAATCGCACTTGAAATGTCTGCTTTTTCCACCAAAACGTCATGCGGTGCTGATTGCTCTGAGGATAATATTTTTCACAGAAGCGCGAGCCACGTTTTGTGTGACCAGAGAAATGGAAATGAAACACACCACCACGCATGGAGAGGTGAATGATGGGGTAAAATCTATGAAGATTTGTGTGTGTTTTTTTAACAGATGTGCACATTTATATACTGCTCTGTTAAGTACCTTTTCAATATTCCACTCTTTAATGTTTCTTGAATGTCAAAATAATGTTTTAAGCTGTATTAAGGTTGCTAGTTTTTTTTTAACTTTCGCTCTGACTTACCCTAGCTTAGCAGGACTGCCTAGGAAATGCTGTTTGTTACTAAAAATGACGCTTACAGGATGATTACAATGACGCAACCCACATAAAAGGAATGTCTGTGACAGGCCAGCTACTAGAGTCCAGGCTCCGACGGTCCTGGACCGCAGCTCGTGCCGGTCTCCATCTCCTCGAGGGTAGCATCAGCTCACGCAGCAGGGGATTTTGGAGACAGAGGGAAAGAGGGGGAGAGAGCTGAGAGGGAAAACAGATAAAAGTGAGAGGGAGGGAGTGTGTGTGGCTCAGGGGCGGCCTTAGGCATGTGCAAGCTGTACACCTTCACAGGGCCACCAAACCCTAGGGGCCACCACGCCAATATATATCCTTAATATAATAATCCTCTGAGGATGGATACATATTTGCCCTGGCAGGGATTTGGCGGCTTCTGGCTCTGTTCCACTTCCAAACACCCTGACCCCACCCCCTTCACTGGCCTCTGCATTCCGCCTCACCCTGACCCCCTCTTCCGGGGCCCCCCACCTACGCTCCCTGCCCAGGGACGCCATGAGCCTAGAGCCGCCCCTGTGTGGCTAGAGAGATACAAAAGCGATCAGAGGCAGAAGAGAGAAGGAAGAGACAGAGAATGGATGGATGGAAAGATAGAGAGCAAAAGAAAGGAAGGAGCAGGGCTGGCTTGGACATTTTTTCCAGCCCTGCTCTGAGTGAACTTCCAGCTCTTTGTGGAGGTTCTGAAGTTTTGAAATCCATTAGGGATTTCTCAGGCTTCCCAGAGCACATGAGGAGCGACTTCAGAAACATTTTGTGGTTTGACCAAGGTAGGAGTGTCCCACCCCAAGTCCAGCCATGGCTGCTCAGGCAGTGATGGGATGAACTCTGTTCCCATCTCTAACACTGCCCCATCGGAGTACACACCTCATCTTTCGGGCCGGCAAACCGAATTGCCCCATCCAACGGTGGCTTGTGGCCTGAGCCTGCCTGCCTACAGCCAGCCTTGCACACCAAAGTCACTGCCTACAATGGAAAATCCAAAAGCGAAAGGCCAGAACTAGTTAGTTATATGGGAGCCCAGTCTTCTGCCTATGAAGATGCCAGGGTTTCATCAGCAGGCAATTGACATGCATACCTGGATGATGGTAAGACAATAAGTTTATAATAAGTGGACAATAATTTAACAATCATGTGATGTGGATACATTCAGGTAGAGTCATGATGGGCCATTCACATATTGATGGATAGCCACTGATGAATAGGACATCAGCACACTTTGTAGCATTGCTGAGTGCAGGCTCGAGGCAGAGACCTAAACTCCAAACGCTAGGCTATTTTCATGTTGTGCACAGTACAAGCTAATGCACAGGCAGGTTGTAAATGCGCTCCACACCGGGGTTGGATACAGTTAACACTTGGTTATTTGTAGCATGTAGGTAAAACTTGCTGGCGAGTGTCACTCATAGTCGTTGAAATGTCACTCATATTTACACTGAATTTATGAAAATGTCACACACAGCAATCTGAAACCTTGGCAGCTATATGAAGGAGTCAGTGCACATTAAACTTTATTTTTCAGAATTAATATGAATGAAGGGTAAATGTCAGTGAAGGGCGACTCCATGTTGATTCTCAGTATTTCCTGCCCAATTGCCCCCTTAGAAATGGGCCAAGATCACAAGGGCGAAAGTAAAGTGTTATTGATTCCTTTCAAAGGGGCTAATGAGTAGAATGACTTTGCGACCTGGTGCAGTCACCATCGCTTGAAAGTGAAGTTTTGTCAAGTCCAGGAAATCTGCATTTAACCGGCGAGTAGTGCTATGTTCCTGCTGTTCTGTGACCCTCACAGACTGCTTCTTTCTAATGGGATCAGAAATAACACCCGCAGAGGCAGCACAAACAAAGCGAAAACGACGACCCATGTGTGAAGAGTTTATGCACAAAGGCCTCAGGCTGAACTCCCCGCTGCTGGAGGGAGTCCAACTCTTGCTGCATGACCACTGAAGTAGCTTCACTTTCTAAAGAAATGAAACGTGTCCCACTAAGAAACAAGCGTAGTAGTGTCAGTAGTAAAATTCTCGTCAATGCAGTGGCTTAACGTGGGCGGGGCCACAGGGGCGGTGGCCCCGGGTGCAAAATTCCTTAGGGGGGTTAAATTGAAAAAGAAAAGAAAATTGCACTAGTAGCTTTCTCCGATCATCAAGGAAGCGCTAACGGTCTACGGGTTAGGGGGTGCAATATTTGCCTTGCCCCGCGTGCTGGCAACCCACGCTATGCTGCTGCGTCAATGTGCCATTATCAGCAAAACAAGAATCAGATGCCTGTTGCAAACAGGGCTAGATTGTCTAAAAATGTTAAGTAGCTTTGCCCACTACCCGAGTAAAGTAACACAACACCATGAAAGTTCCCGCATTGATTGACGAGACCCGCTGCTGCCAGCGAGTTATGGCCAGTCCTTGGTGGTGGGCAAGGTGGAAATTATCATGAGGGAATTCCTTAGCTACTGACGCGTGCGAATCACACTTTAGCACCAATGTTAGATACATTCTACTGTGCTGCTTCTGTTTGGGCAAACAATATCTGCATCTGTTTGGCTGCCCCAATTGTGGGTAGCGATGCAGCGTTGAGGGTCCTCTTAGGAGTCTTTGTCCATCACCCTCAGGGAGGATGCTCCAGAGACCCTCTTAACAGCGGCATGGGGAGTACACAGTACCCCCTAGGCAGTGGTGACATCTGGGTCGCGATGCAGTGTTGACGGACGTCCTAGGAGTCCTTGTCCATCACCCTCAGGGAGGATGCTCCAGAGACCCTCTTGACAGTGGCAGGGGGAGCACACAGTACCACCTTAGGCAGTGGTGACATGTGTGCCTGGTGCTCCTGGGTGCAAAAGGTCAGGAGGTGGAAAAATGAACAACTCATACTTTTCCCACACCCACGTGGGAGCGAGGGGTTTGTTTTTGTAATCCTCTCAACCCTGGTACTGCAGGTGGGTGGTACTGTTACTACCGTACTGTAGTCCACAATGTTTAATTCATCTCACTGTGTTAGCGGCGTCATGCAGAGTTAAGTGCAGGCGCTAGCGCGTAATTTTAAATACAAAGCAGTTGGTTTCTCACTGTTTTTCGGCTCCCTTTGCCCCGGTCCATCGCGGCTCCTCTGCCGTTGCGTGGAGGGCTTGTCTCCTACCGCGGCTCTTCGTGCCGGTCCGGTGGAGTTTGGGCGCCATATTGAGAGGAGCCTGAAGGGCTGAAGGACCGAAGTTAGCGGTCCAGTCGCCCAGGCTCTCTCACATAAAGCTGAATGTGTCTACGGGAGCGCAGCGGACGAGCGCAGCGGGCGCGACGATGGCGCGCCGGAGGTGCGCCAGAGGTAAGCCCGTCTTCGCCCCTCCGCGCGCGCCCGGGACCCGGGGCCTGTCCCCCTAGCCAACTTATTAAATACTCCGCCCTGGACTTAATGACTCTTAAACCTCCACTGAGCCATCCACTGCCTTTACCATCAGTCACGCTAAAACGCATTCAATTCTTGGGCATTTTTAAACCTCTTCCATTGATTGCTCATCCCAAACATAATACTCCCATACGTTCGGACTGTGGCCCTTTTCATAATGCAACGCACGACCTGCGTTGTATTTACTTAAACACTAGGTCATTGATTAAAACCAAGTGGATATCTTTCTTCTACTGACCCATGAGAAGCCGGATATCCTTCTGCTGACTGAAACCTGGATCACCCCCAACTCTTTACCAGATATCCTTGCCTCACTCCCTTCGGAGTATTACATTCTCACAGCTAACCACACCCCTGGGAAAACAGGGGGCGGAATGGCGGCCATCATCCTTAAGACCTACCAGTTCCGAGAACTGTCCCCTCTAGTTCTCCCAGGTACTGAGAATTTAGTTATTAAATTGGACTCCGAGAGCGGGGCTCTGATACTAGTACTAATTTACCGCCCACCTCAACACATGGCTAACTTCCCCTCACTCCTAATAGAACAGTTGGCTTCGTATGTCGTCAACTACTCTAAAACTATTCTAATAGGAGACCTAAACTTTTGGTTCGGCAATGTGGGAGAAGACCCACAGGATGCAGAGCTTAAGGACCTACTGGAAGACCTGAATCTGACCCAGCATATTCATCTTCCCATCCACCAGAAAGGTCACAGCCTCGATCAAATTTGGGCACATAACTTACCTATTCCCACACTTTCCATTTCCCCCTGCATTTGGTCAGACCACTATTTTATCCATTTTTCACTCAGAATGGGAGGGATGACCAAAACCAGGCCACCAGTGGCCAAGGAGTTCCGTAAATGGAAGTCCTTGGACCTTCCTGGTTTTTTAAAGACCCTGACCACTACCCTTCCTTCTTTGGGCGAGGATGCAGAATCTAGTGAAGGGGTGCTCTCAAACTGGCTACTTCAAGCAGCCGACCTTCATGCCCCCGTGGTGAGTCTTCCAAATCTACGAGGGAATGACGCCCACAAATGGTTTTCCCCTGAACTAAAATTACGTAAATTGGGGATTAGACAAAAGGAAAGGAAGTGGAGAGCAAATTACTTGTCACAAGATAGAGAAATATATTGTTCGGCAAGGAAACTCTATCAAAAAACCTTGCATCAACATAAGGCCAACTACTTCTCTGTAAAAATTTTGAACTCTACGAATAGGTCCAAAGATATTTTTAACATTGTGAATGAGCTTTGTGATGACAATTGAACCGCCCCGTCAATAGCACCCACGCAAAAACTTTGTGATTCCCTGAACGAGTTCTTTTTTGAGAAAATCGTGATCATCAAACAGAGTATCACTAGTTCCCCCACCCCTCTACCTCTGGCCGACACTTTTTACAATTCCTCTACGCTTTATGTATTTCCCCCCATCGACTCCAAAACACTAGCTGAACTGATGGCACGTGTTAAGTCAGGCTCACCAGATGACATTTGTCCACCTTACATCATTAAGGAGATAGCACAGGCTATCCGCCAAAGCATTCTCCTGCTATTAAATAAATCTCTTGAACAAGGCATGGTACCTGATAGCTTTAAGCAAGCACTGTTGATCCCTTTGATCAAGAAACCTGGCCTGGATCTTCATGATCCCTCAAGTTACAGGCCGATCTCCTTGTTGCCTTTTTTGTCGAAAATTCTAGAAGCACATGTTTCCAACTGTCTATCCAATTTGATCGAAAGCACAGAATATCTAGAACCCAATCAGGCAGGGTTTCGTCCCTGTCATTCTACAGAGACAGTGATTTTGGCAGTTCAGAACACCTTGCGTTGCAACGCAGACAGGGACGACCACCAGGCCCTGGTACTTCTGGATTTGTCGGCCGCGTTCGACACGGTTGACTATGCCATCTTGGTCAACCGTGTCGAACAGGCCGGCCTCAGGGGGCCCGCCTTGTGCTGGTTGAAATCCTTCATCTCCAACCGCACTCAAGCTGTGAGATTGGGAACATTCACAGCCCCCAAGAGAAAGTCCACCTGGGAGTGCCTCAGGGATCGTCTCTGTCTCCACTTTTATTTAATCTGTATCTGCGCCCCTTACTTTACTCTTTGAAAAATTATAAGGTCACTATTTTTAATTACGCAGACGATCTGCAACTGGTATTTCCTCTGAATTCCCCTGATGCCGTGTCGGAATTTCAACAGGCCATGTGCCACATCCAGAGATGGATGAATCTAAACCACTTGAAACTTAACCCAGGCAAGACAGAGTTGGTCTTGCCTGGGAAAAGTGAAATTAGCTGGGGGCCTCACTTCTGGCCTCCTGACCTGGGTGCCCCTCCGACTAAATCCAACACTGTCAAGAGTCTAGGGGTTACTCTTAGCAAACGGTTGTATCTTCTAGTTTTTTCCAACTGCGGAAGATTAAGAAAATTTCTCATTTGTTGACCCACTCTGCCCTCATTCAAGCAGTCATTGCCCTAGTCTTGTCCCGCCTAGATTATTCTAACACTCTGTATCTAGGACTCCCAGCTGGGCAACTGAAAAGATTACAGTATGTCCAAAATCAGGCAGCTAGGCTTATCTATAATCTACCCAAATGGCAATCTATCAGGACAGGACTAGCTAACCTTCACTGGTTACCAATAGGTCAGAGAGCTATATTTAAAACCGGTTGCATTATATTCAAGGCTTTACAAGGGAAAGGCCCCAAATTTATGATCAACCTGGTATGTAAATATACCCCTTCACGCAATCTTAGATCTGCTCACAAAGATCTGTTAACTATCCCCTTAGTTAGGAGGAAGCGTCAAGGTGGTAGCTCTTTTCAGTTCTTGGCCGCATCTTTGTGGAACTCTCTGCCTGCCTCCTTGAGACAAAGCGATAGTCTCCTTAATTTTAGACACGCCTTTAAGACCTGGCTTTTCAGACAGGCATATCCTTAGATTAGTTTTCTGACTTTCATGTTGTTGTGCTGTTGTGTTGCTGTTCCCAAAAGTTTCGATAGCGCCATGAAGCCCATGGGCGTACGTGCACTGTATAAATTAAATTTAACATAACATAACATAACATCATAACACTTTTGACGAGATTTTCATCTCCTCTCTTCTTCATCATTATACCCCTCCCCCCGGAACCTCCGGTCCTCCGATCTTTCCTTACTCAAAACTCCCACTTTCAAACGCAAGAAACATGGAGGGCTCAAATTTTCGTTTCTCGCCCCTTCCTTTTGGAATGCACTCCCTCTTGAGCTTAGGCTTACCACTTCTTACCCTCGTTTCAGGTCTCTCCTGAAAACACATCTGTTCCGCAGGGCATACAACTAGTTTCCTCTTCCTCTGCTCCTGCCTGGTCCTCCCGGTCTCCCTATTGTCAATAGCGCCATGAAACCGCTGGGTGTAAGTGCACTTTATAAGAATTTTTTACATTACATAGCAGATTAAGAAAATTTCAATAATGTATTCCTTGTGTAAATTATTCCCACGGTCATATTTAGGTTTTTACCAAATAAATTCCATTTGAATGAGTTAAATGAGTGAATTACTGAACATGTTGGCCACATGCTTTGCTGCAACATTTTGGGAAGAGAACCTATAAACTGCCAAGGAACCTGGCGTGGGATCCCTTATTAGGTTTTCCTATGTGTAAATCCAGACATAAACATGGCATGACACAAAGCAGGACTTTTTTCATATTCTTCCTAAATGGGAACAAAAAGTGTTATATTTTTCTTATCAGTTATAAAGGTGAACTTCATAGATGACGGGACATTTCTCCATTTAGGAAAAAATAAGTTAAAAAATCCTACAATTGTTGTATCAGAGTTTTCAAGATGACATTACTGCGTTACTCCCCGTTGAAACAGAAGTACTTTTTTAATGTGACGCAAAACAGGAGCACATCTACTGCTTCTGTTTTCTTCAACAGTAAACCTGATTTTGAGAGTTTTCCCCTTTAAATGCGTGGCCCCTTATGTGCAGCACCTGCTCGGAGGTAACTTCGTGAGCTCTTCCCCCGGTTGCAACATTTTGTTTTAATTGAAGTATAAATATGAAAGGGATGAGTCATTGGCACTAACACCTACAATTTATACTTTTGTGAAATAGGCGCATTTCACTTGTGAGGAAATCCCTCGGCTGTCAACTTTTGGGAGCACGTTTTATGATTGTGAATTCACCCCAATATTTTCAATCCTAAAGAAGCTTTCGAAAATGTGCCATGCGCATTTATTCTCTTCATGCTTACCATCAACAGAATCTAAAAGGGGCGGTATCGTCACTCTCTTAAGAAGCAATACAGGAAAAAGGTTTACATAAAAAAAAACAATTAACAACCTCATGATGAGCCAGACAGGTTTGCGTTTTAAACAGAAAAGTATGTGGAGAGCTGTGAGAGTTAGTGGTGGATGGCAACGTAGAACGTGAAGGATTTGAAAAGTCATCTCCGGTCCAACATGAAGTGTCACATTCACAGGGATACTGCGTCACTTTACCCCCCCCCCCCCTTCCGCCCCCCCCCCCCCCAGTTGATATCCCATCAGTCCCAGTTCGGTGACTGCTGCATTGCACATCCAATGAGAGTAAGGTAGGAGGAAGAAAGGGGGGGAGGACCCTAGGAAAGAGGCGGGTTCTCGTCTAGCAGCCGATAAAGCCACATAGACGGATTAGCCTAGGACAGGAGCAGAAGGGTTTCAGGGAAATTGTTGCCTCCTAGTAAATCACTCTATGTAAGGTCTGCTGCAATGGATAGTAAAAGCTGCAAAGAGAATGCCTTAAAATATAAATACAAAATACAGGTAGGAGAATGAATTTGAAAACCAGGCTATGGCAGTGAGCTGTCTGAGGGTGTCCTCAATCAATCAATCAATCAGGGGTTGGTAAAGCGCGCTACTCACCCATGAGGGTCTCAAGGCGCTGGGGGAGGAAAAGTGGCCTGCAATGGTCAGTCGGAAAGCCAGGTCTTGAGAGCCCGTCTGAAGGTGTTCAGGGTTGGAGAGCGTCTTAGTTCTACTGGGAGAGGGTTCCATGCTGTGGCTGCGGTGTAGGAGAAAGCTCTCCCTCCAGCTCTGCTTCTGTAGATGCGGGGGACCTCTGCCAGGGCGAGGTCGGCTGAGCGGAGGTTCCTGTTAGGTGCGTGGAAACTCATTCGGTTGTTCCGGTATTTGGGTCCTGCCATTGGTCACACATTAAAATTTGGAAAGGGCTACAGCCAGGACGGAAGTCAGTTTGTCTGGGAATACCAAGGCAATTTAGGGCAGTTCATGCCCAGATGTGGGTCCCAAGCTCACTGTGCCACTGGAACCAATCTGTACCCAGCTGATAAGCCCATAATTAGGGCAAAACTGGCCCTGGGTTGCTCGTGTACTTGTTCAGGGAGGACTTGGCTTGGCAGTTTGGGCTGGACTGTTCCCATGAGGAGCAGGGTCAAGGATTTGCATATGGCTGAGTTCAAACTGAGGTGGCATGGTGTGCAAATGAATTATGGTTTCAAATGCTACTCTGAGCGATTGGCAGGGCTGAGACAAATTGCAAGCATTCCTCCCATCACCTTTTGTGTGTTTCATGTATTGCCCTAAGTAGCATGGGTATGCCCAGACGTGGGCCTAGTGCTTACTGTGCCACTGGAACCAAGCTGCACCTGGCTGATGAGCCGATAACTGGGGCGAAACCACTCCTGGCTTACTTGGGTTATTGTTCATGTAAGACCTGGCCTGGCCGTCCCACAAGGAGCAAGGTCAGGACTGATTTGCATATGGCTGGGTCCAAACTGAGGTGGCATGGTGAGTAAAAGAACAATGGGCGGGGTTGCTAACCCGAGTGATTGCCAGTGGTTAGACACATTGCAAGAATTTCTCTCCTCACCTTTTGTGTTTTTCACTGATTTATAGATCACCTTTACTTCGTACTTAACATCTTTCTTGATGTGAGTTCCGCGTCAGCATGACAAATTCTCAAAAACTATTTTTTTTAGGTCTTTTGTGACAGCGCAGCTGTTAGGAAAATGAATTGTTATCAATTATTTAAAATATGCAGATGAGCTTTGGCTCCACCTAGATGCGTAACACTCTCTCCCCTCATGCTGTGAGCTATTTGGAGTATCGTTCCACCTTCCAGGAAGTCCTTCCTTTACAATGCTTGAGGGTACTTTTTTATGTCTGAATACTATGTTCATTTATCATGTGGTTTGTCATATTCAATTCCTTATATGCATTCTATACACTGAGCAATCGTTTTTGCTATTTTTACCTGACATCTGCAAACACATTGTGTACACAACATTTGTGAATGCATTTGTTTACATGCGTTGGCACATTAAAGCAAGTCCTATTGGCTTTGCCAGTGCTTGTTGTTGCAAGTTGAAGGTCAGAGGGTTGAGACCATTCTACAAAACGCTTCGCAGAGCGGTCAAACGTCAGACCGGTTATTTTTCATTACTAAGCCTCTCTCCAGGGGCTTGTGTTGTCCAGCCACAATGTCAGCACATTCGTTTTTTAATCCTAATTCTTTTTAAAAGGTCACCACGACCTTGGCATACAACATCATTAGGCACAATTAAAACTCAATCTTCCTTAAACTACTAATAATGCTTGGCAATTAAGGCATTTTTATCAGCCGCCATCTCATTAGCATCATGTGGGGCTGGAGGCTGTTTCCTTCATGAAGCCGGCAGTGGCTTCTACGGGGCCTCCGACAGATTAAAATTCCACTTCAACACTAGTCGCTGTACTGAATGCCTGCAGAGGAGCTCAGCAAGATGGCAGGGAAGAGAAAAATAATGCCTGTCACATGCCACAGCACAATGAGGTAAGAGACAATACATCAACCTCAGCTTTACCACAAGAGCCAAGCAGAAGGCGGCTCAATACCCACAAGGAACAAGCTGTTCCCTTCCCTCCAGCAGCACTATCGTGTTTACTGTCCTTGATGTCTCTTGTTGCCTTCTTCCCAGAAACCTCAGCTCCGAGGCAGTCCTGGTCCCTTTCTCTTTAGCTGAGGTGCCCCTAATTATAGCACTGGGTGGAGATTGCGTTATGCATACTGAGTAACTGTACTTGTCTACTGTACCTCTGACAATATATGTACATTCACTATTTCCTGTTATACTGTATCGAGTTCTGTGCGGACAGCGCCATTAAATACCAATAAAGAACTGTTGCCCCCCCAAAAAAAGAAAAGAAACCTAAGTTCATCGGCTGCTAACCTGATCCAGCAACGATCGATCAAATGGTCGAAACATATAGCGCCACATGTATCATTATTTCAAATGACTATTGCCTAATTGCGATTCTCTGTGAATCGGCATTCGGTAACCGCTTTTTGAATGTATGAAACTCCATGAGTTTCATTTAGCGTTTCCTAATGGGTCGCAAAACGAACGACCTCATTATTATTAATGAGCAGGCCGCAATTTGCGACCCATTAGGAAGCGCTAAAATCACAGGGATAATGACCTGATGAGGTCAGCAGACCATCATGTCTGGGATTGCTTGTAAATAAAGCAACAATTTAAAAAAATGCAGCCCATTTTCCTTTAAGAAAAAACGGGTTGTGATTAAAAAAGAGAAATTAAAAGTTTTCTTTTCAATAACTAAGAGGAGGCGGTGGTCCGAGGGACCACTGCCTGCTCTTAAAGAACATTTTTATGAACATTCACAAAGGGGAAGGGGTCCCGTTTGGGGATGGGATGCCACCTGCTTGAAGTAGGTGCTAAAATGTGAATTTTTTGCAACTGCAGTTTGTTCGCAAAACATTCCTACATACTGCTGCGATTCAGTATTAGGAAGTGACGCCCTAAACAAATTCCTTCCGAATAACAAATTGGTATGTATTTGCAATTCCATATTGCGATTCGGTAACATGTTAGTGAATTACAAATTGGAATTCATACAAATTGGAATTCATACATACCAATCGGTCGTTTGCGACCAGTAAGATGTCTGATAAATGTGGGCCATAGACATGTCCCTTCGAGTCCGTGGTCCAAGACGATGGAATGCCCTTAGTCCCTACCGGAGATCCGAACTTCATGCCCTTTAGGAAACTCTGGAAATGGAATGATTCAACTCCCTAATGAACCTTCCAGCTCCTAGGATCAGCAATTAAGGAATGTAATCTAAGGGCAGCTTCCCTACCTGGTTCAACTGGTCGGCCCCATGCATTTCTTTTTCTGCAAACTGTGTTGTTTATCTGTTGTTTCATGCCCTGAGGTAAACAACAGTTTATCTGCAGCATGCATGATTGCTAAATAAATGAATAAATGATGTGTCAGAGGCTCAAGTGTCTCCAAGCATAATAAGTCATCCTGTCATGGCTGTGGGATAGAGACATCAGTGGTTGCCCTTGTGGTGACTTGCCCTCCACCTTCACGCTGGCTCCCAGCTGCCTTCCTGGAAGCTTCCAGCTTGTCCATGGCTCCCACGCGCAGTCCCAGGGCTGCTGCTTGGCCTGTCTGCCCTTCTGCATGAGTCATGCCTGCCGCAGCCAGCCTTCCTGAGTTGCACTTGCTATGCTTGATTGCTGCAGCTGCTGGCCTAGATATTGCTGACACTGGCATATCAGGCGGGCACTGGCGGGTGGTACGCGAGACGAAGAAAAGATGAAGGGCAAACAGCTCAGAAAACAAAAAAAAAAGCCATCCCACCGACGAGGGCCAGCAGACATGAGGCAGATATATAAGAATACAATTTGACATAAGACATAGAAGGCAAGGTAAAGATACCAGTGGCGTAACGAAACTTGAGGGGGGCCCCCCCTGCAAAGTGCCCAGTCAGGAGCTCTTAGGCCAGGAGCCCGTGCACAGTGCCGGAGGGGGCCCCTGGAGGTCAGGCCCCCCGCACCGCAGTGACTGTGGGGGGCAATGTTACGCCACTGGTAGATACGCTTAATTGCTAAGCAGTCGCGTGCTCTAAATTGAAACATGTGCTCGGTGCGCAGCTGACAGCCACTGCAGTTCATCTCACATGATACTCCCTATTATTGGGTATAAACTAGCTCAAATCAGTGTACAAAATATTGAAGAAAAAATATTGTGTAGACAAACTATTGCGTCAAGAATATCGAGGGCAAAAATATCTTGAAGGTAAAGTTTCTATAGGTATGCAAAGTTTTACTATTCTTAACTCCATATATATGTACAGCAACAGTAGATATATCTTCAAGGTACGTAGTTGTGGAGTTAGGAATAGTAAATCTATACTTACCTACCTGCACATACATTCTCGATATTTAGGTTCTCAATATTTTGAAACAATAGTCCATCCACACTATATTTTTTACATAGATAATCTGTTAGATAACTAAGATCACTGACTCTTGACCACTGAAGACTCCACTGGGATGCCCCTTTGTCCCATTCTTGGTCCCAGCAGCATGCTATGGGGTTAGGGAGAAAGCAAGGACTGGAAACTGCTGAAAGTAAACATGGCGGTCTAGAGCCATGCTTACTTGCTCTTCTGCTGCTGCTTTCTAAGGTCCTGAGATCAGGAGTCAGGCCAGCGCCAAAGCTATACACGGGCAAAGCAGGGGCAGATGCTGCTACCCATGGTTAAACCTAACTGATGTCCAGGACCTGCAGTCTTACTATGTTGTGATGGAATTTATGACAATACAACGCATATTTTTACCACACATGCCTTTATCATGCATGACTTACCACACATTCCCTTTACAACACAAGGACTTTACAATGTGTGACTTTACCACGCATATACCTTTATCACACATGCCTTTACACCGCAAGGTAAGTATATTGTAAGATAAGTGAAACCCACATATACACACACACATATATTTATAACATATATCCCAATATATATTATTAGTAATTGTGACCGCTCGCAGCCTTGTGGGGACATTCCTGAGGACTTTGGATATTTTAACCCGTTTTTACTTTGCTGGTAACTTTCCCTGCTTCCTGGACACGAGGACTGGGGACCAAAGTGGACGCTGCCGGGGCCGGGACTGCGAGAGCCAGGGTGCACAGCGCTTGAAGATCCCAGCGCACCTGGTGTCTCTTCCCGCCCCCAGCCCTCCGCCCTTGATTGATAACACCGGCTATTTAAGGCTCGCGGCCCCCGCTCCGCGGGTGCCGCTCGCAGCCTTGTGGGGACATTCCTGAGGACTTTGGATATTTTAACCCGTTTTTACTTTGCTGGTAACTTTCCCTGCTTCCTGGACACGAGGACTGGGGACCAAAGTGGACGCTGCCGGGGCCGGGACTGCGAGAGCCAGGGTGCACAGCGCTTGAAGATCCCAGCGCACCTGGTGTCTCTTCCCGCCCCCAGCCCTCCGCCCTTGATTGATAACACCGGCTATTTAAGGCTCGCGGCCCCCGCTCCGCGGGTGCCGCTCGCAGCCTTGTGGGGACATTCCTGAGGACTTTGGATATTTTAACCCGTTTTTACTTTGCTGGTAACTTTCCCTGCTTCCTGGACACGAGGACTGGGGACCAAAGTGGACGCTGCCGGGGCCGGGACTGCGAGAGCCAGGGTGCACAGCGCTTGAAGATCCCAGCGCACCTGGTGTCTCTTCCCGCCCCCAGCCCTCCGCCCTTGATTGATAACACCGGCTATTTAAGGCTCGCGGCCCCCGCTCCGCGGGTGCCGCTCGCAGCCTTGTGGGGACATTCCTGAGGACTTTGGATATTTTAACCCGTTTTTACTTTGCTGGTAACTTTCCCTGCTTCCTGGACACGAGGACTGGGGACCAAAGTGGACGCTGCCGGGGCCGGGACTGCGAGAGCCAGGGTGCACAGCGCTTGAAGATCCCAGCGCACCTGGTGTCTCTTCCCGCCCCCAACCCTCCTAATCAACGCACTGGTGAGCGCGCACGCGGGACGCGCGCGGGACACAGCCCGGGGCTAAGCCCGGGCAAAGGGCGGGCCCTCTGAGGCCCTCCGAGGACCGAAAGGACTGAACTGGCGGTACCCCCTAGTGTATAATTAGACTATTCCTGTTGTTACAAAGCCACTATTTAACTGTGTTTTTATTTTTTATTTTTTTTTGGAGTGTTTGGTTTAACTCTTGTTATTGATAGTGTATTGGTTTATCGTAGGATTCTTGTGATCTTTAGGGGTTAGCTTTAAATCCGAGGTCCTCCACCTTTTTCCATAGAGTATCACTGACAGTAAGTGTTGGAGTATTAATGTCTACACGGACAACTCGAAGTCAGGTGGGGGCAGGGATAAAAAACATCAAAACCAAAAAACTGACCAATACTCTGGATAGTTTTATCCTCCGTACCCACACTCTAATTGACGAAGGTATTACTTTGATGGAACGGAGGGTTTCCCAAGATTTGCTTCATGCCAAAAGATCGTCACTGGGTAATATAGCCCTGGCTCGTACCCCGACTAAAGACCTGCCCTTACCAGTTACGCCTCAATTAATACCTACTCATGAGACACCAGTACTGACTATGGCCCAGCCCCAATGCTTAAATGAACCCTCGGTCCCCTTATTACCAGTATCCCTAATTGAGTCTGCTACCCCTGCTACTCCACTGGTTACTAATGTTATTATGCATGCAGTTACTCGAGAGTTGCAGGGGTTTCCTGTAGTAGGTCCAATATCCTCCCCAAAATTAACCGCCCCCCAGGTGCTTGGTGATAATATACCCTGTTTGGAGAATATGGCCTCTACGGGAACTGGTGCACAGGAGGGAGGATTAGGTGTGGATGCTACAGTTGACACAGCTAGGTTACATCGTGTATCGCACCCCCTGCCCCTAGAGTTGCCTGATGTAACTGTATTGGATTCTAGCATAGATAGTATTCTTAATAATGGTAGCCCTAATGTATCCACAGAGAGTGAAGAGGATGCGGACGCGCCCTTCTTTGATTCCTTAGCGGATCTCATTAGGTCTTTACTTTTGCCCCTTGAAGTCAGACTCCAGGGTATAGAACAACAACTTGGAATTATATCAAAGGAGTTGGAATGCAAGGGGGGGGATAAAACTAATGTAACCCAGAAGATTACACCCGGTATATCGGGAACTTTATTGCCAGTGGTTGGGAATTCTTTAATAGCACCCACCCAGCAAACCAAGACCTGTCCATCTACCACAATTGTAGAGAAGGGTGATAAAGTGGTCACTAAACCAGTCTCTGTAGAAGTTAAAAAACCCCCGGTGAAAGTAAATCAGGCCGCATCCAGCGCTACTCCTCTCTTACCCCCTGTAAAGACACCAAGGGCTCGGCGGAATATTAGCTTACCATCTGACGCCTCCCCATTTGTGATTGTGCTAACTGGTGTCCCTGAGCCTACCCCTGACACTCCCGAAACATTTTGGAGCCTTAAAAATAAAGTTTGTTACTGGCTGGACAGGAACTTTCCACCACCCCCAAATATTAATAAGAATATTCTAATGGTGGAGAGAGCCCCATGGGTTGGAGAAAAAAAGAAACAGTTCAAAGGCGATTGTGTGGTGATCACATTTGAAGATCCCTGCATAGTAGAGTTTATTTTTTCAGGGTATCACCGTAACACTGACTCAGGGATTCTCGTCAAACCTCTATCATATTTTTATATGCCTGAGGGTAATCACGATAATAGATGGAGTTGGCTTAGGGCTTCCACGCATGAAACCGGTTGGAGGAGACCTGTAAACCAAGGGAACCAGCGCTATAATAATTGGGGAGGGGCTGTTAGCGACGATTGGCAAGAAGTACGCAGAGGGAGAGGTAGAACTTATAATGGGGGAAATAGGTTCAAGGAGGGATGGTTGGGTCCACAGATGGATTATCCTATCCAATGTTATAACCGTTTCAACGGCCTGGAGGAAGTCGATTGACTTACTAACGGGTCTATTGAGCGTTTGGGAGGAGGGGTGTTGCATCCCTTACTGGAAGATCAAGCAAATCTGCCCGCAGACATAGTGGTTAACGCTGGCTTTAGTTCAGATACAATTGTACCCATGGTAGTAGCTGGTAACTGTACTCAGGATATAGTCTCTGTAGGACAATCGGGAACTAAGGAACTGGGTTCTTCAATTAATATTTTATCATGGAACATTGCTGGCTTAAAGAAAAACGTAGCAAATCCTGATTGGAACACCTTTATTAACCTATATGATATTTGTTTGTTCCAAGAAACGTGGTGCAAACTCCCTGAATACATGAATGGTTATTCTACCTTTTATGTTCCAGCTGTTTCATTGGGGAGAGGGCGCCCTTCGGGTGGGCTACACATTTGGGTAAAAATATCTCTGAACTGTAGTGTCACCTCCAACAAGTATGTCTCTAATGACATCTTGCACATCACTTTAAAGAACAGTGTAGGAGGTCACAGCTATGAAATCTTCTGTATCTATGCTAGAGGTCTCCAGGGAGGGCTTGCTTCTCCAGTATTAGAACTGTTGGATGAGGAGTTGTCTAAACTCCCGGCTAGATCTAAAATAATAGTCGGGGGAGACTTCAATTGCACGTTTGAACCGTTAGATATGGAAGAAGAATCAGGTCCCAATGTAGTAGAAGGAAGATTATCTATACCCCCACTAACTCTTAGCCCAATTAAGAAATGGTCATCTAGGGTCATTCAGTTGAATGCTTTGGTGTTAGATTACAATCTTTGGGCTCTTAATGGCCGTACAAACTCTGATCGCGAAGGAGCAATGACTTTTAATAGGCTGGGGTGCCCCTCTCGTATTGACTACATCCTTTTAGATGAATATTCCTGGCCTGACCTAATAGATATGGTGGTTAGGGAGTCTACCTATAGTGACCACAACCCCTTATGTATGCAACTCAAATGGTTAAGTGGCCGGAATTCTAGACAGGAAGCGGAGATGATAACCAAAGAGGTCTTCCCTGTAAATAAAAATCGGAAGCTAAAATGGAATGTGGTCAAATGCGATGAGGGGAAGCTTCAAAATATCAAAGACCTAGTATCTAAAGAAATTATTAGTTTGGCAGCCTTAGAGTCTGTTCCAGTTAATCTAGCTGATCGTAGTTTGTCGGTCTCCTATAGTAATTTAATAGGTAAAGTGGGAGCCCACTTTTGTAAGAAGCAACCAGGAAAATCCCGCCCTAACGGTACCAAATTAAATAGTAACCCATGGTATACGAGTAATTGTAGGAATAAAAGGGAAGCAATTACTAAAGCAATACGTAGTAAGGACTCCATGGCCGTGCGGTTAGCCAGGAAAGATTACGCGTATAGTATAAAATCTGCCAAAAGAGAATGGGAGGAAGAGCATTGGCAACAGTTGAAAGAAGCAGCTTGTGGTAAAAATACTGTTGCCTTTTGGAAATTAATTAATGCACTAGATAGAAAGGGAGCAGATCCTATTTTAAATCATATTACGGACCAGGAATGGTATTCTCATTTTTTTAAACTATATTGTGAGGAGATTGTGGATAGCGTGACATTATTATCAGCTAATATCCCCGAAAGCACGCCTCATGGTAATTTTAATTATAACATAGATCCATTTACTCAGAGAGAAGTACTAGATGCTATCTCTAAATTATTGCCCGGGAAGGCCCCAGGCCAAGATGGTCTTCCAGGGGACTTGTTAAAGTACGAATCGAATGTGTGGGCTAAATACATATCCAATCTGATGAATTTGATACATGCTGGTCATCCTGTTCCCGATTCCTGGAAAGGTGCCGAGGTAATAACCATTTATAAAAAGGGCGACAGGGACGACCCTTCCAATTACAGACCGATAAGTCTGATAGATACTATTCAGAAGGTGGTTGGAAGGGTAATCATAAACCGTACAGAAGTATGGCTTGTGGATAAGAGTATTTTGTCCCATTTCCAGGCCGGGTTTAGAAGCAATATAGGTGCAATAGACCAGGTATTTAGATTCTGTGCAGTCTGTTGGAAGTCAGTGTTAATTACTAAGGGAAGTCTATACCTGGCTTTCATAGACTTGAAGACAGCATTTGATGTAATTCCGCGGAATAAGCTCTGGTCGGTCTTATCCGATATGGGTTTTCCCAGTTACCTCCTACAATTTATTATTAAACTCCATGAGGGGAATTATGCCAGGATTCGATGGGGATCCCAGGGTCAACTGACAGAGAAGATCCCGGTGAATAGGGGAGTGAGGCAAGGATGTGTGATGGCCCCAACCTTGTTCTCCCTCTTTATTAATGGGGTTGTTGCCCATTTGAGGGAGGATCCGGCTGATGCCCCCGTCCTTGCTGGAGAGAAAACACCCACCCTCCTCTTTGCCGACGATACCTTGCTCATGTCAAAATCCCCCATGGGTTTGCAAAAACTACTCGATCGTTTTTGCAGTTTTTGTATAGATAGGGGGTTGTCAATAAACACTTCAAAAACAAAGCTGATGGTGTTATCTAATAAAAAGAAACTTAGGAAGGTAAACCTCAGGCTGAATGACACCCCGTTGGAGGTGGTAGAGGAATTTGATTACCTCGGGGTGAGACTTTGCAATAACTTGAGCTGGTCAGCCCATATCGCCAAAATGGTTTTAAATCTCAAAAGGGTTGCAGGAGTAATTCTTAAGAACCAGCGTCGATCTCTCAGTCGTCCCATAGCCCCCACCCTGGCAATTTATGAAGGGAAAGCTTTGGCAGCGGCAGTTTATGGCTCAGAACTTTGGGGGGCGGAAAATACAAAAGTTTTAGCGGTGGCCGAGAATAAGTTTATTAGAGATATGGTCTCGCTACCCTTATCGTCCCCTTTGAAACCTCTTTTTTTGGACATGGGTAAAAAATCGGTTGTGGATCTAGTGCAAATTCGCCCCTTGTTATTCTGGGTTCGTCTTAGAAGGACCCCAGAACTTTATAATTATGCTAAGGTTCTGGATGAGCTTATTAGTTTAAATGTAGCAAACAAAATTAAATGGCTCAACAATTTAAAGAGACTTGTAAAATCAATAGGTCTGGAGGAGAGTTGGATCTCGCAACTGCCACCCCCAAAAGCAATTGTCAAAAAACTTTATTGGGATTGGGTTGTTGCCAAAGAACACAGGAATCCAAACTGGGGTCATTTAACTAGTACCTTCCTTGATCACAAGCCCCTTAGGAAGTTAGAGCCCTTTTTGGATTTTATCCAGGTCCCTCGTGATAGAACATTGTTTCTGAAACTCCGATATGGTATTCTACCCCTTAACTCATTCAAGGCATGTTGGAAGGGACATAGAGGAACAGAGGACAAATGCCCAGGTTGTTCCTGCCCAAAAGAATCCTTGGGCCACTTCCTATTTGCATGTGTAGCATATAAAAAACCTAGAGGAAGGTGGTTGAAACCTGTCTGTAGGAACCTAGGGGTGAAGGACCATAGATTAGCTATGCGTATTTTTTTAACGGATGTTTCTTCAATGTATATGGTCTGTGGGGTGGCTAAATATGTGGCGAATGCTTGGCTCATTAGGTCAAAACTCGTACCTACTGTCTGAATTGTTTTATGATTTGTTTTATGTACAGTCTATTATGGATTTATTATGGATACTGTATATGTACTTTTATGAAATTTTGTTTCGAATAAAGTATTTCAATGGAAATAATTGTGACCCCCTTCTTTTTTTTTATTATTTTAAATTTCAATTTTTTTCTTTATTGGGGCATACCCCTCAAACCCCTATTCCCCCTTGTTTAACCTTCCTAACCTATACCTCTACCCACCCCCAAACCGTAAAAATACCATTACTAGCCAAGGCCCCCCTAAAACTCCTTGCTATCCTATACCTATACCCACCCCTAAACCCTCTAAAAATGTCCTCACCACCCTATAACGCTATCCATCCCAAACCCTAAAATGCCCTTACCACCCAATACCCTTCCCCACCCCATAACTCTAAAATCAACCTTATCACCCAATACCCCTACCCACCCATAAACAGTAAAAATATGAATACATGCTCCCCTGTGTGCAATGACTCCCCCAAATCACAATATCTCTTAATTCAACATTTGCATTCATGAAAATCCAACTGCCTGGGTGTCACTCACCTGTACTCACTGAACCACTTTGTGATGATATCAACAGGTAAATGCTGACGCCTGGAAGACGCAGTGAACAGCATCTCCTGGGCCGGCTGAACTCCCTCAGATCTTGACTCCTGCTTGTGCTCTCCACATTATTCATGTATCTCTGGAGATGCAGGGGGAAGCATGCCACCCTGGGGAGGGAGTGGTGCGAGCAATGCCCCGTACCGCCTGCCTCTTTTCTACTTTATCATTGGAATGCAGCTAATTATCTCCAGCAACAGGTTCAAGATTTTTTTTAACTAGACTAGTCATTAATAGACGTATAAAACCAAACAGAGACAGGTTGCTGGATAAAAATAGTAAACAATCAGCGTTACCCTATGAACATGAGCAATGGCACTGGCTTTTGGATTATTCCAACCATGGAGATACAACAAGCTCCAGCCAGCACCTGCAGGGAGTTTCAAAGAATGACTTCTTTGTCCCTCAAGAGCTTCAGTCTTGCCCTTGCCTTCTCATGCCAGACACGTCCTGTTAGCTGCAGGTGTGAGGGATCGCCCGGTTATTTACCGGTAATCTTCATTACTCCCAGTCCTGCATAAGGACTGCATCCAGGAAGACGGAAGAGGAGGTAATAGACTCAACAAACAGCCAGATAGACTGAACCTAAAGTGGGCTACTAGAACATGAAATGTTCTGAATGTATTCAGGATATATCTTTGCAATCCTTGTAATATATCCAAACATAAATGAGGAATACAGAGAGTGGCTGAGGGTAGAGGGTACATCCGCAGTGATGTCAGTGACACGCGAGCAATCACGGAGCACGTGTGGCTCATGATGAAATGCGTCCTGCCAGGGAAGAGTTTAGGTGTCCTCTCCAGCCGCACTTATCGATAGAAACTTGAGTACAATCCATGTGGTGCCAGTGGGTCGAGCGGGGTAAATTGATTTATCTTTCTAACGTGTACTTTGTGATCCTTCTCCACAGTCCCTGCAGGAAGTGCATGCGCGAGTTACGTGACTGGCCACAGTAACTTGGATGTAACACCTTGACTGATGTGTGGAGATACGTCCAAAATACTGTGTAGATTCTGGGATCCATGGAAAGACACAGTGCACAAATCTTGGGGTGCAAGTGTTACTGATGTGTCTTTTGAAGTGATTGCATCACAACTGGATCTGCATTCAAGAACAGCGCACTGCAAGGAATTGATGCATTGGGGAACCAAAGAGATCATCTCGCTGCCAAGGTATCATTTAATTAACAAACAGAATTCTCTCCTGGAATAAGTTCAATTTCATTAAAGAAAGAGAATTATTCTTACTCAAGCAACTGCCTTCATTGTAATTGAGAATTGTCAGTTTGCAATGATTGAAACTATAAAATGATTAAAAACAGCATGACTGCAGTAGCTGCAATCTGCACAGTGCAATTATTGCCGCTATGTAACATTTGTGAATTTAATTTTGATCTAATCAAGTGAGGCATATATTGTGATTATTATGTAAAGCCTTCATGGGCTTCTTAGCCACATCATGCTTTGGAAATTACATCTGCGGCTGATCAAGTTAAAGGCAAGATTTCTTTTCAGAGGCGTTTCAAAAGTTTCACAAGCAACAAGTACACTTTACTACTTGCTGTTTTTATTTTCAAAGTGATTTTAGTCCAGTAGTTATTTAAAGCATGACTTTGGGTTGCAAGTCCTGGATTGATTTAACTCCTTCCCCACCAAGAGATATCATGTGGTGAAAATTGGGAACTACACCTCAACAAACGCCTTAGTGCTCCTAGGGCTGTATTGTATGCACAGTGTGATGATTTAACAAAACATAAGAAGGGGGGCTTTGAGGATTGTTTTGGTCCACACAACACTTTAACCCCTTGCATGCTGATGACAGCCCCCAGCCGTCATGCACTACGGCGCTCGTGTGCTGATGACGGCTGGGGGCCGTCATAAACGTCATAAACCCGCCCACTCGTGATTTTGCTGCATAGGCGCAGAATCGCGGCTGCATGGAAGGGGTTAACATCTACTCCAAGCCAGGGCATGAGAGACAAAGGATGTTACTTATGGCCATTACAGAGTGGCTCACTGACAATCTGTTTTGCTGTTTTTTACAGTGTTTATCTCCGTTCCCAAGAAACATAATAAATGCTCCTCCTGGGTGGAGCGTGATGCCTACCTGAGATCCCCAAACTTGAAAATATCTGCCATAAACATATATGAGGGAACGCCATTTTTAAGTCAGGCTATCAGACAAGCTAAAAGGTTGTCCAAAAAACAAGTTAATTGTGGCTGTGAATCACAGAAACGAAGGGACAGCACTCAAATAAGGTGAAAATAAACAAAGAACCTAAGTAGCCAAAAACAGACAATTATAGAACTAAAGAGAACATTTCAAGGAATGTACAAAGGAAACAGAAAAAACCCTGAGAGGAAAGCAGTAGAAAGCCCCAATGTGTACCTCCGAGCACCAGTTTCTTTCTAATAACGTCCAGCAGTAACTTTGGACACACAGAATGGCTAGACAATCTGGACAACCTCAAAGAAGCAAATAGAAAAAAATACAACACACAGATGCTACTCACCATGGAGAATCTGGTGGGTAAATGTATCTGCAAGATAAACAAGGACCTTCCTGTCGCAAAACATCAAACTACATCAGTGTGTGAGGAATTAAATGACAAATGCATTCCAAAGAAATCTGTACATTGCTAAATATGTACCTTCAACCTTGCCTCACCAGAAAGAGGGTAGTCAATGGATAATTATATCATGTGCCTCAAAAGGCTAAATCAATTATTGTAGGTTTGACAAATTCACTGATGAAGACATCACTCGTCTGCACATCACAGAGACATTTTATTTATTTATTTTTATTTATTTATAAAGTTTTATATAGCGCGAACTTGACCCAAGAGGGTATCAGAGCGCTTTACATTTAGGATTGCTGCGTTACAAGTTACATCAGATACAAGAGCATAGTAAGGTACTGTACACATAAACAATGTTTCAATATTTCGTAGGTGGGAGGGGAGGAAGGAGTAATAGTGGGGAGACGAGGAGGAACAATGCCCAATGTCCGGCTGGGTAGGTGAGGGTCAAGGGGGAAACCAAGGCCAATCTCCTCATTAGCTGTCAAGCTGCTCCACCGGTCATCAGCCATGATGCTCAGGTCTCAGCGTTCAGGAAAAAACAGTTTTTAGTTTAATTTATTTTCGAAGGTTGTATAGCGCTATCTAGACCTGGAGGTTTCAGAGTGCATAACCAGGGGAACGTTGCATTAGAAGGTACATCAAAAGGATTATAAAGTGCTGGCTAGACCCGTAGGTATCAGAGCGCTATAACAGAGGAATGTTGCGTTACAAATTACATCAGTTACAATAGCGTAGTAAGGTACAGCAAACAAACAACAAGGTTGAGAGAATTTATAGGAAAGGAGGGGAGAAAGGAGCCAAAGCCGAGAGACGGGGAAGAAATCAGTCCAATGTCCGGAGTGACAAATAGAGAGGGAAAGGGGAGAGGTGGAGTGAGAAAAAGAGATAAAGGGAAAGTCAGCCCAAAGACCAAGTGGGTAGGTGACAGCCAGGGAGATAATCCAAAGCCAGCCTCCTCTATAGCTCTCTAGGAAGCTCCAATGGGCATCGGTCCGACAGCTGGAAAGAAAGGTGAAGAGGAGAAAGCAGAGTGCTAGAAATACGATGAGGGTGGGTGGGCGAGACAGGGAGAAGGGGAGAAACTGTGCCCAAGGTCCGGCTAAGCAGGTGACAGTCACGGGATGAAACATGGCCGATCTCCTCATTAGCTGAACATAGCAGCTCCACCGGACGTCGGATAAAATGCTCGGACTCCGCTGTCAGGGTAGAGATCATGTGTACTCCCGGGCGAGATAAGTAGAGAGGGAAGGAGGGGAGGGGGAGTGAGAAGGGAGTGGACGAGGGGGAAGATGGAATAAGAGATAAAAGGGAAAGTCGACCCAAAGACCGGAAGGGCAGGTGACGGCCAGGGAGGAAATCCAAAGCCAAATGCCTATCTGAATGCTTACTTTGAACAAACAAGGGAACCCGATGAGTAGCTAAGGACCCCGGGTGTCAAATATTTCTTGTAAAAATGGTCCTTAGAAAAGCAATTATACAACATAAAATGAAATATAGACCAAGATGGGCGCTATATTATACAGTGTCCAGCCGGACATAGAATTTAATACATTAGGTAAATTCACAATCAAACACAATTGGCAAAAACAACAATAGAGCGGGACGCAATCCTGCATCCAGTACACAAGACAAGAAACGGGTATACAACAAGCATACGAGAGTTTCAGGCAAAATGAAAAAATGAAGCTTTGGTGGGATCAGAGATTGAATAAGCTATCCATAATAGTAACCACACTACTTTCATGCAATGGTTAAGCGTGGAACTATAAAATAGGTTGACGACGTTTCAATCCCTTGCACAAAGAATAGTGGGATCATCATCAGGACTAATGGAATGAATGCCTGAGTGTACAAACAATGCCTGTTGGAGAGGAAAAAGAAGAAGAAAAAAAGCTGGAAAGCCTGTCAGAAGCTGTGGAGAGAGAGCTTGTTCATGGGAAATAGGATCATGCACTTCGTAAATTCTGTAGTCCTATGGAGGAATATAACGGATGCGTGAGTCAAAAGGGCAGATGTTAACCGCAGTGCGACTAACTGAAGCGGCAAAAGTGTTGCTCATAGTGAGATATGGAAGCGGGGAGAAGTCAACCCCTGGTGGGCACAATACTTCGTGGTCGAGGGCCTATGGTACATTAACCGGTGAGTCTTAAAAATACCCGTGATGGGAGTGCCTTTACCGTACAGTTGTGGAATAGTACAGTGAGTCTTAAGGACGGTGAGTATAAAAAACAACCAACAAACAACCCGGGCTATGGCAGACAAGTGGTTGCAGGGTGTAAAATACGTTGTGGCTAATCGCTCGTAAATCGGGAAAATCACAAACCTCCTGGTGGCTACTTCCTCACGTTTATCCAAAATTGGTAATATTATATCTGAATGCTTGTGGCACAAACTGCTAAAGACAAACTGCAGTCTAAAACAAATATAGCAGATAACTTGCATCAATGATGATGAGGAGCTATAATCACACACAAATGAGGCCAGATAAGTGGAAAAAAGAGATCAAGCATTCCACTTACATGAATGAGAATTGAAAAAACACATAAAGATCACAAAAGAAGGTTGATGTCCAGTGACAGGTATCTCTGTGAGCACAAATTGAAATCAACACACACGAAGCATCATCACAAAGAAACAAAAGAATGCTACGGATGTTGGCAATCATATTTCCAAAGGAGAGAATGTTCATTGGGTTATGTTTTTTACAGGGGAATATCGTCACCACATCCACATTCTATTCCTATCTACAACTCAATCAGTCCGCTAGTTATTCATTCAGTACTTATTAAACAATAGTAGAACCACAAAGGCAAAAAGATATATATATAAAAACAATCACAATATTTATTAAAGATATATTGTTGTTTAAAAACATAAATTCAAACAAATTAAAAGTAAGACTTTCTTAATACAATCCTAATGCTCATCAAAGTTTCAAGCAAAATGACATTTATCAAGGTGTACATGAATGCATTAAAAATTAGAAATTTAAAAACATTTTATATTTATCCCCTGAGGGTTGCCAACAATATATATCTTTAATAAAAATTGTGATTGTTTTTATATATATATATCTTTTTGCCTTTGTGGTTCTACTATTGTTTAATAAGTACTGAATGAATAACTAGCGGACTGATTGAGTTGTAGATAGGAATAGAATGTGGATGTGGTGACGATATTGCCCTGGAAAAAACATAACCCAAGGAACATTCTCTCCTTTTATTATACTTTACCCAGTTCCTGTGGGTCCAAAGGGTACTCTCTTTCCTTTTTAAGGCAATCATATTTCTACACAGGGAGACGTCCAGCGATAGGGCATACATGCCATCAATGCCGCAAGGACAATCTTTACAGACTAGTCTGTAGAGGGGAATGAAAAAACTCCTCAAACCAACAAAGCAAAAACAAGACAAGAAACACCAGTTTTATCCTGGAGCTGTGAGAGAAATAAGCAGCAATTCCAAATGGTGCGCCACTTCCAGAGGACCTCCACCTCAAGACAGTCATGGCCAATATCACAAAGCTCATACAGAGGCACATCCTCATGCTTATGGGACTGCGAAGAGTATGTGCCCATGGTCTGCACGCATAGTTGATCTGAAAATGGTAAATCGTCATGCAATTTTTGTCATTGACAGTGGAGTGTCCCTAAACTAAATATGGGCTGCAAAATATCACAGGATGAAACCCCGACAAAGGCTATGACAAACAGATGTGACAGACTTCGCTTGGGTAGCTCACAAACTACTACATTGTTTTGGAAAATTCAGGACAAGGATCACCAACAAAGACAGAATGATCAAGATGGACATGTGCATCAGTGGAGTAATGCAAAATCATTGGGTCCACCTGCAGAATGTGATAAGGGGCTTGAGCCTCCAATATCTCACATGTATTCTTAGGCCTTGCGCTGAATGTTGCACAATTGACAACAAAGAGATGGGTGGCCCCTGACGGGTTAGACTTGCCTCTGTACTGTAGTGGCTAAAGGGCCTTGTGTTACACCCCTGATGCGCATCATGGATGGACCTGTTCCTGCGGAGTATCTACTCACTTTTTGCACAGCAGAATAACTAAATAAAGCTAGTAGCTATCCAGTACACAATTTATTATGAAATACCACTTGCTCAACAATACCTGTGTTTTTACTGACTAAGACTTTACATAAACACAAACGTCAGACCAAGTGCTCAGCACCAATGCAAAATTTCCTTCCAGTTTGAAGAGGTGTTTGAAGAGGAACTTCATGATCTCCTCAGAGATTGCATCATAGAGGAACTGAAAGGGCCAGATCACAGTCATGGTACCAAAGAGAAACTCAGTGGGTAAAGTAAGACTGCGTGACTATGAGAGAGAACAACCTTCTGCAGCTCACATCAATGACGTGAGTACGCTGCTCAAGAAAGGCTGCCATGAACTTGAACCTGATAAAGAGTCTCAATACAGCACTACAATGAGCACATATCTCAGATTATTTTGGTATAAAAGGCTCAGATTAAGGGTATTACCAGCTGCAGAAACTTTCCAAGAAGCCATTAGAGGGCTCATCAGATACAGCATGAATTTCTTCAACTACAGTGAAAGCCTCCTGATTATACCACCATCAGCCCACAGTTAAGCGACCTCACAAAACAATGAAGAAAATTCACATGGAATGCTGATTGTAACCAAGCATTTCAGGAAATCAAAAGAAGAGCCAGCAGTGATGATAAAATGTCATGCATCAGTCTACAACTGTGCATGTAAATCATGGTGGATACCTGTCCCATTGGGCTATGTGCTATTCTGGCTCAACATCAACAAGTGAATGATTTCATCCTATGGAAGCATAAGTCTGGGCAGACGTATAAAAAGCCGACTCAGAACTAGAAAGGGAGTGCCAGGCATATAGGAAAGCAAATATTAACACCAATTAATCTACAGCAAGTAAATCCCTATCATCAGACAGCACCAACAATATTTAGCAACCACCAAAGCAAAAGTAACAGCTTAAAATTGAACAGTGGGGCATCCTGTTACAAGAGTACACATGTCATAAACATGCTGAGAAAGAACCAAAATTCAGCACATTACATGCCTCAATATACACTAACACTCACAAAAGTGAATCTCTCTTACATAAGAGCACACAACTTTGTGGTGAGCATAAGCTCCATCTGTTTCTATTGACACTATGATCAAAGCAATGCAAACTGGCCCCACACTGAGTGAGGTGATAAGAAGAGTAAATCAACATAAACAGCAGTAAACAGAGACTCCTGAATGTGATGGTGAAGTTAACTGTAGGAACGAGTAACTTTCACACAAGTGAGTGAAGAACTATCAGTGACCAGTTGTGGGATCGTTATCCTGAAGCATCTGCAGCATCAAGATGTTGACATAACGCAGCTCCTTTCCACCCAGAAAGCGTAAGACAACGAGTGTGGTTTGAAGAGCTAGATCAAACTGTTGGGAAAACACTGAAGGAATGCCATACATTTACAGTAACCTGTGTAGACAAAAAGCTCTGACCCCACGGCATTGTCTGAGCTACCTGACAGCATCCAGAACCAGATCACTTTCAATTTCTTTGAACCTTAGCGTTGATGAAATATCTTATGGCAGTCATGGATGAACACTCAAAGTTTCCACTCGTAAACCAGCGCTCGTCAACCCATGCATCAACGGTAGCTCCAGCTCTCAACAACAGTGGCGGCTGCTCCGCTAAGGCTGAGGAGCATCGCCCACTGCTTTCAGCAGTGGAAAGAAAGAAAAAATAAAATAATAATAACTCACTGTTATTACCATTTTATTTGTTCCTGCTGCGGCAGCTTGATGGGCGGGGCGAGGCGGGGCTGCTCTCCTCTCAGAGCAGGGGGAGGAATGCTTGGCCGACCAAACAGTCAAGCACACTTTGCATGTTCTCCACCCAGGCTGCATTACAGCCTGGGTGGGGAACATGCCCAGGCTCCCATTCCCCGGCTGAATGTCAAACCACAGCGCTCAGACAATCACAACGCTGTATTGCAGCATTGTGATTGGCTATGGGGAGTCCAGGGGCTTCCTGTTTTGGCCGGAGCAGAGGGACGACGACAAGGAACAACGAGGAGAGACGCAGAGAGGATGTAAGTTTTATTTTATGTTTCTTTACCCGCCCACCTGCACTCTGCCCCGCCACCCCCTGTCCGTGCCAGCCGCCGTTGCTCAACAAAATATTTGCCACATGGGGCATTCCTGAAACTATTACAACAGACAATGGACCACCATTCAATGGACAAGAATTTGCAAAGTTTGCAGCACACTTCGACTTCAAACATCGGAAGATCACACCACGCTGGTCTCAAGCGAACAGCATGGTTGAAAGATTCATGACAATACTAACGAAGAATGAGCAATAAGTGGAAGTTGGACACCACTTCACCAGACTCTCAATATAGTCCTCAGAGCCTACCAGAACACTCGAGGCACCACCGCAGGAAAGTGTCAGTCAGCACTCATGCTGAGATGCGAAGTGCACCTCCGTATACCAAACTGGACACCGGAGAAAGTGTAGCATAAGAAGCTAGGAGAAGCCCAAAGTGGCACTGAAGTATGCTGCCAAGATCAGCGACAAAAGGACAAGACGAAGGAGCATGCTGATCAAAGGAGGAGAGTCAAAGAATCAACCCTCATGGAAGGAAACTGGGTGCTAGCAAAACGAGAACCACTGAGAAAATCGGACGCCTATTACCTGAGTCTACCGTTTCAAGTAATCAGTGGGTCAGAACCTGATTACAGCCAGCAATGATGGGATGGTGACAGCAAACCCCCAAAGAACACCCCAGCACATCACGTTTGGAGAACAAGACAGAAGCTGTTCGATGTGCAGCAAGAACCAGAAATAACCTGGTGAGGCTCAAAGAGCCAGCTAAAGAAGAATCGACCCTCAGCAGTTATTTATAAGATTACACAAACTCATTTAAGTGGAGGGCTTTAGCTGCTGTAAAACCTGGTGATCCTAAACAAAAGAAAAGGCAACAAAGTACCTGTCTTCAGTGTAATCCTTTATTAGGTCTCGCCTGTCGATGCGCATGCGCATCGAGCAAGCGAGACTATGGGGGCTTATCCACTCTTTATCCACTGCAAGGAATCGTGGCGATTCCTTGCAGTGCCCGTGACCTTTAAGCTCAATGCGCATGCGCATTGAGCTTAAAAGCGCGTGCACGTCCGTCTTGTTTTACCCGCTTCGCCCCCTCCCCTTCCCGCCGTGTCGCATTTCTCCTCCCCCCTCCCCTCTCTTCCCTCCGTCTTGTTTGTTTATTTTACCCGCTCCGCCCCCTCCCCTTCCCGCGGTGTCGCATTTCTCCTCCCCCCTCCGCTCTCTTCCCTCCATCTTGTTTGTTTATTTTACCCGCTCCGCCCCCTCCCCTGCCCGCCGTGTCGCATTTTTTTTTTAAATCCCCACTTTCCCCCTACCCCCCATCAATGCCAACACTGACGCCGTGCTCTGCTGCTTGTTTTTTTCTTCCTCACTTCTAGCTGCTGCAATTCCAGTCCAGCAGCCTGGGCGATGGAGGGAGGATTTGCAAGCAGAGCTGCTCCCATTTGCAATCAATTTCCGTAGAATTTGGCAATGATTTAAATGCTTACTTTTTTCCGCATTTTTGTTAGCACCGAGCTGTGGCATTATCGAACCGGCGTCGATCTCTTTCTGCTTACTCAACAAGGCGCACTGTTGACAAACACTGATGAGCCAACTGGTTTAACGAGGATAGCGATGTTGGCCACCCCTCACCCTCACTCACCCTCACCCTCACCCTCACTCACCCTCAACCCCTCACCCTCACTCACCCTCAACCCCTCACCCTCATTCACCCTCAACCCCTCACCCTCACTCACCCTCACCCTTGACCCCTCCCCCTCAACACCTCACCCTCACCCTCACTCACCCTCACTCACCCTCAACCCCTCACCCTCACTCACCCTCAACCCCTCACCCTCAACCCCTCACTCACCCTCAACCCCTCACCCTCAACCCCTCACCCTCACTCACCCTCACCCTCACTCACCCTCACTCACCCTCAACCCCTCACCCTCACTCACCCTCCCCCTCACTCACCCTCAACACCTCACCCTCACTCACCCTCAACACCTCACCCTCAACCCCTCACTCACCCTCACTCTCACTCATCCTCACTCACCCTCAACCCCTCACCCTCACTCACCCTCAACCCCTCACCCACCCTCAACCCCTCCCCCTCAACCCCTCACCCTCACTCACCCTCAACCCCTCCCCCTCGACCCCTCCCCCTCAACCCCTCACCCTCCCTCACTCACCCTCACTCACCCTCACTCACCCTCACTCACCCTCACCCCCTCACCCTCACTCACCCTCAACCCCTCACCCTCACTCACCCTCAACCCCTCACCCTCAACCCCTCACCCTCACTCACCCTCACCCTCACTCACCCTCAACCCCTCACCCTGAACCCCTCAACCCCTCACCCTCACTCACCCTCAACCCCTCACCCTCACCCTCACTCACCCTCACTCACCCTCAACCCCTCACCCTCACTCACCCTCAACCCCTCACCCTCACTCACCCTCAACCCCTCACCCTCAACCCCTCACCCTCAACCCCTCACTCACCCTCACTCTCACTCACCCTCACTCACCCTCAACCCCTCACCCTCACTCACCCTCAACCCCTCACCCTCACTCACCCTCAACCCCTCACCCTCACTCACCCTCAACCCCTCACCCTCACTCACCCTCAACCCCTCACCCTCCCTCACCCTCAACCCCTCACCCTCAACCCCTCACCCTCACTCACCCTCAACCCCTCACCCTCACTCACCCTCAACCCCTCACCCTCACTCACCATCAACCACTCACCCTCACTCACCCTCAACCCCTCACCCTCACTCACCCTCACCCTCAGTCACCCTCACCCACCCTCACTCACCCTCAACCCCCCACCCTCACTCACCCTCACTCACCCTCACCCTCACTCACCCTCAACCCCTCACCCTCACTCACCCTCAACCCCTCACCCTCAACCCCTCACTCATCCTCACTCACCCTCAACCCCTCACCCTCACTCACCCTCACCCACCCTCAACCCCTCACCCTCACTCACCCTCAAACCCTCACCCTCACTCACCTTCAACCCCTCACCCTCACTCACCCTCACCCACCCTCAACACCTCATCCTCACTCACCCTCACCCTCACTCACCCTCAACCCCTCACCCTCAATCACACTCACTCACCCTCACCCTCACTCACCCTCACCCTCACTCACCCTCAACCCCTCACCCTTAATCCCTCACCCTCACTCACCCTCACCCTCACTCACCCTCACTCACCCTCAACCCCTCACTCTCACTCATCCTCACTCACCCTCAACCCCTCACCCTCACTCACCCTCAACCCCTCACCCTCACTCACCCTCACTCACCCTCACTCACTCACCCTCACTCACCCTCACTCACCCTCACTCACCCTCACTCACCCTCACTCACCCTCACTCACCCTCACCCACCCTCACTCATCCTCAACCCCTCACCCACCCTCACTCACCCTCAACCCCTCACCCTCACTCACCCTCAACCCCTCACCCTCACTCACCCTCAACCCCTCACCCTCACTCACCCTCAACCCCTCACTCACCCTCACCCTCACTCACCCTCACTCAGCGCAACCACAGCATCTTAAACTAAATATATTTAATAAACTTTAAGCTATTGGCAATATAAAATAAAATCCATTTTATTTACGTATTAATTATTAATTTTTTTTTAAAGCCATTGATTTTTTTTATTTCAATACATATAAGTCACATATAAGTCCCGTTAATACAAAACATGTTGCTTTACAAATGCTAGAGGTGTCACATTTACAAAAATTATAACTATTGGCTTTGTAAAGAAGAAAGCTATTAATTTCGCTATTTAGAAAAAACAACACATAAATAAAAAACAAAAAAATAAATAACACCTATAGCTCAAACTTTACTACTGCGAGACCTATTGCATTTCCAATGCTTGTCTGGAGAGGCACCTCTGGGAGGCCATGACAGAAAGAAATGGAGAAAGAAGGGCGGATGTCATGCACAGTGACAGGAGTCTGCAAATGGCCGCATCCCGTGCAGTGCTTTGTCAATACATTATACTGACTGAGGACATTGTACCAATAAACTGTCCTACCGCGCCTCAGCACACGAAAAAGACTTCAGTTCTGCTCTCAAATGGGCAGTGCGCGAGGGCACCCATCACCTGACCTCCGCCTTCTACTGACATCTCATGCGGGCTCCAACATCATATTTCAGATTCTGCGTCTGCATCCCATGCGGACCGGTTCATTATGATGCTGCCTGCCCCATCTACTGTGGCCGGTTAGCGCCTCCCCCACCCCCGTCACCTCAGGCGCTAAGAGGGACGACCGAAGGTCCTCTGTGCCCTCCTGGGACTGAGAAGTTCCTTGATTGACACTTCTGCGGCAGAGGGCTTGATGGCAAAGGCACTGCTGCATAAGGAAGGGAAAGGACAGGCAGTGTCCTTCAAACAGCGGCTACAATCAACTGACAGCCTTTGAGATGTACCTATGAGCAAAGACACCAATCAGTTTCTAATTTAATGCAAATTGTCTTTACATCTCTTAATGACGCCTGGGAGACACTTGAGAGAGACCTCCAATATTTAGTGAAAATAAAACGTTTGTAGGTTGCCATCTGGCACATTTTCTACATTCAGCAGCTATTTGCGTGACTGTGTTCCTCTTGACCACTTCGATCCCGTTCACACAATCATCTCACAGACTGCAATGTTACACCAGACAACTATAACAGCTTGTGTGCTTCAAACACAAAAGCATACGACCGGAGGAATCCGCAGAGGTTCACTGCATAGTCTGGCTTGTACATGTACACACACACCAGGAGGACTGTGCGGCATCGGACTCAGTATCCAGGACACACACAAGGTCGGCGGAAGGTTATGACATTGCAGCTATTGACACCCAGCTCTAGTGCATGGATTTTTAGATTTGCGTGCAAAATGATATTTTGACATGTGAAAGCTCTCTTTCCCCTAACAGTGCCCTTTTTGCAGTCTGTCCTCTCCTTGAGGCCATTTGCACTAGCTCCACAATGCTGCAGCTTTTGATGAAGTTAATATACTACCAGCCCTGTTAATACCACGACATGGTTTCCTTTTGCAACCAAGAAATTTCCCCAACACACCTGAAGCAGGAGAAATGAATTAACTGTCTAGCTTTAGGAGTAGAGGAGGGAGGGAGAGGTCATGTTTATGGATTCAACCACAGCAGTGGTCAAACTCTGAGGCCAGCACAAAATGATGGAGAGTGACAGGAGATGGACCGGTGAGGGAGGCTGTAGTATCTTGCTCAGAGAGAAAATACAAACAAGAGTTGGTAAAGCCGAGTCTGGCATTCACCACTTGTCTTTTGGTTTTGTCACTAATTGCTTTGTTTTGTCATGATTCTGCAAAACTTTATTTTTCTGATCTCAAAAAGCACACATTACTGTAGTAGTCACTGGTACTTAAGGGATCTACTGTGTGGATGTGCTCCTTGTGAAGGGGCAGAATGAAGTCACACATTGAAGTTAACAAAATGCTGTAGTGAGCTGACCCATTGCTAAAGTTGGCAGCGGAAAAATGTGAAAGACATAGCAACAGAGCAACAGATGAGAAGGCCTGGCTGAAAGCCTCTATAAGTGAGTATATTATACATACAATATCAGTCAAATCCGAAGCTCTTGACAAATGCTAGACCTGAAAAGGGACTGGCAAAGCCAACAGGTATAGTGTTGGCCTGTAGCTTGTTGAATTTGTCAATGCTTGTTTTTTTGTCATGCTTTTTGCAAAACTTTAATGTTGGGATGGCTTCAATGCCCTCATCAATCTGAAAAAAGCATTGGATAAAAGCAAAAACATTTTTACCTCAAAATGCAAATGCCCATAGTAGTCCCTGATACCTAAAAGAGCTACTTTGTGTGCTTTTGTGCTACTCACAGACTCACAGAAGTATCCACCCACTTACAGACCCACTGAGACACTCATGCACTCACCCAGAGTCTCATGTACCCACTCAGAGACTCACACACACACTGACAGAACCACTCAGACAGTCACTCACCCACTCAGAGACCACTCGGAGACTCACACACCCACTCACAGACCTACTGAGACACTCATGCCCCCACTCACAGACCCACTCAGAGCCACTTGGATAGCCACAGACCCACTCACAGACCCACTCAGAGATTCATACACTCACTCACAGACCCACCCAGAGCCTCATGCACTCACTCACACAACACTTCAAAGACTCATACTCACTTACAGACCCACTCACGGCCTCAAACACACACTCACAGACTCACTTAGAGACTCATGCATACACTTACAGACCCACTCAGACACTCATACACTCCCTCACAGACTGACTCACACGCTTATGGAGGAAGTCGTAAACCCACACAGACACCCTGACTCTCACTCACAGATCCACTTAGATTCCCATTCAAACACTCAGTCAGATAACCATACACTCACTGAAGATCCATTTTGACACTCATCCACCCACTCACACACCCAATTAGAAAGTCATGCACCTACTCATGGACTCGCTCAGACAGGCATACACTCACCGAAGACCCATTTAGAGACTCACACACCCACTCATAGGCCCATTGAGGCAGTTATGCACCCATTCAGGACCCATCGAGACACTCACGCACCCACTCACAGACACATTGAAGGACTCACGCACCCACTCACGGTTGCACTCATACACTAATGAACCAATTCACAAACCCACTCAGACACTGACGCACCCAAAGACCCACTCAGACACCCACTCACAGACGCACTTAAAGACTCATGCACCCACTCACAAACCCACCCAGAGATGCATGAACTCACTCATAGACCTATTCTAAGACTCACGCACCCAGCCATGGACCCACTCAGACAGTCATACACACACTCAAGACCCATTTAGAGACTGAGACACCCACTCACAGGCCCACCCAGAGTCACACACATATTCACAGATCAACTCAGATAGTCACACATCCACTCACATACTAACTCAGACACTTATGCAACTACTCAAAAACCCACTCAGACACTCGTGCACAGACTTAGTCAGAGACTCATGTTTTCACTCACAGACCCACTCACTGAAAACAATAGGTCACAGGGTCGTTATAGTTAGGAAATAGAATTGAAAAACCCTTAGAAATTCACAGAAAAATACTAGGGTTGCAGGGATGTTAGAGTTAGGCTCAGATTTCACTTGTACAAAACCATAGAAATTCAGCAATTATAGTTACCTGACCTAAGTATAACTTGCCCCAGCAATGCACTGCTCATGACATTACATATTACATAATTCGTGACATCGTCTGTGACATCTCAAATGACGTCACTGATGACATCACCCAGTGAGTGTAAGTATTTTGTAAGAGTTTATGATTGTTAAATATATATAGTAAGGTACTACAAACTTAAAGGTTACTAGATGTACTACTAATGAGTGACATTACTAATATATAATATATGAATGGTTGTGTTGCTGTATGTATGCTAGTTTGTATGGGTGTGTCAGTGGCGGTAAGGGTGTTTAAGTAGGTGTGTCAGTATCTCTGTGAGTGAGTTAGATACTGTGTGAATGGGTGCACTGGTGAGTGAGTGGGTGTGTCAATGGTGTATGGGCGAGTTGATGGCAGTGTGAGTGGCTATTTGGGTGCATAAGTGCTTCTGAAGTTACTGTATGGGTGAATGAATGGGTATCTCAATGACTGTATGAGCAACTGACTGGGGGTGTAAATTGCTGTATGGGTGAGTAAGTGGCTATTGTCGGTATATGTTGGCTGAAGTTAGTTGGTGTGTGAGTGACAGTATTGAAGAGTAAATGTGTGTGTAAATACCTGCATGGGTTAGTAAGTGGATGTGTGAGTGTTTGTATGAATGTGTGAATAGCTATGTAAGTGGTTATGTGACTGTGTGAGTGAGTCTGTGGAAGTTTTTATGGGTGAATGCGTGGCTCTATTGAGAGGCTGTTTGGATAAGTGAGTGGGTGTGTGAATGACTTTATAGATAAATAAGTGGGTGTGTAAGTAGTTGTATGTTTGAGAGTGTGGAGATGTGACTGGGTCTACAGGTGAGTGACTTGTATGCGTGACTGCATCAGTGTGTGAACAGTTGTGTGAGTGGTTGTATGAGTGAGTGAGTGAGTGGGTGTGTGAGTGGATCTATGAAGGAATGAATGTGTGTGAGTACTTGTATGGGTGTCTGAATGGGTTTGTGAGTGGTTGTTTTGGTGTTTGAGTGACTGTGTCAGAGCGAGTGGCTGTGTTGAGTGGCTCTAAAGGTGGTTGAGTGGGTTTGTGGCTGGTTAGATGTATGTGTGTGTGTGCGTTATTTTATGGCTGACTGTGGAGTTGTGTGAGTGTCTGCATGGGCAAGTGACAGGTTGAGTTAATAGCTGTATGGGTTAGTGAACGGTTGGTATGTGGGACTGAGTTGGTGTATGAGTAACTCTATGGAGGACTAACGGGGTGTGTGAGCACTGGTATGGGTCTCTGAATGGGAATGTGAGTGGTTTTGGGGTTGCATGATTGGGCGTACTAGAAGTTGTAATGGGGCGTGAGTGGTTGTGTGAGTGGTTCTGTGGATGATGTCATCAATGATGACATCAGTGATGTCATTTGGGATGTCTTCAGTCATGTCACTGACAATGTCATGTATGATGTAATATGTAAGGTCAGGAGCAGTGCATTGCGAGGGCGTAAATTGTAAGTTATACTTAGGTAAGTAACTATAACTGCTGGTTTTCTATAGTTTTGTAAGAATGAAATCTGAGCCTAACTATAATGTCCCTGTAGCCTTTATATACATAAATTAATATTGAAAATTAAATATACTTACAAATATATAATACTTTAAAACGTATAAACAAACGTTAATTTGTGGGACCAAATAAAGTAATGTTAATCAATTCTATTCCAAACGTTTTTAAATTTTAGTACATAATGAATAAATATAATCTTTTTATTTTAAATGTGAGATCTCCCTTAGTAAAGAATAGGGGAAAGTAAAAAAGTTAATTAAACATAAAAAACAATTTACTAAGCACATTTTTAAGTTAAATATTATTGTAAAATTAATTTATGTATTCATTTAAAATATATGACAAAATAAAAACACTACAATATTATAAACGTATTTTGAATTTAACATATAACTATTTTGAATATATTCAACTAATATAATGTTGATTGTGTTTTACTAATTATTACAAATGATTTATAAAATCAATTAAAGGTGATGCCATTATATTTTAAGACAAAATAACATTACTTTTATTTTTAAATATAAAAGGTAATTAAAATATGTTGAACTCAAAGAAATGTGCTTTTTAGAATTTCTTTAGCATTTAATTAAGATGATTTATATTCCTAACTATTTCAAATAATTGAATTTAACGTTATTTCCTGGGGGTTTCACTCTAGGTCCATACTTTCATAAATTTCTGTGGGATGGTGTTGCACTTGCAATACCTGCAAGTGGTCAGGTGTGATGCTGATCTTACTGCACCTTTAAGCTAAAATACATTTACAACTTCCTTGGGTCCTTTATAGCTGTAGTAAGTAACTTTAGAAGTGCAGCTTGTGAATAGGAATAGGCTTACTCTTTTGAGAGTGAGTGCACGACCCTCCCTAACTCACCTTCAATCTCTCCTTACACCTCCCTTAATCCCTCCCATTCATCAGCAAGTATTCCTCATTTTCCTGGCACTCCTTCCTGCCCTTCTCTCATTTACTACTAAAATGTATACCTAAGTGTGCAGAGCCTCTGCAGTTGGGGTGGAGATCTCCATACAGAAAAATGTCGCGTGGAGGCATGGACCTCTGTTCGTAGTTTGTGAACAGAAGTTTGTAGTATGTTTGTCATGGGGCGGCTCCTCTGTAATGGCGGAGGAGCTTTGACCCACTGCTCAGAGACAGCATATAAATAAAATGATAATAATACAATGTTATCATCATTTTATTTATCACTGTACTCTTAGCCGCAAAGCCGATGAGTCAAGGGCGGGCAAGCCATGGAAGAGAGGAGGAGTGGTGGGTACGCTATAAGTGCGCATGTAGGGTTGGCTGGCTGTCTTAGGCCAGTCAAACAGACATGCACACTTAGGTTTCTCCAACCTAGCGGTATTTTACAGCAGGGTGGTGAAACGGCACAGACTTCCTGTGCCTGAGCGAGCGTCAGACCAGCACGCTCAGGCCAATCCCAGCGCATCCCTCATGCTAGGTATAGCATGAGAGCAGCGTCTGGATTGGTGGGGATCCTGTGCTTTGTGCCATTACGAGAGGAGCAATGAGATGGCCAGCAGCGTCAGTGGGAGCGGCAGGTAAGTCACTTTATTTCATTTTTATTCCTTACCCCCAACCCCACCCCTCACCGCCCTACCACCACTTTAGAATGGAGGCAGCCACCACTGATGTTTGTAGTACTATTGTAGAACTATAAAATATACTACAAAGTGTAGGTTTGTGACTAGACCCCAGTGTTTGTAATGGCCTGGAGTTAGGTGGTGACCCTAGCTGCAGCGACAGCTACTGCGAAGAAGGCAAAATGGATGCAGCTGCAGTAAGATCTTGAAGTCTCCACCAAGAATGACAATTGGCAGAGGTAGGTGCCAACATAAAGAGTGCTGGACGGAGGGATGCTGGGACTAAAATGGTGGATGGCCACATAGAGCTTTCTGTAGCCAAAGCAACTGACCACTGAAGAAGCAGTAAGAACAGTTTCCCAGGTGCATGCAATGCCAGCTAAGGCCTATTGACGGGAAGAGTTGCTTTCCAGAATTCTTCTGTGTCAAGAAGAGTAATTTGGTGGAGATATACATTGAGAGGAACAGGACGTGAATTTGCCCAAACGGTGTTTTTGCAGTAAAGGCTGTTAGCCAGAGATGTGTAGTGACAGGATACATTATTCATTGTAGATTGAGAGATACAGAGGAGTTTTGAACAGAAGAGAAGGGGCAAGAAGGGAAAAAAGTGACCAGAGGCCTAGAGTCACTTGATGTTATGTTATTAGGGATGGGTTATTTATTTTTGTGGTTACATATAGTGTCAACAAGGCCCACCGGTAATTTGGAGCACTTCAGAAGAGAACAGGTTCAACAATATGGCAGCATAAACTCGAGGTTGAGTCCTCTGAGATAATTGCAAGGACGACCATAGTTTTAGCCAAAATGTCTCCAGAAGAAGGATTTTGAATTAAGATGTGTAGTGGCAGGTGCTGTGGTTCGACCAAAGAAGTGCTCCCCGAGAGCAGGAGAGGGAAAAACAAACAGAAGCGAAAAGAGTAAGGAAGAGAAAGATGGAGAAAATGTTATGAAGGGCTAAAGAAGGAACTTATTATAAGAGTGAGCTAGAAGGGTAGGGAGTGTCTGCCAGTGGATTAAAGATGCATGAGGTGGATGCAAGACTGCGCAGCATGGGTATTTGAAGCTCTAACATAAGGGCCCAATTACCATACCGGGCGGTCAGACCGCCGGCTGCTCTTGCGGTGGTCAGGAGATCGCCGACAAGCATGCATCGGTCTGACCGCAGTATTTCAATTTGACCACCGGGCTGGCAGTCGGAAGTTGTGGGTACCACGGCGGGGGCATGCTGCAGTCATAAGGATATGCCCCAGCAGATGCCTCTGCCGTGCAGCGCCATCAGAACGTCATGTTGTGCATGGTAGACAGTCCACACACGATAGTGGTATGGTAGGGGGCCACAACATGTACCCTAGACACATGTTGCTATGGGCTCTGATGCCCAGGGGCCCGGCTGGGGGCCCCCTCAACTGCCTTTCCGACAACCTTTTCATGGCGGGGTCCACACCATGAAAAGGTTGTCAGAAAGAGTTACGGTAATCTAGATGGTGGTGGTGCATGCCTCAGCACCGTCGCCATTCTTCAACCACTGCACTGTCGAAATCGATGATCCTGGCGGAGGTGGTGGTGTTGCGTCCTTCAGCTGTGGGTCCAAACACCAGTATCCTAATACAGCGGTCGGACCGAAGAGCTGTTGCCGACTGACGACATCATAAGTAGGCCCTTAGTTGCACTTGCACCAGTCATGGGCTGAACAGCATATCTTTGGGCCCGGCATTCATTATATTACAAATTAAGCATGTTGTAAATAGCTTGTTATTATTTTACTCTTCCTGTAGTCTTTTTACTGTTTCTCTTTCCTTGCTCATTCTCAGAATACCACTGTGATCTACATGCTATGACCTCATGTGGTTAATGTTCCAGCTTGGTCAGTTGGACTCTGGTCAGCTGGTGGTGTGCTTGTTCTGTTCTCTGTACTGCAATAAATACTTGAAGACTTCTAACTTACAAGTTGTATTGGATCTTTTCTACTTACAACAAAGCACTGTGGAGAAGCGTTCAGCAGCAGCCTTTAAACTAGGAGTTTCATATTCTAAACATGCTTCAGCAGGTAAACCCTTAGCATTTACTTTAAGTAATTATGGCCAGGCAAGAAAGAGGCAGCACACACTTTACAGCCCACTCTGGACTTATTGGTCAGGCACAAGAATCAATACACATTACGGTTAGTTCCTGCGATGTCACTAGGATAAACTCAAACTATTAAAGAGAGGCAGATAATTAAGGTTACTGGCGCATGCTAAGGTGATTTTGAAAAATAACGATAGATATTCCGTTCGCGGTAAGTAGACAAAATGCCCACTCACAGGTCGCTGCTGGCGTAGGAGCAGGTGACAGGAAGTCTGCTCCATTGCCTTTTATTTTCACAAAAGCAGCAGGACTCCTGCCCACTGCGTTTATGATGCACGAGTCAGAGTGGAACTGCCTCCCCTGCTGAAGGGCTGCTTGTCATCCTCTTGTCAGCCACGCCGGCCCGCCCCTTCCTGTCGCGCTCTTGAACAGATTGCTGCGCTCGCGCTCCTCGGAGGAGCTAATCAGGGAAGTGCGCTTTGATGAGGCGAAGGTTTATCGCTTCCAAGTAGATCCTCTCTGGCAACATGACACCATTTTTAGACGTAGTGAAAATGGACTCGAAAGCAGTTGCTTAGAATTCGGTGTGGGGGATTGGAGAAACGAGGAAAACATTAGTTTTAATCTAATGTATGATAGATATATATTTCTGCAGTAGGGGAAGTGTTATTCGCACACTTAACCCCTTAGCTGCGCCGGCTATTCCGCCGCAGCGCTAACGGGGGCGGGGAGGCCGCACGGCGGGTCCATGCTGGTGACGGAACCGCTCCGTCACCAGCCGCGGTTGAGCTGTGCTGATGACGGAGCGGTTCCGTCATGGCCCCGCCCGCTCAATAGAACGCCCAGCGCAGGCGCGAAATCCGCGTCGCACAGGCGCGTCGGGCGGGCCATGACGGAACCACTCCGTCATCAGTACAGCGCCACTGCGGCTGATGACGGAGCGGTTCGGTCATCAGCACGGAAAAGGTTAAGCAACATCCTTTAAATGAAGCTATTATGACAGGTTGCTTTAAAGGGGCCTAGGTCCTATAGGGTAGGAACATGTTATTATAAGCACCCAACATTCTTTCTCGTAATTGGGATTGTATTGTAGAATTTGTATAGCACCTACTGCCTCTATGTAGGGCACTGAAATCCTTACCCACACGAATAGCAAGCTATATCGTACAGGGTACGTGGTTGTATAGTTGTTGCTCTTGTTTTGAACCTGTGTGGGAGGTATTTTCTTGTTCTGTGTAATGACCAGCGAAGTATAGTTATTTTGTTATGATACGTAGTGCCTGGTTGTTTGGAGGCAGGTGCACAAATTATAATTGTAATAAAGACTAAAACGTACAGGCAGCTACAGAACACCATTTCAGCCATAGAAGCAATGGGATGCTGTACACGTATAAAGAAAAAATGGGGTAATCAAAGAAGGCCCCGTAATCCATATGGCAACACAAGCCAAACAGATGCTGTTGAACAAGGAAAGGATTACCTAGCATTATAATACAACATAATTACAGAGGATGAGGTATTAGAAGGAATAATATACCTTCTGTTGTACGTTAAAAGAAGATTGCAAGTTAACTCAGAGTTCCATGACCTTATAAAGGAACTTGGACTTGGGTCTCATTCCTCTCTATGGTCATGGTTCTCCCCTGTAACTTGCAATGTCTCTATAATAGATGGCATGCAGTACTTTATCCCATATATTATTGGTATAAATATTACTAGTTGGAGTAGTAGAAGTATAGTAGTATGTCTCCCTCTTGAGGACTTGGGGCAGTCTCAGTCTTATGCTGAAGCAATGATTGCGGGACCCGGGGTCTTTGGAATGCAGCAGCCCAAAGAAAATATCAGGTACTGAGCAAATAAATGCGATATTCACACCAGGAGTATGAAAAATAGAATTAGCATTCATACTTAAAGAGTATCTTAGTTAAACGATGGAGAAAATGAGGGTGGTAATAAGATGAAAATAACAGAATTAGAACTGCAGGAAATGACCACCAAACTGAGTGACCAGTCACACAACACATTGGCGTATCTTTGAGCAGGATATGCTCTTGCAGTGAAACTCACAAAGGCTTGTGGGACTGGGGTAAAGTCAGTTACATAATCTCCTGTCACCCTCGTATTCATGCCCTTTGTGAAGAACCAGTCTGAGTGTTTCACACTGTAACTTATGAGTGTGGAACCTGATGTCTTAAGTACACTTGAAAGGCCAGAGGGTTGGGTCGCAGTCAATAACCTTGCATTTATCTCTTGTTGTCAGTTCCAGTCAGGGTTGTTCGTGAAGAGCATGCCTGCTGATAACGTTGATGATGACTCCATTTATATTTCTAACATCTCGAGGCACTATCTTGCATCATCTTTATGAGTCCGCATGACTGCGGAAAACATCCACAGAGGGCCAAATTTATCAATGAGTGGCGTCGCCCTTGTGCCATGCAACGAGGCGCAAGAGTAACAAAACTCATAAGTTGGATTTATCAAGACACATATGGCCCCATTGTATGGCCCCGAGTGGGTTGATAAACCTGGAGTACCACAGCGCAGCGCAATTCGCTGTGTTGCGTTACTCTGCCCAGGCAGGAGTTCGATGGGTTTTGCATGAGTGTTCCCACATAACACCCATGGATTTTGATGCATTCCCAGATTTACCATTACTGGTAGACCTGGCAATGGCCAAAATGCTGCGCATACCTGGTGGAGGAGCAATGAGCAGAAATATCTTTATTTCTCCTCGTTTTTTCTACTTTCTATGTGTGCTGCATTCTGCTGTGTGACTTTTTGATAGATAAGCCCCTGAATTTTTAGGATAATTTGCGGCGGCCCTAAGTAATCAGATGCATGATCATTGTGACAGGGTACAGGGATGACACCTCAGCTTCACAAACTTGTTTTGTAATCCAGCATATAGCACTTTTAGAAGTACCTTTAGCCGTTGGCTTCTTCAAAGAGGCTGATGAAAGGTATGACATGTTCAGAGTACATGTTTGAAGCCATTTGGTTGCAGTGTTCAGTAATTATCTTCCTGGGAACAATGTGTGCAATCAGAAACAAAAAATAGACTCAGGTTGACAAAAGAGAAATCACAGTTTCCATATGGCTGCCATCTTGCAATGGCTGGGAAGCAAATATGGGCGAAGAAGCAGAGGAAGCAACCACATTCCAATATCATCAGCTTCCATGTTCATGACCTCCTCTCTAAAGCATGTCCTTCTTTCCAGAGTTACACTGACAGGGCAGGGAGCAAGAGTGTGGAGTTAGGGGGGCTCTTGCCTCATTTACCTAGAAAAGCTGAGAGTGATTCTGGAAGTAAGATTTACTTTGAACTTGAGCTCTTGCTAACAGGGTTGATACAGGTGGCATGGTGTTCAGTGTCAGGTCCTGTCTTGGCTTTTTGCCAACATGATACTGTCACTTGCCTTGAGACACTCAGTCTCACTTTTATAGGGTCTTCAATGATGGTTCAGGAGAAGTCATCAAAAGGTGCATGACTGGGTCAGATGCCTGAGTGAGTGGAGCGGTCACCACTGACATCTGAGTTTGACCTGCAGGACACAAGTATCAATCTCAGCACCTTTTCATCCTTCCCACAGCAACAAATTGAGTACCATTAGATCCAGTGTATATAATAACTTTCATTTATATTGCTACAAAGAAGCAAAAGTGCTAGCAGGCCCTTTTGCTATTGCATATTATTGTTTATTATTTATTATTATTATTAATAATATTAGTAGTAGTAATAGTAGTAATAATAATGGTAGCAGCGGTAGTGATGCACGGAAACTTGAAACGACTGAAAGTGAAGTTCTCTGCGTGTAATGAGGGAGAAGACAAAACCACAGAATAAGTATGAAAACGTGAAACATGTATAAAATGTGGACAATTTATAAGTCCTACGGTGCACACGAAGCAGTTCACAAAGGCATTTTGGAGTATTTAAAGTAGTACCTTGTAGTATTCTTTTGTGTACTCTTAAATGACTGTGAATTGACCCCAAAAACTTGTAAAATTAGAATAAAATAGGAATATCAATGAATATTAATTTCCACTTAGTACAAATAGAAAGGATTATGCCTGATTTGCACTTTTACAGAGTTGGATGTTTCAGGGCCGAGTCACAAAGGCATGTAAGAGTATGGAAAAGAGTTCCTCCGATTGGACTTCTTTCTAAGCTCATAAATGCTTTTGTGAATCGACGTCCATCAGTCGATGAGTTTGGTAGCTTACATACATATCATATCATATACCAGATCAGTTTGTCTGCTTCAGTGGCCATTTTTTAAACAACTTTTTGCCTAAAGTCAAGAGAAGATCAGAGAATCGAATAATTGACGCTCACTCTTTTGCTCCTGTGGCACAGTTCATTAGCTGGTTGTTCTACTTCGGTGCAGCACAATCAGCCAGACACTTTTGTATTATACCCTCCTGCTATGCCAAGGACTAAAGGTGAAAGACCAGCTCTGCCGTGATAGGAAAAGGTGTTCAACGAAGAGCACAGAGAATCTGCCCTGCAGAAGGTCCAGGCTGAGGCTGCCTCATTCCCTGGTGTTTCCATCTGTTTGGTGCTGATGCTTGGAATGAATAATCTTCTATCCGGCATTACAAATGGTAATCCCATTTATGGAAGTATTTAATGTCCAAATGTCATTTCCAGGCAACGCGATGGCAAGCCATAGTTGGCGAAAAGATAAAACATCAAACACTCATCCAAGTGTGATAAAAGGGCAGTAGCCGCTGGGTTTTGAGATCTGAAACCAGATGATTGCGAGATGTCACTTCACTGTAGTATCAACAGCTTCAGCTTCTCACAACGCAGCCATCTGATCATGACTTGAGCCTGAAGGAGTCCTAGAAATGTATCCTGCACAAGAGAGATCCTAATGTGGCCAGACAGTAAGTGGGTCCTGACCAGACAGCCTCTCCAGAAGTGAAGCACTGCTTCCATTACAAATCGTGATGATTTTAGGAATATTTAATGGGCTTTGAAAAATAACATGTCAGGACCTATGAGGCAAGTAATCCCTTTGACAAATAGCCCTTCACTGGTGATCACTTTCCAGGGACAGGATTTTGTTTGGAGTACCAGTCTTGCATACTAACGATTTCCTGCAGTCCCTTCTACTAATTGTTGATGCTGGGTAAAGTGGATTCTAACATTGGCCTGAGTGAGGGTAACCTTTGATTCATAGCTAAACAATGCCGGAGCAGCGATGCCGTAGGCTAACATTGACCGAAGACCAATGCAGGAGAGACTAGGTCTGTCTCTTACCTGCTGCCACGTTGACACCACTGCTCGCCCCGAGTACCATAAGTTGCTGGTAGAAGGTAGAATAGGCTACGGGTCACAGTCCATGGTGTCAGTGGGGTCAATCTCCTATGAGACCATCAGTGGGGTGTGTGGTTCATGCAGAAGGGCTGCGAAATGGGGCATCACCAGTAGCATCAGTACGGTCAGTACCTCAATCAGGTCCATCCTTCCTGTGCACCACTTCCGTTACCGCAGGGTGGCTTGCCTACACCACCAGTAGGATCCATGCAGAGGGTATTCAAGTATGGACAGTTTCCCTTTTGGCTCAACGTCACAAAAACCAGGCAGCATTTAGGGCTGCAAGAAAGATGGGACTGTCAGCATCAGCTGGGCATCAGTAACAATGCCAGACTCATGCCATAGAACCACAGGAGCCAAGAAACCTTCAGAAAAGCGGCAGCCACTGTGCATTTCCCCGGGTTATCTTTGACTCGAGTAGAAGTGCAAGTTAGGAACAATTCTGCCACAATAAGATTGCTTCCTGCCTCGGGTGAGCAGTAGAAATGCAGGTCGTTGGTCATCGATCATGAGACCTCATCTCTCGTGGGCAGCTGGCCATGCCTCCACTGATAAACTATTACATGGCATCCTTTATGAACTCTAAACATATCCTGTTATAGACGTACCTCAATATATACATTGAATGGGTTTCAAACATATTGTGTAAGTAATGGAGCCATCATAGTAGGATTTTTGTTTCTATTTGCTCTCAACATCCATATAAGTATGTAGATTTGAAAAATGCACAGTGTGAGGTTTTGCAGCCTCTGGCGTTAAGCTCTGGAGGTTGTCAGCTCGTTTTTATGAAGCATGCTGGGATACCTCCCAATCATCACATTCTTCTCAAAGGTTACCAGCTGATGTCACATCAGAAGAAATGGACTGCTGCCTCAGTCAGAATTATCCCATTACCATAAATGAGGCAGTGTCAACAATATTAAGAAGATAAAAGAGTCGATTGAGCTTTCCCAAGCCTATTCACTGCGCTCCTCTTGCTCCCGCCAAACAAGATGGCGGCATTGTTTCTTAATTCGCTCTGGGAAGGAGGCCCAGAGCAAAGACAAGCTGGAATGAATGCAGAGTAGGCGTTTGCTCCTTTTCAGACCGCATCCCCTTCAGAAGAGCTGAGGAATAAACATTGATTTAGCTTGAAAGCATATTGGCGGGAAACAAACGCAGCAGTCGCTGCTCAGCTCATTACAGTGTGCTAATGTGAAAATATAGGCCACGCGTGCCTCGCGTAACGCATCGCCCTGAGTGCGAAAATGCCTTGGAGTCCAAAGCCAGATTTGAAGACAGGCTTTGAGCCTGAATATTAATGTCCCCCACCAGCTATGCACACCACAGAGATGGAATTTGCATGCTGCCTATGGCGCAGGTTTTAAAAAGGATTCTAATTACGTTTGTGTGTGAGATAAGCAGTTCTGCGACAGTGGGGGGCGGATTGCGGGTAAAGTGACATTTTAAGAACTAGTCATTCATACCACTCACCCCAAGGACTGAGGATGCCAGTAAACGCTAGGTACGTCTGTCAGAGGTAAATCACAGTGTCAATCTTTTTAATCTCTAGAGGCTTATTAATATGTCTGTGGAAGGATTTAGAAGATACAAGTGGATCATAGAATTGAAAAAAGGAAATAGTCACAAAGGAAACAGAAAGAACTGGAAGCGAGTTTTCACAAAAAATGTAAAATATTTTTTTTCATTCGGATGGCAGAGGATTTCCCCCCATATTTTCAGTTACTAGTTGGGAGAGAGAGAGCGAGGGAGAGGGGTAATGAAAGAGAGAGAATGTAAAAATATATTTAAATGTATGTGTCTATATTTTATATGGAAATATTATAACAAGACACTATAGGCTCTTGTCCCATTCCCTCACTGCCATGGCTGTCCTTTTCGCCACAGCTCAAGGAACCTTTTTTCTGTTGAAGTGTATGGCAATAAAAGAATGTAACCACAATTCTGCTGCTTTCATTTTCTGTCCCTACGCTGCCCTTTCTATTGTTTTTATCTGCTGTGCTGGTGTTACCAGCTTAGTGGTTTGGGATAACGCAGCTGTCCTAGTTCACTATCACCGCGGCACAACGCTTCCTTTTCGCTACATCAGAGATCAGAAGACGAGAGCCTGCCCGCAAGCACCGTTTGCACTGTCAGATAACACATATCACTTTAAAGACCTCCCAAGGATTGGCAGTGTGCTCAGAGCATAAGGCTGATTGCTGCAGGGGCCAGACCTCAAAGTTAATGCTGTGCCTGTGATGTCTGTGTGACGAAGGTCACACAAGTGACACAGAGGAAAGGTAGAAAGAAGATGAGAGTTTGGTGCTGCCACCAGCCAAACCTGTAAAAGTGTTATACTAGCGTCTAATTTTGTTATGTAACGTCCCACACATAAACTATATGGTATGGTTTAAAAAGCCAAACAAATCTAAGATCATAGCGTATAATAAAGTAGAGATAGTGATCTAAAGGACTCTCTGGTAGAGCGGGAACCAAACTTGTGACTCTCTTATCCTCCCAGAAAACCTGGCTGTGGAAATACTCAATGATTATCTATTCGCTGGTAGATTCCATGTTCCAACCTAGGACCCTGGACCTGTTCAACTATTCAAGAACCAATACATTTCATTGTTGTCTGAAGGGCTTATATACTTTTGAAGTCACAGTTTAATTATGCTTGTGTATTTCTGCTTATTAGAGAAATTGACAAATTCCACAGTATTAATATTCCTCAGTGTCTAAATTTCAATATTGCTTGAAATTCAAGCGCAGATTTATTTGTAATGGAACCTATGGCATTCTATACTTTAATTAAATGTCATCTTTCTTGTGGCTAAAAGTTTATTGCTTGCCAATCTATCCCCTTTCACTCTATGGCAAACAAGACCAGATAAAAGCAGAACAGGTCTCAGCATATATCACTATTGACTAGATTAGATTGGTCTTTTTTGTGATGTGATAATTGTAATTTGAAATCAGTCAAATATGGACTAATTGATCATCCACTGAAATAAGGAACCCTTGGTTTCTATGCTCATGTGTGTTATGTTCCTATCAAATGGCACTGCACACACCAATGGGTCATATATATGCTACCAAACAGGTTTATGAACTTTATAATGTCTTGTTAGCTCTGGCTGAGGCACGACCTTTTGATTTTATTACAATTATGTACATATACCTAATATAGTTATAGGGACTTTAGCCAGCCCTCTTCAATCATTGGTCTGCTGTTGTGTCATTCACATTTTTGTCCTTCCCACTAGAGCATACAGCATGTGGCAATGTATCAGCTCACTTCAGACATTGGATAATTCACAGTGAGTGATGGCATTCTACCATTTAATTGGAGCACATCCGCACACAAAGTAGCCCCTTCAGTGGCAGCGACAACTATGGCAATGTATACTTTTGAAACCAAAAACAAATTTGTCTTCTCAAAAAATATTGTAATACTGATCAGGGCCCAGCTGCTACAACAACAACTAAACTCAGACCAAGTTGCTTTGCCAATGCTTGTTTATATCATTTTGATTTTGTGCACATACACTAGTGCATTCAATTTCATAGTGTGTCGTTGATGGCTTATTACTACTCAGTGTATTACTTCAGTGAATGTGCTCCCTTTATATGATCTAAATTGCTTTTACTATACTGTCTTCAACGTGTCAATGGTGCACAGGGACACTTAGTACTTATACTAATTTCCAACTGCTTCGCCCATCATAGAACCATTTTAATTCAGATGTCAAGCTTCCATTTCATATCATTATGCCTTAAAGAAAAAACGAAGCACATCCTAATTAAGAACTGCAAATACCTATATATTCTAATTTAAATGAATATATTTATATTTGTATTGAGTCTGCTTGTATAGGTGTATAGATAAAGTCTACCTGACTCACTTTCTCTATCGCTTTTGGCTTTCTGATTCTTAGAGTATCTACTGGTATTGTTTTGTAATGCAATTTTATCTGTGATTTGAAGACAATGAAAAACACATTTGTTTTGAGGCGTATACATTCATTACTCGTTAAAACGGGATATCACCCTCTGATATTAGTTCTTGATGACTGTTGATTTAGCCCATATGTAGCTTAATTCGCAGTTTGGTGAAGGAGTAATGGCCAACACAGACCACCGTCTTCATGTTCTGAGCCTTATATAAGCCATTTTCTTTGTCAAGTACATATTCACGTCACAGATTCCTATCTTAACTACTTGGGGTCCCAAAACACACTCTATCTCACTGCATATCCCAGATACATTTTAGAAAGTCAGTCACACTCCAGAAGATTTAATATTAAGAAAATATAAAGGAAGAAATCAATCTTATTTATTAAACCCTTTTTGTGTAAAACCAGCTCATAAAAACCTGCAGGAGGCTTCCTTCTAATCAGGCTCCAACATTTACCTGTGGTTATTCAGTTGCTGGTATTCTACTTCCCCGTAAACGCACCTCAGTCCTTTCCGTTCCTCATCACTCACTATCTTTCTGCACCTTTCTCCCAGCATTCAGAGGGTTTTTGTGTGTTCTTTGCATCTCAAAATATTGTTTTCTTGTTGCCCTTATCTCCCACGTACGCAAAAGGCTACTCCAGCTATTTCAATTCTCTCTGTTGTTTTCTTAAGCACTACCTTTGGTTTTTACATTGACTCACCTCCTTTCTTTCAGGCAGCAGCCAGCAGTCTATTCCTCTTCCTCTCACTCTCTGATTGCTTTTGGCGCTTTAAACTTACAATTTAGCTTTTCCTTAATTAGACTACATCTTAAAATCTGGAGCCCTTGGCTTGTTTCTATTATTGATAGACGCCTTGAATAATCTACGTCTGGTCTGTGGACAGTGAAGCAGTAACTGCCACAATTCCTGTAGGATGATTGCTGCCTAGTTTACTTTATTGTCCTAGGAGTGAGGGTCTACTGCAAGGGGGACGGGGGGAAGCTCTACTGATCACCTCTGGGGCTCTTCAAGTGCTGTTTGTCTTGTTCCATAGTCAGTCTGCCAGCTCATGATGAGGATACGGCCTCCCCACTTTGAGGATCACTTGGAGGTCCACAGGTATGAGGAGGCTCATGGTCCGCTGAAGACCTAGATCTCGCTGGGTCATCCCCAGCAACGACAGGAGACGAAGCAGGTTAGGAGTAAATGTGAAGTGCATAGGTGCAGACTTTGATACATCAAGGTACCACACAAAACCCAAATGCTGGAGTCGGCATTAAATATAGCTAGGTTAAGACTGGTGCTACAACAGACTACGCTCCTGCTTCCAAGCAGTGACATTGGTGGCAATCATGTTTTATTGAAAAAACCTTAATAAGCGTTCGTGATTCCAGTCCCAGAATACACTTTCTGCTTTCGGAAATTAAAATAAATGCTTGCTTCATATAAACCCGGAGTGCAAGTACACTGAATCACTCTTTGTTCAGCATGCGAAATACCCATTCGTTTTTTCCAGAGACTCGTTAAACTGGGATAACATAAGAAAAATGCATGATTTTGTGTCATAACAGAAATATTTCTGAAACTTAGTGAGACGTACGTAGATTAGAAAAAAATAACTTTTATTTGTTTGTCGGTGGAAAATGTTTGTGCATACCAATCTATTTCATTGGTAAATAGCACAGAAATACTCTCTATGAATCTCAACACGCTTTGCAGTGTGTGTGTAGAATGATGCTTATATCCAGAGCCTCAAGGATTTTGTGATTTCGCTATTTGCAAAACATATCTCAAAATTGGGTCGTTCGTAAAAATCCCATGATTTTTTTTAACAAAGTGCATGCAAAATTCCAAAGAACCCTTGGCTCAACCTTCCTTTTATTGGTGCTGTGCTGCTGCGCTGGACCTATTAAAGGAGACTGGGCAGCAGAGAGGTGTTTTTTTATCCTCTTGCTGCATGGCATCTTGGCATCTTGGCATCATGGCATTGCCTCCTGTAAACACTCACAACCATGAGGAAAAGACTGCAGGAGACCGGGCATCAGCAGGAACGTCAATGTTCTGGCCACCTCCCCCGTGGCACTCATCCTACATAGCACCCCCCACCCCGGGCAGTCTTCCTCGATGGCACCTCCCTCCTCTGCCTCCTGCCCTCCCCCTTCTTCCCCCACCACCACTCCTCCTCCTTCTTGCCCCCCAATCCCTGCGACACATACTTTCTGCCTCTATCCCCACCCCGCTTCTACCCCCTGCCACACCATCGGGCTCAACTGGCTGATGAGAATACATGGTGCTGGCGGGAGTTGTTACTTTAGCCCCCTCCAGCCTCCTCCCGCCTTGATTTAGGATGGGGGTGGGAAAGTATTTGATGATGGGAAGTGAAACTGCAGGGTGCTGCCAAAGACCCAAGCTTTAAAATTTTAATCTGGCACGTAATATTCGTCTTCCCAGTTTTTCTCATGCTGTGCAATGCTGTTTTACGGGCTTAATTTATGTGCCACAGTATTTCTGTGACAGGAAAGCTTAGTGCCTGTCGCAAAACACCACAAGGTTTGATTTTTCGGGTCTCAATTTATTTATTTTGGGCCAGATGCATCAAGCATCCATTTTGCTATTCCTTATTAGCGAAAAATAAGGAATCGCTAATAAGGAATAGCAAAATGGAATGCATCAAGCAATCGCTATAAAAATAGCGATTCCTTAGAATTCCTTAATTCTATGGCAGGACCGGAGGCTTCGGATTATGCCTTACTTTCTCCACTTTATTTCTCACAGCAGCAAGAAAAACATGTAAAAACTACTTTTCCCATGAACATCAGGGAAAAAAGGAAACAAAACAGTAAGTCCTTTCTCAGTCTCTGTGCACCGGCAGCAACCAACATGCCTTGCAACCCCTCCTTCTTCCTCTTTCTTCGCTGCTCAGCAGCAAGTTAAGTGGCTTTTTCTCTCTTCTCCTGGGTTGTTGTGGGTTCCTGTGGGTGAAGCGTTGTTGTTGTTGGCGCTGGTTTTACGACCCCTACAGGTCCCCTTTTTGGCATCGCGGGGCGCTCCTGCGCTCCTTACGCGATTGGCAGTCCCAGTAGAGTGCGGTGCGCTAGGAGCGCCACTAGGGGGCAGTGCCTTCTCTGCGTTAGGCGCGCTTTACATCGCGTTTTCCGCAGCTTGGGCGCTGTTCCTGGCTACCCAGTGTTGACACCCTCCGGGGTCGAAATTAGGTTTCCCTTCATTCTGACGCCCTGAGTGGGTTGTATTGTTACCTTGAACACCCTCCCCGGGTCGTAACGAGCGCTGGTGCGCAGCGCTTGGGAACGCTTGCTGGGTAGCGCCCTAGGAAGCAAAGGGCTGTGCGTTCCCTGGGCTTGTCCCGTAATTTGTGCCCCTGGGCCGCCACATCCTCTGGGTTACCCAGATCCATATCGTGCCCCTCGGGGTCTCGCTGTCGGCTGTGCCGTACCTCTCGCCTGTGGAGCCCAATTTACCTCATGATGCAGGGGGAGTCAGGCCAGTACCAAGAGGAAGTCCCTCTCTCTTACGCCACCTGGGATGAGAATTTCTACCAGGCGGTGGACGACTCCATTTACAAGGCAGTGGATCAAGCGATCGAACCGTTGGAACAACGCCTTACGGCGCGTCTGGACGAGGCGTACGCGAAGATTGCGGCCCTCATTCCGGCGCCAGCTCCTGGCTCGGATCCTTCCCCGTCGCCCCTTCCCCCCCGCCTAAAAAGGCTTGCGTTGAAGGGATTGATCCGGTCGCCTTCGACAAGGTCCGGCACGCCTTCCAGGTGCTTGAGGACCAGGTGCCTGTCCCTGACCAGCCGGCGGTCGCCGTGGCAGCGACTCCTCGCACCATGTCCCCAGAGCCTAGGCAGGACGACGACTCTCCGGATTCGGATGAGGAAGAGGCCTGCTCTTCAAGGTCTTGGTTGCCGTCCCAGCAGCCCTCTACGTCCGCGACCCCCTCAGACATGTTGGATCCGGACGACATCGTTCACCCGCGATCCTCTGACTGGGTGCCGGGTGACAAGGTGGCGGCGTATGTGGCAAACCGCCTCCGTAAGACGGTGGACAAGGACGCTCGCAGCCGTCTTCGGGCGGAGTGTCCCAGACCCTCCTTGGAGGGAAAGGTGGCCATGACACCTGATATAGATCCCAAGATGGCCACCTTCCTCGCTAAGTTTGTCAAAGACCCCCGAAAGGGCATCGACCGGTCATGGCGTACGTGCCAAGACAAACTGCTGGATGCAGTGGGCCCCTTGACTAAAATCCTCGACATGGCAGAGGACGCTAAGGTCTCGGGGGACCCCATCTCCCCGGAGGTTCTCTCCAATTGGGCGCAGCGGGCCATAGTGTTTGTCGGTAACGCTAACTGCGCACTCTCTACTGAGAGGAGGAGGTCCCTGTTAATTAAGATCGATCCCAAACTTGGCGACCTTGCTTCTTCGGAGGCGGGCGCCGTGGCGCAGGGCGGTTTGTTTGGGGATCCTTTCATTAAAGAGTTGGGCAAATTCGTTGCGACGTTTACGTCGTTGGACCGGGCCCAGTCCAACATCAAAAAAGTGTTTGCCCCTCGGGTTTTCGAAGGGGCCGGACGAGGCAGGGGCCGCTCGTTCGGCCGGGGCGCTCCCTCTGACAGAGGCCAAGGCTCCGGACGTGGACATGGACAAGACCATGGGTCGAAATTCAACAACTTTTACCCCACCCGGGGTCAGAAGTTCAAAGGACGTGGAGTCTATCGCGGACAACAGCAGGGTGGACGAGGTGAGTGTTCTACCCTCTGCGGCTTTGCGGGTGGGAGGCAGACTGGCACAGTTCTTCCCTGCTTGGCTTTCCCTGACCAAGGACGCCTGGGTACTTCAGACGGTTCAGGGGTTTCAACTGGAATTCCATGGCCGTCCGGTGCAGCCCCAGCGTCCGCGCCCCATTACCTTTTCACAGCGCGATGCTGCTTTGGTGCGAGACGAGGTTGCCGCCCTCCTTCACAAAGGGGCGATTTGCCGCGCATGCGAGCACCCGGCCGGCTTCCTCAGCAATCTGTTCTTAGTAGACAAGGTAGATGGAGGCCGCCGTCCGGTTATCAATCTCAAGGAATTCAACGAGTGGCTGGTTTACCGCCATTTCAAGATGGAGGGGATCCATCTCCTGCGGGATGTTCTGCGGCCGGCGGATTGGATGGTCCGCCTCGATTTGAAGGACGCCTACCTGGCGGTCCCGATCTTCCCTCCTCACCGCCGTTTCCTTCAGTTCAAATGGGACGGTCAGGTGTACGAGTTCACCACGCTGCCCTTCGGGCTCTCTTCCGCGCCGTGGTGTTTCACAAAGGTACTCCATCCCGCGGTAGAGGCCTTACGGGCTCGTGGTGTCAGGATGATAGTGTATCTGGACGATATGCTTTTCATGGACCAATGCCCAAGGCGCTTGAGAGCCCAATTGCAGTTCGCAGTGGACCTGTTGCAGGGTCTGGGGTTTGTAGTCAACGAGAAGAAATCCCTCCTGGTCCCGGCTCAGTGTGCTACCTTCCTCGGTTTCAGCATAGACTCGGTTTCGGCTACCTTGAGTCTTCCAGCACGAAAAATGTGCAAGATTCGCCACGAGTTGCGCCAGACGCTGGCGAAATCGATGGTCTCGTTGAGGCACCTGGCACGGATTGTGGGCCTGTTGTCGTCTTCGATTCAGGCCATCTTTCCGGGACCGCTCCATTACCGGGCGATGCAACGGCTGAAGGCGCATCACCTCAGGCAAGGCCTCACGTACTCGCAGCTCATCCCGTTGTCTGCGGAGGTGAGGGGCGAGATGGACTGGTGGCTGACGCACATGGAGGCCTGGAATGGTCGTGCCATTTTTGGGTCAGCTCCCGACGTGGTGATAGAGTCGGACGCCAGTCGAGCAGGTTGGGGGGCCCGCTGCGGAGATTTTTCTACCGGCGGTGCTTGGTCCCCCCACGAACAGTCTTTGCACATCAACTGCTTAGAATTGCTGGCGGGCTCCTTTGCGGTCCAATGCTGGACCAGGGAGCGGGTGCAGTCGTGTGTCCTTCTGCGGATGGACAACGTGTCTGCAGTCCGGTATATCAACCATCTGGGCGGCACCAGATCCAAGATGCTGGTGGAGCTAGCAAGGGACTTCTGGAACTTCTGCCTAGATCACCAGGTCTCGGTCACGGCGGAATATTTTCCCGGCCACCAGAACGAGGTGGCAGATTGGCACTCACGCCACCTCCTGGATGCCAGCATTTGGAAGTTGGATCCGGAAGTTTTTTCCCTTCTGATGGCCCGGTGGGGCCCGTTCTCGGTGGACCTGTTCGCCTCGCGGCTGGACCATCAACTGCCGAGATACTTCAGCTGGCGCCCGGACCCGTCGGCGGAGGCGACGGATGCGTTCCTCCAGGACTGGTCGGGCGAACAGGGTTATGCGTTTCCCCCGTTCTCCATGATCACAAGGGTGTCGGCGTTGTTGCGCCGTCAGTCAGCGCAGGCGGTGATGATCACGCCTTGCTGGAGGTCTCAAGTCTGGTTTCCGGTTCTTCTGGAACTTTCTTGGGATTCTCCAATCCTACTCCCCCACTTTCCTCGCATTCTCCTGAACCCGGACGGGGTTCCCCACAGGTTGGTTCTGGAGGGTTCTCTGAGGCTGATGGCATGGCGGATCTCCGGCGTCGCTGGTCTCTCCCAGGCCTTTCGGGAAAGGCAGAGGATCTGCTCTCAAAGGCATGGGCGGACAGCACCACCAAGAGATACCGATCTGCCTGGCACAGGTGGCGTCGCTGGTGTGTGCGACGGGGTCTCGATCCCGTGGGGGCGGACGTTGTCTATGTCCTGAATTTCCTTGCCGACCTAGTTGATGTTGGATTGGCCTATAGGTCTCTCAATACCTTCCGCTCGGCCATTTCGGCGGGGCATGATCTGGTTCAGGGTTCCCCGATTGGGGAGCACCCGCTAGTTTGTAGATTATTGAGAGGAGTTCGCCTCTCGTTGCCCCCGGAACCAAGGTACTCAGCCCTCTGGGACGTCAACAGGGTTTTAAATCTGTTTCTCTCCTGGCAACCGAATAGGTTTTTGTCCCGCAAGGAGCTTTCCGCCAAGTTGGCTATGCTTTTGTGCCTGGTTTCTTGCAGGAGAGTCTCTGATGTGCGGGCGCTTGATGTTTCGGCGCGGACTTTCTCCCCTGACGGGGTGTCCTTTACGGTCAGCAGGAGGACCAAGACCCTTACGAGGGTTATTTCATATCCGGCCTTCCCGGATTCCCCGAAACTGTGCGTTGTGCAGTGCCTCCGTGCATATGAGGATATGACTGAGGATACTCGCCCTCCGGGTGAGCGACAATTACTGATTACCCTACGAAAACCGTACAAGGCTGTTTCTTCCCCGACAATCGCCAGATGGGTGCGTTGGGTGATGCAGGAGGCGGGGATTGACACTAAGCAGTTTGGTGCTCATTCGGCTAGGGGGGCCATGGCCTCGAAAGCGTTTGCGCTGGGGGCTCGGTTGGAGGACCTGATGAGGGCCGCGGACTGGTCCTCGGACTCCACCTTCAAGAGGTTTTATTTTAAGCCAGTGATAGAAGTGGCTCGGCTTGTGGTCGATAAGCTTTGAACTGGCATAATCCGAAGCCTCCGGTCCTGCCATAGAATGAGAATTTGCCTAGCCTTGGTGCTGGTAAGTTCCAATTCTATTAAGGACTCGGAGGCGAGGATTATCCCTCCCTGGAACTTCCTGGAAGTGAACCCTCCCCGTATGGACCGTAAGTAATCTATTTACGTGCTTCTCATGTGATTGACTTCTGGTACTGTTCCTCTCTGAGATGCTTATGTACCGTTTGTTCGGAAATAGAGTCCTGACTCCCTTATTTCTTCCAGGGTCTGATGGATCGAAACAAGATGCGTGAAGTTGACGGACAGAATGCTTCGCGCGAAGAAAGAGGAAGAAGGAGGGGTTGCAAGGCATGATGGTTGCTGCCGGTGCACAGAGACTGAGAAAGGACTTACTGTTTTGTTTCCTTTTTTCCCTGATGTTCATGGGAAAAGTAGTTTTTACATGTTTTTCTTGCTGCTGTGAGAAATAAAGTGGAGAAAGTAAGGCATAATCCTCGCCTCCGAGTCCTTAATAGAATTGGAACTTACCAGCACCAAGGCTAGGCAAATTCTCATTGCGACTCGCAAATTGCGAGTCGCAATTAATGAATACCTCCCCATTAATTCCTATGGGCCTAGAGGCCCATAGGAATGAATGGGAAGACAATCTCAATTTGCGAATCGCAATTAGCGATTCGCAAATTGAGATTGCGAGTTCAAGGGTGCAGGGGTGTCCAAAGGACACCCTGTTACACCCCTGAATGTGATCTGTGCACATATGTTGCGCACACACATGCCCTTAGGGCATGTGTTTGCGCAACATGAAACTTTGAAAAATGCCCAAAAGTGCATTTTTCAAAGTTTTTGCAAATTACCATGAAGTTGTACTTCGTGGTAATTTGCGTGCCCTATTAGCGAATTCGCTATTTTTGATACTTTCATGCATTGCATTTAAGGAATCTCAATTAGAGATTCCTTAAATGCAAACAATCGCAATTTAGCGAATTCTCTAATAGCGATTTTTGCATTTGGGATGATGCATCCCAAATGCAAAAATTGCACTCGCAAAGGGCCAGATTCTGAGAATCTGGCCCTTTTGCGAGCGCATTTCGCTTGATGCATCTGGCCCATTGAGGCTGTAAAAATTGGCAAACCAGACTGCTACATCCTGGGGGGTGAGGGGGAGGTCTGTGCATCTTCAACATACATTGAAACACTATTTGGTCTGGCTTGCATTTTCAGCTCTGACTAAAATATTACAAAATGACTGCTGCAGTGAAAAAGCAAAATGAAAAAATTGCTTTCCGTATTCAATGTATCTTAAGATATAGACTTTAAGATGTAATTATTTGTAACTGGGTTTCTAATGCAACATGATACCGCAAACAACCAATAGCATGATGTAAGAGAGGAATACTCCTGCTTTATATGTGTAGTGCAGTATTACTATACTGTTCATAACAACAGGCCACACACAGCTGAGCTGTCAGGCCAGATCAAAAATTGACTAACCTGCATTAAATTTGCCCTGAAAATTCTAATGTGAGGGCTAGCCTGTACCTGGCTTTTCACTTCAACACAGTACACCATCCCATCTACTGCTGTGACACAACACAATTCTTTAACTTGTGATCATTGAGTAGGTTTTAGTGGTAATAACTGGAAACAAAAATCTCTGGTTGAAATATATTTCAAATGAACACTTTTTTATAAAGCATGTCGCTATGATCCGCTATGTCTAAAAGCCGTAATCATACAATGTAGTTGTTAAAACTGTCCAGAGATATTTATCTGTGGCTATTTAAAAGACAGGATAATTAAATTTGTTGTTTAATTTTTGTCTCAACAGAAGACGACCCGATACATTTCATCTGGAACTAATCCCATTTAGAAGACATCGCGAGACCAGAAACAACATATATTATTGCTTTGGAAGTTGCGCAAATGAAAGCCTACACAGCCACCAGCAGATTTAGTGTTGACCTCAATGAGTGGGTGTGCGAGCCAAGCACACAGTCCAAATAAGTTACCTTTTTCCATACAGAAGTAGTGGACACTGCATTGGTGGCTGGTGAGCTTGACAATGAGCCGCCTCATACTTGCTCTGAATTCCAGTGAGACCGTGAAGTGAGTTCCACTTCTCCCATAAAGTTCCAAGTTCAAGTTCAGTAATTTATATAGCGCACTACTCACCAGGAGGGCCTCAAGGCGCTTGAGGAAGGGTGGATGCGTTATTTGTCGAAAAGCCAGGTTTTTAGCTGCTTTCTGAAAGAGAGGTGGTTCTGTGTGAGGCGGAGGTGAGTGGGGAGAGAGTTCCAGGTCTTGGCTGCTAAGTAGGAAAAGGATCTTCCTCCCATGGTGGATCTATTGATGCGTGGAATTGCGGCGAGGGCTTGATTGGATGAACGTAGTTGGTGGCTGGGTGTGTAGAAGGATAGTCGTTTGTTGAGGCATTCGGGTCCTAGGTCGTAGAGGGCCTTGTGTACGTGGGTGAGGAGACAAAACTTTATTCTCTTGTTGATGGGGAGCCAGTGGAGGTCTTTCAGGTGACCGGAGATGTGCTCTTGACGGGGGATGTCCAGTATAAGTCTGGCTGAGGCATTTTGGATGCGTTGGAGTTTTTTCTGTAGTTTGGCTGTGGGTCCGGTGTAGAGGGTGTTTCCGTAATCTAGTCGGCTAGTGACTAGTGCGTGGGTGACTGTCTTTCTTGTTTCGGTGGGGATCCAGCGGAAGATTTTTTTAAGTATGCGCAGGATGTTGAAGCATGATGATTATACGGCGTTGACTTGTCTGGTCATCGATAGGGAGGAGTCAAGGATGAAGCCCAGGTTGCGTGCATGGTCCGTAGGAATGGGTGCGGTTCCTAGGGCCGGTGGCCACCATGAGTTGTCCCAGGAAGAGGGGGATGAGCCTAAGATGAGGACTTCCGTTTTGTCCGAGTTCAGTTTTAAACGGCTGTTCTTCATCCACTCGGCTACTTCTTTCATTCCTTCGTGTAGGTTGGTTTTGGCGGTGTTAGGGTCTTTGGTGAGGGAGAGGATCAGCTGGGTGTCGTCAGCGTAGGAGATGATGTTGAGGTTGTGTTGTCGCGCGATGGTTGCGAGGGGACTCATGTATACGCTGAAGAGGGTGGGACTTAGTGATGATCCTTGTGGTACTCCGCAGATGACTCCGGTGGCCTCTGATTTGAAAGCGGGGAGGCGGACTCTCTGGGTTCTTCCGGCGAGGAACGAGATGATCCAGTCCAAGGCTTTTCCTTGTACTCCGACGTTGTTGAGGCGTTTAATGAGTGTGTTATGACAGACTGTGTCGAATGCGGCGGAGAGGTCGAGTAGGATGAGGGCAACTGTTTCTCCGTTGTCCAGTAGCGTTCGGATGTCGTCCGTAGCGGCGATGAGGGCGGTTTCGGTGCTGTGTTTGGCTCGGAAGCCAGACTGTGAGGGGTCAAGAGAGTTGTTGGATTCAAGGAAGGCGGCGAGCTGACTATTGACGGCTTTCTCGATGACTTTGGCCGGGAAGGGGAGGAGTGAGATGGGGCAGTAGTTCGTAAGTTCAGAGGGGTCCGCTGTGGGTTTCTTCAGAAGGGCGCGGAGTTCGGCATGTTTCCAGCTTTCTGGGAAGGTAGCGGAGATGAAGGAGCAGTTGATGGCATCGCGGAGATGGGGTGCGATGATGAAGTCTGCTTTGTTAAAAATGTGGTGGGGACAAGGGTCGGTTGGTGATCCCGAGTGGATGGAGTTCATCAAGCGGATGGTGTCTTCAGTCGTGATTGAGTTCCAGGCGCAGAGGTTGTGAGGGTGTTGTTTTGGTTCGGAGGTGGGTGGAGTGGGTTGTTCTTCGGACAGGTTTACAAAGCTGTTATGAATGTCGGCAATTTTGTTGTGGAAGAAGGAGGATAGAGAGTCGCAGAGGTCCTGGGAGGGAGTGATGTCGTTGGTGCCGGTGGTGGGGTTGGTAAATTCTTTGACGATGTTGAATAGTTCCTTGCTGTTGTGGGTGTTGTTGTCGAGTCGATCCTTGAAAGCTGATTTCTTGGTGGATCGGACCAGTTGGTGGTGTTTGCGGGTGGCGTCCTTGAAGGCGATCAGGTTGTCAGTGGTTGGGTTTTTTCTCCATGTTTTCTCGAGGGTACGACGTAGCTTCTTGGATTTCTTAAGGTCCTCATTGAACCAAGGGGCCATTTTGTTTCCTTGTTTGGTCTGGTGGTTTTTAAAGGGTGCTAATTCGTCAGCGCTGTAGGTGATCCATTGTGTGACATTAGTGGCAGCTTGGTTTGGGTCCGAAGATATGGCGGGGGGGTTTTGGTTAAGCGATGTGAAGAGATGGTCAGGGGTGATTTTGTTCCAGTTTCTTCGAGGAATGGGTTTTGGTGGGATGTGAGTCGTGGTCTTTTTGTAGCTGAAGTGGACGCAGCTGTGGTCCGTCCAGTGAAGGGCTGTGGTGTGATCGAAGGAGATGTGTTTGCTGGAGGTGAAGATGGGGTCAAGCGTGTGTCCGGCTAAGTGGGTTGGGGTGTCAACAAGTTGTTTGAGTCCGAGATTAGCCAGGTTGTCCAGAAGGGTGGTGGTGTTGCTGTCATTTTTCTTTTCCAGGTGGAAGTTGAGGTCTCCTAGTAGAATGTAGTTCTCGGAGGTGAGGGCATGTGGGCTGATGAAGCCAGTGATGTCTTCGTTAAATTGTGATCGGGATCCTGGTGGTCTGTAGATGAGGGTGCCTCTAAGTGTTGTTCTAGGGTCGATGTGGATCTGGAAGTGAAGGTGTTCGGCGGTCGCGAGGTTGTCGTCAGAGCTGGTCGTGATTCGGATGGTGTTCTCATGGGCGATGGCGATGCCTCCTCCTGTTTGGTTTGTGCGATCTTTTCGGATGATCTTGTAGGCGTCCGGGATGGCTATGGCGATGTCGGGCGCTGAAGAGGTGTTCATCCAGGTTTCTGTAAGGAAGGCGACGTCCGGTGATGTGGTGTCGAGTAGGTCCCAGAGTTCAGTGGCGTGTTTGTGGACTGAGCGGGTGTTCAGCAGGATGCATTTCAGGTGGTTAGAATTGGAGCTGTGTTTGGAGGTGGGGGATTTGGTATGGGTCTTGATGCAGGCGAACTTGCAGGAGTGGCAGGAGAAAGACCGTGGGTGTGTCCTGGGGTAGCTACGCAGCATTATGGGGTGCAACCGGGGTTAAGGGCAAGGAGAGTAGCGGCGGAATACGTTATGCGGGTGGAGTGGATTTTGTGGGGGCCAGGGGTTCTGGCACTTGGCACGGTCCAGGCGCGGACGGGCGCAGACGGGCTTACCTTTGGCGCGCCTTCAGCGCATAGGTCGCGACCGCTGCGCGTGAACGCTGCGTGCAAAAGCATCTGTCATATGTGGATACTGGAAGGGGAGGGGCGAGGGAGGGTCAGCTGGGAGGCGGGGCGGGCTGTAGAGGACAGGCTCCGAGGCACAACAACAACTAAAATGGCAGCACAGAGATTAATTAATGACTGAGACAATGTGTCTTGAAAGCGCGACAATGATCGAGTGAAAAAACAAGCAATGCAAATTCCAACAAAGCAACACAAATAGCGCTACAGCTGGGAAAGCGCGAATCAAAGCACAGTGCTAAAATCTCCTTAAAGCGCTACAAATATTTCTATCATTCCACACTGCTAATCGCGCTACAGCGCTATGCTATATAGGAGCCAGCAGATTTGTGAGCAGCAGAGTTCTTAAGCAACAAACCAGCATTTTATTATAGTCGCCTACACCTCCCCATGCACCTTCATTGTTCTTCGCTAAAACCAAGGATTACTTCCAGTAAGCCTGTGCAAGTAATTTTCCAAGGGGGTCTCTTATGCCAAAAAGTATTTCTAAAATGTCAGTGCAAATATTTTAATTAAATTTATCGATCTGACAATTTTTCACATCATCAACTTATTTTATTTTTACTTTTTAAACTGATATAGTCAAACACTTTAGTGTTGCATTATTTAACATTTAACATTATTCATGCTTGTAGCACATCAAAACAATACAGAATTCAATTTTTCATAAAACACAAAAATATATCAATGTAATGTTGGTTAGATTGGCATTCGCCCAATGTTTTTTATTATTTAATCTTTTCATTAAATATAGTTCAATATTTACATTTCATAACAGAGACGTGAGCACAATGGTACACATACATACTGCATTCATCCCTCTATTCATACATACATATCATACATAGGCTTGATGAGTTCACACTATTCACTTATACATGTATTTCTGATACCTAGTGATTTCAAATATGAGAGAACATTTCACATTATGAACAACCAGTGGAATTTGTTAGTTGATTCTAGGAAAGTATAATAAAACAAACATGCTAAAAGATATGACAACTTTTCTATGGCATAATGTGATTGTCAGATGTTTTTGTTATATATTGAATTAATATACAAGTGTTGTTGTGCTCATCTGTAAATTTGATAAACAGCGCCACCATGTGGCCGACTGTCGTAAGCACTGGTGTAGACAATTAAGTGACGAGCAACGGGCATCACCTGCTGAAATTAAGCACTGGGTGTACTTTATGCTTAGCACTAGCTTCTGTGTGTCAGATACAGCATTTTCCCACAGTACCTCATATGCACAAAATTTCCTCTAGTATTCCAGGGCCAGCACCAGATTGGAAAGTGCACACACTCACTCATACTCACTCATACTCCCTTGCGCTCACTCACTCTCACTGATTCACATTCTCACTCCCTCAATCAATTTCACACTCATTCCCATTCATTTATTCGCATTCTCACAATCTCACTCACTCTAACTCACTCATTCTCCCTCACAATTACACTCACTGTCACTTACTGCCACTCACTCTTACGCACTCCCCTGTCACTCTCATTTTCATTCACACACACACACACACACACACATGCTCACATATACACACAAAAACATTCTCTCGCACCCACGCCCACACATTTGACTATTAAAAAAAAAATACTTCCAGCAGCTTGTGTCAGGTCACTGCTTCTCACCTGCTGGTGCCCCCGCCCACCTCAGACGTTGAAGCAGGAAACTGAACATTGAAGCCTGTGCAGTGGTGCTGTACAGCCTCTTGCTTTTCTTACCCCTATCTTCTAACATCTCATCACAAGGTGAGGTGGGGTCACTGAGGGTCCTGATCAAGCCCGCCCTGTGATAAAATGAGAGAGGGTGAGGCGACAGGGTGATTGTCGGATAGCCCTGGGCGCTGCAGGGCTGTAGCTTAAACAGCCAGGGCTACACGTATGGTTGATGCTCCACCGTATCAGAAATGAGGTCTGGCAGTTCTCCTGGGCCTGGGCTGAGGTTTCGCCACCTCTGGATGATCTCTGTGATGGCTGTGCAGGCCTCACTATGAGCCCGAAATCAGACAGACCGACTGGCTGCATCAGGATTGCTCCATGACGCTTGCTTGAAGCAAGGGTTGGCATTTTTATGATACCAATAGTGAATAATGATATTTTACTATAATAGCAAAAAAGCAATAAGCAAAGAGGGCGCCGCCATCTCTGTTGGAGAGCACACAAGATTTGAGGGATGAGGTCAATCATGAGGCCTCCAATCACTGGCCTGACTGCAAACATGCCTGAGAGCTTTAGGAGAAACGAGGAGAAGTCAGTGCATTCCTACATCCTGCCCAAAATGAGAAATCCCAACAGCCTATGCCACCGAATGTAGGTCTTCAGATGAGATAACAATTCTGGGACCTGAAGTTCAAAAGAGGCTGAACGCCGCTTGATGACTGCATTGTGATGTGACCAGCATCAGCTCTTGCAGTGTGAGTAATACTCACACACCTCACACATCAAAGGACCTTTTCACAAAATGTCACAATCCACCCACCTCATGAATATCAATGAGGTAAGACTGAGGATCCTTGAGAAAAGTAGCAAATGCTGGAATGGAGACCTGCATTGGTAAGCAGACCTCGACCCGGCATTTGCAATGCACTGCCATTGTTACCGCTTTCGATTATGGGATAGGGGCAAAGATGCCACCAATAGAGGCACGGTGTGAATGCAGCATTCGGGCATGCATGGAGCGATCCATGGGACCTTTATCTGTATCTCCTGACGCCTGCAGCTAGAACAAGAAGGATGCAAACTGTCAACTTTTGATGCCCTATACTTTGAGAAGAGTAACTGCCTACCCCAGGCAGATGCTAACTATTTCATGCATTGCAACCATCAATATCGTCTTACAGCATTTGTGCACTCTATTGAAAACTGCAAGGGGGAGGAATCCCCTTAGTTACCTACCTTTCCCTGTGGATACCTATTACAAATCTTAGGGAACAATTGCACATTGTGAAATCAGACTTTGCATTCCCAAAGTAAGTTGGACTGTCTTTGCACATCAGGTCCCAGACCCTTTTACAGCGGCATAGTTAATAATTGTAATAGTGGTTCCAATTGTTATATAATTATTAGCCTGGCATAGCTCTTCTGCTGCCCACAGTCAGCTTCAAACCACTTTGTACCGATTGAGGGATGGAGGGATACTGAGGAATTAGGACAGGCCAGGGATATAAAAGATGAGCCAGCATAATTTGTTAAAAATCTAGGCAAAACTTTCTGAGTGATTAACACCGTTGGCTTCTCATTCACCACTACCAGATAGAATCCATGCTGGACTCAGTGCTTAATTTGAGTAGGTGCTTTCAGGTGCTCAGCACCGGCACTTCTTTCACAGAGCCGGGGCGACAATTTCTGACCCTGCAAGAGGTGATCTCAATATTAATTGTTCAAATTAAAAATAAAAAGAATAACATACATTGCATGGTGGCTGGCTGGTAGATGTTCATTGACAGGCCAGCATACGCCTGTCCAGGCAGGCATGATTGTGTATCACCACGTTAGTGAGGATGTCATCGTGCTGATCACAAATCCAAGAAGTCATCAACAAACTATGGCTTGCATTCTATTCCCAGAGTCTGCTGCACCCTGCCACTGCCTGAGCCTAAGCCTCCCATTGAAAGATTGTAGCTGGGGGCTGGCTTATGACAGAGTTGAGGCAAGGAAGCTACGAGAGCGCATTTGGAACTTGGGAGTGAGGGCTCTTAAGGAAGAATATACAAAAGTAAGTGTGGATTTTCAACTTGCTGCTTAGCCAGAGTAGCATATCCTGCAGCCCTGCATTGCTGCTATCCTCAACGTGCTCGATCCGGCTGTGGCCAAACACAACTATTGTGCACCATGGCGTCACCTGTAGATTCTGTGCTCTGCACCCCAGTATGGTAATTGGGGGAACATCACTTACAACGCATTTATTACAACGCACTACCATTACATCGCAACCATTACAACGCAAACCATTACAACGCATTGCGCTGGGGGGCGCTCTAGGATAGGGAATATATTTAATTTACTATCCAACACCTTCCCTACTATCCACGGGGACTGGAGTTGGAATAGTAAATTAAATAATTCACTATCCAGCGCCTAAAAGCACTATGCGTTGTAGTGGTATGCGATGTAAAAATCGCGTTGTAACAGCAGGCGTTGTAATAGCCTGCGTTGTAGTGACACCAATCCGGTAATTGCTGAGCGTGTGAGCCCAGTAGGAACCACAGCCATACTTACCGGCATTGGCAGCATTACGGCTGGGGACAATGCCTGTACTGTAGCAGGCAGCGTCACAGCAAGCTGAGCAGTAGATGCCAATGCCGTCGCCATCCCTGGACCTACTAATTACAAGCAGCACTAGCAGTGACATCACCTGCTATGCTTGATCAGCCGTCTGTTCCGCAATAAACCCAGTCATACCGCACTGATTAATATATGAAAAAAAGCCTTTTCATTTGCTGTACATTTTGTTTATGCACTCGGTGTAGATAAGAAAGTAAAACACGCCATCTTCCAATTCTTTAGGAATGACAACAAGAAAACTCAGAGTTCAAAATAGCAGGGACATGTACAGATGGACGACAGGGGTCACAGGCAGCAGCAGTGTTATAGTTGAGAGAGAGTGCAGGAGTAAAGAGGAGAAAGAAACAACAGGAGAGGAGATAGATAAGACGGAGTTAAGTAGAAGAAAAGGAGAGCAAATCAGATATAAAGAGAAAGTTGCCATGACGTGAAGAAGAGAGCATCAAGAAGAGAGAAGATAGAATGAAAGGACGTAGAGGACAGGACAGAGGAAAAAAAGCAGACATATGATAAAACGGAGACACAGCTAATCACTGCTAGAAGAGTGATAGTAAAGAGCCAAGATCGAGGGCAAAGAGAGCAGAGCATGGATAAAAGTGAAGAGGAAAAAGGGCAGGGCTTGAATAGAGGGCAAATCAGAAATACAGGGATTAAGGTAACACACCAGGTTTGACAAAGATGATAGAAAACAATTAGAGAGGTGAGAGGATAGACTCTTGGAGCAAAAACTTAGGGGACAGACAACAGATCAAGGTTAGACGATAGAGACTGAGGCATTGAGAGTGTTGAAAGTGGGGTCACAGAAGGAAGAAGTTAGCTGTGGCATCTTTGGCAAAATCTTCAGCACCTGCACTTCATTTTTTTTTACAAATTAAGCACTGGCTGGACTGAGAGTAAGCCCCCTTAAGAAACCCTAAAAACACTGACTAATGTGTAAAAACATCTTTACTAGTTAAATCAACTTCCACTTCTCTATACACTGCAGACAGAGGCCTGACACCTGATGCTCTCACTCGACAGCATTTGAAGATGTAACTGAGTGTCATGCCAGGGCTGTCCCAGGAGGAATACCAGCAGCCCTAGTTAGCAGTATACACAAGATCAAACCCTGGCTTACACCAATGAGAGCTGAAGCTGTACTAAAAATATAATGTCTACTTCCAGGATTTGACACAATGTACACAGGAAGGAGGAGAACAGTCTGGCAACATGCGCCTCGAATCAGCCTTAAGATTTTTCATATGGCGTACCTCTTAGCTGATCACACTCAATGGCAATTTGAATTTCAGATGCACCAACGGGAAGACCATGTTTTGGTCCAGGATGCTGTAGGGGTCATCATTTGTCTGCATCATCAACGGTTACACCGTGCATAGAAATAGCGACCCCGTAATTAGATAGGCCAAATAAACCCCATGCACTTTCCATGGCATTCCCATAGAAATGTTTTTTTTTGTCCTGTTGAACATTTGGAGAGCTTTGCAATAAGGATATACCCTGCTCAGTCTGTAAAGCATGAGGCAACATCCCCAGGGAAAACGACAAATGTTCAAGATGTGTCCAGAGTTACCTCACTTTTATCTCTCCACAGCACCCAAAATCCCTACTTTAATAAGCCAACTCCTATCTCTCTTAGTCAAGTTATCTCACATCCCGAACTTTCCCCCTCTCATTCTTGTCTCTCTACTACATTTGCTCCACACCAGTCTTCCTTTCTTTTACTTCATCCAGAACCTTTACTTATTTTATTTTGAAACTTAACACCTTATCTTTGATTATCTAGATTTATCTCCCTTCGATAGCATTATGTTAACACAAACGTACACAATAAAAGATGTGCTTGAATGAATTTGCTGACAATATAGCGCCTCTAAAATGTAAAAACAAACTCTCTGTGCTTGGTTTTCTAATGATCTCTATGATTAAACAAAATATCTAAGCGAGCTGGAGAAAAAGTGGAGACCCACACTCTTTCTCCAACCCAGCAGCCCTAAAACAGCTAGGACACCTAATATGAGATATATTCTAGTGCCAAGCAACTTATATCCAACAATGAATAGACTCTGCGAATAATGACTCATACAACTCTTTGCAGCCATAAAATTGACCAATAATCTCCCTAATCCCCTCCCTCTGTTGAGATTCCTGGCACCAAATGTGGAGTGTTTGCTCAGTTCTTTGATGATAAATTAAAATACATTGGCCACTCTTTGTAGAAAGGTTCTAATTCTATTAAAAAATGCCAGCGTCAAAAATGAATCCACAGATACATCAATGAAATTCATACAACTTTTCCATTCTGGTCTGTTTTGTATGAGGTGTGTTGCAGGATTGCCTTACATTCACTCATTCACTCATGTCTCGCTTTTGATGCAGAAACTCTGATGCTGTAGATATTAATAACTTCTGGCCTGTCTTATGGCTTCCTTTTTTTTGCTATATTTTGCGATTCCTTATTTTGCATTGGATTTTGCTTCATACATATCATTTTGCGAATTCCCATTCGCAAAGGCCGAAATTCGGTGAATTTCGGCCTTTGCGAATGCGAATTTCAATGATACATATGGCCCTTAGTCACTACCTCGTGGAAGGTATCAATAGAATCATGGGGTAAAAAACTGATTTGGGTTTGAATGTGCTGCAGGTCCCGCAGTACTCTCACAGGCCTCAAGGCAGCCTCTGTGAGGTCCATTTGGACTCCTGGGGAACCCAGCATGGCTCCTATGTGTAGTCCCGCAGGAGTCCCTTGGGAGCCGTGGCACCACAAGACCATCTAATCTTCAACAGTGAAGCTTGTGCAGCCTCACAATATCACAGGTGGCACTTAATCTGCAGTACTGCAGGAGTACGCGCTGGCCTCTCACAGATATTGGGCGCAGGGTCTGGCCTTATACACCGCCTGCAGGAAGGCTGGGTGCCCTTGGGGGCCTGGGCACAGAGCCTGGTCTCAGGGGTTGCGACCAACCTCACGTTGCGCATAGTGAAAAGATATGTTTTATAGTGGAAGAGTTGGGGAAATACGATAAAAAAACTCCAGAAATTCACTGAAAACAACAAAGGTTAAAGAGATGTTATAGTTGGCTATGATATAAATATATATATATATATATATATATATATATATATATCTATATATATATATATATATATATATATATATATATATATATATATATATATATATAGATATATATATATATATATATAAAGTTAATTGTGCCCCATCTTTCCCCCAAAAAGCTGACAATGGGACTTTTGACTATGCCAATCCAACATAGGCTATGAAGAGTCAGATCCATGCCATGTTTTCTGGGGAACCTCTGACTAGTAAAACAGGCACCCTAAGAATTAACTGTATGTAAATGTATCTTCTGTGGAAATCAGAAGATCTGGCATGGACTTGGTCCTCATGGATCTAAGTTCGCCAACTCTGGCGTAAGCTGTGGCACCGACTTTACAGGAGCCCTATTTTGTGAGCACAAGAGTAATGTGAAGCAGCCTTTTCACATAGTTGCAATGGAGTTTGGGGCACAAGGAGTGAGGATAAAATAAAGCCTAGAGAGTGAGCTGTCTCGTGGTTTACTATGTGGTGACAGGTCCAAAGAAAGGAATGCTCTCTCAATTTATTTCTTGGATAATCGTGAAAATCTTGAAATTAAGAGGAAGGAAATAATTTGCAATTTTGGCCCCAAATAAGATGAGGTAAAGTGAAGAAAATTATAGCTAGAAAAGGATATCTACCTAAATATCTATAACGCAAATACCAAACTTGCTAGGGAACTAAATAATTGTCATAAGAAAAAGGGGACACCCTATTGACACAATATAAACACTGGAGTAGGATATAGTGAAGTATTTATTAATTTATTTTGAAGTATAAAATTTCATGTTTTATATTATTTTTCATTAAGTAAACAATTTATAATTCACATTCGATCGTTTTATGAAGCAGGTATTAACAATCAATATATACAAATCCGATAATGGACGGAGCGTTGATTCAGGCAGTGCGGCAGATGTCTACAACGCGCGTTTCGGCATACACGCCTTCATCAAGTAGCCATCTATTGCACAAAATAGCCCATTTAAGATGAAGAGTCAAGATGTATTGTGGCTTCAAATATCTTTCATAAAAGGTATAGCAAACACAATGGATAGTGGATGGGCATAAGCGTCTTGATTTACTATGGATGGGAAACAGAAACTGTAGCGGACCAATTGTACTATATTTTTGATGAATGACGTGTAAGGCGATTCACAGTTTCTTCTTTCTCGTTTCAGCAGGCTAGCTATACTGACCTAAGACCGTTAGGCTCACGAGCTGACACGCAGCCTGCGACGCTTCGTACCAGTTTATCCCGACATCCTCAGGAGCATTCCGCCGGCGTCTCTTGGGCTGGAATTACCATTGCACATGATGCTCCATTCCGTTTAAATCCACGATGAGATCATGAATCGTCCTATTATTATTTTCGATCTCAACTTCATTTAGAACAGTGGATATTTAGGTAGATATCCTTTTCTAGCTATAATTTTCTTCACTTTAGTTCATTTCCCTATGTTATAGCTAGCTATTCTTATAGGGGTCCCTTGCTTTCCTTAATACCCAAATAAGATGTGGAGCACCAGTAAAAACATATGTCCCTGTTGACCGATGTACGAAGAGAAAGTGCAGAGTAGAAATGCTAGATGGGCAAGAAAACCAAAAGGGAGAAAAAACAGAAAGAGAAGAAAGGGAGGCAGTCAAAATGCATAGGGAAAAAGAGAATGAAAGGGGCAGTGGTGGCAAATGAAGGGTTTAAGGGGACCACTCCAGTGAGCCTTTTATCACCTGACGCGCGCGCCACGCTGCGCTTTCCTCAATCGCATGTCAATTTCTCGTTTTGGTTAGTGCTAAAAGCATTACTTAGCAGATTGCATTATTCAAGCCAATCATGTCAAGACCGAGGCTAGAAAAACGACATTAGCTTTAGGCAGCTCCCAAGCCATCCTATTATCTGAGGCATTCACACGTGGCAGTCAATGTCATCATCCCCTTCCCGTCTCGAGGGATCCGCTTTTCACATCCTGTCACCTTCTGGGGAGAGCACCAACGCCGGGAGATGCGACCAATGCGAAATGAGGGCCCAGACCACATGACCTGCTATTGGAAAGTGCAGTTTTAAGGCACGGGGAGTCAGGGTTTTAGGCTAATTATCTAACTGAATGTTGTGCACATAGGGATGGGCATTTTATTATCTTTGGCAATAGCAATTGTGGGTCCAATTGACAAAGGAAATTGGAAATGTGCTCCCTACTACACCCTACTACACTGACGTCAACAATATTTGTTTTAGTTCTTATATTATTCTAGCAGTACCCATGGGAGGGTGTAACTGTCAGTGTGAAAACCAAGTTCCTCCTTTGGCACAGCATTTTTGCAGAAACAATTATGGAAATTGCATACAAGCACATGCGAATTTTTTTTGCAGAAAAATGCATTTTCTTTGGCTAGTTTTTTGATTTTGTTGATTTTCTTTGAAAAAAATCGTTTCCACCTTGGATAAACGTCTCCAATACCACTACTTGAGGGGATATTCCCTTTGCATTCATACCCTGGGTAGGGATTTACTCCTGTAATATCCAGGGATGCAATGTTCCTGCCAAAGATTTGTAATACCCACACATTAGCAAGATGCAAATTACCCACAAGCAAGAAACTAACATCGTGTACTGCCTCATTATTAAGCACTCATCCGTTTCTATCTCTAAAATGAAATCCTTGCACCTAAACAGACATTATGGCTAATAATTTACTGTGCGTCTGACTCATTTTCGACATGTGCTGCAGAGGTGCACTAGTAACATGTTGGCGCCCTACGATTCAAATTGAGAAATAAATAATTTAATGGGTGCTCACCTACGTGGGCAGACAGCCTTGCAACGGAATGGCACAATTTTCCAGCGGAGTAATTCTTTCAGGTAATATTACACCAAAGGGGAGTTATACAACGTGAGCAAATCCATTTACAAGTTTAAAGGCACATTTTTGCAATATTAAACTTGAGTGCCAACAAATGGAGGTTACCAGGGCCATATTTATTTCCCACTTGAATTTTAATGAAATGGGCTGATTTTGAATAAAAATGTACAACAATAATTATAAAAGATAATAGCAACACAACAAACAAAGAACACGATAAAACAACATAGCAACAAAATAAAAACACAACTAAACCTAATAGAACTGCACAGAACATTAAAACACCCATAATAGAATATAACACACCAAAGAAACAACAACACAGCAACAATAGAACAAAATATGAACACAACAAAGAAAAATGAAAACAATGCAGTCAGGCAGATTTTCGTTGGGCTTGCCTGTGCAAATCAGCGTATGTCCATCTTGAATTCACCAACAATTCAATAGCATCCATCAAATCCCTATCACCACCGTGTACTCTCTTACTAGGCCTGGCAGCCCATTGTTAACAATATACACAGAGTGGACTTCATCCCCGCACCATTCGGTCATTGACGTTCTTCAACCAGCCTCTTTCAGCCATTGGCCTGAGGCGTAACAGACACCCCTAAAGCCCCCTCGGTGTGAGTGGGCAATTTTCTATGCATAATGCGGGGGCCCATCAGCTTGTCAGATCGATTGTATGGGTATTGCCAGGGGCCCCCTCACCATCCCGTGCAGGGGGCCCCCCAAGTGTAGACCTTGTCAATCATGTCGTGTCAGAGCTCCGTGGAGTATTCATCTGGCAACTAATTATACTATTTGGGTGTATCCTTCCGCTTCCACTTCAGTGCAGGCTTTGAATTACATAACGGACTACTTTACAACTATACCCCTCTCTGTTCAAATCTGCTGACTCTCCCCCGTGTATCTCAGTCTAATGCGCTAACACTGCTTGTGTTAGCACATTAAAGCCAGCATTATTGGCTTTATCCTATTGGGTGTATCCTTCCGCTTCCACTTCAGTGCAGGCTTTGAATTACATAACGGACTACTTTACAACTATACCCCTCTCTGTTCAAATCTGCTGACTCTCCCCCGTGTATCTCAGTCTAATGCGCTAACACTGCTTGTGTTAGCACATTAAAGCCAGCCCTATTGGCTTTGCCAATGCTTGTTATGATATGATGCTGACAAAACCTTCTCAGAGACTAAACTGAAACCTACCACACTGCAAGGCCACCCTCATATAACACATTATCTTTTTTTTTTTTTTTTTATAAATTTTTTAAACCTTTATTGTGCATCAGAAGAATACAGTTACGGGCCCACAACCACATGGGCCGGCCTCGAAGCAATCAAAAGCACAAAAAGTGAGGATAGGTCAGTCCAGTAGTCCCAAACAACAAAATGCAAGAATGTCCAGGGCATGGCATATGGAAAGAGGGACCGCCAGGTAAAGGAGGAATTAGGTTAATTTTATATTTTGTAGATAAGAAGGATCAGACGCAAACAGTTTATCAAAGCAGATGGCAGGCAACAAACCAGCAGATCAGCGACAGTACGAGAGAGAATAACTGAAAAAGCAGCAAAAAATAATATGTTCCAGGATAATACAACAAACTAACAGTACATACTGGCAGTCGCCCGCCCCACGGACTCAGTACTCCCACAACCACCATAAGAGAAGAAGAGAAGCAAAAAGAATAGTCTGCGCTACCTCTAAACACCCGTCTGACCCACAGAAAAAGGAAAAAGGAAAAGAAAACAAGAAGAGGAAAAATTAAGGCCCATAGAAACTGAAACTAAACAAAATCCCCACCCCCAACCCCCCACCCTGCACGCGTGCGGAGGCTACGGCCTACCCCCCCCCTAGCAGTGTGCCTGTCGCCCAGAAAGAGAACCCGAAATTTAGAACAGAAAAGGAAAGGAAGAAAAGAAGGGAAAAGTAATGTAATTCACAGAAGACCGGAGGAGGGCCACAGAGATAAGACAAAACTACCATTACACATCACTCCGGCCGCCCGATCCCAGTCCCCGCCGCCAACACTATACCTATATTCAATGACCCCGGCAGTCCATCAAGATCCCAGCAGTACAAGGAAAACAGTCCGAACATAAGAGGAGACAACCTCAGCCTTGCCCCCTGCGATGTGAGGCAGCGACATAGTCCAGCCGCATGGTAAACATCCTGAGAGAGGCGAACGAGCAAAGTGACCACAGCAGAAAGGGGGGGTGTCCATCAAAGTCCATTCGAAACACAGCCATGTAGATGACAGTAGTACAGGAACCATCCGGCCAGGGCAGTGGCAGCAGCTGCTGAATAACGTAGGAGACGTCTCCAATCGACAACAAAGGAGTATCCAAACATGGCGTCCGTAGATAAGCCCCCCTCCTCTGAAGCAGCACACAGATATCCGACCGCTGCGTTTCCATCACAGACAGCGTCTCAAGGGTATCAGGACCACATACCTCCAACTCCTCGGGGCACACCTGGGCAAGTAGTCCACAGAGGTTAGAGACAAGATGTGGCGCAGCGTCCCGCACTCGTGAATGCGTCCGGTCTGATGTAGGCACTACTGAGAGGACAGCATCTAGACGGTGTCCTAGGTCAAAGGCGTTGTTACGTAAAGCAGTTCGAAAGGTATACAGGGCTTCCAAAATGTCAGCAGTCCGCACTGGTGCCTCAGGAGAGAATGATGCAGCAATTCCCTGTTGACGGGGCTCGGAAACTCGTGGCAGCCCACCAGACTGAATGCTCACATCTCCATGGCAAAGCTGAGCACCTCGCCGGTGCCCTGCATGGCATCGCCGGGCCGGGGGCACAAAGGGAGCATAGACCATCGTACACTGTGCAGGTTGAAACAGAGCGTCAGCAGCGGCCGTGTCACCAGGAGCAATCCGGGATCATGGGGAAGAAGGTGCGATCGCTCGGTCTTCAAAATGGCCCCCACCGCCTCACACCGCGAGGCAAGAGTCGAACAAAGGCATCCGCAAGCCTGGGCGGTGATACATTGTTGCGATCACAGCCGGCATGTCCCCCGCGTAAAGAGGAGCAAAGCGGAGCAGGATAGAAAGTAGCAGAGGAAAGTCCTAATTCAGCCGCTGCACTCCGTAGGTCGGCTCGGTCCCGTCTGTTGCGTTGTTGCTGGTGAAGGCAGCCGATCCCGGGGAACAAAGACCCTTCAGCGCCGGGCAGCGTCCGGGAGAAGGCGAGAACGCTACACCGCTTCCACTGCAGGGAGCGCATAAGGAGACACACCATCGGAATCGGGGTCCTCTCCCACGCCCGAAAATTCGCCTCAGGAGCAGGATAAATGAAAGGATAGGTGACGGGACGGGAGGAAAGCGGCAGGGTCGGCGGAGCCGAAGGATGAGGCGGCCATCATGGCTGCAGGCTAGGCTCCTCCCATATATAACACATTATCGAGTGAAAGGGTTCTTTGGCCCACTGCCAGGATGTGGTTACTCTTAGGCATTCAACAGTATTTTAGGATTAAGCAGTGTGTATGACCTGTTTAGCTGAACCTTGACACTAAATAATTTCATTCTTCTAAATTCCTCATGCCGCAGCGAGCCATCATACATATCTATTTATGCAAATTCAAATTTTCCCCTCAGGGGACGACACATTCGCAAATTGTCCTTTCAGGAGATGAATCTGATCTGTGACCCGGAGAAGGGCAAAGATTAAAGGGCGGCGGCTCGGCTCGCGCGGGGCATGAATATTTGATGCCCCCCCCCCCCCCCCCCCCCCCCACTCTCGACCACTTAATGGCTGCTCCGTTTCCTCTCGGGGCTCGAGCGAGGCAGGAGGCTGCTCCGAGTTAATCCGCGCCGTCCCCGGGAGCAAGGAAGGATAAATAAATCATCTTCGAGCTTTATTTTTAAACACCCCCGACGCAAGTGCCGGGTATTCTGGTCTGTAATCTCATTTTGAAGGGAACGATGTTGCCGGAACCCATGAACTATATTATGCGGTATTGCCGCGCATTGCCTTTGTGTGGTACGCGGGGAGAACTGGGAACCTTTATTGTGCGCGCGCTGTCACAGTTTGAGCTTTGAAGTGGAGCAGAAAGTATTGATTTAAAATAAAAATCCATTAAATGAAAGCAAGTAACGCTGTTAAAATAATTGGTTTCTCCCACAAAAGGACTTGTATCGACTTCGTACATCACACGTACATGAAAGTAAATTCTTCAGTTTATTAAAATGAACAGATCATTTTTTTTCCAAATATTGCTTTGTGACCTGATTTTGACATGGGGCTCAGTTTCTTTGTTTCCTGTGCGTGCCAATAAATGTGGTCTTTACTCGTCACCAGACAACAAGCTAGGATGCACCACCAATGTTGTTAGGAGGATTACAGGGCGGCTCCTCCCTAAGGTGGAGGAATGTTTCCCCACTGCTCTCTGAGCAGTGCAAAGGAACAATAAAATGATAATAATACCACGTTATTATCAATCTATTTTTAGTATGGAGCCAGGTTAGTGCGGAGTGGGGCGGGCTCTCCTCAGAGGGAGGGAAATGGGGTTGGTGCACCATAAGTGCGCATTACGGTTTGGCCGGCTGTCTTGGGCCGACCAAACTGCAGGGGCGGCTCTAGGCTCACGGCGGCCCTGGGCAGGGAGCGTAGGTAGGGGCCCCGGAAGAGGGGGTCTGGGCGGGACGGAGCCCCCCCAGAGCTCAGGAAGGTGTTACAGAGCCAGAGGCTGCCAAATCCCTGCCAGGGGCCGCCACGCAAAAATGTATCCATCCTCAGAGGATTATTATATTAAGGATATATATTGGCGTGGGAGCACCTGGGGTTTAGCAGCCCTGTGCAGGTGCACAGCTTGCACATGCCTAAGGCCGCCCCTGCAAACTGTCATGCACATTTAGCATTTCTCCACCTGGCTGTGTTGCACTGCTGGGTGGAGAACTGTCCCAGGCACTGCCTGAGCAGCCAAACAGGCCACTCAGACAAATCACGGCTACTATCATGCTGGTAACAGCAGCGTCGTGATTGGCTTAGGGGAACCTGGGTGCTGCGGGGAGTCAGGAACAGAGGGAGAACAGAGGAGAGGCGGCAGCTGGCGACTGGAGACTGCAGGTAAGTTGCCTTTTTTGTTTCTTTTGTCTTGACCATACATAAACATGCTAGCTATATATTTTTAGTTTTCCTCTGATATTTTGCAGGTTGACCGAGTTAGGCCTCAGATTGAGAAGTTTGGAAAAGAGTGTTTAGCAGCTTTATCGTTTTAGTAGAATATCTCTAAGATTTTTTTTATTACATTTCTCAGACAATTACTGACAATTGTCTGTCACATCGCACTGTTATATAAGTTAGTGTCTTTTCTTTTGTTAATACTATCATACAGGAAGAAGATGGCACACTAAAGTACGCTACTCCTTCTGACGACTCCCAGATGCCGACTGGGTCATCCTGATGAGCCTACTGTACTATAGTTAGTAGCTAATGTTTACCTTTTAATTCAGTTTTTAGTGTTGGGTGAAGCATCTGTCTCATTTATTTCATTTCTTAGCATTTAGACAACTGGCCTTAGCTGAAGTACATAGAAAGACGTCAAATTACAATTGCACCAAGTCCAGACAAGACTTTCAAAGTCCATTTTCATAGAATGTGTTGAAAAGCACTGAGTTCTTAGAGAAATAGTCAAAGAACTAATTTCACAGTTGATGCTGCCTCTTTAAAACTTCAACTTTTCTTCCGGAACCTGGAAGTCTACAACGCGCAAACCATATTACAATAGATCTTGCGTCACAGACCCTGTCTGGAAGGCTTATCTTCCTGACAAATCTTTTGTTCTAGTGCTTGCTCAGCGTTAGGGCCTGCCTATTTACTAAACCAGATGTATTCAACAAGGTGTCCATAAACTCACTTTTCCTGGTTTCAGAAATATTTGCAATCACCAATTTCCTATGTTCCTCTAACCTGGTGCAACTTAAGTGTCTGAATGTATTAATTCATTTCTAGAGCACAACATTTGCCCACAGGTATTTTGGCTCTGGGAATTCTAACAAGAACAGAAAAAACACAACAGCACTTTCAAAAACTGAGCCCTTACTAAAAACTATTTGTATGTTGAGGCTCGGTTGCAGAAAGCGAAAATGCCCAAGCCTCACATATCAAGTGGGAGGACATCTAAATTGTGGGGTCAACCCTTTAAAAGATCTCCCACCACACATGCTTGCTCATAACAAGCCATTTTAAGAAATAACTAGACTTCGGAATGCAATGGACAATCTGGGACACAGGTTGTTAAACTGAGAGAGATCATTTAGGTGTCAGTTCTGTAAGAATGCCCAATGGGTCAAACAAAGAGCCCTAAATTGTACACGGAGCTTCACAAAGAACCAATGCGATGGCTGCAGAGTTGGGGTCAGCCTTTCGAAGAGCACAGATAAGCCTGACAATAATGACCTGAAGTCATCGGAGCTCAGAAATCAGACATCAGAGGCATAAGTGCCTTACTTTCTACACTGCTGTCTTTTGAGGGTTCTGCAAGTCAGTGCTTTTCAAGGCACACTCAAAATTTGGTAGACCCTTACTCTTCAAGCCCAAACCATCAGTAAGCACCAACCCCTCGCCTCCCACTGCTTGGCTCTGCCACAAAGAGGAATGAGCACTTGAGGATGTCAGAGTGGACTTGCTGTGCGTTGCTTCGAAAGGACAAGCGCCAGTTAACTTTACACATATTGCAAATAATTCAAATTGAAGTTTTGCTTAGCTGGACGAGAAGTTGGGTGGATTTTTTTTGTCGATGAACTTGTTTGAGTTGCACATGCTTTAGTGGACCATTTGGGTATACACTCGATGGTCTTTGAGGATTGTTGACATTTTTATTTCATCTTATAAGTTCACAATTAGACAACATTAAGCCCTAATTATGAGCAACAACTCAATTCGAAAATATAAATTTTTCAATGAATGGATCATTTTCTCTAAGAAGTCATTCTTAGCCTCACTTTGTTTTTAGAAGAGACAGCCCTCGCCACCTGATCTTGCTCCTTTTGAAACCCCACGCTGTCTTGTTTTTTTCATAAGGGAAAACTGTCTAAATTAAGGGGCTTCAAAGTGATTTGTAGGGAGCTGGTGATACCCCAGAAGTCAGATATCAATGCATGCTGGATTGTTATTCGAGGTAGTTATCACAAAGACCATTTGTCAAAATCTCTCCTGAATTAACTTTGGGCTCTGAACGGCTCATTGCCATCAGGTTTGATTTCTGCATGACTAAGTGTGCAATGCTTATTCTGAGGGCTTCTGAAGGCACCTTCTTGTCTGGATCATCTACTCTACCTAACTCTAGCTCCTCTTCTCATGCTCCTTCCCAATATTGAGGTGCATTGGGTTGTCTTTATAACGGAGCGCCACCACCTGTCAATCCTCCCAGGTTCAGTTATCAATCCGTCTCACTGCCCTCAACATTTTCTTTGGGGTGCCCTGCTGGTACTAAAGGTGAATCTCTTGGAAAGAACTTTAGGGTTGCTGCACAACTTTGTGCAGGCAAATTAAGATGGATACATATGGAAAAGCCTACAGGGCATGGGACTCACTGGTACTCCCTGTGGACAGTCTCCTTGGGAACATCTCCAGAATATGCCTTTGGGCTCTCGTAAGGTGTTTCTTCTGAGGTGGGGCTTGAAAATCGATAAAGCTCTACATCAGATCTTCCTCTCCTGCGTCACTTGGAAGCTGGAGAGTCTAGATAAACGTATGGAGGGCAGCCCTGAAATCTCAAAGAATATTTTCCCGTATGAATGAGAGGTAGGGATCATGGGAGGTGGCTGTGGAGGGGCATATGTACTGGTAGAAATGCAAATCGAATGTGTCTCTAGTACCCAGAAAAAGAGTTTGCTTCCTCTGCATTAGTTTAGCAGCAACAGCCAGTAGTACTGGATGCCAGTACAAGGGGCAATTGCAGGCCTCCTCTCACCTTTTCATAGTTTTGCACTTTGACCCTCACTTTAATGCTAGAAGCAGCCTCATAGCATGGACTCATGAAGTGCTGCAGCCACAGACGGTAAACAACGTATGCCACAAAACGTTTTCTACGCAGGGAATTACAAAGCAGTTGTTACAACGACAGCATTTTAATTCTGCATACCATTACTCCGCAAGTCGGAACAACGACTTGCGGAGGAGGGAGAAGGTGTTGGATTTAAAAACCAACACCTTCCCTACTGTCCGCACAGACTGGAGTTGGATTAGTAAATGATACTATTCCAACATCCAGCGCCCCCCCTACGCAAGTCGTTGTTAAGACTTGGGGGTAATGGTATGCGGAATTACAACGCAGTCGTTGTAACGACCGCATTGTAATTCCCTCCGGTGAAAAAGACTGCATGATAACGAGGTATATTCGCCACAGATACCACCTGACTGGCCAGGATGAGAAGGGTCACATGTCAATCTAGGGTAAGACGGCATGATAACAGCACCCTCAGACCACTCCTATCAGCCACCTCTAGGTTCTGTCTGATGCCTGCATCTAGTAGTAGATGGTTAGGGGCACAGACGTTATTTAGGGGTGACCAAGGATTGCAGTTGCGACCTCTGGCTAGCCCCTTGTGACTCCTGATACTGCTTTTGCGACCTCTGGCCCCAGAGTCAGCAAAATGTGTGCAATGAATTCAGATGCAGTTTGCATTTATGGGTGTGGGGCTCCACACTCATAGTGATAGAGGGGGTAGGGGCGTGGACGTTATTTAAGAGTGACCGCGGGCGCAGCTGGGACCTCTGGCTTGCCGTTTGCAGCCCTTGGCCTGCTTTTACGCCCCGTGGCCTCAGAGGAAGCAAAATCTTTGCCCAGAATCCAGAGGCAGCTTGCACTTATGGGCGTGATGCTCCACCTTAATTTTCTGTCCCTTTTTTATTACACTAATAGAGAGCAATACTCCAATGTCCACAATCAGTGTAATACAAAATGGAGCAGCAGGACCTGCAACAAGACTTTCAGTGGCAGGTGTTGTAAAGAAAATAATGTTTTTAAATGTATGTGGTTTGTGTGCTTGTGGGTGAAAGTGTGTTTGAGTGCAAGAGAGTCTGTATGTTTGTGAGCATGTGTCTATGTCTGAGCATGTGTTTGTGTGAATGAAAGTGAATGCTAGTCAGTGACAGGAAGTGAGTGAGAATAAGTGAGGTTGAGTGTCAGGGGGTCTGGGTGATTCAGAATGAATGACAATAAGAGTGAGTGCACATCCGTGAGAAAGTATGAGTGAGAGTTTGAGTGAATGTGAGAGTGTGATTGTGAATGAAGGAGAGAGAAAGAGTGAGTGAGAGAGAATAAGTGAGAGTGAGTGAGAATGATAGCGTGAGTGGAGGTGAGTATGAGTAAATAAGAGTTCGATTAAGAATGAGTGAGAGAGTGTAAGATAGTGATTGAGAGTGCATGAGTGCATGCAGGTGAGAATGAACAGGGGAGTATAAGTGAGTGAAAGAATGTCACTGGCATACTGGGGGCAAATGGTAGCATGACAGGTACCTGTAAAAAACACAGGCTTGCAAGCTGGAGGTAAATATTGGCATAATGGACACCCATAGAAAATGCGGGAACTGGTTGGTACACTTGAGGAATTTTTTTCCATGGGGCATCCATGGCAAAATCCTGGCACTAGCTCATTGAAGATATTTCTTGGCATAGGGGGAGGTGGGATCATGGCATTTGGGAGGGAGGCAACCACGACAAAATACTGGCCCTGACATACTAGAGGTAATTTAACATAAGGGTATCCCAAGGTGTATGATGGCATTAATTGCAAAATTCTGCCAAAGGGATACTTTACGTAAGTTTTGGCATGGGAGCGCACATGGCATATAACAAAATACTGGCCCTGGCACAGTGGAAGTGATTTTTGACATACGCTGCATCCATAGCACATCCTGAAAACAATGAGGTCAGCTTCTCATGAGCGTCAGCTTTGATTGGTTTAAAACACCATGAAAGGGCTTGAATATAAATGAATGTCCTTTCAGAGACTATGGGCCTGATTTAGATCTTGGCGGATAGGATACTCCATCCCAAATGTGAAGAATATCACGTTTGCTGTATTACAAGTGCTATAGGATACAATGTATTTTTAATAGGGTAGATGGGATATCTGTCACGTTTGTGACGGAGGATCCTATCTGTCAAGTTCTAAACAGAGCCCTATGTTTTTTAGCAAATTTAAGGGATAAGTACACTATTTGGCCCCATTTATTTCAACCAAGAAGGATTTGTCTCACTGTAATTCAGGGTAAGTATTACATACCACCACCTTCAAAGATCACGTCAGCGCCCTAGTGTAGGTGGTTTCTAAAATTGACATCTGTGTTTTGTTTTACTAATCATGTAGTTATTACAGAACTTCTGTAATGTTATTTATTGGCATGTCTTCAGGGTTAAGATCATGTTACATCTCTTCCTGGTGATTTCAGGGTCAAAGGTTATACAGTGTCACTTCCTGTGATGTCATTGTGGTCAAAGGATGTGTGATGTCAATTCTGCTACTCCTGGAACTTTGGAACAACATCCGTGGGTGCAACGTCCATGGGTGGTGGCAGAGCTGGGCGAGCAGGTTGTACTGGCTGCTACATTGTCTGCCTCATCTCATAGCTCATACCAAGATGTACACATGCTTTACATAGTGGTGTCATATGCCTGTTTCAATCAATCAATCAAAGACATTTATAGAGCGCACTACCTACCCGTAGGGTCTCAAGGCGCTGGGGGTGGGAGGGTGCCGCTACTGCTCGAACAGCCAGGTCTTCAGCTTCTTCCTGAAGGAGAGGTGGTCTTGGGTCAGGCGCAGGTCGGTCGGGAGGGAGTTCCAGGTCTTGGCGGCCAGGTAGGAGAAGGACCTTCCTCCTGTAGTCGCTCTTCGGATGCGGGGGATGGCGGCGAGGGCGTGGTTGGCTGATCGGAGGTGGCGTTTGGGAGCATAGAAGTTGATTCGGCTGTTGAGGTAGCTCGGGCCTTGGTCGTGTAGGGCTTTGTGTGCGTGGGTGAGGAGGCGGAAGGTGATTCTTTTGTTGACGGGGAGCCAGTGTAGGTCTCTCAGATGTCCGGAGATGTGGCTGGTTCGTGGGATGTCGAGGATGAGCCTGGCTGAGGCGTTCTGGATCCGTTGGAGTCTCTTCTGGAGCTTGGCGGTGGTACCGGCGTAGAGGGCGTTGCCGTAGTCCAGTCGGCTAGTGACGAGGGCCTGGGTGACGGTCTTCCTGGTCTCGGTGGGGATCCACCAGAAGATCTTCGTAGCATGCGTAGGATGTTGAAGCACGCCGAGGAGATGTTGTTGACTTGCCTGGTCATGGAGAGGGAGGAGTCCAGGATGAAGCCCAGGTTGCGTGCATGGTCTGTCGGTTTGGGTGCGGTGTCCAGGGCGGGAGGCCACCAGGAGTCGTCCCAGGCGGAGGGTGAAGAGCCCAGGATGAGGACCTCCGTCTTGTCTGAGTTCAGTTTCAGGCGGCTGGTCGTCATCCACTCGGCTACCTCTTTCATCCCTTCGTGCAGGTTGGCTCTGGCGGCGGCGGGGTCGTTGGTCAGGGAGAGGATCAGCTGGGTGTCGTCGGCGTAGGAGATTATGCTGAGGTTGTGTTGGCGTGCGATGGCCGCGAGGGGGCTCATGTAGACGTTGAACAGGGTGGGGCTCAGCGAGGATCCTTGAGGGACGCCGCAGATGAATTCGGTGGCCTCTGACTTGTACGGTGGTAGGCGGACTCTCTGTGTTCTTCCGTCGAGGAAGGAGATGATCCATTCCAGAGCCTTGTCCTGGATTCCGACGTTGCTGAGGCGCTGTACTAGGGTGCGGTGGCAGACAGTGTCGAATGCCGTGGAGAGGTCTAGGAGGATGAGGGCCGCTGTTTCCCCGTTGTCCATCAGGGCTCGGATGTCGTCGGTGGCGGCGATGAGGGCGGTCTCGGTGCTGTGGTTGGCTCGGAAGCCAGACTGTGAGGGGTCGAGGGATCCATTCGTCTCGAGGAAGGCAGCCAGATGCTTGTTGATGGTCTTCTCGATGACTTTGGCTGGAAACGGGAGGAGCGAGATGTTGCGGTAATTCTTGAGTTCGGTGGGGTCCGCTGTGGGTTTCTTGAGTAGAGCGCTGAGTTCGGCGTGCTTCCAGCTCTCAGGGAAGGTGGCGGTGTCGAAGGATGTGTTGATGATGTCTCGCAGGTGGGGTGCGATGACAGCGTCGGCCTTGTTGAAGACGTGGTGAGGGCAGGGGTCGGTCGGCGATCCGGAGTGGATGGAGTTCATCGTGCGGATGGTGTCTTCGGTGCTGATCGGGGTCCAGGCGTGGAGGGTGGTGGTGGGGGGTGGTTGTTCGGTCGTGGTGTGCGTTGGTTGGTTGTGAAGCTGTTGTGTATGTCCGCGATCTTGTTGTGGAAGTATGAGGCGAGGGAGTTGCAGAGGTCTTGCGATGGGGTGATGTCGTTGTTTCCTGCGCTGGGGTTGGATAGCTCTTTCACGATGTTGAAGAGTTCCTTGCAGTTGTGTGCGTTGTTGTCCAGCCGGTCCTTGAATGCAGTTTTCTTGGCGGCGCGGATCAGCTGGTGGTGCTTCCGGGTGGCAAGCTTGAAGGTGGTCCTGTTGTCCGGTGTAGGTTCCCTTCTCCAGACTTTCTCGAGGGCTCGGCAGTTCTTCTTGGAGCTCTTGAGTTCGTCGGTGAACCATGGGGCTTTCTTGCTGCCGGGTCTGCTGGGTGGGGTCCTCAGCGGGGCGAGCTCGTCCGCGCAGTTGCTGATCCACTTCGTGAGGTTGTCGGCGGCCTGGCTGGGGTTCGCTGAGCTGGCCGGAGGGTGCTGGCTCAGGGAGGTGGCGAGCTGGTCGGCTGTGATCTTGTTCCAGCTTCTGCGGGCAGTCTGTTGCTGGTGGTGGTGGGTCGTCGTTCTTTTGAAGGTGAAGTGGACGCAGCTGTGGTCCGTCCATTGAAGCTCTGTGGCGTGGCTGAAGTCGATGTCTGTGCTGGATGAGAAGACGGCGTCGAGTGTGTGTCCGGCGAGGTGGGTGGGGGTGGACACCAGCTGCTTGAGTCCAAGATTGGCGAGGTTGTCGAGCAGGGTGCTGGTGTTGCGGTCGTTGTTGTTCTCCAGGTGGAAGTTGAGGTCCCCCAGGAGGATGTAGTCAGCGGAGGGGAGGGCATGCGGGCTGATGAAGTCGGCGATGTCCTCGCTGAATTGGGAGCGTGGTCCCGGAGGTCGGTAGATCAGGGTGCCTCTGAGGGTGGTCTTCGGGTCGGTGTGGATCTGGAAATGCAGGTGTTCGGCGGTGGTCAGGGTGTTGTCGGTGCTGGTCGTGAGACGGATGGTGTTCCTGTGGATGATGGCGATGCCTCCTCCCACTTGGTTGGCGGTGCGATCCCTCCGGGTGATCTTGTAGCCCTCTGGGATGGCGATGGCGATGTCGGGAGCTGAAGAGGCGTTCATCCAGGTCTCCGTGAGGAAGGCAACGTCAGGGGCTGTGGCATCTAGGAGGTTCCAGAGTTCAATGGCGTGTCTGTGGACGGAGCGAGTGTTGAGCAGGATGCACTTGAGGTGGGTGCTGCTGGTGTTCGACTTGGCGGGTGCTGGTGCGAGGCAGGTCCGGATGCAGGTGAACTTGCAGGCGTGGCAGCTGAAGGGTCCGTGGGTGCGTCGTGGTGTGGCTCGGTAGCATCCTGGGATTCGGCCGGTGTTGAGTGCGATGAGGGTGGCGGCGGTGTACGTCAGGCGGGTCGGTCGGGGTCTTCGTGGGACAGGGGTCCTGGCACTGGGCGCGCTCCAGGCGCGGACGGGCGTAGACGGGCTTACCTTTGGCGCGCCTTCGGCGCACAAACGGCGCGCCCGCTGCGCGTGACCGCTGCACGTTCGCACGGTCGCCATATATGGCGAAGTGCGCGGGGGGGCGGAGCAGCTGGGAGGCGGGAGCGGGGAGGGTACAGAATGCAAAAAGGGGCGGGGCTAGCGGCGGAGGCGGGAAGCGGGGAGGGGGGACGAGCGGCGGCAAAAGGAAGGAAAATACAATAACAGTACGAGCGGCGGCAAAAAGGAAGGAAAATACAGTAATGCAGGCAATCTAAGCGAAGGAAAATACAGTAATGCAGGCAATCTAAACGAAGGAAAATACAGTAATACAGGCAATCTAACCTGACAAAAAGACAAAAACAATCTCAAAGCAGCAAGACAGTAGGGGCAGGTCAGCCGGGCACAGACCACGCCGCTCAGTGGCAGGGGGCGTGGTCTCGCGGCGTGAACTAGGCAGTCAGGCAAGGGAAGGCACACGCGGCAGCTGGTGGCCGTGCGGCGCGGGGGTGTCCTAGGACTAGGTCACACTCACCTGCGCCGCACGGTCGCCATATATGGCCAGGTGCGCGGGGGGGCGGAGCAGCTGGGAGGCGGGAGCGGGGAGGGTACAGAATGCAAAAAGGGGCGGGGCTAGCGGCGGAGGCGGGAAGCGGGGAGGGGGACGAGCAGCAGCAAAAGGAAGGAAAATACAATAACAGTACGAGCGGCGGCAAAAAGGAAGGAAAATACAGTAATGCAGGCAATCTAAGCGAAGGAAAATACAGTAATGCAGGCAATCTAAACGAAGGAAAATACAGTAATACAGGCAATCTAAACTGACAAAAAGACAAAAACAATCTCAAAGCAGCAAGACAGTAGGGGCAGGTCAGCCGGGCACAGACCACGCCGCTCAGGGGCAGGGGGCGTGGTCTCGCGGCGTGAACTAGGCAGTCAGGCAAGGGAAGGCACACGCGGCAGCTGGTGGCCGTGCGGCGCGGTGGTGTCCTAGGACTAGGTCACACTCACCTGCGCCGCACGGTCGCCATATATGGCCGGGGGGGCGGAGCAGCTGGGAGGCGGGAGCGGGGAGGGTACAGAATGCAAAAAGGGGCGGGGCTAGCGGCGGAGGCGGGAAGCGGGGAGGGGGGACGAGCGGCGGCAAAAGGAAGGAAAATACAATAACAGTATGAGCGGCGGCAAAAAGGAAGGAAAATACAGTAATGCAGGCAATCTAAGCGAAGGAAAATACAGTAATGCAGGCAATCTAAACGAAGGAAAATACAGTAATACAGGCAATCTAAACTGACAAAAAGACAAAAACAATCTCAAAGCAGCAAGACAGTAGGGGCAGGTCAGCCGGGCACAGACCACGCCGCTCAGTGGCAGGGGGCGTGGTCTCGCGGCGTGAACTAGGCAGTCAGGCAAGGGAAGGCACACGCGGCAGCTGGTGGCCGTGCGGCGCGGGGGTGTCCTAGGACTAGGTCACCCTGTTTGTCACTGTTTGTCAGCACCACTGCATTCCTCAGTATCCTTTTTCAGGATTTGCGGTCATTTCACAGTCGGACAAACAACAACCCACTCTGGATGCCGCTGCTTGCCCTGCATTGATTGCCATTTCTTTTTCGCTTTATGAGGGGGGGGGGGTACCCTCCACACTGGGCCTACAGGCATTTGTCACCTACAAACACTGCAGTGTAGGCAGTACAATGTCAGTTGGTATAATAAAAACGGGGCATAGTCTGCATATCCTTTTACACACTGGTTTATTTTTACTTTCACAAGATGCACCACTAATACCTCCCTACAGATCCGAAACCCATACCTGCTCCTTGCATTCTTTTTATATGCTTTTATGATGTTTCCCAATTATCTACCCCTACCACTATGTCATTTATCAGTTTGTTGTTGCATTCTCATTGCATATCCCGGATCACCGACAGAATATCAGAAACACTCTGATACATCAGGTAGAGAAAATGGCATCTGTCACATGTGGATCTGAATAAAGCAATCTTGAAATGGTATGCCAAGATCGAATGGAGAATAGAGGGAAGGGGCTAGCAGGGCAAAACATCCCTATGGGTATTATTGTTTCTATGGACTACGAAGAGCACAATCTTAGAAACGCAAAGATTAAACGAAAATATAAAATACTAAACATGATAGTGGAAATTAACAAAAGACAACATCAAAATGATTATTGTAAAGACCTGAATTCAGCTAAAAATAAAGCTGAAGCGTACAAGGAGTGGAAATAACAACCACTATCCAGCCAAAATAATCAACATAAATCACAAAATAATTCGGGCAAGGTAAGAAAGGAAAATCATTTCAATACGAATTCAGAGAGTGAACTGGCTTGCAAAAATATATCTGCCCTTGCTTATCCTCAAATATTAATTTGCTCGCCTGCAAGTAACTCCTCTTTATGTGAATCTAAAGATTGGGAAATCCTATATATTCATATTTGAGCTAAAAAGGCATGCGGATCGTGAAGATCTGTCTCAATGGAACCTTTTATTCAGGTGTGTAATTCCACAGGTTGTATTAAACTGTACCATGTCAGAGTTGGTGCAGCTGAAAGTGCAAGATCCACAGAACTGAAATCTTATAGAACAAACCTTGGCATAGCCAATAGGTCTTGCTTTTGGGACTTTATAAGTATTTAGTTATGCAGAACAATATCCTTGGTGCAACACCACCAACCGTTGCATGGCTAAACACTTATAAGGTCACAAAGGCGAGACCTATTGGCTAGTCCAACGCTTGTTAGCCATTATAAGGGGAGCACCAACATGTTTTCTATATTAGCAAGGAGTCAATTTGATCTCATTCATTTGTGGCTTTGCACATTTTTGGGAAAGAGACAGCCTTTTGAGTGCTGTACAAAAGAAAATAAATAGTCCACTAACCTCTGATCCAGGGGTCCCCTCATGCATATCCGAAGCGACTAATTCAAAGCTACCACGTTTTTTCCCAGGTACACGTCATAGAGCTAATGCAGAGCCGTCTCAGTAGACCTCATAAACCCATCTACAGTTTGCATTACAGTGAAAATACTCCACTACTTCTGCATTTTAGGGTCAATTGAGATTTTCACAGCACGTCATAAGTTATATAATGAAGTGGAAATGTGGGTGGGAAACCAATAGAAAATAGAACGAATGCAAGAGATTCTGCAATTAAAATGGAAAGCATGCTTATAGATTTATTCTGAAAGCGGGAGGAGTCCTGACTGGAGGTGAGTTAATGGAATAAATAGAAGGGGACGTTTCAGAGTTATTGAAAGTCAACTTTATACAGGAAATAGGTTGTGTGTTTAGCCCCATTTAACATGTTGTCCTTGGGAAGGATCCCAGTATGAATGTTTATTGGCACTAATGCAGTTACACATTTGAAGAAACTAAACAAAAACAAGCATTTGCAATGCAACAGGTCTCGCATTTTGCGAGTTTAGGCTTTGGCATTGTAAATATCAATGCCTTTTATTTATGTTTTGTTTTTTAAAACATAAATAAAAGGAAGTGTCATTTACAAGGGCAATAGCTGAAACCCTCACAAATGCGAGACCGATAGCATTGCAAATGCTTGTTCTGTTGAGGGCATAAGGTCTAGTGACAGTAGAGTTGTCAGAACAACAGGGGTGCTGGAACAGTTTTTAGAGTGGGGTGCTGCTATCAAGGTTTACATCACTGAAGTCATAGGGGTAGTGAAACATCCTAACTTCACATAAAGTGTAGCAAATCTATTCAGCAGGAGAATGGTATTGGTTTAATATGTAACTGGAGCATTGCGGAGCACACGGCTACAAATATACATATATATGTGATATGATAGTGCACTGTAATTTACAAATTGGACATTTTCCATTGAAATGGTCACTAAATGTGCACAGACATATAGTTTTATTGATAAAACTATACATTGCACTAATGATAATGCGCGGAAAGCGGGTTCCAGCAAATATGTATGATTTGCTCATCACCAAGTAAAATGTCTTGATTTGGTTGGATCCTAATAAAATGTAGCTTCAATCACACTTCAGAATAAAACATGTGCTTCTTTTGCGCTTTCTCAACTACCTATATATTTTAAGATATTTGTAAAGTTCATTTACAAGTTTATCAGTTTTGTTGTGTGTTAGACAAAAATGATGATATGCTACAAGCATTCCTTTCATACTCTTTGTTCTGCAGCAAGATTGTCATGTAGTTGACATAACAAAATAATTCTCACTTTGCAATCAAAGAAAACTAAACATCAATCTCCATGCTAAAAGAATAAGCAGCGGACCGGATTACGTCAGCCCGACGGAGTACTTGAAACTGCCACCACGGAGGGAGTACCACCAAGATCTAAGTCCGGCAGTAGCGGCCGGTTTTGTGGAGAAGTGGTGAGTCAGACAGGGTGGGGGAGGATGGGAGACAGCCGGGTCATAGGACTCCACTGCGGCCAATCCTGACGTTGCTCTCATGCTATGAGAGCAGCCTCAGGATTGGCTTGAGTGCTCTGACTTTGCACTCCCAGGGAGACTGGGAGTCTGTGCCTGCTCTCGCAGACCCAGCAACGCAGCTGGGGTTGGAGATAGCTTCACTGTGCATGACGCTTTCGCTATCCTGAGACGGCCGGTCAAACCATCATGCGCATTGAAGGCAGTGCACTTACCACTCCCCTCAGTGCCAGTCACCACCAGGCCCCACCCCCCAAGACTCGACAGGAGAGGAAAAATAAAACGATAATAAAAAGTGTTTTATTTTTCCTTTCCTGCCGTTTTGAGGAGGGGGCAGTGCTCCTCCACCATAGCAGAGGAGCTGCTGCTGAAATCAGGCCCTAAATCCTGAACTAGTCCTCTCAGTGATGATTGACAAGACGGTAGCACAGGGAGAGGGAGGCTGTAGAACTGCAGAGGGCTTGTAGTGACAGCGGTGGTGAATTGGAAAGTGGGGGAGGGTTGGTGCTGGCACCCAATTTTCAGCTGTATTGATTATAATCTCTATGTGGGTTTGTATACAACCCAAGCAAAGCCAAAAATGTGCACGCAATACTAGAAAACGGAATCATTTTACTTGAACCCAGAATGGCCATTTAAAAAAACAGATTACTCAGAAACATATTAACACAAAATATCCACCTGCCCATTACTTAATCCTACATGCCCAGCCCAGTGCTTCAATCCCAGTTCAATGCACACAGCACCCCATAATTAGACTGCTGAATCCTGCAGACACCCCGGGGAGCTCCGCCTCACCTCCGCACCGTTGCTCGCAGGCGCGTGTTGCTGGCATCGCCTGTTGTCAGGTTTAACTCTTTTTTTGTTAACAGGTGACAAATGCGCCGATGAAAGGATGTCACTCCAGCATGGGGCAAAGAACGAAACCACGGCTCAAGGGTAATAACTGTGGTTACCAGGCCGTGGTTGCTTTGGCAACCCTGTCTAATTAGCCATGAGTTCATTTCCCACTAGGACCCGTCAGCCATTTGTGGACGCCACCTCCGCTCCGTTTCTTGAATGTTGTGAGCAGGTCTGGGGAACAAGTTATGTATTTCCGCTTGTCACCAAGATGGCGCGGCCGAACAGAACGCAAACAGTCTAGCTAACAGCTCGTGCAATCTTTCATGCCGCCTCCAAGCCGAATTCCTCGTCCAGGCAGCCATGGTGTGTCCCCCTCCCTCATTAGCATCGGCCATTTATGCTGAGCAATGGCCGACGGAGACACCAGTCGCAGGAAGGCGGAGGAACAAAGAGGCATGATTCTTATTCATAAGGGACTCTCATGAAAAAAAGCGCTATCTAATTAAGATAATTTAAACAGCCACAAAAGAAAGATCTAACCGAATTACAACGCAGTCAGTGCAGCGGGAGATATATTATGGATTGGAACAAATGTCTAGACGTCCCTGCTAATGGACTGCAAATCAGATCTCGCCCATCAGTCAGTTAATGCATGGCAGGTGGAAATGTACAGGTTTTAGAAGACAAGGGATATAGGTAGAAGTCCGCACGTGCACTGGGAGGCTGTACAGCATCACCAATGCTAGCTTTGTCTGGCTTGGAATGCTAACTTAGTTCTTTGCTAACAATGTAAGACTTTTTTGGTAATTTTATTGAGGAACTGAGTGCAAAAATAAAATCTTTAATTCTGAAAGTAAAAGAAAACCACGAGAAAAACAAAAGTGCAAATTTTATATGCAAGAAAGCCAATACTGTTTGGAGCCTGGCTCAGCCCAAAGTTGTGACTGACTCCGATTTGCATAGGGTTGTCACTATCTGATGTGGGGCAATGGAAAAAAAAGATGCAACATTATGCAGCCCGACTAATTTTGTGGTTGAGACTATTTAATGTTGTTCTTGTGTGAGATATATTAAGTAGCAGCGGCTTGCCTAGACATGGGGCCTATGTTCACTGTACTACAAGTTTAAAGCTGCCCCTCAAAAAAGAGGTCCAACAAGGTTGAAAACCATCTGGGGAAATATTATACAAATTGACCCGGGGGTGCAATGGGCGCTTGCGCCCGCTTTGTTTGTCCCTGGGGCACTGTGGCATTACAGAAGTGGCCACAGACGCTTGTACGGACCTTTCTGTAATACAGATAGCGCTGGTGCACCTTTAGTGCCAGTGCTGTCACCAGAGGGTGTTCCCTCATTTGCACGGGGGCATGGCTCCATGCAAATTAGGGAATCCCTTTGTCCCTGCGCCCGTGCCATATTATAGATGCTGGCAAAGAGGCAAAAGAAGCTGTCAGGAGGTGCACTGATAGTGCGCCCCCAGATGGCAGCCATCTGGAGGGAGTGACGGGGGTCCTATGAACCCCCAAACATCCCCTTGTAGACAGGTGCAATGCTCACTGCACCCAGCTGCATGGGGATCTCTAATCCCCCTTAAAAGTGCAAGCGGGTTGCCACCTTCACAGTGAAACACAGAGCGGCTGCTTCATAGCCGCTCCATTTATCACTTAAATGCGCTGCGCCCAGGGCAGCGCGAGTTCGCAGCTGCCCCCAGGGCAGTGCATTCAATATAATAGGGTTCACTGTTTCTGTTTGTGTCCGGCGCACCTGTTTTAAGATGCAGGGTGGCGCACACAGAAAGTGCACCCTATCTTTTTGATTTGATTTTGATTTGATTTTTGATTTTCCCTAGCGCTTCAGTCCCTTGAGGTGTCTTGCTGCTACTTTAAAAAAAAATTGATACTGGATAAAGGTATACTGCAGCTAGTTATCAAAAAGCCAGGTCTACAATGATTTCCTGTTTTAAATTGAAGGGGAACATGTTGCGGAGTTTTTCTGTTCCTATGATAAATTTCAATTGTACCCTTAGTTCTGGGGACCACCCAGAAGCAGATCAAAGATTTCTTGCTGGATATAACATAAGAATAGATTTTTAAAGTAATCTGGACCGATCTTTAGCAAGTCCTTGTAAGTTAGGCATGAGGATTTTAATTTAATCCTTTTGGCGACTTAAAGTCATTGCATTTTGGTTAGGCCCAGCGATGCCGATTGATACCTGGGAATCCCCAGAAGTAATTGTGCTGCTGCATTTTGTAGCATGTGGAGTTTCTGCAGGAGTCCTCTTTGTATGTTTAGATATGGTGCTTTGCCATAGTCCAATTTGGACAGAGCCAATGCAGTCACAACAGTTTTTTTCAGATCCAATTGAATAAAGGGGAGTATCTTCCTAATCATCTTTAAGATAAGGGAAGGTTGGTCTGTTATAAAAAATAATCCCTCATTTCTCACCTTTTTCTTCAGCGATGGAAGGGGTCCGCTACAAACTAGAGGACAAAAAGGCAGTGTCCTTGCCCATTAGGAGGACCTCTATTTTCCCGGAGTTCAACTTTAGGGAATTAGTCTTCATCCATTCATTAATCTGAGTTATGCACAAGTTGAAATGTTCTGCTGTTTCTTTTACATTGCTGGACACAGAAATGATTAACTGTGTGTCGTCTGCATATGAGACAACTGAAAAAAAACAAAGTACCTGATAAGCTTGGCCAGCTGTGCTACATATAAATTAAAAAGAGTAGGGCTCAACGAAGAGTCCTGTGGCACACCGCAAGGCAACCTAAATTGTTCTGAGGAGCATGCTCCCATCTATCCATATTTTACCTTATCTGTTAAGAAAGATTTGAGAAGTTTAAGAGCTTGCTCTTTGATTCCAGACTCGCGCACGCAACCTGGGCTTCATCCTAGACTCCACCCTCTCCATGACCAGACAAGTCAACGCCGTCTCCTCGTCGTGCTTCAACATCCTCCGCATGCTACGAAAGATCTTCCGGTGGATCCCCACTGAGACCAGGAAGACGGTCACCCAGGCCCTCGTCACCAGCCGTCTGGACTACGGCAACTCCCTCTACGCCGGCACCACCGCCAAACTCCAGAAAAGACTTCAGCGGATCCAGAACGCCTCAGCACGACTCATCCTGGACATCCCCCGCCACAGCCACATCTCCGGACACCTGAGAGACCTGCACTGGCTCCCGGTCACCAAGAGAATCACCTTCCGACTTCTCACCCACGCACACAAAGCCCTACACAACCAAGGACCAGGATACCTCAACAGCCGCCTCAACTTCTATGCTCCCAAACGCCAGTTTCGATCGACCGGCCACGCCCTCGCCACCGTCCCCCGAATCCGAAGAGCCACCACATGGGGACGGTCCTTCTCCTACCTCGCCGCCAAGACATGGAACTCCCTCCCGACCCACCTCCGCCTGACCCAGGACCACCTCGCCTTCAGGAAGCAACTCAAGACCTGGCTGTTCGAGCAGTAGCGGACCCCCCTCCCCTAGCGCCTTGAGACCCTCTGGGTGAGTAGTGCGCTATATAAATGCTTTGATTGATTGATTGATTGACTCTAGGAGTCGATTGACAAAGATATTGTGGTTAACAGTATCGAAGGCTGCCGAAAGATCGAATAGGATCAGGGGGGCCTTTGCACCAGAGTGTAGAATAGATCTTAATTCTTCAGATGCCATAATCAGAGCAGTTTCCATGCTGAGTGCCTCTCTAAATCCAACTTGAGTTGAATCCACCAGCTTTTTATAAAGGTAGCTTATTGAGCATTAAGTGTTTTAACTAGAACTTTTGCCGGAAATAGCAGTCTGAAAGATAGGTCTATAACTATTAGGCTCCTCTGGATCAAGATTTGATATTTTTAGTAGAGGAAGTATGGAGACCATCTTCCAATTGTCTTTAAAATGATCCGCTTTGATGATTTCATTGAATAAATCAGTAAGATGAGCACTTAATTCCTGGTGTAAAGAGCACTATTTTAGGAGGACAGGGGTCTAGTTGTCGATACCAGCTTATGAACCTACTCTATATTTAGAGGAGAAAAGGCCTCCAGACCTTTGTCACGAGGACGCATTTCAAGAGCTGTTTTTTCCGCTGTGTTATTAATACTTTTGTTGGTAAATGTATTAAACATATCTTAAACTTTTCCCTGGAAGAACTTAGCTAAAAGGTTACAGAAGTTCTGACTGCAGTTAATGCCTATAGGTTCTGATACTTTTGCTAAGCTTTTTACAGTGCAGAACAGCTCTTAATTGAGTTTTTAGACTGTTTTTGTACATGTCTAGCGGGGACCTGATCAAAACTCACATTCACGTCACATCAATACTTCAAAAGTACCTGCTAACATCGCTGTTAAAAGCCCAGTGGTCTCCGTTCAGCCACACTCATAGCAAGAACATTTTGGGTCTTGTGCCCTCTCTTAAATCTGGTTCTCCTGCTGACCCTTGTCCTCAGTGAAGCACAGGGCCATGCACACGCCACCACTGATACACAAACCTATCCCTTTCTGGGGCTGCCTGGAAGTCGGGAATGTTCACGTTCCTGCTGAAAAAAACAATCTGGAGCACGCTTTGGAGACAGTTATTGTGCCATAACATTTAGAATCTAGGTGTTTCAAGCATGAGGGATTTGGCATTTCTAAAATCCCTCCCACCTCATGATAGCTTGATTCTATTTGCAATATACTTATGGCCTGAATTGTCAAGGGTACTAGTGTGTTATGCTTGGATTCTTGGGAAGGAAGAGTTACTGCACCCTTTGTGGCTAGATCTCTTTCCGGGGAGACAGAGAAACCTTCCTGGCTTTTTTGTGGATAAACATTGTGCTCTCTTTGAGTAGGAAAAACAGCTGAATTCGTGCTGCTCGACCTCTTTGCTGCGTTTCATGTGGTTCACCATTTGATCATTCTTAAAAGGCTGAAAAGGGAAGTGAGTTTATCGGGGATTGGTGCATACAGGTTCACCTTATTCTTAGTGGGCAGACAACTCTCTCTCTCCGTCTCTCTCTCTGCCACATTTCCAGTCTATCAATTTCAGCTTGTGGTATGGGTTTCCCCAAGGCTCATCCCTTTCTCCTGTGCTCTTCAATGTACTTGTGAGGATCTTGCCCATCCCATCCGACTATTCCAATTTAAAGCCATTTCTAATGTCAGTAACACCAAACTGACAGTTCATTGAACGTGTCTTCCCTGCCTAAGTGATTGATTTAGATTTTGGTGGACGGGTGCTCCATCTCAAATGTGATGACTATGAGGCTCACCTCATTACAAGTGCAAATAGCAAATAATGCACTTGTAAGAAGGCAGACAGGTTGGGGGTTTGTTGGAGTTTCAAGACTGGATTAGTTTGATTGGTTTCAAAAGAAACTGTAATAAAACAGAACTTATGGTTGTTGGTAACCATCTTAACCTGTGAAGTGATTCGTTATGGCTAGTGGCACTGGTACCCTCTCTCAACCATTGTCTAGTGTTGATTCTTTAGGTGTACACCTAGACAGCAGATTTTCTTTCCTGTCCCAGATCAATCAAAGGGGAGTAAAAAAGATGTTCTAGTCATGCCCAGGTGAATACATGATAGAGGAGAGGCACAACTGGAAGGCAGCGGGTGGTCCACAACTTGCAGTATGGAAGTCAGAATGGCTCAAATGGGCAAGTAGCGAGAGCAGGATACTCTGTAGGGGGGCTCAGAGGGGCATAGGGAACATGGACAAAGCCCGAGCCTGGGGTATGCTAGTGGACGACTTGGCCAACCCGGATCCAGGCTCACTGGGGGCTCCCCTGTAGAACCCTAGAGATGATTTGACTGTCCCATGGTTAATGGTTCAGGCCCAGATACCACTCTTTATGACACACAAACTACACAGATGTGGCCCATGGCAGAGGGGGCGATACAAAAGGGGATGATGGACGGAGCGTTTGAGCAAATCAAACACTCACCCCCAGTCAACTGATCTGGGTTTAATCCATCACCATTCTTTAGCTCACTCAGCCAACCCAGTTCAGACATGGCCATATGCAAATCAGTCTGACCCTGTGCCTCATGGAAACAGTCCAGCTCGAACTGCCAAGCCAGTCTTCACTGGACCGGAAACAACCATCTTGGGACCGGTTTCGGGTTCATAACCCTCATCAGCCAGGCTATCTTGAATCCATTGGCAGAATGAGCAAGGGGCCAATGTCTGGGCATACCCTGCCAACTCGGGGCGAACAAAGCGATACAAAAGGGGATGATGGACGGAGCGTTTCAGCAAATCAAACACTCAACCCCAGTTAACTGATCTGGGTTTAATCTATCACCGCTCTTTAGCCCACTCTGCCACCCCAGTTCAGACATGGCCATATGCAAATCAGTCTGACCCTGTGCCTCATGGGAACAGTCCAGCCCGAACTGCCAAGCCATGTCTTCCATGGACCGGAAACAAGCATCCTGGGACCGGTTTCGGATTCATAATCCTCATCAGCCAGGCTATCTTGAATCCAGTGGCCAAGTGAGTAAGGGACTCACGTCTGAGCATACCCTGCCAATTTAGGGTGAACAAAGTGATACAAAAGGGGATGATGGACGGAGCGTTTGAGCAAATCAAACACTCACCCCCAGTCAACTGATCTGGGTTAATCCATCACCATTCTTTAGCTCACTCAGCCACCCGAGTTCAGACATGGCCATATGTAAATCACTCTGACCCTGTGCCTCATGGGAACAGTCCAGCCCGAACTGCCAAGCCATGTCTTCCCTGGACCGGAAACAAGCATCCTGGGATCGGTTTCGGAGTCATAATCCTCATCAGCCAGGCTATCTTGAATGCAGTGGCCAAGTGAGCAAGGGACTCACGTCTGAGCATACCCTGCCAACTTAGGGCAAACAAAGTGATACAAAAGGGGATGATAGACAGAGCGTTTGAGCAAATCAAACACTCACCCCCAGTCAACTGATCTGGGTTTAATCCATCACCATTCTTTAGCTCACTCAACCACCCCAGAGGGGGGTCACTAGCCCCGAACCCAGTTATTAGGAGAAATACCCTGTTCCTCTTCCGATATGCCAACTGGACTGTCATTTGTGAATGATCTGACGTGGGGGATTTGGAGGGGCGGGAGGGGGGACTGTTGTTTTGTTTTTTGAATCATTGATACAGATTTGGCTGTATACTATACTGGGGGCTCACAAGCTATATTCTAAAGTGCTAATATTGCTGACTGTACTGCATACATTTAAAAACCCAATTAAATCTGTTTAAATATATAGAAGAGAGGCAGAAGAAAGCATTTGTGAAGGCCTGGGCGTGAAAGCCGCCCTGCTGAGGATGGATGCCAACAATGCTCAAGTGGTGCATGGCTCTAGCATTTTCTATGAGTGAGCGCATCTTTAGGTGATGGGGGGCCTTGGAGTATAGCGTGAGAACCTCACGTTGAGTTCCTGTTTCTTTACAATTCATTGCATGCCTTTTACGTCTTGGAGATCAATGACCACGTTCACTAAAATCAATGCCTAATTCATCACGGTGAGCTCTACTGAATCATCTGGCATCCATTCCTGTCTAAGGTCCCCAGAGGAAACTGAAGCAGAGTGGTGGAAATAGAAGTTAGCAGCATCCTGGGGAGGTTGGAGGTCAGATCCCTCAGCTTCTAAAAAACTCAAAGTTGCAATGAGGATCCGTTGTTCTGGAAATACAGTTACAAGTTGAACTTTTCATTCTTAGACACTGGGCTAGGTGAACATTTTGTAGAGTCAGTACTAGACATTTTATTTTCTTTGCTACACCAGAAGGTAAAATGTGACCAAAAGCTTCCACAATATTCACCAGTAGACATTGGGTCTCTTCACATACCCGATAGAATTTTGCCTCACTTCTCTGAGTTACATCATTAAAACAAACGCAGACGCCCCACCTCCACTCTCTGGTCCGAATTATTACTTATGGAACATCTGTTTGTCTGACAACTTTAGAAGCAGAATAAATCTCTTACCTCGAACATCAGGAGAAAATCGAGCTGAGTGGCGAGATACAAACAGCTTGAGTTCTTGATCGAGATTACATTCAATCAGGTTTGTGTCCCACGTGCGGATTCCTACAAAACAAAACATGCAGAAATCAGTAAAATTTGGATTCATTAGCAGCCTTAAAACAGAAGTGATAATTATGCATTGGAACAGTGTTGGCTAAGAACCTCTCAACAAAGACAAGCTGTTTTCCTGACTTCCACAGGACTACCTTGGTGCCCCATCCATGCCAGCATAATCTACAAGACCAGCTGCATCCTCTTCGAGTCTGTCAGAAAACACACCCCAAATATCCTGGCCTAGCACCTAACATTCTCAGCTGGGCAGCCCCGGACCAAGGGTCAGGACCAGGGTTGGATTGGGATAGAAAATAGGACCGGGTACACTAAAAATAAGTGGCCCACATTTGCATATTGCCTTTCCGCAAAACACTGCTTCAGCTGTTTTATGAAAAGAGGGGGATGGGGTCTCTGACAGAGGCATGTTTTCTTAACTTTACTTAGATTTAAAAAAAAATGCACAGATTAGTTCACCCTGGTGAAACACACCTGAAAACAAGTGAAGCCACTTCTTCTCAATATGCGGGAGCTCAATTTGCATATATTAATAGGCCGGCCCAGCGAGAGAAAGGGAGTGACACCTCTGCCCCATTGGTGAAAGAGAGTTAATGGACGCCCATCTGTCACCAGAAAGGCCACTCGGGCACCCACTGGGCCGCTGGCAGCATCTGACACCACAGACACCGCCCAAATCGGCCCCTCAGGCTTCCCAAAAAAACAACCCTCAGCTGGAGCTCGGATACCGGCCCCTCGGCCATTGCCCGAGTGCCTGCCTTACCAATCCAACCCTGGTCAGGGCATCACCAGACTGGAGATGAAAATGGGCAAGAAAGAAAAAAACAGAAGGCAAGCCCTTTTCTGTTTATGCTCCCAGGGTATGGAACAGCATCCCAACTGACATCAGACCTGCTCCAACTCTCCTGAGATCCAGGAAGACCGTTCTCTTCAAGGAACCCAAGGGGAACGCATCATTAACCTCCCTCCTGAATGATCTTGAATAGAACCCTGGGGCTCTCACCCTTGTTCAGCGCTTCATTGCTTCCTAGCTAGGTTGGAACTGTATAAATAAATCAACTGACATACATTGTATAATACATACAGTGATGCAACTTTAGGCTTGGAGGTCATTTTGTCCAGATGCCAAACACCACGCCAATTTTTCCTTTGATCATCAGCTGGCTTCCTTGGACTCATCTCATTTTATTAATTTAGTTATTTTAGAGATAAATACGTTAAAGGTTTTTAAAAATATGATTCAAAGGTATAATACCCTGCTTGCCAATCGGCCAGTACTTTTAAAGTCTAGTTGCCATTTTAAATTCCCTTGAAACAAATTGAGGGGCATGATGTGGGTCAAATGGGGTATCTGTGTTTTCATAAAAAAGTTCTATTACAAGTTGCCATTTTTAACAGCGCCAATGCACATGGTTTCAGGCCAGTGACTTTGAGCTGCCCTCATACCCACTGAATGCCCTGGCTGCGACTCTAGGAAAGGAAGGTACAATAAGTATCATTTCAGGCTCACGCCCTGACCCATGCTGGAGAGCGCACTGCAGTCGTGCTTATCTTAAGCGCTAAGGATTCCAGAGAAAACCAGTGGTTAGGAACATTAAAACAGCTGGTGACTGAAGCAAATTTATACGTCTGGCATTTTTTCATTAGAATTGCGTGAGCTTGTAGAGCAGCCTGAGGGGGATAATTATACTCCCCCCCCCTCAGGCCTGCCCTACTCAGTGCCGGGATACTCTCACGGGTGACTAGCCGCGCTCTACCAATTTACGTAACATAACATATCACATGTATCCGATGTACACACAAAGACCAGGGCTTTTGACTGTGCTTGATATGTTAGTGGAGCGCTCTCAGAGTTAGCTCAAGAGAATCTTTCCACATACACCAGACTGCAGAGTCCTGGACTACAAACAGATGCTCTAATGCTGTTGTAGGTAGAGATGGAATTGTAAGACGTTTCTTACGCGTGAGCAGAGGAAGGATACAAGTCAGACAATCAACAGGACCATAAAGTGGCTATCCTCCAAGGGACATGAAGGAAAGCAATGCATTCAATAACAAGCACCAAGGTGACAGTGAAAATAAAGACAATTCATGTTAAACAATAGGTGGGCTGTACGTCCACTCAAGGCTCACAAGAGGTCTTTCACAAGCAGCAGCTGGCGCTGTGTGGTAGACTCGACCCAAAAAGGTAGACTCAGCCTAAAAATGGAGGAGAGCGAAAACTGGTGAGGGCAGCATAAAGACTTATAGGATTAGAACTTTTAATGGGAAGCGGCACCAGGGTGAGCACGTGGTCAGTAGCGGCCCGTTACAGGAGTTCCATAGGGCGGAAAAACGGGCGGGGGAGGGGCAGGGTGGGGGGGGGGGTGGGGTAGTAAACACCGGAATATGGATGATTGGAGATAAGTAAACAATCAAATAAATAAAACGGATTTCGTAAGCGTATTGCATCGCATTTTGCATTGCAGTGCGCGCTACAAAATTTGTTTTATGTATTTAATTGTTTACTTATCTCAAATCATCCATATTCCGGTGTTTACTACCCCCCACCCTGCCCCTCCCTTGCCCCGCCGTTCCGCCCCACTGAACTCCTGTAACGGGCGACTAATGCTCGTGGTACCAGGCGGGAGCCGCCCTCACAGGCCAAGCATCGCTGATACAAGAAACAAGAGAGTTATCCAAACAGCAGCTCAGCTGGTGCTAAAACGGATCGATAGAGGGACACAAAGTATTCACCCATAAAAGAAAATAATGTGCATCCGACCGGATGTTGGGGGGTTGACAATCACACGAGATGAAGTGGACATGACGTGAACCACTACCGCCCACGTTAAGAAAGAAAGAATAAATAAACAAGATTTTGTTCAGGGAAGGTTAACTGAGGGGCAAGAAACTGTCAGTCTTGTTTCCCTTTTACAATTCCATACATCCAAAGGAAATGCACTGCCCTGGTAATGTGTGTTTTTTAAGAACTGTTCTTTCTCTGGTAGTTCCTCTTATCAGAATAGCTTGGGTTTTATGTGCTACAAAGGTAGGTATTAAAATACTCCATGTAGTGAAGTCAAGCCATGTTTCTGCACCCGAGACGGTTCCTTCATGTGTTAATGGCCGCATTAGAGCCTTTCTACATCAAACATGGATTATGGAAGACGATTTGAGTCCATTACATGACATGTACCCTTTATCAGGACTTTTAATGAGCACTTTTCACATCTAGAGGTCTATGTTTCAAGAGGGTCATATTTTATGAACATTCTTCTTTCTCAATTATCATTTCTTTGTGTCAGCCTCTGAAATAAAACAATTGCCACAAATCTCACAGTACAGATACCATTTTCTGTACAGGCAATACAATTATTTTAATGACTGTATCAGAAAATGCATCTAGGTCTTTGGACAGTATCCTTCCACACAGATTTCTCTAAACAAGATGTAGCTACATTATAAAGGGTTTCGAGTTGCACCCTTTTAAATTTAATTTTGTTACCTGATGTAAAGGTTCTGGAATAATTACAAAACCCTGATGTTGGCTGAATTTCATCGTTGATGTAAAACCGCCAGCAGTATGTGGTCAAACCAATATATCGGCAAAGTATAAAGAAAATATTGATTCAACCTGGGAAGAGATTGAAGCCTACAGCAAGCATAACCTCCTTTGGTAGGTACTAAGAACCATGAGTGCACATTTTGTTTATTATAAATAAACAGTGGTATAGATAAAACTAGGGGTGGGCATAACACGCGTAATTCTATTTAGCATAATCAAGCAGATTTACTGGTGAATTCCACGAGATTCAGCGGAATTGTGTGAGAAGTGTAATATTGGGTTTAGAGCTATTTTGTACGGCAAAAATGCCCCCCTGGCATCCAAAATAGACAAAGGGAGGCCTTTTGTGATAAGAAATAGCACACAATGCAACAGAACACGAATAGCAAGAAGCCGCTCGTACTCGCTAAATGTGTTCTTGGGGTAGGATTTTATCGCAATTTACTCTCTGCATTTAGTGATATTTTCTTAGTGCAAAATGCACTCTTGCATCAAGAATGTACACGAGTATGCATTTTGTGTTAAGAAATACTGCTTACTGCAGCAGAATAGGAATGGATAGCGAGCGTCCGCTTGAGCACACTAAATGTGCTCTCGCTGTAGGATTTGTCCACCCAAATTATTTGAATTACACGAGCAGGAGTAATCGCGTTATTATCAGCAATTCTGTGTTACATTTTGCATAAACAAGTAACGTGAAATTATTCCAATTACTTGGAGGTAAAGAAAATTATATCCAGGCCGATTTAACATACAGTAGGACAGATATTTGTTCTCTTAAAACGTTGACATCATTCCAATCCCAAATCTATAATGCTTTCATGCGGTCCTTTAGACAGTTTAAGAGACAGCCACACCCTGAATTGAGGCTAAAATAACGAGTACCAAAACCTTCAAGAAACTAAAGAAGGGGATGCAAATATTATTATACGGTTTATACATTGACAGATATGGGAACTGCTGTATTGAGAGATTTTACCCAATATCTGGCAAAGTGTCATACAGTGAAGCCAGGATTATAACTCAGATTTCCTGTACCCTTCAGAGCGATTTCCTCTCTAAGTGCAAGATTAGCAAAACATTTTGGGTAATCAGAAAATGTGGCAAGAATATACATAAAAATGTGTGCGCTTTATAGATTTTCAACCATTTTGCTACTGTCCACATTTACCTCTGCAGGTGACTTGAAGTGCAGACAACTCCAATGAATATGGATGTCGAAAAGTGTATTTGTATGTTTCGCCTGCCTAATTTTTGTATTTGGAACCCCAACAAAGTATTTGGCCGTTTCCCAAAAATGACAACCTCATTTCTACAGACACATCAGCCATTTTCAAGACTACAGTTAGATGTGTATATAGAGTGGAAACACCATTGATAATGTTTGTTAGTACCCACAAAGTTACAGCTTTGAGGATGTCCACTACATTGCCCACAGCCACATTTCTGCATTTTCACTTGGAAGACTCATATGCTCCACCCTCACCCATAAACTTACAGCTGTGGAACATCTGGCACACTTGTGCATTTTTTCCAGCTGTGTTTTCATCCTCCAGCATAACATTTTGCATATCTTGATTATATGAATTCAAAAGTGCGGCCATTAATTATTCACAATGAAATTGCCTTTTATGTTCTGCATAATTTGCAGATAAAAAAACATACTAGCTCTGCATCTAGTATGTACCTATCACATCTGTCATTCTATTTTGTACAATAATTTAGTACTAATACTTCTTTTTTGCCCAGCAGCAGTGGCCCGTGCATGTAAAAGCAGTGGGGCAGACTTGGATGGGGATTTGACAGACAACAAGAGAAAATTAAATAAATAATGAATTTTCCCTCGTCGTCGTCTGCCGATATCCCACCCCCATCCCCAAACAGGACCTATCGCTCTTACCTGCACAGGCAGCTGCTGTTGCCCAGACAGTATCAGCACTAGAAGGAGTATGGCTGGGCTTTTTTCCGCAGCATCAATGCAGAGGCGCATCGCCCCACTGCTTTTTGCAGTGAAACAAAGGGGAAAATAAATTGATAATAGCTCATGTTACATGTTCAGGCCTCCAGTCAGCGTCTGAGCGCTGAAACACAGCACTCAGACCAAGCTAACTGGTTTAGCTATAGGGGAGACAGGTCGGGATTCCCTCCTTGGACGTCACCTACCCAGTCGGTCTTTAGCCAGACTTCCTTTCGTCTCTGCTGTTGTCTCTTCCCGCATCCTCCCTCTATTTATGTCTCTCCTGCTCTCCTCTCTCAGTGTATTGAGACTGAACTATTTTGTCTGAAGCCCGATGGAGCTACCTTGTTTAGCTATAGGGGAGATGGGCCGTGGACTCCCTTCTTGGTCGTCACCTACCCAGTCGGCCTTTAGACAAACTTCATTTCGTCTCTCCTTGTTGTCTCTTCCCCTATCCTTCCTTTCTCACCTTCCCTGTCCCCTCCCCTCTACGCTCCATTTATTTTGCCCTCCATGTTCTTTAAATGGTTCCCATTGAGACCTAGCAATTTGGCCAAAGCCCGATGGAGCGACCTGATAGCTATAGAGGAGATGGGTTTTGGGACTTCCGCCTCGACCGTCACCTGCCCAGCTGGATTTTGGGCAGACTTTCCTTCGTCTTTCTGCCGTATCTCCCTCCCACCCCTTTACCCTTACCCCCTTCCCCTCTACACTTCACTTATCTCGTTTTCTATACTCTTGTAATTGTTTGTCTAGCAACTGATGTAATCTTGTAATTTTGTGGAACCTCATGTAAAGCGCTCTGATACCTCCGGGTCTAGCCAGCGCTATATAAAACTCTTAAAATAAAATAAATAAATAAATAAATAAATAAATAAGGGGGCATTGTGATTGGCTGACTGGGAGCCTGAGTGTGCTTCTTGTTGAGGCTAAACGAGGGGGGCTACGGAGGAGAGACGGGGTGAGGAAGCAGCAATAAGGCATGTTTTTATTGTATTTTTTTATACCCACTTCCCCCCATGTCCACCCCCTGTCCTGCCCCTGCCCCCTACCTCTGATCTGTGCCGGCTGCCGCTGCGCAGCATACATCCTTATATATTCATGCAAAGTCGTTACGCCACACTGCGTATTTTGAGATGCTATTCAGAATAGCTGTGGTGTCAAGAGGGTATTCAGATTTAAGTCAAATCTCAAATATTGTACTTCTGTTTTTAAGATCTGATGTCTGCAATCTTAAAGTGCTTCCAAGCTAGACACTTACATTATGCTTGTGTAATGCAAAATGTTGGTCTGCAATGCTGTTTCATACTAGTTAGTGATGCTTCTAGAAGCCCATAATGTGTACACAGAAAAAATAATAACAGAAGACCAGTTCTAAAACATAATTGGGATACACAGAATATAAGAGATGTCTTTTATTACATGAATCTTGCAAATGTAAGATTCTTTTCTGCTGAGTGCAGGTTTGTATATTGCACGATTGTATGCTTTATAAAATATATGTCACTCTACAAGCTAGACGGGACATTATTAATAAAATGTTGACCATATGCTTCCATGCTAGATACAATCGTTGTTACTAATTTATATTGTAATAGGCCTGAGTGAAATTTCAATTACGCAGAAGAAATAGACGTAATTTTCGAAATTTCGCCTACGCTTATTACACGAAACTCTCAAAATTACGATATTACGCCATATTGTGTAATTACATATCGCTCGTGGAACATTTTACAGTGAGTACACATGAACAACACAAATCAAATCAATGGAACACAAGCAGTTGCTGTTTACACAACTTGTTTTCTTGTTTTTTTAGCACAAGATCTGTCCTCGCATCAAAAATGGACAAAAAGACGCATTTCCCGCTAAAATATAGTGCTAAATGTATTTTCTGAATTTTGCATTATTATATATAACTTCACATACTTTCTCCAAAGTGTTGCAGAACTATACAAAAGCAAATTACGCAAATTTCTCCCACACCTACATTTTAATAGGATCTGGTGAACTTGCATAATTTTATTTCAAAAGAACCTTTCACATTTTTTTTAGCTGTGGAATCCCTTTTGTATTAATGTGCCAATAAAATTACAAAATAATATTGTCACAGAATGTGCTGCATAATGCGGTATAATTTGCCTATACCCTGCTGCAATAATTGGTCCTCCACCCCTGCATATTTCCAGCTGCCATGTCTGTGAATAATGGCCCTTAATCTGCACTTGCTGGTGAGACTTTTTGCACATCTAAGTGGCACTTAGGTGCTGAAAATGGTTGTGGATTGGGCCTGTGAGGTTAACAAAAGTCATTTCAAAACCTTCATTAACTTAGAGTCCCTGCTTGAAACTTCTTAAAGTCAATTACAGTTACTCTGTTATTATGATGTCTCTTTAATTTGGAAAGAAATGTATGTCCAGTCCAGTTATGCAAAAAGAGCATTTCAGTACGTAATACATGTTTAAATCCTTCTGATTTTGACAGGTACGGGGGCTGAATCACAGGAGGTGAAGTAATTTACCCCATATCACAGCATGGGGTGAAGTGGCAAATTCAGTACTACAGCCCACGTTTTCTAGATTTGGAATGCTACATTTCATTCTTCCCCAGTGCTTAATTTGAGCCGGTAGTTTCCGGTGCTCAGCACCCGCACTTGAGTGTCAACACCGGAACTTGTGTCAGACTACCACAAGGTGGCGCTGTCTGGCTTATTTAGAGATGAGGTCATTTTTATATATATTTAAAATGAGTAACACCTGCTGCCCAAGCCATTCTTTTAGCTTTGGAGGCCTGAAATAGTCGGATTGTCACACTTGTAGGAGCGTGATGGTTAGCAGTTGTGTTGTTACTTTCATTGACAGCATAGCAGGGGCAATGTGTGGTGCAAGCTGTAATGGCCTCCTGGCGAGAGTCCTGCCACCTTTTTTGTGTCCAGAATTAAGCACACTGCTCCCCTCTAAATGTGCCATAAAGCCACTGTTGCGTGTCTCTTGGTGTAATGCCATGAAGGCACAAGCATGCAGGCATTTATTTCATTACAGTTTATCATTTAAAAAACATGAGTGCTGATTCACAAGTTATTAGAAATCAAAATTAGTTCAAATTATTTATTTTTTAAAAGATATGTTAATTTGGGAGCTGTTTATGTCCAGCACTAGGTTCACTCTAGTGTGCCAGTTAACTCTCTGACACTGGTACATTAAATTAATGCAAAAACTAAAAGTATATTTGAAGCACGCTGAGGTAGGATTTAACAAATTGGTAATTAAAACTTAAGTTAATTTTAGAATTAATGAATTGATTAGTTCAGTTTCAAAATGGAATGTGCCTACAGTATTTACAAGATAGCAATCATAAAGAAGATACAAACAATAATTTGACTAATAACACAATGGGTTTAGTGTTGGTAGATGCTTCAGCCAATGTGTTTGGGACTCTCTGTCACCTTTCCAAGGCTGTTGGTTGAACAACAGCCTTCTAAGGAGTCTCAGTTTAGAGCTCTGATAAAAATAGTCAACAAGGTTAATGAGCAACGATTCAAGGAAGCGAGATGAATAATTAAAAAAATGATCGGTCTCTGAATTCAGTGACATAAAGGCAGCCTTTAAGTAACCTCGAGAGACCCAGTTGGCCACTTAAGTAGCCTTGATGCTGATTATAGGTCCAAGTGGTGCACCCTACTAGGCTGTATTGGTAAACACCCGTTATAACGAATCTGTCACCCCGCATGCAATTACAACGCAGTTGTTACAACGACCGCGTTGTAACAACTCATACCATTACCCCGCAAGTCGTAACAACAACTTGCGGAGGGGAGAAGGTGTTGGATTTAAAATCCGATTCAGAAAAGGGGGTGGTGATGAACAGAGTGTCTGAATTAAGCAGACCACTCTTACCCAGTCCAAAGATCAGGGCTTGATCCATCACCGTTATTTATCTCACTGCACCATCATTTAAAATCCAACACCTTCCCTACTGTCCGCACAGACTGGAGTTGGAACAGTAAATTATACTACTCCAACATTCAGCACCCCCCTCCGCAAGTCGTTGTTACAACTTGTGGGGTAATGGTATATGTTGTTACAATGCGGTCGTTGTAACGACCGCTTGTAATTGCATGCGGAGTGAAGGCATGCGGAATAAGGAGGCATATTGGGCTGTATTCACTGGTCAGTATTAGCTGATGGATAAAGTCCCCGCCCTTGATATGAATTCTTCCGCTTTGCTGGAGGCCCCAGCACAGGGTGAACCGAACCCTCCACATTTCTATCCCTCACAGACACACAGAATGAGCCCCTCACACCCCTGATTAGTACTGGATGTTGGTTTATCCTCGGGTGCTCCCCCTCCCTGCACTCGGCCGCAGACCCCGCTGCATCCGTGTGCAGACAAAATCAATCAATCCATTGATAGAGAGCACACTCCAAGGTTCAATGAGATTTAAGTGTTCAAAAATGCTCATTTACTGTTCACCCAATGTTTAAAATGTGTGTTTAAAAAAAAGAATGATTATTAAAGGAGGTTTTTGTGACGCTGCCTCGTTGAACATGGAGAGCGCGCTCTTTCCTTTGGAAAGATGGATGTCTCTCCTCCATATTGGGGTCTAGTCTGTTTAATTTAGATATGAAACCTTCCGGCACCTATACTAGAGCCATTATGAGACGTCGCGTCACATTTATTGGTGACGAACTGTTTGCTTGAGATGCGAGTCACATGCACAGAGTAGATGACTTCCAATCCTGCAGAACAATCCGTGTTTCTCAACATTGCCACTTCTTGTTTAAAGCTCGAATGTTACCCTTCATTTTCACACTCCCTCTAATAAAACCTGATCAACAGATTAGGCAAAGAAAAAGGACCCTCAACTCTTCACTTCGCCGCTGAACAAAAGAGCGTGTGTGTCCAGCTGGTGTCAGATAAAGGAATAGAGACAGTCTGGCACCTGACGGCAAAATTGACACCTCTCAAAAGGTGCACATAAGCCACAGCCTCGTCCTGAGTCAGTCACACGCCTCGCAGCTTCCGAGCCGGCGCCATCCATACTCACAGGTTCCTCATTGGCAGGGCACAAGTCCTAAAAAAAGTGGGGGGGACGCTGTCACCGGAAGTGACGTCACAACAGGAAGTGACGTCACGAAAGGTGGCTTGCACCATTGCGCTCTTTGCCTCCCCTCCGCAAAGATAATGGTGTCCTCTCGAAATTAACAAACCCAGTGGCGCACCGGCGTCGAGATCCACGGGAGACGGCACGCAAATTAGCATTCATCCTTTGCAGTTAATGACAAAGAGGCCAAAGAGTGAAGTCCATCTGTTTGGCAGGGGGGACGGCGTCCACCCGGTAAAATAAGTGGGGGGACGCCGTCCACCTGTGTGGTACCCCGACTCAAGCCCTGCTCATTGGTTATACGCGGATCTGCATCTCTGTGCACAGCGGAGGGGGGCGCCGGTAGGACACGAGGGAAACCTGTGCCCCTCAGCCCCCTCCTCTGCCATTCATCCGTTCTCAGGGGGCTCCCATCTGCCGCGCTTAGCGCGGGATAGTTTGAGAATCGCGGAAAAACCCAGAGCAGAGCCCAGATCAGGCAGCCTGTTAGTGAACGTATGGGGCGCTCCACACCTGATGCCCGCCGCCATAATGCATGTGGCGCAAGTGTAGCGTCTTGACACCGGCTGCTGTGCACTAACTCAGCTGTGCAAGTGGCAAGCTGTGCGGGGGGCACTCGACGGTGAAGGCTTTGTTTGTTTTTAGGGGTACCACTGCCCTAGGTGTCCAACGAAGGGCCAGGAGTACTGTGCCCTCGACTAGTTTTCAGAGCAGTCATTTAACATACATAGAATCTATACGGAAGTCACGTCGACAATACTGCTCCACAATGGATTTTGCACAGTTTGTTAACCCTGGGCGTAGTTTGCGTAGTAGCGCTACGCGTAGCTATGCAAAGTGCACTTTGCACTACGCAACCTACGCGTAGCTATGCGAACTGCATAGTGCACTGTGCAAAATGCTGTTCGCACTGATTGCACAGTGCTGGATGCTTGTCTGCACTGTACAATCAGTGCAAAACGCATCTTGCACAGTGCAAGCGGTCATTTTCTGCCGCTCGAGTAGATTTGTACTCGAGCAGCAGCTTTCTCAACGCGGACTGGTAGTTTCTCATCACGAGCGGTTGCGAGCATACGTGACCACTCGTAATTAGAAACCTGACCTCACCGCGTTGAGAATCTGGCTGGGAGGTTTATTTTCCACACTCGCGATCGGCAACTTGATGTTGCTGATCGCGAACGAGGAAAAAGTCTCACCGGGATGTTTGACGTTGAGGACCGCGAGCAAGCAAAAAACTACCACTATGCGTTTTTTGCACTATTCTATGTGCAATTCGAGTAGCGCGTAGTCGCGCAAACTAAGCGAGCGTAGCGTAGTCCTACGCCCAGGCCTACAGTTTGTTCAGCTTGTCCTGTGCCAGCATAGCAGAATTTGTTTCTAACATCGTCGTGCTGTTTTAATTGAGATTACTGAGGCGATTGAGACATTTGACTTGCTATTCACCAGCTCGCTTCCCTAGAGGGGTCGTGATTGGTTAACGTGATTGAGGATTAGGATTGAGGATTAGGAGTGCGGTGCTCCGACGTCACTCATCCAGAGAGGTCATAAGGTCACCCAAGCCTCTGCGTGGCATATAATCTACTGCCAATTTTCTTGGGCCGGCTTACGTTGGTCCGCGAGTCCCCGGGTCACACCCTGTCTTCGGCATATCCACGAAGGGTACATGACATTATAGAATGAATCTATGGATGGTCCCTTTGAACAGACGGTGGTTATCGTCAAAAACTGTAGTTGCTGGAGTCCTCCTGGAAAAGCGCTGGACAGCCATGAATGAATTCTGAGGCCCTTCCTGCCTGGGGCTTTCTTTAACATGCTGCAATGATTGAAGGTAAAGTCCAGACTCAATGTGTGAATATTGTGTGCATGTGTGTTGGTAAATTCATCGTATGTGTCTGCAAGTGAGACCGTGTCTGTTCCAAATATTGCCACTGTGATCCATACCGCATATGCTCGAGTTTCAGAGACAGCTGAAGAGCTGCGGGCTTCCAATCACTGCTGCGCAAGCTAAAGCCAGGAGCGCCCCCTCCTCATCTCCTGAGCTGTGGGGTGACTTACAGCAGTTTGATGAAGAACAAGCGAGGTGTCAGAGGTGCAACCAGAGCCACGTTTCTAGGAGGGTGTGGGGGTGGTGGGGGGAGGGGGGTACATTCTTCCAGTAATAGGCAGAGCGAACAAGAAGTGGATGACACAAATATAGGTACTAATTGCTGTATTTAACACATGTCAGTGGTGAGGGCCGAGGCTTTCAGGCAGGGACAATCTTGTGGGTGATAAAAGAGAAAAAGCAGGTAAGGGTGTGCAGGCTTGTGCCAGTGCTTAATTTGTAGTGCCAGGGCTCTGACCAGGAGGCCACTGCAGCTTGCGCCATCCATTGCCCCTGTCATTGCTGCCATAACAACTATTAACCATCTCTCTTGATGTAAATGGGACATTTCAGATTATTCCAGGTCCCCAAAGCTAAAGGAATGGCTGTGGAGGCAGGTATTAGCAATTTTGTAATGTATATTGTTTTCCTAAACAACTGTTATACTGCTCATCTCTAAATTACATGAGCAGCGCCACCTTGTGGCAGACTACCGTAAGTGTGGTGTTGACTATTAGGTGCCGGTGCGCAGCACCGGAAAGCACCGTCTCAAATTAAGCACTTGCTTGTCAGAACTTATTGCGTGGCCTGGGGCACAACCAATGCAGGGCCTTTAGACCAGCTTTTACAGGTGTCATAAGAACTCGTTTCCAAATTGTAATAAAAAGAAAACATGGCACTTGTCGCCATCCGGTGGTAGAGTCACGTAAGCTGGCTCACTGTGAGGCTTGCTTCTAAATAAAAATGGAGGAGTGTATTTCACTGAGGTAACAAGAGGCCTTGGAAAGGGTGGACCCTGGGGCATAATGCCCTCTGTGCCTACTGCACCACCTGCCACGGACGTGAGGGTGTGCCACCGTATCAGTATAGAACAGCAAAGGGTGGTGAACACTTTAGGAACGGTAAAGCCAGTCGCGGCTTGTAGTGGGAGTGCTGCGGAGTGGGGGAGGGGCAGGGTGGGGGGTAGTAAACTCTGCCCGACCAGAGGTAAGTACATAAATAAAACGAATTACATTGTGCACGCTGCAACGCAAATTAGGTCCTGAGTCTTGTAAAGAAAAACAGTTATATCAATTATTGATATTTGTGTATTTGTAGTTATGTCTACACCAGAGTCTTTGTAAACCGCAATAATAAATTAGGTCTGGCTTGAGAGTGCAGCTGTCTGTAGCACCTATTGCTACACATTCTTGAAACTATAAATAGTTGGGGGTTGACTTTTCCCGGAGGAATATTTCATGGTGGGCTATACAATGTACAATTTTGCTTCCTATGGAATGCTTGCATTGCAATGTATGAAAGGCTATTTTACATCTCAAAAGTAGATTGAATCATCACACGCTTAACTCTCAATTTCATATATGAACTCAGCATCTCTACAGAGCAGACTGTAGGTGGTTAAATGGCCCTGAGTGTGTGTTAAGTCTTGGTAAAGGCTGTAGTGGCCACAGACATTATTTGCTGTTCTTACACATGCCTAATTATGCACCTATATTGTTCTTAAAGAAAACCTAAATTCTTGATTTGAGTATTTGAAATTGAAAAATACCTGTTTGGCGCCATATCATAGTTTGTTCAGATTGGGTAGCAGGGGAACCAATCAGCACCAATCAGAGTAGAGGCATGTGGTGTCTGTTAAGCTTCATGCCTATTTAATAGATATGCACGCGATGTCCCACCGGCACACCAAAGGCGAGGCTAAGGCGTGCCCATGTATGTCTGCTGGGGCCAGCCTCTATGCCCAAACATTTACCTACTCTTCGAAGGAGCTTAGATGACTTAATTCAGTAAGCCTGCAAATAATCCCCACCTCACATCAAAACGACACAAACTAGGTCTGCTAAACACCACGCCCAACCAAATTTCGGTAGCAAATCTTAACACACAGCCTCTGGTCAAAGACCAGACAGAAATGTTCTATTTATTAGACACTGAATCACCTGATATACTGCTACTAAGTGAAACATGGCTCACATGATGAACTTCCCTTGATAGATTATCTGCCCTCCCAGCAGGTTATTATATACTACAAGCAAATAGAGCATCAGGTAAAATAGGTGGCGGCATAGCTGCTGTAATTAAGAAACAAATTAATTACACCAAACTCACCTCATTTAACATTTTGACTGTTGCCAACCTTGTGATTAAACTTGACTCTCCTACATCCCATCTAACGTGTGTCCTCATGTACAGACCACCAGTCCATATGCATAATTTCCCACAACTCCAAGCTGAGTTAATTTCCCCTGTGGTCATTGACCAAGCAAATATAATGCTAACGTCAATTACTGGACAAACGCGGAAAAGGGCGGGCAACCGTCAGCAGATCTAACTGACCTTCTCAGTAGCCTAAATCTAGAAAGCACATATTTTTGCCCATGCATATCAAATGTCACACCAATGACCAAGTATGGACTACCAACCCATCCTTGTGCAATCTTACATACTCCCCCTGTGTATGGTCAGATCACCACCTGATTAGATTCTCACTATTAGATCTTATTCCCAGTAAACCTCCCTCATGCCCCAGGACTTTCCCGAGAAACTGGTCCCCAGTAGACCTGAACTCCTTTTGTGACTCTCAGAAAAACTCCCTACCAGCACCAAAGGACAACATAGATTGCTATAGGAAAACAGTCACTGATTGGCCAGTAGAAACCAGCAGCACACATGCCCCCCTTCGTAAAACTAAACAGATTAGACAACATTACGCCTCAAAATGGTTCTCTGAAGAGCTGAAACTAGCCACAATGGACAGACGTAATTGCGATCGCAAAAGGCGGAACATCTAGTTATCTCACACTAAGGAAATTTACATAAAACACTTTAAAGAGTATACATCGTTTATTAGGCAAGCTAAATCCACCTTTTTCACCAACAACATTCTAGACTCCACTAATAAGTCAAAAGGGATGTTTAGAATCAGTACAGAACTGTCTAATACTGATAGGATCACCATACCTGTTCTACCCATCCAAAACCTTTGCGATTCTCTCAACTCATTTTTCATTAAAAAAATTGAGATCATCAAAAATAGCATTCCTCCTAGCTCTCGTCTCAATGTAACCGAAGATAGAAACCCATTCACTCTCATGGCCTTTCTCAATATCAGCAAGTAGGGTCTCATGGACCTACTGACTAAAGTCAAATTGTGCTCCCCTAATGATATCTGCCCAAGTGTCTTTAAAACTGTATTTACTCTCATCCCTGATCCAGCGAGCTTCCTTTTCAACTTGTCCCTCAAGTTCCCTTAAAGAGGCAATAGTGGTACCTCCTCAAAAGAATGCCAGTGAGGACCCACTCGATTTAAAAAACAACCGACCCATTTACCTACTTCGCTACTTTGACCCCTGCCAAGCGGGCTTCCGCACGGCTCATTCCATTGAAGCAGTGATCCTCTTGGGTCTGGGACGACATGGGGGAGAAAGTGGACAAAGGTTTCACTCAAACTCTAGTCCTCCTTGACCTCTCAGCGACCTTTGACATGGTCGACCATAATCTTCTGGTGGACTTTGTCAGGTCTGCAGGACTCAGCACTCAAATCGATCACTTCCTTTTAAAAGACAGATCACAATTGGTCCGGTTGACCCCTTTTCGTTCATCCAAAGTTCAATTGAATTGAAGTGTATCCTAAGGTTCCTCCCTTTCTCCACACATTTGTAACCTATACATCCACCCAGTGGTGCATTCTCTCAAACAATGAAGGTTAAAATGTATATTTATGCAGACGATATGCAACTTCTTATTGCAATTGAAAACACCACGGAATCTAAGAAGTTCTTCAAAGACACAATGTTGTTCATCCGTGACTGGATGAAGAGCAACCAATTATAACTAAACTCTGATAAAACAGTGATAGTCATCACCAAAAATAAGCTTGACCCTTGGAGCCCTCATTCTGGCCCTCAGCGATGGGTGATCCCTCCACACCCAAGAAGTTGGAAGAGATCTTTGGGGTCCTTAACGACAAGGAACTCTCTTAGAAACCTCAACTTGGATCTGTGATTTCATCCTGTTTTCTACAACTCTGCAGAATTCAGAAAATAGGGAAATTCCTTACTGTGGAGGCCCTGGTTCAAGTCATAATTGCCCTGGTTATATCAAGAATAGATTGTGCCTCTCTCTCTCCCTGGGCCTCCCAAAATGCCTCACTCACAGGCCCCAAATAGTCCAAAACCAGGCAGCATGGCTGATTTTCCGACTTCCCAGACAATGTCGCATCTCCCCAGTGACGAGAAAGCTCTACTAGCTCCCGGTTAGACTGAAGTCTATTTTTAAGACCTGCTGCGTTATATTTACATTTCCCAACATGAAAATCCCAACCTTCATAAAAGCTCGAATTCAAAAATACATTCATAATCGAAATCCAAGATCTACCCATTTGTACTATCTTTCGATCCCTCAATTCAGTAAGAAGAAGACAGCGGATCCAGATGCTCAGTTATTACTCCCTGCATCTGGAACTCCCTGCCCCTGCAGATTAGGATGACCCCTGATTACCGCACTTTAGACAACGTATAAAACATGGCTCTTTAAACAAGCTTACAATTAACACCTTGAGCTGCTGCCTGGATTATGCTACCTAGCGCCAAGAAGGTGTTTGGTGTATGTGCGCTCCACAAATGCCAGTAACATAAAAAAAAATACTTGCACTGCAGCTGCACAGAGGCAGTGAGGGCTAGTGCTGTATCTAGCCATAAGTAGGCAGTTGCCTACACACTCCACCCCAAATGACCCTGGGATGGTGCTGCATTTATTAACATTTTAAACATGTTGTGCTGGCACAATATTATACATCTCGTCACACAGAAAACCCTTTGCAATCTTGAGGACACCCGGTCAATCCAATAGGTCTGGCCATAATCTGCTAAGGCACGCGCATGGGCCGACACGGCAGGGGGTTGTCTTCACGCCGCGTTCTTAATACACAGGCAACTCCCCGCAGGTAACCTAACCTTTCTCCACCGCGGTCGGATGCACCTTAGCGCGTGCAGACAGCCGAAGGATCACACTAGTGCTAGTGCTGGTTGGACTATTAATAAAATAGTTGGCAGTCACAACTTAGCATTTTGTATCTTCCCCCTTTTTTTGCACTCACTTAGCACAATTGGGTTATTTTCACCACTCCAACACACACAAGAACCAGCTACGCTGTAATCAGGCGTTGTAGCACACTGGGGGGACGTTAGGTCCTTCCAGTGGGAACCCAATGATGAAGCATGTCACCACTAGGTTGGTGAGTGAGGGTTATTTTTAACTATCATTCTATGTGCTTTTGCTTCACCTGTTCCTCTCCTGTTTAGTCTGTCCCTCACTTGACCCTTGTGAGGTTTTTGCTCTTTTGTCGTTTCACTCTTTTGTTGTTATTTAGTATCAAGACTAGGGGTAAAAGAGTGAACACTTATACCCTTACTTTCCTGTTGTTTGATTGTGTATCTGTAGTGAAGGCCATGTCTGAACTGGGGTGGCTTGGTGAGCCAAATAACGATGGATTAAACCCAGATCTGTGACTGGGGGTGAATGTTTTGCCATTGTGCAAGATTCCGTCCATCATCATGTGTGTTTTGCTGTTCACCCTATGTGGGAAGGGTATGCCCAGACGTGGGTACCGTGCTCACTACGCCACTGGAGTCAAGCTATCCTGGCTGAAGACGGCTGATAGCCAGAAACCAGTGCTAGGATGCTTGATTCTGGTCCAGGGAAGACATGGCTTGGCAGTTCGGGCTGGACTGTTCCCATGAGGCACAGGGTCAAGACTGATTTGCATATGGCCATGTCTGAACTGGGGTGGCTTGATGAGCAAAATAACGATGGATTAAACCCAGATCTGTGACTGGGGGTGAATGTTTTGCCATTGTGCAACATTCCATCCATCATCTTGTGTGTTTTGCTATCTGTAGTGAACTCCACGTGATATCTAGGGTGTGTATCTGTATTGACCTCTACACGGCATCTTGGTTGTTTATCCGCAGTGACCTCCAAGTAGTCTCTTGGTTGTGTATCTGCTGTGACCTCCTAGCGGCCTCTAGGTTGTGTATCTGCTCTGATCTCCAAAAAGCCTCTAGGTTGTTTATCCGAAGTGACCTCAAGCGGCCTCTAGGTTGTGTATCTGCAGTGACCTCCAAACAGCCTCTAGGAAGTGTATATGCAGTGACCTCAACGCAACCTCTAGGGTGTATATCTGTAGTGACCTCCAAGCTGCCTGTAGGTTGTTTATCTGCAGTGACCTCCAAGCGGCATTTAGGTTGTGCATCTGCAGTGACCTCCAAACGGTCTCTCGGTTGTGTGTCTGCAGTAATCTCCAAACAGCCTCTGGGATGTGTATCTGCAGTGACCTCCAAGTGGCCTCTAGATTGTGTATCTGCTGTGACTTCCAAGCATTCTCATTTTTTTTTTACCTGCAGTGACCTCCAAGCGGCCTCTAGGTTGTGCATCTTCAGTGACCTCCAAGCGGCCTCTAGGTTGTGTACCTGCAGCGATCTCCATGCAGCCTCTGGGTTGACCATCTGCAGTGACCTCAAATAGCCTCTAGGTCGTGTATCTGCAGTGACCTCCAAGCGGTCCCTAGGTTGTGTATCTGCAGTGATGTCCAAGCGGCCTCTGGGTTGTGTTTCTGCAGTGACGTCCAAGACACCTCTAGATTGTGTATCTGCAGTGACCTCCAAGCAGCCTCTAGGATGTGTATCTGCAGTGATTTCCAAGTGGCATCTGGGTTGTGTTTCTGCAGTGACCTCCAAGCGGCCTCTGGGTTGTGTATCTGTAGTCACCTCCAAGCGGCCTCTAGGTTGTGTATCTGCAGTAACCTCCAGTGGCATCTAAGATGTATCTGCCATGATCTCCAGCGTCCTCTAGGTTGTGTATCTTCAGTGACCGCCAAGCGGCCTCTAGGTTGTGTTTCTGCAGTGACCTCCAGCGACCTCTATGTTGTGCATCTTCAGTGACCTCCAGTGGCCTCTAGGTTGTGCATCTGCAGTGACCTCCAGCGGCCTCTAGGTTGTGCATCTGCAGTGACCTCCAGTGGCATCTAGGTTGTGTGTCTGCAGTGACCTCAAAGCAGCCTCTAGGTTGTGTAACTGCAGTGACCTCAAGCAGCCTCTAGGTTGTGTAACTGCAGTGACTTTGATGCGCCTCTAGGTTCTGTGTCTGCAGGGACCTCCAAGCAGCCTCTTGGTTGTGTATCTGCAGTGATGTCCAAGCGGCCTCTGGGTTGTGTTTCTGCAGTGACCTCCAAGCAGCCTCTAGGTTGTGTATCTGCAGGGACCTCCAAGCGGCCTCTGGGTTGTGTTTCTGCAGTGACGTCCAAGCAGCCTCTAGGTTGTGTATCTGCAGTGACCTCCAAGCAGCCTCAGGGTCGTGTATCTGGAGTGACCTCCAAGCAGCCTCTAGGTTGTGTATCTGCAGTGATCTCCAAGTGGGCTCTGGGTTGTAATTCTGCAATGACCTCCAAGTGGCCTCTGGGTTGTGTATCTGCAGTGATCTCCAGCAGCCTCTAGGTTGTGTATGTGCAGTGACCACCAGTGGCCTCTAGGTTGTGTATCTGCAGTGATCTTCAGCGGCATCAAGGTTGTGTATCTGTAGTGACCTCCAGCGGCCTCTACGTTGTGCATCTGCAGTGACCTCCAATGGCCTCTAGGTTGTGCATCTGCAGTGGCCTCCAGAGGCCTCTAGGTTGTGCATCTGCAGTGACCTCCAGTGGCCTCTAGGTTCTGTATCTGCAGTGATCTCCAAACGGCCTCTAGATTGTGTATCTGCAGTGACCTCCAGCGGCCTCTACGTTGTGCATCTGCAGTGACCTCCAGTGGCCTATAAGTTGTGTATCTGCAGTGACCGCCAGCATCCTCTAGGTTGTGCATCTGCAGTGACCTCCAGTGGCCTCTAGGTTTTGTATCTGCAGTGATCTCCAGTGGCCTCTAGGTTGTGTATCTGCAGTGACTTCCAGTGGCCTCTAGGTTGTGCATCTGCAGTGACATCCAGCGGCCTCTACGTTCTGTATCTGCAGTGATCTCCAAACGGCCTCTAGATTGTGTATCTGCAGTGACCTCCAGTGGCCTCTAGGTTGTGCATCTGCAGTGCTCCAGCAGCTTCTACGTTGTGCATCTGCAGTGACCTCCAGTGGCCTATAGGTTGTGTAGCTGCAGTGACCTCCTGCGGCCTCTAGGTTGTGCATCTGCAGTGACCTCCAGGGTCCTCTAGGTTGTGCATCTGCAGTGACCTCCAGTGGCCTCTAGGTTGTGTATCTGCAGTGATCTCCAAACGGCCTCTAGATTGTGTAGCTGCAGTGATGTCCAAGCAGCCTCTAGGTTGTGTATCTGCAGTGATGTCCAAGCGGCCTCTTGGTTGTGTATCCGGTGTATCTGCAGTGACCTCCAGTGGCCTCTAGGTTGTGTATCTGCAGTGATCTCCAGTGGCCTCTAGGTTGTGCATCTGCAGTGACATCCAGCGGCCTCTACGTTCTGTATCTGCAGTGATCTCCAAACGGCCTCTAGATTGTGTATCTGCAGTGACCTCCAGTGGCCTCTAGGTTGTGCATCTGCAGTGCTCCAGCAGCTTCTACGTTGTGCATCTGCAGTGACCTCCAGTGGCCTATAGGTTGTGTAGCTGCAGTGACCTCCTGCGGCCTCTAGGTTGTGCATCTGCAGTGACCTCCAGGGTCCTCTAGGTTGTGCATCTGCAGTGACCTCCAGTGGCCTCTAGGTTGTGTATCTGCAGTGATCTCCAAACGGCCTCTAGATTGTGTAGCTGCAGTGATGTCCAAGCAGCCTCTAGGTTGTGTATCTGCAGTGATGTCCAAGCGGCCTCTTGGTTGTGTATCCGGTGTATCTGCAGTGACCTCCAGTGGCCTCTAGGTTGTGTATCTGCAGTGATCTCCAGTGGCCTCTATGTTGTGTATCTGCAGTGACCTCCAGTGGCCTCTAGGTTGTGTATCTGCAGTGACCTCCAGCGGCCTCTAGGTTGTGCATCTGCAGTAACCCCCAGTGGCCTATAGGTTGTGTATCTGTAGTGACCTCCAAGCAGCCTCTAGGTTGTTTATCTGCAATGACCTCCAAGCGGCCTCTAGGTTGTGTCTCTGCAGTGACCTCCAAGCGGTCTCTAGGTTGTGCATCTGCAGTGACCTCCAAGTGGCCTCTAGGGTGTGTATTTGCAGTGACCTCCAAGCGGCCTCTAGGTTGTGTATCTGAAGTGACCTCCAGAAGCGTGAAGAGTGAAGTAGTGTGGCTCACTGGTTAGAGGCGGCAGACCCGAGAGCAGAGGACGGCCCGGGACCAGGGTTCGATTCCCAGCGCGGCAGGTTTCTAGACCAGGGTCAGCGGACTCGATAATTCTCTCGCCTCGGTGCCCACTCTGATCAGCGATCACACTCGGCAACTCTGGGCATTAGCTTGCCTCATCTTCACTAACGGCCCCACCAGACCGCCGGGGATGCCTGGTCTCACCCTGGAGATACCCATTAAGGGACCATCTCTCAGGGAAGCCAGGAAGGGTTTCGCAGCGGTCGAAGCGCCTTGGGACCCTACGGGTAAGTAGTGCGCTATATAAATGCCAATACAAGCCTCTATGTTGTGCATCTGCAGTGACCTCCAGGCGGCCTCTAGGTTGTGTATCTGCAGTGACCTCCAAGAGGCCTCTAGGTTGTGTAACTACAGTGACCTCAAGCAGCCTCTAGGTTGTTTACCTTCAGTGACCTCCAAGCGGCCTCTAGGTTGTGTGTCTGCAGTGACCTCCAAGCAGCCTCTAGGTTGTTTGTCTGCAGTGACCTCCAAGCGGCCTCTAGGTTGTGTCTCTGTAGTGACCTCCAAGCAGCCTCTAGGTTGTGTGTCTGCAGTGACCTCCAAGCGGCCTCTAGGTTGTGTAACTGCAGTGACTTCAATGCGCCTCTAGGTTGTGTGTCTGCAGTGACCTCCAAGCAGCATCTAGGTTGTGTATCTGCAGTGACCTCCAAGCGGCCTCTACGTTGTGCATCTGCAGTGACCTCCAAGCGGCCTCTAGGTTGTGTAACTGCAGTGACCTCAAGCAGCCTCTAGGTTGTTTATCATCAGTGATCTCCAAGCGGCCTCTAGGTTGTGTATCTGCAGTGACCTCCAAGCATCCTCTAGGTTGTGTAACTGCAGTGACCTCAAGCAGCCTCTAGGTTGTGTAACTGCAGTGACTTCAACGCGCTCTAGGTTGTGTGTCTGCAGTGATCTCGAAGCAGCCTCTAGGTCAGTGTTCTTCAATCTGTGGGGCGCGCCCCCGCTGGGGGGCGCGACACCATCCCAGGGGGGCCGCGCACTTCATGCCAATCTGACCTTTGTTCCCTGCAAGTCTTCTTGGAGGACTCCGGTGTGTGGAAGGGGGGAGGGAGGGGAGATCGATGAGGTGCCCGTACTTTTGTCTTGTTAACTGTCCCAGGAGGGGTTAATTACAGAGCTGATGGCTTCAGCTGCAGTGGGAGGCAAGGAGTCTCCTCTGCTAAAACAAAAACAAACAGACACACTTTTGGTTTTTAGCAGAAGAGACCCCTTGCCTCCCACTGCAGCTGAAGCTGTCAGCTCTGTGAATTAACCCCCTCCTGGGAGAGTTAGCTCTTCTCAGAACGGAGACAAGGTTTCCAGAGAAGCTTAAGGCATGGTCAAAGTGGGCTCTGGCCCAGGGTCCCAGCCTTTCAAAGGGGATGGGGGAGGCGGGGGCGGGGGGTTGAAAGAGCCAGCTCTGTTCTACAGTCTTGCCTCATGACCTTGAATCATTTTAAACCCAATGTTGTAAATAGCGTTTTTCAATCATTAATTTTTAATGTGTAAAAGTCTATGAACAAACGTGAAACTAGTTCAGTTATATCATTTGACGATAGAAGACGAAAACATTAAAACATTGTTGTGATCTTTTTTAGAGAAATTGATGGTAAAGTCCTGATGAAGGCATATTCTTAATGTCGAAACGCGTCGACTGGATGCCATCTAACCTTTTTTAATTTCTTGTGAATACACATGTATCACCATATTGTTATTTTATCAAGTCTGATTAATTGCACTGAATTTTATCATTCCTTTTAATTATATTAAAAATGTATTTTTTCTAAACTGCACTAGTTTGTTTGTTTAATCTATTGTGTAATTGATTGTATGCCTGGGAGCGTTATTTCACACATAAAAGTCTATTACAGACATTTTGCAGACAAAAGGTGTTTATGCGTCATGCAACATCCATATAAAAAGTTTATTTTAGATCAATACATGACCTCACATATGAGAAATAGAAGGGTGTGACAGATTATTTACAGTAATATTAGTGAACTGCTGTTGTGTTACATACTGAAAACACACATCACTATCCCTGAATATCCCATGTACACACATTTAGTATTTGACCAAAGAAGGCATGAAAGAGCTGAGACTGGATCATAAAATCAAAACTGGTCTGAGCAGGGGACCCAAAATCCGTAAAACGTCCCTGAAATTTTTTTTTCAAATTACACAGGCAGGTGCGCAAAATGCCAACCAGCCATGTGTTGTTTAAACATCTTGCAAATTGCTAAATATGGTTACAAATAAGAAGTATGTATTCATTTGTAATGTTAACGAGCTCCCGGTCCCCCTTTCTTTTTGTTGATTAATTTGTAATGTGACTTTACTATCTTTGTTCCCTTTTATTATCAGTCATGGATCATTCATGCAGCTCTAGAAAACAATTAATATTTATATTTGCTGTTCAAAGTATGTACAGACAAGTGCTGAAAATGTAGCTTTAGGTGACTGCTTATTTTTATACTATCTGTGACATCAAAATAATGAGCTGGCAACCCTAGTTATAAGACTGGAAGTTTGTTGAGGGATCAGCACATTATTTATTTCCTCCACCCTGATCCCTGTTACTGCCATAATAGCAATAGTTTAACACATTTGAAACCCTACACTGCAGTCAATAACATGCTGAGTTACTTCAAGTGTCTGGGAATGCACCCTGCATTCAGACCACTCACTCCTTATTCTCACCCTTCACGTTCACTCTCACCCAGCACTCACACTGATCCTGATGTCCTCACACCATTCACCCACTTACCCTCCACTCACAGTGATCACTCTGCACTCACAGCGATCACAATGTGCTCACACTGATCACTATCGACTCACACCATTCACCCGCTCACCGTGCACTCCCACTGATCACCATGTTCTCACACCATTCACCCACTTACCCTCCACTCACAGTGATCACTCTGCACTCACAATGCACTTGCGCTTTTCACCCTGTACCTCACCCTGCAGTCACACGAGCACACTACTAAACCCTCACTTTGGGAGAAACTGCTATCCAAACTCTCTTGCCTTTCAGCTCGTCCTATTTATGTGAGATTGGGTTCTCAGCACTTGCGGTATTAAAGACTAAGTACCGTTCAAGACTGGATGTGGAGCACCGCCAGAGGATGGCAGTAGCAAAAATCCATCCACAGATTAACAGTCTCTGAAAAACAGGCACACCTGTCACATTTATGTTGGTGGTGTTATTATTAATCCGTGTCATGTGTAAAACAAAGCATCCTAGTAAAAACAATTTGCACACATTTTATCTTGGAAAGTGGTGTTTTGAGCTGTACAATAAGCCTCTGTCATTTCACCACACCCACTCCCAAACCTGCAGTTTACTAAACACTCTTATTGTATTGAATGTTATTCCCTGAATATGCCCAGAATGTGCGCGTGGCGGTCGAGTCCAGAAATTTCTGTCAGGTGGTGGGGGGGCCCAACATCTAAAAAAATTCAGCTGGGGGGGGTTAACCTACAAAAGTTTGAAGACCTCTGCTCTAGGTTGTGTATCTGCAGTGACCTCCAAGTGTCCTCTAGGTTGTGTGTCTGCAGTGACCTCAAAGTAGCCTCTAGGTTGTGTGTCTGCAGTGACCTCCAAGCGGCCTCTAGGTTGTGTCTCTGCAGTGACCTCCAAGCAGCCTCTAGGTTGTGTATCTCAGTGACCTCCAAGCAGCCTCTAGGTTGTGTAACTGCAGTGACCGCCAAGCAGCCTCTAGGTTGTGTGTCTGCAGTGACCACCAAGCAGCCTCCAGGTTGTGTGTCTGCAGTGACCTCCAAGCAGCCTCCAGGTTGTGTGTCTGCAGTGACTCCAAGCAGCCTCTAGGTTGTGTGTCTGCAGAGACCTCAAGCAGCCTCCAGGTTGTGTGTCTGCAGTGACCTCCAAGCAGCCTCCAGGTTGTGTGTCTGCAGTGACCTCCAAGCAGCCTCCAGGTTGTGTGTCTGCAGTGACCTCCAAGCAGCCTCTAGGTTGTGTAACTGCAGAGACCTCAAGCAGCCTCCAGGTTGTGTGTCTGCAGTGACCTCCAAGCAGCCTCCAGGTTGTGTGTCTGCAGTGACCTCCAAGCAGCCTCCAGGTTGTGTGTCTGCAGTGACCTCCAAGCAGCCTCCAGGTTGTGTGTCAGCAGTGACCTCCAAGCAGCCTCCAGGTTGTGTGTCTGCAGTGACCTCTAAGCAGCCTCTAGGTTGTGTAACTGCAGAGACCTCAAGCAGCCTCCAGGTTGTGTGTCTGCAGTGACCTCCAAGCAGCCTCCAGGTTGTGTCTCTGCAGTGACCTCCAAGCAGCCTCTAGGTTGTGTGTCTGCAGTGACCTCCAAGCAGCCTCTGGGTTGTGTATCTGCAGTGACCTCCAAGCAGCCTCCAGGTTGTGTGTCAGCAGTGACCTCCAAGCAGCCTCTAGGTTGTGTAACTGCAGAGACCTCAAGCAGCCTCCAGGTTGTGTGTCTGCAGTGACCTCCAAGCAGCCTCCAGGTTGTGTGTCTGCAGTGACCTCCAAGCAGCCTCCAGGTTGTGTGTCTGCAGTGACCTCCAAGCAGCCTCCAGGTTGTGTGTCAGCAGTGACCTCCAAGCAGCCTCCAGGTTGTGTGTCAGCAGTGACCTCCAAGCAGCCTCCAGGTTGTGTGTCTGCAGTGACCTCTAAGCAGCCTCTAGGTTGTGTAACTGCAGAGACCTCAAGCAGCCTCCAGGTTGTGTGTCAGCAGTGACCTCCAAGCAGCCTCCAGGTTGTGTGTCTGCAGTGACCTCTAAGCAGCCTCTAGGTTGTGTAACTGCAGAGACCTCAAGCAGCCTCCAGGTTGTGTGTCTGCAGTGACCTCCAAGCAGCCTCCAGGTTGTGTGTCTGCAGTGACCTCCAAGCAGCCTCCAGGTTGTGTATCTGCAGTGACCTCCAAGCAGCCTCTGGGTTGTGTGTCTGCAGTGACCTCCAAGCAGCCTCTGGGTTGAGCATCTGCTTTGACCTCCCGGTGGCAGTAGTCCTGGGGAGACACTGCTTGAAGGCGAGCCTCTTTGAGCCTCTTCCATTTCCAACAGCACAGCTCTGCTTAGATGAACACAGGCTGAATTTGCCTGTACAAAAGACTAAAGGGGTGGCGGGTGCTGTTGATGTTGCCATCCCATCAGGAAGTCTACCGCCACATTTGGAGTTTTGTCGTAGAATCACATTGGCTAAATGTATATATGTATAGTTTGTTGTCCACCATCGCTCCCAGTTACCGCAATCTAGCTGTCTGCTACCTAATTTGAACTATTTTTTTTATGCCTCACATGAATGCAACCCTTAGTCTTAGCTAAATCTCATTTCTTTTTCACTAGTCCACCTGCATAGTCTCTGTTGATCTTTTTGTGCCTATTCTGTGCTTTTAATACAACATTCGCTGCCCTCTCACATCGCGTGTCACGAGCTATTTGTACAGCAGATCTATAGCTCGCCAGTGCCAGATCATTTGTAAATATGGCAAGGAGCCTGCATTCTCCTGAGGCACTGACGCCAGTGGTACTTAACGTGTAACCTTATCACAGCCCGAGGCCAATCAATTTACCACTCTCTTCTGTCCGCAGCCACCTAATCAATATCTGATCCGTAGCAAAAGGTCTGGGATAATCTTATCAGCCTTTTAATTCATTTGGTAGGTGACACTGCACTCTATTCAACGGGCTTGTGAGGGGGCGTGCATGTGGGAACAGTCCAGCATCCCCCATCTCTGCTGTTTGAGACAATGGTTCTCCATGGGAAGGGATTCTGACATCTGTCTAAAGACTGCTTGGGTGGAACGGAGAGTGCGTCCGTTCCTGGGAGGGTGGCGAGAGGAGAGGTGGCACTCATTCTGCTTAAGGGACAGTGAGCTCAGGGGATGTCACATTGCTTTCCTGGTAGCAAGTCACAGATACTGCGAAGACATAGAGGGCCCATTTTCAGGAACATTCAGAGAATGTGCAATGAAGAACAAAGATGACCCCTACAATCCTATAGAAGAACTAGAGATTCTAAAATGTCGAATTCATCGCTTCTTTAATACACCGCTATCTCGATTCATCAATGGATAATGGCCATTGCCGCTGGGGACGACTGATGATTGCCCAATGTGTAGTAGGTGCCAAACTGGGACGAAGCCATAGATTGCGCTCAATGTACCTACCTATTGAATCCCCTGAAATGTGCTCCTGTGCCAGTCATGCCCATCAGGAGCATCTAACCCTTGTCAAACCTAATCACGGTCATGTCACACCAGAGATGGCTCCTGATTGTCAGTGGAGATGACTTGCGGATCATAGGTTTCCATCTGTGTTAGTGCAACGTCCTCCGTCACTGCCTCTGGCGGGACTGCGCCAATACGCTTCTTGCTCGTCTGGAACATGAATCCCATTCAGTTACCATTTCACACATTTATGGGAACAGGGGCTGTGCAGCCAGTCCGGAAGGGCCAGAGCGTCCGGTCACACGATCATTACTGCGGAATCCTCTGAATGTGTGACCACTGAAGCTAATGCACTGTCAAATGTCTCATTTTACTTATATGGTTCTTATCTTGTGACACAGGGCACAAATCCTTAGATCCGTGGCCGAGTTGTATCAACTATCTGTTTAGTCCTTCAAATTGTTCGCAAGTCATGCCACCTGCAAAGGGAGCCCCCCGTTGATGGTGCTATGGATCCGTATATCATGCCCAGAAGACCCAGCACGCACCGTATTTATTTATTTAATCGTTTTAGATAGTGCTTCTGCACTCAATAACATGTGGGCACTTTACATTATAACAATAAATATGATTATATTGAAATAGGAGAACTAACTGAGGCAATGACACAATAAAGAGTAAGTATGCTCTCATCGTTGTGTAGAGACTTCTAAGGGGGTCCAAATGAAAAGGATTTAGGATCATGTGAGCGGAGCTTGAGGAATACATGAAGGAGGAGAGACTGAGGATGGGCAGGTGGGCCGCGGCTGAAATGCAAAGATCATTAACTGTGAGGTGGGAAGGTGAAGCATTTGTGAGGAGCAATATCTGGAAACTGGGAGCATTTATAACTCCTTCCAAAAGATTCTGGAGATCGGGTCGGTTTCCTTTTTGAGGGTTGGGCAGTGTTTACAAGTGATCGACTCCAGGGGCAGGGGCCTGAGCATGCATCTTTGGATGCTCTAAACACTGCTCTCAAGAAGAGGTTGAATCCTCTACTCGGTGCATTAACCTTCTCCATCACCTGAGACTCCTGAGTGAGCGGTGGGCGCCTTGATTCAAAGCCAGAGCACCAGGCGCAGCCCTATACAGGATCACACTTGGGAAGAGTGAGATTCCCAGGCTGGGACTGAGTATCTGCCGAATGCTGTGTGGATGAGTGCCGGGCAGACGCAAGGACATCTGCCAGAGAGGGCCAAGCCACAGACTTCCCACTGGTGTGTGAATGAGATCAGCATTCGCTCCTGTTGTCCCTGAGGGAGTCCAACCTCTCCTCTGCTGCTGGCACCTCAGAGGCCGCCTATAGCTGCCTTACATTGAACCAGCCCTGGATCACTCATGCTGGTGTTGGGCTGCACAAAGCTAGGCCCAAGGAGTTATGTCAACACAAATCTGGTGCCCACGAGGCTGTTAAACCTGTCCCAGCATTGAAGGAGCGAGGCGCATCAGCAAGAACTTGACATCAAAAGACAACATGGTGGCCTTCCAAAGAATATTAATTCTGCAATTGAATAAAGGACGCAAGTTTTACATCTTTATTGTTTAACATACATTGTCATGGATTTACAATGCACTTATCTGGGAGATGCTAGGTTTTTGGGCCAAGCATGGTATTGTATTCATCGCAGGAGTGTTTATTTTAAAGTGTGGGGCTCACACTTTGTATCGAGACTTGAGGCGTCTGCACTGAGATCCGCTTTGTTCTGGGGTCTCTGGTCCCTGAGATAGTAGATGACGTTGTTGGCCCACTGATTTCTCGTTATCGGTCCACTCGAGCATTTACCTAAACTCAAGGGGCTATTGAAGCCTCACAGATCTCTCCAGCCAGCAGACCCCAATGGGTCCGGTAAGGTGGATTTCACATTCTGTGGTCCACGGCACTCGGCTTCCCCTTGTTCTCTAACCACTGCTGTCTCATCATTTGTCCATATTGGTTATGGTGGAAGATCACTTGTCCTTTTAGTAAAATACTTCTTATCAATCAATGGTGCCAAAGGCACACAAGTTGCAGCACATTTCTCCTTGACACCTGCCTACATACAACAGTACATTTAAAGGTGGTCCATTTCCACCCCAAGGCATATGTGGGGTGATCAAATAACCCCTCAAACTTGTATTAACCCAAGCATGGAGTGAAAACTGTATATCACACTCCAAAAAGAGTGACTGTATTTATTCAGGGATTTTGTATGCGCCAGCGTTTTTCTTAACGTCTGAAGACTGCCTGATGAAAAAAGCAGTAACATCACCTGAGAATTACAGTCCCTTATTGTCTTCTTTAAAGTGCCAGCAGACAAATCAAGTAGCCTAACCTCTATAACATAAACACGCAGACGCAACCACAGACCATCTGGAGGACCAATCAACAACAAGAGACTGTCAGAAGCAAAGATGACCTCTAAGTGACCCCCGACTTATGGAAGACCGAAATACTCCTAGCTCTCACCACAGAAGTATGTCCAGAAATATAAGTGGCTCCTCTTCCTCCTCCGCCATGAGGCTCTCAAGCCATAGGTACCCACTACTCTTTGAGAGGCCAATGAAAGCAGCCCCTCCGGCCCCTTCTTCAGTCAGAAACATCAGCTTCTTCATCTCCATCTCAAATCTGCCTGAAAGCTGAAAAGCACACCACTCTTCGATGTAGCCGGGCAGCCTTCAGATTGACATATCTTTCGCTATCGATTGATAGTTTATATCTTTTTAAATATAGTTCATAAAATGCAAGCGGCTAATCTAAAAATATATAACAGTTAACACATGTACAAATACATTAATATTAATTGACATACCTTAAGATAAATTTGCATACTAAATAAAAATGTTGCTAGTTCGCTACACATTTCATTGGTAATATCTGGAAATAGGAAAATAGGAAAGAAAAGTTTTCCTTCCAATGAGCAGTTTTCAACTTTTAACAATAAAAGAGCCCAGTATTTTTCACGTCCCTGACAAATGACGCAGCATCTGAATACCACATGTTCTAAAGAGCCAGAGACTTCAGTGGAGAAAGGCAGACTTCCACATTTGTCAGTGAGCCCTTATAAATCCCAAATAGGCATTGGCTGAGAAACACTTCACTCTTCCCTTTCAAAGAGGGACGCCTTGGCTTCTCAATCTTCATGTCAAGCAAATGTTTCACAAGAGCAAAAAGAGGTGCAAAGGGGAGAGCTGAGCTGTATAGTTTTCATGTCTTCCCACTATAATTAAAAAAATCTCCAGCAGGCATTGGAAAGACCAACTGACAAATCAAAATTAAATCATTCTTCTGTTTTAGAAATGCTGGTAGTTAAATACCATAGCCTCGTGCTCCATGCGGCATCTACATTTAGACCTGGAAAAACTGAACAATTCAGGAAGAGGAACACGCCTACAATCTCCAAATTGTCAATATCAATCTACCAATTATATATTTTTTATTGCTTATCAATTATCATGTCCTTCAGCTGTGTAATACTGATATGTAAGGAGGTATTACTCATACGCTAAAATTATGGTCTTCCTAATGAAATGCTCAAACTAGAGATTTATTTGAGCCTAATATCAATAAAGAAGGCGGGCCATCCACATAGATTAGGGGATTGGCAGTATTGCTTCCATTTCTAACGATAATGGCATTACTCCTAGTCCTACTCCCTCGCCTTCCTTCAGTACAATTGAGGCCCCGCCTCCCACCCAGACCCACCCCCAGCATAAAAACTCTGCCCGCCCCCACCTCCACCTGTACATAAACAAGCCGAGCTAGCACTCAGTTGAACCGCACCGGGAGGGAGGGAGGGTCCTTGAAGGAAGGCGAGGGAGTAGGACTAGGAGTAATGCCATTATCGTTAGAAATGGAAGCATTACCTCCCGTCCCTCCCTCGCCTTCCTTCAGTACAATTGAGGACATAGCAAGCAGAAGAAAACAGGGACGGACAACTGAGTGACAAAGAACACAAAACAGTGCCCAAAACACAGCAGAACAACATCCCCGGCCTCGCAAAGAGGACAAGACCCTGAGGCCCGAACCCCCAAAGGAGGAACTACCCCCACAAGAGGAAGAGCCATCAAGAACGCGGACCAAAACCCACAACCAGAGTTGGACCACAGCGAACAGACAAAGAGACCCCCACCCGGAAGGACTCCACAACCAGCAGGCCCCACAGCAAAAGATGCCGGACAGCCAAACCGAGCAAACGAGACTCCACAGCCAAGAAAGGAGCAGGACAGAACACAGGCAAAAGCAACCTGTGACAGAGCCAAAACGCAGAGCCACCGGAAGGGACAAAGAAAGGAACCGGACCCAAAAGCAACAGAGCCGAACAGCCCAGACAGAAAGGAAACATCCAAAAACAGGGCCCAGAACAACCCCAAGCGCCCCGCAGGGGCGATGGCAACCAAAAAACAAGGCCCAAAGGCAAAAGCCGCAACCCCAGACCCCCAAGGGGCCCAAAGGGAGGACCGGACAGGACATCCAACACCAGCAGCAAAGACCCCGAAGGGAAGGACCCGACAGGCCAGGGAACAAACACCCAGACCCGGAAAAAAAAAGAACCAGGCAACAGACCCCAGGCAACACGCAAGGAAGCCAGGAGCACCAAGAAGCTGGAAAGCAACACACTGCACTCGCAGAGGGGCCACCGACAACCCCAGCAGGACCCCAGCCGGAGGGAACCTCCACACCAAAAGGAGGCCAGCACCACAGGAACAACACCCAGAGCAGAACAGCAGGACCAAAAAAGGCCAGCAAACACCAAGCAGAGGACAGCCAAGAGGAGGACCGAGGGGAAGCCAGCCAGCCACCGCCAACGAAACAGGACCCCCCAACACAGCCAAGACCAGCTGCACAACAGCCAGGCAGCAGGGCAAACCCCGCACAGAACCCAGGGGAAGGACACGAAACTCCAAAGGGCACTAAGTCACCAGAAGGAACCTCCACCGAGCGACACACAACCCGGACAAGAGAGGAAAACAAGGAGCCCAAGGCCAACGGGGGGCAACCAACAACCCCCGAGCACAGACCCACAGCGCCCGCACCAGAAAGGCCCAAGCAACGTAAAAGGCAGGGCAGGGAAAGGCACACCGAAGAGCCAGAGGCCCAGGAGAGGGCCAGACGCCCCCCCAAGACCCGGGATCCCAGCCCAGAGACCCTAACCGGGCCACCCAGGCCGACCGCGGCGCCACAAACAGGACCACCACAGGGAGGCCCCAAAGACCCACCAACAGTACAGACACCGGGAAGGAAGGACCCAGCATAACAGAACTGCCAGCACACAGGACACCCACAGAGGCAGAGAGCCGACAGCCCCAGCACCCAGACCAGAGTCCCCAGAAACAGGACGCAGGCAACCAAGGAACAAGGACCAGAACCTGGACCCACCCAGGATGCGGCAAAGGACAACACCACCGGAGTGTCAGATGGAGCCAACACGCACAGACCCACAGAGAGCCCCGAAAGGGCACCAGGGCAAGGCCAAAAAGGCCGCAACAGCAACCAGCAAGCGGACCCCCGGGAGAGCAGCAGGAACCAGAACAGGAACCCGAACCCAGCCAAGCCCGAACAGGCCGGCAACCGAAGCCACCACAAGTGGAGCCAGAGGAGCCAGCGAACACCGAGCCAGAAGGCAACAGCAGCCGAGCCACCAGGAGAGCCCCCCCCCCGTGGACCGACCGACAAGGGAAGCAGGGACAACAGACCCCGAAGACCAACCCAACAGGAACCAGAGGGACAGGCCAAGAAGAAGAAAACAAGCCCAGGGAACACCGCAGAAGCCAGGCACCCCGGCACAAGCAGCCACAGGATAAGCCGGAGGAGCCCCCGGGGCCACAAGGCCCGAACCCAAGAAGGAAGAGAGGCCAGGCAACCGCCGGACAAAGGAACGGGGCCGAGCACAGACTGAACGAGAGCCACCTAATAGCGCCCGGACATGCGGGAAGACCCAGGGCGAAGGCCCGAGGCTGAAGAGGAAGGAAGCAGAAACGGGCATACCCCACATAGAACCGCAGGAAATGCAGAAAAGAAGCAGTGACCGGGAAGTGGAGAGAAGCGACCCCAAAATACATGGCATGCCAAAAACCACCAGGCAGGGCCTGCGGAAAGGCAGCCCGAAGGGCCAACACACGGAAGGGCACCAGCCAAATCCAGGAGCAGACCCCCAGGAGAACCAGGACAGGCACAAAGCCGCCGGACACCCCAGCCCCAGAAAGGAGCGGGCCCAAGACCCAAGCCCCACCGACAGGAACCCAGCAGACGGAACACATGGCAAGCAAACAGGACACCCAGTCCAGCAGAGCCACCCAGCAGGAACCGTAGACAGGCACCGGAGACAGCCCAACCCTCACCAAACCGGAGGAACCCGCACCAAGAACATACAGCAGTGACAGGAACCCAACAGGGCAAGGCACTCCGACCAAGAGGCAGTCAGCCAGGGCAAAAGGAACGGTCAAAACCGCGCCCACCCGAAAGACAGAGGAGAAAACCCACAGCAGGGACCACGGAGAGGCCCCAGTGCAAGGCACGTGAGAGGCAGGACGCCCCAACTAAGGCAAGGCAAGCAGAGGGCCCAAGGTGGCGACATGCAGCCACCCCGAACCGCCACCGCAAACTCCACGAAACCCAGCACCAAGGAGGGCACAGAAGAAGCAGAGAACAGGCCAGCCAGTGCCACGGCAGCAGCCAAGCAGAACAACAGGCCCACCAAGCAGCGCGGCCAGGACAGAGGACAACTGCACAACTGGAGGAAAGGGGCGACCCCCACCAAGAAGCACAGCCACAGGAGGAAGACAGGGACACGCAGCCCAGAAGCAAACGCCCCAGCGCAAACCGAGCGCGCAGAGAAACCTGAAACCAATCAGGACCAACACAGTGCAGAAGGAAGGAGGGCTGGGAAGAGACCGCCAACGGCAGGCCGCACAGGAAACCGCCAAACAACTGGAAGCAGGGCAGCACCACAGCGGACAAAGCCACACGCACCACGCACATACAACAAGTATGAGCAACGCACGCCACACACATCACCAACCCCCACCCTGGCACAAAGGGGCAAGCCCAACCAGGAGGGCCGGGGACACCATGGAAAGAGACCCACAGGCCCCGACCAGCAGGAAAGAGGAAAACTCTGCCAACCAGTACAGGAGACCAGCGACCCACGTCCCAAACGCCCACCACCCCGGAGCCACAGGCAGCACCAGCGGCGGGAGGAGGACCCAGACACCCAAAGATGCCAGAAGGGAACCCGCTATCCACAGGAACAGCAGGACGAAGAGGGGACGCAGAAGGCAGCAACAGAACCCCTGAGAACAGGACAGAGCAGCCACCACCAAGTCCAGCACCATCCACGGACATGAGAGGCAGAACAACCCCCACGGAGCCCAGGACACCAGGGCACCCCAGGGGGACCGGAGACCCTGACACTAGCAACAACCCCACGCGACCCAGAGGAAGACGACCGCCAAGGCCACCACCAAAGGAATCACGGAGCGCAGGCAGGAAACGAACCCCAGCCAGCGAACACAGCGCCAACAAAGGCACCAGAACAGCCGCCTAAGTACAGCCCCAAGGCCAGTACCACAGGGCAAGAGAAACGCCCAAGCAGTTCCTCGAGGAGCACGCTCACAGCTGGACACGATGGGCTGTAGGGTCGCATCCGCCCCAGAAGCCTAAGCGGAAGTGCAGCCGGGCATGTCCCATAACATCAACACAGCCCGACCGCTTTTGCAATCGACATCCAGGAGAGCGGACAACCGCGTTCCACAGGACCAGCAGCTAGCCCTCTCCTGTCGCCCAGCATGGACAAGGCCAAGGGGATGTTCAAGGCCAACCGGAATGGAAAAGAAACAAAAAAACGGGCAAAAACCCGTCCTACCTGGCCTCCGAGAACACAGCATACCGGGAGGAGGCAGCCACGCAGCCCGACCCGGAAACACAGCCCCAGCCACAGGAGGACCGCCAAAGCACCGCTGCGGATTCCTGAGCCACCGCTCCGCCCCCACACCACGAGGGAGACGAGGAGAGGAGGCGCCGCCGGGAGAACTCAGCAGAGGGCACCGCCACAGCAGAGAGCAAAACCGAAGACTCCCCGGCACCGCCACAGGGAGGAACTGAAAGGGTGAGTCTCACCAGTGAGACAGAAAAAAACAGGTGGAGGTGGGGGCGGGCAGAGTTTTTATGCTGGGGGTGGGTCTGGGTGGGAGGCGGGGCCTCAATTGTACTGAAGGAAGGCGAGGGAGGGACGGGAGGTAATGCCAGATATGCTGCCAAATTATATATTTTTTATTCCTTACCAATTATCATGTCCTTCAGCTGTGTGGAGATGCGGGGCTCTAAGAAGGGGTGATAAACAATAAAGCCTCGTTAACAAGTAAATGATCTTTTAAAGACCTGTGGGGAACTCAGGTGCGGCTGCGATAAGGACGCCAGACCGAGACCAGCCAGCCCACAGCAGCTCAAAAACTGTCTGTGTGTGGGCCCGGTGAGCTGTCTCAGCCCGGGCTGACACACACGACGGTGGGGGCTGACCCCTTTCAGCCCTATGGGCGTGGCGCCCCTGATCCATACTACATTATTTTCCTTAGGTAAAGCTTCTTCTCCGCTAATAGTACATTACTTTCCTTAGCAAAGCCTCTCCTGTGCTAATAGTACCTTATTTTTTCTTTGGGGAAGTCTCTCCTCTGCTAATACTAAATATTTTTCCTAAGGAAAGCCTCTCTGCTAATAGTACATTATTTCTACTTAGGGGAAGCCTCTCCTCTGCTAATAGTACATTATTTCTACTTAGGGGAAGTCTCTCCTCTGCTAATAGTACATTATTTCTACTTAGGGGAAGCCTCTCCTCGGCTGGTAGTATATTATTTTCCTTAGGTTAGCATCTCCTCTGCTGGTAGAAGCTCCTTCTCTATATGAAAGCTTCATCTTTGCTTATAACAGCTCTGTGAGTTGCAACAAGCCCTCTGCTGGTAGCATATACTTTTCTATAGGCGAAGCCCCTCCTCTGCTGATAGAGGCTCATTCTCCATAGGTGAAGCTTCGTCTTTGCTTGTAGCAGCTCTGTGGATTGCAGCCTGCCTGCCCTCTGCTGCTAATACATCATTTTCCATAGGGGAAGTGTCCTCTGCTGGTAGCAGATTCACCTTATAAGTGTGTCAGTGACAGCTTCTGGCTGATGAAAAGATACTTGTCATGCAGGTAGGTATAGATACTCTGAATTTATTGGAGTGCCTTTGAAGCAGCACTGGAAGGAACGCAGCTGACAGAAACTGCCTGCTCCCTTTGAAATGTATATATCATACTCCTTGCATCAAAATGCTCCCCACATTCTATCAACATCTCCCATCCACCCACACTAAGGCTAAATCCCAACACATCTTTTCTCTAAACAAATCCTGAATAAAATATACACATATACAATGAATGTATTCCCCTAAACTTTATATACAGGTACGAAAAAGACTAACACATTTTAAAAACAATATGAGCCTGATTTACAAAGGGCTGCTGCCCTCGTGGCGGAGGCCCCGCAGTCATGTGGGAGTCTCTGTACTCGGGGCGGGCTCTCCGCAATGAGAATTCTCATTGCAGACCTTCCGCCCCAAGTGCGGAGACTCCCCACCCCACGACTGCGAGGCTTCCACCCGAGTGCGGAGCCCCTTTGTGAATCAAGCCCTCTTATTTGGAATAGCAGAGAAAAAGCTATTTAGTACAGCACATAAGGAGCCTATCCCTTCAGATCATAATCCTTCGACTTGAAAGGGATGGTCCTGTTTCCAGACAATTTTTCCCATTTACCAGCCACCATTTCAACTACTTTTTTCCCATTACACCCAGGGTTTTCAGTTTGCACAACAGACACTCTTTCCTTATTCTAGCATGTTCCATCTTCTAATGTCACTACATGTGTTCCCACTTTCGTCACTGTTATGGGAATAGAAAAACACCTTTTTCTACTTTTTCCCTTTTCACTCAAAGGTTTCTTGAACCTTACCATCTCACCTTCCTTCACCACCACTTCATAAGGACTCACTCAGACATATATCTCCTGAGCGCTTTTCCTCCTACCACGCACAGCTTTCAAAACTTTCTCACAGGGTATTTTCTTTCCCATCCAGATTTTGTTTATCTTGGAACCAGGCACCCTTCCTTTCAACAACTCAAAAGGCGACACCTTGGTATCTGTGTTAGGTGTGGCTTGTATGGCCTACGAAAGATTCTTGATCTACTGCTTCTGATTCAACCCCTTACATGCAGACAATTGCAAATGTTCCTTTATTACGCTGTTAAATCGTTCAATGAGCCCATTACTCCTGGGATGATATAGGGAACTAGTGACATGCCTAGTTCCAAATTAACATATGAACTCTTTAAATGAAGAATCCGCCATCAAGTTAACCTTCACATCACTCACACTTACTTGAAAATATGACCACCTAATTCCCGGCACATCTGCCAAAAACACACTATTGTCTGAGTGTTGTGCCTCCAAGTTATGATCTTGTCAAATTGCCTCTACACTCAAAATAAAGGTATTATCACTTGACCCAGAAGATCTTAAGTTGTCATCATGCTCATTCACAACATTGACACATTTTTTTCCATTCCTTTTTTCATAATTTAGCAAAATGCCCTTTCTTTTTACAACATATGCATATTTTACCTATGGCAGGGCAGGAAAGTGAGTTACCCAAATGAGATGTACTCCTACACCTATAAAATGTTAATCCTTTCTTATTCAGTACATTCTGATTCTTATTTCCATTACTAGGACCCACCACTTCAACAACTCTTTAGAGGGTAACATTTGGGCCATATATGATGATGTACTTTCAATCCTTGCTCCTAATTCCAAAGTCTTGCTTCCAGGATAAATTTGGAGTAGTAAGCAAAACCACCTTAGAGCCACAGGCAGGCTACCATAGGTGAATAAGCAAGGGAGTAGCCTTGAAGTTTGTGTAACAAAAGGCGCCCCTTCCACCGTTTGTACTCATGGTGCCGGATTTTGGCACAATACATATCTTTCATACATAACACCATACAGTGCTGTATGCTTATTTACCTTTCTTGGCATGCAGTAGTTTTGCAGCTGGAGAAATTACACAGTAGTAGTATAAGGGAGTAGCCATCCTTGGTCCTGATGAAAAGCCTTGGATTAGGGATTGAAATATGTAGACCTTCCGAAACTTAGTATCACGATTACTTGTAGTTTCCATTTCTTCCCCATTTTTTAACCATACCGACTATATGCACGAATAAAGCATTTTTTCCTACTAGGCAGGTATTTTTTAAATTTCAAAACAACTCCCCACTCCTAGTTTTGACATCTATTCCTCTAATATAGTCACCTATAAGTGCTCCCATGTAACTCGTAGGTTGCAGCACATCCTATTCCATGGCGGAACTGAAAGGACCCATTGATGAAGCATGCCACCACAGGGCAATCCTGTGGGTGAGGGTTATCCAAAGAAACTAGATGTGGTTGTCTAGTTCTAGTTTTGACAGACGGACTCCTTTTGTTTGTTGGCATGTCATATTGTACATGGCGTAAATTCCTCAGTTCTGCACATAGGGTTTTTCCTGGCACGTGGGGTCTTTTCTCTTCAGCGCAGGAGGTGATTTAAACACTGGCTTAGGCACAGGTGTTAATTGGATGAAAGGCTTTACTTAAGAGCTCGTTATATCTGCCATGAGACCTTAGCTTTCTCTTGTATTTAAAGTACATTTTAGGTTTCTTTATGTAAGTAGCATCTTCAAAACTATTTAATTTAACAGTCTCAGTGTGAGTGTGTTTGGAAAAGGACCCTCTTCATTACTCCTTGCACTGCATATCAGCCCCATTGGATATACCTGGATTATATGAAAAGCCCCTGTTTCTTCGTGAAGTCATATGATCTACTAGAGAAGCGATAACCTTTCCTTTCACGGTGGAAACCTTGCAGGTACCGACCGGGGTCTCTGATCTCTCTAAAGATAGATAGCTCTCAAGGTAGCTCTCCTAGCAGGCGGGGAACTGCTTCTTCTTTCTGTGCAGCATCCTGCTAAGCATTCTCACTTTAAAATCACATGGACACCTTGTGTGAGGAAATATCTCCTGGACAGCGACCGCGCCAATCTATGTACAAACCTTGTGACGTCCTATCTTAACAGGAAGAACTCTAAATCCCAGACCTGCTGCCGTCCATGAGGTAACAGAGCTCTTGGCAGATGGGTGAAAGAGAGATCCACAGGTGAGCCAGAAATCCATTGCAGTAATGTCATTTAGGCTTTTCTGTTTTGCCCATTACAACGTCTCCACTTAAACTACAACTGTTCTATTTATATTTGATATTTTTCACCAAAATTGGTTTCAGTCTCACCATATCCCTGCCCTGTAAGTATCTAGTCTAATCTTACTACCCTGTAGCACCACTGTAACTGTACAGAACAAGAAAGTGTCCCAGGTCCGGCCTCCAGTTCAGCTGCCCTGCCGCGGTGCAAGCCGGTGGCATAAGTGCGTTTAGCAGCACTTTTGAGGATTAGGAGGGCCGCAGCAGCTCCTCCGACCTCGCTGCTCGCGCCGCAGCGGGAGCCAGGTCATTGTCTGGTGCAGGCGACCTGCAGTGCTGGGCGCCACGGCGAGGCAGAGCCAGCAGCTGCTCGCCGACGCCACGGCCGGTAATAAAATAATGAATACCGGAATATGGGACCCCGCTCCCGTGACTCCACCCCGGGCCTACCAACGCCGGCTGAGAGTGACTCAGTATGAGGCAGGCCAATGTCATTAGAGTCAGTAAGTGGAGTTATTGCAGCAAATCACATGGCAGTGTAACTGCACATTCGAGAGAGAGGGACCGGACAGGACCCTAGGGTGCCACCTCAGCAGCTGCCATGATGAGAAGTCTGTGCATGCTGCACGATAAGTGCCTAAGAGAGTGAGTAAACGGTGTTTGTCCTAATTCAACTAAGTAAACATTATTTGCTTATATGACTGGTAGCTTGTGCAACTTACTCTTATACTACTCAGTCTATGTCTCTTTTTACCTAAATTTGAGCTTGCGGACGCCTGGCTGTGACCCCTTGGCTCTGAGTGTGCCTCTGTCAGCCTCTCCTGCTCTTCCATTTCTGGTGCTTTGCAGCAGTTCTAAGATCTTCTTAGTTTTTCTCGTTGCTCAAATGGGTGTAATTTCTGCTATTTATGTGTTTCCCTCATCTTCATTGCTTGATTTTGCTTGTGAGAAAGTGTCACACATAGTTGTTGAAATGTCACTCATAATTACATTGAAATTATGAAAATGTCACACATGGCAATCTGAAACCTTGGCAGCTATGGTATCGAAGCACGGTTTTCAAAGCTTAACAATTAGGTTCACTCACCAATGGGGAATGAAAAACTGCTTCATTATTCAATACCTTAAACAAGCAACAACGGTCCTTAATGTATAGAGATCAAGAAGAAGGATGCAAGTTATAGACAACAATCTGTACTATAAGAAAAGTACGTGTCCAGCCGGACACTGATTTAATCAATGTAAACGTATACAAAAAAATGAAGTGAACAGTAATACAGTGGGATGCAGTCCTGTATCCAGTACACATAACATATACAACAAAACAGGTGGTAAGAAATTGCAGGCAATTAGGTAAAGGGAGGTGCTAGTAACGAGTTAAAATTCCTCTAGCTAACCTCATGTAGTATATACATTTAGGTTATTCAATAGCAATTTATGTGTCACTACATAGACTGTCAACGGCGTTTCGATCCTACAATTAATAAGGGATCATCATCAGGACTAAAATGTATTGCCAGATCATGCAAGCCTATAGAGAGCTTGGAAGTGAGAATGTTGGGGTTTATGGAACCGTGGTCTGGGCGTCCATGGACTGAAGATACGGCCTATGGGCCTCAGGGGACTCGTTTTCGGGACCTGTGTCCAGAGGAATTTTTGCAAACCGCAACAATGGCGATCAAGGTGGGGTGGGGCTGGGGTGGGTAGTAAAGGGAACCGGAGCGTCAACCGGGTACAGAATAACAGGTTGCGAGCAGATGCAACCGGCTTGTGGGATTCACGATGCTTGGACTGGTCCTCTAGAATGCGGGAACCTAACAATCAGTAAGGCGATCAACCTCAGGTGCGAGATGTAACGCCTAATAACCACAGTGTCCAAGATGGGACATCCTGGCGTCCTCACTGGCTCGAAGGCGCGATGTGGATACCAGCACTTCAAGTGAACGATGGTTTGGAAAAAAAAGCACCCAAGAAGCCATTTCATAAAAAGATACCACAAGAAAATCTTTGGGACTTATAAATAGGGCTCCAGGTTTAATGGTATTAGTGTTTTTTACATTTCTGTCTGCATTAATCTATATTTATTTCTGCCCATCTTATTGGTATTTATCCATATTTATTTTGTGTTTTGACAATAAATAGAGTCATACAATGGTATTTTTCCACATTTATTTAAGTGATAAACATGCACTCATACTTTGATGCCTGTCAGCACTTAGCACATTAGGAAGACAAATATAACAAAACACTACACCCACAGATTATTATTAGCATTATATACAAATGTGTTGACATATGCCTGTATTTAAGGAAATATCATCCTGTTTTTAACTCCTCATGCTGTCTATATCTGTGAAAATCAGTAAAAACGGAAAGCTGGGAGCCTAACTTATAAACTATGTAATGACTCATCAGTATGGTGGTGTGGACTAGTGCAGCGCCAGCATACAACCATATCCACCTCGTCACCCATATCTACAGAAAACTGCCCTACGTCACAAAAGTGATAACCAGGACTATTGGCTGGATCACTGACATAATATCGAGGGACAGAATATCGACCATCAAAAATATTGTTGAAAAAATATCGACAGACAGAATATCGAGTTTCTATCTACAAACAGGTAAGTACAAAAATATCGAGTTAAAAATATTGTTTACTAAAATATAGTTTATAAAAATATCGACTTTACTAAAAACAATGTTAAATTAAATTAATATTAAAAACAAATTACTAAAATATACTTAAAAATACTTAAATTAACTTATAATAATTAAATAATTAATGAAAGTTATAAAAAAATTATTAAATTCATATTTGTTAAAACATATATATATATAGTAACAAAATATAATTAAATAATATCCAATATTATTAACGTACAATAGCGGAAGTGTAAAAATTACTATTCCCACTCCAAAGAGTGCAATCGTAGGGAAAGCATTGGATAGCGTAGGGGTTAAAATTACTATTCCCACTCCAGTGGGTGCAACAGTAGGGAAAGCGTTGGATAGCGTAGGGGTAAAAATTAATATTCCCACTCCAGTGGGTGCAACAATAGGGAAAGCGTTGGATAGCGTAAGGGTAAAAATTACTATTCCCACTCCAAAGAGTGCAACAGTAGGGAAAGCGTAGGATAGCGTAGGGGTTAAAATTACTATTCCCACTCCAGTGGGTGCAACAGTAGAGAAAGCGTTGGATAACGTAGAAGTAAAATTTACTATTCCCACTCCAGTGGGTTCCACAGTAGGGAAAGCGTTGGATAGCGTAGAGGTAACATTTACTATTCCCACTCCAGTGGGTGCAACAGTAGGGAAAGTGTTGGATAGCGTAGGGGTAAAAATTACTATTCCCACTGCAGTGAGTGCAACAGTGGGCAAAGCTTTGGATAGCGTAGGGGTAAAAATTACTATTCCCACTCCAGTGGGTGCAACAGTAGGGAAAGAGTTGGATAGTGTAAGGGTAAAAATTACTATTCCCACTCCAAAGAGTGCAACAGTAGGGAAAGGGTTGGATAGCGTAGGGGTTAAAATTACTATTACCACTCCAGTGGGTGCAACAGTAGGGAAAGCGTTGGATAGCGTAGAGGTAAAATTTACTATTCACACTCCAGTGGGTGCAACAGTAGGGAAAGCGTTGGATAGCGTAGAGGTTAAATTTACTATTCCCACTCCAGTGGGTGCAACAGTAGGGAAAGCGTTGGATAGCGTAGAGGTTAAATTTACTATTCCCACTCCAAAGAGTGCAACAGTAGGGAAAGGGTTGGATAGCGTAGGGGGTCAAAATTACTATTCCCACTCCAAAGAGTGCAACAGTAGGGAAAGCTTTGGATAGCGTAAGGGTTAAAATTACTATTCCCACTCCAGAGAATACAACATTAGGGAAAGTAAATACTTCATATATTATTTAAAAAATGATAAATTAATATCTATAAAAAATTATTTTTAAAAAATTACCAATTTAATATAATATGATCATTAATGTATTAAAATTACTAATTAACAATTATTATTTCAATTAGTTACCTATTAATATAAATTATTTACAAATTAACAATTATTTCGAATTAAATACAATTAAATAAATTTAATTATTTAATTATAAATAAATTACTTCCCACCCTATTCCCCTATAAACCCACAACCCGCTACAGAAAATAAATTATTAAAATTAACATAATTAGCAATTATTCAATTAAATGAAATTAATTGGCAATTAAAATTTTATTAATTACCCATAAAAACTTAATTAATAATTAATTCTAAATAAATACCAATAAATAATTTTACATATTTAATTAATTATAATTAAATTACTTCCCACCCAATTCCCCTATAAACCCATAACCCGCTACAGAAAATAAAATAGTAAAATTTACATAATTACCAACTAATCAATTAAAATTAATTACCAATTAAAATTAAATTAATTTAAAAATATAAATTAACAATTAATTAAAAATGAATACCAATAAATAAATTTACATATTTAATTAATTATAATTAAATTACTTCCCACCCAATTCCCCTATAAACCCACAACCCGCTACAGAAAATAAATTATGCAATAATTATAAAAACAAAAATTCATTAATTAAAATTAATTATACCATAAATACACACTTTTCACACATATTATAACATAAAAAAACACTATAAAAAATTAGATATTATTAAAAATCGATATTTTTAACTATCTATATTATATACTTCGATATTTTAACTTTCTATATTTTTAACAGTCGATATTACATCACTTACCTTAAAAACGATATTTTTGATATCTATATTCTGTCCTGTCGATATTTTGTCCAATCGATATTTATAACTCGATATTATGTCCAATCGATATTTTGGATTCGATATCATGTCTGTGCACCCTATTGGCTTTGCCACTGAGGCCCGATTGACAAAGGGCCTCTGCTTTTACGGCAGAGACCCACAGTCGTTGTGGGATATCCGTACTACAGTTACCATTGCAGGGCCGCCGCCACGAAGGCGGATCCCCTCCCCACGTCACACCTGCAGAGGCCCTTTGTGAATCAGACACAGAGAGTTTTATTTGGTTATCCCTCTGGAGGCCAAATCAATAGTTCTGGCCTTGGCAATATTTTATATACAGTGGCAAAAACTCTGGCACCTTAATGAGTGTTTAATCCTGATTTACTGGTTGGTGGTAAGGGTGAGGAATAGCACTCACACTCAGTTCCATCATCCCATTAGTGTGCGCTATTTACAACAGCGGCTCCTCTGCTAAGGCGAAGGAGCGTCGTCCCACCGGAAAAATAAAATGATAATAGCAGAATAATATTATCATTTTACTTTTCCCTCCTGGCCTTAGGTGCTGCGCAGGGCCGGGCTGCCCACACAGCAGTAGGAGGAGTGGTGAGCACTTTATAAGTGTCATCACTTTTTGGCTGGCCATTTTGGGCCGACCAAACAGTTATGCGCACATAGCATGTTCTCCAGCCGGCTGTATTGCACCGCCTGGGTGGAGAACATACAAAAGGCTCCCAGTCCCTGTCTGAGCACCAAACCATGGTGCTCAGCATGGCCGGACTGGCTATAGCGGGTATCGGGCGTTTCCACAGGAGGCTGGAAGGGTGGGGGTGGTTTTGCAGCAGTGGGGGCCGGTTTTGTGGCTGGGAGCTGGTTTTTCAGTGGTGTTGCAATATCGTCCCCAGTAACAAAAGCTACAGTGCTTCACACTTGCAAGCCCCCACCCCTTTAGAGGCTTTCTGACAAAAATTACCAGTGCTGCTTGAGATTCCCAGTCCCTGGCGCTCAGACAAATCACAACGCTGCTGACATGCTGATGACAGCAGCATCAAATTGGCTAGGGGAGTCTGGAAGCCTGTGGGCTTCCTGTTTCCTGGTTTCCTGCATCAGATGGAGGATAGAGGAGAGGAGGCGGCTTGCAGGTAAGTGGATTTTACCCTTTTTTAGACCCTCCTCCTCCCCACCTGCCCACTACTGCCCCGTAGCAGCCGCTACTGGTTCTTTACATCATTTCCACATTTTGTCCTCATAAATACCACCAGTACCATTTGTGTTCAACTCTTGTTTGACATAGTACAGAAAAAATGTAAACAAACAATTTACACTTTTAGCGCTATGTTATCCTTTAAATGAAGCAGGAGGCCTCTCCATTGTGCTATCGCGCACAGACTCAGTATCTCTACACTGAAGAGTTGTGGTGTTTATGGCAACATAACCATAACCAGTTTCATTCTGTGCAAATGCTAAGCATGTCTTATTCAAAGAGATGGTCTTCCTGATTGATGGAAGATAACTTGATGCCTCACTCCTTCGCCACTTCATATAGTCCTACTTTCAATTGTTCGACCCTGATGTTGATACCCTAATTGGCCACTAAGTACAGCCTTTCCTTAAACCCACCTTACATCCTAGCCAGGCAACTAGAATGAGGGGTGCATGATACCACCCATTGATTACTAAGGTCTCAAATATATATATATATATATACTATTGCCTACATTTTGCAATAAACATGTGCTATTTTATAACCAAAGAAAAGATGCACTGGATGTTCATCCAACAAGCATCTTGGGGAAATGTGTTCATATATATATAACGCTTCGAACATCTAGACATGCCTGGTACCAGGCAGCTTTATGCAGTGAGAGTTCATGTCACTGCGCAGATATAAGCAATTTTTCTCAGGTTACACTATTTAATAACTTAAGTGCAGTTAGATTTTTTCATAAATTCTACCCTGTTTACATTGCGCTGTGGCAGGAAAAATATATAGATACAGTTTATTTGTTATACTGATGAATATTAACTCTGCCCTTTGGCAAGCTCCAGTCCTAATTGACCCATCTGATCGGAAGGAGTTGTTTTAAAAGACTTACATTTGGTGGAACTTCAAACTTTCAAAGAGGCTCTCAAATTAATACAATATCCTCATGGGAGTGACTGAAAAATACCTACCAAACGCATCTCATGAATTCAGTGCTGCTCATTCGTATGTCCTTCTTTGTGTATCTTTGCTCAGAAGCGGCCTGAAGGATGTGTAGCACTTTACAAAACTTCTAAATAAATAATTTTCACTGAGACCAGTGTTGCAGCATTTTGGGCCAACCCTCTTACTATTCATCCTATGGTGCTCCTATCTTTCCGACTGAGAGGTGAAGGGAGTTAACATTACGTCAATCAATTTGAATTAACCCATTTGGCTACACAAGAAGGACCAGGAATCAGTGACTAGAGTTAAGAAGGTTTATTACAAGTTAGCAATCACGTTAAGGTACTCAAATATCAGCACCATGCTCTAAAGACACAGAATAACAACTGGGAAATACAACCTCTTAAAGAAGTTTAGGCGAACCAGTATAAGACAAACAAGAAGTTCAGTTACAGCCATATAAAAGATTAGTAGTAAGATCTGGTGCTCAGAGAAGAGTTTCCAGTCCTCACTTCTAAACATGAGTACATCTAGAATCACCTAGGGCAAAGTTCAAACTAAGAGGATGGTTCATTAATCTAAAGAATCTCAGAATCCAGGTAACTACATGAAAATAGGAAAACATGAGAAAGTGCGGGAAGTAAAGAAGGTGTCAGCATTGCAGAAGCTCAGTCAAGAGTCTTCTTGGGCCAGGGGAATTTTGAGCATTAGCCTAAGCCACACTCAGCAAGAATCAAAGGGAATACGCATGGAGGTCTAAACCTCTCTAATTACAAGGAAAAGTGTCTCCAGCATCAGCCAGTGTTGACTCCACTCATTCGCACTAGAATCATTCAGGTACCACCCCTCTGTTCGCTTCATCAGGGGTTCCTTTGTGCTTTTCTATTCTCACGTTGTAAACTGTAGCATTTATGAAATGTCCCACACAAACATGGGAACGACATTGTCCTTGCTCAACCAAGCTGTGTTGTAACATTGGTGAATAGGACTCTTCACTTAACGCTCAGGCTCTCCATGTTCCTTTGTCAATGTCTTCTTCTGAGACTCTCACACTATCGCTAATGCAATGTTGCATCTATTATCAAACTATCAATGTGTGTGGATGCACCTGCAAGCGAAAGGTCTTGTAAGGAGAAACGGAAAACAATATTTTATGCAGAATGGCAAACAGGCCTACGAAGGGCAATTTTAAATATTAAATCACTGGGGCACATTTAATATGCATGTGTACTTTCAAACATAAAGGAATATAAGTTATCAGTACATTGGATTCATATTGCATGTGACATACAGTAAATCATTAATACGCATGTGTAAGTATGGCTGTGAACTACATTTTATTTGAAACATACGTGTAACATTAGTGCACACATAACGTAAATGCATTATCGTTTTCTAGAGTAAATACACTCAAAGTATGTGAGGATGGTTTATTTATTAAGTCTCCAAAAAATATCTCATTTAATACGGTTAATGCGCACAGTGTTATAGATAAATTCTCTAATTCCACAGTGAATGCACTTTAATAATGATGTCAAGTGCCACATTTCATACTAATGTTGTTAAGTCATACAGAAATCGTGTGCTAAGTACACGTTTCGGTCAGGTATTTGTGACGTATAAAAGTGGGGTCAAAATTATGCTGCACCACAGGCTAGCCAGCTAATCAGGAAGTGTCAAGTCTCCCACAATCCTATGGGGCCTTCAACTGTTCATTTGACCCTCTTTGATTTCAACCTCAAAGCTTTCTTTCCTTCACCTAAGGTGGGTTGCAACATGTAGGACAGAGTACAAGAGTTTTATGACCTGCTTTTTGACCACAAATAGAATTGTGTATTGCCATTGTCGTATATTAGGATGTGCTTTTTTTACTTTTAATTTGAAAAACGTCACATTTTCGGTTATAACTTGGTTGGGTGTTCTGACATGTAAAAAGGATTGCACAAACAGAAATCGATGTTTATACTCCCAAAATACATAAGTAAAAATACAATAACACATGTATGCCTCAGTATTTATGTTGGGTCGTGTGAAGAGTAAATTATAAAACTATAATTCGAAAGGACTACAACTTTTTAAATAAAAAACAATTTAGAATGTTTGCTTAATGGGAGCATATTAACCATATTTACAATGGAGCTTATCAATTGTTCTGGTTGCATCCTTTGTTCCAGAGCTGATCATGGCTTTGAGAATGAGGGTGGTTTGTATTTAGAACTCATATGCATTCACAGTGATAGATCACCTTCAGAGTTGTATATTTGATGCATCACACACTGCAGAAGTATGTCCCTCCGTTCTGTGCCTGCGTCCCATTACTTGGACACTGGTAGAAAGCTCCCGCCTTGGAGGGAGGAACTCCTTTCAATGGGTTCACCAATGCTTCCGCTTCGGCAGCGGGAGGCCTCAAATGTCCAGCTCTCTCTGATGCCACCAACCAGCCCTAATCTGCCGTGCAATAAAGACATTAATTGAGCTAGATTCAGTATGTTTCGCTCTCAGCGACAAAGGCGTTGCTGAATAGGGAGCGGCTCGCAAATGATACGCTTCATAAATTCAATTTGTTCCTACCCAGCAAATTTCAGCAGCCATTCTTCCTTTCAGTAGCAGTTACTAGCAGAACATCAACAGTCTCCTTGGAAGTCAGCCAGATGCCCACAGATGCCAGTGGCTACCTCTGTAGACAATGTTCACAATAAGGTGTTTATAGCTGCTGGCCTGAGCCATTCTCCCTCTTCTCCCCTTTAAATCCACTTCTACAGCCGTAATATTCATGCTTACATTTGTAAACAAGAGTTGTAAAATGTAAACATCTACTTCAACTGGAAGCTTGCAACAATAGTAGGCATTTACACGATTTAAGTAAAGTAGGTCTGCGATTTACCCCAGATTATCCAATTCTCCAATACATGCAGTTGTTATCCCAGCAAATTAGCAGTGTATTATTAAATTATGCTTATCAATGGCACAAACAAGATGAAACACAATGTCGAAGCCACGCTATGATGAAGGTTGATGACAACCGAAGGTGAGATCAGTGGCGGCTCCTCCGCTAAGGGAGAATCGTCGCCCCACTGCTTTTCAGCTGTGTAAAAAAGGAAAAATAAAAGGATCCTAACACAATGTTATTATCATTTTATTTTTCCCTGCTGAAGCAGTTTTGCAGGTCGGGGCGGGCAGGGCTGGGCTGCCCTGCTCACAGAGCCGGACGAGGAGTGGTGAGTGCACTCTGTCAGTGAGCATGGTGGTGTGGCAGGCGGTCTTGGGACAGCCAAACACTCATACACACTTTGCATGTTCTCCGCCGGCTGTAACGCACAGTCTGGGCGAAGAACATGCACAGGCTCTTACTGCCGACAGCAGAGTTGTGATTGGCTTAGGGGAGCCGGTTTGCTTCCTGCTTCCATTCCAGCGGGAAGAGACATGGAGAGACGACGGAGGAGAGACGTGGTGAAAAGGTATGTGTATTTTTTTCTGTCTTCTGCCCTACCCCTGCCACCCCTGATCCGTGCCAGCCACCACTGGGTGACGTAACAAATAGTACAACAAACTATATACATATTCAGCACAAAATACAATAAAAATCCATGCAGTCCTGAAGCAAAGTAAAGTTTACATCAGCTTATAAACCTTCCCAGCTGACAGCCGTAAATATATATATATATATATACACACATATATATATATATATATACACACACACATATATATATATATATATATATATATATATATATATATATATATATATATATATACATATATACATATATATATATACATATATGAACACACACATACATTTTGGTATGCGGTAATATCACGTTTCAGTGCCTTTGCTAACTTTCTTTGGGTTTCTTCAGGGGAAAAACATTTCCCTCAGGAAGAAACACTCTTACCTAAAAATCCTAGCCACCTTTTGTGGTGCTCCCTGCCCAGTGTTCCTCTTTAATCAGATTTATTCTGGTCCTTGAAAGAAGCAAATCTCCAACCACTTTTAGCGTGGACTACAACCTTTGTGAACACCCACAAACCTACTGTCTTCTGAGCGTTCACCAGTTTTTGCAGGTAGACCCATCCTGGAGCACAGCGAACCTTCCTGTGTTAGAAAGGTTGTTGTGGCAATTCTGACAGGCTGGCAAACATGTGAACCGTCCATGTTGTAAATCCTACATAGTAGTAAACAAATCCAACCATTCAATTTGAATCTGCGGGTGTAAATTCGCTTCTGACTGTACCCCAATGGATTTTGCTAAATATATATCAGCATTGCCACCTAAAAAGGCCGCCATTCTCCCTCTCGAGCATGCCAGAGTTGTCAAGGTGCTTCATTCTCATAAAAGAAATTGATTTGTACTCTCTTGTAAGCCAATTTTACAAGACTCATAGTGAATAGAAGCCCTTCTGCAGTGGAAGTCGTGAAAGCAAATGACAGCAAAGGTGAGTATTCCTCCCACTCCTTGCTCTGAGGTTTGGTTCTTTACTAACAGCAGAGCTGAAGCTGCACACTTGGTAAAAGAAGATTTAACGTAATAATTGCCCGTTTGAAACCAGGACTCTTAAGAAGTGTGAACATATCTTTCAGGTCACCCCCCAGCTAGTAATGAACGACACCAAACAATTAAGGGTCAGTGATTAAAGATTAATGTTGTTGTTTGCTAGCTGGTTGACTTTAACATGTTTGAGTCAAATATAAAGTGGTGTGCCCGGTTACCACGCTAACTGTAAGGTTGCCCTGCAATGCCAAGAGGAAGACGACGTGGCCCAATTTTCTGGCGCTCAAGGGCCGTCTTCGCCTTTCCTTCATTCTGGTATCACTCTGCCAGTGCTCAGGCAACTTGTACAGTAAACGATGCACGTCTTAGAGGTACTGCTAAACGAGTTTGTGATACTTATAAACTGCGTTACCGTTAATCAGAACTCAGTACAGAACCTAAACGACTTCAACTTGTATCTGAAGTCCTCCACTAAATGGACAGTTCTCTCAATACAGCCCACATTTCTTTTATTTATTTATTTCAGAGTTTTGCATAGCACTAGCGGTCTCCTAGACCACTTTGCAGCACTAAATAATAAAAGAAAAGCATGACAATGAGAGTGCGGCATATTATCAAGCCCGGCGATAAAATTGTCGCCGCATTAGCGGCAGAAAACTGCTGCTAAGGCGGCGATAATGGGCTTGATAATATGCCCATGAGAATTCCAATAGAAGCCCATGTTGAACATGGGCTTCTATTGGGATTCTCAAGGGCATATTATCAAGCAGATTATCCCTGCTTTAGCGGCAGTTTTCTGCCGCTAAAGCGACGATAATTTTAACGCCCGTCCTTGATAATATGCCCCCAAGAGTCCAGACTGTGGCATCCTTAAAAAGTTTGAGCACCTGGACTTAATATTTTACAAATTAAGCACTGGTCCAGAGGAGCACAGGGAGTGACTCCAGGTCGGACATTCTTCGGTCTCTGCCCTGCGATAACCTGAGTTTTCAGGAGGTTCCTGTACTGAATATAATAGCATTACCATTTATGGTGCCTGGGCAAAATGTGCGAAATTTCCTTTGCAGAAACTACGCAAAATGGCCAAACAATTAACCGAAATTACACAAAATGCTGGTCTGGGATTTGGCACCATTTTTAGCACGAAATGTGTCCTTGGACAAAGACACATTTGCACTAAAGAAGGGTGAAATTCTATGTGATGCGAACAAAAGCTAGTTGCTTTCTGTTCATTCCCATTGTTGCTGTGTTCTCAAGATAGGATTTATAACCAAACAACAATTCAATCTAGGGCATATCTTAGCTTTAGCAGCTTCAGCGGGGGTCACAATAACTTGATTTCGTTGCCTATTATTCTCTTTTATCTGCGATATGCAGGTCACAAGATAAAATCCAAAGCTAATAAATAGTAAAGGAAAGAAGGTACATAGCAAAGCTGTGGGGGTCGGTCATAGGGGTGCAAAAAGGGGAACGGAAAGAAAATGAAATGATGGCAATTACAAAAATATGTAAGAGGTTAATGGAGTGATACAAATGAAAGAGAAAGAAAAATAAGACTGCATAGAAAGGACACATAGCTGATGGAAGGCACAAATGAATGATTGGAGGAAAGAGAGGTGGAAAGGAGGGAAGAGAAAAAGAAAGAGTGGGTGAAAGAAATAAAAACAAAGGTAAATATGGTAAGAAAAAGAAAGAAGGGTGGCGTGGAAGGAGATAAAGTGACAACAACAATATTAAAGATAAAAAGGAGGGAAGGAAAGGAGGAAAACAAAATGAAATGTTCAAGAAGAAATCGGAAAATGGAATAAGAGACAGTGGAAAAAAGAAAACAATGAATGGAAGGAAAGAAGAAGAGAAAGTAAGAATTAAAGAAGGAAAGGCATATTGAAACGAAGGAGGGAAGGAAGGAAGGGAAGGAAGATGGTAAGTTAGGAATTAAAAGACTGAATGAGGAAAGAGGCAAAGAAAGCAAAGGGGGGAGAAGCAAAGGGAATGAGATAAAGAAGGGCAAAAAGGTAGCAAGATGTGAGATAGAAGGAAAGAATAATGGACAGAAGGAAAGCAAAATGTTATTCAGGCCTTTTATGATCGCATAGCGTCATTCTTTCAGGAGAAGATAAAAGCAGGATACAATCTTTTTATCCCCCCCCCCCATCACCCTGTTAAAAATAATGGAGACATGGGTGGCCCCTTGAGGCCCCCACGCCAGGACTCACATGATGGCTCTTTTGAACCTACTCCTGATTCCAGTGCAAACACCTTTAATACAACCAGTAAGAATCCAAGCCCATCTTTTTCACCTCTTTCTCAAGAACAAGTCCAGAAGCTGCTCATCTCCACAAAATTGGGATCCCCCTTGACTCCCAAAATAGCACACTTAGTGCCCGAAACTATTTCAGAACATCTGACCGCTATTTTCAATCAAATCATCTGTACAGGCTATTTCCCTGCTAAATGAAAATGTGCCTCCGTAGTCCCTCTCCTGAAAAAACCTTACTTGGACAATGCAGAAGCTAACAACTATTGGCTGATCTCAAGACTTCAACTTCCTACAAAAATCATGAAAAAAGCCATGAACGCAGAACTTGCTTCTTGCATCGAGAATCATGGACTCTTTGTTCTACCCAGTCCGGCTTTAGGCACCACCACAGCACGGAACTTGTCTTATCACAGCCTCAGACCAAATTAGACAGACTTCAGACACAGAAAGGAGAACAGCACTAATTTTATTAGACCTGTTGGTGGCCTTCAATACAGTCAACCACCCAATTCTCCTAGACCGTCTAGCTGCCATTGGATTTAGGGACCTAGCACTCACACCGCTCATGTCTTTTCTCTCAAACCGAGAACAATTTGTAGCTCTTGAAGATTTTAATTCGTCTTGTTTTTCACTCCCCTGCGGCGTTCCACATGTCTCTTGTTTGAGCCCTACTCCTTAAAACATTTATGTTACTCCCCTTGCCAATCTTAATAAATCCTTTGGGTTCTCAGCCGTATTGTACGCTGACGACACTCAAATTGTCGTAACCCTAGCCAGTGATCCTGAGGGAACAGCTATACGGTTCCACAATTTTTTAATTCAAAATGAGAAATGGATGATCTCAAACTGTTTAAAGCTCAACTCCAGTAAGACAGAGGTCTTACTTTTTGGAAAAAACACTTCTTTTTGGTCTCAGAGCTGATAGCCACTGGAACTAAGCCCCTTACCTATACCTGGTTCCAAAGTAAAAAAATCTAGGCATTAACTTTGATAACAATCTTTCTTTTGAAGGCCACATTTATACTTTGACGTCGGCCACTTTCTATGTTCTTAAACTCTTATGGAAAATCTTCCCTTTTATACCCCTGGGCCTCCAAAAAATGCAAACCACTGCCCGTGTAATGTAAAAAAAAATGATTACTACAAAGCGCTTTTTCACAACATTCAGGAAAAATCGCTGAAATTTCAGATTCCTCAAAATGCCGCGGCTGCTGGGCTTTCCCAAGTACGAGGCAATTCTTATGGCCTGGATCTCCTTCACTGGCTTCCACTGAAAAAAACGGATCGACTTTAAAGCCTTAGGCATTGCCTTTAAGGCATTCAATGGCATCAGATTAGAATACTTAGCTTTTGATCGTACATTCCATCTAGAACGTGGGGGACTTTGCTGAAACTGAGTGGGGCACCTACCTCGCAGCGTGGAGCTGCGCCGCGGACCTGTGTACCCTGCCTGCTGCCCGTGTTGGTTTCTCCTCACTGCCCCGGCCCGTGACATCCCGGCAAGGCGTGTGGAGACCAGGGGAACTACAGCCCCCAGAAGCCCGAGCGGCGGAAGCCGCCCACGCCCTCACCGTGCCCAGAGGTGCTTAAAAGTGCAGCTGTGCCTCCGCGTCGCGGGACCGCGCGCGGGCAGCACCGGGAGAAGCACGGGACAAGGGTGGGACCGTCTGTGGCCGTCAGGGGCCAGAGGAGGCCGGGCGGGGCCACCCTCCTCAATTTCTGACTTTTGCCTTGATGAGTATGAATTTGTGAGTAATTATATGCTTCGTGAACATCAGACAGACTGTTTTTAGAGCCACACTTGGAATCAGCCATTAGTGACTGTTGTTATACAATTGAAGAATTCCCTGATGACTTATAGTATGATTTGGAATTATACTGGCATAAATTCTATAGCTATCTCATCAAGGATTACATTTTTAGCTTCTTTGTTATATTTTATTTATTTTCTTTTGTTGTTAGTCACAGCATCCATCTATACAAAAATACAAACCTATATATAGCTGATCTGTTTATGTTGTGAAGTGAAGTTTTGAATAGTTGGTTTTCTTTTGAGAGATTAGAACTATATATTGCTACTGATTAGTAAGTACTGGGTGTCTGTGGTAGCTGATAGTGGTTTTCAAATGGCAAGACGGAAAGCTGCCGCTGGCCCTGGGATGGTTAGGACCAGAGATGCGTATTTGACAAAGGCAGAACCTGCCATTAATAAAGAAATTTTATTGACTGAACGTAGGCTATCCCTTGATCCCACCCATAGTAGGTTATCCACTACCCCAGTACTTTTAGACACCCAGAACCAAACTACACCTCCCTTGGGACAAGATAGGTCACCCCAGAAAGTGGCTAATACATTGCAATTAAATGACAGTACGCTTTCTGGGACTTCAGACTCAATATCTAGTCCGGTTAAATATAAGTTACGGGAAAGAACTCAGAAAAAATAGTTGGTCTCTACTCGCCCAAAGAAACCTAGTGTTATCCCCCAAAAAACCAGGGTATGTAAACAAGGACGCTCGGGTTTAGGGAACAAACGAACAGTAACTGTGGACATACATAATGCTGATAAGGAGGAGTATAGGGATCTGCTCAATACGGTCCAGGTTAATGGAAACATAATGATTACTGGGTCTGGCATAGGTGATTTCTGGGTGAAACTGGAGAGTATGGTAAAATCTTTGCTAGAACCTATCATAACAAAATTGTGCGGGGTAGAATCTAGGTTAGAGTTATTAGAATCTTCATTGACCAATTTCTCAAGCCCTGTTTGTACAGCACACGCACCAAACACTAAATCTCGATCTTTGGGTGTGACGGATAGGATAATTGGTCCTGGTGATAGTGTGGCAGTTCCTGCGACTACTAGCACTAGGCAGACTGTGACAAGGGGTGCAAGCAAATCGCTAGAAACTCCCAGTAATAAATCTCCCACGGTGGGACCTGTATCTACCAGTAAGAATCCTCCCTTACTAGACTCAGCTCAGAGGTCAGTTCAGAGGTTGGCTGAGGGAACCAAGATGGTTCAAATACCTGTGGTAATTGATCTCCCGCCTCAGGCCACTCCCTACATTGCTATTTTGACCTGCCCTTTCAGTAGGAGAGTCTGAAAGTTATGAACAACTACTTAATAAGACTGTGTTTTGGCTTACCCAAAATACCTTTGAGGGTGTGAACATCATTAATGATATAATAATGGTACGTAGGGTCAGTTGGATTGGTAGCTCTAAGAAGATTGGGAGCGGGGACTGCATTATAATTAATTTTGACAATCCTAATAATGCGGCCCGCTTGTTTTCAGGAGGCCCCAGTCCACAGTGGCCATGGAGTACCAATATCAAACTGTTACCTCTGGCGTTTTTCTATAGGCCTTCACCATGGAGGAACATTGGCGGATCTAATTTTGAGGAAAACTCGCGGATGGGAGACTGGAATAGGGCGAGAACATTTTCCCATCTTGCTCCCCCGCAGTTTCCCCAAAATACACATAGTAACTCAACTATCACGGGATGCAGTTTACCAGTCCATAATAGGTATGAAATAGTATCTGGCCTGGAAACCTGCGATTGACATGAAGTAATTGAGGCTACAGTTGGAGGGAGAGTGTATGCCACAGGTGCTGTAGTGGCTGCAGAAACCAAGGGAAGTTCAAATAACCTTATTTCTTGGAAAATTGCAGGGCTAGCTGTGAAACTAAAGGATCCTACCTGGATTATCTATATCAAGCAATTCTTGATAATTTGTTTGCAAGAAACCTGGTCGGTTGACTGCAATCTTCATTTAGAAGGATATACGGCACATTTTGTCCCAGCTGCCGCTTCTACTAGGGGAAGAGCCAAGAGGGGTATGGTTATTTACGTTTCAGTAGCTCTGGCATGTAAAGTACGTAGAATTAACACATCTAATCCAGGTATTCTAGCTCTTACTCTAACGAAAGATAACTGTATGGCGGGTCTAGTAAATTTTTATAATTCACTTGTTCCACACTCAGACCAGAGCTACTTATCTGCTTTGAAAGCTTTTATTGATAAATCCATGAGCCACAGTTTACATAACCTTATGATCATGGGTGATTTTAATATACATCCTTGTGGCAATCCCCTAGCTGCATGTTTGATGCACTTGAGTTGCTCTCGTACTCAGGGATTCCATTTTGAACACTCGAACGAGGGAGAGTTGCTTAACGATTTGATTAATGATTTTGATCTGATAACTACTATGGCTTTGATGGACCCTCATATTATTTTTGAGGTACCTACTTTCAAGGGTCATGGGAGGAGGACATTTATTGATTTTATGCTGATCTCGTCTCCTATGCAGTCCTTTGTGGACTCTTTTCTAATTGAGGTGAATGAACTGAGCGATCATAATCCCCTCTCATTACACATAATGGGTCCCTGGATTACAAAAGTAGGATTAAATACTAACCGGGGACTAATAAGCACGACAGATGGGAAGCGCAGACTTAAGTGGACTCAAGTTGCCCTGGAGTTATTTTATAACGATATTAAATCTGTCTGCGCCGAGGAAATTAGTATATGTACCCAAGACGGGCAGCATCATTCCAATGTGCCAGCAGCTTTTAAATATATTTCAGATAGGGTCACGGAACTGTTATCTGTGCATGTAAAAAAACAGACTATTGTGGGCCCTAAATGGTTTGATGAGAGTTGTTCCAAAGCTGCACGGAGTTTAAGGGTAGTCCTAGCCTCCAATCCAAGAGTACAAGCAGATGAAATAGTTTGTCGCAGGAACTACAAACAAGCATTAGCTCAACGGAAGAAAACTCTTAAGATGGAGGCATGGAATGAACTTTTGGATCCCGAAATTCTTAGGAATAGTTCCAAGTTTTGGGGCACATTAAAAAAAACATTTCTAGTCCAGGAGTCAGGAGCCGGGTTTGAATGTCATATAGCTAAGGAAGACTGGGAGGCTCACTTTGAGCATATGTATGACTGTCCCATGGAAGAGTATGATAGTCTAACACCTGACATTAATAGCACTAAAATTATAATTTCTTAGAGGGGAGATATGCGAAGGAATTCTTGGTCTAACAGCTGGTAAAGCACCTGGACCAGATGGAATCCCTGCAGACTTATATAAGTCTGATCCCTCCTTTTGGGCACCAATCCTTGGATCTGTTTTTAATGCTGCAGTACATAGTGGATGCCCACAGTCCTGGGGGGTCTCCACTATTGTACCAGTGTTTAAGAAAGGGGATAAAAGCAGTCCTCACTGCTGTAGACCCGTATCACTTTTGAACTCAATGGTGAAAGTTTTTTTTTGGGGGGGGGGGTACTCCTGCAGAGACTTATCACTTGGGCTGAAGTCAATAATATTATGTCTGACTCCCAGTATGGTTTCTGCAGGGGACGCTCTACCACTACACAGTGCCTTAACCTTTATTTAATATTAACCAAATATACAGTGGCGTATAAGGGGACCATCCATCTTGCCTTCATGGACCTGTCCTCAGCTTTTGATCGTGTAAACAGGCAGAAGCTGTGGCGGTCCATGAGCGCAAGGGGGGTTGATGCTGGCATTGTGAACCTCCTAGAAGATCTACATAGATCCACTCGAGCTAATGTGAGGTTTTCTCTGGACCTGAGCGTTACTAGGGACTTTAATATCAAAAGGGGAGTCCACCAAGGATGCATATTGGCTCCCTTTTTGTTTAATTTTTATATAAATGATCTAGATAGTGTTTTACAAGAGGTGGGGGCCGATTAACCCACAGTTGGTCGTCGGGGCATTCCCGTCCTACTATACGCAGACGAGGCCCTCAAGCTCTTTAAACTGCTTTTGAGTCCTTTCTGTTAGATAGAGACCTTACGATAAATAATTCAACAATCCCCACATCTAGCATTTTTTTCCTATTTAGGAGTCCTATTCGATAATAAATTAAACTGGGGCCCGCATGTGCTGAAAAAGAAGGGTGAAGTTGCAAGAGTGAATGCTTCAATCTTTAGCTTCGCTTCTAAATTGGGGAATAAGCCCACTGGTGCAATGCTGCAATTATATAATGCTAAGTCTGTGGCTACGGCTACATTCGGTAGCGAGATTTGGGGGCACGCGCGGGGTGAGCAGCTCCAGATAGTGGAGAACATGTTCTTAAAACGTTTACTATGTCTCCCGCAAGGCACATCCAACTTAGCTGCTCATGAAGAACTAGGGGTTCAGTATGTTAGTGATATTTCTTCATTACGTCCACTGACCTGCTGGCTTAAATTATGGTTAAATCCAGACATCCCCCTGGCGCATTTGATTTTAGAAGATTGTCTCTCCATGGATAATGCTATGACTATACCCTGGCTGAAATATTTAAAGACCATTTTTTTGAGCCTAGGACGGGTAGAGTTATTTGGAACCCCTGATTGTATTTCCAATAAGGACCTGGAGGCAGTCAAAATGGCATTCCTCATGGAAAGGAGAACATCAAGGGAAGCCATAGAGGTTCAGAAATCGAGTGTCAGAACATATGTCATGCTACAAACTACCCCATTTATTGAACCTTATTTAATGGGCTCATTGACCTCATATGAGAAGTTTTTATTGACCAGATTTTGAATGAACCGATTTTATTACATGCTTGTTAGACCCCAAAGAGCGAGTTTTAATAATGAAGCAGCACCCAGCGGCTGCGACGGAAAGTCTCCGCAGGATATGCTGCATTTAATGTTTTTATGTACATATTATGAATTTCCCCGCAAACACTATCTGGTCCCTCTTTTAAAGAAACTTAATTTTTACCAGATTAGACCTGCCATGATGTATCTTCAACTTTTGCATAGTGACAGTATTCTTTTTGTTTTTGAATTTTTGAAATCAATTTTAAAATATAGAAAATGCCTGGACTGCTAATGAACTTTATCAAAATTTATTCTGTATTTAGTTATTCTACTATAACACGTATCAATGTAAACTGCTGCTAATTTTGAACTATTGTCTTTTGGATGCTGTATATTGTACTTTTGTGGTTTTTAAACAAAAACTGAAATAAGGTTTTTATTGATTGATTGATCTAGAACGTTTTGCGCAGCAACAGCTTTCAATTTAGTAGTCCCTAAATCTAAAAAAGCCTGCTGGGGAGGCAGAAGCTTTGTGGAAGGCACCACCAGACTCTGGAACGCTTTCCCCTTAGAACTGAAGAACAAGAAAGCTCTCCTGATATTCAGAAAGGCCCTTAAAACCAGGCTTTTCAACCAGAAAGCCATCTCTTCCCTGTCTTAGATCTGCAGTATTTCTACAACTGAGACCTTGACACACTCGAGTAAATGTGCACTATAAAAATCCTATTTTCATTTCATTTCAAAGTTATCTATGAGCCCTCGAAGGCCATTCGACGTGTGGAAAAGCAGAACAGCATCATCAGCATAGAGCAATGCCAGACCGGGAACAATTTTTACCTTGGGCATATCCTTCACCTTTGATACCAGAAATGAGTTCAGGCCTTTTATATACAGCAGAAACAAAACTGGGGTAAAAACACATCCATGGGACACACCTCGAATTAACCTAAAAGGCACAGTACATTTATGGTCCTAAATATAAGGTTACCTTTTAAATTTGGCGACTATTACGTTTGTCACAAAACCAGGTGGTTAAAGGGTCTGAGAGAAATTTACAGACCAGCGCGGACAAGTCCCCCTCCTACTATATCCACACTCCAAGAGTCCGCTGGTCTCTTACTGAGAAAAGTGAAAACTGACTGATACATCACCCACAGAAGTGGCATGCTTCATCATTTGGGATCTCCTCTTAACTGCAGCCTAGGGCAGTTAAGGAGCTACAACCCCTTGCAGATGTCAAAAGGAGGAGCTCGCGGATGTTTTTAAAATGTAAACAGAGGGCTAGATCTACTAAAGATTGATGAAGCTGCAATTGGTGTGCTGAGAGAAAATGGTGCAGTGTGTATGAAGTGTGCGTTAAAATGGACTACCGGGAGAAAAATATGTTTATTGGATATCTCAGGGTGTTAAGGCTAAAAGCAGTAAAGGCACAGTCTGAGCAAATAAAGAAACGTGCTAGCGACAAATGAGGTCTATTAAGTTTGACCATATCAATTATAATCATTCGACTTTAGAAGGATGAAAGCCTGGGCCAACCCCACCAGCACTGAACCACTGGCTTAGATACAGACCCATCTGTGTGGTAACAGAGAGCTCTTACAGTGTGCACTGAGCGGTGTTAAATCATCCTAAACTTTGTTCATCATGTAACTGCTGGCTAAACCACAGGCATGTAACGAGCCTTCCTCACGTTAATTAGCACTTCATACTGAATACCTACTTTTAGTAGGAGGGCCGTCGCTACCTATTACAGTCATTTTAGCCCAGGTTAGTAAGTGACCAATAGGTGGGCCATCGCTGACAGTGTGACTTTATAAAATAATGAGTCAAGTGTATCCTAGAGTAAACAGTTTTGGAATCGTTACTAACCACTCACGTGCCTTAGGTTTGAATCAATCATTTAAATGGACAGGTACTGTCCGGTACTTAGTACCTGCACTTATTTCATTTGAAAGGGAGAGTACCTGCACTTCTCAGCACTGCTGCAATACATTTAATGGGAGAGTACCAGCACTTCTCAAGAGCAAACAGACACTCTAAAGGATGAGTACCTGCACTTCTGTATTTCCATTTAAAGCTCTGGTTTAAATCCAGTTAAAGGTGTTGAATATTTAATAACTGGCTTCTGAAACCTTTTTAAAGTGAGCAGATGAGGATGAATGGGTGTATGTAATGCCACCCTGAAGGACATTTATGACTGGCTATTTCTCTCTTAAAAGAGGTTATAGCACGAGAAAGAAGCATTGGCAACGACAGTAGGTCTGACATTTGTTTGGGAAGTGTTAGTAACAGCTGAGTGGCTTTGTGTGGGTATTTGTCACCCCAGCTGTCCTAGAAAGAAAATCCTGTAATTAAATAAAACGTTGGGCTACAACAATATAGAAGCCGGAAATCGGTCTGATAAGCTGAACATATAATATTAGACTGTGTTATCAGAGCTAAGCTGTACCCTCATAGAAGAGTTTCATGAGAAGATGTCAGAAGATAGAATTAGCATTGTATGCGGTGACCTTAAGACATACACTGCAAATATTTCATAGTTGATACTTTTGGTGAATAAACCATAGGCTCTGTCTTTGAACTTTCATTGAACTCTTTTAAAGAATTGATACCAAAATGTCTGCTAGACATGCCCCTCACAAACTTGCTGTACTGAAGATCTTAAAAAGATTAAATCTCAGTTGCTGCTAAGAAATGCCGGAGATCTCACCTGGATATGGATAAGGGCTCTGTAAAACAGCAGCACAGGTCACATCACATAGGCAGAGGGTGGTATTTAGACCAAAGAGTTATTCAGAACTCTGGGAGGTAAATGTAAATGTAAATGTCAAGGTATTTGTAGAGCGCACTGTCACCAAGCGGTTTCCTGGCGCTATTACTCATACCGCTGTGGAACCCCTCCTGGCTTTCCCTGTGAAGTGTCCACTCCTGGGCAACCCCAGGGTGAAGCCAGGCATCCACAGCGCTGTTGGGGCCGGTGTGGAGGTTAAGCAAGCTATTGCCCAGAGTTGCAGCGTGGGACCCATGATTAGAATAGGCACCGAGGCGAGAAATCAGGTCCGAGGAATTATGAGCCCAAGACCCGCCGAAGCGGGAATTGAACCCTGGTCCCGGACCAGAACTCTGCATCAGGGTCTGCCGCTCTAACCATTGAGCCACACTCCTCCACGCTAGAGTCATCAGTAACTTTTCCAGAATCACGCATTCTGCAATTCCTGCTCACCTGAGAGCCAGATTGTTCAAAATACTTAGTTGAGGATGGTATCTCGACTCCTGAGGTAACATGGCATGTGGAGTGCTCCGGACTCTCCATAGCATATGTGCAATCTTTGCACGATTCAGTGGACGCATTGGGGTAGGGTTCCCTTTGTAGGCTGATGCAACCTGGCTGCTGTTCCCCTTGAAAGGAGACTTTGATGCTGATACCCAGGCATTAACATAACTGATGGAGGACATCAAGGGGCGGGTGTGAGATAGCAATCTAGCCCTCAACAGAGCTCATACTGGTGGGCCCTCCACAGCTGGGAGTGAAACTGGCGGAGACTCCTAGCAGTTGGACCTTGAGTGACTCTTTCATTCTGCACTCCCAGGAAGGGAAAGCTTTAGGGGTTGAGTTGAGATCTCATTGAGCAGGGAGAGCCAGGTTAATTATCTGACTATCTCCTATGGCCATCATGTTCTCTTACTTTCCAGGCTCCTTTCTTGGTTATCGGAAGGAAACCGAGCCACAGAAGCAAGAGCCACCATGGGCTTCTGGCTTGATGACTTGTGGGTGCTTCTACAAAAAATCTTGGGGTGTGTAATGGGAATTCAGAACCATGTGTGCAGGGAGGTAGCTTGGCTTGGCCATCCAAGTAATGCTTGTCCGATGCAGAGAAGTCTACACTCATTACCAGTGGCGTCTCCTGTAAAATCCCAAACTTCTGGGCAATCCAGATTTTATTTTAATTTCCGACCCGCTTATCCTCTGGGTTGTCAACTGCGCCCTTTGGGTTTGCGATGTATAATAAATTATTTTGTTTTGACTTGATTTATTTTATTTATTGCACTCTAAGCAAGGTCACGTGACCTCAGCAGTCCCATATATCCGACTGTGTTGGTATTGTGTGAATATGAAGAGTTTCTGCTTTGACAAAATAGTTCAAGGTTTCATTTTTAGCTGTCCTAAAAAGTAATGTATTCATCCGACAATGTATCTTAAAATGAATTAGCCTAATTGTGATTAACCATGCTTCTGTTTCTTTTCCTTCTCAGAATCTTTATTAGCCGAGAGTCAGTGATGTCAGTAATGATGTGATAAAGCATGAGACAGATGACAACATAAGCATGTGCCACGAGCTATACGTGTGATCTGCATTACCTATATATCCTCCAATGGTTGACTCAGCCTTTCATCCTTCTTATGTGGATGTAATAAGTACCAATTATGGCTCGGCGAAAATAATTGTCCAGTCACTCTTATGAAATGAATTATACTGCACGTCCCATGGTACACACATCTGTGCACAAATTACAAATATATAAACCATCATTAAACACTGTATTGAACAGACCACTCTTCACTGACCAAGCACAAGGCCTCCGGGCCAGCATGACTGTATTCAGTGAGACCCATGCAGAGGTTATACAACCAACAGGAGTGTGCTATACCACAGCTGGTATTATAGAGAACATTGGTCCCTATTTTTGGAGCAGAGATTACATTCATACAATAATCATACTCTAAATAGTTAGTATGTCTTTTGTCCAGCCGGACAAGAATTTATTTTTCATATAAGAACAAAATTAAGGAGTTGTTTCAAACATTAGATGACAGGTGGGCACAGCCGTGACCCACAGAACATTGAGACACAACAACGAACACAGAATGGCCAAAGGGCAAGGTAAAATACGTCTGTACACTCGTGTTTAGACATAATCGCGCCCGCACATGCACTGAATGCGAGCCATGTGTGCCCTTGCACTTTCACCGCAGGTACTTAACCTATAGAGAATTAAGGGCACCGGCAGGATAGTATGTCACGCACTGGCTTTACACCAAGTCGGTAGCGGTTAATGCACGATTAGCTGTCACGTGTCCTCATTTTCAATTTCATTTTTTATTTTTATTTTTCGTTCCATGGCAAGCACTGCGCCTTTTATCATATGTTCACCGCTTCGTCCAAAAACCAGGTATCCAGTATTAGGAGCCTTACAGGCAAACAATTTTTCGCCAACATTAACTGGTTCAGGTTTTTGCGCCAATTTTTTCCTCCTCTCATCAGTATATGTGATTACTTATTAATGAGTAGAATCTACCAACTATTGTCTACGTAATCACTGCCTAAAAAAGCACTCATGAGCACTTGTCTGCGAATAGGACGCAATCTTTCACATCACTAGCCTGTCGTTAATTTCAATTTATTTTCCACCCACTGACCCTTCCCCCCTCCACTTATAAAGTTTGCCGCATTTTAACCCACAAAAGTCACTGATCTAATATGCCTAGTAGAACCTATGTTTATCAACAATTTTGTTCTCTCTTTTTTTCCCCCCTTCTTTCCTTGTGTTATTTATGTGTACAGTAATTCGATAAAGGAATTGTGTAACTGTATTATTTAAGACAACAATGATTGATCTAATTGTCCTGAGGATGATGCCCAGTATCTAGTGCTGGCATCGAAACGTCATCGACACCCATACGCCATATGCAATATGATTAAGCAATATTGTAATGTGCAATGGTGTATAAAGTAATGATCTAAGTTCTGTAAAATTCTAAACACGAGTGTACGGACGTATTTTACCTTGCCCTTTTGCCATTCTGTGTTCGTTGTTGTGTCTCAATGTTCTGTGGGTCACGGCTGTGCCCACTTGTCATCTAATGTTTGAAACCACTCCTTAATTTTGTTCTTATATGAAAAATAAATTCTTGTCCAGCTGGACAAAAGACATACTAACTATTTAGAGTATGATTATTGTATGAATGTAATCTCTGCTCCAAAAATAGGGACCAATGTTCTCTATAATATGATACTGCCCAAGGTCCCTATACTATACCTTTTGGGTTCCCTTGTTTCTTTGTAACAATACCACAGCTGGTAGCAGAACTTAACAAATGGTCCAAACAGAACTATGTGCATAAATCACAGGCTGCTATAAACAGTTGCATAGTTCTGACAGAGTCAATAATTGTGTTAAAGAATTATTGAAAGTAGGAGATCTAGGGCCGGTTGTTGGGTAAGGCAGTGCTAACTACCTGCCAGGGTTGTCCCAGTTATGGAGGGTGTCAGACTGGCAAGCATGAAACATGTCCCCGTTGACAGGGTAGGGCAGCTGGCAAAACCCTCGATCAGGTCATTCATCCTACCCCTCCAGAGGAGCGCAAATCCTTAGCCATTTGGCAGAACTTTGACCCCATCTCTGAAGATGCCCTCCTCAAATGCATCCTCGAAACTAAGCCCTCCAACCATTCTCTTGACCCCATCCCTAGTCCCATTGCCATTGACTTCTATACCCATTCTCTTTCCTATGGGACCACTCTGGTTAATGTCTCCCTCTGTCAAGGCTCCCTTCAAAACTGGGCAGGTCACCCCTCTGCTTCAAAAAAACCCACTGCTGATGCGAACGACCTCAACAACTTCCGCCTGTCACTAACCCACCTTTTCTTGCGAAAATCACAGAAAGATGTGTAGCAAAACAACTCTCTCGTCATATCAAGGACAACAATCTTCTTGACAATTTCCAGTCCGGCTTCATTCAAAACACCAGCACTGAAACAGCCCTGCTGCAAGTGATTGATGACGCGCTGCGGATACTCGATTCGGGGGAGTCTTGCATTCTAATTCTCCTTGACCTCTCTGCAGCCTTTGACACTGTCAATCACAACACTCTCCTTAACACTCTTCAACAGAGAATGGGCATGGAGGGCACTGTGCTTAAATGGTTTGCTTCCTTCCTCTCTGATAGATCCCAAATGATCAAAATAGTGAACAGTCTTTCATCTCCCTTGGCGGTAGGTCAAGGTGTTCCTCAAAGCTCTATACTTGCACCCACATTTTTCAATCTCTATTTAGAACCTTAGTGAAATCTCCTAAGTAATCCGGGATCCACTATCATCTCTATGCGGACGACACTCAAATCTACCTTAAGGTGGCCTCCACTTACGATCTCTCCATCCTAAGCTCTACTCTCGACTCCATTCAAAACTGGATGTCAACTCATCAACTGATTCTGAATCCGTCCAAAACTGAATTCCTCCTCCTCTCCCGCTCACTTTCTCCTCCCCAGATTCAATCATGGATGGATCAGATGAATCTACTTAACAATAAACCCATCATTGTCGACAGTGCAAAATCCCTTGGTGTCATACTCGACAAAAAACTCAATCTACTCTCCCACATCAACTCCATTGCAAAGTCTGCTCGATACCAACTGCGCCTTCTTTGGGGGTTTCGTCGCTTCTTACCGGAGCAAGCCCTTAAAACCCTGGTCCAATCGCTGGTTCTCTCCAGACTGGACTACTGCAATTCTCTTCTTACTGGCCTCCCCAAATCCCACCTGTTCCCTCCTAAATCTGTTCTCCATTCAGCTTGTTTCATATGTGGAGCCAAAAGAAGCGACCGCATCACACCCATTTTATCAACCCTCAGTTGGCTTCCCATCGAGGCAAGATCTATCTACAAGACTCCCTGTATCACCCACAAACAGGGCCGGACTGGAAACCAAAACCGGCCCTGGCAAAGTGCTGGGCCGCCCCCCTCACCGTTTTGCCAGGCCGGTTTTCTGCCGATTTTGTTACAGGGACGATTTTGCAGCTATGCTGCAATCACAGCCCTGTAACAAAAATGGCCCCCAGGGGCCCAAAACCGCCCCCCCCCAACCCGTGCAGCGCACCAGGGGATTGCCCGGTGCCCGCTACGGCCAGCCCGGCCCTGCGCACAAAGCCTTGCACTCCTCCTCTCCTCGCTACCTGGCGAATAAACTGAAACTCTCTTGAGGTTCTAGACCATCACGTAATGCGGAAAATGTATTGCTTGAACCTCCCACTTTCAAGAAGAAAAGATTGATGGCCCAATCCTTTTCAGGCAACACGTGAGAATCTGGAACTCACTTCCGCCTCAGCTCAGGACCACCACCTCTTCCCCGGCCTTCAAAACTGACCTCAAATTTTCCTCCTTCAAAGACTCTTCCAAATTTAATTCACATCCTCTCTATTATCTGAAGGAAGTCCTTCCATTATAGGAAATTCTGTTCTCCATGACTATAGAAGTGCCTTCCCAGTGTGTTCTTGTAGTTTGGGTGCCTGCCATTTATTGCAGTACTATACTTCTACTTGTACTGTGTACTCTTTCGTAACATGCACACGTCACTTTTCCTCGTGTAATGTATCATTTGCTATCTCTTGTATATTGTTTGCCTCAGATACATGCACAATTGCCACCATTGCCTCATGTAATGTAACGTTTGTCCTTGTGTTTATTGCAGTTTTATACCACTACTTGTACTTCGTACGCTTTTGTAATGATGCACACATGTCACTTTTTTCTTCTTGTAACATATTGTTTGCTACCTATTGTATTTTGTTTGCTCTTGATACATGCACAATTGTCACTATTGCTACATGTAACGTATGCTTTTGTAACATACTCACTTGTAAGTTTCTCCTCATGTATCATTACTGTTCCTATTGTGAAGCGCTTTGACACCTTTGGGTGAAGTCTGCGCTATATAAAAACGCATAAAATAAATAAATCAATAAATAATAACCGAATCCAGCGACAATCCTTGCGCTGGTCCCTCAGTGACGCCACAGCTGTAGTGCGTAGTGGGCTTTCCCCTCTTTCTCCTAACCCTCCAGACCCACCTAGGAAGAGTGAACGTTATGGATTGGAATGGACACTTCTGGACCTAAGCTCGGGCCTGAGTCTTTTCAGTAGTTTTGCTGCGGTCCTCAAAAGTATTTTGCGGTTTTCGCCAATTCATTACAAAACACAAAGAGGGTCTGGTGGTGCTGGGAGGGGACAGCCCACAAATGGGGAAAGCAGCCTTCTTGGTGCTGTATGCATAAACGATAGCAGTAAAGGAAACACTGCAAGGCTGGGTGTGGGGAGAAGCTGCTGATGGCCAGGGACATGGCTTCCATTAGTAAATCAGGTGCAGCGGCGCAGAGGCCCACGGTCATGAGAAAACCTCGTACCCCACCTACGTCTGCCTTTCACTACCCAATGGTGGGCTGCGGCCGCCATTTCTACACCTGCATTCGGCACACTACAAATGCGCCAAGGTCCGACTTTGGCACACAAGATTCAAGGGTAAGACTTAGGGGAGGGGTGTAATAAGGGGAAGCTCGGCACAAGGGACAATAAATGAAGCAAAAAACACAACAGAAAAATATATGCCTAAAAACAAACGAGTGTGAAAGCTAATAAACACTTTACAAGGAGCTGCTGGTTGCTTTTGGATATATGTGAATTCATTCATAGCCACGAAAACGACCAAACTCACCGAAATTAAAATCCATTTAACATATAAGAGTCTGAAGGCCAATACGTGGCCCAATGGCGTACCCAGACATCTACAGAAACGAGACTAGTGTGGACGAGAAGGAGTCCGACAACACACATGCTCACAGCCAATGTACATTAAAAGGGGCCAATCATGTTACCAGACTAGCTCCACCACGGAGGCCCTTTCTGACAGTGATGTCCAATGTTGATCCACGAAGGCTGGGTTAATATCAGATTTTAGTTCATACACATATGACAATCATTCATAAAGTTAATCTAAATGGTAATCATTTACATATTCTGGGGTTATCCTGAAATTCTGGCTAAATTCAAGCCCTTGTGAAGCAACTCAGGACATCCCTGCTTCATAAGATCCACAATAACATTATATGATGTGGTCACAAAACCGCAAAGATTTCCAAACATTCCTCATTTCAAGCTTTGCGAGCATGCAGTAGTAAATTCTTTCGCTATCTGGGTCTCAGAGCAGTATTCTCAATGATTTTGTACATAATTCCCGAAAGCAATAATCGAGTATTCTCACATCCAGAATTAAAATATAAATAGCACAAACCTACCCTGTAACACCCAACGAGAGGGAATACACCACAAAAACGAATATCAATTGAAAAGAGGTCAAACTAATTCACAGGAACAGCACAGATTACAAAGCAGTGAGTAAATGAGTCCATCATTCTCTGTTGGCAAAAATATACTTATGCCTTTAATTGTATACCTTAATCCAGTAAAAGTAATAGGTGTTTCAAGCCACTCCAAACGATACAATTCATAATCCAAGAAGAAGCAGCCAATGAGAGTCACTATGGGCAACCACACCCTCGTGTGATGTGCCATAAAATAGAGTGAAAATGTATGGGACTAAACAGCAAATCAGTTTCACAACCATGGCTGGGCACAGAAGGTACATTGTGAGCAATGAGGTTAGAGCCACTAAATTGTATTTTCAATAGATTAAAGATACATTTTAAACGGGAGATTATGGGTCACAGAAAAGATATTTTGAAATGTAAAATGCCGACTGTTCCCCAGCACATCCATAGAAGCACCTGGCTGATGATAACTCCAGCCCACACGTACATATGACACATTTTACTATGTTACTATTCAGAGTAATTTGCCTCGAGTCGCGATAATGCCAACAGTTCTGTATCCTAAAGATCTAAAGCAACCTAATACACCAGCGTGGATAGAAACCATCCAAAAGGCAGGCTAATGGAAGGAAGCCAAGATCCTTTGTTTGGAGGAATGACTAGAGATGTAATGATCTTCCAGCTGACAGGTGTGATATTGGGAGGCCTGAGTTCCAATCGCTGCTTTTCCTTTTGACCACATTGTGTGATCCTGTGCAATCATTTTAGCCCCCTTTGCCTTAGTTCAATTGTCTCTTGTTATTACCACTCTCAAGGTACAACAGTTCACAGTCAACAGGGATTACAGCTGAACTTGTCTCGATTCAAATGAAGAAAAAACACAAACAATGGATTAATTGTACTAACAATGCCCCCAATAGCACTGGGAGACAACAATGTTTCAATTTATGCTTTAATGCGTTTTTACTTCATAATTAACTCATTTTTCTTTTATAATTTCGTTAGTCTTGGGGCTGGGTGACAGTAGTTGTGGTCCTCTGGTACATTTTTAATGATTAAGTGATTCAGCCTCCATTTTCTTCCTCTTGACTTGAGCCTTACGAGTCAACAAAGTGTATGCACTATAAATCAGAAAATAATTTCCCAAAATATTGGTCCACTACAGGTACGTGCTCGTTGCCTCTGCATTTCTAATAAATGTTCTAAATGCAAAATGGTTAGAGGTAGATGAGTATACGTTTATGTCATGACACATATATTATGATCTCAGACAGAGATATTCGACGCTTAAGTATGCTTGCCAACATTCTGTGACCAAAAGAGGTAGGATTTTTCAGGCTTAAAAAGCAATAATTAGCATAACGATGACAGCACTAGAAATAACATCGCGTGACCATCGGCCTATGATGACGTCACAGGAAATCAATCACATGACAGTCAACCAGTAAATTACATCATTGCTTTTGACCCAGATGACATCATGAGAAACGAACGAGACAGTTTAAATGATTGACGTTTGAGCATCGTAGTCAGCTATTAAATCACTAACGTGTATTTGTTTATTTTAGTTACATTTTTTTTACCGGGGTGTCAGGTTGCTTTACAGTGTAACAAAATCAAGGAGCTAAAGTCCCACATTACACTGAAACATTGGTAGGGCCATAACAGACTATTTAATAATAGATTAGCAGCAAACCATTCTATAATTGGGGTAGAGAGGAGAGATTTATAGAGAAGAGGGGGTAGTTGCATCAGTAAATGTAGAAAAGAACGGAAGAAGTGCGCAAAGACACAGCACCACTACTGTAGGCGGCAGTCAGTAACTCCAGCTGCTGATGCAAACCCTGCATTTCGAAACACCATGACTATTTTAGATGGTTGTTGGTAATTTTCTTCCTTCGAAGGGAGATGAGTTTAACTCCTTAACAAGTTCAATCTGTAGCTTCTCCAAACGCTGAAGGATGTCACCAATAAGTCTCTAGGTTACAGTTTTTGCCACAAAACAGTAGCCTCCCTCCTAAATCACCAGGGTTGGCCGGTATGTTTAACACCACCCAGCCCAACTGTATTCAATCAAGTGTAAACAACAATAGGGTCTCCTATATCTGGCAATGGGGATATCTGTGCATTGTAGTGTAGTGTTTGTAACAAATGAGAAATCCCATGGGAAGGAAATGTAGTCATCCACAAACAACGTGAAACTGACAGCAGGGCCTTAACTCTCCAACTTACGACAATCAACTGAAAATAAGCAGCTTGATAAATGAAAAAGCATTCAGTTTAGAGCGAATTCCCTAAACCTAAATACTTTACAGCTATTCCCGAGGTAATATTAAAACATGTTGTAGACATAATGCTGACACAGCATTCAGGTCTATAGGCTGAGCAACAGGAGTGGAGTGTCATACAACAAATCAAAAATGTTTTAAATTTGGGGAAAACATATGTTGACAACATTTCTCTTTCTGTTTTCCTGTGAAACGTATTTGCATTTGTCGAATACTAGGTTATTTAATGTTACGTTACAACGGTTTTGTAAATCCTGAGGCTCTCAGTGGTGGGAAGATGAGAAATGCTGAAGAACAGTTGAAGGAATCTATGAATCAAAGCAATAAGTCTTCAGTTGTTTTCGAAACACAGATGAGAAGAAGTAGACTGAACATCAACTGAACGCGAGTCCAAACTAAAGCTTCTAGATACAAAAGAGCTGCTCTCTTTAGTGGTCTTTCAGACTGTTTATTTTATTCATTTTTTAATAAAGTTTTATATAGCGCGAACAAGATCCCGAAGGATATCAGAGTGAGAGCTTAGCAAGAAAGTATAGTAGGAATGGAGATCTCTGACTAGCACATAGGGAGAGATGCACCAAGACAGGATGGTGGGGGGCTGCTATATAAGCATTGATGAACTGGGGACATGGCTTTGAAGATAACCCTCAAGCGGATCAGAAGCCAATGAGTTGATATAGTAAAGGTGAAGCTCTCGAGAGCCAAGGTGCACATGAAAGAATCTGGCAGTCTGATTTTGTAAACATTGGAGTGGATGCATTAGGTGTTGGTTTATTCCAAGGTAGGCTGCATTGCAGGAATCATATCTAACAACCATAAGGGCAGCTACTGCTAAACGTCAGACCTCTAGATTTGACATTGGAAGAATTTTTCAAGGATTATGCATCTAGTGGGTGCAAGAGCAGCCACTATGGAAACTTGAGCTTCTAGCTTAAGACTGGTTTCAATTTTCACTCCAAGATTCTTGACTACAGCAATAGGACTGAGAGGAGATCCTTAGGTAGAAGGCCACAGGCTGGAGGACCAAAGGTTTGAACTGCCGTCTGTCACCAGTATCTACATCTTCTCAATGAGGAGTCTGAGTCAGTTCTCTCCAATCCATTCAGAACCTTGCAATATAAATACGTTTGAATTGTTTGGCCATAGCAAATGTTATGTGATGTATTATGGGGAGGGAAAGTATTATTCTGATTATTACTTAAATGCCTAAAGCATTCAAATACAAGTATATTGATCGCGACTATGAGCAAAATATAGAATACATATTTACTAATACTACTTTATGTGTGTTTGATACACAATCTTGTTGGATATCGCAAGTTCTTAAAGAATATGTGGCTGTGAATTCCGGTATAATGCTTATGAAAGCTGATATAGTTTAGATGGTGTTCTCCTAACCTTCCTGTCACAAGCCCTCTTTTTAAAAATGTTATAATAGCAAACAAATACTCGTTGCTAAAATGCACATTCTCAGTTGTAAGATTCTAATGGTGTCTTGTTATGGAGGTCAACCATGGCCGGACTGGAAATCCAAATCAGACCCGGTAAAAATACGGAATCTGGCCACATACTCAGCGGCGTAGAAAGGGGGGTGCGGTGGGTGCGGGCTGCCCTGGGTGTCATCACTGAGGGGGGTGACAAAATGCTGGAGAGCGCATGGATAAGGAAGGGTAGGGGGTGTTTCTTTCCGCTGAAGTCTGTCTCTGCAGTGTGTTGGGGGAGGTGACAAGAAATTTTCCGCACTGGGTACCGCCTGACCTTGCTACGCCACTGCACATACTGGAGGCTGCTGTGACTAGAGGGTGGCACGGCGGCTTTCATGGTTGGGTGACAAGAACTCATCCACCTATAAAAACAGCCCACTGGACTGGAGCCCAAGGGGAATGCCAGAGAGGCAGAATGGCTGCCTGGCCCTGGAGTCAACAATGTTTTATCAGGCCCTTCCCAGGTGATCCATGTAATATATATACCACGGCTTAATAAATAGTATTCTACTAGAAGGCAGATAGTTTTACAGTTTTGCTAAAACAATTATAACCCCCCTTTGTCTTTTAAATATCATAAAACGCCAAACAGATCGCGTCAGTGCCTAAGCTCAACGTTCAGACTCTTCCCGGCAAAGCAGTGACTCAGCCTTTGAGACTGCTGGGCTCACCTGGGACTGTTAAGGCAGCGTCAACACGAGCATTAATAGAATCCACCGAGATGACATCAAGAATACAGCGTGCCTGGCCAAAGGGAGTGGCGATGGTCTCATAGAAACATACTCAATGAAAACAAAATCAGTGATATTTTCCAACTATCCCTCTTCATCGGTGTGAGAAGAGAACAAAATATTACAATGTATTTATTTCCTTAATTATCCATCTAAAAAAATCCACTAGGCTGAAATTCATTTGCAAAAAGTCACATTTCCCTCTATGGGAAAAACTAAGTTGGCGTTGGGAAGGTTGACAAGCAGGCATGCTACATGGTATCCAAAGGTGAAACAAGGGAGTTATGTGCCATTGTGCAAGCAAAGACAATGGGCCCTCCCAACCTCAGTCTGGCGTTGGAATACAAGCATAATTGGGACGCAGAGGGCCCCTCACACTGTGCTTGATTTGCAAAAATATAAGTGCCAGGGCTCTCGCCAGGAGGCCACTGCAGCTTGCACCACACATTGCCCCTGCCACGCTGTCAATGAAAATAACAACACAACTACTAAGCATCACACATACCTGTGACAACTTGGACTATTCCAGGCCCCCAAAGATTAGCTTGGGAGGCAGGTAATTTTTAATGTATATTGAATTAAATATTAAACTGTTATTGTGGAAATCTCTAAATTAGCCAGACAGTGCGCCACCTCGTGGCACACTGTCATAATCGCCAGTGTTGGCCATTAAGTGCCAGTGCCAAGCATCAGAAACCACTGTCTCAAATTAAGTATTGCTCTCACAGCGCTACCACTGCACCTTCTGAACTACTGCTAGGTACGGTCCTGCATGCATTATAGATGCATTCATTTGGTGCTTCACAGCTCCAATGAGCTGCTGCAGCACATTTGCAGATGGGTAGCATGTTAATCTGTGGGAGAGCATTGAATAAAAAATGTGTACCTGTCGTATGAACTAGATGGTTAGTGTTTTAATGTTGGGTGTGAGGAACAGAGTTGTGCTCTTATTCTGTTTTTGCTGCATCAACAAAGCAAAAAGGAAAGTCAGCATGTGAAAGCGTAAGATGCTAGTTTATCGATATAAAGAAAGGTTGTGAGTTCCGTGTGTTTTGTTTTTATGTCCTTACAGCTGAGATTGCTCAAACCATGTTTCAGTAAGTGTGGTGGTGTGTCTATGCAAGGGTGTAGAAGAAACGTGTTTGCAATGGTCTGCATCATGCAGTTTAAACTACAATGAATATAGGGAATAGAGCATTGTCCAACAGTGGAGGCAGCTACCTTTGGGAGAAGCAATCTTGCATCAACTGCAGTATTTGCATTGTAGTCCAACAGCAGTAGCCTAGAAGCAACCCATAGGAATGCCAGTTATACAACATAGCCCTGGTATATAGTCTGATGAGTTCAGCATGGAGCAAGACATAAGAATGGGGTTATACAGTATCCTCTGATGGTCCCTCAGAGAAGCCATACAGAAGCAATCATTGTCTGACCAGCTATAGTATGTGTTCTGTTGGGCCTACAGCGGGGCAACACCGGCACCAACATTCTATGACCCACCATGCTATATGTCTTCATATGTGACTGCGAGCATCTCATAGGAATGCACTTCATACCACCAGTCATTGTATATGTTTTAAGGAGTCCACCCAGGAGTAACACTGTAACCTGTAGCACTTGGCATTTTGCAACAAACCGTAGCTCACATCATCCACCCTTGAGTGACAAAGGAAGTATACAAAGAGTCCACCCAGGTGTGACCCATATTATTGGCCAGTATGGATACAGTCATAGTATATCCTCTTAGAGTCCACCGTGGAACAGCACAAGGAGCCCCCTTAGAATAGGGTTTATGTAACCAGAGGATTAAAGGCAGGCCTTGGAGATTAGTATACATTCCTAGTATGGATGTATCAGTTTTATTTCAATTATAAACACGAAAACAGGCGCCTGGTTATAACAGCGCATGAAGCCCATGCTCCACCAATACTTTATGATGGGAGCCCCAACACCCAGCCAGGATCTTTACCATTGTTCATCCAGGTCAGAGTTGGCTGAGGAAGAAGCACTGTGAGCAGAGGAGGGGGAGAGGCAGCGACACAAGGCAGAAAAGCTCCAGCTCACTGTATTGCATGGTGTCTGTTTTCTATATTCCTGGCATTTAAGTAAGGAGTATATCTAAAGGAAGCCGTGGAAAGTAATAAACACACAAGTAAGGCTGCACTTGCAAGCCATCTCTCGTTGTGCAGAGCATTAAGTATTATCGACTTACAGGCAGAAGATTTGTTTTGTTCATTGAGAAAATGCCCCTTTTCAATGTACCAACTAGACTTGCCTCCCCTTAATTTTAAAATATTGTCTTTTGTGTAATTTAATTGGTAAAGTGCTCCTAATTATGTTGGTAATTTCCAATAGTTAAAATAAATTCTAGATGTTCTTTTCACGTTTCTATTTGTGACATTAGTTGTTTTTGTATAGGACTCACACAGTCAAGAGGCTGCTTCAAGGCGCTCATGAAGACATAAAATTATCAAACACCTCTGAGATCTGAGGGGCATATTTATAAAAAAGTAACGCTGCACTGTGTTACAGGGACAGTGCAGAACTGCCGCCAATGCAACACATTCCTGTTATTTCCCCAGCACTGGTGCACAATGTGCTGCCTAGCTCCAGCGTAGACAACTATGCACAATGATGCAAGGGTGCCTCTGTTACATGAAGGATTGCTTTTAGTGCAGGAAGGGGCCCCTTCCTGCAAAAATAAATATCTGCCTGAGACATTTTCCTATAGCTATGTGTGCTGCAGAATGCAGCAGATGTAGAAAGAGGAAGTAACGAGGAGAAACAATGATATTTATCCTCGGTCCTCCTCCCCTGGTAAGACATATCTTTTTGGCACATTCCCAAATCTATCAGTAATGGTAAATCTGGGAATGTGTTACAATCCATGAGAGTTGCGTAGGAACACCTATGCAATGCCCATGGAATGCCTTGCTGGGGCACAGTAACGCAAAGCAATGATTTGCGCAGCGTTGCGTTAGTCCGCATTTATCAAGCCACTCAGGGCCTCGCAAAGTGACCTTCCATGGCTTGATAAATTGCATTTTGTGTTTGTGGTGTGAATGTACCACATCGCATGGTGCAAACGTGATGCAAACCCCTTCATAAAAATGCCTTCTGAGTATGTAAAACTGCAGTCTTGTCCTATGGCACCCTTTCCATAATGTATAATAAATAAGTGGCATTGATATAATATGTCATCCTTGATAATAACCTGGTGAATTCCAAATATAAATGGTATTAGCAGTACCGGGCTGCTTAAAGCAAACTTTTCATTCATTTGTGTTTTCCTGCATGCCAGGCATTATTGAATGATTATAGATGCATGTACTATTTGTACAATGTAACTTATTATTGCCTCGAATATCTACTGCTTTCCAATTGCAGGTAGATAAGGATAAATGTGAAAAACATACTGTGTACATTATATATTTTCTTGCCTATTTGCATTCCAGTTTGTACCTCAGTCCCAACGGCAAATTACGGTATTATATGGTTGCACTATACCTTCCATTGTTGAAGTGATATTATTGCCTATGTTAATTAAATCACCTCCTATTTTTCTGGGACTTGTTTCCTGCTTTTTCGGGCCAAATGGGTGCAGCTTGTGTGCTATCCAAAATGAATAAACAAGGGATTGGTCAATAGCCTTAGAGTCTCAGACATGTGCTCACTCACTGGTCTTTTCCATGAACCACTGGGCAAACGAGTGCAGACATTCTGTGGGTCACACGTGACATTTCGTCTCAATGGACCTGCCCATTTGACTGTGGGATTGCCCCACCATTGATCTGGTGAGCCAAGCTCCCATGTACGCCAGATGTGGTGTCAGAGAAGGGGGAACAGCCTTTACAGCACGGGTATTACCACGCGCTACCATTACAACGCTGCTATTACAACGCAAGTTGTTACAACGACTTGCGCTTGAGGGCGCTGTCGAATAGGGAATGGTTTAATTTTCTATTCCAACACCTTCCCTACTGTAACGTGGGCTGGAGTTTAAATAGAAAATTAAACTATTCCACTATCCAGCGCTTACAGCGCAAGTCGTTGTAACAACCTGCTTTGTAAAAACAGCGTTGTAATGACACGCGTGGTAAAAGCCCGCGTTGTAATGCCATACAACCCAAAGGATTACCTTTGCTGAAAGTAGCCGTAGTACCCACCCAGTGAATGGACACAAACATGCAACATCCGTGTCAAGTTACCAAGTCCATGCATAAAAAGCTACTCTGTGCCAAGATTTTTTTCTTTGCATTCTAAGACATGTAGTCTTATTTGTTCCATTGTAAAATCTCCTTGCAGTGCTCTACAACTTTTAGTTCATTACGAGGATGGCACAAGTTTTTTTTTACCAATAGAAAGTTTCTGTACATGTATTCCTTCAGGAACAAACCAGAAACACTTAAATTCAAATTAAAGCGTTGCAAAGGGCAAAATACCTAGCAGCCCTTGAAGTGGGCAGGCTGACCAGACGTCAATGATTTGCAGAGACCGTCCCGTTTTTCAAAGGACTGACATCTAACACTTTTTAGCCAAATAAATAAATGTCGCAGTTTGAGAGATGGTGAGCACACACATTAATAACAGTGCTGTGTATGTTCAGGTTACCAAGACCCTCTCATCACAACAGGGACAGACACAGGGATAGAAGTTGCTGATATATACCTCATTTATGCAGCAGAGAAGTGAAGTGGAAAATCAGTGTCACTGAATCCCATTGGCCAAGGCTAAGCCTGCACCTGAGCCTTATTACAGCAAGGGGAGGGAGATTTGTTTTCCTTGGTAGTTTTATTTAACAGAGGTGTGCTCAGTTCTTTACCTGAACTGTGAAACGGGCACCTTCTTTCTTTATGAATCTCATTGTGTCAGGCCCAGTTTGCCCAGCACTGTTTTCACCCAGACGCCTGTATACCATACACTAAGCCTGAACGGGACCTGGCTGCACCTACACCACTGGGTAGCACTATTCGCCCTGGGTATACTGTTCGACCCAAGTGATATACAGCCCCCATCTACCACTAGCTGGGCTTGACGTAGGCTTAGTCGACTATAAGGCACCGGCTCACTATATTCACCGGAACTCCCACTGCAACAAACCCGCTGCTGCCGCTCGCCTCTGAGACAGTGGTACAACGCACACTTAATACATTGAAACTCTGCACCATTGATTCACTATTCCCCGACTGGCAGGCTATAACAATGGCAGACATGTCAGCGCTCTCGGACATGTCCTAAATGGATACATTTGTAGCTACCAGATTACTCGGAGCACTTCGCTCGACCACCTCCTCTTTCCCATCACCACAGGTTCAGTTCACACTGCTCACCCTGCTCATAACCGATAAAGAAGGGGATCACTTAGTAACCAAGCTGTATCGGGCATGTATGGCGCTTAAACAAGGGGAGCGAGACATCAATGGGAGGAAGATCTGGGCCGGCCACTGACGGATAAAGAATTGGCCAACTAAAGATAAGTGTAGATTTTCATATCGGTCCAGGTCCTTCTTTGTTTTACTTATTATTGGAGCAATGTTATTTTCTACTAAATTATTTAAATCAGCTGATATTTTAATTCCAAGATAAGTCCCCGCCTGAACCACACGATTATCATCACACATAGTCACTGAGTTTTTGATAATCTGGGTCTTGGAGGCATTTAGAGCGTACCCGGATATCCTTCCAAAACTACGGGCCTCTTCTTCTATATAGACAGTTGCCTCTGTGGGGTTTGGTGTTATCACCGCCACGTCATCAGCATAGGCCAATATCTTGCACGGGCCTAACAATGTTGGCAGTGGGGTTATCTCTGGACAAAGCTCTAATTTACGGATCAATGGGTCCATATACATAGCGAACAATAATGGGGAGCATGGGCACCCCTGCCGTGTGCCCCTTTTAATTAAGAATTGTCCTGTGGTGTCTCCATTAACTCTTAGAGGCGCGGCTGGTTCTTTATATAAAGTTTGTAATGCTTTTATAAACCCACCCCTTATTCCGGCTCTAACCAAAGTGTACCATAAATAGTCCCACGAGACCCGGTCAAACGCTTTTTCAGCGTCAAGCAGCATTACTGCCATCGGGTCTCCTGTGACTTCGGTGGAGTCTAATAGTGTTATTACTTTCCTGGTATGGTGGGTCGTTCCTCTACCAGGAATGAAACCATGTTGGGTATAACAAACTAAAGAGCTTATCACTTCTGCAAATCTCATTGCCAACATTTTTGAATAAATTTTAGTATCATTATTCATTAATGTAATAGGGCGGTAGGAGCCAGGCTCATCATCCGGCTTACCCTTTTTGAGAATCAGGACAATATCTGCACCCCCCCACGACTTTGGTATAGACTGTCCAAGTTGTGCGGATTGAATCACTCTAGTTAACTCTTGAGAGAGCACTCCCCAGAAAGTTTTATAAAATTCTAGAGGTATCTGGTCAGGACCAGCTGCCTTACCTGAAGGGAGTTTGCCCATGGCTTCCTTAACCTCTTCCATGTCTAGCTGAGTTTCTAATCTATCTGCTTCTTCATCCGAAACCCTCTCAGCTGGTATATTCTCTAAGTAATCGCTAATCTCTTCACTACTGCAAGGGTGTTGATGATCATAAAGGGTCTGGTAAAATTTCCTAAATACTTCCCTTATCTCTTCAGGGCCAGTTTGTATATTACCGTTTTCGTCTCTAATTTGCTTAACCGTTCCTGCTGCCGCTATCTGCCTAGTGCGCATAGCCAGTACGTGCCCAACTTTTTCATTATATTCATAACAGTTCTCCCTACCGATTGTATAGTGTACTGCCGCTTTTTTTGCCAATTCCCCTTCCGCCTCGGATTTAACTTTTACTAGGTCTATCAGATATTGTTCGACCGGCTCCCCTCTAATAAGACAGTTATTAAATTGTTCTTCTGCTTCTGAGACGGCTCTCTCTAACTCTCTTTGCAGTGCCCCTTCCATTTTACGTTTATGAATACTATAACTACATGTTTCTCCACGGACACCTGCCTTGAAAGCATCCCATATGACTCCCACCGATGCAGTTCCTTTATTATATTCAAAAAACTCGGTGATCCATTTCATCATATGTAGTACATAATCCTCTTCTAAGAGAAGTCTTCTTTCAAAAGTCCAAACCCGATTAGGTCTTTTACCTCCTTCTAATTTTAATTCCAAAATTAACGGATTATGATCACTTAAAATTCTTGGCAATCTTTCAATCTTGACCCTTGACATTAGATTGTTAGAAATCATAAAATAGTCGAGCCTAACGCAAACTTGATGTGGTGCGGAGTAGTAAGTATATCCTTTCTGTTGTGGTCTAATTGTGCCCCAAACATCATTCAAATTATTGTTACACAGGAGATCAACCAGTGCCTTATGGACTCTTTTCTTACGGCCTTTATAGCATCTATTATAACCAGTTCCTAACCCGTCAGCCCCATTAATATTCAAATCTCCTCCTAAAATAACCTGTGGGGGCCAAGCAGCTAGTTCAGAGTCTAAAAACTGTAATACCTCCGGATCATCCTGCGTGGATCCATATACTGACACCATAGTTGTCCAGATCCCATCTATCTCTATCTCTGCTATAGCCCATCTTCCCCATTTGTCCTCTAATTTTCTCCCTATTATCAAATTCTTCCTCCTTGAAAGAATGGCAACACCTCTATTTTTGGCACCTTGTTTAGAGCTAGCTATGAGCTGATAGCCCAACTGATTCAAACAAAACTCCTGAGTACTCATTATGTGCGTCTCTTGCAGAAAGATAAAATCCACATTCATCTGGCGTAAACGAACACCTATCTTATACCTCTTTTGGATATCATTTAAGCCGCTCACATTCCATGTTACAAACCTAAGTATCATTACAGAATTGCCTGGAACCATTAATTGCTTGTTCACTTGTCTTTATTTTAACAAACTTCGACTTTAGTGCTACTGATACATGTAATGCCTGAATATTGATTTCGATACTCCCTCCCTTGACACTCTGCCACTGAGTCCTTTTTTCCATCGTGTGCCCACCATGACCCCTACAAATTTCATTGCCTTTGTGCCCTGTCCCTGTCCCTAAGGTCTCCCTCCCCCCCCCAGAGAGCCCACCCTCAGGATCCCTCCCCCCCTACGGGCAAATAGGTCCATAAGACCTATGTCTGGCCTGCGTTTGCCACCGGGTTGTCCCACCCCCCCCTCCCTGATTTCCTTAACTATAAACGTCACTCAGAATGCTCCCTCACGTATAGACATAGTTAGACAGATATCCACTTCTTTCCTCTTTTCCTCTATCTTTTTTTTTTCCCCCCCTTCCTTTTTGTCAACAACTTCTACCCCTTAGGTAATAATTTTGCGCTTTAAACAAGTATATCAACTAACTTAAACAGCCACAACAGATTAACCATATCAACTACTTTTTACGGGGTAAGTTTTTGATAGGGCCAGTTTGTACATTTTGAACCTCCAAAGTGCTACGTGGAGACTTTTGACGGCTCCTATTCTCTCTCAAGTAGGTGAGATATTCTTGTGCCATAATTTCGGAATGAAAAACTCTGAAATTACCCTCTAGTCCTACTTTTAGACGTGCAGGAAACAAAAGGAAAGCCTCATAGCCTATATTTTGAAACGGAGTAATGAGCTGCCTCATCCGCCACCTTCTTTCCACGGTGGCGTGGCAGAAATCAGGACGAGCAAAAAACTCAGTTTCCTTGTGAGAGCGTTTAGACTGTGGTTTTGCCTTGTTAATTATTTCTTCGCGCAAAAGGAAATTACCAACATACATCAATATTGCGCGGGGCTTGCCCTGTGATTCCTTTCGTACCAGCGGAAATCGATGTGCTCTTTGAATCTCGTGTTCCCAGTCCCATGAGGCTAGATCGGGAAATGCACCTTTCAGTAATTCAATGACAAAAGCACGCACATCCCCCCCCTCTTTCCCCTCCTGAATTCCAATTAGTCTGACATTATTCCGCCTTTGTCTATTTTCGAAGTCCTCTAGCTTCCAAAGCATGTCAGAGGTTGTCTTATCCTTATCATCACCAGCATCTTTCATCTTAACAAAATCGTCTTCCAATTTACTTGTTCTAACCTCCAGCTCGGATACTCTCCCAACCATGTCCTCATATAGTTTGTTAACCTTATGCAGGGAGGATTGTATCTTTTTATTTGCACGTTTGGCCCTCCTGCTAGATCTCTGACTCTCAATACGTGCCTCAGTTTGAATTTGCTTTAGAGTTGAGAATAGGACTTCGAAGTTTGAGGTACCCCTTTCAGAACCTCCCTCAGCTCCATGAAAGGTAAACTCCTGAACACTTGTTTCCGTATTACCAAAAGCTCCAGACTGGGTTGTTCCACACTCTGCCGTATCATCCCAAACAAATTTTTTTGCAACTGGTTTCGCTTGTCTTCTGTGTGGTACTTTAGATTGTCTCCTGTGACTTGGGTTGCCGGTTTTCGCTTTACCCTTATATACAAAGTCATTATCTTTTGATTTCCTAATCTCCTCTCTTAGGCCTTTTTTTACTTTTGGCCTTACGACTTTTTGGACTGTCTCATGCCCCAATGGATCAGTATCGCTATCCGAGAGGTTTGAAGTGTTACCAAACCTGGATATATCAGATTCTGAATCTAAACCTGAGCCTACCACAGACTTTGATGTGCCTGAATCTGAAATAGATGAATCCGAGCTGTTTGTTTCGCTTCCGTCAAGCTCATCCTCGTCTTCCTCATTGTCTGCTTCATCATTCCCAGTGAAGAAAATCTCTTCACCAGGTGATGTCAATAATGGCGCCGGAATACTTTGTAAATCCTCTATGTTACCAGTATTCGTGCTTGTAGCTCCTAAATTATTTAACTTGAATGGATCCATTGCTTCCTGTACTTGTTCCTGTGCTTGTGCCTGTGCTTCTACCTGTGTCTGCACTTCCAAGACCAAGACCTGCATACCTCCATTATCACCAGGGGGGGCGGTACTCACAACCTCGCTCAGCGCATTACTCGTGGCTCCAGGTTCAGGATCTCTAACCAAGTATAGGGCTGAAGATGGATCTGCGGGATTGTTTTCTCCCTCTGTTAAGGCAATATCAGCATCGGGCTCCTGGCCCTTTAAATCCGTAGCTCCGCCCCCCGCTACTGCCGCTGCTGAAAGGAGGGCTGCTCCCTCTGATTCTGTAACCTCTCCCCCTGCGAGATGCTTCGCCAGGCTGCCTGTGATCATGACCCCCACCGGAACCTCAGTGGCCCCAGCGGCGGCCGCTGCAGCGCTCAGTCCTTGCGTGTGACCCAGCCTCTCTCCACACATAGCCGCCAGCGTGGGGATGGACGGCGCCTGCTGCTCCGCCTGTGCAGTCGCGAAGGCTCCTGCTGCTAGTCCCGGCACAGGTAAGAAGGACTCCACTATCGTAGTCTGTCGTAATGCTGGTTCTTTTCCCAATGCTTCCGCCAAATTCAGGTCAGTAATACCCTTGCGTTGACCTTTACCGGTTCGTACACCTTCCGTCTTGCCGCTTTTAATCAGCTCCTTTTCTTTTAGTTTTCGTATTTTTGCCTCTTTTGCTTCTTTCGCTGCCTCTCTTCTTAACTGAGCTTTGGACCTTGATTTAGCTCTCATATTGCTGGTCGAGGCTCCTGGACCATCTGCAAGCATTTCATCGTCCTCGGAGTGTGCCAGATCATTGCTTTTGTTGTTCGTGCGATATACTTTAGGGGCCATTGTTATAGAATAAAACGCACGTCCTGCCTGGAGTGACTTTTCAATTAATGCTTTGAGTGTCTCCAAAATTTCTCCCCTTATTTGAGTTCTTAACATGCGTAAAGTCCTTAAATATTAGAGGCCAGTCCGACAAAGCTGTAAACATCTCATCCACGGGCACTCCAGGATATAATGCAGGATATAAAATACTGCTTGCGCCAAAAACTTTTATGAAAATATTATCAACTAGGCGAGCATTCTTTCATTCCATCAAGCCACCATCAGGAGCAGGGTGGGGTGCAACCTTCCCTTACGGCGTCTCGGCGGCCATCTTGCCTCCCTAAATTCAGACTCTTTCTGACGTAATATCCATACCACTCAGCCCCCCTCCAAAACTCGCCTTGCTGGAAATGGTCCATGAAATTAAACTTTGCTACTGCAGGTTCATTGCCATAGCATTATTGCTAGCGAATAGGGAAATTGCGATACATTGGCGGCCAAAGAGAGTCCTATGAAAGCAGCATGGCTTCAAAGCATGGCATATTGCGATATGCCAACCGAATAATAGCGGCTCACCAACCCCGACTTCAAGGCCCAAAGACATATGACACGTTTATCGTTGCTATCTACAACAGACATCATCCCCTGATCCCTCTCTTAGGCACCAGCCGATGCCAACATGGTCCACACCCGCTACCTCCCAGTTGCTACACCAGCGCCCTAGTGCTATATGCCTCTTTCAATCACGTCAGACATATGGGACGAGCTGCCCACGGGCAAATCAACATCTCAACAGTTCATATAGAAAAAATACATTGCACCCCATTAACATGCCGAACATAATAAAGTGCACAGAGTACACATGTGGACCCCCATCCCCACTTTTTTCTTTTACCTTTCTTTTTATTCAAGTCTTTTTCTTTTTTCTGCTAACGAATTAATCCCCGGCTGAAGAATTTACTATATTGGACAATTATATGTGCACAAATGACAACCCTTGTAAGGAAATACTCGACATTGTGATTGTAAATGTACCTGTATTTAATAATTTTCTTTCAATAAAATAAAATAAAAAAATGAATCTCATTTTGTGTTGAAAATTATTCTATCACAGGTCTCTGGGTAATTCTCCATTCCCATCCCCAGCACCACACCTCTAGTAGAAACACATACTGAAGATTTTCCAGTCCCCTTTTTCATTAGCTTTCTACGTACAATACGTGCAATATCTTTTTATTATTATAATCAGGGTCCGTGGAATTACATAGCATGTGAGGATCAAATGATGTGCCAGGATTTAATAAATTATGCCACAACAAAAAGGAAAATGTGGCATCATGTTGTGATAGTATTAGTTTATTATTATGTCATTTTTACACATGTTCACACTGTCTGGACAAAGGTTTCACCAGATTAGTACTAGTTTAACACCCAAATACAGCAATAAATGACAGAAAGGTGTCGGGTCAACCTTTGCGAAGGGCTCTGCACTTTGTGGAGATGCATGTTGCTGTGGTCTTTAGTAACTATTGAATTGTTTGAGCTACAAACAACATTTTTTGTTAAAATATGTAGATTATGCAGCAGATTGACTATGCAGCAAATCCATGATTATGTGGAAAATGTTACAGTTGCAACATTGTATAATTGCAGTGGCCCAGATAATAATACAGGATTACATCTCTTAGAATGCAAAGGAAACCAGAGGGAAGAGTTGGTCATGTGTGATGTGAGGTAACATGAGCATCCTTTTTTTGCTAGTATAGTCAAAGTGTTTTAAAATGGAACAATTTGCACAACCCCTGAAAAGCCAGTCTGCTTTGTTGTCCTTAGTTGAGGTGCTTGTATATGTTTGTGGGATGTGGCAGTCTAATCCTCTTTGGTGGGTGCTGTACTGTATGTGCCTGTAACATCCGGGATGTGTCCTACTTCTACGTCTATGGCCCTCCCGGTTCTTTTTTTGTGTGTTTATTTTATATAGCGCGAACTCGACCCGAAGGTATTGGAGCGCTTTACATGAGCACCGTATTTACATTACACATTCAGGCACGGGGAGATTAAGTGATTTGCCCAGAATCACAGGGAGTGGACGCGAACCCGAGGCTCGAACCGGTTCGCCTCGAATTACAGCTTAGTTTGAATAACTAGCAAATGCATACTATACTGATCATTCGAAGAAGAATATCAATAAAAAACGTATAGCAACATAATATTAGTTGTGCGCCTAGAGCACCATCTTTTGAATTGATGACACCTTATTGTTTATTTATTCTCACAAAATCCAATTAAACAGGTTTTTTTCCCTAGACGAGTCAATTGTGTGACCTGCAATTTTAATAAATCCCAACATGGCGGCTACATTTTCCAATTTCTGGGCACAGGCTCGTGACAATTACTCAGTCCTTCTTTTCTTTCTCGTCGGCCTGCGTGAACGCTCTTTGTCTACTCTGAGCTGCCGTAGGGACCGCAGTGCGGACTGCGCCACGCCCACATGCCGGTATCTGGGCAGATGCTGCCTGAGGAGGATGGGTGGTCGCCAGTCACAGCTGGTGAGCCCTGGACCCCTGGGGAACGCCCTGTGTCATAGCGCCAACAAATGCAGTGTCATAATACCTTTGATGGGTCCAACGGAATCAACTGAGAAACAACAGCATTGAAACACTCTCAACCCTGCCAAGTGCGGTATTACAAGAAAAGGGATGACCCCGGGAATTTGCTAAACATTGCAATCGGATTCATATTAGTAATTTGTATGACGCCAGCAATGAAGATAATATCAGCAGCAAAAAAATGCCAACTGTGGCCGCAAAAGAATGAAGGGTAACATTAGCAATGGAGGGCAAGATAAAAGCAAAGCAGTCACAGAGGACCCGCCCACCCCCACTTCCACAAGTGCAAAGTGTGCGGTCGTGCCCTTGCATTAACACGATGCGTGGATAGGCATACCACTTGCAATAAAACACCAGGGATACAATGTAAAACAGTAACGTAAGCAGGACCGTAATTTTCCATCATTACCAACACACTAGAGGACAGAGAACCCCACCCAGTATCCTCCTTTGTTTCAACTCATTACATTACAACAATGGATTTCCTCACTTGAGAAAAGCAAAAGCAAAATATAAATGTAACCTTCGTCAGATTAATAACATTGTTTTTTATCCTTTGCGCACATATTATAAACGAAATGCGTAAGAGAAATCTTGTTAATACATATCTCAAACCTTAGAATAAATACATTCCCCTTCATGTTCTGATGTTACTTCCCCGCCAACAGTTGTGCAATTTATGTACGATGCATTATATATGCATGGCTGCTTATTTTCCACTGTGTGCACGTAGCTGGCTATATTTATTTTTATCAGTAGCTGGAGCGCTAGAGGGGGCTGGGCTCTTCTGCTGCCAACTATCAGATCTGCAGTCGACCAATTTTCCTTCCACTGAAAAGGGAGTGGTTGTGGCAGCTTTCCCCTTGCCAGTCTTCGTTGTAGCGATTTGTTTTACCCACAAAGTAAAATAAAGATACCACAACAGGCGACGGAAGCATGTTCTTCATTCTATGTTCTGCGGGATGGAAGGAGTGGTTATACTGACAACTGTAAGCAAGGCACAGAAGAGCAGGGCTGCTGGTGTGCGCGTCCCGTGAGGTGCCTCGCCCTTTCCAGGAGCATGGCAAAGAAGCTCTCTGCCCTGGCTCTGGTCTCGCTTACCTCTCTCAATGCTTGCAATGGCACATCTCAAGTGGTCGTCAGTCACTATCTCCCCCACCACCACCAGAAGGTAGAATCTGCTGTCGAGAAAACGATGGGACAAGCTGGGCGATATGGCTGGGTTCAGTGGGCTACAAGAGGGCTCCGTCTCCGGTCCCGGTTCCACCGCCACAGCCGACATCCTGCCCACCCGCCTGCTCCTCTCCTCTTTCCTCAGCGATGTTCCCGAATGTGCGGCTTCCCAAAATCACACCAGGCGAGCGCAGGCTGCGGCGGCGGCGCGGGGAGTGAGAACGGAGGGGAGAGACTGGCAGGCTTTTATAGTGGGGGAGCCGGGGCTGGGACCTTGGGAGGAGAAACTCTCAAGCCGGATCCGTCTCTCCTCCAGCATCCACTGCTGATGTCATCTGCAGCAAATCATTGCCTCCGGAAGCAGGAGCGGCTGCAAGATGCTGCTGAGGGGAGACTGCTGGGCCAGATGGGAAGTGGTACCCAAGCCGGGTCCCGTTGAGCAGTAGCATACCAGAATCTAGATCAAAAGCAACGCCATCCCCATCCTCCTATCCAGGTGCATTACCTTTACCCACGGAGGAGTATGTGCTATGCTAGCTATGTTTCCATTTAACGTCTTAAATTGAGAGGCCACCACCTCAATACCAACTGTTTTAAAATGTCTTTATTATGTATTGTACCAGGCTGCCTGTGGAAAAACACGAATATGCAAACCGTATTCTTAGCGAGAAGATTTATTGAATTTCAAGCATGCAATTATCAAACAGTGAGGATATGGAGGCTTTTCAAGTTACTACATTGATCTGGAAATACGTTCATCTTCTTGATTCAGCACATGCACGTGTTGGAAATAGGCGGCTGTGCTCGACCTTCTTTACCCTCAATTTCACCTTTGTTTATCACATAAGGTTACTGTTTGTTCTAAACACGAACAACCATCAAACATTGTTGACAGTTTAATGAACATCTTGTGAAATCAAACAACAAAGAGCATCAGAAAGTAACAATGTTACCGTAAGGCACTTTCTCCCTGGCGTAGTTTAGTCGGTGGCCTAAGGAAAGAGAAGACCTCCCACTCTTCTGAAAGCTGTGAAACATTGGGTTTTCTGAAATCCATTTGTCAAATCTTCCATGATTAGTTAAGATCGAGTCTAGTGGTTGCATTCAGGATTGATTGTTGGTTATTTAAAGTTTCGACGAGAAATGGTCATAGAAAAGTCCAAAAGTAATACATTAATTAACTTTATAAACAATCAAAGAATGATATGCTACATTGCTGAATTAAACCTTGTCCCAAAACTAATTCAAGGCTGCTTTCACAAGAGACCTACTTTTGGAGATATTTGCAAGACCTTGTAACCTAGCATACATCTTACGAGATAATTGTGAGGACCAAGCCTAGGTGAATTATAAAATTTCCCTATTGATGCTGGCATAGTATCAGTCTTCCCTAGTTGAAGTGGTAAGAAGTGACAAGCTAGCAAAATACATCAGTGATAAAATGTAAACACTGTAATTGATTAGTGTTAGAAATTGGGTTCCTGGTTGACTGGGGTAGAAGCCCTGTTCAAGCAGTAACCACAGTCCTCGTCAGGGTTAGTCATAACACACCCTAAATTAGCCTTTGCTCACCCTCGGGTAGCTTGGCACAGATCAGTCAGGCTTAACTGAAGATGCAACGTGTAAAGTTTTTGTGCAACACTTCAAACAGTAAAAACATCACTCAAAGAGATTCCAGATAAGAAAAATTGAGCTCCATTTAATGAACAAAACATGTACAAATGACATAAATCTCATTTGTAGAATCAGAGTTATGGATTTTTAAAGAATAAACTGTTATATAATGCTTAAAAGCATAACGCTTCAACCAGGGATATCTGATTGCTCTAGACCAGGTGAAATTCAACAGTTCAAGCTGGCCACAATGGAGTGTGGGCCAGATACAGTCCTAGATAAGTCCAGCTGAAGTTTTACCATCTCCAGAACTGTGCCAAGAGTCCCATTTCCCAGAAAGAAAGTCACTGGGAGAAAGGAAAGTATTGCTGCCTGTGGTCCGTGGGGTGTGAAGAACCACTGGGCGTCGTAGACGGACAGGCTGGAGCCTCGCGTTAGCAAGTGGCGATACTTGCTGTGTGACTGTGTGAAGAAATTAACTTGCAGCCACTAGGGCTGGATCTTTGTGCAAGCAAGGAGGTTCCTCAGTGAACGGGCCAAATCGCTTACATGAAGAGCCCAAAAGCTTGACTTTCAAGAGCTGCAAAACCACCCAAGGGACCCATCGGCACAGCAAGAAAGCAGTTCTTCAAGAGCAGAAGTCCAGTAGAGTGGCAGTCCTTCAGCAGCACAGCAGTCCTTCTTCCTGGCAGTGTAACCAAAGTTCCAGAAGTCTACATAAGTGGTGGTGTCTGAGGTCCAGTACACATACCCAGTTGGGCCTTTGAATTGGGGGAGACTTCAAAGAGATCCATTTGAAGTGCACAAAGTCCCTACCTTTCCTGCCCTGGCTCCAGACTCACTTCAGGGGGTATGCAGCTCTTTGTGTGGGGACAGGACACAGTCAATTCAGGTGTAAGTGTGAGGCTGTGTCCAGCTCCTCCCTCCCTTCAGGTCACACTTAAGCTCCCTTTGTGTTTGGCTGTCTGGAGGAAATACACAAAGCCCAGCTGTCATCCATCCCCAGACATGCAATCAGAGACAGGCAGCAGGCACCCGATGGCTAAAGCAAGAACATGCCAACTTTCCAAAAGTGGCATTTTCAGAATTGCAAATTAAAATCTGACTTCACCATAAGTTTTGATTTAAAATTGTGATTACAGAGACACCAAACTTGGGGAGTCTGATCTCTCTCAATTGGCAATTACACTTATAACATGTCATAAGGTAATGTCAGTGTTATCCCACGGGAGAGATCAGCCTTGCATAAAATGAATTTAAGAGTTTTTCACTACTAGTACATGTAAAACGTAAAAGTACATGTCCTACCTTTTAAATACATTTCACCCTGCGCTTGGGTTGTCTAAGGTCTACCTTAAAGGTGACTTATACGTATTAAAAAGGAAGGTTTGGGCTTGACAAGAGGCTTAACTCGCCAGGTCGACATGGCAGTTTAAAACTGCACACACAGTCTCTGCTGTGGGAGGCCTGAGGCATATTTAAATGGCCACTTAAGTGGGTGGCACAATCCGTGCTGAATGCCCACTAGTAGCATTTAATTTACAGGCCCTGGGCACATGTAGTGCACTTTACTAGACACTTATAAGTAAATAAAACATGCCAATTGTGGGTAAGCCAATATTACCATCTTTTAAACAGAGAGCACATGCACTTTAGCACTGGTTAGCAGTGGTAAATAAATTCCACAGAGTCCTGAAGCCAACACAAATGAATGCAGCAAAAAGGGGAAGAGGAAGGCAAAAAGTGTGGGGGTGACCCTGCAGAAAGGGACATTTTGAACAATTAGATATTGCCACTCAAAGATTTTCAGAAAGACTGAAGGCCAGCACAAGGTGATAAGCACACTGGAAGATGCAAGCAATTACTTCCTGAAACATGATTGGTTGGCAGAACTTTTCTATGGTCCCCAGATTTTTGAGACAATCTACAATTTTGATTGTTGCCAAAATATTTGTTTTGTTTTCTGTGGCAGGACAAACAGGCAAGCGCTAAGATTTTCTCTGTGTCTTTTTCCAAATAGATTCTCTCGGATTTTTCCAAATCCTATATTTCAGTTTTTTAAAAACATATTGTATTAGGTTTTCACAATACATGCCATGTATGTATACTTTATGCCGCACAAATCACCCTCTTCTGTTTACATCCTGCTCACTTTATGAAGGTTACAGATTAGATTCATACTTTCAGATACATCTATTAAGACTGTTATTCTCCCCCAAACTTTGCTCACCCCATGCAGTTACAACTGTCCTACCAATCTTTCCAGGCTACCCGGCACAGCTTTGTTGTTCACACATTTCATAATTATTATTGTTTAACATATCGAATTAAACTTAGAGCCCAGGTAACCACACCAGAGAGAGTTCAGACAGTGAATAGCTAATAAGCTAACAAAGATATCTCTAATGGGGACGACCGTCGACCGCGTTTCCCTATGTCACCACTAGCTGAAGTGGTTTTGGGGGTCTGAATCAGGATCTTTGGGCCAGGCTAGCCTCCATGTGCCCAGCTCATGGATATACGTTTAGAAAGAGACAAGGGAACCCAATAGGTAATTAAGGACCTAGGGTAGCAATTCATGTAACAACAGTGGTCCTTAATAAACTTTGTAAAACATTTTGATAAAGTATAGCCCACAATAAGTGCTAAACTCAAAAAGGTGTCCAGCCGGACACAGAATTTTAATCAGTGTAATATGTAAAGGAACTTTTCAAGAACAAACAATACAGTGGGATACACTCCTGTATCCAGTACAAGAAAACATAACAAACAAAAACAAATAAACAAAAAGGTTTTTCATGAACAAGGGAAAGGATGCTTCAAGTCAATGGTAATACATAAATGAGCTATCCAAAATAGTTAACACACTAATAGAACACAATGATTGACTGTGTGTAACTATATAAGTGGTCGACGGCGTTTCGATCCCTTTGAACGGGTAATGGGATCATCATGAGGACTGCATGTATCAAATGCCTGAATAATTTTAACAAGCCTGTAGAAAAAGTAGGGGAGAAAAGGCAGGGGTAGACTTAGAGGGAGGAAACATCCACCATTGTTGCACCACATTTAGAAGTAGACCATGCAAAGTGGGGCATCCTAGGTAAGATTAAACATGGTTCAATTAGTTAGAAAAGGAAGAGAGTATAGTGAGCAGTGTAGAGATCTTGGTAGAGCAGTGATGAACTGTAGGGCCAATTCAAAGCTCTCCTAGATGAGCAGTTACTAGACCATCAATTATTAATGCAAAAAAGGGATCACCGGGAGTCAGAATGATGATAAACAATGCTGTTGGACAGAAAGTGGGTCAGCAACCTGTGCAAGTGATAAACGGACAGTGAAGATCACTGTATAAAGCGGGTGGTGTGAAGTGAGCCGAAAACAATACGAACAGTGAGAACCGCCGATGTGAACGAAAAAGTGTTGCAGCTAACCTGTGGATGCCAAGGGCTGGGATGCTAAGCTGAAACGTAGTGACGGGGAGACTCTGAGGGCATGCGGAAAAGGAACTGACCATGAAGGCAAAGCGTGTAGAATCACATGATAAACGCACAATGAAGGCGAAGGAGCGTGTAGAATCACACAATCTGTTCAGCGTACAGTAAAGACAAGGTAGCGTGTAGAATCACAAGAACCGATCAAGCGCAAAGTGTACCTGAAGGGGGAGTAAATTACGCGTAACTGTGGGCCAGTCAGGATAAATTGCATATTGTGCGTGCGGGCCGCTTGGAGCTACAAATTACCTCTTTCGGTTGATAGGACACAGCGGGTACAGGAAAATTAAGACGCGGGATGAATAATCCACTTCGGTGGGCATCTAGGAAGGATGATGCCTATAGGAGGGAGTGAATCTTGGGTTAAAAGGTGCTGAGGGGGCATAAAACCCAAGTATAACGGAGTGAGGAAGAACCTCTTACTTTCCAGACGGCGGGCGTTGCCGAAGTCTGCTTGACGCTGTGGCGCGAGCAGTTGATTCTAGTTTGGGGGGCGGGTGCTCTTAAATACTCATGCAAGTGAAAAAGGACTAAGGCGGCAATCTTGGGTGAGTAGAGTAATGAGGACCGGGGGAGAAAAAATTCCGCCCTGCGATGGAGCTGCTGCAGGCAACACGGCACGGGGAAAGTAAAGTGAAATTGAAAATAAAGATAAGAATCAGGGGGGGAGGAAAACTATCAATGTAATTCACGGTGGGTGCCAAGGCTGAGTAAATCCACTAGTGTAAGGTGCATGACAGCAAGATAGGTTAGGAATAGGAACGAGTGAACAAGGGTACATTTTAGACAATCAGAGTAACATCTGAAATTGAATCCAAACGGTATTGCGGAAATTACAAAGCAACATCAGGTAATACGGAATAATGCAGCAAGGAAACATTTACAACGGCGCATGTAAGGGGATAAGTATTGCATAAAAATAAATGACAACTGTCATATGGTCAGGGGAGGAGCCCGTTCAGAAATTCAGTGAATACGAATGTTAAGTCCAGAAAGCCACATTAGAGAAGAGAGATCCAGTCCTCACCCCAATTCAGTCGAGTTCTGGTGCTGTCCATGCGGATTATCATTTACAGTTCTTCCTTATTCAAAAGAAGGGACATGTCACCACCTCGTGGGGGCAGTTTAAGAGCATTTAATACTGTTCATTTAATATTATCTTCATTATGGCCAGCCTGTGTGAAATGTTCCACGAGTGGTGCATTGGGGCTTTTGCACCGCACCCTGCTTCTGTGTTGTCCAATCCGAGTCTTTATCTTCTGAGTCGTCTGGCCAATGTACACTTTGGGTCAGGGACATTGAATCAAATAAATAACATTGCATGTGTTGCAATTCGAAAAAGTAAGACAATTTACTTTGACATTATTGAAGGTGAAGGCCTTGCCTTCCATTATGAAATCATATACATTACTTGTACCACATTTAGAATGACCCACTGAGGGGACCAGGCCCCAATGGGCATCAAGGGTAGAGTGTTGAGCTTGGTTGGGAAGTGCTTCTCTAACTCCGAAAACTTTGCAAGCGGAGCGAAGTTCACGCCCAGGGTTACTTTTTTCAGTGTCCTCACACCCCATTATTTGGACTAAGCTACCCCTTTCATCAAGCTGTGGTATATCTTGGATTGTGATTTCTCAGGCTTTTACCCAATCTTCCATCCTTAATCTCCTGCTTGCCTCTTCCTACAGCACTTTGCTTTTACAACTGGCCCGTTTTATACGTTCAGTTATCTAACTGCTCTGCCTTGGCCGTCCAAGGCTTTCCAGCTCATTCGCAGTTGGCGTCGCACTGGGAGTAACACCAAGTCTGCAAATGTAGACAAGAGTGCAGTAGCTTTTGATCTAGGAAACCATCTCAGTAAGCATACCCCAGGTGACATGGCTATATAGCTATCTGTAATATCATTAATTACACGTACCACTATATCCAAATATGGGGCTAGCACACAGCATTACCAGACCATGTGATAGAGCTCTGTGTTCTCCTCCCTAACTCTTGTGGGTGTAATGTAAGCCCTATGTAAGAAATAACACTACATTAATTTAAAGCGCACATTGTGTGATACTTTGGGCGTACACACAAGGATCCTGACCCGGTCTGCCTCACCGATGGGGAAGCCCATATCTGTTGCCCAATGTTCCTCTCCACCCTTTGATTGTGTCAAGAGTGCCTGATTCAATAATGATATTGCATGCTTGAGCCCACTAATCTTGCATGCCTGCTGAAGGCACACATGCATCACAGCCACTGCTGCCCCATGTAATAGGTAGTAACATGCTGGGAACTTATACTGCTCCAACAGATAGGCAAAGTCCATGACTGCCCCATACAAATAGAGATTCCTAACTGTGGTAATCCCTAGTGTGATCCAATCACAAAGGTCACTTTAGTTTCCTTGGTGAGGGAAGGTCATTAGGGCCGTAAGCAGAATGCCTCAAGTATAAGGCGCTCACGTATGCGTACATGGCAGAGAGTCATTACCAAGATCCCCTCACCACTCAGTGCACCCCTGAGGGAGCCGGCCGCAATTGTGCTCGCATGCTATTTAAAGTGTCCTAGGGTCATCTCAGTGATGGGCGTCCCACCCAGATCCCTCCATTGCGCTGCCCACTGCAGCTGTGTTGCCAGGTAATAACATTCAAGATTCAGAACAGCCCTTCCCTTCTCTGAAGTGGGCAACCGCAACTTTGTCAGTGAAATTCTTCACCCTGGGGCCCCCAGGTGAGATAAAGTTACATGCCATCTATGTCTCCCCCAAAAATGTAGGCACTGGTTTTGGAAGAGGTGTAGAAAATATAGCAGCCTAGGAAAAAAGGCTATCTTTGATAAGGCTACCCTGCCTATGACTGACTGTAGCAGCGTCAGCCAGAATCTAACTGTTACAGCAAAGTCATATTCTCAACACTGTGGCCGTCCAATAGTTGATCCACTTTGCTGTTCATCTGAACCCACAAGTACTTAATAGAGAACGATTACCAGTGCAGCAAGTCCCCAAGAGCCTTCGGTCTGTCTGCCATTATTAGGAAACAATATGGGATATGCACAAAACTTTTCCCAATTGACCCTCAATCCTAGCAATGTTCCAAACCACTCCAGGGCCCCAAAGGTCCCCTTCATGTCCTCTGCAGTTCCTCTCATGCACAACAATATGTCATCTGCATATTGCAACAGGTTCAAGGGTGTGCCATTGATCAGTAGTCCATGATAATGGCTGCCCTGTCAGACAGAGTTAACCAGTAGTTCCAGTGCTATTGCAAATAATTTTGGCTATGGCAGGCAGCTCTGCTGAGTCTCTCTACAAACTGAATATCTCTCAGAAATGCCTTCACTCTAGCCATTGGGTTAGTATACAGTAGCCTGGTCCCATGGGTAAACCAGCTGCTGATTCTCATACTGGCCATGGCTACATATAGGAAGGCCCACTGCAGGAAGTCAAAGCTTTTTCTATATCTATTGCGGGTGATGGTGCTGTAGAGCACTCCATCAACAGATGATGGAGCACTTGAATCAGGTGCCTGACAAGTGTGGTCATTCTGCAAGTGGGAATAAACCCTTATTGATCCGGATTAATTAAATATTGCAGTCAGGACTGTAGCCTATTAGTCAGTATCTGGCTAAGGCTCATTCACTCCAAAACCAACCCCAGCTGTGCTCGGCCTAACCCATGTGACTTCAGCACCAGTACTGCCTTGTTTCTCCAGCAATGGGCACCTGTGTAAACCAGCCAAACATGGCTAAAACAAGAAAACAAACCCACCCATGTCTGAGGAGCAGGAACACACTGTCCAAACTAGGAGAACTTACCACAATATCGCACCAGTAGCTTGACCCTGCTCGCCAACCGGGCAAGCAGTGCTCCAACCGTGCTGGCAGTTGAAGTGCTGGGGGAGTTTGGAACACTACTCCCTTAGCCCTCACCACCTCCTCCTACTCACATGCCCGTGCTTTCCTGACCATCACCAAAACCCTGTCCGGCTCTAATCTGATGATTATATTGTTGCCTGACTGGCAAAAAGAGAAAGTGAGAAACAGTAAACAGTAAATTCCACTAGTTTGCAAAAGCAACACTCCAAGCACGGTGCAGCTCAGCCCACCTGATTATATGATCTAGTCTGCTGTAGCCGGTGTGGCCCTAGGCAGCGGCAAGCTGTCTGTAGAGCCAGCCATGCTGTCCTCACCAGAATCAGAGTCCGCCTGTTTCAGTGTCTCACAGCTGCAAGCACCTCACTCCTCTTCTCAGTGCTTGCCTGTCATGTTGTTGGCCTGGCATCTTAGGCTTGGCGTTCTCAGCTCCACCTCAAGCTGCCTCCCCGCCATCCCAGCCTTGACCTCCTCCGTTGTCCCATGATGGCCATGCAGTCAGTCCGAGGCCTCCATTGGGAAGTCAAAAAAGTTGTTACTGTTATCCATTTGAATCTGCAGCGTGGAGGGAAAGATCAGTGCATACTGAAGCCCCAGAGATATTTTGTAGGATGCCATATGCTACATAAACCAGGCTGTAAAGTCTAGGAAGATGAACACCCTGGTGTTGTCTTCAGAGAAGGAACCCTTTTCGTGAACTTAACTTCCCTCAGGATAAAATCCTGTTCCCTGTAGTGTAATAGTCTAGTCACCCCTGGTTAGGGGGAGGGAGGTATGAAGGGCCCCTCTGTGATCACTCCAGAGTGTAAAATCGAGACAGCCTCCCAGAGGCCACCATCTCATGCAGGCAATCCTCTAGGTGCATGATTATGGAAGAGTCTTCAGTGTTCTCGGGCAGCCCAACCACCCGTATGTTGTTGCTTCGGGCCCGTCCCTCTTGTTCTCCACCTTAGACTCCGGGGTGCATATCCTCTTCTCAACTGTCATGCTTTTTTTGGAGCGCGGATGTTGCCGGCGCCAGGTCAGCCAGCTCCTGCTCAATCTGGTACACTCTCCTGGCCCTATTGTTTTGGATTAGCCATCCGCAACTTCAGGTCCATAGCTAGGTTGCCAATTTTATGCTCAAGTAAGTCTCTTGTTGCACCAATGACAGTCAATCGGGCATTCATGTTCTCCTCTACTGCAGTCTTAGCTTTGGTTGTATTCTGAGGGGTGCCGCTTGTAGCCGTTCTAAGGAGTTGTGATCCTTCCTTGCTTTTACCTGCCATATCGCCAGAGGATTGACCTTCCCTTGCCACGGACGGCGACCAGGGCTTCACGAGTGAGGGACTTTGCCTGAACGTGGACTGAGGCTGCAGAGAGTGGAACGCCCGGAGGCAGCAGGACTGCGAGGACCAGAAGCCAGTGCGCGGCATTGGGCGCAGCTGGTCCTCTTCCCGCCCGCCTACCTTCCTCTATTTAGCCACGCCCACACACACACACGCGGGACGCACGCGGGCAAAGGGCGAGCCAATTTAAGCCCGTTAAAGACCGATCTAGACCGGACCGGGCCCTCCCCCTAACGTTTCCTAAATAAGGGGCATTATTATTCTTATTTTCATCTTCATTCATCGTTCCTGGACTTTGCCATAACTGTGAGTGTTTAATTGTAGTGTTTGTTAAATAAGATACTCATAATGTCCACACGTGAAAGTAGAAGTAGAGCAGCGATGGGGTCACTATTGCTGGGTACTCTGGACAATTTTATCATAAGAACTAATTCCGTTATCGACGTAGGGATATCGTTAATGGAACGGAGGGTATCGCAGGATCTGGCACTCGCTAAACGCTCGTCCATGGGCCATCTTGCAAATGCCCGCACTCCCGAACCAAACCCTGGAGTAGGTCAAATGGACATTGATGTAGTCATACACAGCCCCCCAAGCTCTCAAGGTTCTTTCTGCACATTGCCTGTGCCAATTTCTAATGCACTAATAGACACAGATTTAGAGGTTACACAGATACCAGTTTTAGATAATACCCCTAAGGAAACTAATGCCAGGCAACTTCGGGGCAGACGGGAAGGTGCTATACCTAAAACGAAGAAACCTATACCTGCAGCGATAGGAAAGAAAAAAAAACAATCTTCCCAAAGGGAAACAGAGCCAAGACTTAATAACGCAACATGGGGAGGTGGACCAACAGACAATGTCAAGTGAAGGCGCCCCATCCACTCTGGAGCCTGTAAATTTAGTCCAGGTTCATGGATATGGTGTTAGTGTAATTATACCGGATTCCCCCTGCAGAGTAAATGAAGACCTCTCTAAGGAGGACTCACTTGTAACTAAGCTGAAGAGCTTGCTAACTATGAGTCTCGCCCCCCCTAGTCACTAAACTTACTGGGATTGAAAAACAGCTCTTAAAGCTGGAGACAGCAATGAGAAATATTAAGAATACGGGAACTCCTAAGAACAACAACTCCACGGGCAAACCTCAAATTAGCTTGGCTGCCAATACTCAGGCAGCCCCCCGACCTGCACCCCCTACTGAGAAAACTTGCCCAAAAACCATGAGGGCCCAGGAGGTTGTGCGCCAGTCGGTGCCCCCCAATAAGCCAGACAATGACCAACAAAAATTAGCAATTACACAGGAAAAGGGTTCAGAGAGGGTGTTTGAGGAAATGCCTAAGAGGGCTCGGATTGTAAATTTACATCCTGATTCGAGTCCTTATGTGGTTGTGCTAACGGGGGTGCCAGAGCTACAAAAAAATTGTCAAGAGTCTTTCTCATGCCTAAAAAATAAGGTGGTATTTTGGTTTAATAAAAATAGACCACTACCCCCGAACATTAGGGCAGAAATTGTGACAGTGCACCGGTTGCCCTGGTTGGGCAATATCCCCAAAACCATTATAGGGTACTGCGTAGTCGTTAATTTTAAAGATCCCCGGACAGTGGATTACATCTGCTCCTGGAATGACAGCCAAAAGGAGTTTGGATCCCTGATACGGCTCCGGCCACTGTCTTTCTTCTATCCCACACCGATCCACTGGGATAATGGAGGGCCGTGGACCAGGGTAACTCATAACTATCCTGACAGGGTCGGTAATTACTTTTCTGGATCACCGAATATTCAGTACAATCGTCATGCTAGGGTTGGGAATTATTATCCTGGATCGCTAAACACACAGTGTCCCGTACCTCTCCAAAATAGATTTAGTACGCTAGAGATGGTAGATTGACTGAATCTAAGTCCTGATTGCAAGCAGCGTAGTCCGCTGAAGCACACAAAGAATGGGGAGACGAAAGACATGACGAACGACTCGACTAGGAATAATCAGGGCCCCTTAAGATTGGGTATCCAGATTTGTAACACAATGCCAGACGTAGAAAATAGAACGGGGGATTTGGAACGTATTGCCCAAAACTTAATATCTTCCGGTGACACTCAACTTAGAAACTTGGATGGGGCTACTACATAGATTTCATCTACACCAAGCCCTAACAAAAGGGATTGTAGCAAGCTAATAACTTTTGTTTCTTGGACTGGGGCAGGGTTGTCAAAAAATTAAACGATCCGGCCTTTTTGCCCTTCTTAAAAAAAAATTCTATTGTATGTCTCCAAGAAACATGGGAGAGGGAGGAAATACATATAAATGGGAATCGAACGTTCCACAGGGGCGCAGAGTTATCGATCAGGGGCAGGAATAAAGGAGGGCTCTGTGTTTACGTCTCAAATACTTCCAAAGTTAGGATTGGTAAATTCAGTAGTCCCTCGAAATATTTTCAGAGGGTGGAGCTGATATTCGAGGGACAGGAGACTATTCAATTTGATTAACTTTTATAACAACGTCCCTAAGGAGGAATTGACAAACGTATTTGAATGCCTTTCACACATGATATTGAAATCGAATATGGATTGTTTTACGGGAAACCGTGTTGTTTGGGTGGGTGATTTAAACTGGTTTTTGTGTCCTAATGGCCATGCAGATATATGTGGTTTAGTTAATAAGGAAGATGACCCCTGTACCCATTTTGTTCATTCTTTGCTTGGGAACTTTGTGAATAATTTGAAGTTTGAGATGGACCTAGGTTTTGGAAATGAATTATGTATCCCACAGATTGACTTCGCACCTACATATAATGGTAGGGGTTGTAACTCTTTAATAGATTTTGTTTTGGTCTCAAATAACATTTCGTCAAATGTTGTTAATTTTGAAACAGTCAGAATTGCAATTAGTGACCATTATCCTATTAGTTTCTCCCTAGATATCGAAGTAAATCATCAGGGGAAGAACCGAACAGTTAACATCTTGTACCGTCACAGGATAAACTTAGCTAAAAGAAATGGATACGCACTCAAATGGAATAAAATTGAGCCAGTAGGATTTGTCCAAAAAGTAGTAAATACTAAGCTAAATGATTTCATGGTCTGCCTCACAGAGATAAATGATGGTGCTGTAGTCACTTCGGCTTATCGTAACATCACGGAGGAGATAAGTAAATCTCTGGAGGGACCACAGAGAAAAGTATGTGGGGAAAAACCCGAGGACTGGTTCAATCATGAATGTAGTAAAGCCCATACAGCCTTAAAAGCGGCACTTAAGGGAGTCCCAAAATCCACCAGAGAGAATAAAAAAGCCAGATCTACCTACTATAATGAAATTAAGAAAAGGAAACAGGAAATTAAAGGGGAGGCGTGGAATACTCTTCACCAAGCTTGCCCCGAGAAGGACAACATCAGCTTCTGGAAGGCAGTGAATGCGCCATTCTTCATAGACAGAAATGAATGAAAATTGCACTTGTATAGCGCTATCTACCCGGAGGCCTCGTAGCGCTTATGACTGAAAGCTTACTTAGCACGGGCTCGGGGCAGATCAGCAGAATTTAGCATACAAGTGGGTTTTCAGAGCTTTCCTGAAGGAAAGATGATTAGTGGTTCCTCGCAGGGATAAAGGAAGGGTGTTCCAAAGCTTGGCCGCAGTGTGTGAAAAAGAGCGGCCTCCCCAGCGGGCTTTCCTGATTCTGATCGAGGTAGCCAATTGCAGGGTACCAGATCGGAGGGCGCGGGATGGGGCGTAGGGAGTGACCAAGGGCTGTAAGATTGCAGGGCCCAGGCGATAGAAGGCTTTGTGTAGAATACACATAGCCTTGAATTGTACTCTAGCCGCTATGGGGAGACAGAAAAACTGATGTTGTAGAAATGGCAATAGCAGAAGATGTCTGGATCTCGTATTTTACAGGACTTTATAAAAGGGATAACCTACCCTAGAGCAGTGAGGTCGGAGATCCAGGGAAAAGTGATGATGAGCCCAATGAGAATCCTACGGGTTTGTTCCCTCTGGATATTATTTTTGAACTACACGAGGTGGAAGTAGCCATCCATGAAAGTTCAGGGGGCAAAGCACCAAGGCCAGATGGGGTCCCTGTAGATATTTTTAAATCTGATATTAATTTATGGGCCCCTTATTGACGAATGCTTTAAACTGTGCGAATAAAACAGGGTTTTTTATAACATGGCAGGAAGCAATAGTAGTCCCTATTTTTAAAAAGGGGGATCGCAATGACCCCAAATGTTATAGGCCTATTTCATTATTAGATTCCCTAATGAAAGTGGCAGGCAGGGTCATTTTAAATAGGTCGCAAAAGGAGATAACTTGTTCTTAGTATTCGTGGATCTAAGCTCGGCATTCGATTGCCTAAGCCATGAAATTTTATGGGAAACAATAACTCGGCTGGGAGTTGCAACGAGCTTACTTAATTTTTATCAAAGAGCTGTACAGGGGGGCCTGTGCCAAAGTTCGCTTTGGCAGCAAGGGAGAGTGCACATCTAAGTTCCCTATTAGAAAGGGAGTCCGGGGACCGAATTAGTGAGGGTGTTGAGTGATACCCTATCCCCAGACGAAGAAAGAAACAAGACAAATTAGAGAGTTGTTCCATGTGAGTTGCAGATGCATAGATGGAATCCAACAGGTCTCCTCCTTTTGAATTGTTGGAAGTAATCATCGTTGCCCACACCACCTGCAGTTCGGGGGGAGGGGGGGTTTTTAGTGGGGAAGTTCGAAACATTTGGCACCTGTAACATATTAGGAACTATTAGTGCCCAACAATGGTGTATCCTAAAATAAAATAATAAGTAAGAGGACTTCGGCTGGCGACTCCTTAAGAATAGGATAGGGAACAGAGCACTACTAGTAGTTCACTACAGGTAGATAATCAATACCACTAGGACGAAACTCCAAACTAACAGTACTTGAGTAGCACATACCACTTAGGGCATGGGTTTAGTTATTTAGGTTAAGAGTAGGGTGGGGAAGTTAAAAAAAAAAAGCAGATGCTAGACGTCTCTGACACACAGTGACTAAGGTTTTATCAAGCAGGTACTGCTAGCGACATTGATTACGAACGCCGCCCGGCCTCCGGGCTGTGGGCTAAATGGCTGTGTCATATTTCTGGTGTACTGTAAATGAACATGTTGCACTGTATACTGGTGAGTAAACCAGAACAAATTGATGTACAATGTCTAGCTATGCAACAAAAATAAAGTTAAAAAAAAAAAATAAGGGAGTCTGTCAGGGATGCATACTGGCTCCTTTTTTATTTAACCTATACATTAATAGCATAGCATCCCATTTAGCAGATTCCAAACAGGATCACCCGCAAATTGGAGGGGAACCCGCTCCGATTCTGCTATATGCAGATGATGCCGTGGTTATGGCCAGGACCCAAGTGGGGCTCCAAAGGTCGCTTGGGTTTTTTCAGAATATATGGGGGAGAGAGGTCTGAAAATTAACAGTAGCAAAACCTTCAGTATGTGCTGCTCTTAAAAGAGGACTGTGCAGTGTAATATTTCCCTCTCTGAGACCAGGATAGAAAGCACAAAAACGTTCTCCTATTTGGGGATAGTTTTTGATAGGAATGGCACGTGGACTTCTGCTGCTAATGCTAGGAATCTTGCTTTTTCACGTGCAATTGGAGCTGTGAGGAATTTTGCTATTAGGCTTGGCGGCCAACCTGTAAATATCCTACTGGACATTTACAGATTTAAGTGCGTGTCAACTGTCATCTATGGAGCAGGGTTATGTGGGATTATGGACACAAGTGAGATACAGTCATGTGAAAACGCCTTCGAACGATATTTATTAGCCGTGCCCAAGGCGACTTCCACATATGTTTGCCATCAGGAGTTGGGCCTTACGTATGTAACTGATCTCATCAAAGTTAGCCCAATACTGTTATGGCATAAGATTTGGGTCTCTAAGGAGACTGAGCTGAATAGCGATACCATTCTGGACTGCATGAAATTGCAGGGGAGTCAAAAAATTGATTGGTTTAAATACGTGAAGCAGTTCGTAACGGATATTGGACATGCTGAATTTTTTGCGAAGCCGCAGACCATGACAGTAATCCCTAGAAAAAGGTTGAAGGAAATGTGCTTAATTTTCCTGGAAAATAAAAGGTGGGAAATAGAGGGCAAGAAAAGCTCGGTGGTTTAAAACCAATTAATGTTGCAGAATCAAGGCTTACAGCATTATCTAGTGTGCACGAAAAGTAGCTACACTCGGATGATACTGACACGGTTCAGGGGAGGAAGCTTTTTCAGGCTAGTAACCTTTCCTGTCGTAAATATCTGGTCAAGGACCCTAATCTTGTGCCCGTGTGATGGTGTTTCCCATCAGTCTATGATACACTGCATATTGTTTTGTAAATACTACACGTTAATTAGGAAGAAGTACTTATTTACATTGTTCAAGAAATGGGGACTTAGGCAGTGTAAACCAGCCTTGCTTAGACTACAAATACTGGAGAAGGAGCTGACATTGTATGCAGTATCAATGTTTTTAAAAAACATGTTGAGATTTAGATTATCAATGAACTGAATGATCTTAACACTTTGTAAAGATTGTGCTTCTGTTTGCGATTTTGCCCTTCAATGGTCATTTTAACTTTGCATTTAATCTGTGTTTTAGAATAATGTAAGTTATGCTTTTATGGATTCTCAAATTTGAACCCGAATAAAGCTACTTTTGACTTGACTTGACTTGAGTACTCGACTGCGAGGACCCGCCACTTGCCTGGGCCGGTTTCCCCTGGGCCTCCTCACAGTTGCAGTAGGATCTCCCCATTGCAATCCTCTACAGCCCACCAGAATCACTGCACTGTTGAGTAGCGTCCCCCTTCGAGCCACAGTAGACAATCCAATATTATCAGTGCAATAACTAGGAAGGAGGAGGTTCTGCCTAATCTCACCTTAGCTTGGATGCTGCAGTCCCTCTGTGCTGTCTCTCACGGTGTCCCCCAGGCACTCACCCCATTAGGCAGCTTCTGAAGTAGGCTCTCACCGATGTCCAGGACTGTGCAGCCACGCAGCTTCACCACCGGTGTGATGAACTCCCTCCTCTGCTGCAGTGAATTCTGGCCACACCAAGAGTAATTTTCCACTGGGGGTGCACCATGCCGCCAATCCACTCCAGGTGCCGAGCTTCCCCAGTGGACAATCAGGCCACCGCCCGAGATGTCCAGCCAAGTGGCAGCATCTCTGGGACTCAACTGGGACAACCCTGTTCTGCAGCCAAGTCTGTCAGTCTTTTACGCCAATTGTTCCTTTTCAGGGACAGTGCACTAAATGGTAGGGGGAGACCTGGAGGCAGGCAGGCCCCTGCTGATGGCTCATCGCACCTGGACACATTCCTCTGCTTCACACTCCAGAAAGCTGCTCACTCCATGGGCTCGACAGGCCCTGCCACCATCTTGAGCTCTGCTGCACACCCAGGGGATGACGATTCCCTGAGCCTCCCTGGTTGCTATCCACTGACACCTCAGCTTGGGTTCCCAATCTTTATCAGCGAGGATCTCTCCCTGAAAAAACAGGTAGGTGCAGTTGTGTCATCTAGCTTTTTCCAACTGAAGAAAATTGCCTGCTTTTTCTCTCCGGCTGCCCTCACACAGATTGTCATTTCCCTGGTCTTGTCTAGATTAGACATTTCCAACAGCCTCTATCTCGGGCTTCAAGCTGGAGAGTTAAAACGCCTCCAGCTGGTTCAGAACCAGGCAGCCAGACTTATTCTGAATCTATCTAAAAGGCAGTCTGTTAGATCAGGGCTGAAACAGCTACACTGGCTGCCTGTCGAGCAGCGAGTAGCTTTTAAAACCGGGTGCATTCTATTCAAGTCTCTGCACGACTCTGGCCCTCTATTTATTAGAGATTTAATCAAGAGATACAACCCTTCCCGTAATCTCCGGTCCATCCACAAATCCCTTCTGATCGTCCCTTCCTACAAGAGGAAGCGTCTCGGAGGTTGCTGCTTTGACCATCTTGCAGCTGCCTTTTGGAACTCTCTTCCCCTTCAACTAAAACTGAGTGACAATATCCTCAGTTTCAGACACTCCCTGAAAACCTGGCTTTTCTCCCAGGCGTATTGCTGAGCGGCTTCACTTCTACTTTTAACCAGTGCGTCGCGTTCCTTTCTACAGCGCCATGAAGACCCGGGCGTACGAGCGCTTAACAAATCCATATTAACATTAACATTAACATTAACAACCTCTCCTACCACTGGGGACCCCAAGTAATAGCAGTCAAATGCTCAGTTCAAGGATTAGGAGATCGGCAGCCCGGGAGCACTACATCGCCACTTCCCATTCCATCACTCTCCAGCTTGGCCCTCAGGAAGCCTATATTTCAGTTATTACTTCCAACCTAAGAAAAATAAACTAATGAAAAACAATGAAAGAGTCATGTTTGCAACATTTTACTTGTAATATGGTGCCTCATACTTCAGCATCAGTGTCTAATATGTAATTGCAGACAATACAGTTTCCCTTCTTCTGTACCCTCTTTGACTGTCTGTATCGTCCTCCTTATGCCTTATCTAACTGGTCAACAATAAATGGTCACAAATGATACCTACCATGTAGAAATCTAACAGGAGCCTTCCCCCTACTTCTCCTCTGGCGTAAACACTCTATATTTGTATTGCCTGTCACCACAACACAAACTGTTATATGGATGCCATTGGGTGGCTGATTGTAGAATTGCAACGCCTTCACTCTTGGTTGTGAGTGAAAAATCCTGAAGGCAGTATCTGCCAGACGAACTACTACTTTCCCAAATATATTGCACTGTCTGCAAATATAAATATGTGGATACAAATTAATCACAATAAATATCAAATAAATACTCGCCCACTGTTCTGTACTTATATATAGAATTATTGATGGTGGAAATAACGAGGATTTTTTCATTGAGGGATTCTGGGTGATATCCAATAGACAATGGAAGCGAAGCTCGAGTTGTTTATGCTATACCTCATAACCCTGAATATTCACAGATACTTATTGACAATTTTATGTCTGGTCCACCCAAATAATCTATGTCCAATTTCAACATCTGTGCAAGGGTAGATGAGTAAAGGGGGAGCTATAAAACACAACCTTGCTGGCTTCAGTCCCCTTCCTTGTGTTACACATGAAATGCTGCCACTCAATCCCTCCACCCTCTGACCAACTTTCCCCTCTTCCGTCCTATAAAATGAAACCATTCTCAGTATTTATTTTCCCCAAATATTAACAAATGTGCCCGTTTCCTGGCATCCATCATCATTACTCTCTGGATTTACCATCTCATTTCCATCCATTAAAAAAAAACCTGATGTTGATGGCATTTTTTTACTTTTCAAATGACAATTAGACGGACCGGTCCATGTAAGCCCAACAGATGAGGGACCTCGGCATTGAATTACTAGAAAACCCACAAAAATCCAAACAGGTAAATCCAGACAGGACAGGATTCAGAATAGAAACCATAAAAGTATATTTGAAATTAAAGAATCATTACAGAAGGCAAAAAGTCAAATGTTTAGTAATTTTAACTCAGAGTGCGCAAAATAAAAACAAATGAGAAATAGCATCGGCAATAGAAGCTGAGCCCTATTCTAGTTAAGAGACAGAACCAAAGAGAATCAAGCACAATGCAAATAGTGAGTCAAAGAGCAAATTGTCTTAGAGACTGCTCAGTTTTAAAGGTAAGGGCAAATCATGAAAACAAACTCTCTTATGAGTCAATTCGAAAACACAGACATAAATTCAGTCTGCCTTCAAGAAGAGCATGGGAAAGTCTGGCAAAAACACCCCAGTAACATCATTTCAAATAGGTTTTTGAGAAGACAGCATACTGTGAATGTGTGTGAAACAAAGGTAACAACACAATCTCTAATGGCAAAACAATAAACTTGAAAACATACTTTTGCTCTACTATTAATTAATACAACTGTTTGGAACAGAAAACAAAGGCACATTTAAAACTGTATTCATAGCCTCCACTACCCAAAGATAATAGTCTTGTAAAAATATGGTGGAGCTCTGATTCCTTCCTCCAAGACCACCAAGAACATGTTTTAAGATATAGCAGAACAGGACCGTAAAACTGCTTGAATTAAGAGCATTTTACAAAATGCTGAAGGTCACATTTTAAGTCAAGTTGCACACAGAGAAGCGAGAACCCATGAACTGTTCAAAATGCGAGTGAATTTGAGGCCTTGTTATGTCCACCTAAAAGCTTCACTATGTTAAATAAAGTTCATTTATATAATTTGACTATGTCAATCAATCAATCAATTAGTACTTGTAAAGCACAGCAAGCCACCCGCGAGGGTCTCGAGGCACTGGAGTTTCTGGCTGCTTCACTGGGCTCTGTTCAGTCTAACAGCCAGGTCTTGAGCTCATTACCGGAATTCCTGATGTGATGAGATGGTCCTCAGATGTAGGGGAAGGTCGATCCAGGCTTTTGCTTCATCAGTGTCCTGCCACACACCCCACTCTCTATTCAATCCGCCTCTCACCTGACCATTACATAAGTATAAAACCTGGTCTCCTGCAAACCACCGCCATCACCCTCTGTGTCTTCCTGCCGGTCCTAGCCCCCAGAGCTGTGCTCTCTGCTTCCCATCAAAGCAGAGAGCCAGCATCTCCTTGAGTGGCTCTCTTTCAGGTGACCTGGAATTATTTCATGATGCAGTAACATGGAATCCCGGACGCAGGAGACCTGGCCAAACACCTACATCGACTGCAACACATCCAAAATGCCTCCGCCTGCATGATCCTCAACATCCCCCGCAGCAGCCACATCACCCCCCACCTAAGAGACCTGCACTGGCTCCCCATCAACAAGAGGATCACCTTCAAGCTCCTCACCCACGCACACAAAGCACTCCACAACACCGGACCGGCCTACCTGAACAGCAGACTCAGCTTCTACACCCCCACCCGCCAGCTCCGCTCCGCCAGCCTCACCCTCACCGCCGTTCCCCCCGCATCCAACGAACGACCTCTGGTGGCAGATCCTTCTCCTTCCTCGCGGCCACGACCTGGAACACCCTCTCAACCCATCTGCGGCAGACCCAAGATCTGCTCACCTTCAGAAGACTCCTCAAGCCCTGGCTCTTCAAGCAGTAGCAGCACCCCCTCCCTCAGCGCCTTGAGACCCTCACGGGTAAGTAGTGCGCTTTACAAGTGACTGATTGATTGATTGGTATAACAGAGGAAGCAGCTGTTGCTTTTGCTATATCATAGCAGTGATTAACCAGATTTTGAATCTGGTTATGCGCGCTCCCGGCTCTCAGTGAGAGGCATGCATAACAGTGCTATGATATTTTGAAAAAGGTTCATAATTTCTGAATAGTAGAATTATCACAGCCATTCCTTACCTCCTTTAAATGATTTAACCATAATTCAATTTAGCATCAATGTCACAAATATCTCTCTTGGAGTAACTTTATAATGGGTACCTTGGAGTAATCACTATAGTGGTGAGTAGACAGTTACCTGCAGTAACCTGTGACAGTCTAGAGCCTTTTATAAATATTTCATTATTTTAAAACCATTGTCTTCACTTTTTCCTAAAAAAGGACGCAGTAGCTTTTATTAGCTTCGCACTCGTATACACTCTGCAGCCTTTAACTCATGACAACAAGGGCTGTCATAAGAACCAGGATCACCAAATTATTGGTGAGGCCCATCCTTGGCCATTTGAGTAGCTCCAAAAAAGAGAGGCGCTGTGCATGGTCCAAGGGATGACGTGACCATGGTCCCCTTGTGCTATAGAAAAGACCGTGAAACAATGTAGTTCCCCCAAAACTCGGACCCTACATAAACCAATAATTAATTTATTTCATGTAGTACTAACCAATTAGAACCAGACTCACCTTTGAGCCCAGAAAGAAGAGAGCAAATCCTGAAAAAGAGATAGATTTACTAGCCCAGACAACATGCAAGCATGTCAAGCCATCACAGGAAGTGATACCATTGTATTATCATTGCAATCACTTCAACAGGAATTGGTCTATTTTCTAGTTAAAGCCTATCTACAAACTTTGCTATATGTTTTTGTATGCATGTAAATATTTGTATATCTGTATGCATGTGCATATATGTATACTATACACTACAGGATAAGGGGCCAGATGTATGAAGCATTTAACAGGTCGCAAACGGCCCATTGTCTGAGACACTGTTGTACATAGCTGTTTGTGATTTCCTAATCGCAAAAATTCACAATTAGAAAATTGCAAAATTGTTGTTTTGTACCTCTGGCCCCAGGTGTCCTGTGCAGACACCAGGGTCCCATGCAGCAAGGAGCCGCTTCTCATTTCGGCCTGCAGAGGTGGCAATTTTGCAGTGTCTGAAATTAAATACGTTTTATTTCAGTTAATTAGAACCATAAACGTTTACCATGCAATAAAAAATTCACAGCACTAAAGCTTTTATGAATCGCCATGCCTTAAAATAATTTCATTTAATTATTAACACACTTTAGAAGCAGTAAATTGTTGCATGCGATAACATATATAAAAAGGTGTAAAACAAAATTATATTAATGCACTTTAAGTTAGTACGCATTGATTATTACTAATATACAGAAGAGAGCGTGGCAACTTGCTCTTCATATCGAAATTATCCTAGCGTATGGTGCATGCAGCTTTGAAATGTATTGTTAGCAACCTGCTTCCAGCAAACAATCATTGCAGCTGCAAGAGACGTCATTATTTCAATAGGAGACGTTAAGGGGTTTCAGCGGGAGTAGAAGAGCTCACTGGTCTTGTGACATTCTGCGCATTAATAGGTAATCTCGCTTAGAACACCCTGGCATTTTGCTAGGCTAACAAGCTTTTCCCAAAGAACCAATGTTACAGCTAGCACATGCATTTCCCAGTGTTGCTAAAATAAAAATTAATTAAAATGTGCAGAAGAGAGCTGTCAGGGGGTCCCCTTCTTGGCCCCGGCTGGGCTAACTGATTGTCCGTCTCCTCAACAGGCGGACTACTACGGGCCCTTTAAGGATAGCCTTTCTGTTCGTGACGAAGGCCTCGCCCTTGGACCACCTGACTTTTCGGACCTATCAGGAGCCACCCCTCGCCATATGGGAGAAGACCCGGAAGACGCCGTGTCTCCGTCGTGGGAGGAGGACGTGAAGCGCCAGGAGAACATCGCGACTTGGGAAGCTGAGACCAACGCGACGACGGAGTCCTTGGAGATAGCCGACACCGGGAGCAGAGAAGGCGCCAGGACGGGAGCGGAGGATACACGGACGGCGGCAGCTGTAAAGCCAGGAGGCCAACGACACCGCGATTCGCCCAGCCACGCGAAGGAGGACGCGTGGCTTTCCAGGTGCGTGCTCGTTTGGGTTCATTACTACGGTTGAAGAAGGGAGGGACCGGATAGGAGATAGACCAAGCACCGGGGCACCTCGTTTCTTAGAACGTTATGCGAGTCACTGATGTGGTGGTGGTTCTTGCTTTTCCCTCACACCCTCCCTGTTTCCTACAAAGTCTCTAGAAAGTGTCCAGTACACTAAAAGCCTCGTTCTTTTCTTTTCTTTCATGCGCTGGAGAATCCCGGACCTCGACCCAAGAAGTGTCTCGAGGACCTTAAGCAGGACCCTGGATCTTTGTTAAAGCGTCTGACCCAAGAACCTTGTGTTTATTATTTGTTCTGAAGTACGCAATAAAAGAGACAAAAAGTCGCCCTCTAGCCTTGGCTCCTTCCCTTCTTGTAACTGAAAGGTGACAAGTGGCGAGCCAGCCAGGAGACTATCCGTCTGACATTACAAGAGGGAGACCTTGATAAATCAAATGAGCGAAGGTCAGTCCAAACTAGAGTGGGCGATTGAACGGTCTAACGAACAAGCAGACAGTGATAGAGCTACATTCACTGCAGCTATTCAACAACAGGCTGATCATCTCACTAAACTTGCAGAAGGACAAACGCAACTGTTGGCTGTTCTGGGACAAAGCCGAGCCGCACACCCTCCTGGAGCAGTAGTACCGCTTCAAAAATATGTTTCCGGAGATGACCCTGTCGCTTTCTTCCTAAATTTTGAAAGGGCAGCCCGAGCTAGCGCCTGGCCGGGGGAGAGATGGCCCTTTTACCTAGCTCCTCTCCTTACAGGAGAAGCACAGGCAGCATACCAGTTGGCCAATAAGGATGGCACTGCAGCCTATGGACATGTGAAACAAATAATTCTAGATAGATTGGGGGTTGATGATGAGACTCACCGAATACGGTTCCGACAAGAGAGAGGAACCCCAACCGATGCTCCTAAGACTCTTTTCTACAAGTTGAAAGACGCAGCAGACAGGTGGTTGAAACCACAAGAGGGGAATATTGATAACGTGATGAACAAAATCTACCTGGAACAGTTTCTTGAGGCATTGCCCTATGGCACCCAACGGTGGCTTAGACAGCATGCAGGGCTGACCTTAGAGCACGCCATTGAAATGGCTAACTCCTATGCTAGAGCTCAAGCCAGGCCTGTATTCCGGGAAACCGAGAAACCTGTTGTCAACAAAACCCCCATAAAACCTGATAAAAAGCCATACAAAAATCCAAGCGAACCTCCTCCTATGAAGCCTAGACCCTTGAAGATAGAACCGCCAGTCTTTACGGGTCCACAATGTTATGAATGCGGTGAATGGGGACATATTGCGAGGTACTGCCGCAAAAAGAAAGAAAAAGAAGAACAACCCATGGAGGTCGGGTATGCTCCTCGTGCCCTCCTGTATGCTCAAGAGACAGGACCAGCATTTTATGTAAGTGTCCTAGTAGACGGTAAGAAAACCCGTGCCTTGTTGGACTCTGGGTGTCGCCATTCTGTGATCCAGAAAAACACACTGAGCAATACTTCTATACTCTTGGACCGTACTGTCCGGATAAAATGTGTACACGGAGATGTGCGTACTTACCCTCTAGCCCAAGTCACTTTAACAACAGAAAAGGGTACCCAAGTACATTGCGAAGTGGGAGTTCTTCCTAATCTACTGAGTCCCTTATTATAGGAACAGACAATAAGTGGTTCTCCACACTGATGGCGGAAGTCCTAGAAAAGCAGGGTAGAAATGGGGTCAGGGAGGGCCTGTTAGCTGAAGAACCTTGGTCCACTGATACAAATTTCAGGGCGGCCCAATTAAACGATGCTTCCTTGGCATCTGCTTGGCAGAACGCACAGGAGAACAAAGGTCAGAACCAACATACCTACCCCTGTTTTATTGAGCAAAACGGCCTCCTCTACAGAGTAGGACAGAGTCAGGCCACTCCCCAGCTAATAGTCCCAACCATGTTTCGCGAGCAAGTGATGTTTTATGCTCATGCTCACCTTCTAGCAGGTCATTCTGGTGCAGAAAAGACCACTAACTCCATCATTGAGCATTTCTATTGGCCCGGGGTGTATGCGCAAGTTAAGAAATACTGTCAGGAATGCCAGATCTGTCAGAAAAGAAACCCGTACGTTCCTCCTAAAGTCCCTCTTGTCCCTCTTCCAATCATAGGGAAACCTTTTGAAAGAATAGGGGTCGACATCATAGGTCCTTTACCAAAGTCACACAGGGGGTACCAATACGTCATGGTAGTAGTCGACTACGCGACGCGTTACCCCGATGCGCTTCCATTAAGGGCAGCTACTACTAGTGCCATTTCTCAAAAGCTGGTTGAATTGTTTGCCAGAATGGGATTCCCCAAGGATCTTATAACAGACCAGGGGACACCGTTCGTATCTCGTCTCATGAAACAAGTGTGTACTCTCCTAAATGTGAAACATCTACGTACCTCGGTGTATCACCCACAAACAGATGGCCTGGTCGAGCGGTATAACGGTTTGATAAAGACCACTTTAAAAAAACTATTGCCCGGAGATGGTAAGCAGTGGGACCAACTGCTTCCGTTGGCCCTTTATGTATTAAGAAGCCAATTCCAAAGCAGTCTAGGAACTTCACCCTTCGAGTTACTGTTTGGAAGGAAACCCCGTACACTGTTAGAAATAACCAGAGATAGCTGGGAGAAGACAGGGGCAAGAGACGCTGAAGAGTGTTAGACTACTCCCAGCAGCTGAAGTCCCGGTTACACAAGCTACGGACCTTGTCCTATGAAACCCTAGAGAAAGCACAAGGTAAACAAAAGACCTTTTATGATAAAGGCAAGAAGTGGAGAGAGTTAAACCTAGGTGACTGGGCTCTGGTTCTTCTTCCTACCTCTACTCACAAACTCCGAAAGGAGTGGCAAGGACCATTCCAGGTAGTAAGGAAAATAGGTAGGACTACGTATGCACTGAAACTGTCTCCTTCTCGAACCCAGATTTACCATATTAACATATTAAAGAAGTGGTTGGGTTCTCCCCTAAAAATCATGTCTCAGTGTCCTTAGCTACACCCCCTGCTCATACCATCGAGCACGCTGTTGTGAACCCCGACCTTCCCGAACCCAGGAAGAACGAACTGAAGGATTTGATGTTGAAACATCAGTCCATTTTTTCGGATCAACCAGGTCGAACCACCTTGGCTGAGCACCACATCCCGACCATTCCAGGGGTGACTGTAAAACAAAAACCCTATCGGGTCCCAGAAGCTCGACGGGCAGTGATAAAAGAGGAGGTACAGAAAATGTTAGAGGCAGGGATCATAGTGCCCTCTAAAAGCAATTGGTCTTCTCCAGTGGTACTAGTGCCAAAACCCGATGGAAGTAAGAGATTTTGCATCGACTTCAGAGCGGTGAACAAGGTATCAAAACAAGATGGGTATCCCTTGCCAAGAGTCGATGAAATGATAGAGCGCCTTGGTGAGGCTCAATATATAACAACCATTGACCTCACCAAAGCATATTGGCAGGTGCCCCTTTCCCTACAAGATCAGGAAAAGACAGCATTCACCACCCCAGACGGTCTATTTCATTTCACAGTTTTGCCCTTTGGCCTTCATGGGGCTCCTGCTACGTTCCAACGTCTTATGGATTCAGTGTTAGCCCCATACCGACACTTTTCAGCAGCCTACATAGATGATATTGTCATCCATAGTCCAGATTGGCAGACCCATTTACACCATGTGGAACAGATCCTTGGGGCCTTGGAAAAGGCGGGCTTACACATCAACTCAAAAAAATCGTGTTTTGCCTTTTCCCAAGTTAAATACCTAGGGTACATGTTGGGTAATGGTCAGTTGTATCCTCAACAAGAAAAGGTAAAGGCCATTCAATGTCAAGAGTTCCCCAATAACAGGCGGGATCTTGGAGCCTTTCTTGGCCTGGTTGGTTATTACCGACGATTCATCCCACACTTTGCCACTCTCTCAGCTCCTTTGACGAATCTGTTGAAGAAAACGGCCACTTCCATCCAGTTCAAACGACCCTCTCCCCAAGCTCAAACTGCTTTTCAGGCACTAAAAGTCGTTCTCTCCTCGTCCCCAGTCCTAATAACGCCTGACTTTGACAAGCCTTTCTATCTCCAGACCGATGCCTCGGGGTTGGACTAGGTGCTGTTTTGTCTCAGTTCGATCAGGATGGGAGGGAACGACCTATACTGTACTTAAGCAGGAAACTTTTTCCTAGGGAGACAGCCTATCCCACGATAGAAAAGGAGTGCCTGGCTGTGAAATGGAACATTGAGAAACTTCATTATTACCTGGATGGTCGACGTTTTACACTGTTCTCGGACCATGCCCCTTTGCAGTGGCTACAACGGAATAAAGGCCGCAATGATCGCATCCTCCGTTGGTTCTTGTCCTTACAACCCTAAGATTTTGAGGTCTGTCACCGACAGGGTTCTGCTCAGACGAATGCTGACTACTTATCCCGTTATCCACTTTCCCCCGAACGGGAAAAGTCTAGGGGGGGGATTTGTCAGGGGGTCCCCTGCTCGGCCCCGGCTGGGCTAACTGATTGTCCGTCTCTTCAACAGGCGGACTACTACGGGCCCTTTAAGGATAGCCTTTGTGTTCGTGACGAAGGCCTCGCCCCTGGACCACCTGACTTTTCGGACCTATCAGGAGCCACCCCTCGCCATATGGGGGAAGACCCGGAAGACGCCGTGTCTCCGTCGTGGGAGGAGGACGTGAAGCGCCAGGAGAACAACGCGACTTGGGAAGCTGAGACCAACGCGACGACGGAGACCTTGGAGAGAGCCGACACCGGGAGCAGAGAAGGCGCCAGGACGGGAGCGGAGGATACACAGACGGCGGCAGCTGTAAAGCCAGGAGGCCAACGACACCGCGATTCGCCCAGCCACGCGAAGGAGGACGCGTGGCTTTCCCAGGTGCGTGCTCGTTTGGGTTCATTACTACGGTTGAAGAAGGGAGGGACCGGATAGGAGATAGAGCAAGCGCCGGGGCACCTCATTTCTTAGAACGTTATGCGAGTCACTGATGTGGTGGTGGTTCTTGCTTTTCCCTCACACCCTCCCTGTTTCCTACAAAGTCTCTAGAAAGTGTCCAGTACACTAAAAGCCTCGTTCTTTTCTTTTCTTTCATGCGCTGGAGAATCCCGGACCTCGACCCAAGAAGTGTCCCGAGGACCTTAAGCAGGACCCTGGATCTTTGTTAAAGCGTCTGACCCAAGAACCTTGTGTTTATTATTTGTTCTGAAGTACGCAATAAAAGAGACAAAAAGTCGCCCTCTAGCCTTGGCTCCTTCCCTTCTTGTAACCGAAAGGTGACAAGAGCATATTTGTTCTGGAAAGCTCTAAAAACTGGCGTTTTACGACTGTCTGAACTCACTATCCCATAGCAGCAGGACACCTGTAAGGGTGACAGCCATGCTCAATACATTACATAACATAACACATACCCAAATCTTTAACCTATGTAGAACGCATGACTTTATGCCAAGTAAGGTTATGCCATGTAACACAGGGAGTATGTCTAGCACTTCTGACCTTGCTCTTAGAGACATGGACTGCTTTGGCCCCTGTATACCAGATCCTGAAAAGAATAGGTTTACCAGAAATGAAACTAGAAACATGTTAACGCAAATAAGAGGGACTTATTAACAGCTAAGACAAAACATACTGCAACAACAAGGCACTGAGGTGGCAGGTAATGTTCAAGCACCAGCAAAAATTCAATCACTTATGTCAGAACCCCTTTTAGTGGGCCACAGGGCACTCAGGGGTTACTTGGGCCAATCACGGTGGTTGAGGCTTTTCACTCCTGATGTCCTAGGGTCTGACCTACTATGGATCCTGAGCAAGTGGGCCAAGTACCCCTTCTGCACTTGACTCTCAGTGATAGCTGTGGTCGACCAGTCAAAGGCTCCCTGGGTCGAGGGAGGAAGTGTAGATATAGGTAAGTGAACATGACTCATAATTCAAAGTGCACACAGTACTAACAGTAAATCAATGTCCAGTCAAATACTTGCTTTTATAAGGAAAATAACTATTTTATTTCTAACTACACATTCAACGAATAAACACATACATGAGCAAAAACGAAAGCCCCTAAAGGTTGGAACTCTAGTAGTTGTCAGACAAATCCCTATCTCGCCCTCTTCCTTATAACAATGGCTGGCGTTATTCCCCATTCACTGGTGGCCTCAATCAGGGAACGTTCACTAATAGGCTGCACTGAGGAGTTCCCTTTTGACTCTTTACAAATTAGTCAAAGGGGTTAATGTCAATTCCAGTTTATTCTTCAGTTAATAAAAACCATAACAGTTTGCTTACATGAAATATTAAATTGTGAAATTCATTCAGATAATAAAAATTACTAAGAAGCCATATTTTAATGTCCCGATAAAATTGTTTCTAAAAACAAAGACCCACTCCATTCAGAGAGGGGGGGTTAGTTTTAGTGAAGCCTCTTAGGTTAAAAGTGTATGAGGAAAAGGAGCTTTTAAAACCAAATGCGGAGTGTTTAATGGGCATAGTTCGCAAAGAGAGCTGCAAGCTGCAAATATGAGGACACTTCGGTTGTAGCGGTGCTGGGGTGTTTCACTCAAGGTAGACCCTTCATCTCCCCATGCACCCGTATGCACAAAGGTCCCCTTGAACTAAAATGCATAAATAGGATAGGCAGTGAGGGCAAAGTGAATCATATAGTGCATAAAGTTGTTTCACTCAGAGCTCTCTCCTTGATGTTGCAAAAATAGTATTATAGAAAACAGAAAAAAAATCCTTTCCCAGGTTCCCCCCCAGGGCATAGACAAAGTGCTTCATACAAAGCAAAAAGCTAAACCGCTTAAAAACTGGTATTGAAGTATGACTACAGAAGAGCGGCGGGGGTGCAAGATCTAGGTGTCCCGAAGATGGGTGGCCCCAGTTTTACACAATTAAATGTCAAATATCAGCCTCGTGCGAGCTGCTGATTACCCCTCTTTGCCACAGTCTTTCCAAGGACCCCTTACCTCACAATTATCTAATTTCAGTATTTATGCATGCAGTAGTCTCTTATCTGTTTTTGGGTTAAGGGGGAAACATCCTTTACAATGCAACTTTTACAACGTACTACCATTACGGCGCAACTTTTACAACGCAATTCATTACAATGAATTGCGCTGGAGGGCGCTCTAGGATAGGGAGTAGTTTAATTACTATCCAACACCTTCCCTACTATCCACGGGGACTGGAGTTGAAATAGTAAATTAAACTATTCACTATCCAGCGCCCCCCAACGCAAGTCGTTGTAACGACTTGCGTTGTAAAAGTTGCGTCGTAATGGCATGCGTTGTAAAAGCATGCGTTGGAACGTCATACAACCGGGTTAAGGTGATGGGCCGGGACTCAGCGGTTTGGAATCGAAGTAAAACTCCTTGATGTGTTTCCCACACCTCAATAGAGTTCTTACATCGGTTTGGGTGACGCATAGCGATATGGCCTCTGGGCAAGTGTGAACTTTCGGAGTCAAGAAGATTGGTTTCAACAAGGACCTCCTGATGACATTGAGTGTGGGACAACAGCACAGGAGGTGCAACCAAGATTCGTTCTTAAAATTTCATAAACTGCAAGCCCCTTCCTTTCCCGGTTGGGCCCATGCTGGGTTAAAATCGCCCACTTGTAAACCTAGCGGGTGCATGTATAGGAAATCCCTTTTATTGATGCTCGTTGATGGATAAAGTTGTGGCTTCCATACCAAACATGAATGGTTCAAGGGGAGCAAAATGTCAAAGGTCCTTAGGGAAGAAGCATCCAGTTGGTAAGAGGTTAATTGCAGCTGCCTTAATGTCCTTTTGCCAGGCCGTGTAGGTGACAGCATCTGATTTTAGTGCTGATGTCTTAATTTGAAAGGAGGACATTGCTTTTTAGGTCGAGCAGACCTACCTTCAATGCGTAAGCATTGATGGTGTCTGCTTTAGACCTATTGTCACCCGTATTTAGGAATGAAGACACGAGTAAGACGCGCGCTTTTGCAGTCTCAGTTTTGACTGCGGGAGCGCGCTTCTGACCCGCGCTTGCGCAGACGAACACTCAGCCCCTGCTCTCGCATGCATTAACGGCGCACAGACACAGCCAGCCCCCACCCCTCTGCATACACACACACACACAGGCGCGCGCACACATACACACGCTGCCACCCCCCACCCCCCTGCACACACACAGACACGCACGCATACACACACAGGCGCGCGTACACATACACACGCTGCCGCCCCCCACCCCCCTGCACACACACAGACACGCACGCATACACACGCCGCCCTCTGTTTTCTTGGTATTATTCCAAAGTTCACTTGCCTCTGAGTGAGCTCATCGCCTTCCGTAACTTATTTTCCCGCTGAGCGCCCAGGCGCCTTCGGCAGAAAAGCAGTGACGTCCCTCGAAGTCCTCCCAGTGCCAGGCTATTGGATCCCCTAACCTTGCTCCTCCCTCCAGCAGCCCCTGTTGATTCCGGAAGGCGGATAAGCAGTGACGTCCCTCGAAGTCCTCCCAGTGCCAGGCTATTGGATCCCCTAACCTTGCTCCTCCCTCCAGCAGCCCCTGTTGATTCCGGAAGTCCTGTCCACGCTCGGCGCAAGTTGCACAACATGTCTTTAGTTACAAGGTGAGTTTGCTCCAGGAAAGCTGCGTAAAGGTCAGAGCTGTCCATGACGGAACTGGGGAACCAGGTTTGAGTGTCTGCATCGCTTCAGCATCTTGCGATTCAATGTAATCACTTAATCTCTGGTGCTGCAAAACATTAAAGAGTCATTTGAATGTAACTTGTGCTCTTTTAAAGCGCTCCAGTGTCTTCGTTCAAGCTCGCGCTATATAAAATTACAAACCAAAAAATAAATTAATCTCGAGTCCGGGGAAAGAAAAACCTGGGAGGATGAAGGTATGGCTGATGGGTCTAATTGCAGTTAGAATGGCTGATTTACCCGGCTTGTTTCAGTTAGGCACAGGGAGATTAAGTGATTTGCCCTTCATCACAGGATTTTTAGCGTCATTACGAAGACTCAAACCCAGTTCCCAGGTCCAAGGTCGAGCGCCCTAGCCGTTGATAACCTCATTATTAGGGGACCACTGATCCACCCCTCACGTACCACAAACACAAATTACCGACAGGAAGGAATTATTTCCGCACTCACCTGGGAGGACGCTCATGTCACTAAGGGGTGATAAATAAATACTTCACTACTTACCTCTATGAATACCCACACAACGAGTAGGTGAAAATACCCCATCCCTTGCCTGTTAGGGTATCAATATTACTGGGAGTGGACGAAGACCCCAGCACTGAAGAGTGCACGACGGCCCACACCACTATGGGTAACAACACAAACTGCTCTTGTAATATAATGTACATACATTGGAGCAGGTAATCTCAAATTGAGAGCATCATTTGGAAGATACACCCACTCCATTCGTTCCTTGTGGCATGGACTCCTACTTGAGGAGGAGCTGGTGTAGGGCAGGAGGTTAACAGCTCACATCCCTCATAAGAAACAAGCCCTGCAAGCAGTGACCCTACTACTATGGGGCAGAATGTAGCATGTCTCCCACTCTAGGCGCCACAGGCAGAACATCACACTTGCTGGATGGACATACTAGTGTGGAAGGGGTCGGGGGTAATAAAATGGCAGCGTTAAAACTGAAAATTCATGTCCCGCCAGGGGGCGCTAACACCTGAACACTGAACAGGCCCCATCTCCCCTTCAAGGGTGCCCCTGTACACTGTGGGTGCCAGTGGCAGAAACTACCAAGAGAACATGGTTACAATAGAAAATGTGAATTAACCTGGCAGTATTTCTATACATGTGCCAATTGCACACGATTTGCAGACAGATCCAGAAAGGACGTAAACAGCACGTTACGTTGCTATGTCTAAATGCTGTACTATAAAGTCAATACTCCTTTCTGTGCGCATTATAAACACCCCAGCCAGCAGTACACCCCCTCTCCGTTGCACACACAGAGGTGGCTGGTGTTCCTATCACTCCGCCAAGGATAGGGTACAGTGTACACTAACCCAGTGGATTCAAACTCTGGGGCCTGGTGCAAGGCTGCCACGTGGCGTGCTCTGCCCGAGTGACCAATATAAACAAGAGTTCCATCAGCAGGACCTGGGATGGGATGACCCCCCCCCTCCACCTTCCCATCTCCGACAGAAGAACAGAGGCGCTGTGATTATTGGTTCAAAGACTGCAGTTAGCACCCTAAAAATACAACCCTCTCACCCCCCCGCCCCTGTATAGCTAGACCATGTAAGTCTCACGAACCGATCCAGCCGGTTCAATTTACAATAACAATCCCTTTACTGACTCGGTTGCACCAGCTGCCACATCCCAACCCTCCCCTACACACATCTACATACACCTCCCATGCGCATTATGCATACACTGTCTGTTTGGTGGCATGATGGTGGGCAGAACGTTAGGCAGACACTCAAGACAGGACTGGTATGTGAACAGAACTGCACAAGGAATAATTGCAATTGATTGAATTGCGAATAATACATTTCCATTTTATTCCGACCGACTCTAGTCTTACTTTAAATTTCACTGGACACAGCGTGACATGGTGAGGCGGGAGTCGGTCTGCTGCGCACGAGCCCCTAGAGAGAAGAGAACGTCATGCGTCAACAGCCAGCGGCGCCCGCGTCCCGAAATGGCCAATCACTGCATGGCTTCACATGAAGTCACACAGTGATTGGCCATATAAAGTGCGGCTGAGGGAGTGGGCCACCACCCATGCGTGGCATCCAATAATGGATTGCCTGCCCTTCTGCGCGGTGGGCCGGCCAATCCTGGTGCTGCATGCAGCGCCAGGATTGGCTAGGGGGCAAATTTACTACTCGCCCTTTTCAACCCCGGGGGTTGCGGCACAGCTGCTGTAAGAAGCAGCACCCCCCTTGGTCTCTCTCTAAGGGGAAGGTAGTGGAAGGTAGTGTACGCGCATGCTCTGGCTAGTCAGAGCCCAAAAATTGACATGCGCAGTACTGCTGCAGCTGAGTGTGGACTGTCACTCAAGCTGCAGCAGCCCAGCCCAGCCCCACCCCCTGCACACTCCGGATTGAGTCGGGTGTGTCCCGGATTCCCGCCATGTATCGCTGCGGCGCTTATAACTTTCGAGGAGGTTAGAATTGGCAAAAATATTTTTAGCGTGCTTACTGTCCTTGACGCCGGTGCGTCCATGTTGCTTACTGGGGCTACGCCCCTACGCCCCAATGGACGTACCGCGCCTGTCTATCTATCGCCCTCTATCTATCGCCCTCACTCGATCTATCTATCTATCTATCTATCTATCTATCTATCTATCTATCTATCTATCTATCTATCTATCTATCTATCTATCTATCGCCCTCACTCTATCTATCTACCGTCCTCACTCTATCTATCTATCTATCGCCCTCTATCTCTATCTATCTATCACCCTCTATTTCTATCTATCGCCATCTATCTCTATCTATCGCCATCTATCTATCTATCGCCATCTATCTATCTATCGCCCTCCCTCGATCGATCTATCTATCTATCGCCCTCCCTCGATCGATCTATTGATCTATCTATCGACCTCCCTCCCTCTATCTATCTATCTATCGATCTATCGCCCTCCCTCTATCGATCTATCGTCCTCCCTCTATCGATCTATCGCCCTCCCTCTATCGATCTATCGCCCTCCCTCTATCTATCGCATCACCACAGCATCACTCAGCACCACCACAGCATCACTCAGGGGCACCACAACATCACTATGCGCTACCACAGCATCACTGAACGCCAGAGCATCACTCAGTGCCGCTACAGCATCAATCTGTGCAACCATTCAACAACAACTGGTTTGAATATGGTCTCTCAATGTTTCAAGCTTTATTACAAATGTCACAAAAGGATATTAATATTTCACTTCTGTTCTTCGATTTTCGTCACAACAAAATACACTGAACATAATCTTCACAAAAGTTATTTACAAAAGTTGAAGCTATTGCCATTATAAATTACAATAACTTTTATTTAAGTATTATTAAAAAAAATTCAAAGCAGTTGTTATTTGTAATATCAATACATCTAAGTCACGTAAATACAGCACATATTGAATTACAAATACTATAGGTATCACATTTGCGAAAGTTAAAACTATTGGTATTGTAAATGACAAAGCTATTAATTTCGCTATTTTCAAAACCAACACATAAGTAAAAAATTTGTCATTTACAATACCAATAGCTCAAACTTTCCTAATGCGAGACCTATTGCATTGCAAATGCTTGTTGTATTTGCCGGTGCCATGGGTTACCCATGGTCTTGAATATATCTTTCAAGCAGGATTTAAGTGAGTTCTCTGGCACTTTCAGGACCCAAATGTAATATTTCAAAGTGACTGGCTTGCAGGCTAGTTTGTCTTGACAGAACAAATTCCAAGTAGCGTCTTGTCCTATGGATGTGCCTGGGCAGTTGGAACACTTTCTTATAGCCTGTGCACTGTGCTTTCTCCAAACAAGGAGCGTAGGCCCTGGGAAAGGTCTGAAGGTCAGATAGCAGTGCAGGGAGAAGGGTAGTCTACATGATCCTGAGTATAAATTTCAGATGCACTTCTTAAATTTCTGTTAAGGCATTAAGACTGTATGTGATGGAGGCTATGTGGGCCGTAGGTTTCGAGGTCTCTGTAAACCAAACACCCAGGTAGTTGTACTTCGTTGCTGGTTTGATGGTCTTGCTCCCCATGCGCCATGTGAAATATTTCTTGCTCTTAAAGCGGCCGAAGATCAATCGTGATTTGATCTTGAGGTAATCTTGATTTATCGAGAGGTTTTTTTTTTACTGTTTTATATGTGGAGGCTGCTCAGGGCTTGTTGTATGCAGACTTTGGTCTGCCCCATTACAATTATGCCATCAGTGTATTTCAAAATGTGTAACTTAATCTGGCCTAGTCTTGGGGGAACCTGACAGCTACCCTCCAGTAATTTGCCATGGTCCACTGTATATAGATTGAAGAGGAAGGGAACAACCACACACCCCTGCTTCAGGCTGCCTCGGTTGGAAATTGCTGAGGTAATGGTGTGTGGGCCCGTTCTCACTCGTACCCACGTGCCAGTGTCAGAGAGATGATTGCCCCTATTAGTTTTGAGGGAGAGCCCCACACATTTAGTTTTCACCACAGCGTGGGTTAGTCTACATTGTCAAAGGCGGCATTGTAATTGATAAAGCAGCAGAAGAGTGGTGGTTGAGTTTTCTGAACTGCTTTATGGCTCAGGACTGTGAGTGCAGTGATGTTATTGATTGTTGCTGCAGCTGCTCGAAACCCTTTCTGAAAAAAATCCAAAGCATCATTGTCTGCGGTCCAGGCCTCTAGCTGCTTGAGGAGGGTTTGAACGTAAGCTTTGGCTTCTAGGGCTAGATGTCTATCAAACGGTAGTTGGATGGATTTGTCGGGTCCCCTTTCAACCCTCCATGTGTCAGGTACTTGAGCAGAAAGAAAGCAATACTTAAAGAGGGAATTAACACCTTTGATTACTCCTCTGAGGCACATTTAAATATCCTGCTGGAAGTCCAATAGGGCCAGGCGCTCCATCGCTCTTCAAAGGTCCAAGGTGTCTATGGTGCCCCAGCACTGTCAGCAGCGAGTCCGCTTGGGCCCCATAGGCCCATGTAAAGTCTTACCCATTCCTGCAGGATGGAAGCAATTCAGCTGATTTTGTGGTGCAGCGAGGGCCCTCTCCCTGGGTGCCCACGTGTCCTGCTCTTGTTTGATGAAGTCTGGCTGTTCACTGTACATGCCGCAGCACCCGGCAGATACAGGCTGTCTCCCTCAAGAAGCACTGCCGGCTCGTCCCCGTGATTTGAGCTGCTCACGCTCTGTGAAGACTAGGTAAGACACTCTTCCTGTCATCGGGGTTGGGGAATTCAATCCTTAGGCTCCTGACCGTAGCCCAGCGAGGGTGTAATGTCTCCAGCAGTGTCCTCCTCACGGGAGGATCAGTGAGGTGAAGGACTTGGTGTGCGGGCTTGACCTGCCGGTCACCGGCTTGATCTTCTGTCTGGATAACGACCAACCATTGGCAATGTTGGTACCTGCAGCCCCTTCTGGCACACAGGGTTGATGCTGTACTTCCAGTTGAGGCGCAGACTCCTCTGTTGCATTCGTCCTCACCAAGGTGGCCACAACTGGCATACGGTATCGTCAATTAAGGCAGACACAAGTCTTGACGCTCTGGCATATGGGGTCACCACAACAAGGCAGTGTGCGCCTGACACTTCCCCCATGGCGCTCACTACACAGGTCAGGTCACGGTGGCTTTCTCTTGGCATATGGAGGTTACCAGATGGCTCTTGCACACGGGCAAGAACCGAATCAGTGCGCAGTGGTTACTCCATACCTCGCTTATTGAGTCCTTTCGGTAGGGCTTCCCACTGGATCTCGCTCCCTCCAATGCGGTCTTGTTCCTCATAAGGCAAACTGGTCTTGGCAGGCAGTCAGGATCTGGTTCTCCACTCTAGGCAGGTGATCCTGGTTTCCCTGGTTGATGTCCCCTCACCCAGTAGAGGAACTAGCACAACTTTTCCCTCAATCAATCAATCAATCAATCAATCAATCAATCAATCAATCAATCAGAGTACTTGTAGAGCGCTCTACTTACCGTGAGGGTCCCAAGGCGCTGAGGGGAGGGGGGGTGCTGCTACAGCTCGAAGAGCCAGGTCTTGAGGAGTCTTCTGAAGGTGAGCAGGTCTTGGGTTTGCCGTATGTGGGTGGGGAGGGTGTTCCAGGTCTTGGCGGCGAGGTAGGAGAAGGATCTGCCGCCAGAGGTCGTTCGTTGGATGTGGGGGACAGCAGCGAGGGCGAGGCTGGCGGAGCGGAGCTGGCGGGTGGGGGTGTGGAAGCTGAGTCTGCTGTTCAGGTAGGCTGGTCCGGCGTTGTAGAGTGCTTTGTGTGCATGGGTGAGGAGCTTGAAGGTGATCCTCTTGTCGACGGGGAGCCAGTGTAGGTCTCTCAGGTGGGGGTGATGTGGCTGCGGCGGGGGACGTTGAAGAGCTTCCCCTTCCCACAGAACCTGCCTGGCAGCTTGGCAGATGACACATTTTGGGATCTCAACCCCCCCTTCTTGTAGTCCATTTCTAGGCACCAAACTTGATTTAGGGTTTAAGTCTTTGATGTTGTATCTTGAGGTTCTGCTTCTTTTAAACAGTACATCTTTAATTTATTTCTTCCATCTTCAAGGCTGTCTGCACAACAGGAAATGATCTACAATTGATAGACCCCCAAAAAAGTTAACGGGAGTGATCAGAGTTCACACTTGTATGTCAGCCACAGTAATATGTGCATCAAAAGTTTAAACCTGGGCCCCCAGTCCTACCCCTAATGATTCCCTTATCAGCCCCATCTCATTCCTGAGATGTGTCCAGGTCACTGCCTTGTGATCTGTCACTGAATTAAAGAGCACCCTTTTGAACAATAAAATGGGTTCTTCCTCCCTTCCTCCAGTATTTGTCCCCTGAACTCACAGGAATGCAGCAATACACAAATCTGTCTTGGGGAATTCCTCTACTCCTTATGTCTTTACCAGGCAGGCCTGGGCTTTGCAAAATGGAGCCCAAAGTCCACCATGCAATTTACCATTACAGGCACATTTGCACTCAGTGTACTTCACAGCACACTTATTGTCCAGCACTGTTACCCCCACGCACAGTGCAATTGCAAACACATACATTCCATTCAGCACACACATTCAGTCTGCGTGCACTGTCAGCGCGGTAGCTATACTGTATTGAACTAGGGTGTGCTATCTGCAAAAATAAACACTCCCAGCATGCACACCCACCATGTGCATGCTGCACAACCCTTCATCCTTCAGCTATTGTACCTCACACAAGCACACATACACCCAGCGCATGCTGCCATTTCACATGCACTTTACAGCACTACCGCTCTCATACAATGTGTTCCCAGATGGCATACATACACACAGTATATGCACTAACCATACATCTTCTGCACAGCACTGCTCCATCCCTGTACTGAACCCTTGCCAGACATGCATAAATCCAGCACAGAGTCACTACTCCTGCGCTGCGCAGCACTCCACATTTATCTGATGTAGGTCATGGGTGAGTTAAACACACATCAGCGGATCTATTAAAAAGTTGAGTGAGACAGTAGGCCTCACTCCAGTGACAGAGGGTACTCACTTCTACTGCTTCCATCACCGTGCTTGTGCTTCTTCACTCTTGGTGAAGCTGGCAGTCTTCCACCATGTGATGGTAGCGCTTTAGGTGCCCCTCCCGGTCCGACAAGGCAGCACTCTGTGAGACAGTCTATGTCATGGCGCACACACATGATCTGTGTTTGGCTATGAGAAAAGAATCAGGAATAGGGATCGAGACTACAGTACAATTGGGCATTCAGGGTAGTAGTACACATCATTAACCATGCAGAGGACGTTTCCGTGCCAACAACCTTCCATTTTATCCACTGACTATTAATGTAATAATGGAACCTTCTCCTGTTAAGCAAAGTGAACAGCAAAAAAATTATCAGGCTGAAGCAGTGTATTAAAGTTCGAAACGATTTTATATTTAAACCCAGGACAAATTAGCTGGCATAACTTCAATATTATTTTAGAAGTATAATCGAGGTCAGTAGCTGATTTTTATACCCCTAGAATATCAAGAGTGCACCACCGATTACACAGCTGTTACAGTGTTTCACCCCCCTGTGTGTATTAAACCATTAGATACTTTTCTAACTGCTTCTAACACATGGACTCATTTCCCATTAAAAGTCAGATAGTAAATTAAATTGTATGTATTTCTGTACACTTTATGGCCAACTTCACAAAATTGGGAAATTTTCTAAACTGGCTCTAATAATCGTGATGTGTCATAAATGACTAATCTTAATACTGATAAAGAAATTAAAGGGATATTTTTGAACCTAGTGGACTGAAGAGATGTTTAAGTGTGAATCTAAAAATATAGATAATGCATGCAGTGCATGGAGAGCCGAGTATCATTACTGAGACTGAAAACCTGGCACTGAAGCGTTTCTGTTGAGAGTTATTTTTCTGAACTAGACTAAGTTATTCAAGAAAGATAACGCCAAGAAAGAATTATTGGTTTAAATAAGTGAGTAATGTTTTCTACAACCTAAAGGATTGAGCCATGATCATTAAATTATAGAACTGACTTATTTAAGTCCTACAAACAGAATAGAAAATATCAACATATAGGACCCTGTTCACAAACGCAGGTTTGCGTGTGTACATATATGAAGTGAGCAAGCCAACAAACTAACTGGGAGAGCCGAACCAGAGCCAAGCCCATGGTCTGGCACAGTTCTAAGAGCCAGTATACTAGCCAAGTCCTGAAAAAGTTTGCTATGTAAATCATACAACAAACATCACATAAAATAAGATAAAGGGCCAGATGTAGGTAAATGAGATTTACCGATTTTTAATTACCGAATTTTACCGATTCGGTAATTAAAAATCGGTAAATCTGAGGGGTGGATATGTAGGAACATCCAGATGTTCCTTTTACCGAATCGGTAAATATCAATACCGACCGGTAATGCCCCATTCATTCCTATGGGCTTTGAAGCCCATAGGAATGAATGGGGCATTACCGGTCGGTATTTACCGAATCGGTAAATACCGATTTTGACAAGGGTGCAGGGGGTGTCACTTTGACACCCTCTAGCACCCCCAAAAAAGGTTCGGGGGCCATGTGGCAGGCATACCTGCCCTAAGGGCAGGTCTGCCTGTCATATGGCACAGGTGTGCATGCACACATGTGCATGCACACCAGAATCGGTATTTTACCATCAAATAGTATTTGATGGTAAAATACCGATTCTTTAATGCTTGTGGGACTCAGAAGAGTCCCACCTACATATCAATTTTACCGAATCGGAAAAAATACCGATTCGGTATTTTACAGAATCGGTAAATTTACCGATCGGTAAATTTACCGATTCTGTAAAATACAGGGCCCTACATCTCAAATTGCATTTACCGGTCGGTAACGGCCGAATTCGGCCGTTACCGACCGGTAAATGCCTACCTACATCTGGCCCAAAGTCTCTTAAAAATTAAAAAAAAGTATATTTGTTTAACATGTCGAAGTTTTAACATTAATATGTCAGATCATAGCATTGCACTGAGAAGTGCTTATTGAAAGTGATAGCGTTGAATATGAACCATTTGTAAACTGAAAGGCAAGACAGTTATGTAAATACCAGATTATTATGGAGCAACATTAGTCTACTAAATCAAACACAATATGCTTTTGTACAACTGGAATTCGGAACTCAAATATTTACAAGTGCTTTCATAAGTGATAATGAAGAAAAGGGAATCTTGGTGAAATCAAATATTTACCTAAGATCACACATTTTAAGCGGGGGGAACAGCAATTTATCTAGGTTTTCAGGTTTCACTTTGTACAAATCAGCCAGACAATTGGTCAATATTTGTCTTTCCTTATGTTGACTCTTGTTTTTACTCCTCTGTACATTCGTTGTTTATATAGGCACAGGCATATTAAGTGATTTACACAAACTCACAGGATTTTGAGCTGACACCAAGACTCCAACCTGGTTCCCCAGTTCCAGAGTCGACATCTCTGGCCGTTCGTAATGCCAGATCCTGAGCATGGGGAAGATGGTAGGCAGAAGCCACACAAAAGCTCAGCTCGTATGGACTCGAGGTTTAAACAGGACCTTGGGTTGAGCTACAGCTAGGCTTCAGGCTCAAGCCTGTCTCGAGCTTTCAGTGGCTCGAACACCTCTAGTAGATATGTTCATGTGTAGATATACTTCTACATCAAGGTGCAAATCACCACCTTGAAGCTAGTTGTAATTTTTGAGTGAATGTTTATACCTAGATTTATGAGACTTGCCATCACTTAAAATGATGGCTGGAGTCTTTTACTGCTAGATCTATAACCATGGAGTTATTACTAGTAACTTTACACTTGCATTTTATGTTTTGTCTGTTTGGCAAGTTCTCCACCACCAGATCAGACATCTCTATCTATGGGCAAACCTCTCTGAATGGAAGTAAATAGAAAAATAGTCTACATTTGAGGTAAATCACACACACCTAACATAAAAATTCACACAAGCAAGCATATGCGGGGGCGAGATTGTAGATCTCTATCTTATCACTCTAGATCTAAACCCCGTTCTGGTCGTCTGAACCTTTATTGCCTGTCGTTGAGGAAAGAAAGTGCATCCAATACCAGGTTAACTTTGCTAATGATGACTCGACTCTGAAAAACCACAAACTACTTCTAGCTTTTAAAGATTTATTATAGAGTCAAGGTTAACTGCAAGTACAGGCATCTCAAGATGAGATTCAAAAGGTATACAGGCACCACTACATACATGTGCTCTCGGAAAGCCCTTAAGCGAGCAAAGAACACAACTAGGACTAATTCCAAAATTAAAAGGGCTGCAAGCATCGACACATATTGTGATCTCTCCGTCATTTACAAGAGGAGGGAAGGTTTCAGGTTAGGCTGTCCCTACCCTGCTCTAGATGGTATCCCTACTTAACAGAGTCCCAACCTACCAAAAGGTGTCAGCTGTGAATGACTTCCTAAGAAGATCAACCACTCTTAGTCTCTAGATGAAAACCTATGATCGCCAGTCATGACCCCTCTCTGCCTACTCATCCGCTCTCTAAAGGGTCCTCAGGCATCTGCTCTAACTCCACCCCGGGGTGCTGACCCTAATACAAATCATAATAACATTTGAGACGCCCCTTGTGAGACGCCCCTCACGTGGTGACGATTCTGGCTTTTTCCAGGTTGCCTTTCCTCTGGGCCTCGTGCGTTAGCGTTGACCTTGCTTCTCAGACTCTTCTCCGGCCCGCCGATACCCCCTAAAACATTCCTGAACCCTCCTCCATGTCTGCACCAGTCTCTTGAACAAAGTTCTATTCATCCAATTATTAATTGGATCCCCCTCACATTTGCAGACAGACATCCGTAGCTGAATCTTCATTCTCATAGACTTCTAACAGAAGCTTGCAACATTTTCCCCTGACACAGTTCGGCCTGTACCAGTACGTGCAAATCAAAAATCCTTTCATCATTTCAGGCCTACAACCCTTTCGCAATTTAACTAAAATAACATGTTGGCGTCTTTCTCTGGCATAATAAGAAAACACATCTATGGAATATAGATCCAATGAATAAACAAATCAGTGTAACATCAGTGCCTTCCATGTCTATGCAAAACAATTTATGTTTCTAAACCCCTCTGACCTAGCCATAAGGCCCGTTCCCTTCTATGCCTTACAGCATGACCTTTTTCCATTAGCAGCTTACATAACATGGATCCTGATTAATCACGTCTAATAAGGTTATACATTTTCACACATTTCTGCATTAGTTCTACTTCTATATAAAATCTCTAGATTAGCTACACATTTCAAGGTATAAGTGAATATATTTTCAGCACTCATAGCATTTCTCTTTATGATTTGTGCGTACTACTTGCAACTCTGGTGCACTCATACATTTTGTTCAGTTTGCGCTCTCTCAGTTCCCCCCTTTGATGACCTCTAGGGGTCATCACCAACATTTAAACTGAACTAATGGCTAATGCCCCTCGTTTCTGCGTTTCTAGAGCTCTCAGACTCCGATACTGATTATCCTGTATTGCAGCCAATCTCTGTAACTGCTCTCTCCTGGTTCTCTCCAATCTCCTCGATCTATACCATTGGTTTGACCTTACCAATTCCCACAACAGGAGCATACAGATCACTATTATGATGATAGGTTTCAGCACATACCATACAAAGCTCTTCCCTAGATTGACGAACCAACCTCCAACTTCGCCATTTCCATGACCCACCTTTTCCCAAACATTTACTTTAGTTAGGTCTTCGATCTCTTTGTGAATATTAGTTATATTCATAATGACCTTCTCAAGAGGTTTTGAATTGTCTGGAATGTAAGTGCAACATTCCTGGACCTTCAAAGCCTTACAGATTCCGCCCTCTTTTGCTAGCAGGACGTCTAAAGCAAGACGGTTCTGAAGCACCATGGCCCTTATCGATTGCATCTCTCCTTCTACCAGCATTAAGGATCTAGCAGTGCTGGCAGACAACCTGTCTACGACTGTTGCCAGTCGCCTGATTTTGACATCATTTAGGATCAGTCCTAAAATAGGAAATGCAGCTCCAAATACATCTCCAACTAATTCTGCATCTCCTAGATCTCTTCTCCCTCTTGTCGAGGCTTTGCCCTCGATGATCTCTAAGTCCTGGGCATGGTATATTTTGGGAAAGACAATTGCCAAGTAACATGATCCATACCAGTTGTCAGGCAGTCTCAAGTAGGCATTTCTTCCACACACAAAATATACATTTGGAATCACTTGCATTCCTTTCAAGAAATCCTTTGTGTAATATTCTAATCTGAAAGCATGTTCACAACTGACTTCCCCCACGAACACATTTTCGTAGTACGTTTTGCTTCTGTGAAGACATAACTTCCCTCTCTGCGTTTTATCCAAAGCTATTGGACCACTACTACCCTTTCTCTTGTGTGCCTTCTCTTCCTCTGTCCAATCTGTTTTCCATTGTCCTGTTTTTTTCAAAATCTTTTGCCTTCTGTATCGATCATCCACCTGCCCTATAAACTTCTTCTCGACTTCTGACACTTTGCATGTCAGGTTATTTCTGCGGGCATGTGAAGTATCTAAGGTATCCCAAGGAATGAAGAACTTGGCCAATCTGTCTTCACTCTTCCAGTAGTCCCACTTGTTCATTTGCTTGTAGTTTGGGACTTCTGGTAACACTGAGTCATAATTAGAGAAATAGTATTCAAAACTATCTCTCCCATAAAATATGCTGAGCAATAAGCTACATGTAATGCCATAAGTCAACGGGAGGTGATGATATCTAATGCCTTCGTCTACAGATGCAGGCAGTTGCATGCAGACGTAGCAATCCTTGACCTCCATGGCATCCACGTATTCATACAAAAGTTTAGCATAAGCATTTGACCTAAAGTCGCCTTGGGACTCATCCATGTGTAACCTACAGGCTTCTGCTGCTAATAACGCTTTCTCATGTATGCTTTCTCCTGTCTTACCAGCAACAGTGGGTCTTGGTGTCACTACAGACTTCCCGTCTGATACCCTTGCCTCTCTCTCACGTCCCACTACATATGATACAGTAACTACCAAAGCTATTAGAAGTATCACTCCTACTATTAGTGTGCCTATTATACATTTGGCTCTACGATTCGGACTACTGGCCTCCATTTCTTCAGACAGTATGATTCTTTCTCTCTTATTTCAACCCAAAAGTTCTTTTCTTCTTTATTCCTTTACAGTCTCTCTTGATCAACCAGTCTTTAGAATCACACAATTGGAAGCTGGCAGTCTCTTTTTCCAAAAGTCTTTTTGAAGCTTTAACACAGACAACCCTAGCCCTTCTCCGTCAACTAATAGGAAGGTCCCTAAGATTCTCTGCTTCCTAGGCGCTAGGTAATCTTCTTTTTCTTGCTTATTTACAAGTCTTTAAGCATCTACGATCAGGCTTGGGCCTGCAGCTTGAATAGCATAGTTCAATATCTCCAGACGAAGAATGTGCTCTTCATGGCTTGTTATCTTTGTTCCGAAGTCGGGGAATTGCAATTCGGTGAAAAACATGTGCTTTAACTTGCTTAAGCGGGGAGGGTTGGGGAGTGTGAACGTTAGTGACCCTTCTGCTTCGACTCCGTGCACTAACAGCTGTACTTCTACTGTGATGATGGGTTCAGAGCTGGTCACCAGCACCGCTCGTATCCTTCCTGTCTCTCGTTCCCCAGACATTTGTCGCCAGATATGTCCACTCAGGGGTGGCGTATCTTCTGCTGGGCACACGTGCTCTACTTGACCTTCTTAGATCTGGTGCTTCAGAGTCCTGAGCACCTTCCTCCGGGTCCGAGTCTTCAGATACTGGAGCAAGGGTTCTCTCTGGAGTTGACCTCAGGCTTGAACTCCTCCTTTGCGGCCAACTGGCTTCTCCACGCCTTACGCTTCTGCTCCTTGACCTTCTGGTTTGCTCGCGCTCTCTTTCAGACTGGTCGGTGTCTGATTCGTGCTCCCAGCTACTTTCTCCTTCTGTAGCGTCGTCTGTTTCGCTGTTGTACTGACTGTCCTCAGGCTGGCCAAACTCGTTCCCAGCTTCTTCTGGCACCTCTACAGCTTGGCTGGCCCCCTCTATGGCTTCCCGGTCCGCAGCTGGACTTCCATCCGAGAGAGGAGCTGTTTCTTCCAGAGGTGCTGGAACCCTCCGCGTATGAGACGCGTGGATCCAGTTGGGCAGGCCTCCCACCTTCACTGCAGTGTTCATGATCAAGATGATCTGGTAGGGCCCATGCCAACGAACATCTAGGCAGCTTCTTCTCACGTGCTTTTTCACAAGCACCCAGTCCCCAGGGCACAGGTCATGGCACGGGTCTTGGCACGACGGAACCTCGGCAGCCTGCACCTGAAGGGACACAGAATGAATGGCGTCAGACAGCCCCTTACAATAGTCCAGGATCATATCATCTGTGATGTTTAACAGTGCAGCAGTTGGTACTGATGGCAGTCTCATTGCCCTCCCCATTAACACCTCATGCGGTGACAGTCCTGTTCTTCTGTCTGGGGTGCTACGAATACTCATAAGGACCAATGGCAGAGCATCAGGCCAACTCAGGGACGTCGATGAACACATTTTGGCAATTCGATTTTTAATGGTGCTGTTTATCTGCTCCACAATTCCCGAAGCTTCTGGTCGGTAACTGCAATGCAATTTCTGATCTATGTTCAGGGCCGCACAAATCATCTTCACAAGCTCACTGTTGAAATGGGTTCCCCTATCTGATTCCAAAGAGGCCGGTACCCCGAAGCGTGGTATGAGTTCCCTAAGCAATAACTTGGCTACTGTGAGGGTGTCACACCTGCGTGTAGGGTATGCCTCGACCCATCTGGAAAATATGCAGACAACCACCAGGACATAACGAAGGCGGTTGCACCTTGGCATTTCGATAAAGTCCAATTGCATCCTATTGAACGGACCTCCAGACCTCCCTATGTGACTCAACGCAACTGGTGTTCTCTTTCCTACGTTTAACTGCTGACAGGTCACACAACGCTGGCACACTGCTTCTGCTGCTACTCTAAACTTAGGGTTGCACCAGGTTTGCCTGAACACCCTCAGCATAGCATCTCTCCCTAGATGTACTGGACCGTGTATCTGTCTGGCCATTGGGCTCACCATCTCATTGGGTAACACTGCTCTTCCGTCAGCCGAAACCCAGAAATGCGCCTCACCTATCACACATCCTGCAGTTTCCCACGTTTGCTTTTCAAAATCGGGTGCATTTTCTTGCATACATTTCAGCTCATCCCAAGTGTCTACGGTTTCCAATATCATGGCTAATTCAGTTCTTACATTTATTCCGCCCACTTCCACCTCTGTGAAAGAGTACCCTTGTTCTGCACAATACTTAGCGACTTCGTCGGCATATCTATTGCCTTGTGACACGAAGTCCATATTCCTGGTGTGGGCGGTACATTTTACAACTGCAATACCTGCTGGACATTGCAAAGCTTCTAACAGCAAACGTACGAACTCTCCATTATGAATGGGTGAACCTGAAGAAGTCATGAAACCTCGTTGAGACCATAATTGCCCGTAATCATGAACTACCCCGTAACCATATTGGCTGTCGGTGTATATGGTGACTTGAATTTGATTGCTTGCCAGGCAGGCACGCGTCAATGCAATAATTTCAGCTACCTGAGCGGAGTGTACTCCTTCCAGGCATCCGGCTTCCACAACTCCAGTAATTGTACAAACAGCATAAGCTGCTCTCAACTGCTCAACTTCGTCTCTTACACATGAGCCATCGACAAAGAATACTTCATCGGGGTCAGTCAGTGGCTCATCCACGATGTCGGGTCTCGGTTTGGTGCATAGTTCAGTCACATCAAGGCAATCATGGTCTGTACATACATCATCATCGATATCACTTGGGAGTGGCATCAAGGTGGCAGGGTTCAAAACATTTCCACACCCAAACCCAAGCAAGACCTCTTATCCAAATGGGGCCTCAAACCAGTTGAGGGGCACCATAAATGTGGTAATTGCGTGTCATGTGGGTCCTGCCTTGAAGGTTCAGAATTTCAACATAAGCAGGTCAAATGGACCAATAAAGGGTTCTCCAATTGTAGGACCAAAAATGTTGTGTACGCCATCACCTGCGTGTGCCCCAAATTGTACATAGGGAAGACCAACCAGCAGGTGAATACCAGGATAACACAGCATAGATCCCGTATCAAAAATAAAGTGCTTAGTGCCCCAATGGTCCAACACTTTATTGACAAATCACACACGGAGACTGATTTCTCCTGGACTGTGTTGTATACAATGCCCGTTACAAAAGGTCTTGTTGATATTGAGGAAACCCTCCTGCGTAAGGAGGCGTATTTGATTATGCGATTCAATAGTGCCCAAACTGGACTCAACACAATGTCTGAAGTATCGAGACTTTAAATCCTTTTAACCTCTTTAAACTACATGTCCCACAATTCCATGCGGCCAATAAAGGTTTATAACTCCGCCCCAAACATGGCAGTACTGATTCGGAATCGAACTTGCAAGTCTGACAACGGAGCGCCTACTGAGTTGGTGAGTGCTCCGCACAAAATACCTCTTGGTACATTGTATATGCGCAAACGGACACGTTTTTTGACGGGCTTTGTGCCTTGATTTGACAGGCTGCAGACCACGCAATTGGGGTGCAGTGCCATTTTGCTATTACCGGCTTCATCGTAACGTAAGAAGTATCATTGATTGGGCTGGATCCACGGAAACTGAAGCGTAGGTAAACTAGCACCAAGCATTAGTATTTCAAAACGCACCCCGCTCAAAACACATATAGTACGATCACTGATAGCCTTGCACTACAATGGTACGTTCTTTTGTCCCTACCAGAACGAACAGCAAGCCCATCTACCTGAGACCACTGACAAAATGCTGAGTGTCCAGGTAGGCGGCTTCTCGTTTCAAATACCGTTTGCATACTTTGAATTTTTGAGTTGGTACAATAGCCTAATGAGGCTATTTTTTGGCTCGCATTCCCACAGGTCTAAAGAAGGAATGACGGGACTGTTGAAATAAGAAGGGGACAGGGAGTTTTCCCGGTACTGTCCTAGGTATGAGTATGATGTTTACATTTTTGATGTTTCGCGGGTTTTCCCGCGCATGTATTGAACGAACTTGTAATGACCGGACGGCATTCTAAGCTCTATGTTATCTTACAGATAACAAGGTCCCGCCACAAGTGTTGGCACATTCAGATCCTCGAGATCAGGCCTCCGGAACCACTTTCAGGTATTAATAGGGCCTAGAGGGGCAATGGGGGCAGTCACCCGGTTACTGAACACATTGGTGACTTGTCGCTCTCTTTTCTGTTTTTTAATACACACTTCTAGATCCACATTGAATGAGCCCTGATGAGAGTCCGTTAACTTGTTGCACGGTCTCGAAACGCGTCGGCATCATTGGAGGAATACGCAGAGAACACATAATTGTTTTCTTGTTTCAACTGGTTGTTTGATTAATTTGTCTGCATTCTTCCATGGTTCACCTAGAACGTGTCTCCTTCATTGAATATATATTGTTTGATGAGCTAATGTTCCGATTACTACAATGAATGTTTTAGCATGAAATTAATGTCGCTAAATGAATATTGCTAAATGACCATTCATTATGAAATGTGTATCACACTAGTTGTGTGTTCTCCTTTGTGTGAAATTGTTTTTGTGAATTTTGTCAAATATATTTTCTTCTTTTTTGTCTAGCATTGGTTATATGTTGAGTGTCTTCCTCGGACAACTCGTTTAAGCCTAAAATTTTGAACTTTTCTAAACAACAGGTATAAATAAATGTACCAAACAGATCGGTGATTCATTTCTTGATTTGTTTGCTCGAAGTAAAGAGCACTGAATAGTAGTGGGGGTGGCACTTGTTTTTCTAATATATATACGGTCCAGCCTACCCCACGTCCCGGGACCTATCTCCTTAACTTTCAACAGGGTTCAAAACAGAGCATCTCTTGAGGGTCACGTTCTCTGCTGCAAGAATAACTTGCTCATAGCGCGTGAGCCTGCTATTGGTCAGATGCTGTGTTTTGGTCCTGGTCATTAACAGTTCAACCGAATGGGGCACATACACCTCTAACGGGTTCCCCATCACGATATTCTCGCAACGTTCGATACTGACACCTGTTGCAGCAACGGATTTGAGACATCCGGGCAACGCTGCGGCTACTGGGTCTAAAGTAGCCGAGAAGTAGGCAACTGGTCTACGGGCATTCCCATGGATTTGGACCAACACAGACAAAGCACAACCCTCTCTTTCACAACAGTAAAGCAAGAATATTTTGTCGTAATCAGGCATTCCCAGAGCAGGAGCACGACACAGGTCCTCTCTCAGCTGCAGGAACGCCATCAAACAGTCCTTGTCCCATGGTACCGGATCACTCACCTCCTTGTGCGTCAGTTTTTGCAAGGGTTTTGCTTTCAGTGAAAAGTTCGCTATCCACTGTCGGCAATACCCCACCATCCCTAGGAACATCCTGACCTCTCTCTGTGTTTTGGGCGCATTCATCTTCATTATCACCTCTATCCTGTCAGGGGACACCTTCCGTTTCCCCTTCTCTATTCTGTGCCCCAAGTACTGCACTTCCGTCAGGCAGTACTGCAATTTTCCCGGGGACACCTTGTGCCCATTTGCAGCCAAATGATTTAGCAAAGCAATGGAGTCCTCCCTGCAAGCCTCTTCAGTTTCTGACGCCACAAGTAGGTCGTCTATGTACTGGACCAGAACTGACTTCTGGGGCAGCACTAGACTTTCAAGATTTTTCTTCAATAGCTGATAAAAGATCGATGGGCTCTCTGTATACCCCTGGGGGATACGACACCATGTTAATACACGGTCTTCCAGCTTAAAAGCGAAAAGGAAATGGCTATCCTCGTCCAATGGGATCGAAAAGAAAGCCTGGCAAAGATCTATCACAGTGAACCATTCGGCTTGGAACGGTATCTGGAACAATATCACTGATGGATTCGGTACCACTGGACAACATGAGACGACTATGTTGTTAATCTTTCGAAGGTCTTGCACTATCCTGAATTTCCCATTTGGTTTCTGCAAACCCATAATCGGGGAGTTACATGGACTACCCATGATTTCTTTCAGTATTCCCTGCTTAATCATGGACTCTATCACGGGTTTTATACCTGCAATCGTTTCTGGAGATAATTTATATTGGGGTGTTCTCGGAAACTCAGCATGCGGTTTCACTACAATTTTCACTGGGTCTACTCCCTTGACCAGTCCAATCTCTTCCCCAGTGAAATCCCACACTTCTGGTGCCACGGTCTCCCTTAGGTTCCATGGGAGCTCATCCACTGTCAAAGTGGGTTACAGCTCCAAACATATTCTCGAGTTTGCGACTTTGAAGTCAGCATCATCATCATTGGTCAATACCTCCACTCCTTGCGGTGTACAGTATATGGTACAATTTAATTTACACAAAAGGTCTCTTCCTAACAGACATACAGGACTAGAATCGCAAACCACAAACTGATGCTCATCGCTGTACTTCCCTATTTTCACCTGTACTGGTTCTGTCAATGGGCTTGTTATTCTCCTGTTTGCGACCCCCACTACTTGGATTGTCTCTCCAGACATGGGCAGGCCTGGAACTGAGGCTGATCTTATCGTGGATCGGGTGGCTCCTGTGTCTACTAAGAATGTCGTGGGGCACCCTGCCACTTCGGCCTCAACGTAGGGTCCCCTTTGATCCACATCTAAGGCTGCCCCGAGGGTGCAGTCTTCTCTCTCTACTCTCTGTCCTGTTAAGGGATCAACGTAATAACACTCCTCTCCTCCTACGAAAAGAGGCATTTGTCTATAGGTCTTTCCAGTTGTCCCTATTCTGGGTGGTTGAGGGAACTGGGCTCGCGGAGCTGGGGTCCCCCCTTTGACCACCTTTCCTTGGTACGGCGTTACCCCTCTTCCTGGAGGGCTTTGAACCTCTTCCTCCTCTACTTCTTGTTCTCCAATTTCAACGTTGTAGGGACACTCGCGTTTCCAATGCCCCACCTCGTTACACTGGTGGCATCGGGTCGTCTTTTTCAGTGCAGCTATATCTACCCTCGGTCGAAAGGTGGAGTTCTCCTCATTGCCCTTGTTCTGACTATACTGTTTCTTACCCCCAGTCCCTGTTCCCTGTTGCTGTTGCTGTTGTCCACCCTTACTAGCTGACTGCATCTGCACCACCATCAGTTTTTCTTTTAGCTTCTTTGCCTTTGAGTCTATCTCATCACAGTAGTACCTAGCATATCTCAGAATTTCATCCAAAGGTTTATTTTGCCAACAAATCAAGTGTTGCTGAATCATTAAACTAATATCCGGTCTCAAACCCAAGACAAACTTAGACACGAACTGTCCTATGTCTTTCGGGTCCATTACATCCAACCCGCTATATTGTTTAAACGCCTTCAGCAATCTCTCATAATATTCATGAACTGTCTCTTTGGGTTCCTGTCTAGTTCGATCTATTTTGACCCAATCTATGTCCTGCATTGGCACCTTGTCTTTCAGCCAGGTCATCACTCTCTCGTATTTTACCATTACTGTCTCGGACGGTCCATTAGTCCGTGCATCTCTCTCTGGCTCTGATGTGGGCCACTCAGCACTAACCTTACATGCTGTCCACAAGTCTCCTGGTACTACAATGTCAAACAGCGTGTTCAGGTCTATCCATAGTACTTTGGAGATCTTTACGAACCTCTCCACCTGCTTGTACCACTCGACCGGGTTTTCCCTTAACTTAGGGAAGGAGTTGGTAAAGGCTGCTAAGTCCCCCCTACTCCATGGCACATGCACATAGTTCCCGTTTGCAACCTCACGCAAAGGGTATGCCTCTATTCTCTGTAGTCCTCCCTCTGGGGTCATCCCAAGCATGCTTCTCCTAACGGTCCCTTTCTTGGACCACCTTTCTTCCCATTTATCCAGTGCTCTCCATGTCCTTATTCCTGTGATCAGTTCCCTTATGTGTGTTTTCAATCCTACTGTTCTTCTCTCATCTAGGTCCTGATCTGAATAATGTAGCCTATGGTTACCCTGTAATGCTTTAGTCCTTGACAGGTCTACCATATATTTGCCTGCTAGTTCAACTAATTTCTCGTGTGCTGCTCTCGCCTTTCGTGTGATGTCCTTTGCCATGAACAGTATTTCATCCTGCTCGTACATCTCCATTCTTTCTAGAGGCAAGGTACCATCTACTATGTCATCCAGGTCCGATTTTAGGCTGGCGACATCAAGTCTCTTGGCTTTTATCTCGGCTCGCAGTACGTCCTTCTTAGGGGGTTCACTGATCTCCCTACCATCCCAACTCCGAGTCCTACGCTTGGGCTCAGGAGAGTTAAGGAGAGTCCTCCCTTGCTCCCATCTTTCTAAGTCCCATGCTCGGCCATCCTGCCTTGGAAGGTGATGAAACACGGGCCTGTTTCCCCCAACCCCAGTCTGTCCATTCTCTCGGGCCTCTCTCGCTCCATGGCCAGATTCTCTGTCGTTCTCCACCCTATCGCTATTCTCTCGTTGCCTAGTGTCACTCAGTATCTGGTAAGACCCTTCTCGGCTCCCCATCTCCCCCGGACTGCGTTCCGATCCATAGTCACAGGGGTTATGGCGAGGCCTCTCGCAACTCTCATTCTGCCCACTATTGCCAGTCGCATAGTGGGTGCACTTAAAACTATTCCTGTACTCCTGCGTTCTCCTGTCCCCTTCGCTGTGAATTCTACGAGACACCCCCCCACACTCAGGGCTCCTGTTTTCCAGGTCTGGTCTACCTCCACTCCTGGTATGACGAGTGTCTCCGCTTCCGTCCTGACCCTTCCCGTCCCACTCCGGACTGCTTTCCTCAGCCCCGCAGTGAGTCCTGTTCCTGCTATCCTGCCTTTCCCTCCCAGCTTCCGCTGCTATGATGCTCTTGTGAGCCTCTACTGCCTCATCCCATTTCTTCATGTACTCGCTTAGCTCCTGGAAGGATTTCCGTCCTGATCCCGTCAGATCCATCGGCCACCTAGGGCCCCCCGGATCTCCTGTTGGATCTACTGCTGTATGTACTGGAGTGCTCCACTCCTTCGGTCTTGGCAACTGACTTGGGGAATTGGTTGTATCGTTCCTCCTTTCCATCTCTACTCTCTCCCTGTCCGTCCGTACCTGTTCCTCCTCTCTTGCTCTCTCCGGGTCATAAATCGATATTATAGGGCCTATAGTAACAGGTACTTGCAGGGCATCTGGCAGTGCGTAGGAAGTGGCACACTCTGTTTCTGGCACCCTTTGTACCACAAACCTTCCGACTACCTTCTGCACCGGACTAGGTTGAGACGACTCTTTACTTGCCGTGGGATCCCAATCTGTAGTGGGAAGCGGTCGATACTCCCCTTTGCTAGGCCCCCCTTCCCTGGATGGCTCGACATTTCCTGTCTCTTTATTGTACGGGGGTGGCCTATCTGTTAGTAACCTATTTATCAGGCTGTCTTCTGTCTCGCTCTCCTCATCTTCCTCGAATGGGCTCTTGTTTCCGGTCACCTCTAATACTGGGTACAGTTTGTTTACTTCAATGTTATGCACTCTCCATCTTTTAGCATCCGCATCCCATTTGGCATCCTGCACTGCTCTTACCGATCGTTTCACCCTTTCTTGTCGTCTATTCAGGTTCCTCTCGTGCGCTGCCCTAATCCACGCATTGAGAGCTTCAAACTGGGTCGGTCTAGGCATAGGTCTCATTGAGGTCATGACTGCTTTTAATCGGTGTAGCACCTCTAATCTGAACGTCCCGTACTTTGGAAACGTCAGTTCCTCATTTCCTTCTGTAATCTTACTCCACTCTGAAATCCACATTATCGTGTGTAACCCAACATTTGCCGCCATATAATAAGCCGGCGTACCCTCCGGCGGGGCTTCTTCCCCATCATAAGATCTTCGTCTCTCTCTTTTAAACGCCGCTCTTAACCATTTAAAACATTTCATGATTAAACGTACAATTTCCAGCCTCCAGCGGATCCAAAACGCCTCAGCCAGACTCATCCTCGACATCCCACGATCCAGCCACATCTCCGGACATCTGAGAGACCTTCACTGGCTCCCCGTCAACAAGAGAATCACCTTCCGCCTCCTCACCCACGCACACAAAGCCCTACACGACCAAGGCCCGAGCTACCTCAACAGCCGAGTCAACTTCTACGCTCCCAAACGCCACCTCCGATCAGCCAACCACGCCCTCGCCGCCGTCCCCCGCATCCGAAGAGCGACTACAGGAGGAAGGTCCTTCTCCTACCTGGCCGCCAAGACCTGGAACTCCCTCCCGTCCGACCTGCGCCTGACCGAAGACCACCTCTCCTTCAGGAAGAAGCTGAAGACCTGGCTGTTCGAGCAGTAGCGGCACCCCCCCCCCCCAGCGCCTTGAGACCCTACGGGTATGTAGCGCGCTTTATAAGTGTCACTGATTGATTGATTGATATTGCCTGTTGTTGAGGAAAGAAAGTGCATCCAATACCAGGTTAACTTTGCTAATGATGACTCGACTCAGAAAAACCACAAACTACTTCTAGCTTTTAAAGATTTATTATAGAGTCAAGGTTAACTGCAAGTACAGGCATCTCAAGATGAGATTCAAAAGGTATACAGGCACCACTACATACATGTGCTCTCGGAAAGCCCTTAAGCGAGCAAAGAACACAACTAGGACTAATTCCAAAATTAAAAGGGCTGCAAGCATCGACACATATTGTGATCTCTCCGTCATTTACAAGAGGAGGGAAGGTTTCAGGTTTGGCTGTCCCTACCCTGCTCTAGATGGTATCCCTACTTAACAGAGTCCCAACCTACCAAAAGGTGTCAGCTGTGAATGACTTCCTAAGAAGATCACCCACTCTTAGTCTCTAGATGAAAACCTATGATCGCCAGTCATGACCCCTCTCTGCCTACCCATCCGCTCTCTAAAGGGTCCTCAGGCATCTGCTCTAACTCCACCCCGGGGTGCTGACCCTAATACAAATCATAATAACATTTGAGACGCCCCTTGTGAGACGCCCCTCACGTGGTGACGATTCTGGCTTTTTCCAGGTTGCCTTTCCTCTGGGCCTCGTGCGTTAGCGTTGACCTTGCTTCTCAGACTCTTCTCCGGCCCGCCGATACCCCCTAAAACATTCCTGAACCCTCCTCCATGTCTGCACCAGTCTCTTGAACAAAGTTCTATTCATCCAATTATTAATTGGATCCCCCTCACATTTGCAGACAGACATCCGTAGCTGAATCTTCATTCTCATAGACTTCTAACAGAAGCTTGCAACATTTTCCCCTGACACAGTTCGGCCTGTACCAGTACGTGCAAATCAAAAATCCTTTCATCATTTCAGGCCTACAACCCTTTCGCAATTTAACTAAAATAACATGTTGGCGTCTTTCTCTGGCATAATAAGAAAACACATCTATGGAATATAGATCCAATGAATAAACAAATCAGTGTAACATTAGTGCCATCCATGTCTATGCAAAACAATTTATGTTTCTAAACCCCTCTGACCTAGCCATAAGGCCCGTTCCCTTCTATGCCTTACAGCATGACCTTTTTCCATTAGCAGCTTACATAACATGGATCCTGATTAATCACGTCTAATAAGGTTATACATTTTCACACATTTCTGCATTAGTTCTACTTCTATATAAAATCTCTAGATTAGCTACACATTTCAAGGTATAAGTGAATATATTTTCAGCACTCATAGCATTTCTCTTTATGATTTGTGCGTACTACTTGCAACTCTGGTGCACTCATACATTTTGTTCAGTTTGCGCTCTCTCACATATTAACACAGGCCCTAATTATTTTCAGAATTTTATCCGTCCTTATGTTACTTCTAGGACACTTCGATCTAAAAGTATCCACCTGGCTTTCACTCCAAGAGAGAAGGGAATCAGATAAGAGGGACAGTCCTTCAGATATTTGGCTTTAAACTCTGGAACAGAACTTGTGCAAATTAAACTCAACACCACCGACTTTGGCCCTTAAACTCTGGAACAGCATCTTTGAAAATGAAATTTGATAGCACCTACCTTGTATTCCTTTAATGTGTGTGCTAATAAATTTGGCTTCTGTTTTGTATGTGTAAAGCTATTAAAAAGATTCATTTATCTATTAAGGTAAGTCATACAATTTCATATGAGAACGTGCACAGCCACTCACTGAGAAAAGATGAGTAACACTTCCAAAATATGTTATTTTTTACAACAAATTGAAGATAAAGAACTGTAATTATGCAAATTAAAATGTTCGGCATTCATCTTCTTCATAAGTCAAAAGTTCTAGTGCCACCTATCAAAAAAGGATATACAGCTAGATTCATCAAAGACCCATTTTGCGAGTCTTTAATAGCGATTCATAAGGAATCGCTATTACAGACTTGCAAAACGGGATTTATGTAGGAATCGCAAAATAAATTGTGATTCCTACACATTCCTTATTTGCGATTAGCAAATTGCTAATCGCAAATAAGGAATAACTCCCCATTCATTCCTATGGGCTTAAAGGGCCAAAGGACACCCTGTAGCACCCCTGAAATGCAAATTTACACGGGTGTTGCGCACACACATGTCCAAAGGACATGTGTGTGTGTAACATGCAACAGAGAAAATTGCACTAAAATGCTTTTTTCTATTTTTTCGCTATTTACCACGAAGTCAGACTTCGTGGTAAATAGCGACCAAATATTGCGAATTCGCAATTTCAAATTGGTTAATGAATTGCATTTAAGGAATCTCTAATAGAGATTCCTTAAATCCAATTCCTCGCAAATATGCGATTTCGCAAATAGCGATTTTTGCATTTGGGATGATGAATCCCAAATGCAAAAATTGCACTCGCAAAGGGCCAGATTCTCAGAATCTGGCCCTTTGCGAGCGCAATTTAGCTTGATGAATCTAGCTGCTAGTTCCTCACGGGTCCTGCTAATAGGATGTGTGGCCCACTATGTCTGCTGATAAGAAAGGTAGATACAATAATACATTTTATGAAAAGGCCACTTTGAAGAAAGACAAAGACTGACATTGTTAAGCCTTCAACTACACTCTGTAATGTTTTGATTTTATAAAAGAGTTTAAACACCTTCCTCAACGGTGTCTAAATCCTAATATATGGGGTTCAATGCAGGAATTATATTTTAGAATCAAGGCGCATAGATATGACTGTTTGATGGCAGCCTTCCACCTTCAGACACCAGTCCACCTAGTATGCTGCCTACCATGATATTGTTACAGAGAAAGCATTGCTTGTGTAGTTAAGGTTTTATATGAAAAAGGAATATACATCCCTGTGGAAACTTATAGTATCTGAAAAATAAAACATAACATCATTCCATATGTCATAGGATGCACCACTTCACAATGTCAGCTTTGAATTAACTTATATTGGCAAACATAACAATTTACTTCCTGGGCCATTCCATTTCCTCCACCAACTCTTCTGCCTCCTAAATATTTATAAAGAGTCTAGCATGTGGCTGGATCACCTCACCATGGACCAGGGGTAGCTCCTCCATTGGAGGGGAGGAGTGTCGCCCCACTTAAATTACCCCCAAATCCCTAAGGATGAAAAATAAAATGCTAATTCATTAGCTTTTTATTTTTCATCTCCGTCCCGAACGGTGTTCCAGGACAGGGCATGGGTTGCTGAGTGAAAGCAGCAGGGTGGAGGGTGGGCTGTAAGGCCCTGTTTAAAGTGCACATCCCTTTTTGACCGACCGTCTTGCTATGGCCAGCCACACATGCGCAAGTGCAGGGCTCCAGAACGCTGAGGACTGCCGATTGAGGCTGCTCCCTCAATCAGGATGCTGCTCCCATGCTGCATGAGAGCAGTGCCAGGATTGGTCAAGGGAGTTTTCAGTGGAAGAAAGAAGACGTCCGGTGCGGAGGACATCGTGTTCGTCTTCAGGTAAGTGTATTTTTTTTATATATCCTTTTTGTGCGCATGCCCCAGCCCCCCCACCTTCTTATAGATGCCAGGTGCCACTGTCATTGACCTTATGATCTGTTGCGCTCAACCTCTTAGGTGCCTGAGACAAATCTTCAGTTTTTATAAACGCTCTACCCAAAAAACCATAGTCCAAGCTATAATCATCTCCCACCTAGACTATGCCATTGCACTGTATCTGGGCATCTCTCAGATCCTTCTCATACAACATACAGCCGCCTGCCTTCTACTGTGGGCACTTAGACATCTCAGAGAGGTGCATTGAATGCTGATTACCAAGAGAATTAGATTTAAGGCTCTTTGTTTCACCTATCGGGCTTTTATTAACACAAGCCCTAATTTCTCTTTCAGACTTTAACCCCTCCTTATGTTCCCTCTAGGTCACTTCGATCTAAAGATCTCCTCCTGGCTATCACTCCAAGAGTGAAAGGATCCAGATAAGAGGGATGGTCCTTCAGATATGTGGCTCCTAAACTCTGGAACAGCCTTCTGCTCCACCTTCTCTTGATGAAATCTGAAGCAGCCTTCAAAAAACAACTCAAACCTGGCTGTTGTAGTGATTTTGCTTCTTCTATCAGGTTAGCCCTTTAGGACGGTTTACTAGAACTGGGACACTCCAGCGATGCGGCCTATAAGTCAAAAAGATAAACATGTATGCTTCTGTTTTCACAGTCAGTAACCTCCAATGTGTGTTTCTAGGTTTTGCTGTCTACAGCACCTTTAAACAACCTTTAAACAACCAGAATTCACTGTATTCTTCTGAGCCTGTCGGCGGGTGCAGATTTTCCTTATAACGTTACACTAATCTCCCTTTGCTTTGAATCTAGAACGTCCTCCTAATTGTCCTTACTCTTTGAGGGTGAGTCTCACACTGGAGTGAGGGCACTGCTTTGCTCCTTCCAAGAAAAAGAAGTTCCACTCTTAGCCTCTCAATACAATGTTTTTAGAGACAATTAAGCTCCACCCCGTGATTGTACAGGGACATCTCACCCCTTCTTCTTGAGGTGTAATAACAAGCTGGATAATGCATGGTAGGAAGACAAGCCCAAAGGACACGAACAAGTACAGGGCAGAACTGCGATAAGGCGGACCAGTGATAAAGATTATTGGAGAGTAACCTGGGCATTACCTGCTTGACTGCTCTATTCAACACTGGCTTTACTCGTTGAGAATGTACCAAGTGCCCCAGTCCGCCGACATGTAACTGGCTTCAGAATACGCAGACTAACTAGGTCATGCAACAATCCACCCATGGAAGGAACTGCAAGAAGAAGACATGTGCAAAGGCAAAAAAAACATAGATAGACCAGCCAACAGTCAGGAGAAATTAATCATCACAAGGTTGCATATGCAACGAGACGAACTTGACTGGTCCATCAAGGACGGAAGTTAGGACAGTGCAGCTGTGCTCATTGTGAGCTGGGCTTGTCACGACTCTGCCCACTGCAATAGAACCCACTGCACAGGTGGGGAATTCGCATCGCGTGGGAGTGCCGCGGCCGTTATGACTCGTCATGAGCACAGCTCCACTGTGCCTCAATAAGCATGGATGTGGTTAAACCAAAACACAACAGGTGCTAAAGGGCAAGCAATCTAATAGAAGAGTAAACAGAAGTACAAACAGCCGCAAGCAATGTAAAAATCTGACAAATGGCCAATTCCAGCAATCAGAGGAATTTTCCAGCCAGATAACCATGATGGCATACCGCTGGCATATAAGAACACCTCGGTATGCAGGGGGAGTCGTGGAAACTGGGCACCTAAGGCCAGCTCACAGAAGGCCACTGCCAGACAGGGCGCTACATAAAAGATAAGTAAATCTGCCCCGCAGTGCGTCACGGCTAGGCAATAGCATAAGTTTGCCATATCTTATTAGATATGGCGCATTTCTTTCCTCTCACTTTCAATGCCTTGCGCTTTGCTGCATTGCGTCAAACATTTGTAAATCTTCCCCTGATTCCATGTGTTTTTTATTGCACCAGTTAAATAACGATCCCCTAGACTTCGTTATTTATTGAGTGCGATAAATACCACCTAATAGAGTCTCTAGGGGCTAGCGTACAGATTTAAGTCCTACAGTATTTTCGTCCCATGCAAATATTGGGGAAATTAACACCACAATCCGCTTGGTATAGTAAATACCCTACACTTTTCCCCTGTTAAATTATAACAGGTTTGACCTGCAGAAATGCACACTAATACAAAAAGCATCCTACAAATCAACCTAATTCGGTACAAAGTTTTAAAAAAAAGCAATTCGAGGAAAATCAACCAAGCGACAACTGCTCCAATATCCAAATTAGTCTTCATCCATTACAGAAACGACAAATAAGTCAGTTGGTTCTGTCCCTACACTATCATTAAGATGACATCCCTACTTAACATTTCCCAGGCCAGATCAAGAAAAAGGTGTCAGCTCGTGAAGACTTCATAAGAAGTACACTAACATTGCATTAGTCAATAGTCAAAGTTAAGCCTCTCTTCTAGGAGTCGAACCCACTCTCCTCTTCCTAACTTCTCTCTGCTCCCATGTGCCCTTCTCTCACACTCCTACCTCGGGGCACTGTCCCTAATACAAAACAACTGACTCAGAAAACACGCTCCGTAACACCTTCTTTGGCTGGACCTGTCTTCGGCAGGTGATTTTCCATGACTTGACCTTCGTCCAAGAACGGTTGAGTTGTCCTTGAGTCTCAGGCTTCTCCAGCGAGCTCCCAATTATCAAATTCCGATGATACACTCGAACAGGTCTCCTCCATACCTAACTCCTAAAACAAAGAGCAACAGTCTAGCTAACAAAAGCGATGTTCTTGCACCTGCAACGGAAAGCATGAGAACGAATCAACCTTGCACGCACAAATCTGCTGAACTGACTTCGGCTGAGAGCCTTCCCAGGGAAAATACATTTCAGGCCTATTCGTTTTAGCTAACATTGGAAATAACTAGGCCTCTCGTACCAAGGACGTGAACATCCATTAAGGCCTGTACACATCAAGGATTACACATTTTAAACAATGCATTTATAAGCACTGCATTTCTAAACATTGCATTTCTTCACGTTAAGGCACATTTAGGCATCTTCTACAAGTGCAGCCTTCTATGATGCACATTTAAATCTAACATTTTATATTATATATGAACTGATTTATAAAGCACTTGTAATAGGCAGTCAAATTTAAATGTCAATTTACCTTTTCTATTAACACAAACAAATTCCCTAGCATTACAGATACAATTTTGTTATTTTGTTCACTATTTCTAATGATTATACTAGACTAATGCGGAATATATGTGTTGGTGCGGACAAACAGTGATTATGATGCACCCCTACAAAATTCTGACTCACATGACGCTCTATCAGTTCCCTCCAATGATGACTCGTAGCCATTCTTCCCTGTCGGAACCTCTCCAAATTCTTAATATTCTGATATTGACTGTCCTGCAGTCTATTTATCCTGACTTCTTGCTTTCTAGGACATCTTTCAACTTGATTTGCCTTATAACACTGATAATGTCTAGTGAAGGATGATGGGCTCTAAGACTGTAAGAAATGGAGTTAGCTGCACTGGATTTCGTTCGCACCTCTTGGTCATTAGTAATGCCCTCCATGCTGTTTAATGTGTCTTCTTTTTGAAAACCGATAACAATTTTGTTAAAAAAAAATAATAATAAGCTCTAGTGAATTCCCATAGGCAAACCACACAAACCACAATAATAATGATGGGCTTCAAAACGTCTCCAAGAATACCTTTTCCTAAATTTGCAAACCAACTTCCCACTTTTCCGAACCCTTTACCAACCTTTTCCCAGACTCCTTCCTCAGTCAGATCCTAAATCTATTGATGGATCACAGTGATGTTACTTGTATTTTTCTCCAGATCCTTGCTGTTATCTGATATATAAGTACAGCACTCTTGAACCTTCAACATTTTACAGACTCCATCCTCTTTTGCCAATAAAACATCTAAAGCAAGACGATTCTGCATCACCATAGTTCTTATCGACAACATCTCTCCATCCACTAGTATCAACGACTTAGCTGTGTTGGTTGACAATCTATCTACAACAGTTGCCAATTTTCTTATTCTCATATCATTCAAAACAACTCCCAAACTTGGTATTATCAGTCCAAACAGCCAGACAGCTCTCCTGAGGGCGATTGAAACCCTACGGGAGGGAGCGGATGAGGGCAAGACCATGGCTCTCATCATGCTGGATCTCAGTGCCGCGTTTGACACTGTAGCGCATTCCATTCTGCTACAGTGTCTAAACAGAGCGGGGGTCACCAAAAAGGCACTGGGATGGTTGAAAGCCTTTCTCATCAACAGGAGCTTTCAAGTCCAAAGAGGGACTTTTCTCTCAGACAGTGTGATGTTAGAACAGGGGGTGCCTCAGGGCTCGGCCCTGAGTCCCACCCGGTTTAATTTCATTTCATTTTCAATCTTTATTTCGACCATTCGGTCATAAAAGATACACAGTACAAATAAAATCACATGTAACTCTGTCATAAACAGATAAAACATTGAGTGCATATGTTAAAAAGGATCTTATACAGACTTAAAGACATCTTAAAAGGAGAAGCATTCCTAGGTGCTACCCAGCATTTTTAAAAAGCGATTACGCGTATACCAGACATTAGTAAAGAATTTGGAAAGTGCAAAGACAGTTGGGCCGGAAACATCGGATTTTAAAATCCTATACATTGGTGCATATTCCCTGCCACCCAAATTCTTTATCAAAGGGAGGAGCCAGTACTTTCTAGCTGCCTTGTAGGCTGGGCAGAAGAAGACCACGTGCAAGTTGTTTTCCTCTTTGTCAGCACAGACAGGACAGTGCTTTGTGGGGGGAGCTGATAACCAGGAACTTGTAAAGGACCGAAAAGGCAATGTGCCGTATCTCCATTGGAGGAACAACTTCCTAGCAAGTGTGGGATATATAGGGTCCAATGCCTTCTCAAATCTATAGAGATCCTTGCTTTGCAGGAACACAGATGATAGGGACCCCTCTGGCTGGGTAGCTTGGGCCCTTGCCCATTTGTGTTCGTGATACAAATTCGCCAAGGACCTCTTGGAGATGCTTGGTGCTACATTCGCCGGCTCAGTCCACAGATCGGGGAGCCCCAGTTCCGCACAGGTAACTTGGATGTTTTTGACCCAGGGAATGCTAAGCGCCTTGGGGTGATTCAGTAATTCTACCAATTCCGCCCTGTAGTCGGCGAGATCATTGCTGCTCCATAGCCTACGCCAGAAGGCAATGGGTCTCAAGCTTATCTCGTCAGCTAGTGGTCGTAGCCCTAAATCAAGCCTCAAGGGGAGGAGCGGGGTACTAGGGGGAAGTGCGGCTATCTGTCTTATGAACTTATTTTCTGTTAGTGACAGGTTCCGGCATGGCATATGGCCCCACAATTCAGCCCCGTACATAATCGCCCCCCTAGCCTGGGCCTTGTATATCTGGATTAGAGCCCCCAATGGGCGGTATAACGAGCCGGTCATCATCCGGGAGATGCCCCCAGTAGTTTGTATTAGTTTAAGGTTTGCCCTACTCTGGTGGGGACCCCAGGTCATGGTTTCGTTGAGGGTCACACCAAGATATTCAAAGGTGGCTACTCTCTCAAAACGCACGGCTCCCAGTTGTGGATTCGGGCGCTGTTTCTGGCTCGGGTTCAAAACCATGAATTTGGTTTTTGTAGCATTGATTTCTAGCCCTCTATCAAGGCAGAAAGCCACAAAGGAATCAAGTATCCTTTGTATGCCCATGGGGGTTTTAGATAGCAACAGTGTGTCGTCCGCAAACATAATTGCGGGCACCCTGCTGCCATTTAATTTGGGGGCGTCAGTATAGTCGGTGGCATTGAGATGGGCGATTACCCCGTTGACGAAGAGGCAAAACAGGGTCGGCGCCAACACGCAGCCCTGTCTTACCCCTCTGCCAACGGGGAATCTGTCAGTCAGTTCCCCCGACCTCCCACACCTCACACGGGCGTAATTATTGTGGTGCAGCCTCTGCAAGATCAATAGGATATCTGGGGGTACACCCATCTCTGCCAGGACGCTCCAAAGTTTCCCCCTGGGCACCAGGTCGAAGGCTGCCCGTAAGTCCACAAAAATTGTGTACAAACTGCCGCCCTCGAACTTTGCTGTCCTCCAGTAGATCAGATTCAATCTAAAAACCTGATCCACTGTGGATACCCCCTTCCTAAATCCCGCCTGGTAGGGACTCAGGGCGCCCACCTCCTCCATCCAATCCTGAAGCCTGTTCAACAAAACCCTACCGAACAGCTTCTGTGCTACATCTATCAGACTAATCGGTCTGTAGTTGACTGGGAGGAGGGGCGAGCCCTTTTTAAAGATGGGGACCACCTCAGCCCCCAGCCAAGTACTAGGGATTTCCATCCCGCCGAGAACACTGTTGAAAAGGGCAGCAAGGTAAGGCGCCCAGACGGTGGGCTCCTGTTTAAACAAGTCCCCCGGTAACCCGTCCAGACCCGGCGCCTTCCCCGAAGCCAGACCTGAGATAGCAGCAGTAACCTCACCTAGTGTTATTGGATCCCCTTGGCAGCCCGGCCAATCCACCTCAATAGGAGCAGGGAGTTCTCCCAGCTCAGAGCTGTAAAGGGACTGAAAATGGGCCTGCCACACTCCAGGTGCTATATTGGGCTCTAGTGCCGAATGTAGACTCCCTGATCCCCCATTCACGGTCCTCCAAAACAAGCGTTGATCTGGAATCGCTAGGGCCTTAGTGAGTTCTTCCCACTGGTTTTCCTCCCATTCTACTTTAGCCTGGACGAGAAGCTTCTTATAGGCTCGCCTGCTTTGTTTAAGGCGTTCCCCTCCTATACCCTCCTTAATTACTCCAAGAAGTTCTGTTTTTGCCCGTCTACATGCTATATTGTACCACTGTGTTTTGCCTTGGGGCCTCTCCCTTGGCTTTCGTGAGCTACAAGTGAAATGAGGTGCCGCAGCTTTTATAAGTTCCTCATGGGCTTTATACAGTTTGCTCTGTGAGTCTCTATTGTTTGCCTCAAAGTCAAGGCTCCCCACGATTTCCAAGATGGGAGTAATCTCCGCATAGAGCAGAGGGAGTTTATCCTTGTTTGTAACCATGTGCTCCCACCTGATTCTTCTCCTGCTGTTATCCAGGAGAAGCGCGGGGTTGTTCCCTTCCACTTTAGACACTGAAGCTTGGGGGCCTGGATGGACAAGGACAAGCTCAAGGGCGTTGTGGTCACTGTCGGTCCTTTCCATTACCCTAAAATCCTGTATTGTCGGCCACCTCACTAGTTGGACCAAGACATAGTCCAAGTGGGACTCTCTCCCCAGTCTATTGTAAGTATTTTTACTGGGTATGTCGGATTTCGTTCGCCCGTTACAGGCTCTGAGTCCGAACCTTAGAGTGAGGGCAGTAATTTGCAGTGCTAGTGGGGTCCAGGCTTTCGGGAGTGGAGCTTCCACCAAGGGTACTGCCCACCTAGCCTCTTCTTCCGATGAGAACCCTTCCAGGAGGCCGGGGAGTGGCTCAAAATGAGAATTAAAATCCCCACCCACCACATAGTATGAATCAGTCGGCAGTTCAGATAAAAAATTCGAAAGTTCATCAATGGTTGGTGATTCCTTTGCCATTCCCATCGGCCTGGAGTAGATGTTAACCAGCAGAAGTTTAACTTTGTTTGGCCATAGTAGTGAGACCACAAGGATATCATCAGAATTAAACGGCCACCGTGTGGCCACACAGCCCAAATGAGATGCAACCCACGTCGTGAGCCCCCCTGAAGGGCGGCCTTTGCCTTCCCACCTTGCTGGGATGGAGAATGATGTATAGCCTTGGTGTCCATGATCCTCTCTGGCCCAGGTTTCCTGGAACATACATATGTCGCCAGTCTCGATGTAGTTTGCCCAGTCCGGCTCATCCAGCTTATTGGCCAATCCCGCAATGTTCCAGCAAATTAGCTTCAAATGTTCAGGGGTGTCGGTTGCCATGCCATAGGGGTTAGGGGAGATAGTTCCGGGCCCCACTCCTGTTGCAAGGCCTGGGGCAAGGGCAACAGATGGTGTAAGTGGCTCGGAGAGTCTAAGCGAACCGTTGTCCGCAAGAAAAAAGTCCTTGGCTATCCCCTCAGCTGTGGCTACATTATCAGCGGATGGGTGGGAAGATCCGCTGATGCCATAGTCGAGAGCCACTAGATCGTTCGATTGGCCAGGGGTTATGCCAGGAGCCTCGGTGGAAGGTTCAGAAAATCCGCAGGAGCCATTATCCCAGGTCACTGGCTTGTAAGCAGTAAGTCAGTCAACCCCCTCCAAGCCGTTCAAGCAGTTGAAACGATTAAAATGGAAATAGGGTGTGTCCGGCGGTTGGAAATGCGGGCGTTGTGCATAGACCTTGTGTCTACGTCTGCGTTCCACCCTTGTCCATTCATCATGCGGTGGAGCCTGGTGCATGCGAATGGGGGGGAAGAAAAAGGATACTGGGAGGGTCTGTATGGTGGAATCCAGTGATCTATTTACTCCTTCACAGATGTGCAGAACAGTGCCCGGGTCTTTAAAAGTTACCAGAATACAGTCCCCTATTATGGTTTTTCTGGTCTTCCCTAACCAAGGGACCCTTCTCACCATAATAATCTCGTTGTTAAAATGGGATGGTAGGGGTCGGTTCCAATTAAGCCATTTGATGACCTTTTTCTTAAGGGATTGATAATCTTCATTTTCCCCTGGTCTTAGATGGGGGGCACCTGCTAAAACCACCGTTAGGCTATTGGCTTCTGGCGGGAGGTCTGGCCTCCGTGGTCTTGGGGCTGGCCGGACTGGAGAGTGTGGGGGGGCATTAACGTCTTCTTGGCATCTTCCATTAGTCTCCGCTTGAGATCTATGAGGGGCATGGTCTATTGATTGTGTAGGTCTATTAGTTTGATTGTTATGCTGTGCCTGGAGTGGGATAGCCATAAGTGGTTGCAATGGGGGGGCAGATGGCGCATTCTGGGGGGGGGCTTTATTGACATTTGTTACAGCTCCTACTTTTGGAGGGTCCCCAACAGAAGGGTGAGTTGCCACTAGCTTAGTTTGCTTACTAACTAAGGTGTTCAGGGTAGTAAGAGATGTTTCTAATAAAGTGAGCCTAATCTCAACTTTTTTCAGACTATCGCTAATGGGCCGCAGGAGGGAGCGGAGTAAAAATTCGATACTCCATGAGGCTGTGAGTGGAATGATTTTGTTCGATGTATTAGCCTCTGGTTCCTTAGTGGTAACAACTATGGTGGGACTTTGAGCCTTGGGAGGTGGAATAGTAGGCACGGTCTTAATAACCTTCCCCGGTAGGAGTATATTAGTATGTTTCTTGCCAAAATCAAGGTGAGATAATTTAGATTTCCCCCGTCCCCCTATTGACTTTCTGGTGCGCTTACTAGGCGGAGGCCTATGCACCTCCACCACAACATTTGGTTTTGGCTTACTCTTCTTCGCTATTTGCATAGGGGGAGTTTGGGTTACCAAGTTGACAGAAGTAACAGATAACAATAGGGGGGTTGACTCTGCGTTCTTTCCGGGCACTCTCCCTGGGGTAGAGGGAATTTCCCTAAGTAAAAGGGGAAAGTCCTCGAGGGTCGGGGTATTTGAGCTGTTAGGGGGCGTACCTTCCTCTTGTGAAATGGGGTAAGGAATAATCTCACTCAATGGTCTGTTTTTCATGGATTCTATGGAGCGCCTGCGCTCCGCCCTACGTTTCTCTAGTGAGCTTTCCTTGCCCACATCCCCCTTAGCAGATTTGAAATAGTTGTCCAAAGTCCCTGCACTGGAGGCCCCATCCCTTGATGGAGTTTCTCGTGATGGTGGCGAGGGCATTACCTTGTTCGTGTTAGATGCTGGGATTAAGGGAAAGGGCCCGGCCCGGCCTCCTTCGGCCCCGGACGGCCACAGATGGTCCCGCCCTTGTCCCGGGCTTCTCCCGGGATGCTCCCGCACGCTCCCGCTTAGCGGGTACTAACCTTCCCTTAAATAGGTAGTCCGTAAGATTGCAGGCGGGGCGTGTTGTCCAGGGAGAGCGGCCAGGTGACGAGAGGCGCGGAGTGCAGGGGCTTCTGGGATTCGAAGTCCTGCCCCGCACGCTCGCAGCCCTGGACCTACACACGCAGCAGCAATCAGCCTCCCCTGTGGCTCTGGTGCGCAGCGGGACCCGCGAAGCTGGTTCCGCAAGTTGTGATGTTGGTAGAAGGGGTCCAACAAAGTCCTCGACCCTCAGCAAACGCTCGGCAACAAGTTCAAAGGTAGAAAGGTATCCCACGACGTTCAATCCACACAAGCCTTTTAAAGATTGCAGGCGGGGCGTGTTGTCCAGGGAGAGCGGTCAGGTGACGAGAGGCGCGGTGTGCAGGGGCTTCTGGGATTCGAAGTCCTGCCCCGCACGCTCGCAGCCCTGGACCTTCACACGCAGCAGCAATCAGCCTCCCCTGTGGTGCGCAGCGGGACCCGCGAAGCGGGTTCCGCAAGTTGTGATGGTGGTAGAAGGGGTCCAACAAAGTCCTCGACCCTCAGCAAACGCTCGGCAACAAGTTCAAAGGTAGAAAGGTGTCCCACGACGTTCAATCCACACAAGCCTTTTAAAGATTGCAGGCGGGGCGTGTTGTCCAGGGAGAGCGGCCAGGTGACGAGAGGCGCGGTGTGCAGGGGCTTCTGGGATTCGAAGTCCTGCCCCGCACGCTCGCAGCCCTGGACCTTCACACGCAGCAGCAATCAGCCTCCCCTGTGGCTCTAGTGCGCAGCGGGACCCGCGAAGCGGGTTCCGCAAGTTGTGATGGTGGTAGAAGGGGTCCAACAAAGTCCTCGACCCTCAGCAAACGCTCGGCAACAAGTTCAAAGGTAGAAAGGTATCCCACGACGTTCAATCCACACAAGCCTTTTAAAGATTGCAGGCGGGGCGTGTTGTCCAGGGAGAGCGGCCAGGTGACGAGAGGCGCGGTGTGCAGGGGCTTCTGGGATTCGAAGTCCTGCCCCGCACGCTCGCAGCCCTGGACCTTCACACGCAGCAGCAATCAGCCTCCCCTGTGGCTCTGGTGCGCAGCGGGACCCGCGAAGCGGGTTCCGCAAGTTGTGATGGTGGTAGAAGGGGTCCAACAAAGTCCTCGACCCTCAGCAAACGCTCGGCAACAAGTTCAAAGGTAGAAAGGTATCCCACGACGTTCAATCCACACAAGCCTTTTAAAGATTGCAGGCGGGGCGTGTTGTCCAGGGAGAGCGGCCAGGTGACGAGAGGCGCGGTGTGCAGGGGCTTCTGGGATTCGAAGTCCTGCCCCGCAAGCTCGCAGCCCTGGACCTTCACACGCAGCAGCAATCAGCCTCCCCTGTGGCTCTGGTGCGCAGCGGGACCCTCGAAGCGGGTTCCGCAAGTTGTGATGGTGGTAGAAGGGGTCCAACAAAGTCCTCGACCCTCAGCAAACGCTCGGCAACAAGTTCAAAGGTTAATTTGTACATGGCTCCCCTGGCAGAAGTGGTGCAATCGTTCGGCGTAGAGCTTGTCTCTTACGCCGACGATACGCAACTTCTAATATCACTGTCACAAGCCCCTTCCCTGGAAGCAGACAACTTCAATGCTTGCATGTGTAAGCTTGCCAATTGAATGACAGAGCACTGTCTTAAATTAAATGGCACAAAAACGGAGGTTCTTATAATCGGGGGCAAGGAGACAAAATGGACGAAAGAATGGTGCCCTAACTGTTTGGGTCCCTTGCCCACTCCCAACCGGGAAGCAAAAAATGTAGGTGTCTGGGTAGACAATAAGTTGTCTTTTGATAGCCATATCAAGAAAACAGTTGGCAAATGTTTTGGAGTGATGAAAACGCTCAATCGCACCTTAGACTTGCTGCCACTGAATTCCAGGCGGACCATGACGCAGGCACTTATCACATCCCGTATTGATTATGGGAATGTGTTGCTCCTGGGTACATCTGCTAAAAACATCAAGAGGCTACAGGTCCTGCAAAATTCTGCAGCACACCTGGTATTAAGACTTCCCTGTAGAGCCCCCTCGGGACCCTCTCTGGCCTCCCTCCACTGGCTACCTTTTAGCAAGAGGATTGTTTTCAAAACTCTACTATGGTGCCACAGGATAATTTACCAAAAAGCGCCGGCTTATATGTTGGATCTAGCATCCCTGTATGAACCTAACAGATCCCTTAGATCTAAAGGAATGGGCTTGCTCAGAACATCTCGCCCCAAAAAAGCCAGAATGGGAGGCAGGTCCTTTCGTTCACTGGCAGCCAAGCACTGGAATCTCCTTCCTACGAACATTAGGTTAGAGACTAATGAGGCCTCTTTTAGAAAGATGCTGAAAACCTTTTTATTCACTTCGTAAGGGTCCTGCTTTCCCCTCTTAACATACTCTCTCCACAGCGCGGGGACACGCTGGGAGGCGTCACCAGGCGCTTTATAAACACCTTTAAAAAAAAAAAAAAAAAGATATCTCAAATCACTGTTCCTGCACTAGCATCTCTCTTCATTCTAGAATGCTTTTCACCTTCTAGCAACCCTAAATCGTTTGCATGATACATTTTGGGAAAAATCATTCCCAAATAACACGTACCATATCAATTTGAAGGCAATTTCACATAGGAATTCTTTCCACACACATAATATACTGTGGGAATCACTTGAACCGAACCCTGCAAAAAGTCCTTCGCAGACGCTTCCATAATGAAAACATGATCACACATACTTTGTTCTACATAGATCTTATCATAATAGGTCTGCACACATCTCAGACACAACTTCCCCTTATGCACCATATCCAATGCGATAGAACCATAACTTCCCTTCACCCTGTGGGCCTCTTCTTCATCAGTCCAATCTACTGGACTTTCTCCTGTGTGACATGTTTGTCTTAGTTGTCTATATCTATCTTCTATATGAACTACAAACTTCTTCTCTACATCTGTTAGTAAGCAAGTCAAATTATGTCTATGAGCATAAGAGATATCTAAAGGTGTAGCTGGTATGAAGTACTTTCCAATCCTGTCTTCCTGCTTGTAATAATCATACTTATTCAAGTGCTTGTAAGCTGGGACTTCTGAAAGCACTGCATCATAATTCAAAAAGAAGTACTCATAATGCCCTCCTTCATAAAATATACTAAGCAGCAAACTACACGTAATTCCATACGTCAGTGGAAGATGTTGATACTTGATACCTTTGTCCACTGAAGCAGGCAACTGCGTACACACATAAGAATCCTTCACATCCATCGCCTCAACGTATTCATATAGCAGCTTGACATATGCATTAAGTTTAAAATCGCCGTTCGACAAATCCGCATGCAATCTACGATTTTCCCTATCTAGCAAAGCCTTATTAGCTCCTATGATGCCCTCCTTCTTGTTTGAAGTGCTAGGTGTAGGCGTTTCCTTCACCTCCCTGACGTCTACCTCATGCGGAATAGCAACTGACACTATGATAACTACAACGATTGAAACTATTACTCCTACTATGAGTGTGCCTATCATACATACGGTTTGGGTTTCCAGCCTCCATGCTCTTTGTCGGATTTGCTTTAGCAATTGAACACTTAGAGTCTCCTTCTCCACCAGAAGTTGCTGTTTAGCCAGTTCAGACACCACTCTGGAGATGCTGGAAATCCCCTTTACAGTATTTGAATTCTTTATTTAAACAGTTCGCGAAGACTTCCTTAACCCTCTTTCTCCCTAAATGTATTTTTCTTCCGCTCGGACCTACAGTTAGCATTTCATGAGCTAAGGGTTCAAATCCAAATGTCGGGAAAACTAGTCTTTGCAAGACCAGGATTCTCACCTTGCTCAAGAGTGCCAGTTTTGGAACCGTGAATGGAAGTACCCCTTCGATTTCAAGACCAGGCACCAACTCCACCATCTTGATCTTCAGTAGCGGACTCCTGCTGACCACTCTCCCGGAACTCACTACTCCTGGCATCAGTTACTGTGTAAGTCCACTCTGGAGTAGTGTATCTCAGGCAAGGCACCCTCATTCTCCTTGATCTTCTTAGGCCTTGCTTCTGCTCTTCTTCACTTTCTTCCGATTTAAAGACCTAAGACACAGGAGCAAGATCTCTCTCGGAAGCCAGTCACAGATTCAACCTCCTCTGCCTCCTGGCACACACCTCTTCTGCGCTTCTCACACTTCTGCTTTCCTCTTGACTGCTCTGCTCACCACTTCCTTCCTCTAAATCGGTATCTTCGCCACTCTCAAAGTGCCCTTATTCCTCTGAATCAATGTCCTGACCACGGGCACTGCAACTCCCTTCAGCTTGTTCAGGTGAGCAACCAGCTTCGTCAGCTACCTTCACAGCTTGACTTGTCCTCTCTCGTGGCTCTACTGCCACAGCTGGATTTTCATTCGTGAGTGGAGCTGTTTCTTCCAAGGGTGCTGAAGCTCAAGGAGTTTGAGAAGAACTTACCAAGTTTGGCAAACCTCCGCACTTCACTGCTGTATTCGTTATCAATATCACTTGATAAGGGCCTCGCCACCGAGCATCTAGGCAACTCTTCCTCATGTGCTTTGGAACAAGCACCCAATCCCCTGGACACAGATCATGGCACAGATCACTTGAAGCAGGATCAGCGGCAGCCTGCACCTGCTGAGACACAGAACGGACCACATCAGCCAATCCCTTGCAGTAGTCAAGGATTAAGTCATCAGTGATGTTTATCAAAGCTGTGGCTGGATCTGCTGGCAACCGCATAGCCCTCCCCATAAGGATCTCATGTGGGGAAAGACCAGTTCTTCTATCTGGGACACAGCGAATACTCATCAGCACTAAAGGCAATGCATCAGGCCATTTCAGGGATGTAGACAAACACACCTTTGCTATCCTTGCTTTCAAAGTTCCATTAATCTGCTCCACTATCCCAGAAGCCTTTGGTTGATAGCTACAATGAAGTCTCTGATTAACAGTCAAAGCAGTTCAAAGCAACTTCATAATTTCGCTGTGGAAGTGTGTTCCTCTATCCGACTCCAAAGAGGTTGGAAAACCGAACCTAGGGATCAGCACCCTCAATAGTAGCTTAGCTACAGTAAGGGTATCACATCTCCGTGTTGGGTATGCTCCCACCCATACTGAGAACACACACACCATCACTAGAATGTACCTCAACCCATTGCACTTCTGCATCACAATAAAATCCAATTGCATCCTATTGAAAGGCCCCCCGGACCTCCCAATGTGACTCAATTTAACCACAGTCTTCTCACCAGCATTCATCTTTTGACAAGTAACACACCTCTGACACACAGCTTCAGCAACTGCACAAGATCATGAATTATACCACGTTTGTCTGAACACTTGCACCATTGCATCTCTTCCAAGATACACAGCACCATGGATATGTCTCGCCATCGGACTCAAAAGGTCATCCGGTAACACTGCTCGACCATCATTTGAGGCCCAAATGTCAATATTCCCTTTGTCACAACCTGACTCGATTCACATCTCCCTTTCCTGCTCTGAAACTCCCTCCTGCAGACGCTTTAGCTCATCCCAAGTATCAGCCATGGCTAACATCATGTTGAGCTCGTTTTTTTCTTGGCTTTCTCCTGTGTAATCTCCAGTAAATATACACCCTTGTTCAGCACAAAAACGTGCACCTTCATTGGCATACTTATTGCAGAGAAAACCAAAATCCGTTCCCCTCCCATGTGCTGCACATTTCACAACCACAATTTCCTTAGGACGTTGTAAAGCCTCTAACAGTTGTTGTTGTCATGTAACCCCTCTGAGACCATAGCTGTCCGAACTCATGAACCACACCAAACCCAATATGGCTATCGGTATAGATGGTGATTTGAATCTGATTAGTGGCCAAACAGGCGCGAGTCAAGGCAATGATTTCGGCTACCTGTGCGGAGTATATTCCTTCTAGACAAGCAGCTTCAACCACCCATGTGATGGTATACACAGCAAACGCTGCTCTCAACTGACCAACATTTTCTCTTAAGCATGGATCATCGACAAAGAAAATTTCATCAGGGTCAGGCAGAGGTTCATCAACAATGTCAGGTTTCGGGTTGGTACAAAGTTCAGTCACATCAAGACAGTCATGGTCTTCACAGTCATCATCAACATTTGGCAATGGCATCAATGCAGCTGGATTCAAAACAGAACACCTTCTCAGAGTCACATTCTCCGCAGCAAGTGTAACTTGTTCATAGCGTTTGAGTCAGTTATTCGTCAGGCGATGTGTTTTAGTCCTTGTCATCAACAATTCAACAGAATGCGGAACATATACAATTTAAAGAATGACCCATAACAATGCTTTCACATCTCTCATTGCTGACACCGGTTGCAGCAATGGATTTGAGACATCCGGACAACGCTGAAGCTACTGGATCTAAAGTAGCGGAGAAATAAGCAACTGGTCTACGGATACCTCCGTGATTCTGAGTCAAAACTGATGAGACACAACCTTAACTCTCACAACAGAACAGTGAAAAAGGCATGTTGTAATCAGGCATTCCCAGAGAGCCGGAGCACAACACAGGACCTCTCTCAACTATAAAAACGTCATCAAATAGTCGTTGTCTAATGGTACCGGATCACTCACATCTTTGTGAGTCAGATTCTGCAAGGGCTTTGCCTTGAGCGAGAAGTTGGGAATCTATTGGCGACAGTAGCCAACCCTTGCCAAGAACATCCTGACTTCCCTCTGAGTAGTAGGTACAGCCATATTCATAATTGCATCTATTCGATCTGGTGACACCTTTCTTTTGCCTTTCTCTATTCGGTGCCCTAAATACTGGACCTCACTCAAACAGTATTGCATCTTGTTTGGGAACACCTTAAGACCATTCTCTGCCAGATGATTCAGTGAGGCAATTGTGTCAATCCTGAAAGGATCCTCCATTTCCGATGCCACAAGGAGGTCGTGTATGTATTGCACTAGAACAAAGGGGCATATTATCAAGGGAGTCAATCTCCGCTTTTTTGGCTTTAAAAGCCAAGAAAGTGGAGATAAAATTATCTCCCTATTACCTAGCTGTCGCTAACACCAGTTAGCGACAGCTAGTAGGAGATAGCGACCATCTTGGGCCCGCTTTGCATGTCAGTGATATTTATCACTAATGACATGCAAAGTGGGCGTGCCAAGATGTTAGCGACTGGAAACAGTCGCTAACATCACTATCTCCTATTACCAACTTTTGGAGATATTCGCGCTAAGCGCGAATATCTTCGAAAGCTAACACCTGCCCCTGAGCAGTTCTTAGCCATGTTATCCAATGGTAGGTGCATAACATGGCTAAGAGCATTAGCTCGGTAATGCATGAATATCGCGGACTTTTCAGCAATATTCATGCATTTCGGCCGATTTTTATCGCTTAGGAGATAAACCTTGATAATAGCAAGGTTCCTAAGCGTTAAAAATCACCGCAGCTCGGCGATAAAAATATCGCCGCTAAACCAACATAGCGATAATTATCGCTAGTTGTTGGTAATATGCCCCAGAGTTCTGTGGCAGCGCAAGACTTTCAACGTTCTTTTTCAAGATCTGATTAAAGATTGATGGACTCTCTGTATACCCTTGAGGGATACAACACCATGTTAACACACAGTCTTCCAGCTGGAAGGCAAACCAAAATTGGCTCTCCTCATGGAGGAGTATCAAGAAAAATGCTTGACACAGATCAATCACCGTAAATCACTCTGCTTTGCATGGAATTTGAAAGAGTATCACAGATGGATTTGGTACCGCCGGACAACACGGAACCACAACCGTGTTGATCTTTCGCAGGTCTTGCATAATTCTGAATTTCCCACTAGGTTTCTGTAATCTCATGATAGGCGAGTTACATGGACTGCCTCTGATTTCCTTCAAAATTCCCTGCTTGATCATAGAATCAATTACAGGCTTGTTTCCTGCGATCGTCTCCGGTGACAGATTGTACTGAGGCATTCTTGGAAATTCAGCATTCTGCTTAATCTGGATCTTAACTGGTTCTACCCCCTTGAAAAATCCAATCTCCTCTCCTGCAAAGTTCCACACATCTAGTGAGACAGAGTCCCTCAAATCGAGTGAAAGTTCTTCCACTGTTAACAGGGGTACATTTCTATGCACAAGTGTTGGTTTGCAACCTTAAAGGTGGCATCATCATCATTAGTCTGCAACTCCACTCCCTTAGGGGTGCAATATATGGTACAATTGAGCTTTCACATAAGATCTCGTCCTAACAGGCAGACTGGACTTGAATCGCACACCACAAACTGGAGTCGATCTCAGAAAGTTCCTATTCCCACAGGAATCGGTTCAGTCAATGGATTAGTCATTTTCTTATTCGTCACTCCTACAACTTGGATTGATTGTCTCGAGAGGGGTAGGTTGGGAACCACTACAGATCTCACAGTAGAACGGGTAGCACCAGTGTAACCAAAAAGATGGTAGGATGACTGTCAACATCCGCCTCTACAAACGGTCCCCTCTGGTCTACCTCCAAGACTGTCCCAAGAGTGCTGTCTTCCTCCCCTCTCAGGCACCGTCATTTCAACGGGTACGAACTTAATTTGTCACAACTCTAAAAAAGGGGCATCTGCTGATACGTTTTAACTCCCTGCGTAATTCTCGGAGGTTGTGGAACTTGCACCTGCGGTGGCAATGTCCCCCCTTGCATAGATTTAGGTCTTGTCACTATATTTACAACCTCAGGTACCTGCACCATCTCCTCCCCTTGCTGGACCTGATTAGTTGGGTTCAACCTACACTCGCGTTTCCAATGCCCGATTTGGTGACAAAGGTGACATGCAGTGGTCTTTTTCAGTGTCGCCACATCTATCCCTGTCTTGGGGGTCTAACGGTTTCCCTGAACATTCTGTGGTCCTCCTTGACTATTTCCCTGTCTTCGGCCTAGCGTCCCTCCATTTGGCTGCAGTCTGCATTTGGACCATCATCAACTTATTTTTAAGCTTCCTCTGTTTGCAATCTACCTCATCACTGCAGTACCTGGCATATCGCAACATCTCATCAACTGACTTGTTCTGCCAGCAGATCAGATGCTGCTGGATCATAAAACTAATTTCTGGTCTCAGACCCAAAACAAATTTGGAAACAAACTGTCCCATGTCCTTAGGATCTAAGGTGTCTAACCCACTGTACTGCTTAAAAGATTGCACAAGTCTCTCGTAGTACTCATCTACAGTTTCCTTCGGTTCCTGGATTGTTTGATCTATCTTAACCCATTCAATGTCCTGTGGTGAAATTCTTGACTTCAGCCATGTGATCACCTGCTCAAACTTTTTCATAACAATAGGTGAAGGACCATTGGTAACTGGCTCTCTATCTGGTTCAGAAGTTGGCCAATCAACTGCAATTTTACAAGCTGCCTACAAATCACGCTGCACTACTTTGTCAAACAATGTATTCAGGTCAATCCACAACACCTTCGAGATTTTAACAATGCGATCAACCTGTTTGTACCACTCAACAGCATCTCCCTCAGCCGAGGAAATTCATTTGTGAATGCTGCAAAGTCACCTCTACTCCAAGGTTCATGCACATAACCTCCATTGGATACCTCTCTTAAAGAGCAATTCGTCACTCCTACCATTCCCCCTTCCGGAGGCGGCGTCTCTCTTGAACTCTTTTTGGTACTCTTTTTCTTGAACCATCTTTGCTCCCACTTATCGAGCATGCTACATGCGCGTATTCCTATGATCAACTCTCAAATATGTGCTCTCAACCAAATGACCCTTTTCTCTTCCAATTCTTGATTACTGTACTACAACCTGCGATTTCCCAGCAACATCTTTGTTTTTGACAGCTCTACCTCATATCTTTTTGCCAAATCTGTTAGATTCTCATGTGCTGATCTTGCCTTGCGAGTCACTTCTTTCGCCACAAATAACAACTCGTCAGGCTGATACAGCTCTACTCTTTCCAAAGGCAAATTCCCATTAATTATCTCATCCTTCTCAGCTTTCAACCTTACTACGTCTAACATCTTTGCCCTCATAGCCACTTTCAAAGTCCCTCGACTAGACACTCGATTCTCCACTGTCACTACTCTGGTTTCCACACCGGTTCTCTTCTTCTACATTCCCTAAGGCTGGCCGACTTTTGGACTCCCTCTGATCGCAGTCTCCTGTCATCCTATCATTCTGATTCCTTACTGGTGGTTCCCACATCCTGAGATCTGATCTTAATTCAGCCAAGGATCTTGGTCTTTCCGTCCTCACATCTGGCTGTCCTGTGGTAAATTTAAATTACCTATACTTAATTTATGCGGTAAAGTTCAATAAGAATAACTCAGTCAAAAATAAGAGACAGAATCCGTGGCATTTGAGGTTTTAAAAGGGGTTTTATTCCTTAAAAAGGAATTGGTTCGAACCAGGTATCATGTTCCATCACCACAAGGGTTCAGGAAGGGAATGGACATGGACATGTACAATGATTTATTAACAGAACATCATATATATAGTCAATGCATTACAGTAGAGATTGATGCAGAAGGCGTAACAGCTGAGAGAAACGAGATAAGAACACATGTACGTAACAGAAGGCGTGCATGAGGGCGTGCTCGGAGGTGTGTGCTAGACAACGTCACTTGAAACGTATCACAGGTGGGTGGATCCATAGGAGAATCCTGCAGTGTCAGCAGAAATATGTGGCAGAGATGCGCGCGCAGCAGCATGACGTGTAATTGACGTGGAACTGGAGGGTGAAGGGGACTTGACATTTAGCCCTACATGAGGAGACAGAAGTCTGGGGTGTCAGAACAACCTAATCCCAAATCATATCTAATATCTGGTGTTTGAGGAACTGTATTATCTAGAAGGAAAGGTCTCTCGGGCAAAGGCTATTCTATACTGACTGCTAGTGCGTGCATATGCGACTACGTGTCTACATGAGATGCGAGGGGCCATGGGCCTACCATGGTAACAGGAGCTATGAATTACTTGCACGGAGACAGAAAGGCCGGGCCCTTTGCTCTGCAGCTGGGAAGGATGTTTTCCTAAACTACTAGACAGGAATGTATTTTCGAGGAGCGGAGCAGATAACTTGAAGGCTGAATACAGTCTTGGCAGGCAAGCAGGCCGAGCCAGGCACTGCTCGCCGCACAGGGAGTAAGGCAGAGGTCAGGAAGCAGCAGACTGTGGCTTTCAGAGACAGAAGGCAGAAAGGGCTCGATGGCAGGAATCAGGGCCTAACTCGCCAGAGCTAGTGAAACATGAAAAGTGCACCATATAAAGACGTTGGCAAGGCACACTTAGGAACGGAATATCTGACCCATTCATGGTGGATCTGAAAGAGGACATGTTAACGTTGAACGCAAATGTATTTGCGTCTTCATAGCTGGAAGTGGAGGGAACATACATGTACTTGAAGCACGTACATGGAGCCGTTGGGGTCTACGATAGGGGACACAATTGACCATGAAAATTCATATTACCTCATTCCCTCCTTGTCCCCTACGGACCCTTCATGATATATCAATCCTCATTAATCTATCAATCTGTTCATGTAACATCATTTGCTCTTCTTTCTTCTTACGGCGTTTTGAATGAGGACTTGAATGAGGAATACATGATGTGGCGCACAAGCCGCAAATCGCTGGCCCACATTGCAGACATAGGCAACAACTGAATACTATGAGAAGGGCAATACCTAGGAAGGATAGGACATTCCATCCCCAGGCTGACAACACGCTCCAGAACCAACCGGACCAAGTCCAGGTGCCTGGATTCTGGTGTATCTGACTTGCAATTTTGTGAAGACGGGTTATGGCTCTGTATACTGATGGCGCGTTTTCTGGAATGAAAACACAGCAGCTCGATCCGATGACTCTACAGGCTCTGCCCCTATCGGCCAGGATGACGTCAAGGACGAGACGAATTTGAAGAACAACAATCCGCATAGCAGACTGCTCCTCTGTTAAGTTACCTAGGGCGGAAGTAGTTTCATTCACTACTGCTTCGAGGGTTCTGGTTAATTTTCGTATCAGTTTACTATTAAAGACAGCACCTAAGTAGGGAAAGAAACCTTTATTGAAGTCTGTATATTGTTCCCATGCCGTTTCAGTGTAGTCGACAATCGGGAGATCTCTCTGTGGCCTATTGTGTACTAGATGGGTATCCCTATGGTAATCAGGAGGGGCTAGGAAAACAGGTGTCAAAAGGAATGCAATGTAACAGGTGCCATCCCAATCTAGAGGTAAGCGTATATATGCGGTATGACCACAAATGAAGTAAGAATGACGTGAAGCTTTAAATGTAGACTTGCCCTTATCACTGAATTCGATCACAGTAGTACATTTACTATGACCCAGGTGTACTGAACCATTCTTTCTGACACATAATTCACCTTTGACTGGTAGTACGGACATAGCAGGCAAGACTGGTTCGGTTTCGGATTCAACATTCAGAATCATGAGGTTAAGTGTAAAGTTACCTAATCCATATACTTCATTTTCTAGATCAGTCCCTGTCCTTTTTGGTAGACCCTCCTTGTCAGGGAAACATACTTTATGCAGAACTGTGTTCAGATTTCCCCATACCCAGTTGCCCTGGTAAACTACGGAATTGGAATCTAGAGAGTTCATTAAACTAAACCATGCTCCACAGGAACCATTGTGTGTAAACGGGTACGGGAAGAGGGGCAGAACTCCCTTGTATTTCTGATAGGGAGGGAGTCGGCCACATATCCAACAATTTGTAGCATTGCTGGTCTGATGGGAGTGATGTAACATACTAATGAATGTGTTGTTGCGCAGCGCAAGTCGGTAAGATAATTCATGGGGGGGCAGTTCACTGAAAGCGTGCTCGGCAGTAACATTGAAGGGAGAATGTGCACGCTTGAAAATAGGGTAATATACATGCAACAGTATACTTGCAGCAATAATCAAAAGACTTAGAAAAAACATAATCAATAGTGTCACAATGCAGTGGCTGCGAAGAGATTTACAATATTCATGTTTCTTGAGCTGTTTCTATCTATCTCTCTCTCTGTTGGGGTCTAGGGGATACATGTCAGAAACACGTCTAACCGATTCACCTAGGGGAGGACTTAAACAATTAAACTGTCTGACTTGCTAGACCTCAGTTTTAATTTATATTCTTGGGAGGAAGTTTTCTCGACCAAGGGGAGATTTGAGTCAGTCTGTGTAGGAGGAGGGCCGGGCTGGGAGGCTAGATCTGGCGTTTGTCCATGACATTTTTTTATATGACTCGAATTAAGCCAACCCTTGCGGCCCTTGACTTTTATAGCTGTCCTTGTGGTCAAAAGTACTAGTCTTGGTGCTTGCCAGCGGGGCTCCAGCGGACTTCTCCTGTTGAAATTCCTAATGTAGACGAGGTCTCCCGGAACCACTTCATGGGGCTTCACCTCGGTGTTGTCGGGAAAGGCTGCAGCAACCTGTGAACGACATGATTGTAGTGCAGACATCAAAGAAGCAAGGTAATCTGTCAGCATATTACAGTCAACATCGGTAATTTTGCGAGGCAGAGGCGTCCCCCACATATTCGGTGGCCTACCAAAGACCACCTCGTACGGGGATAGCCCTGTCCTGGAGTGTGCGACCATTCTCATGTAAAAGAGTGCGACTGGCAAAGCTACTATCCAGTCGACCCCTTTCTCTCTACAAATCTTGGCAAGGCGAATTTTCAGAGTCTGATTATGGCATTCCACGAGGCCTGCTGCCTCGGGATGTCGGACACAATGGAACTTCCATTGGTAGCCGAGCAGGAGAGATACCTGCTTCATCAGCTCGGACGAGAATGGCTGACCGTTATCGGAGTATACGATGCGGGGCAAACCATATCTGGGGAAAAATTCACGAACCAGCTGCTTGGCAGTGGTCGGAGCAGTGTAATCTGGGACTCGATAAGCTTCTGTCCAACGGGAGAGTGCACACACAACTACGAGGACATATTTGAATCCTCGACAACGTTCCATCTGGATATAATCCATCTGGAGGACTTCAAAAGGGTGATCGGGAGGATGAAATCCACCTTGCTCTACGGGAATGCTTTTACCTGGGTTGAACTGACAACAAATCATGCAAGTACGCACTTTCTGTTTGGCTGCTGCTCGTAAATGTTTATTGAACCATAGGTTTTGAATACTGTCTAACATGGCTTTTTCTCCTAAATGTGCAGGACTGTGTACTGTGTTAATGATAACTTGGACCATAGAGTCAGGGAGAAACCATGTAGATTTTCCCTTCGTCATCCATCCCTGATCTGTCTGGATCCCTCCTAGTTCAATCCATTTCTTTATTTCGTCTGGTGTAGCATGTGTCTGTATGTCAATTACATCTAGGGCGGGATCCTTAACTGTCATGCAATGTGTCGGTGTCTGGACTATCGTCTTTGTCAGATCAGTTGTGTGAGTCTGAGTCTGAGCTGTATGCTTGGCTGTTCGGTCTGCCAGGTCGTTACCCTGGGAAATTGTATCTGTGACTTTCGTATGTGCCTTGCACTTCATGATGGATATTGCTGTAGGCAGATGTATTGCATCTAACAGAGTTTGAATGAGGGGACTGTGTTGAATTTTGGCTCCGTGAGAGGTCAAGAAACCCCTCTCTCGCCACAGGACACCGAAGTCGTGTACGACTCCAAATGCGTAACGTGAATCTGTGTATATGTTAACTCTCTTGTTCTTTGCTTGAATACAGGCTTGAGTCAGAGCGATGAGCTCTGCTGCTTGAGCTGACAGGGTGTCAATACAATTCGTTTCTATGACTTCAGTTTCTGTCGTGACTGCGTAGGCAGCCACTAATTCTCCTGTACTTGTTCTCATGCATGAACCATCCACATAAAGTGTCAGGTCTGGATCTGGTAATGCTGTGTCTGTCAAGTCTTGTCTGGGTTTCGTCGTAATGGTAATGACTTCAATACAATCATGTGCCAATGGGTCTGTCTCACTTAATGGCAAAAGTGTAGCAGGGTTCAATGTGTTGCAACGTCTGATTTCTATGTGTGGCTGAAACAATGTCAATTCATAACCTGTCAGTCGTGCTATAGTCAAGTGCTGGGTCTGTGTTCGGTTTAAAAGAACTTCCACAGAGTGTGGAACTTGTACTGTCAATTGGTGTCCTAACACTATGGAATCACTTTGTCTGATCGCTAGAGCTGTTGCTGCTACTGATTTCAAGCACGCAGGCAGAGCCTGAGCTACTGGATCCAATGTACTAGAAAAATAAGCACACGGTTTGTGTGAACCTGCTTGATCCTGAGTGAGTACTGACAATGCGGTACCTTCACGTTCTGTGACAAAAAGTGTAAAAGGCTTACTGTAACATGGTGTCGCTAAAACTGGTGCTTGACATAAGGCTTTCTTTAAGTCGTCAAAAGCTTGTGTGTGTTCCTGAGTCCAAGGGAGGGCAGTCGATGTCACTGCCTCCTGGGTTGTCAACTGTATGAGTGGTTTCGCTAGAAATGCATACTGAGGAATCCATTGTCTACAGTAAGAAGTGAGACCTATAAAAGCTTGTACCTCCTTTTGTGTCTTGGGTTGTAACATGTTTACAATTAACTGGATGCGGTCAGGTGTTAGCTGTCTCCCCCCTTTGGACAGCAAGTGCCCAAGGTAAACAACTTGCTGAACACAGAATTGCAGCTTCGAAGGGGACACCTTGTGTCCCTTGTCAGCCAGGAAATGTAAAACCGTCAGTGACGCTTGCTCACATTCAGGTTCGCTGCGGGCGGTGATCAGCAGATCATCGACGTACTGTAACAGGGCAGTGTTGTCAGGCATGTGTATACCGTCTAGTTGTCTTTTCAGTGCTTGGCTATAGATGCTGGGGCTTTCTGTGAATCCTTGAGGTGCGCGTGCAAATTTGAAGCTTCGACCATTTAAACAGAATCCGAAAAGGTATTGGCTTTCCGAATCAATTGGGACACTAAAGAAGGCGTTCTTCAGATCAATTACAGTAAAGAACGCTGCTTCGGAATCAATGGCAGTCAATAGAGACGAGATATCTGGGACCACAGGATACTGTGGTACGATGCATTTATTCAATTTGCGCAAATCGATAACTAATCGATAAACTGGGGGTGCACTTGGATCAGTACGTTTAAGAATTGGAATGATGGGGGAGTTACATAGATTCGAGTCGGTTTCTACAACCACTCCTTGTGCAATGAGCTCGTCAATGATTTTCAGTAAAGCCGCTACAGCATCTGGAGGTAACTTGTATTGTCGGATTCGTGGTAAGACTACTCCTGGTCTGAGTGTGACTCGATATGGTGTAATGTGCATACAACCTACATCAGTGGGGCCTTGTGCCCATAAATGTGCAGGAACATTCTGTAGTCTGGGATCAATATCTCTCAACACATAGTGACCCTTGAAGTCACGTAAAAACAATCGTACTCCTTCCGGAGAACAGCAAATAACAGCTCCTAGAGCTTTCAGTGTCTTTATACCTAACAAGTTTTCTGGACATGATTTCGTTAATAACAAATCTGTAGTGCGAGACAACGGACCAACTAAAAGTGGTACTGGTTTCGATACTTCATTTACAATAGGTTTGCCTGAAAATCCAAGGGAAACATTCTGTGAGCCTGAGAGGGGTGCCCCTGGAACCTCGTCATGACTTATAGTTGTTCTGCTTGCCCCTGTGTCAATCAAAAACTTTCTATCTTTTCCTAACACTTGGCTATGTACGTAAGGACCCTCTTGATCTACAGGAACCTCAATAAGGGGCAAGCCAACTTCCCTCTCTAGGCTATTTCATGTGTATCGCTGATAATCGGGATAATCTGTTTGTGCATACTGGTACATCTGTTGCGTGGCATGTTGTGTTGCGGCAATGGGCTGTGGCTGTGGAACTGCTACGGTCTGTACTGTCTGTTGTGAAGCTTGCATAGGCTGGATATTCTGTGGTACTTGTTGTTGGACCTGGTCCTGTCTAGGGGGACGCGGTCTTTCTTTAGTTTTACCTGTAGCTATGTTATGTTTCAAAACTGCACAATCGTTTATATAGTGACCTGGCTGTTTACAATAGTTGCATATCCCTTTAACAGGAGCTGCTGAATTGTTGGACTGTGTCATGCCCTTTTTCTGACCGTCAGCTGGAACTGACTGAGCAACTAACATTTTCATTTTCGTGTCTTTCATACGTCTTTGTTCGTGATCATGTTCTTCTCTAATTCTGTTCTGGTGGTACTGTAACATCTGTAACATTTGTGAAGGCGTGTTAGCTTGCCATGTGCTCTCGACTTTCAGAAAACGATTCTTAACTTGGGGCAAGGAATTTTCGACCAATTTGGATACAAAAAGGTGTGGGTATGACTCGCTACTTGGTTTCAGGCCACTATTAATAACAAAACATTTCTCAAATCGGGAATAAAAATCACTAGTGTCTTCATCGGGTTTCTGTTTGCAGGCTGAGATTGCATCCCAGTCCTCCTTTTTCGTTGCTAACAAACGTGGCAATACTTGTACTAACAATCCTGGTAATGCTTTAGTTTTGTCCCCAAGCCCTAGGCCTGGGGTTCGAGTATTTTCTTCGTTTTCTAATGCAGCCCACTCAATCTTTTGCTCTCCCACCTCCCATTCTTTTTCTTTCAGTTTCTCATAAATACCGGCAGGCAGTAATACTTTCAATATTTTCATGATGTCGGGATAGGTATAATCACCCATGAGTAACATGTCTTTTATTTCACGGTGAAAACCTGCTGGATCTTTGTCATGGCTGGGCACTAGTTTCTTCATTTCTAACAGTTCCATTTTAGTTATGGGTGTGTACACAAACACACGTCTAAAGGTATTATCATCATTCCTAACTGGATGTACTTCTCGCAAGGGATTCTGTCTGTCTATGTAATACATTTTTCTTTCTGGAGGTGGAGCTGGAACAAACTGTGTATTCAGAAAAACACTATACCTGTGTCGATGTTCTAGAATTACTTTAATTAAGTCGGTACCTAGACCTCTCCATCTATTCGAGAGTAGCTCCATTAAAATATCAGGTAGGGGACCTGGATCAGAATGTTGGCCTTTAAACAACGTAATGAGATGCTGAATCATGTATATTCCAGCTAATTTCTGTTCATCAGGGGAAAGGTTCAAAAAGGTCTGCGCTAAGCCGTCATCACTATATTTATCAGAACTGTCAGCCCATTGTACTGCTGACCTGGCTAATTCTTGTTCATCCATGGAATCGAGTACATGGTACCCCATTCGTTCTTGAAGTATTCTATCGGTAGCCTGAAATAGATGTTCCGGGGTCTTTGGATTTGACATGGCAGCTTGGAAAAGTCTCTTACTTTCTGGACGTACCGGACGTATTGAATTATTAAAAGGTCTTCCCTTACCTACATATGCTATCATTTCTCTAGCTGGTAATTGCAATGTTCCTGTTGTCGTTTCTGGTTGTTCCTCCTCCCCCGAGGATTCATTCTTGTCTGTATCTATTTCTCTTTCAGGCTGTCTTCTTTCATGTATTTGTTCTACTGCTTTTCGGATCCTTCGGTACATATTTTCTATACAACTCTGTTTATCATGTTTTCCGTCTGCTATATTCTGACCCCATTTGTTAAGTGCTTTCATTTCTTCCTGGTCTACACCAGGCCTATCTTGGTCTCTTATCAAGCAGTTTATGAAGAAACGTAATATCATTTTTTGAGTGTCAACTTTCTGGTATGCCATGGCCTCGCCAATACTTTCAGGGCCTTCCCCTGTTTGGACAAAATGATATATTCTGTCTAGATGATCAATCATTCCTGGTAGTAACATTAAATAGTTTGCAACTCGTCGTAGACGTACTGATGATAGCATCATTCTGTCGTCTTTACCGGGTACTGGATCATATCTACAGTCTGTAAGAGGCTCTTTAAGTATGTCGTAACTCGCTGTTTGAGGTGTACGTTGTTGTGCTAAATCCCTATAAGTCAATCGATGTGTTTGTGGTGGTGTTTGAAAACCTCCTGCTGCACCTCCCGAAGTGCCAGGTCCAAAAGGATTTAGTGGGTTAATAGTAGGGAGAATAGGTGCAGGAAGGGCTGGGAGAATAGGCGCAGGATGTGGAACGGGAGGAGGAGTTTGTTGTTGCGGAAGTGGATGTAGATTATCTCGGGGTGGAGTGCCGTCAGCAGGTGGTGTGCGTGGCGGCGGAATATTAACATATTCGGGGGCTACATCATCTAAATAGGAAGAAAGAAATATGTCTTTTGTGGTCTTGTGACGTACTTTGATCGGGAGCAATGGAGGGGGCAGATCCTTCGGTATTTCCGGAGTGGCCTTAGGTAAACCCTCGGCCAGAAGAGGATACATACCATTCATAAGAGTGTTTCGTTGTCGGTCTACTTGTTCTGCTTTTACTCGTATCCCCTCCTCAACTAGTACGTTTTCTCGGGCTTTGTCTGAATCCTCTCTACTTTTCTCTGCTTTTCTGAGTGCTTTCTCTGTCCGTCTGTGTGATTCTTTCCGCCATAGTTCAATGGCATCTTTCTGTGACTGTCTGGCTTTCTTTTTCCATAATGCTTCTTCTACTCTCATGATGCAATCGGCATCCCATGTCCCAGCAGCGGGCCATCTCTGATTCTCTGCTAAATCTTTGGTGTAATCCACCCATAAATCGAGATATAATACAGCATCTAGGCCGTGTTTGTGGTACATAAAGTACCCTGGAGTGTCCCTAGGTGGAATGGGAACAGCTTCCTCTAGTATCCCTTTTCTAGTTCCTATCTGTCTTAGTTTGGAGAACAGCGGCATGTTTCAGCCGTGCTACTTGGTACTTGATACTTACTCGGACTTGGACACAATTAATACAATATACACAATAATGTAGATCGAACAATCACTCATACCACGACATTAAAACACATTTAAACATTTTGAAAAACGAACAACAATAACTAGAATAAAACTAACTACCTGTATACTCGATATACTGCTAAACAGTACAGATACACCGCTAAACAGTGCAGACCGGGTCTGTGTACCCAAACCCGTCTTGACCGGGCACAAATTAATGCACTCGTCTAGATGCGTCCCCAGCAACGGTACTCATCGGGAAGCACGGAACGGAAGGCCTCGGAAACTCGACACTGGACTGGACCGGACTGGACTCGACTCGTGACGTAGGTACTTCGGAACTTCGGAACTGGTGGGCCTCTGAATACCTCGGACTTTGCTCTCTCAGCTAGGCTCTGGTCGGGATCCTCCGCACTCCTCACCGCCTCGTCTGGGTGTCGATCGCAGCCTCAGTCACCTCCGTTGGCCTGAGGGAGATACAGGAAATCCTGCGGGTACGCGTAGTTGTCCATCCGGCTGTGGCAGGGGACCGGGCCTGCAACGCACCGCCGGCGCGTAAGGTGGGGGAGGGGTACCTATTCGGGCGCCAATTATGTGGTAAATTTAAATTACCTATACTTAATTTATGCGGTAAAGTTCAATAAGAATAACTCAGTCAAAAATAAGAGACAGAATCCGTGGCATTTGAGGTTTTAAAAGGGGTTTTATTCCTTAAAAAGGAATTGGTTCGAACCAGGTATCATGTTCCATCACCACAAGGGTTCAGGAAGGGAATGGACATGGACATGTACAATGATTTATTAACAGAACATCATATATATAGTCAATGCATTACAGTAGAGATTGATGCAGAAGGCGTAACAGCTGAGAGAAACGAGATAAGAACACATGTACGTAACAGAAGGCGTGCATGAGGGCGTGCTCGGAGGTGTGTGCTAGACAACGTCACTTGAAACGTATCACAGGTGGGTGGATCCATAGGAGAATCCTGCAGTGTCAGCAGAAATATGTGGCAGAGATGCGCACGCAGCAGCATGACGTGAAATTGACGTGGAACTGGAGGGTGAAGGGGACTTGACATTTAGCCCTACATGAGGAGACAGAAGTCTGGGGTGTCAGAACAACCTAATCCCAAATCATATCTAATATCTGGTGTTTGAGGAACTGTATTATCTAGAAGGAAAGGTCTCTCGGGCAGAGGCTATTCTATACTGACTGCTAGTGCGTGCATATGCGACTACGTGTCTACATGAGATGCGAGGGGCCATGGGCCTACCATGGTAACAGGAGCTATGAATTACTTGCACGGAGACAGAAAGGCCGGGCCCTTTGCTCTGCAGCTGGGAAGGATGTTTTCCTAAACTACTAGACAGGAATGTATTTTCGAGGAGCGGAGCAGATAACTTGAAGGCTGAATACAGTCTTGGCAGGCAAGCAGGCCGAGCCAGGCACTGCTCGCCGCACAGGGAGTAAGGCAGAGGTCAGGAAGCAGCAGACTGTGGCTTTCAGAGACAGAAGGCAGAAAGGGCTCGATGGCAGGAATCAGGGCCTAACTCGCCAGAGCTAGTGAAACATGAAAAGTGCACCATATAAAGACGTTGGCAAGGCACACTTAGGAACGGAATATCTGACCCATTCATGGTGGATCTGAAAGAGGACATGTTAACGTTGAACGCAAATGTATTTGCGTCTTCATAGCTGGAAGTGGAGGGAACATATATGTACTTGAAGCACGTACATGGAGCCGTTGGGGTCTACGATAGGGGACACAATTGACCATGAAAATTCATATTACCTCAGTCCCCTAGAGGAATCTGCAGTGGATGGTAACAGCGTACTTGATTCTATAGGTCTCGGTAGATAAGCTATTGCACTCACCACGCCATTCCCTCCAGAACCTGTTCCCTCTCCAGTAAACTCCCATTTCTCATTGGCTCTGGATCATATACTGACACTATGGGGCCGATAGTAACTACTACTGTGAGGTGAGAGCATCCGACAGCCTTGTGACATCTACAACTTCATGAGTTTCTGTACCTGCAGGGATCTGCGTTCCCATCCCTTCTGTCCCCGTGGAGATTCTCTCAATCACAATCGCACTAGGCTGAGCCTGCGATTCCCCATTTCCCTCTGTGGTCCCTGTTTTTCCCTCTTCTGAATCTAGATTATGCAGAGGTGGTGTTTCCGCTAGTAGCCTTTCCAACAAGCTGTCATCTGGGTCACTATCCTCGTCTTCAACACTCTTCTTCTGTGTGTCTCCCACCTTCACCATTAAGGGGAATAGCCTATCCCCCTCTATAGTTTCTACTCTCCTTCTCTTTTCGAATGCACCCATCGCTCATCTTGAAATGCCCTGATCAACTTTTTCATCCTCTCCTGACTTCGTTCTCTCTTCCTATCATGAGCTGCTCTGATCCTTGCATGTAGCACCTCAAACTGCGTCGGTCGAGGTAAAGGACGTAAGGAAGACATCACTGTTTTCAATTGATACAACACTTCCAACCTGAAAGTACCATAACGGGGAAAAGTCTATTCTTCCTTTCCTTCAGTCATTTTATGCCAATTTTCAAGCCAAAGTATAGTGTGCAATCCCACATTCGTGGCCATATAATGGGCTGAGGTATCCTCAGGTGGAGCCTCTTCTCCTCCCTGAGTAACCACCCTTCTATCTCCTCTGCACATATCTCATAAAACGTTAAAACATTTCATGATGAAATCAACATTTTCTTTCCACTTGTATTCACTCTACTTCCTGATGAAACCCACCAATCCCAGCGCGGCTTCACACCAACCGACCTATCACAGCGCAACACTATCTGAAGTCACTCTTCCTCCGCTTGCAGCAGTTCCCCTCCTTTACAATTCGTCTCTCACCTACTCACACGTCCCTTTCATTCTCTAAAATAACTATCCGCGAAATGACCGAATAGTTTCTTCTATGATTGTCTGTCCACCAAACGACCAACAGTCTCTTACAATTGTCGATTTCAACACTGGCAACTGTTTGTCCGCGAAACGACCGGACAGCTGCCATGGACTATCTGCCCACGAACGGTCGGACAGTCATGTATTTAATCGATAGGATCCACTCACTCGATAATCCACATACAGTAGCTCACGACCTGCGTCAGTTACTCATGCATTCACTCACACGTTTCCCTATCACCAGTGGGTCAGTCAACAACATCTCATGACTCTCACAATCTCTGGTCAGAAAATTTCAACTCTGGGTGTCTTCTACACCACAATGTCTTACCCCGGGGTATCAAATAAAATCTCACAGAACGCGCACGCTCACTCTCTGACTCCACAATCACTTGACTCTCATACCAACTCCGCAAGACATTACACAATCAACACAACACCGTAATCTAACAACAAAGCATCCCTAGTCATACCCACTCTCCCGCAAACTGCTGCTTCTGCCGCACCGTCACTCTCCGTCAGTTTCTGTCCACCACCATCTTCCTCCGCTCACAATCCACTGGATCACCATCATGTGGGCTCTATGCGATCAATATCTACCTTTCTCTAATTCTCCTCTTTCTCCAGAGATAACCACCCTACTCTGCTGCCAACTGATAACGCTGGATTCTTATCTTTTATCTTATCTTTCTATTGCTAAGAATCCTCGGTCAACTGGGTCTTTTTATCTGCTAGAGAGTGTAAAGGAGAGAACCCAAAGTCCTTACCATAAACTAATATACATAGATCAATTTAAACTTGGAAAGGAACACTGATCCCAACTTACCATTTAAGAATTTTATTCCATAGCCAGAAATAACTGCAAGTACAAAGACCTCATTATGAAGTTAAAGAAATACATGGACAATAATACAAAAAGCAACCTAAGAATCAACCTAATTCGGTACAAAGTAAAAAGAATAAGCAATTCCAGGAAAATCAGCCAAGCAACAACTGCTACAATATCCAAATTAGTCTTCATCCATTACAGAAAGGAAAAACAAATCAGTTAGTTATGTCCCTACACTATCACCAAGATGACATCCCTACTTAACATTCCCCAGGCCAGATCGAGAAAAAGGTGTCAGCTCGTGAAGACTTCATAAGAAGTACACTCACATTGCATAAGCCAATAGTCAAAGTTAAGCCTCTCTTCTAAGAGTCGATCCCACTCTCCTCTTCCTAACTTCTCTCTGCTCCCATCTGCCCTTCTCTCACACTCCTCCCTCGGGGCACTGTCCCTAATACAAAACAACTGACTCAGAAAACATGCCCCTTAACACCTCCTTTGGCTGGATGTCTTCGGCAGGTGATTTTCCATGACTTGCTCTTCGTCCAAGAACAGTTGAGCTGTCGTTGGGTCTCAGGCTTCTCCAGTGAGCTCCCAATTATCAAATTACGATGATGCACTGTAACAAGTCTCCCCCATACCTAACTCCTCAAACAAACCGCATCAGTCTAGCTAACAAAAGCAATGTCAATGCACCTGCAACGGAAAGCATGAGAAGGAATCCACCTTGCTCGCACAAATCTGCTGAGCTGACTTCAACTGAGGAAAATACATTTCAGGCCTATTCGTTTTAGCTAACATAGGACATAACTAGGCATCTCGTACCAAGAACGCGAACATCCATTAAGGCCTGTACACATCAAGGATTACACATTTTAAACATTGTATTTATAAGCACTGCATTTCTAAACATTGCATTTCTTCACACGTGCAGACTTCTATGATGCACATTTAAATCTAGCACGTTACATTATATATGAACTGATTTATAAAGCACTTGTAATAGGCAGTCACATTTAAATGTCAATTTACCTTTTCTATTAACACAAACTAATTTCCTAGCATTACACATACAATTATTATGTTATTATGTTCACAACTTCTAATGATTATACTAGTCTAATGCAGAATATATGTGTGGGTGCGGACTAACAGTGATTATGATGCACCCCTACAAAATTTAGAATCTCATGACGCTCTATCATACTCCTGCCAAGAGTTTGAGCAAAACACCATCCAGGGTGAGAATAGGATGAAAATACCACCAAAGTTGACTGGTGTGTAGGGGAAGTAGCTGTTACACATGAAAAATATTTTCCTCATTGAAAAAAAAAATCCATGTACATATGCACTATATCAACGTACGAGAAAAGGTACCCGATAATTGTTAAAAATTGTAGCCAGTCAGAAAACTGTTGCTCTCTTTACTGAATTAAACTATTCAAATCAATAGCTCATGACGTCGCACTTTATGTATGTAGCGAGGGTTTTTCATGCCAGGGGAACCTGATCAAAAATGGGTCCAATGTGAAAGGCTAGCTTGACGCTCTCCACTTGCATCTAAAAGTTGTTGTATTCAAGTATGCTGCTCACCAATCCACTCAAAAAGAGGTATCCAAATGTTACACTTTTGCTCACAGTTCTGCTAAAAGTGCTGCTTTGTCTCTTGGCTCAGAGGTAACCTTGTATGTGTCTCATGTTGTTGAGTCGTTCATGCCCATCCTGCAAGATCTTATGATTTACAGGTCTAGGCCCTGGAAGCTGAAACAAATGCAAGGGTTATTTACAGGATGTACCCAATGCAGGGCCAGTAAGAAAGCAACTACGAAGCTGCCAAGCAGTATCAGCTTCCTCTTGATTGGCAGGCAAGAAACTGTTGCATTACAGGTACTCTTTTCTCACCTTAAAGCAAATGTCACCTAACAACATCTGACAGTGATCGCAGAAGCTAGTGCTGGGGCGAGATTTTGATCGCTACCTTATCACTCTTGATCTAAAACCCCGTTCTGGTCGTCTGAACCTTTGTTGCCTGTCATTGAGGGAAGAAAGTGTATCTCTTACCAGGTTAGTTCACCCAATAATGGACTCCGCTCTGAAGGATCACAAACAACTTCTAGCTTTCAAAGATTTATTATAAAGTTAGAATTAGCTGCAAGTACAGGCATCTCAAAATGAGATTCACAAGATACACGGGCCCAACTACATACATGTGCTCTCTGAAAACCCTCAGACGAGCAAAGAAGACTACAAGTACAAGTTCTAAGAATAACAAGGCTGCAAGCATAGACACGTATTGTGATCTCTCCGTCATTTAGGGCTGGAGGGAAAATACAGGTTAGGCTGTCCCTACCCTGCTCTGGATGGTATCCCTACTTAACAAAGTCTCAACCTATCAAAAGGTGTCAGCTGTGAATGACTTCCTAGGAAGATCACCCACTCTTAGTCTCTTGATGAAAACCTATAGTCCTCCAGTCATGACCCCTCTCTGCCTACCCATCCGCTCTCTAAAGGGTCCTCAGGCATCTGCTCTAACTCCACTCAGGGGTGCTGTCCCTAATACAAAACATACAACAACATTTGAGACGCCCCTCGTGAGACGCCCCTCACGTGGTGTAGCTTCTGGCTTTTTCCATAATGAGGCCTCGTGCGTTAGAGTTGACCTTGCTTCTCAGACTCTTCTCCGGCCCGCTGATACCCCTTAAAACATTCCTGAACCCTCCTCCGTGTCTGTGCCGGCTCCTGAACAAACCTCTATTCATTTCATTTATAATTGGATCCCCCCTTTCTCTTGCAGACAGACATCTGCAGCCAGGATCCCAATTCTCATAGACATCTAACAAAAGCTTGCAATATTATTCTCAGCACAGACTAATACGTATAAATCAGTGTCTTTAAACATTTCAGGCCTACAACATTTCTCATAATGATTATACCCTTCAAATCCTTCATTAATTTAATAGCATGTTAATACTCTACCCTATGATTAGGTAAACACATCTATAAAATATGACCCATTAACTTGACTACTAAATGACATTAGTGCAATCCATGTCGTGCAAACGAACACCTTTCCCGACCCTTTCAGCTCTGGCCCTGAGGCCTACTGCGTTCTGTGTTTGCAGCATGTCATTCTTACATTTTAGCAGCTACACGACATGGATTCAGGATTAATCACGTCTAATAAGGTTATACATTTTCACACATTTCTGCATTAGTTCCACTTATACATAAATCTCTAGATTAACTACACATTTCAGAGTATAGATGCATATAATATCAGCACTCATGGCATTTCTCTTCATGACTTGTGCTTACTATGTGTAAATGTGATGTACTTATACATTTAGGTCAGTTTGCGCTCTCTCAGTTCCCCCCTTTGATGACCTCTCGGGGTCATCACTAACATTTAAACTGAAGTGATTGCTAATGTACCTCGTTTCTGCGTTTCTAGAGCCCTCAGACTCCTGTACTGATTGTCTTGTATGGCAGCTAATCTCTGTAGCTGTTCTCTCTGGGCCCTCTCCAACCTCCTTGCTCTGTACCATTTGAATGCCCTCACCAATCCCCACAACATGATCCCACAGATCAATATTATGATGATAGGTTTCAGCACATACCACACGAAGCTTTTGCCTAATGTGGTGAACCAACCTCCAGCTTCACTCATTCCATGGCCCACTTTTTCCCAGACATTTTCTCTACTCAGGTCTTCGATCTCTTTGTGAATATCAGTTATGTTCATAATAACTTTCTCAAGGGGCTTTGAATTGTCTGGAATGTAAGTACAACATTCCTGGACCTTCAAAGCCTTACAGACTCCGCCCTCCTTTGCTAGCAGGACGTCTAATGCAAGACGGTTTTGAAGAACCATGGCCCTTATCGATTGCATCTCTCCTTCCACCAGCATTAAGGACTGAGCAGTGCTGGCAGACAACCTGTCTACGACTGTTGCCAGTCGTCTAATTTTGACATCATTAAGGATCAGTCCTAAAAGAGGGAATACAGCTCCAAATACATCTCCAACCATTTCCGTATCTCCTAGATCTCTTCTCCCCCTTGCTGAAGCCTTGCCCTCGATGATCTCTAAGTCTTGGGCATGATATATTTTGGGGAAGACAATTGCCAGGTAGCATGATCCATACCAGTTATCAGGTAGTCTCACGTAGGCATTTCTTCCACATACAAAATATACATTTGGAATCACTTGCATTCCTTTCAGGAAATCCTTGGTATAATATTCTAGATTGAAAGCATGTTCACAGCTAACTTCTCCTACGTATACATTTTCATAATACGTTTTGGCTCTGTGAAGACATAGCTTTCCTCTCTGCGTTCTATCCAAAGCTATTGGACCACTACTACCCTTTCTTTTGTGTGCCTTCTCTTCCTCGGTCCAATCTGCTTTCCATTGTCCTGATTTTTTCAAAATCTTTTGTCTCCTGTATCGATCATCCACCTGCCCTATAAACTTCTTCTCGACTTCTGACACCTTGCATGTCAGGTTATTTCTGCGGGCATGTGAAGTATCTAAGGTAATCCAATGAATGAAGAACTTGGCCAATCTGTCTTCACTCTTCCAGTAGTCCCATTTGTTCATTTGCTTGTAATTTGGGACTTCTGGTAACACTGAGTCATAATTGGAGAAATAGTATTCAAAACTATCTCTCCCATAAAATATACTAAGCAATAAGCTACATGTAATGCCATATGTCAGCGGGAGGTGATGATATCTAATGCCTTCATCTACAGACGCCGGCAACTGCATGCAGACGTAGCAGTCCTTAACCTCCATGGCATCCACGTATTCATACAAAAGTTTAGCATAAGCATTTGACCTAAAGTCGCCTTGGGACTCATCCACGTGTAACCTACGGGCTTCTACTGCTAATAACGCTTTCTCCTGAATGTTTTCCCCTTTCTTACCAGCAACAGTGGGTTTAGGTGTCACTACAGATTTCACATTGGTTACCTTTGCCTCATCCTCATGTCCCTTTACATAGGAAACTGTGACTACTAAAACTATTAAAAATATCACTCCTACTATTAGTGTGCCTATTATACATTTGGCTCTACGATTCGGGGTGCCGGCTTCCATTTCGTCAGACAGTATGACTCTCTCTTTTTCTCAGCACAAAGTTCCTTTCTTCTCGTTCCTTTACAGTCCTTTTTGCTCCTTTTGTCCTTAGAACCACACAACTGGAAGCTGACAACCTCCTTTGCAAAAGTCTTTTAAAGCTTTAACACAGACAACCCTAGCCCTTCTCCGTCAACTCAAAGGAAGGTCCCTAAGATTCTCTGCTTCCTGGGCGCTAGGTAGTCTTCTTTTTCTTGCTTATTTACAAAGTCTCTAAGCATCCACAATCAGGCTTGAGCCTGCAGCTTGGACAGCATAGTTCAATATTTCCAAACGAAGAACGTGCTCTTCATGGCTTGTTATCTTTGTACCAAAGTCGGGGAATTGCAATTCTGTGAAAAACATGTGCTTTAACTTGCTGAGGCGGGGAGGGCTGGGGAGTGTGAAAGTTAGTGACCCTTCTGCTTCGACTCCGGGTACTAACAGCTGTACTTCCACTGTGATGATGGGCTCAGAGCTGGACACCACCACCGCTCGTATCCTCCCTGTCTCCCGTTCCAAAGACATTTGTCGCCAGATATGTCCACTCAGGGGTGGCGTATCTTCTGCTAGGCACACGCACTCTTCTTGACCTTCTCAAGTCCGGTGCTTCAGCGCCCTGAGCACCTTCTTCCGGGTCTGAGTCCTCTGATATCGGAGCAAGGGTTCTCTCTGGAGTTGACCTCAGGCTAGAGCTCCTTCTTTGTGGCCAATTAGCTTCTCCACGTACCCTTCTGCTCCTTCTCCTTCTGGTCTGTTCACGCTCTCTTTCAGACTGGTCAGTGTCTGATTCGTACTCCCAGCTACTTCCTCCTTCAGTAGCGTCGTCTGTTTCGCTGTTGTACTGACCGTCCTCAGCTTGGTCAGACTCGTTCCCTGCTTCTTCTGGCACCTCTACAGCTTGGCTGGCCCCCTCTATGGCTTCTCGGTCCGCAGCTGGACTTCTATCCGAGAGAGGAGCTGTTTCTTCCAGAGGTGCTGGAACCCTCCGCGTATGCGACGCGTGGATCCAATTGGGCAGGCCTCCCACCTTCACTGCAGTATTCGTGATCAGGATGATCTGGAAGGGCCCACGCCAACGAACATCCAGGCAGCTTCTTCTCACGTGCTTTCGTACAAGCACCCAGTCTCCAGGGCACAGGTCATGACACAGGTCCTGGCACGATGGAACTTCGGCAGCCTGCACCTGAAGGGACACAGAATGAATGGCGTCAGACAGCCCCTTACAATAGTCCAGGATCATATCATCTGTGATGTTTAACAGTGCGGCAGTTGGGACAGATGGCAACCTCATTGCTCTCCCCATTAACACCTCGTGGGGCGACAGCCCCGTTCTTCTGTCTGGGGTACTACGGAGGCTCATAAGGACCAATGGCAGAGCGGCAGGCCAACTCAAGGACGTTGATGAACACACTTTTGCAATTCTGGCCTTAATAGTGCTATTTATCTGCTCCACAATTCCTGAGGCTTCTGGTCGGTAACTGCAATGCAATTTCTGATCAATGTTCAGAGCCGCACAAATCATCTTCACAAGCTCGCTGTTGAAATGCGTTCCCCTATCTGATTCCAAAGAGGCCGGTACCCCGAAGCGCGGAATGAGCTCCCTAAGCAGTAACTTGGCCACTGTGAGGGTGTCGCACCTACGTGTAGGGTATGCCTCAACCCATCTGGAGAATACGCAAACAACCACCAGGACATAACGGAGGCGGTTGCACCTTGGCAGTTCAATGAAATCCAACTGCATACGGTTGAATGGACCCCCAGACCTCCCTATGTGGCTCAGTGCAACTGGTGTCCTATTCCCTACATTCAACTGCTGACAGGTCACACAACGCTGGCACACTGCTTCGGCTGCTACTCTGAATTTAGGGTTATACCAGGTTTGCATAAATACTCTCAGCATGGCGTCTCTCCCTAGGTGTACGGGACCATGGATTTGTCTAGCCATTGGGCTCACCATCTCATTGGGTAACACTGCTCTTCCATCTGCTGAGACCCAGAAATGAGCCTCACCCACCACACATCCTGCCTTTTCCCATGTTTGCTTTTCAAAATCAGGAGCATTTTCTTGCATGCACTTCAGTTCGTCCCAAGTATCAACAGTTTCTAATATCATAGCTAATTCAGTTCTTACATTTATTCCACCCACTTCCACCTCTGTGAAAGAGTACCCTTGTTCCGCGCAATACCGCGCGACTTCGTCGGCATATCTATTGCCTTGTGACACGAAGTCCATGTTTCTGGTATGTGCGGTGCACTTCACAACTGCGATACCTGCTGGACATTGCAACGCCTCTAACAACAAGCGCACAAACTCTCCATTGCGAATGGGAGAGCCTGAAGAGGTCATGAAACCCCTTTGAGACCACAACTGCCCGTAATCGTGAACTACCCCGTAACCATATTGGCTGTCGGTGTATATGGTGACTCGAATTTGATTGCTTGCCAAGCAAGCACGCGTTAAGGCAATAATCTCGGCTACCTGAGCGGAGTGTACTCCTTCCAGGCATCCAGCTTCCACAACTCCAGTAATTGTACAAACAGCGTAAGCTGCTCTCAACTTCCCAACTTCGTCTCTTACACATGAGCCGTCGACAAAGAAAATTTCATCTGGGTCAGTCAGTGGCTCATCCACGATGTCGGGTCTAGGTTTGGTGCATAGTTCAGTCACATCGAGGCAGTCATGGTCTGTACATTCATCATCATCGATATCATTTGGGAGTGGCATCAAGGTAGCAGGGTTCAAAACAGAGCATCTCTTGAGGGTCACGTTCTCTGCAGCAAGAATGACTTGCTCATAGCGCGTGAGCCTGCTATTGGTCAGATGCTGTGTTTTGGTCCTGGTCATCAATAGTTCAACAGAATGGGGCACGTACACCTCTAACGGATGCCCCATTACAATGTTCTCACACCTCTCGATACTGACACCTGTTGCGGCAACGGATTTGAGACATCCGGGCAACGCTGCGGCTACTGGGTCTAAAGTAGCCGAGAAGTAAGCAACTGGTCTACGGGCATTCCCATGAATTTGGACCAACACAGACAGCGCACAACCCTCTCTCTCACAACAGTAAAGCAAGAATGGTTTATCGTAATCAGGCATTCCCAGAGCAGGAGCACGACACAGGTCCTCTCTCAGCTGTAGGAACGCCATCAAACAGTCTTTGTCCCATGGTACCGGATCGCTCACCTCCTTGTGCGTCAGTTTTTGCAAGGGTTTTGCTTTCAGTGAAAAGTTCGCGATCCACTGTCGGCAATAACCCACCATCCCTAGGAACATCCTGACTTCTCTCTGTGTTTTAGGCGCATTCATCTTCATGATCGCCTCTATCCTGTCTGGTGACACTTTTCGTTTGCCTTTCTCAATTCTGTGTCCCAAGTACTGCACTTCTGTCAGGCAGTACTGTAATTTTCCCGGGGACACCTTGTGCCCATTTTCAGCTAGGTGATTTAGCAAAGCAATGGAGTCCTCCCTGCAAGCTTCTTCTGTTTCTGACGCCACAAGGAGGTCGTCTATGTACTGGACCAGAACTGACTTCTGGGGCAGCACTAGACTTTCAAGATTTTTCTTCAGAAGCTGGTTGAAGATCGATGGGCTCTCTGTATACCCCTGAGGAATACGACACCATGTTAGGACGCGACCTTCCAGCTTAAATGCGAAAAGGAAATGGCTCTCTTCGTCCAGAGGGATCGAAAAGAAAGCCTGACAAAGATCTATCACAGTGAACCATTCGGCCTGAAACGGTATCTGAAACAGTATCACTGATGGATTCGGTACCACTGGACAACATGAGACAACTATGTTATTAATCTTTCGGAGGTCCTGCACTATCCGGAATTTCCCATTTGGTTTTTGCAAACCCATAATCGGGGAGTTACATGGACTACCCACGATCTCTTTCAGTATTCCCTGCTTAATCATGGACTCGATCACGGGCTTTATACCTGCAATCGTTTCTGGAGTCAATTTATATTGGGGTGTTCTCGGAAACTCAGCATGCGGTTTCACTACAATTTTCACTGGGTCCACCCCTTTGACCAATCCAATCTCTTCCCCAGTGAAATCCCACACTTCTGGTGCCACTGTCTCTCTCAGATCCCAGGGGAGTTCATCTACTGTCAGAGTGGGGTACAGCTCCACACATATTCTTGAATTTGCAACTTTGAAGTCAGCATCATCGTCATTGGTCAATACCTCCACTCCTTGTGGTGTGCAGTATATTGTACAATTTAACTTGCACAAAAGGTCTCTTCCTAGCAGACATACAGGACTAGAATCGCAAACCACAAACTGGTGCTCATCGCTGTACTTCCCTATTTTCACCTGCACTGGTTCAGTCAATGGGCTGGTTATTCTCCTGTTAGCGACCCCCACCACTTGTATTGTCTCTCCAGACATGGGCAGGCCTGGAACTGCGGCTGATCTGATCGTGGATCGAGTGGCTCCTGTGTCCACTAGGAATGTCGTGGGGCACCCTGCCACTTCGGCCTCAACATAGGGTCCCCTTTGATCCACCTCCAGGGCTGCCCCGAGGGTACAGTCCTCCCTTTCCACTCTCTGTCCAGTTAGTGGGTCTACGTAATAGCATTCCTCTCCTCCTACAAACAGGGGCATCTGTCTATATGTCTTACCCATAGTCCCTACTCTGGGTGGCTGAGGGAACTGGGCTCGTGGAGGAGGGGCCCCCCCTTTGAGCACCTTTCCCTGGTATTGCGTTACCCCTCTCGCAGGCGTACTCTGGACCTCTTCCTCCTCTACCTCCTGTTCCCCTATTTCAACATTGTAGGGACACTCGCGTTTCCAATGCCCCACCTCGTTACACTGGTGGCACCGAGTCGTTTTCTTCAAGACAGCTATGTCTATTCTGGGTCTAAAGGTGGAGTTCTCCTCATTGCCCTTGTTCTGGCTATACTGTTTCTTCCCCCCAGTTCCTGTTCCTTGTTGCTGTTGCTGCTGTCCCCCCTTTCCGGCTGCCTGCATCTGCACCACCATCAGTTTCTCTTTTAGCTTCTTTGCCTTGGAGTCTATCTCATCACAGCAGTACCTGGCATATCTCAGGATTTCATCTAAGGGTTTATTTTGCCAACAAATCAAGTGTTGCTGAATCATTAAACTGATATCCGGTCTCAGGCCCAGGACGAACTTGGACACAAATTGCCCTATGTCCTTCGGATCCATTACATCCAGACCGCTATACTGTTTAAACGCCTTCAGCAATCTCTCATAGTATTCGTGAACTGTCTCTTTGGGTTCCTGTCTAGTTCGATCTATTTTGACCCAATCTATGTCCTGCATTGGCACTTTCTCTTTCAGCCAAGTCATCACTCTCTCGTATTTTGCCATTACGGTCTCGGACGGCCCATTAGTCTTAGCATCTCTCTCTGGCTCTGTTGTGGGCCACTCAGCGCTAACCTTGCATGCTGTCCACAAATCTCCTGGTACTACGATGTCAAACAGCGTGTTCAGATCTATCCATAGGACCTTTGAGATTTTTACGAATCTCTCAACTTGCTTGTACCACTCAACTGGGTTCTCCCGCAATTTGGGGAAGGAAGTGGTAAAAGCAGCTAAATCTCCCCTACTCCATGGCACGTGCACATAGTTCCTATTTGCAACTTCACGCAAAGGATATGCCTCTATTCTCTGCAGTCCTCCTGGTGTCATACCAAGCATGCTTCTCCTGACGGTCCCTTTCTTGGACCACCTTTCCTCCCATTTATCTAGTGCCCTCCACATCCTTATTCCAGTGATCAGTTCCCTTATGTGCGTTTTCAGTCCGATTGTTCTCCTCTCATCTAGGTCTCGATCTGAATAATGTAGCCTGTGGGTACCCTGTAATGCTTTGGTCCTTGACAGGTCCACCATATATTTGCCTGCTAGTTCGACTAACTTCTCATGGATTGTTCTCGCCTTTCGAGTGATGTCCTTTGCCATGAACAGTATTTCATTCTGCTCATACATTTCCATTCTTTCTAAAGGCAGGGTACCATCTACCATGTCATCCAGATCTGACTTTAAGCTGGCGACATCGAGTCTCTTGGCTTTTATCTCAGCTCGCAATATGTCTTTCGAAGGGGGTTCACAGGTCTCTCTCCCATCCCAACTCCGAGCCCTACGTTTGGGTTCGGGAGAGTTAAGGAGTGTTCTCCCTTGCTCCCATCTCTCCAGGTCCCATGCTCGGCCATCCGATCTTGGAAGGTGATGGAACACGGGCCTGTTACCCCCAATCTTACTTTGTCCATTCTCTCTTTCTTCTCTCTTTTCACAGTAGGACTCTCTGCTATTCTCCCTCCGGTCGCCATTCTCTCTCTGTCTAGTATCACTCAGTATCCGATATGATCCTTCTTGGTTCCCCATATCCCCTGGACTGCGCTCTTGTCCGTCATCACAGGGACTGTGGCGCGGCCTCTCGCAACTCCCATTCTGTTCTCTGTTGCCGGGCACACAGTGGGTACACTTAAAGCTGTCTCTGTACTCCCGCGTTCTCCTGTCTCCTTCACTGTGTATTGGGCGAGACACCCCCCCACTCTCGGGGCCCCCGTTTTCCAGGTCTGATCTACCTCCACTCCGGGCCCAATGGGTGACTCCCCTACTGTCCTTCTCCCTCCCGTCCCACTCCGGACTGCTTTCCTCAGCCCCGCAGTGAGTCCGGGTTCTGCTATCCTGACCTTCCCTTCCAGCTTCCGCAGCTATGATGCTCTTGTGAGCCTCTACTGCCTCATCCCACTTCTTCAGGTACTCGTTTAACTCCTGAAACGATTTCCGTCCTGATCCCTTCATATCCACTGGCCATCTATGGCCCCCCGGATCCCCTACTGGATCCTCTGCTGTGTGTACCGGGGTGCTCCACTCTCTTGGTATCGGCAACTGACTTGGGGAATTGATCGTATCGTTCCTCCTTGCCATCTCTGCTCTTTCTCTGTCCCTTCGTACCTGTTCCCCCCCTCTAGCTCTTTCTGGGTCATAAATCGATACTATAGGGCCTATAGTAACAGGTACTTGCAGGGCATCTGGTAGTGCGTAAGATGTGGCACACTCCGTTTCCGGCACCCGTTGTACCACAAACCTTCCGACCACCTGCTGCACCGGACTAGGCTGGGACAGTTCTTTCTTTGCAGCGGGATCCCAATCTAAACTGGGAAGCGTTCCATGCTCTCCTACGTTGCCCCCCCCCCCCTTTCACTATGCTCGACATCTCCCCCTGCTCTGTTATACGGGGGTGGCCTATCTGTCAGTAACCTGTTTATCAGGCTGTCCTCCGTTTCGCTCTCATCATCTTCTTCTAGGGGGCTTTTGTTTCCGGGCGCTTCTAACACTGGGTACAATTTATTTACTTCCATGTTATGCACTCTCCATCTTTTAGCATCTGCATCCCACTTGGCATCCTGCACTGCTCTTACCGATCGTTTCACCCTTTCTTGTCGTCTATTCAGGTTCTTCTCGTGCGCTGCCCTAATCCAGGCATTGAGAGCTTCAAACTGGGTCGGTCTAGGCATGGGTCTCATTGAGGTCATAACTGCTTTTAATCGGTGTAGCACCTCTAATCTGAACGTCCCGTACTTCGGAAACGTCAGTTCCTCATTTCCCTCTGTAATCTTACTCCACTCTGAAATCCACAATATTGTATGCAGCCCAACATTTGCCGCCATATAACGAGCCGGCGTACCCTCCGGCGGGGCTTCTTCCCCTTCATAAGATCCCCGCCTCTCTTTTTTAAACGCCGCTCTCAACCATTTAAAACACTTCATGATTATACGCACTATTTCCAGCCTCAATACTCTGTTTACTTCCTGATGACAATCCACCAATCCTAGCGCGGCTTTGCTAGCTGGCCTATCGCAGCGCGGTCTTTCTCCGGCCGGCCAATCTCAGCGCTGCACTTTCTGACGTCACTCGTCTCCGCTTCGCAGCAGCACCTCTCCTTTCTCAGCTCTTCTCCCGGTCATGCATGCGTCCCATTCATACCCTGAAAAATGACTACTTCCGACCAAGCGGTCACTTCCCTCGACTGTACGTCCACAGTCTATCTGTAATTGTCAACACAACTGACGAAATGTCTATCGTCTCTCTGATAGGTTGCTTACACACACAGTAACCTCCGACCAGCGTCCGTTACTCACGCACTCATTCTTACGTTCCCCCTATCTCGGTCCTGCGGGCGATCAATGGTACCTCATGACCCCCTTCACACTGGTTGACAATTTCTCTGGATGTCCGATACACCCGAACCACTTAAGCTCTCCTTGAACTTAAGATTTCCACCGGTTGCGCGCGCTCACAACCTGTTCCACAGTCACTCTACAGACATTCAACTCCGCCAGACATTACAACATAGATACAAATCAAAAACACCGCAATCTAACACGCATGACCCTTTATACTCACTCTCGACCGATACTGCTGCTTTTCTGTCTCACGTCATCCGGACCTTCTTCGGCGGGCGGTTCTTCTGATCATCGATCTCTAGGGGCCTTGGGGTAATCTAACCTGGCCTAGATCACCTTCCTCAAGAAGGCAACCATCCTCTATAGCTACCAACTGCTGGGGCGAGATTTTGATCGCTACCTTATCACTCTTGATCTAAAACCCCGTTCTGGTCGTCTGAACCTTTGTTGCCTGTCATTGAGGGAAGAAAGTGTATCTCTTACCAGGTTAGTTCACCCAATAATGGACTCCGCTCTGAAGGATCACAAACAACTTCTAGCTTTCAAAGATTTATTATAAAGTTAGAATTAGCTGCAAGTACATGCATCTCAAAATGAGATTCACAAGATACACGGGCCCAACTACATACATGTGCTCTCTGAAAACCCTCAGACGAGCAAAGAAGACTACAAGTACAAGTTCTAAGAATAACAAGGCTGCAAGCATAGACACGTATTGTGATCTCTCCGTCATTTAGGGCTGGAGGGAAAATACAGGTTAGGCTGTCCCTACCCTGCTCTGGATGGTATCCCTACTTAACAAAGTCTCAACCTATCAAAAGGTGTCAGCTGTGAATGACTTCCTAGGAAGATCACCCACTCTTAGTCTCTTGGTGAAAACCTATAGTCCTCCAGTCATGACCCCTCTCTGCCTACCCATCCGCTCTCTAAAGGGTCCTCAGGCATCTGCTCTAACTCCACCCAGGGGTGCTGTCCCTAATACAAAACATACAACAACATTTGAGACGCCCCTCGTGAGACGCCCCTCACGTGGTGTAGCTTCTGGCTTTTTCCATAATGAGGTCTCGTGCGTTAGAGTTGACCTTGCTTCTCAGACTCTTCTCCGGCCCGCTGATACCCCTTAAAACATTCCTGAACCCTCCTCCGTGTCTGTGCCGGCTCCTGAACAAACCTCTATTCATTTCATTTATAATTGGATCCCCCCTTTCTCTTGCAGACAGACATCTGCAGCCAGGATCCCAATTCTCATAGACTTCTAACAAAAGCTTGCAATATTATTCTCAGCACAGACTAATACGTATAAATCAGTGTCTTTAAACATTTCAGGCCTACAACATTTCTCATAATGATTATACCCTTCAAATCCTTCATTAATTTAATAGCATGTTAATACTCTACCCTATGATTAGGTAAACACATCTATAAAATATGACCCATTAACTTGACTACTAAATGACATTAGTGCAATCCATGTCGTGCAAACGAACACCTTTCCCGACCCTTTCAGCTCTGGCCCTGAGGCCTACTGCGTTCTGTGTTTGCAGCATGTCATTCTTACATTTTAGCAGCTACACGACATGGATTCAGGATTAATCACGTCTAATAAGGTTATACATTTTCACACATTTCTGCATTAGTTCCACTTCTACATAAATCTCTAGATTAACTACACATTTCAGAGTATAGATGCATATAATATCAGCACTCATGGCATTTCTCTTCATGACTTGTGCTTACTATGTGTAAATGTGATGTACTTATACATTTAGGTCAGTTTGCGCTCTCTCACTAGTACCCTAGGTAGGTTCATGAAGACAGCATTAACCATGCTGCCAATCCCTATCAGCAAAGCGCCAACTTGCTAGTTAGTTCCTTCCTAACACAATGGATATGCAGCCTCAGCACATCAGCTAGAGCTATGAAAACAGTAACACAAAGCACAATTAGCCTTCTTGATTTCCTGATAGCCAAGCCAATCTTGCTGACCACAGAGTTTAGTTTTCTTGTCAAGCTTGCCATGCATCAGTACAGCAACTATTCTTTGAAGTCACCAGTATCCTATTCAGAGATCTGCAAACTGTGTCTGTTGCACTTTCATCCAGCTTCTTGATTTCTGACTAGTCGAGCACCAACTTACCCTTGGGTCAGTCTCTTCATAGCAAGAGGCACAACCATCATGTGAACCACAGCAGGCATTATTTCATCTGTTGGCCTCTTTATATCCTGCTAGTCAGGCAACTATTTACTGCCGAGTCAGAGCCTTCTTCTTTTCAAGGATGGCAAGCAACAGCATCATAATAATAGCCATGTAGGTCAGCCTCCTGACTTACAGCGTGCAAAGCAGGGGCGGCTCCTCCGCTAAGGCAGAGGAGTGTCGCCCCACTGCCTTTCAGCACGGCAAAAAAGGAAAAATAAAATAATAACACAATGTTATTAGCATTTTATTTTTCTGTCATGGGGCAGCTTTGTGGAGCAGGTCAGGGCTGCGCAGGGGAGAAGTGGTGACACCCTGGGTGGAAAACATGCCCAGGCTTCCATTCCCCATCTGAGCGCCAAACCACGGCGCTCAGACCAATCACAACGCTGCATTGCAGCATTGTGATTGGCTTAGGGGAGCCTGGTTGCTTACCGATCACAATGCTGCATTGCAACGTTGTGATTGGCTCAGGGGAGCCTATCCTGCTTCCTATTCCAGCAGAAGCCTGGAAGAGGACGGAAGAGAGGTGGCAGCCGGCCGGGCGACAGGTAAGTGATTTAAAAAATAAAAAGGCTCCACCCCTTAACGCCCTCTTCCCCCACCCCACTACTCATGCGCTGGACCAGCCGCGACTGGTGCAAAGTACTCTTCTCATCAGTCATTCGACATCTGCATGGCAGCCAGTAGCTTTTTCCACGAAAATAACTTCTTCCCCTCTTTTCCTAACAAACTAAACATGCTGAAAGTAACATGAATACTGGCAATGTGCAATTTTTTCTGTAGAAGTCATAATTTATTGTAAACCTGGGAAGGTGCATAGGTGCCTTAGATGAGAAACTATATATACACCATGTAATGGAAAGGAAGGTTGTCTGGAGAATGTGATCTGCATTAAATGACACTCTGACCTACATTCTAAGAATGACTTTTAATTACATGTTAATTGTAATTTCTATAACAAATGGCAAAGTGTACTTGTGCTAAGTTTTCTAGACCCATCAACATTCCCAATCTATAAGTTATTTGGTAATGATATTGGCTGATTTCAACTTCTCCAGCATATTTTCCAATATTGTCCTCTATTTAATAGGTTCAGCTGATGCTGCATTATCTCAACCCTGTTTCTGAAGAAATTATTTGAAACAAACAATGTGTGTAGCAGCATTTTCAATAGGATTTGAACAAACATAGTTCGTTTATAGAGTATTTCGTTTGCAGCTATATGTTGTCCAGACTTTCTATCAGATGTAACTAACCAAAGGACAGAAACATCACTTTGTTTGATGGTACCATGCCAAAGGCCATGCAGTGACAGCTCCTGTGATGTCACTAGGTCAAAGATCTTGTAATGTCATGTCTTGTCCCATAATTGGGGGGTGGCGGGGTCAAAGGGTTGTGACGTCACTTCCAGTACCCTTGGTGGTTTGGTGAATCGACGCTCATGACAGAGAAGTTAAACGTAAGCAATTGGAGAGACAACCCCAGCTAAATGGCATCGTTGAAGCTATAGGTGTCATGCTATTTTCTGAGTTTTACTTACCCAGCAACAAACAAACATGCAATCCTTTCTCTTCAAAATATTTCTGTGGTATGCGCTGGATAAGAGAAATGAAAAACAGAACTGACATTTCCACTGTCAATTCAATTGTATTGTTTCACAGTCCCTGGGATTGGTTGGAAGTGAAAGATGTTGCCTTTGCTGTGCTTGGCGGCACACCTGTCCTTGTCTGTAAGCTTGAAAATACGACGACCTCTGAGGCAGAGCGCGCCGCCTCGCCGGTTTAGGTGCTCTGTATGTTTGACTAACTCTGTCAGTGCTGCTCTACTGCATTGTCAGTCCCGCAACTGACAGAGCTACAGACGCCGGGACCGGCGATCAGGGCAGGTCTGTAAAACCTATAGGAACAGGCAATGCAATTCCATCATGGTCAGGCAGGATTGTGTGCATGCATTGTGATAACTGAGACAGAATTAGATTTGCTAAAAGGCTTGACGTGATGCACAGCCTCAGACTGGGCTGTGCATGGAAACGCCCAGGGTCTGCATTATGTAATGGTGTACCTCCACTTACTTTTGTACTAAGGGGTGCTCCACTTACTTTTGTACTAAGGGGTGTGTGAAGGTAAACCCTGCATCATGCTGTCATTCTTAGAGCCAGTGGCATAACGAAATGTGAGGGGGCTCCCCTGCAAAGTACATGGAGGGGGTCCCCCATGCTCCGGACCCAGTCAGGAACTCTCAGGCCAGGGGTCTGCTGCCCATGCACAGTGGATACAAGGTCCACCTGGAGCTCGGGCCCCCCACACCGGGGGCTGCAGGGGCTAGTGTCACACTACTGCTTAGAGAGCCATAGGCACATAACCTTTGTTTGTGTTGCTGTACTATGCCTGACTGACTGCCCCTTTCTCGGAGAGAAAGAGAGAGAGAAGCCAGCCATTGACAATAATGATTTTAAAAGTACATCTTTATCTGTATGTGGCAGATTGGAAATGTTTATTTTGGTCTGTGAATAGGGAGGGGGGGAGCGTAACCTCAATGCCCTAATGGAAAAACTGTCCCTGATTGCCAAACTTGTGCCTTATGTCAAACGTATATTGATGGGGGAAAAAGTATCCTGAGTACACACATCACATCCGGCCCATTGATCCTGCTGCGCATGTGTAGATCAATTTCATCCAGAGGCCCCAGTACTGGTCTTGTGGCATGAGCTGGTATTAGTGTGCATGTTTTCTGACTGGAATACGGCTTACCTCTCTAGTTGAGCTGATCCTATTACTATAGCTAGAAGACTATGACAAGAGTTTATATCTAGTATAGGGATTCCAAACAGGATTGGAGGTGATAAAGGGACTCCTTTTGTGTTCACTGTAGTTCAGGAACAATAGGGTTCAATAAAAGTTTAATTGTGCCTATCTCCCTGTGTCCTCAGGGAAAGTTGAGAGGTATAATTGGACTCTCAAAAATAAAGTGCCTAAAATGTGTAAAGAAACGAGGCTAACTGGCCTGATACCTTTCTATTGGCACTCAGGTCAATTTAAGCCGCCTCTTGTTAGAAGAAATAGGGCTTGATTATTTTATTTTATTTATTTAAAATCTTTATTTCGGCAAAATAGCCATAAAAGACACATATGTATACATACATAAAACAAGAGAACAGTCAATTACGCACATCAGTTCATAAAAGAATGCTTAAGTTTTTCTTTTTAGAAATAAAGTGCAAAGAGTCACAATTCATCAGTCTCCTTATAACATGGTTCATTTGAGATAATTCATTTAGCATAATTCATTTGGCAACAGGAGTGTAATATAAAATAGACCTTCTTAAGGTATCTGACCCAATTTCTCAAAGCATTTGACCCAATTTCTTTCGTATAAAAAACACTGAATGTAGGAATCTGCTGATGCTAAATACAATGACCTGGCAGTATCAGTTTTAACAATCCTATATGCTGTAAGACAATTTCTAGTCCCTAGGAGAGCACACATAGGTTTTAGCCATTTTTTCCGGGCTTTCGTGTACGCTTTGCATACAAAAAGCATGTGAACTTCGTTCTCCATACAGGAGACTAAACACATAGGACATATTCTATTATTGTCAATTGTACATGCCACACTTTTCTTTGACCAACGTTCTAAATTAGAATTTAACATAAGATTCCCATATCTGAATTTCAGGTAAAGGGTCTTAGCCACAGGGGGCTCGATTTCATCCAGAAATGATTCGAAACAGGGTTCGCCTTTAAACAATAAAAAATCTTTAGTTAAGGTCCCAATTCTACTCTCGTGTACAAACTTATTGTTCATATAGGACCAAAAAGCTCTCTTCACCATGGTTTTAGCAAAGGGTGGAAGGTTCTCCGGGTGTTCCCATAGTGAATACAGACCCAGCATTCTAAACCACTTTTGGATATGTCCAAACCATAGGATAGAGTTGAAAGAATCGAGGTTTAATACCTCTTGAAGGCTGTTCCTATAGTCTAGTAATTCTGGAGTGGACCAAATTCTAATCCAGAACATCAGAGGTCTTAAAATTGTAAAATAATCAGTTCGTTTGAAATTTAAATCAAATTGGAGGGGGATTAAGGGGGTGCTAGTAGGGACCCTTACGATTGATCTCATAAATTTGTTATCCAATCCTTGAAAGCACTCTCTGGCCCAGGGACCCCATATTTCAGCCCCATATAGGGTAGCAGATTGGATCTTAAATTTAAAGAGTTCAAGAACAGGTGTTACACTCTTGCTTGTACTAGCATTCAGTTTACTCATTATAGGTTTAACATTTTGAGCATATGCCACCTTACTTTTCTCAATTTGGGCCTTCCATGTTAACTTTGAGTCAAGTACCACCCCCAAATAAGAGAAGCTATCAACAGCTCCAAGGGTTTGTCCATTCAGAGTCAAAATCCCTCTATCAGGTCTGCTAGGATTTAGTGCCATACATTTAGTTTTGTTAATATTTATTTCTAAGCCTTTTTTTCACAGTAACCACTAAAGGAGTTTAAGAGTACCTGGAGGCCCTTCTTAGTCTGGGATATTAAGATGGTATCATCCGCGAAGAGCAACGCAGGTACTCTCTCTCCATGTAGCTGGGGTGAATCGTTGATACAGGCATTCAGATATTCTGGGACGTCATTAACAAATATAGAAAATAAAGTGGGGGCCAAGACACATCCTTGACGGACGCCGCGCTCAATTGGAATATCGCGGGACAGTTCACCATTTGGGCCCCATCTAATGTTGGCATGGTTTCTAGCATGTAACTCAATTATCTGTGTTAGGAGACACCCTGGCATCCCGGCTTTATTTAAGGAACTCCAGAGCAAATTTCTAGGAACAAGATCAAATGCAGCTCTAAGGTCAACAAACGCTACATACAGGTGACCTTTCCTAATGTGTACGTACTTCCAGTAAATACAACAGAATCTGAAGACCTGGTCCAATTTACTGGTCTTGGACCTAAAGCCAGCCTGAAATTTGGAAAGTATTGTTGACTCCTCCAGCCAATCATTTATTCGATATAATAAATGCTTGGCATAGAGTTTTTGCAGGGTATCCATTAGACTAATGGGTCTAGAGTTAGAGGGATCAGATCTGTTACCTTTTTTAAAAATTAATACAACTTCTGCTGCACGCCAACTTTCGGGAAATGAACAATCTTTTGACAAAACGTTAAATAAACGGTTTATGTAAGGAGCCCAGACTTCAATCGCGTGTTTGTATAGGTCACCAGGTATTTTATCCGGACCAGGGGCTTTACTGTTTTTTAGTTCATTAATTGCCTTCATTGTTTCTTCCAATGTAAAATCAAGGCATTCAGGAGGTGGGGGTAACCATGGGTCCTCTCCAGCAGCACTGTCATATTGTTTATACAGAGATGTAAAATGTTTTACCCATGTTAATTCATCCAAAAATGTGTCCTTAACAGCTCTTCCTGCATGCCCCCCATTTGCAACCAACCTCCAGAAGCCAACATTGTCATTTATTTTAGCAGCAGCCAACATATCTGCCCAGAGCTGCTCTTCCCATTCTTTTTTAGAATCCTTTAAGACGTGCTTGTGTTCTTCCCTTGCAAGTTTAACGTCCAATTTGGAGCCCTCTTTGATAGCAATTAGGAGTTTCCTTTTGGCCATCTTACACGAGCGATTATACCAAAGCTTCCCATGGCAACCCATCCTTACGTTTTGCTGATGTTTCTTTGGCATTTTAGTCATGTAGATCTTAAGTTTATCAAAGAAAATGTTGTGCAGTTCTACAAAATGTTCGTAGTTCTCAGTTAGGAAGGGTTGGCCAGCTATGGGGCCAAAGATCGAATCAAAAAGCGAATAGACCGCTGCTAAAATTGTGCCATCAGATAGCAAATGCGGCCATTTTAGGGCACGTCTATTGTTATTAATGTGTACTGTTTCACATGATTCATCAACAGCTTCCCTGTTCGGTAGATCACTGAACATATGTGCATCGATATGGAGTTCCAGGGGATAATGATCACTCTCATCCCTGGTTACTACTCTAAAATCCAACATAAAGTGCCAGATGCTCAATGATACAAGAATGAAATCAAGCCTACTTTCTGATTTTGCAAAGGTTGGCTGTTTGGTTAAGTCAGACGGAAAGCGGCCATTGCATGCTCTCAAGCCATGATCAACTGTTAGCCTTAGTAGTTGGACTGCTAAGGTGGTACACTTAACGTATTTTGGGGATTCGAGCTGGGGGATGTTATAGGCTTGATCCTCATCCTCGAGAACTTCAGTGATACCAAGAATTGGTTCGAAATTGCAATTCAAGTCACCTCCCAAAATTACAGGGGCATCACCGACCACCATTTTTAAAAAGGAGTCCAAAGTTTCCAGGGTAGGTGAGACCCTAGAACGACCTATAGGTCTATTATAGACATTAATAATGTAATATTCACACCCCTTTGCAGTAGTGATCTTTATAACTAGAATGTCAGGGGTTCCTGTATCTATGTATTCAGCCCTTACAGTTAGTGTGATTTTGATCCATATGATCAATCCCCCAGCTGGCCTTCCCCTCTCAGACTGTGTTGTCACATTACCAAAGGTTTTAACCCTTTCGATGCTCATGACGAGCTCAGCTCGTCATGATGCACAGTTGAGCTGTGCTGATGACGAGCTGAGCTCGTCATGAATAATGTAAAATATCCATATCCAGCACAGGAGGGGGAAAACGCCTAGCAGCCAAGGTGTTAAAACCCATCCTGTGCGGAATATCCATAGCCCAAGTTTCCTGCAGTAGGCAAATATCACCAGAATCAACATAATCTGCCCAATCGGGGTCCTTCAAGTTTTTGCCTACTCCAGCAATATTCCAGGATAGACATTTCAATTTTGGGGTTGGCACTTTATCAGAAGGGTCACAGTTAGCAGTAGGCACTACTATGGCCGACAAGGGAACAACACTATCTAAATGTGTATTGTCTATTTGGTTCTCTGCATTTGTTGTCACTGCCCCCACTGCACGATTAAAATTTTCACCATGACATTCTTTCAGCGTATTAGGGCATACTGGGTTACCTTCAGAATTGCTTTGCTTATGTGAAGTGCTGATTCCTAAACTAGAAAGATCATGCCCCATGCCCAGTGTACAATAAAGATCATAGAGCATGGGAATGCAGTTTGGCATGGTCCCAAGTCAGTCCACTGCATCTAGACAGCTGAACCTATTGAATGTGGGAATTCCAGACCACATGTTTAGCTCAGTTTGTCTGGCCAGATTTGGTGCATAGCCATGGTACAGATTAGGAGTGTTCCAACCAGGACCATACTTGGGAACCCTCGGAGGAGGGTAAAAAAATGAGAGGGGTCTAGCTGTAATGGGAGATGTGTCGCCATACGATTTCCATGCACAGATCTGTTCCGCACTGTGGGGTTCCTCAAATGAGATGACTATACAGTCGCCCGGGATTGACTTTGTCATTTGTCCAACCCATGGTACCCTACGTACCATCAGAATTTTGCTTTTCATGTGATTTGGAATCGGTTTATTTGAATTTAACCAATAAATCACCTTGTTTTTTAATGAAGCAAAATTCTCTTCATTTTGATTTTGTAGTTCGGGGACACCAGTGAGGACAATGACAAATGGACTAGCATCAGGGGGCAAGTCAATATATCCTCCCCTGAAGTTGTTGTAGGAATAGGCTGACTGGAGGTTATGTGAGTCTATTCTATTAGCTTGGGATCTGTCAAGCATGGATTTGTTAGGGCCCTGGGTATTATTACTCTTGTGGGGTCTAGTTGTTGGCAAGGATTTCTGCAAAACAGAAGATTTAGGGGCTGGAAGATTAGTGGCAGGCACATTTACTGGCTGCAATTTTTTACATTGGGCAGCAACAGGAGGCTGAGATTTAGTTGTGTTTACCGGTGGCACATTCAAGGGTGTGGTACTAGGTGCTGTTTGGGTGATAACTTTCGAGTTGGAGTTTTTGTTTTTAACTACCCCTTCTTTTTGTTGCAGCACACTAAATGGGTTAATATTTGAGGATACCACAGGTGCCAGAGTTGGAGCAAGTATGGAAGTATCATTGCCATTAAGGCTTATACTTGCTAACGTTATGACCCTCTTCTCTACCTCAAGTAATTGATTTTCGATACCAGCTAACCTAACTTCTAATGGCCTGAGAAGTGCTTTAAGCGTTTCCCAGACTATTTTCAAAAACTCTTCCCTGTCCCCTTGTGTGGAGTACCTGGATGTAGAGATATTCTCACCCTCTTCTGCTAATTCATCCATGCTTTGTACCGGGTTAGATAACTCTATGTTATCTGTGTTGCATTGGTTATTAGAGGGCATATGGTCAGTCCCAGTAGTAGGGATGATAATTGGCTGTTGGGGCCCCCCCCCTAGGAGACTTTGATTTGATGCTACCTTAGCCTTCTTTCTAGCGTAGACAGATAGGTTTTTACGTTTACGTTTCTGTTTGGGTGGTGACTTAACAGTTTCTCGGGTGTCGCTCAGACCAGTTTCCCCCAGCACCTTATCCCCCGAGTTAGCCTCAGGCAGTAGTTCAGAGGGTAAAGTATTTTCTGAAGCTACACTATCAGGTAAACCTTGGCTGCCTACTTCTGAATTGACAATGGAAGCTACCTCCTCATGGGTAGAGTGTACTTCAGCCAGGGTGATGATAGGTACAGGGCCGGTAGCGCGCTCAGGGGTTTTGGAAGTAGCAATATGACCTAGTGAGGATTTCTTTTTCAGTGCCAGTTCTATTGACAATTTTCTTGCAGACTCCAGCTCTAGGGAGACTCTGTGCTGGAGCTTAGTAATCTCATTATCAATAGACAGGCTAGTCCTTGTGATAAAGTCATCCAATGTCCCTGTAACCTTTTTACCATTTTTTGTGGTTTTACTTCGTGTAGCTCGCACGGACATATTTGAAAGTGAGAATATAGCCTTTATAGTATGGGAATTTTACTACAGTGTGGGTCGAGGCACAACCAAGGGGGATGGCCCGGTCCGGTCTTGCTCGGTCTGTAACGGCCTGAAACGGCCCTGTCTTTGCCCCGTCTTCGCCCGGGCTGCGTCCCGCGCTGCGGGAGTTTGAGGGAATTATATAGAGGCGTGGAGGGCGGGGGGGCGGGCCAGCAGGGAGAGCGGACCGGAAGCTATCCGTCGGTCTTGCAGGGACTTCTGGGTATTGAAGTCCCCGCACGCTCGCAGCCCCGCTGGTTCCACACGCCCAGTACCGCCTTACCGCCTTTCCGCCTCGATGAAACAGAACTCCTCGCTATGTGGTTCCTGGCCCCGCCACACACAGCGAAGCGGCACCCGCGGAGCGGGTGCGGCGAGCAGTAGAGTTGGGCGCTGCTGTGACTCGCTGGTGCTTCAGTAGTCCTCCGTTTGTAAAGGCAAGTTGAAAGAATAAGTGTCCCCTTGATTATGAATGGGGCAGTTCGGCAGTGCAGCTGCACACCACCAATCTGCTGCCTCACCACCAAACTCGACCGCTGGCTGCCCGCCCACCAGATTACGACATTTCTCGTTCTCTGCTGAGTGGTCCTTTGGTGTTCCCACAGTGGTGCCTTTGAAAAAGGCACTGCAATGGGAATGCCAACGCCCTTTTCTGCATGGCAAGGCACCCTTTGTTTCCTCATTGCCAGAATTTCATGGCGTGAACTCTGCCTGAAATCCTGGTGGTGAGGAATGCAGTTCCCTGACAGTTGCGGTGGTCCCCTGGAGGTCCGACCACCGTGGTTGTAATACAGCGGTCGGACCACTAATGGTGTGGTGGTCCCCGACCGCCATCATACCTCCACTACTGGGATTTTCCAGATCAACACATCATAAGAACAAGCATTTACAATGCAATGGTCTCGGCATTATTAAAGCTAGAGCTATTGGCATTGCTCATGAATTTTTTTTCATTTTTTTTAAAAAACATAAATAAATGGTATTGTCATTTACAATGGCAATAGGTGAACACTAGAGAGTAGTAGAGAGTATTCGCGGACACAGAGCCTCGCACGCACACACAGACAGAGCCGCGCACACACACACACACACACACAGACAGACAGAGCCGCGCGCACACACACACACAGACAGAGCCGCGCGAACACACACACACACACAGACAGAGACAGACAGAGCCACGCACACAGACAGAGACAGACAGAGCCACGCACGCACACACACAGACAGACAAAGACAGACAGAGCCACGCATTCACACACACAGACAGACAGACACAGACAGAGCCACGCACACACACACACACAGACAGACAGAGACAGAGCCACGCACGCACGCACACAGACAGACAGAGACAGACAGAGCCACGCACACACACAGACAGACAGACAGACAGAGACAGACAGAGCCACGCACGCACACACACAGACAGACAGACAGACAGAGCCACGCACGCACACACAGACAGACAGAGCCACGCACACACACACACACACAGACAGACAGAGACAGACAGAGCCACGCACGCACACACACAGAGACAGACAGAGCCACGCACGCACACAGACAGACAGACAGAGCCACGCACGCACACACACAGACAGACAGAGACAGACAGAGCCACGCGCACACACACAGACAGAGCCACGCACACACACAGACAGACAGAGCAACGCACGCACACAGACAGACAGACAGAGCCATGCACGCACGCACACACACAGACAGACAGACAGAGCCATGCACGCACACACACAGACAGACAGACAGAGCCACACACGCACACACAGACAGAGCCACGCACACACACACAGACAGAGCCATGCACGCACGCACACAGACAGAGACAGACAGAGCCACGCACACACACAGACAGACAGAGACAGACAGAGCCACGCACACACACAGACAGAGACAGACAGAGCCACTCACGCACACAGACAGACAGACAGAGCCACGCACGCACAAACACACACAGACAGAGCCACGCACGCACACACACAGAGCCACGCACACACACAGACAGAGCCATGCACACACACACAGACAGAGCCAAACCAGGAACCACATTTGTGACACCAGTTGCCACAAATACCAACAATGACCACAGCTGTCCCTGCAGCAGGTACAACAGCAAAGCCCACATAAGCAGACCATATAAGAATAATAAACATTGAGAAGAGGGGGGGGGGTTGGAGGGGGGAGTTCACCTTTTTGTTGCCATTTGTTTGTGTGAATTTGCAGATTAAATCATAATTTGCTACCTTGGTTATTTTTTCACTATTTTCTCCAGGAAATCCGATAAAAAAAAATTGTTTAGTTGATTTCCTTATATTAATATATTTTGTTACCTTTTATTTACAGAGGAAGACCATCCATGCCGCCATTCCCGGTTTATTTTCTCTAAATGTTTCAGTTTTTCCCCACATTTATTACTACATGAATTATGTTTCCCGAAGTAATTAAACTGTCAATAACCCGTCACGAAATTTTTCAAAGGTGAATCATAAGGGAAAAAAATCACTGTGCTGTACCTCCGTTGTGCCACACCTTGGATAATAGAAGGTCACGTGTTGATTTTAGCAGACAAGGCCACAGCACATGGATTTCGGTACTGTCATCATTAGTCAAAGGTTTAATAAATGATGAACCAAACCCACATTTCTGCAATGTTAGACAGGTAACTCTAGTCCAGGGGTCTTCAAACTGTGGGGCGCGACCCCCAGGGGGGCCGTGGAGCGATGCAAAGGGGGTCGCGCCTTCACAGTGTCACTTCTGCCCTGGCCTCCAGGGCTTCAGTCCCCCTCCTCCCCATCCTGTTTCTCAGTCCGGGCTGCTGCAGTGCAGCTCGCTCCTGGGGCCTCGGCTGGGCAGTGTCTGGAGTCTTATCTCCGGCCCCAGTTTTTCACAGGTCTTTAAAGACCATTAGCATATTTACATGCCTTTGTTAACTGATTACCAAAGCTTAGTATTTTAATGGTTCCAGTACCCCCTGGGCCCCCACTCTGCCTATTCCTTACATTTGTATTTTTACACTTCCTGCTGTAGTGTGAGAATGCATTTAATGAAAAGAAATATAAAGGTAGGTTTCCAAAAGAAACATGCCTGCTATGTGTTGTTTAAAGATCCTGCAGAGACATGCTCTTGACACTAAATTGAGTGATAAATAAAAAAGTATGTATTAATTAGTGATGTGACTTTTCTGTCTTTATTCTCTTTAATTATTAGTCATGGATCATTGAGGCATCCCTAGAACACAATTAAAAGTGCTTTCTATTTATATTTGCTGTTCTAAGTATTCACAGATAAGTACAAAAAATACAGCTGTAGGTGACTGCTTATTTCTGGGCCATCAAAATAATGAGCTGGTAACCCTAATCATTAACCAAAACAAAAACTTTATGAAGGGGTCCTAAGGGGAGCAATGATTAAAGACCGAATAGTACCCTACCCCCTAAGCCTAGCTATCAAAAAACACACAAGGGGTACTAAGGGTCTAGGAGACTGACAAAGAAAGGGTCTACTTGTTAGACAGCATAATTACTACCACTACGATGTGTGTAGACAAAAGTGTGAGGAGAGGAAGGACATAGAAAGATGAAACTAGAAAAGACCCATCAGCCCACCCGTTGGCGGAGCTTCATCATTTGGGATTTTATTCCTCACTGGTATCATCCAGATTCCTCACTAGACAATTATGAGGAAGAGCTGGCATCCAAATAACCAGTGTGTGCCGCCACAGGAAGGAGGTCAAGAGCTGTGGGAAAGAAAAAGAAAAAGTTGCAGTGCAAAAAGAATGTGGTGCAAGAATAGTGAGGTATAAAATTGCCTATGAGGATGCCAAAAGAACAATTTTATTAATGTGGCCAGTCTCCTACACCCTTAGTACCCCTTGTGTGTTTTTTGAACCCTAATCATTTGACTGGAAGTTTGTTGCAGGATCAGCACATTTTTTTATTTCCTCCACCCTCGAACCCTGATTAATGCCATTATAGCAATAGTTTAACTTATATCTGAAACCCTACGCTTCAAGTTTCTGGGAATGCACCCTGCTTTCCAGCAACTCACTTCCCATTCTCGCCTTCACTTTCACGTTCACCCTGCACTCCAGCGATCACAATGCACTCATACTGATCACAATGCACTCACACTATTCACCCGCTCACCCTGCACTCACACTGATCACCATGCACTCACACTGATCACCATGCACTTGCACTCACACTGATCACCATGCACTCACACTGATCACCATGCACTCACAACATTCGCATGCTCACCCTGCTCTCACAGTGATCACTCTGCACTAAAAATTCACTTGCATTGTTCACTCTGTACCTCACCCTGCAGTCACACGAGCACACTTCTCACCCTGCACTCATGTGACACTCCACTCACCTGTCCCCCCCTTACTGCTCAATCTGTAGCTCACTCAAACAAGGCCATCACTAACCATGCACTAATTTGTCCCACTCTGCACTTACAGCAGAACTCAAATTCATATGGTCACCTCACTCACCCTGCAGTCACTCCTTTTACCCTACTCTCACACTGTTGCATTGCTCACCGTGCAGTCACATGGGCACTCTTGTCACCCACACAGAAGGTTAAAGTGCCTGGTACAAAGACGATGTACCATGCACATCACAGAACTGAGTATGAGTAAACTATGAGTACCGCTATAAAAATATGAAATGTTTGTCAGACAGGTGCTTTAGAGAGATGAGGTGTATTGTTGGTGAGAGTGGTAGTGAGGGAATTCATGGAGAAGGTGGAAAGACTGTTGCACCGTGTGCGACCAGTGCTTGGACAAGCCCTGGCTGGGAGTGTTAACCCCCCCCCCCACTCAAACAAGGCCATCACTAACCATGCACTAATTCGTCCCACTCTGCATTTACAGCAGAACCCGAATTCATATGGTCACCTCACTCACCCTGCAGTCACTCCTTTTACCCTACTCTCAAACTGTTGCATTGCTCACCGTGCAGTCACATGCAGTGGAGTGGTGTGGCTCACTGGTTAGAGGCGGCAGACCCGGAAGCAGAGAACGGCCCGGGACCAGTGTTCAATTCCCGACGCGGCAGGGTCGTGGACCAGGGTCAACGGACTCGATAATTCTTGCCTCGGTGCCTACCCTAACTAGGGATCACACTCGGGAACTCTGGGCATTAAGCTTGCCTCATCTCTACCACTGCCCCCCACAGACACCGGGGATGCCTGGTTTCACCTTGGAGATACCCAGAAGGGACTATCTCACAGGGAAAGCCAGGACGGGTTCCCCAGCGGTCTTCAGCGCCAGGACGCTCACGGGCAACAGTGCGCTTTACAAGTCCCACACATTTACATTTACATTTCCATGGGCACTCTTGTCACCCACACAGTGCAGAAGGTTAAAGTGCCTGGTACAAAGAAGATGTACCATGCACATCAAAGAGCTGAGTGTGAATAAACTATGAGTACCGCTATAAAAAAATTAAATGTTTGTCAGACAGGTGCTTTAGAGAGATGAGGTGTATTGTTGGTGAGTGGTAGTGAGGGAATTCATGGAGAAGGTGGAAAGACTGTTGCACCGTGTGCGACCAGTGCTTGGATAAGCCCCGGCTGGGAGTGTTAATCCCTCCCCCTCCCGAAGTTCGGGTCCAGTGGATCCCATGCTTTTGCCTATTATTTACATTTGTAGTACGCTACTGTTACCAAAAGGTGTCCTGGGGCTAATAACCATCTGCCTGCAATGTGAGAGCGGGATCCGGGGTTGGGAGAAGAGAGAAGAGAGGGATGGAATGAAGGGGATGAGAGGAAAGGGGCACGGGTAAACTGCTTAACTCTGCACAAGACCACCACGGTTTGAATGCACCCTTGCTGCTCCCGGCCATGGCCAGGTGAGCTTCTAATGTGGCATTGCGTATTCCTGCAGATTGGGAGGCCCTTCACAGAGGTTGACTAGACATCTTTCTGATGTTAATTGCTGTATTTTGGTTATAAACTGGTACTGATGGGGTGAAATCTTTCCTCAGTATTACAGTGTTTAAAAATATTCTACATAATAAAGCAATGCTACCCCAAAATACGCAGCATCACAGAACATTATTTACATTTTCTACTCACACAATTTAGTGAAGCCTGTCGCATAATTTGGTCCTCACCTTCCTCATAACCTAGAGGTTTAGAAATTTTTGTCAGGAGGGGGTCCTTACGCTTGAAAATGTTGACAGGGGGGTCTCGGCATCCAAAAGTTTGAAGACCTCTGCTCTAGTCCCACCTATTGTGTGTTTTCCAGCATCCATGCGGAAGCCAGTGCCTGAATCGGAGCTACACGTATTGCATGACAATCATCTCACGTTGCTCATTGCCGATTTATTTTTAAATAAACCCCACTTAAACGGAATGAACTGTCTTTGTAATCACTTTCCGGTTCCGTTAGCTGGTATCTCTGCCAACACTTGAACGTAGTAGCTGTAGTGAAATAGAAGTATAGAAACTGGTGTTAAGTATAGACATTAACTTTAAATGGCTTCCCTGGCCTTAAATGTCTATAGGACTTTAGTAAACCTTAAAAAAATTATAACAATGTCCCAATATTATAATTTGCACTTTACGGTCAATTAAACGTTACGGGACTCGGTCTCTGTATAGAATGAATCTCCGGGTACGAAATTTGAAAGTGAATGACCACGTCACGCCTACATGTTACATTTCTGTGATTCAAGCCACGAGATGTTGAAAATATCCTGGAGCAGAGGAATGGCACAAATGACTCGACATAAAAAGACGTGAGGTATGCAAGAAATGTCACTTTGAAACGGGAAAGACTGTCTGGCAAATCCTGTTCACGCCCTCAAGTGTTGGTATTTCCAAAGGAGCATTCCACATAAAAACATGGCCGTGGGCGAGCACCTAGAATCTCTTCAAGTCATAACATACACTAACTTGGTATCATATCTTAAGCCTATGAGAAATACTGCTGCTATAGTTATTTCTACAAAATTAACTGACAAGTGTCCATGCTCTTTAGATTGCATGTGCAATGTATGCCTACACGCTCCTTCGCCACTTTTGTCCGCCGGCCGGCCCCCAAAGGTGCACCAGGGATCATCCAACAACATCCACGACTGAGCAAGTTCTGGAACAGTAGAGTGCAAAGGAGTGAAGGCTCCACTCTATAAGCTGTCCGAGAAAGGCCGAAACATCTGCGTTGGAAGTGTACTGGGCCACCTGCAGGAGTGAACACTGGATGGCGTGTGAGAATAAGATGTAACCAATCAGGTTCTTTCTCTGTTCTCACACACTAGTGTTTGCAGGGCTGATGCCAGAGCAGCTGCCGACCACAAACTCTAAATCTAGTACTTCAGGAAAATGGTTATTTCGGGTGGACAAGCATCCACCGCAAAATAGAATGCAACCACTTGTTAGATGTCACACAATTTAAATACAATAAACCTATGCTCAACCCCTGGTAACGTGAAACAAAAACAGTCAAGCTAACATCAAATACAACAAGGACGATTAAGAGCACTGGCGTTAAATCCAGCCGCATTCCACGCTCAGAGACGGCACGGAAAAAAATGCATGGCTGATTATCAGCGCCGCGCGCCTCTCTGCAGACTCCCCCTGCATTCCAGAGAGGCGCGCGACGCAATCCGCTCTGCATGCAATGCTGTAGAGACAAGACCTGGCCGCGCGCACAACTTTATCCTATGGGGAAACGCAGCGCGGCCAGGTCTTGTCTCACTTCGGTGTTCTCAGACTGCTGAGACGCCGACAATAGTTCTCTGGCGAGAAAGCACTTTTCAGCGCGTTATAGCCGAGACCTAAAAACGCATACAAAATGGCAGTGCCAGATTCACTAGAAGGTGGCTAATGTTGTTACGGCACTCATACTTTGGTAAGAGTATTTAGTAATAGATGCATTGGCATTTATAGCAATGAGTCTTGAGACTGGGCACTCAATAAACATATCTCCATTGTCATAGTGATCCAATGCAAACAAAAGGACAAAAAAAATATGGTAGCCCACCCGGCACCCATAAACTAATAACCGCAATGTCACCCCCCCACCCCCCCTCCCTACCCCAGAGTCACTTCAGTATAAACATAGGTTGTAGGTCAGAGGGCCTGTTAAGTTCTGTCTAGTGAGTATTTTTGTTGAACTTTTTAGGCTTACGTTTTCATGGCACTAATTGGGTACACACAGGGTCTGTTACATATCTGTGCCCATGTATTTGCTGAACAGCCGATTAATTTTACCAAGTCTCAATGTAGTAAAAGTTAGGTGGCAATAAACATCACATTTATTCCAACGAAATGGGATTCTTCTGCAGGCCCCTGTTCTCCTCTCTTTTGATCTCCATATTTTCTGCCCTGCCCCATCAAACAACCTCATTATGCCATCCCAATGCTGTTGGGGGCAATGCAGATTTCCATCGCTTTGTGATTGACCATTTTGCTAAGATCAATGCTAGATCAGCAAATCGGGCCTTCACCTTCTGCTTCTTACGTTCAGAACATAATCCCGAAATACAATAGTCAAGTGTATCACCCCCACGACAGGTGCCACTTGGTTCAGTATTTTGAGTACATTTGTCTAAAAGTGTACTAATCATGGGCATGTCCACATCATGTGCAGCAAATCGTGTTGTGTATGGCAGCGGGGACGTAAGACTGCAGTATCTGGTAAGATTTTGTTTAGGGTCAAATAGGCTCTAGGTACCATCATGTATTGAATATGTTTAAATTTGGGGTTGCGAGATACTTTCTTAGGGTGCTCTAGTATCTTCCCACATTCCTTGTCTGTTAATTCACGGCCCATATCCACAGTCCACTTTTCTCTAAGTGCCTGCAAAGAGGTTGCTGCATGTGTTCGTATACCCCTGTACAGCCACCTGGTCAAGTGTTTGTACCCATTAGGTATTGCATGTGTACTAACTCCTGTGTTGGGGCTCTTTTCCGTCTGGAGCCCAAGTATTCTTTATATATCTGCTAATGCTAGCATGAAGGAAATATAGGGAGTTGGACACTCCTTGTTCCTTGACAAACGTATCACAGTTCAGTAGCATATTATCCACAAACAGTATCCCTATTGTACTCACTCCCTCATCTGACCATTTGGATAGGCACCTTGTAGTGACTGTCCTGGACGTTGTGGGGAGCCCCAGCAGTGGAATGTTAGGGGCGTAAGGTAGGAACCCATTAGTGTAACGGAGTGTTTTTTTCCAGTATATTAACGCCACTTTTAATAGTGGAGGTGCTGTTATCGGGGGCCTACTTTTCGGTAATAGCAGGGTATGAAGTAACCCTGAGCGCAGTGCTTCGCTCCGTCCACGGAGTGTGCGTAGGGTTGCTTACTTCGCGATTCGCAAAGTAGGCAACACTACGCACACTCCGTGGACGGAGAGAAGTTGCCCGCCACCCGCCTCCCTCCCGCCCTCTTCTACATACCTAATTTAATGTTAAATGGAGTAAAAGTAAATTAAAAAGGACTTACCTGATATGCAGCTTCCCGGGGCTCCCTCTTCTGCTGTCGCGCCGACTTCTTCCAGCCAAATGCGCAAGCACGGGCAGCCGCGCAAACGCATTTGGCTGGAAGAAGTCGGCGCAACAGCAGAAGAGGGATCCACGGGACGCCGCATATCAGGTAAGTCCTTTTTAATTTACTTTTACTCTATTTAACATTAAATTAGGCACGTAGAAGAGGGCGGGAGGGAGGCGGGCGGCGCATAGTGGGGCTACGCGAAGTGTGTGGGTGGGCGTAGCTTCCTCCCCACTTCACGAAGCTTCGCGTAGCCCCACTACGCACACTAAGCCCACCCCTAGTATGAAGCATTCCTCTTTTCCAAGTTCATTGTGACATGCCTATCTCCTGTAGATGGTTACCTGAAATCCAGTATGAGAGCCAATGTAGTTGGCTCGCATAACAATATGCTTTGAAATCCGGGACCCCCAGTCCCCCCCGGTCCGTGTCTAGCTGGGTTTTTGCCTGTCCTACTCTCCTTCGCCCCTTTCCCCAAATCAATTCCACCAAAAGTGTATCTAAAGTTTTAAAGACATGTGTCGAGATTAGTATTGGTAAGTAGTTTAGAAAGCATGACCATTTTAGAGATGGCCACTCTGCCTGCCGCGGAAAGTGGTAAAGAGGTCCAGAACTCTATCTGGGTTTTTAGTGTTTTAAATGCACGGATTAGGTTATCGTTTAGCAGATCACGTGCCTCCCTGTAGATTTGTACGCCAAGGAACTTAAAAGTGACAGGTGCAGTAGGGAATGTCCAGCGACGAAAGCTAATGGGATCTACTTGTGTTTTGTCAGTGAAATAATATGCATATGATTTGATTTCATTGATGGATAATCCTGACAATGCTTGAAATTAGTGGAACACTGTGGGAATGGGTTTGTGGTCGCCTTTGAGATTGTTCAGGTTAAGTATTATATCATCCACGTAAGTGGAGATAATATGGGTGGCAGCACCAGTCCTAATACCTTTATCTGCTGCTACCACCCGTAACTTGATGGCCAATGGTTCACGGGCTAATACAAAGAGCAGGGGCGATAGTGGGCATCCCTGATGCGTAACTCTAGTTACTTGGTATTGCTGTGAAATGTGGGCTCCAGTACGGGAGTGCGCTATGGGATCCATATGTAACAATCTTACCCAGTTCACGTATTCATGTGGTATTTCAGACTTCGCGAGGGCTCTCAGCATGAAACTCCAGTGCAACGTATCGAATGCCAGTCTCAGGTCTAGGGACACACAGCCCATTGCAACGCTATTCGTTGCTGCCGATGTCATCACTTGATGTAACCTTCGAATATTAAGGGCAGTGTTCTGACCAGGCATGAAACCGCACAGGTCCATGTGTATCCACTTTGGTAAGTATTGAAGTCATCTATTTGCTAATATTTTGCTTAATATTTTGAAGTCTGTTTTTATAGCGAAAGGGGGTGGTAGCCTGCCATATCCATGGGAATCCTACCAGGTTTCGGGAGAGACGTGACCAATGCCTGTCATGAGAAGGGGGAAGGGAGCCTGTCTCTAGCACTGCCTGGTATAATCGTTCTAGTTGGGGGACTAGTAATGCTGAGAACGTCTCAAAAAACTCCCTGGCAGGCCATCCAGGCCCGGGGTTTTGTTGCGCAGAAGATCTTTAATTGCGGACCTAATTTCAGCTTTGGTTATGGGCATCGCTAGCTCTTTTTTATGTTCATCTAGTAGCTGGGGGAACTGTAGTTCATCGAGAAAGTTTTCAAATTCTTCTTCTTGGAGCTCTGCTGGTGGTGCACACAGTGACTCTTGGTATCTCCTGATGGCTGTGTTAATGCCCAATTGCATATTTACTATTGTACCCTCTAAAGTAATGATCTCCTATATAGGGGCTATGGTCAGTGTATCCTTTATAATCCTCGCTAATAGAGAAACCGCTCGGTCCGCCTCTGCATGCTGTTTCTATGTGTAAGTGTGGTAGTATATGACTCGTAGCTGTTCGATGAGCTCTGCATGACGGATATGAGCCACATGCAGAGCTGCCTTATTTGTATCGTCTGAGGCTGCTTCCTGTTCGAGCCTACCTAGTAGATCTTCTAGCTCTCGCAATTCTCTGTCTAGTGTGCTAGGGCACCTACTCTTGTGCTAATGGCCACTCCCCTTATTACTGTTTTAAAGCCTCCCTTTCAATCTGCAGTGAACTTGCGGTCTCTGTATTCGCTTCAAAATAATTAGAGATGGCTGTGGATTGTGTTGCACGGAATACAGGGTGTTGAAGAATTAAGGGCTGCAGTCTCCATGTTGGAGCTGGTGTGGGGATTTTCCCCCAGGAGAGTGTTATCTCTAGTGGATTAGGATCAGACAGTGGTTTTCCTAGATAGGTAGTGTGGTGAATGTTTGCAAGCAAAGGCAAAGAACAAAACACCCTGTCAATTTGTGTATGCAACATGTGTGGAGGGGAATAGAATAAGTACTCCTGGCTTGACAGGATGCGTACAACCCATACATCACACAGAGTCCAGCCCTCCGCCCATCCCTGTAATGCCTCTGCTTGTTTCTTACAGCTGGTTCCCTGCAGCAGTGGGTGGGAGCGGTCCAAGTCCGTGTTCAATACTGTGTTAAAATCCGCTCCTATGATCCAGGGATACTGTGTTAAGTGTCCCTAGAAGCTTATCTTGTTCTGTGTTAGGAGCATATATACTACCAATCGCAAGGTGTTTCCCATTCAATTTGCCATTAAGCAGCACATATCTGCCATTAGTATCAATTCTCTGCTCTAATACCACGACAGGAGTGCTGCTCCTAATCCATATTGCAGTTCCCCTTACAAGTGCGGAATATGATGTATAGAACAGCTGTCCTCTCCACTTTTTCTGTAACTTAGTGGCCTCAGAGTGGGTGTGATGCGTCTTCTGTATTAATTCAATGTGAGCCTTCCTCCTGTTTAGTTGGGCATATATTCTATGTCTTGCGGCAGTCTATCAGGTTTCAGGTTTCAAGTCTTTATTTCGATTTTTAACAAATCATAAAAGACACATTAAAATACAAAGAATGTAGCTGGTTCAGTTAAAACAACACTGGAGTCAAGCTAGCCGGGCTGATGAGAGGTGTTACCTCGAAACCGGTCCGGTCCTCGGATGCTTGATTCCGTTCTGGGAAGGACATGGCTTTTGTAGTTCGGACTGGACTGTTCCCATGGGGCAACAGGGTCAGAGCTGATTTGCATATCGCCATTGTCTAACCCAGGGTGGTGTGGAGTGCAAAAAAACGATGGATTTGGGCCCAGATCTTTTGACTGGGGTGAATGTGTGACATTGATCCACATTCGGTCCATCACTTGTTGTTTTTGCAATTACCAAATTATTGATGGCACAGTACTCCTCAAAGCGGTCGAGGGCTCGCTGAAGTCCGCTGCGTGTTTTTGAGAGGATTAAAGTGTCATCTGCGAAGATGAGTAAGGGGAACCTCATCCCAGCCAGCATTGGTGCATCAGTGGGGGTATCCATGAAAAATTTAACAACTTGATCGATAAAAAGGAGGAAGAGGGTTGGGGCCAGGACACACCCCTGGCGGACACCTCGAGTTACGGGGAATGTCTCTGTCACTTGTCCCTGACCCCCCCACCTCACCCTCGCAAAGTTGTCCTCATGGAGTCTTACAATGAGGTCTAATAATTCTAATGGGCACCCTAGATTTTTCAGCACGTCCCATAGCCTGTCCCTAGGCACTAGATCGAAGGCGGACTTCAGATCAATGAATGCAGCATAGATGGTACCGCCACCCAACCACACCTCCTTCCAATAGATCAGGCAGAATCTAAAAACCTGATCTATGGTGCTCATTCCCGATCTGAAGCCCGCCTGCATGGGTGACAAGATATTCTCTGTTTCAATCCATCCCTGGACCCGTCCTAGGACCATGCGTGCCACTATCTTTTGAATCGAATTGATTAAACTGATAGGGCGATAGTTGCCAGGAATGGATTTATCTCCCTTTTTGTAAATTGGAACAATTTCGGCCCCTTTCCATGATTTCGGGACTGTAGCTCCAAGGGCCAAAGTGTTCGCTATTCTGGTAATATACGGGAGCCACAAAGCGTGATTAGCTTTAAATAAATCAGCCGGGATCAAATCCATGCCGGGGGCTTTCCCTCGGAGAGTAAGTGCCAGCGCCAACTCAACCTCAGCAACTGTAAAGGTGAGATTGGGGTCAGCAAGGGTACATTGCCTAAGGGATTTATAGCTTCATCATCATCAGCTCTAAATTGGGCCGAATAGAATGATACCCAATCCTCGAGGGGCACATTGTTTCCCGGGGTAGAGGAGTCTACGTTTTTACCCCATTTAACCAAATCCCAAAACCTTTTCTGGTTGTTAGTGGAAGATGCCCCCAGGAGGCCTGACCAGAACTCATCCTTCCACTCCCGTTTAGCTTTTCTAAGGGTTTTTTTGTAATGTAGCCTTGCAGCTTTTACTCCAACCATATCCCGAGATTTGATGGCTGAAATGAGAGCTGCATGTGCCTCCCTACATTTCTTGTTATACCATTTTTGGGGCAAAGGATTGGTTTTAGTGGTAGCACTCCCACATGGTTTGGATAGGAGGGTTTTTAGACGGTCAAAACAATTGATATGGACTCCCATCACATTATTGGCTAATCCAATATCCACCCCCGTCGAATCTATTTGCAACATTTCCTTAAGCGCATTTTCCACCACAACATTAATATTGTCTAGTAAGCACTCGTCTTCCATTACCCGTGACCACTTCAATCTCCTCCTGTCATTGGTAAGTTGGGCGTCCCCTGTATAAGTGGCAGATGGCTCCTCCTGTCTATTTAGACCCGGTATCTTCAGCGATAGCGACAATGGGTTATGGTCACTTTCCGGGCGCTGTAATACTGCCATGTCTATTAGCAAAGACCAATGTTCCATGTTCAGTAAGATATAGTCAATGCGGCTCTGCCTCTGCCCATTGTCGAAAGTACAATTTCCTTTCATATCCGAGGCGGAGCGGCCATTACATGCACGGAATCCATTTTGTAAACAAAAAGCCATCCAAGATACTGCAGCCTCTGTTGCTTTTGCCCTCTTCTCTACTTGTAACTCCAGGATTCCCCATACCGAGTCGTCTGCCATAATCCAAGTGTCTCCCATATCGAGCACAGGTTCTATGGTGCAATTTAGGTCACCAGCAAGAATGGTAGTAATGCCTCTGTCCATTTTTGTAATCATATGATCAACAAGGTTCAGCAAGGGTGGGCTTCGACCGCCAGGCAGACCTCTAGCATAAATATTTACAATGTTCATGATTTGCTTGTTCCCTTTGTTTATTATGATGGAGAGGAGATCCTGACTCTCCACCGGGAATTCCATTGGGTAGAAGCCCAGGGATTGCTTCACCCAAATCAACAAACCACCTGAGGCCCGCCCTTTGCCTCCTTTGATTGCGGGTTTGAAGAAGTTAATATAACCCAACTTATGAACAGGCTCCGTTGCCCATGTTTCCTGCAACAGGATGATATCATAATTGTCCATGAAATTCGACCAGTCAGTAGACGCAAGGCGCGCCTTAATACCCGCTATGTTCCAGGACAAAATTTTCAAATGATCTTTCAGGTTGTCTGGCAACAAAGGGTGTAAGGGCTGTACAGATCCATAAGACGCCCCTGCATCATCATTAACCACTGAGTGCTTAGCGCTATCTACTGGGACTGTAATTTTGTCCTCGGTCAAGGACCCCTGAATAGCTACGTATGGTAGAGGGCTCGTTAACAGAGACGTTTGCCCTCCTTCCCCATCTGCTCGATTGTTGGTTTGAATTGGGCAAACCATACTATGTTCAGTGGGCTCTTGGGCTACTACACTACCAATCAGAGACTCACTAGACGGATCGTTGAGTCAATCTATAGCTTCGAGGCCAGAGAGGGGGCCAAAGTGATTAAAAAGAAAGGGACGCTGGCAGTCAAGCGGGGTTAATGCCAGGGGATGTCTTGCAGCAGGGCCTTTACGAAACAAAGGATAAGATTGAAAGGGAATTTGCCTGCGCGGATAAAAGTATGATAAGGCTAGTGTTTGTACATCCCCCTGCCTTGCAAACCTGGGTTCTCGTTTGATGGCATCTACCACCCACGTATCTATAAACGAGATGAGGATACAATCTCCTTCTAAGTCTTTTACCTCCGGCCCCACCCAATCTACTCTCCTCACATATAATATCTCCGTGGGAGTGGAGGGGGGTAACGGGCGATTTTTGTTCAGCCAAAAAGTGACTTTATTACGAAGGTCACTAGAAGACTCCCTTGCACCCGGTTTTAATGGTGCTACGCCCGTCAAAACGATGGTGTGTAGGGCTGCTTCAGGTGGTAAATCTACACTGGGAATATTTGGTCTTTTGCGTCCCCCCTCCCTGTGGTTAGTGGAAGCAGTGCGTTGGGCTCTTGAGGTACTTGGGGGTGGAAGATTTAAAGTAGGTAGCGTGGGAGAACCCATGGTTTGGCGCCCACCAATATTTTGTTTAGCCGCTGGTTTCGATTGGGGCTTTGGTACCTGGGTGAGAGTGCTAGCTCCTGGTTTGGAAGAAGTGGTAGATGTGGTATTAATTTTTCTTTGACCCCCATTAGGTATGTTGCTATTTGTTCCTATGGTCTTATTAGGGAGATTTTTACCCTTTTCCATAATGTTGTTACTGGTGGCCTTAGTGGGTGCTGATGTATTAATAGTACCCATATTATTTAAACCAAGTAGTGTTTGAAGCATTGTATGGTTTGAATTAATCAAATCCTCCATGCTATCAATTTTGGAGGTCATGAGCCTAGTCCGCTCCAGGACTGGTAAGAGTAATGTTTTAAACATGGCCTCCATTTTTGCCAACAAAACTTCATCACTATTGAGGCACATAGGACAAGTACTTGAAGAGCCCAGAGCCGAAAGGGAAGGGCATAACATGTTATTAAGCACAGAGGGTATTAAGGGGTTTTGGTGGAGCTCGGGCCCCTGTCCCTCTTCATCTTGGGCTTTATTTACCTTACTGGTTTCCCCTGACAATCTAGAGTCCCGCTTTCTTTTTTTAGTGTTGGGGCCAGGATTGGGTATTCGGGGATTAACAATTTCGACAGGGTTGGACATGTTAGACTGATTGAGGAGTAGAGATCCAGAATGCTGGCTAAGATCCTGCCCCTCACTAATCACGGAGTCATTATCCTCATCCCCATCCCCCTGTGTGCCTTGGGAAGCATTTATATTATTCCTTTCTTCTTTTATTGTAACCCTTATTGTGCTACCCCCAATGTTTTCTAGATGGACTATTGCATCAGTCGAGATAGTATGGACGCAATTGAAGGCAGCATGGGGAACAGAGGGCACAGGTGAGATAGATGTAGCCAGGGCCCCCAGTGAGGATCGCTTTCCACTAATTAGGTCTATTGAGAGTCTCTTCTCAACCATGGCGATTTCCTTTTCCAGGATTCCAGTGGCCCGTGTTATAAAAGCGTCGAGGGGACCGGAAACGACGCCATTGGTGGTGTTAATTTGGACAGTACGTTCCGTCCCTGATCTTAGTGGCATTTTCTATGGCCTTCTAATCGTCCAGGGGGGGTGGGCCTAGGCCGGACTCTGCCGTACTCGAACGGCCTCAAACGGCCCTGTCTTTGCCCCGTCTTCGCCCGGGCTGCGTCCCGCGCTGCAGGAGTGGGATGTTATTATGTAGAAGGCGGAAAGGGCGGGGGGCGGGCCAGCAGGGAGAGCGGACCGGAAGCTCTCCGTCGGTCTTGCAGGGACTTCTGGGAAATGAAGTCCCCGCACGCTCGCAGCCCCGCTGGTTCCTCGCGCCCCTTACCGCCTTGCCGCCTGTGTTCTAAGTTGCTCCTCCAAGGTGCTGCCTCTACCAACGCCCACCAACGAAGCGGCACCCGCGGAGCGGGTGCGGCGAGAGGTGGGCTGGTAGACCGGTGCGCTGCTGGGCTGATGGGCTAGAGCGTAGATGAAGCCAGGAACCTCCGCTTGTAAAACTGAGTAAGTGTCCCACAGGATAGTAAGGCAGGAACACTTTTAACAGCCTGTGATGGGCGGGGGGCGGGCCAGCAGGGAGAGCGGACCGGAAGCTCTCCGTCGGTCTTGCAGGGACTTCTGGGAAATGAAGTCCCCGCACGCTCGCAGCCCCGCTGGTTCCTCGCGCCCCTTACCGCCTTGCCGCCTGTGTTCTAAGTTGCTCCTCCAAGGTGCTGCCTCTACCAACGCCCACCAACGAAGCGGCACCCGCGGAGCGGGTGCGGCGAGAGGTGGGCTGGGAGACCGGTGCGCTGCTGGGCTGATGGGCTAGAGCGTAGATGAAGCCAGGAACCTCCGCTTGTAAAACTGAGTAAGTGTCCCACAGGATAGTAAGGCAGGAACACTTTTAACAGCCTGTGATGGGCGGGCCAGCAGGGAGAGCGGACCGGAAGCTCTCCGTCGGTCTTGCAGGGACTTCTGGGAAATGAAGTCCCCGCACGCTCGCAGCCCCGCTGGTTCCTCGCGCCCCTTACCGCCTTGCCGCCTGTGTTCTAAGTTGCTCCTCCAAGGTGCTGCCTCTACCAACGCCCACCAACGAAGCGGCACCCGCGGAGCGGGTGCGGCGAGAGGTGGGCTGGGAGACCGGTGCGCTGCTGGGCTGATGGGCTAAAGCGTAGATGAAGCCAGGAACCTCCGCTTGTAAAACTGAGTAAGTGTCCCACAGGATAGTAAGGCAGGAACACTTTTAACAGCCTGTGATGGGCGGGGCGGGCCAGCAGGGAGAGCGGACCGGAAGCTCTCCGTCGGTCTTGCAGGGACTTCTGGGAAATGAAGTCCCCGCACGCTCGCAGCCCCGCTGGTTCCTCGCGCCCCGTACCGCCTTGCCGCCTGTGTTCTAAGTTGCTCCTCCAAGGTGCTGCCTCTACCAACGCCCACCAACGAATCAGGCTCTTAGTTGCATTCCATGTTAAATTGTAATGTCAGATCAACAGTTCTTATTGCTACCCCGCCAGTGCTCCAGCTTATCTTGATTTGCACTTATCAAGCAACTTCAGAAGACTGTAAACATCTGATTCTCTGTCTCGACATCTTCAGTTCTTAGAACCAAGCTGCACAGCCTACTAGGCCAACTGAGCCATGACACTGTCTGCAGCTCTGTGGCTGAGTCCATATCAAGACCCACCAGTGAAAGTCAGCACACCAACTGAGGTTGTGAGGCCATATCAAGTGCTGCTCATCACCAACGCTGCTGTCACATGTCACGTGTAATGGACTGCCCACTCAGCTTCCCGCATTGCACTGCAAGCAGACCACAGAATTGAAATTCACTGGACGTGCTGACTGAAATGCCGCTGTACCTGCAAGCGTTCCACAAAGACGTTATCAGAATGCTGTGCCTCCTCCTGCTCACAGTTAGGGCATGCGAACCCTGTACTGGGAAGTCTGCCAGATACTCTTTGTTACAAGCTTGTTAGGTTAGATCCAGGGCTTTAAGTAGAACGTAAAAAGTGGTGGGTCCCTGTAAGGGTTGTGACCTATATAATTAAGGGCATGGCTTAAACATATACACAAAAACCCTCATAGAATGACACCCTAGCCACATGTTGCATAGAACTACAACTGTGACTGGCAGACATGGCCATTGCTCAGTGTGCTTTGCACAGAGACCAAGGACACAATGACTACCTATTCTGAACAACGTTTTGCCCCTGACAGGCACTGTGAGAAACTTGCGCTGCTTCAGACACAACTCAATTGTGCTGCACCTGGACGAGACTCAATACACATTATGCGCTAGACTGCAGTAATTGCTGCCTAAAAAAATACCACACCATCCTGGAAAAAGCTAACACTCACAGGGAATGTAAGATTAAGTTAAGCATGTGAAATGTAGGCAGGAACAACATGGACTAACTTAACATTTTGTACACCTATTGTTCAGACAGAGTCATTCAGACAGAGTGAGAGGCAGAGTCATTCAGACAGAGTGACAGACAGAGTCAGTCAGACAGAGTGGCAGAGTCAGTCAGACAGAGTGACAGACAGAGTCAGTCAGACAGAGTCAGTCAGACAGAGTGACAGACAGAGTCAGTCAGACAGTGACAGACAGAGTCAGTCAGACAGTGACAGACAGAGTCAGCCAGACAGAGTCAGTCAGACAGTGACAGACAGTCAGTCAGACAGAGTGACAGAGTCAGTCAGACAGAGTGACAGAGTCAGTCAGACAGAGTGACAGACAGTCAGTCAGACAGAGTGACAGACAGAGTCAGACAGAGTGACAGACAGAGACAGTCCTATTGTTCAGACAGAGTCATTCAGAAAGAGTGAGAGGCAGAGTCATTCAGACAGAGTGACAGACAGAGTCAGTCAGACAGAGTGGCAGAGTCAGTCAGACAGAGTGACATACACAGTCAGTCAGACAGAGTGACAGACAGTGTCAGACAGACAGAGTCAGACAGAGACAGAGTCAGACATACAGACACAGTCAGACATACAGACAGAGTCAGACAGAGACAGAGTCAGACATACAGACAGAGTCAGACAGACAGAGACAGACAGTCTGAAACACAGAGTCAGACGGAGTCAGTCAGACAGACAGACATAGTCAGACAGACAGACAGAGTCAGACAGACAGAGTCAGACAGACAGTGTCAGACAGAGGGAGTCAGACAGAGTCAGACAGAGACAAAGTCAGGCAGACAGCCAGAGACAGACAGATAGACAGGTGGAGTCATACAGGCAGACAGAGATAGACAGTGTCAGATTGGCAGAGTCAGTCAGACAGAGTCAGTCAGGCAGAGTGACAGACTGAGTCAGTCAAACAGACAAAGTCAGACAGACAAAGTCAGTCAGACAGACAGAGTCAGTCAGACAGACAGAGTCAGGCAGACTCAGTCAGATAGAGTGACAGACAGAGTCGTTCAGACAGAGTGACAGACAGAGTCAGTCAGACAGAGTGACAGGCAGAGTCAGTCAGACAGAGTGACAGGCAGAGTGACAGGCAGAGTCAGTCAGACAGAGTGACATACCGAGTCAGTCAGACAGAGTGATAGACAGAGTCATTTAAACAGTGACAGACAGAGTCAGTCAGACAGTGACAGACAGAGTCAGTTAGACAGTGCCAGATAGAGTCGGTCAGACAGAGTGACAGACAGAATCAGTCAGACAGAGTGACAGAGAGAGTCAGTCAGACAGAGTGACAGATAAGCAGTGTCACACAGACAGAGTCAGACATACCGTAGAGTCAGACAGAGTCCTACATACAGACAGAGTCCGACAGACAGAGACAGACGGACAGAGTCAGACAGAGTCAGTCAGACAGACAGACATAGACAGAGTCAGACAGACAGAGTCAGACAGACAGACAGAGTCAGACAGACAGTGTCAGACAGTGTCAGACAGACTGACCGAGTCAGACAGACATAGTCAGACAGATAGACAGAGTCAGACAGAAACAGAGTCAGACAGAGACAGACAGAGTCAGACAAAAACAGAGTCAGACAGAGTCAGCCAGAGACAGAGTCAGACAGACAGACAGAGACAGACAGATTCAGTCAGACAGAGTGACAAACAGAGTCAGTCAGACAGAGTGACAGGCAGAGTCAGTCAGACAGAGTGACAGGCAGAGTCAGTCGGACAGAGTGACAGGCAGAGCCAGTCAGACAGTGACAGACAGAGCCGTTCAGACAGTGACAGACAGTCAGTCAGAGTGATAGAGTCAGTCAGACAGAGTGACAGAGTCAGTCAGACAGACAGTGTAAAACAGACAGAGTCAGACAGACAGACAGACATTATCTCCCTCACCTGCAAGGGCAGCCTTCATGATCCAAGCAATATCCGCTCTCTCAAAGGTACAGGAATGCACACACTTAAGTTACTGTGAGAGCAACTCAATGCACACCCTCAAAATTGATGTCTGTGGGGACATCTGTGGGGACATCTAGGTGCATTGTGACAATGCAAGGCTGAGCAGCTCCACCCATGTTCTAGCAAACCCTAGTAAGCCACGACTCTAATGGCATCAATAAGAGGCTGGCAACACACTTTTTAGGGTGGAAGAACAGGAAATGTTTCAGCATCATCTTTTCGAGTTGAATGTAAATAGTACTAAAAATTAAGATGTGCGTCACGACAGACTGCTTGAGTGAGGACAAATGTCTTGGTATTCACATAAAGGTCATGTTGCAGTTCTGCAAAGGCTACACTTGAGAAGGCTAAGGAAACTCTGTGCATAGTTGAAAATATATCCAATGGTAGAAATGTGTTGCTTCGGAGGAGGGCTGTTGTTATTTGGGGGAATGATATTCTGAACTCTTAGACAAGAAAAAGGTGCAAAACGAGTAGTTTGTTTTGATCACAGTGCTGAGCGTAGCACACAGATCTATAAACGGAGCTTGGCAAATGGCTTAGGCTCATATTTTCTTTTGATAGTGTCTGTGACATTACTAACATTGAGAGTAGTATGCACATTATATCAACAGCAGACGACTCGGATTAAAATCCTTGGGTAAAAACACACAAGGCATAAGAGAAAGCCAGAAACATCAAATGACTAGGAATACCACATCATGCCTAAGCAAAATACGATATTGAATGGTGCCTGATGAGGATGTGCAGGTGGTCACATGTAAGGGGTAAAAAAGAGTGGATCAAGAATGACAACTTCCTGCCAATCGGGCTATAGCCAGGCAATATATTTACCACAATGAGATCTACTGGTTAGAAACTGCACACACTAGCTTTGAATGAGACGGTAAAAGAAAATGGAGTCTGGCAGTGAAAAACATTGTTTATAGATATTCAGATGACTAATGTGTAAATCTAATAATGTTTAAGTGGCATTGAATGCATTGGTGGGTGGAACTCGATGTTTTACTCCACGGGCGGAATTGGGAAGTAGTGATGAATTTTAGCGACTGGAGCTTGGAGCTTAAGGGAGGGGGTAGTGAGAGCAGAGAGAGAGGGGGTGGAGGAGCATGGTTCAGGCACTGTAAGGCTTAATGAGCCTTTACAAAAGCCAGATGGCTCCTGTGTACGTTCACGCTGCTCGTAACCGTACACTGGATGCCGGGAAAAGCCTTTGGTAGCACTTTGAAAAGCCAGTTACTCAAAGTCAAGCAAGCAGCACATGCGCTGCTCTAGGTTCGACCAAAAAATGAATGTATCCTCATGTAATGCAACTGGTGCTATGTAAAGCGCTCTGATACCCAAGTCGGGTCAAGTTTGCGCTATATAAAACTCTGTAAAAAAAAAATACCACCCATGTTGCTCTTGCTGATTTAACAGTGCACTTGCCCAACCAATGGATCTTGCACCTGTTTTTCATCTTCCTTCAACTGCTCAACGGTTGGTGTGTCAAACTGGAAACAGCAACATTTTCATTAGACATTGAATGCAAACTGGCCATACGCACTGCCCAAATCCCTTTCCAGTCTTTATAATGATTATGATTATTGCACATGTTAATATAGTATTTCAAATGTAGAGAAAGTGATGTGGAGCAGGAAGAGTATCAAATAATGACGATTAAAGTCTTTTGATTTGTGTAAAAAATAGTGTAAGAGGGTGGAATTGTGAAAAACTTTCAATGCATTTGCTCGTATTTTAGTGTAATTGTAACTACTTCAGCCCTATTATCTTGCCCACAAGGTGTTCCAATCTCTGACGTTCCGGTGCCTTGAGATTTGGGTTTCAAGGCGAAAAATAATTTTAAAGGTAAAAAATAATTTTTAAAAACTTCTTCAGCTGAAATCGGCCGGCCCAGGGGCCAGCCTAGCCGGATACCCTATCTCATACTCGGCTGATTCCCTCAGGGATCTACAACTCCCCAACCTCACACACTCTCCTTCCACCATCAGACGCATCACCACTACCGGCATCATTTCGTCCGACCGGCGCCCCACCAGTCAGAGTACGCCCCCGCCAAACCTACCGAAAGCGATACTACCATCCGGGTGCTTTATTTGAACACCCGCTCCCTGGTAAAACACCATGCCGACATCTTTATCCTTCTATCCACAGAGAAGCCGGACCTACTCCTGCTTACCGAAACCTGGTTGACTGCAGATTCTCTCCCTGACATCCTGGCGGCCCTCCCCCTAGACTACTACATCCTCCGTGCCGACCGGCCAGGCAATCGTTCGGGGGGTGGAGTAGCTGCCATAATATCCAAACACCTTAATTTCATTTCCACTTCATCCCTCCCCCTCTTGGGAGTAGATATTCTTATCTTCAGCCTAAGACTTAATGCTCCTCCTCCTCTACCGACCCCCCCAACCGATGCCCTCTTTCGCGGCCACCATGACCGAACAGCTGATCAACCTTCTCACCTCCAACCCCAGATTCGCCCTCTTCGGTGACCTCAACTACTGGTTCAACAACGCCAACGCCGGGCCCCATGCCTTGGAGGTCTTGAGGCTCTCACCAGCCTCAACCTGATTCAACAAATCACCTCGCCTACTCATATAAAGGGCGCCAACTTGGACCAGATTTGGACTCAAAATCTAACTCTCTCTCTCCCATCCGTTTCCCCCTGCACCTGGTCAGACCACCACTTAATAGATACCACCCTCACGGTCAGTGGCAGAATTTCCACCCCACTGATGGCTGGCGGCCTCTCTCGCAAATGGAGTTCTTATGACTCCAAAGGATTTCTTGTGACCCTCTCCGATACCCGACCTGCCTTCAATCTGCGAACCAGCATTGACAAACTAGAAAGTGACATAGGCACCTGGCTGAAGTCAGCCAGCGACCAATTTGCCCCCTTAATCAAATTCCCCCCAACCAGACACCACAACTCCCATAGATGGTTCAAGGACGACCTCAAAAAACTCAAACTGAAGGTATGTCAGCTGGAAAGGACATGGAGACGCAACTACTCCGAATCAGATAGATTGCAATACACCTCAGTCCACAGAGACTACAAAATCGCAATCGCCTCAGCTAAATCAGCCCACTTCTCTAACCGAATCTCATCTTCGGATAATAAATCTAAAGAAGTTTTTAAAATTATGAATGAACTTACCTCTGATGACAGAACTCTTCCAGGTCAAACCCCCACCCAAGAAACTTGTGACGCTCTCAACCTTTTTTTCATTGAAAAAATTAATAAAATCAAAGCCTCGATCCCCACCTTCCCAGACCACCACTCCCGATACTCCCCTCAATAACTCATCCGTCTTCACCGATTTCCCCTTCCTCGACCCTGCCTCCTTGGCTCAGCTTGCGTCCCGGATAAAATCGGGCTCCCCGAATGATGGCTGCCCTCCCCCGGTCCTTTGCACAGAGACGAAGGACACAATGACTACCTATTCTGAACAACATTTTGCCACTGACAGGCACTGTGAGAAACTTGCGCTGCCTTCAGACACAACTCAGTTGTGCCGCATTAAAAACCTGGACGAGACTCAATACAAATTATGCGCTAGACTGCAGTAATTGCTGCCTAAAAAAAATAACCCAACATCCTGGAAAAAGCTAACACTCACAGGGAATGTAATATTAAGTTCAGCATGTGAAATATAGGCAGGAACAACATGGACTACTTTAACATTTTTTACAGCTATTGTTCAGACAGAGTGAGAGGCAGAGTCAGTCAGACAGAGTGACAGACAGAGTCAGTCAGACAGAGTGACAGAGTCAGTCAGACAGAGTGACAGAGTTATTCAGACAGAGTGACAGAGAGAGTCAGTCAGACAGAGTGACAGACAGAGTCAGTCAGACAGTGACAGACAGAGTCAGTAAGACAGTGACAGACAGAGTCAGCTAGACAGAGTGACAGACAGAGTCAGTCAGACAGTGACAGACAGTCAGTGAGACAGAGTGACAGACAGAGTCAGTCAGACAGAGTGACAGACAGACAGTGTCAGACAGACAGAGTCAGACAGAGACAGAGTCAGACATACAGACAGAGTCAGACATGCAGACAGAGTCAGACAGAGACAGAGTCAGACATACAGAGTCAGACAGACAGAGACAGACAGTCTGACAGAGTCAGACAGAGTCAGTCAGACTGACAAACAGACAGAGTCAGACAGACAGACAGAGATAGACAGAGTCAGACAGACAGAGGCAGACAGAGACAGTGTCAGAGTCAGACAGTCAGACCGAGTCAGACAGACAGATTCAGACAGATAGAGAGAGTCAGACAGAGACAGAGTCAGACAGATAGACAGACAGAGTCATACAGGCAGACAGAGATACACAGAGTCAGACTGGCAGAGTCAGTCAGACAGAGTCAGTCAGACAGAGTGACAGACTGAGTCAGTCAGGCAGAGTTAGTCAGACAGATAAAGTCAGTCAGACAGACAGAGACAGTCAGACAGACAGAGTCAAGTAGACTCAGTCAGATAGAGTGACAGACAGAGTCGTTCAGACAGAGTGACATACAGAGTCAGTCAGACAGAGTGACAGGCAGAGTCAGTCAGACAGAGTGACAGACACAGTCAGTCAGACAGAGTGACGGACAGTCAGTCAAAAAGTGACAGAGTCAGTCAGACGGTGACAGACAGAGTCAGTCAGACAGAGTGACAGACAGAGTCAGTCAGACAGAGTGACAAACAGTCACTCAGACAGAGTGATAGATAGGCATTGTCAGACAGACAGAGTCAGACAGAGACAGAGTCAGACACACAGACAGAGTTAGACAGAGACAGAGTCAGACATACAGACAGAGTCAGACATACAGACAGAGTCCGACAGACAGAGACAGGCAGACAGGTCAGACAGAGTCAGACAGAGTCAGTCGGACAGACAGACATAGTCAGAGAGTCAGACAGACATAGACAGAGTCAGACAGACAGACAGAGTCAGAGTCAGACAGACAGTGTCAGACAGTGTCAGGCGGACAGACCGAGTCAGACAGACATAGTCAGACAGATAGACAGAGTCAGACAGAAACAGAGTCAGACAGAGTCAGACAGAGACAGAGTCAGACAGAGACAGAGACAGACAGACAGACAGAGACAGACAGAATCAATCAGACCGAGTCGCTGAGTCAGTCAGACAGAGTGACAGGCAGAGTCAATCAGACTGAGTGACAGGCAGAGTCAGTGAAACAGTCACAGACAGAGTCAGTCAGACAGTCACAGACAGAGCCGGTCAGACAGTGACAGAGCCAGTCAGACAGTGACAGACAGAGTCGGTCAGACAGTGACAGACAGTCAGTCAAAGTGACAGAGTCAGTCAGACAGAGTGACAGAGTCAGTCAGACAGACAGTGTAAAACAGACGGAATCAGACAGACAGAGTCAGACATACATACAGACAGACAGACATTATCTCCCTCACCTGCCAAGGCAGCCTTCATGATCCAAGCAATATCCGCTACCTCAAGGTACAGGAATGCATAAGCTTAAGTTACTGTGAGAGCAACCCAATGCACACCCTCAAAATTGATGTTTGTAGGGACATCTAGGTGCATTGTGACAATGCAAGGCTGAGCAGCTCAACCCATGTTCTAGCAAACCCTAGTAAGCCGCAACTCTAATGGCATCAATAAGAGGCTGGCAATGCACTTTTTAGGGTGGAAGAACAGTAAATGTTTCAGCATCATCTTTTCGAGTTGAATGTAAATAGCACTAAAAGTTAAGATGTGGGTCACGACAGACTGCTTGAGTGAGGGAAAATGTCTTGGTATTCAGTTACAGGTCATGTTGCAGTTCTGCAAAGGCTACACTTGAGAAGGCTAAGGAAACTCTGTGCATAGTTGAAAATATATCCAATGGTAGAAATGTGCTACTTCGGAGGAGGGCGGGTGTTACTTGGGGGAATGATATTCTGAACTCTTAGACAAGAAAAAGGTGCAAAACGAATAGTTTGTTTTGATCACAGTGCTGAGCGTAGCACACAGATCTATAAACGGAGCTTGGCAGATGGCTTAGGCTCATATTTTCTTTTGATAGTGTCTGTGACATCACTAACATTGAGAGTAGTATGCACATTATATCAACAGCAGACGACACAGATTAAAATCCTTGGGTAAAAACACACAAGGCATAAGAGAAAGCCAGAAACATCAAATGACTAGGAATACCACATCATGCCTAAGCAAAATACGATATTGAATGGTGCCTGGTGAGGATGTGCAGGTGGTCACATGTAAGGGGTAAAAAAGAGTGGATCAAGAATGACAACTTTTTGCCAATCGGGCTATAGCCAGGCAATATCTTTACCACAATGAGATCTACTGGTTAGAAACCGCACACACTAGCTTTGAATGAGACAGTAAAAGAAAATGGAGTCTGACAGTTAAAAACATTGTTTATGAATATTCAGACGACTAATGTGTAAATCTAATAATGTTTAAGTGGCATTAAGATGCATTGGTGGAAGGAACTCAATATGTTACTCCACGGGCAGAATTGGGATGTCGTGCTGATTTTTAGCGACTGGAGCTTGGAGCTTAAGGGAGGGGGTAGTGAGAGCAGAGAGAGAGGGGGTGGAGGAGCATGGTTCAGGCACTGTAAGGCTTAATGAGCCATTAGAAAAGCCAGATGGCTCCTGTGCACGTTCACGCTGCGCGTAACCGTACACTGGATGCCGGGAAAAGCCTTTGGTAGCACTTTGAAAAGCCAGTTACTCAAAGTCAAGCAAGCAGCACATGCGCTGCTCTAGGTTCGACCAAAAAATGAGTGTATCCTCATGTAATGCAACTGGTGCTATGTAAAGCGCTCTGATACCCAATTCGGGTCAAGTTTGCGCTATATAAAACTCTGTAAAAAAATAATACCACCCATGTTGCTCTTGCTGATTTAACAGTGCACTTGCCCAACCAATGGATCTTGCACCTGTTTTTCATCTTCCTTCAACTGCTCAACGGTTGGTGTGTCAAACTGGAAACAGCAACATTTTCATTAGACATTGAATGCAAACTGGCCATACGCAGTGCCCAAATCCCTTTCCAGTCTTTATAATGATTATGATCATTGCACATGTGAATATAGTATTTCAAATGTAGAGAAAGTGATGTGGAGCAGGAAGAGTATCAAATAATGACGATTAAAGTCTTTTGATTTGTGTAAATAAATAGTGTAAGAGGGTGGAATTGTGAAAAACTTTCAATGCATTTGCTCGTATTTTAGTGTAATTGTAACTACTTCAGCCCTATTATCTTGCCCACAAGGTGTTCCAATCTCTGACGTTCCGGTGCCTTGAGATTTGGGTTTCAAGGCGAAAAATAATTTTAAAGGTAAAAAATAATTTTTAAAAACTTCTTCAGCTGAAATCGGCCGGCCCAGGGGCCAGCCTAGCCGGATACCCTATCTCATACTCGGCTAATTCCCTCAGGGATCTACAACTCCCCAACCTCACACACTCTCCTTCCACCATCAGACGCATCACCACTACCGACATCATTTCGTCCGACCGGCGCCCCACCAGTCGGAGTACGCCCCCGCCAAACCTACCGAAAGCGATACTACCATCCGGGTGCTTTATTTGAACACCCGCTCCCTGGTAAAACACCATGCCGACATCTTTATCCTTCTATCCACAGAGAAGCCGGACCTACTCCTGCTTACCGAAACCTGGTTGACTGCAGATTCTCTCCCTGACATCCTGGCGGCCCTCCCCCTAGACTACTACATCCTCCGTGCCGACCGGCCAGGCAATCGTTCGGGGGGTGGAGTAGCTGCCATAATATCCAAACACCTTAATTTCATTTCCACTTCATCCCTCCCCCTCTTGGGAGTAGATAATCTTATCTTCAGCCTAAGACTTAATGCACCTCCTCCTCTACCGACCCCCCCAACCGATGCCCTCTTTCGCGGCCACCATGACCGAACAGCTGATCAACCTTCTCACCTCCAACCCCAGATTCGCCCTCTTCGGTGACCTCAACTACTGGTTCAACAACGCCAACGCCGGGCCCCATGCCTTGGAGGTCTTGAGGCTCTCACCAGCCTCAACCTGATTCAACAAATCACCTCGCCTACTCATATAAAGGGCCACAACTTGGACCAGATTTGGACTCAAAATCTAACTCTCTCTCTCCCATCCGTTTCCCCCTGCACCTGGTCAGACCACCACTTAATAGATACCACCCTCACGGTCAGTGGCAGAATTTCCACCCCACTGATGGCTGGCGGCCTCTCTCGCAAATGGAGTTCTTATGACTCCAAAGGATTTCTTGTGACCCTCTCCGATACCCGACCTGCCTTCAATCTGCGAACCAGCATTGACAAACTAGAAAGTGACATAGGCACCTGGCTGAAGTCAGTCAGCGACCAATTTGCCCCCTTAATCAAATTCCCCCCAACCAGACACCACAACTCCCATAGATGGTTCAAGGACGACCTCAAAAAACTCAAACTGAAGGTATGTCAGCTGGAAAGGACATGGAGACGCAACTACTCCGAATCAGATAGATTGCAATACACCTCAGTCCGCAGAGACTACAAAACCGCAATCGCCTCAGCTAAATCAGCCCACTTCTCTAACCGAATCTCATCTTCGGATAATAAATCTAAAGAAGTTTTTAAAATTATGAATGAACTTACCTCTGATGACAGAACTCTTCCAGGTCAAACCCCCACCCAAGAAACTTGTGACGCTCTCAACCTTTTTTTCATTGAAAAAATTAATAAAATCAAAGCCTCGATCCCCACCTTCCCCAGACCACCACTCCCGATACTCCCCTCAATAACTCATCCGTCTTCACCGATTTCCCCTCCCTCGACCCTGCCTCCTTGGCTCAGCTTGCGTCCCGGATAAAATCGGGCTCCCCGAATGATGGCTGCCCTCCCCCGGTCCTTTGCACAGAGACGAAGGACACAATGACTACCTATTCTGAACAACATTTTGCCACTGACAGGCACTGTGAGAAACTTGCGCTGCCTTCAGACACAACTCAGTTGTGCCGCATTAAAAACACCTGGACGAGACTCAATACAAATTATGCGCTAGACTGCAGTAATTGCTGCCTAAAAAAAATAACCCAACATCCTGGAAAAAGCTAACACTCACAGGGAATGTAATATTAAGTTCAGCATGTGAAATATAGGCAGGAACAACATGGACTACCTTAACATTTTTTACAGCTATTGTTCAGACAGAGTGAGAGGCAGAGTCAGTCAGACAGAGTGACAGACAGAGTCAGTCAGACAGAGTGACAGAGTCAGTCAGACAGAGTGACAGAGTAAGTCAGACAGAGTGACAGAGAGAGTCAGTCAGACAGAGTGACAGACAGAGTCAGTCAGACAGTGACAGACAGAGTCAGTAAGACAGTGACAGACAGAGTCAGCTAGACAGAGTGACAGACAGAGTCAGTCAGACAGTGACAGACAGTCAGTGAGACAGAGTGACAGACAGAGTCAGTCAGACAGAGTGACAGACAGACAGTGTCAGACAGACAGAGTCAGACAGAGACAGAGTCAGACATACAGACAGAGTCAGACATGCAGACAGAGTCAGACAGAGACAGAGTCAGACATACAGAGTCAGACAGACAGAGACAGACAGTCTGACAGAGTCAGACAGAGTCAGTCAGACTGACAGACAGACAGAGTCAGACAGACAGACAGAGATAGACAGAGTCAGACAGACAGAGGCAGACAGAGACAGTGTCAGAGTCAGACAGACAGACCGAGTCAGACAGACAGATTCAGACAGATAGAGAGAGTCAGACAGAGACAGAGTCAGACAGATAGACAGACAGAGTCATACAGGCAGACAGAGATACACAGAGTCAGACTGGCAGAGTCAGTCAGACAGAGTCAGTCAGACACAGTGACAGACTGAGTCAGTCAGGCAGAGTTAATCAGACAGATAAAGTCAGTCAGACAGACAGAGACAGTCCGACAGACAGAGTCAAGTAGACTCAGTCAGATAGAGTGACAGACAGAGTCGTTCAGACAGAGTGACAGACGGAGTCAGTCAGACAGAGTGACAGGCAGAGTCAGGCAGACAGAGTGACAGACAGAGTCAGTCAGACAGAGTGACGGACAGTCAGTCAAACAGTGACAGAGTCAGTCAGACGGTGACAGACAGAGTCAGTCAGACAGAGTGACAGATAGAGTCAGTCAGACAGAGTGACAGACAGAGTCAGTCAGACAGAGTGACAGACAGTCACTCAGACAGAGTGATAGATAGGCACTGTCAGACAGAGTCAGACAGAGACAGAGTCAGACACACAGACAGAGTTAGACAGAGACAGAGTCAGACATACAGACAGAGTCAGACATACAGACAGAGTCCGACAGACAGAGACAGGCAGACAGGTCAGACAGAGTCAGACAGAGTCAGTCGGACAGACAGACATAGTCAGAGATTCAGACAGACATAGACAGAGTCAGACAGACAGACAGAGTCAGAGTCAGACAGACAGTGTCAGACAGTGTCAGGCGGACAGACCGAGTCAGACAGACATAGTCAGACAGATAGATAGAGTCAGACAGAAACAGAGTCAGACAGAGTCAGACAGAGACAGAGTCAGACAGAGACAGAGTCAGACAGACAGACAGAGACAGACAGAATCAATCAGACCGAGTCGCTGAGTCAGTCAGACAGAGTGACAGGCAGAGTCAATCAGACTGAGTGACAGGCAGAGTCAGTGAAACAGTCACAGACAGAGTCAGTCAGACAGTCACAGACAGAGCCGGTCAGACAGTGACAGACAGTCAGTCAGAGTGACAGAGTCAGTCAGACAGAGTGACAGAGTCAGTCAGACAGACAGTGTAAAACAGACGGAATCAGACAGACAGAGTCAGACATACATACAGACAGACAGACATTATCTCCCTCACCTGCCAAGGCAGCCTTCATGATCCAAGCAATATCCGCTATCTCAAAGGTACAGGAATGCACAAACTTAAGTTACTGTGAGAGCAACCCAATGCACACCCTCAAAATTTATGTTTGTAGGGACATCTAGGTGCATTGTGACAATGCAAGGCTGAGCAGCTCAACCCATGTTCTAGCAAACCCTAGTAAGCCGCAACTCTAATGGCATCAATAAGAGGCTGGCAATGCACTTTTTAGGGTGGAAGAACAGTAAATGTTTCAGCATCATCTTTTCGAGTTGAATGTAAATAGCACTAAAAGTTAAGATGTGCGTCACGACAGACTGCTTGAGTGAGGGAAAATGTCTTGGTATTCAGTTACAGGTCTTGTTGCAGTTCTGCAAAGGCTACACTTGAGAAGGCTAAGGAAACTCTGTGCATAGTTGAAAATATATCCAATGGTAGAAATGTGCTACTTCGGAGGAGGGCTGTTGTTATTTGGGGGAATGATATTCTGAACTCTTAGACAAGAAAAAGGTGCAAAACGAATAGTTTGTTTTGATCACAGTGCTGAGCGTAGCACACAGATCTATAAACGGAGCTTGGCAGATGCCTTAGGCTCATATTTTCTTTTGATAGTGTCTGTGACATCACTAACATTGAGAGTAGTATGCACATTATATCAACAGCAGACGACACAGATTAAAATCCTTGGGTAAAAATACACAAGGCATAAGAGAAAGCCAGAAACATCAAATGACTAGGAATACCACATCATGCCTAAGCAAAATATGATATTGAATGGTGCCTGGTGAGGGTGTGCAGGTGGTCACATGTAAGGGGTAAAAAAGAGTGGATCAAGAATGACAACTTCCTGCCAATCGGGCTATAGCCAGGCAATATCTTTACCACAATGAGATCTACTAGTTAGAAACCGCACACACTAGCTTTGAATGAGACAGTAAAAGAAAATGGAGTCTGACAGTTAAAAACATTGTTTATAGATATTCAGACGACTAATGTGTAAATCTAATAATGTTTAAGTGGCATTAAGATGCATTGGTGGATGAAACTCAATATTTTACTCCATGGGCGAAATTGGGATGTTGTGCTGATTTTTAGCGACTGGAGCTTGGAGCTTAAGGGAGGGGGTAGTGAGAGCAGAGAGAGAGGGGGTGGAGGAGCATGGTTCAGGCACTGTAAGGCTTAATGAGCCATTAGAAAAGCCAGATGGCTCCTGTGCACGTTCACGCTGCGCGTAACCGTACACTGGATGCCGGGAAAAGCCTTTGGTAGCACTTTGAAAAGCCAGTTACTAAAAGTCAAGCAAGCAGCACATGCACTGCTCTAGGTTCGACCAAAAAATGAATGTATCCTCATGTAATGCAACTGGTGCTATGTAAAGCGCTCTGATACCCAATTCGGGTCAAGTTTGCGCTATATAAAACTCTGTAAAAAAAAAATACCACCCATGTTGCTCTTGCTGATTTAACAGTGCACTTGCCCAACCAATGGATCTTGCACCTGTTTTTCATCTTCCTTCAACTGCTCAACGGTTGGTGTGTCAAACTGGAAACAGCAACATTTTCATTAGACATTGAATGCAAACTGGCCATACGCACTGCCCAAATCCCTTTCCAGTCTTTATAATGATTATGATTATTGCACATGTGAATATAGTATTTCAAATGTAGAGAAAGTGATGTGGAGCAGGAAGAGTATCAACTAATGACGATTAAAGTCTTTTGATTTGTGTAAATAAATAGTGTAAGAGGGTGGAATTGTGAAAAACTTTAAATGCATTTGCTCGTATTTTAGTGTAATTGTAACTACTTCAGCCCTATTATCTTGCCCACAAGGTGTTCCAATCTCTGACGTTCCGTTGCCTTGAGATTTGGGTTTCAAGGCGAAAAATAATTTTAAAGGTAAAAAATAATTTTTAAAAACTTCTTCAGCTGAAATCGGCCGGCCCAGGGGCCAGCCTAGCCGGATACCCTATCTCATACTCGGCTGATTCCCTCAGGGATCTACAACTCCCCAACCTCACACGCTCTCCTTCCACCATAAGACTCATCACCACTACCGGCATCATTTCGTCCGACCGGCGCCCCACCAGTCAGAGTACGCCCCCGCCAAACCTACCGAAAGGGATACTACCATTCGGGTGCTTTATTTGAACACCCGCTCCCTGGTAAAACACCATGCCGACATCTTTATCCTTCTATCCACCGAGAAGCCGGACCTACTCCTGCTTACCGAAACCTGGTTGACTGCAGATTCTCTCCCTGACATCCTGGCGGCCCTCCCCCTAGACTACTACATCCTCCGTGCCGACCGGCCAGGCAATCGTTCGGGGGGTGGAGTAGCTGCCATAATATCCAAACACCTTAATTTCATTTCCACTTCATCCCTCCCCCTCTTGGGAGTAGATCATCTTATCTTCAGCTTAAGCCTTAATGCTCCTCCTCCTCTACCGACCCCCCCAACCGATGCCCTCTCTCGCGGCCACCATGACCGAACAGCTGATCAACCTTCTCACCTCTAACCCCAGATTCGCCCTCTTCGGTGACCTCAACTACTGGTTCAACAACGCCAACGCCGGGCCCCATGCCTTGGAGGTCTTTGAGGCTCTCACCAGCCTCAACCTGATTCAACAAATCACCTCGCCTACTCATATAAAGGGCCACGACTTGGACCAGATTTGGACTCAAAATCTAACTCTCTCTCCCCCATCCGTTTCCCCCTGCACCTGGTCAGACCACCACTTAATATATACCACCCTCACGGTCAGTGGCAGAATTTCCACCCCACTGATGGCTGGCGGCCTCTCTCGCAAATGGAGTTCTTATGACTCCAAAAGATTTTCAGTGACCCTCTCCGATACCCGGCCTGCCTTCAATCTGCGAACCAGCATTGATAAACTAGAAAGTGACATAGGCACCTGGCTGAAGTCAGCCAGCGACCAATTTGCCCCCTTAATCAAATTCCCCCCGACCAGACACCACAACTCCCATAGATGGTTCAAGGACGACCTCAAAAAACTCAAACTGAAGGTATGTCAGCTGGAAAGGACAAGGAGACGCAACTACTCCGAATCAGATAGATTGCAATACACCTCAGTCCGCAGAGACTACAAAATCGCAATCGGCTCAGCTAAATCAGCCCACTTCTCTAACCGAATCTCATCTTCGGATAATAAATCTAAAGAAGTTTTTAAAATTATGAATGAACTTACCTCTGATGACAGAACTCTTCCAGGTCAAACCCCCACCCAAGAAACTTGTGACGCTCTCAACCTTTTTTTCATTGAAAAAATTAATAAAATCAAAGCCTCGATCCCCACCTTCCCCAGACCACCACTCCCGATACTCCCCTCAATAACTCATCCGTCTTCACCGATTTCCCCTCCCTCGACCCTGCCTCCTTGGCTCAGCTCGCATCCCGGATAAAATCGGGCCCCCCGAATGATTGCTGCCCTCCCCCGGTCCTACGGAGTGTTTGTCAATCTCTACACAAATGCATCTTACCCCTACTGAACGGCCCACTCAGCACAGGTACTGTCCCCAGAGCCTTCAAAGAGGCCATCCTAGTCCCGCTACTGAAGAAACCTGGATCGGACCCAGCTGAACTGTCCAACTACCGCCCATATCGCTTCTGCCCTATCTCTCCAAACTACTCGAAGCGCATGCCACTAGATGCCTCTCCAACTTTATTGAGACCTCTTGCTACCTGGAGCCTAATCAGGCGGGCTTCAGGCCTTCCTTTTCCACTGAGGCTGTCATCTTAGCTGTTCTCGACACGCTGAGGAGAAACGCGGACTCGGGGACCCCCCAGGCCCTCGCACTCCTGGATCTATCGGCCGTGTTCAACACGTTTGACCACAACATCTTGCTTCACCGTGTCGAACAGGCTGGTATCCAGGACTCCGCCCTCAGCTGGATTCAGTCTTTTCTGTCTGGTAGAACTCAAGCCATCCGGCTGGGCCCCTACACAACACCCAAAACCCCCACGACATGCGGAGTTCCCCAGGGCTCCTCCTTGTCACCTCTACTGTTCAACCTTTACCTCCGGCCCCTACTCCACTCACTCCGTAACTGGGACATCACAGTTTATAACTATGCTGATGATCTGCAGATCATCTTTCCACTCAACTCCCCGAATGCGGTAGACAATTTCCATTCCGTTATGCTTCACATCCAGGACTGGATGAACTCCAACCAACTGAAATTGAACCCTGGGAAAACCGAGCTCCTCCTCCCGGGTTCCAGCCCCTCTTTTTGGGGAACCCAGTTCTGGCCCACTGAACTGGGCCTCCCACCGACCCCGCGAATTCTGTACAGAGCCTCGGCGTAACCATCGACGCCGAACTCTCCCTCCGGCCTCAAGTCTGCTCCCTGATATCATCCTGTTTTTTCCAACTCCGGAAGATTTGAAAGGTCAGCCACCTTCTTCCTCCAACTGCCCTGATCCAGGTAATCATTTCCCTTGTGCTCTCCCGCTTGGACTTTTCCAACTCTCTCTAACAAGGACTTCCTAAATCACTTCTCCACCGCCTTCAGGTAGTCCAGAACCAGGCAGCTCGCCTCATTTTCAAATCTCCCAAATGGCAATCGGCCAAACCCCTGCTGCACAAATTGCACTGGCTGCCTATAGAACAGAGAGTGGCCTTCAAGTTACGCTGCCTCACGTTCAAAGCCCTCCACTGCACCAGCCCCATCTTCCTGACCTCACTCATTAATCCCTACCACCCAAATCGCAATCTACGCTCTGCTCATCTTCACTCGCTTGTTGTACCCAAAACCAGAACTAACAAATTCGGTGGAAGAAGGTTTGCCCTTTTGGCCCCGAAGTTTTGGAATTCTCTTCCTCTGATCATCAAATCAAGCCGCTCCCTCCTTCATTTTAGGAAGCAGCTCAAAACCTTCCTCTTCCCCCCACCCTGCTAACCCTGCAAACCCCAAGCCTGTGTATCACCTCTGTTCTATAGCGCCAGGAAACCCATGGTGTCAGCGCGCTCTACAAATTTCATTTAATAATAATAATAATAATAATTGTTGCTACTAGTGAAGACCGTTTTCCTGTTCTCTCTAGCTCAGCTAGGCACCTGCTCATATCACTGTAGTAACATCACTATGGACTTGGCAGGTGTAAATAGGTCTAATTTGATTACGTTTTTCACTTGAATTGTTTGTTTGATTATTTATTTATTTATGCGCCTAGGTCACAGCATTTTAAACAGAAGTGCTTTACGCAGCACTCAAATAGCAAGGCATATCACAGTTTCGCAATTTAGATGGTAACATAAACAATTTTTGAGCATGTTGAACGTGACACCAGATGTTAACAGTGCGACAAATAGAGGAAAATATAAAAAACAGTATGCATCTGAGAACAGTTTAGGGTGCTAGAGATATGAGTGGAGACAGCTTATCTTGTGGGTAGGTTTGAGTGAATGTTGACATAAGGTTTGCTTTGCAGCATTGCCTATGAGGCATTGATGAGGCTTGAAGTTGAGAAAATACAATTTAGAGGCTTTTAATACAACACGGTAACCAGTTAAGCAATACAGGCTTAATGGATTTCACAATGTTAAGTAATTTTGGTGATATTACAGGTGACTTATTACCACATGCCTGCTGGGATTAAGTGGATACTACACGTTTTTTTTTTAACTCAGCTGGATAATATACTTAGGTGAGTATCCAGCGTGTCTAGTTTGAAGAATTACGATATAGATTTCTTGACTTAGCCTCACTGGTGGAAAGTGGTTCTGTCCAGTTAATGGTACCTGAGTAATTGTATTCTAGTCGCCGCCCACATTGTATCTTGATTATGTTTTTAGGTGACGGCGCATAATCGTGTGTAGTTAGGTATCATGATGTAATTACTTGCAAGAATGACTTGTTGACAACCAGATGACACACGTTTTCATTTCTTCACAGTGACTTATTGCTTTAACTTGAGGAGAACTGTCAACATTATGATTTGAACTGATTAATCAATGTGAAGAAACATTGCATTACCAGATTTATAACAAGGTTGGGCGTGACCTCTGGTATTAGAGACATATGGACATGATGAAACTTACTGTGTGACACGTTTTCTTTGGGTGATATCTTGTTGGGGACTTGGTTCTATCCCTCTATTCTGGTTACACTGGTTGGCTTGTGGGTGTGTAACTATTTTGAACTTTTATTTGGAATCTTTTACTAGGTAATGGTACTTTTATTAATGTGTTAAGAGTGCTGTACTATGCTATTTCTTATGTATTGTTATTTGGGTTGCAGCCCTGAAGAAGTCAATTGCTTTATATTTGCAAGACGAAACACGTGTTGGCTGCGCCTATTTCTTTTGAATTGGAACTGAGTTCTTTGGATTTGGAATTTTGGAACAATTAATAAATCTATTTCGAAAACTGTGCTGACTGAACCTACATTTGAAGAAAGACTTTTTTCATTGGCAACTCATTACTGACTTGAAGTGCTCGGAAGAACCTCTTTGCTTCTACAATTTATAGGCTGTCTCAAAAGCTTGTAGGGTTAGTGGATTTGACCTGGAAAGGCAGAGATGGGACACAGGAGGGCTTATGCAAAGATAGTAGGTGCCAGTTGGCAGAATGTTCTCCTGATACAGTAGGAGAATAATGGGAGATATTGTCAAGAGTGTATAATGGAGTTAGGTCAGGAATCACCATAAATTATAACATGTGAAGCTAGGACTGAGTTCTCTGGCTGGGAGATACCCAGCCTGCCAGTCATCCAAATTGAGAGGTTGGTTACTGATGTGGAAGAAGGTACATCACGCATGGTGCTAAGCTGATCACTTTGTTAAAAGAAGACTTATGATATTTAGGGATTGCCAATGAGCTAGCTATGGTAATAATTCAGTTTGCTCTCAACAAGTGTGTCAATCAACAAATATTTTCTTATCGTGAAACTGGGTGTGAAAATGAATTGTTCTGATGTTGAACAGCTGGAATCTACCTACATGGCTGCACAAGCTTTGCATGGTTCTGAAGAAATTGTGCAATCAGTTTGCAGTTGGAGACAGAATTGATAAGAGGTAAGGAAATTGTGATTGAGCTGAGACATAGGCCAGATCTGCAACCAATCCTTGCTATGCATGACTGAAGACGTTGCGCTATGTGGTCGGGTGTGCTGTCATTTTTTTAAGTTGGATGTAGTATATTATCAAAAATCCTCAGAAATTCATTGTAGATATTCCTGTTAAATTGAAATTAAGGTTTGGACTGATTAATGTAATGCGGGGGGCAACATGGTCTCACGCAGCCCCGGGAACTGCCACCTTCCCGGGACTAGTTGCATAAAAATGCAGGGGGTACACGCCCCCGCTGTCCCGGGGCCCACCACCTCCCTGGGGCTATATTTGTAATATAATGCGTGGGGTGGCTCCAGCCCCCTCCACGCAGCCCCGAGGACCACCACCTCCATGGGGCTATTTACATAAAAATGCGGAGGGCCATGCACCCTTCGCTGCCCGGGAGACCACCACCTCCCTGGGGCTACATTGTAATAGAATGCATGGAGGGCTCTAGCCCCACCCCACGCAGCCCCGGGGATCACCACCTCCCTGGGGCTATTTATAGTACAATTTGGGAAAGTCAAGTGCCCCAGCTGCCCAGGGGACCACCACCTCCTGGGGGCTACATTACAACATGCGCGGGGGACTCCTGCCCCCCCCCCCCACCGCAGCCCCGGGGATTGCCACCTCCCCAGGGCTAGTTTGCAAATTGGAGGGAGCCGCGCGGCCCCCTCCTAGAGCTGTAAATGGCCCTGGGGACCGCCACCCCCAGGGCCGGCTCCAGCAATGTACCGGGTTGCCCACCCCAGGACATTGGCTGGAGCACTGCTCCTGGTGAGTCATAGCAAACTCTGCTTCGCTTCAGGGAAGTGAGAGCATGGAAAATGCTCTCAATTCCATGAAGTGAAGCAGAATGACTTTTGAGCAGAGGGAGCTGCATGTTAGCACCTCCCTCTGCTCAAAAGCAATGCCGACTCCCGCAGGAGGCGGGGAGCTGGTAGGGACCGCGGGGGCATTGAGGCTCCCCTGTGGTCCCCATTGATGTGGCTATGCCCTGGGAAATGGGGCCCAGGGGCAATATTGGCCCGGGTAGGGGGGCTGCATAGACCCCCTACCCATTTAAATAAAAAAAAAATAGTTAAGGCCTAGCCCTGGGGGATAGGGCCCCGGGACTGAAATTGGCCTCAGGAGGGGGGTTGCGCATCCCCCTACTTTAAATGCATTTCTTTTTTTACATAGTCATGGCCATGCCTCGGGGGATGGGTTCCCCGGGGCTGAAACTGACCTGGGGAGGGGCCGCATGACTACCTCCCCTTTCCAAAAAAAAGAAAGGAATATAGGCCTTGTCCTGGGGGAGGGGGTCCCTCGGTCTGAAATCGGCCTCAGGAGGCGGATCGCGTGGCCCCTTTTTTTTTTTTTTTTTTAATGGGTCAGGCCCGGGGGTATGGGGTCCCCAGGGATCAAAAAGGATCAAGGGAAGGGGGGCCACAAAGCCCAACTTTCCTAAAATAGGGAAAAAAATGAAGCCGGCAACTCGCCGGAGGCCCCAACCCCTCACTCAACTACTCTGCAAATGCGCCTCCTGGCACGCTCTTGGCTGGAGGATGAAGTCCCCTTTGCTGCTGAGGGTCCTTAGGGGCCAACAAGCCCACCTGTTACCTCCAGTAAGCCCCACACAGGTGCTGTGATCTCGCACTTTGTTCTGGTAATGTGAAACAAACTACACGTTTGTTTTGTTTGTGGCTTGTGAGAAAAATCATACATTTTCTTAAAATCCTTTGACTGTTGGCTTACATGAAAGGGTTTCCTTATGTTTTTTCTGTTAAGTGAGTGTAAGAGTGAGGTACAGTTATATAGCACTTACGGAGAATGGGGCATATGTACAAGGGGATTGCGCCACCGGAACGTCACTTTTACCGCTGTTCCAGTGGTGCAAAGCCCTGTTCCATGTTAACAAAGTGGTGTTAAGCCACTTTTTGTGGCTTAGCACCACTTTGTGAATATGGTGCCCTTTCACGCATATATCTGCATAAAAGGGGTGTGCAATATGTGTAGCTGTGGGCATTTCACTGCAACACACGTTGCTTTTTGATACTGTCCTAGTTTTACAATGATCTGTAAATCTGAGGCTCTGCCAAAAACTAGTGCCATGCTTTTTTTTTTCTTTCTTATCTCTTTTTACATGCCTATTTGCATTATTTTTTCTTATCTCTTTTTACATGCCTATTTGCACAAGAGAGAGGCTGCTTGATAGTTATTAAAATACTGTGCTGTACTGTTTACTTGCCTTTTTTTGCACAAAGTAAGGGTTTGCTGCTACCTATACTGTTCCGCTACTATATCTGCACTGAATACTCACCTTTCATTATACAAAAAGTTAGTGACTATTTGCCTATTTGCGCAAAGAGAGGAACTGTTGATGTTTATTACCATACAGTACTGATAAATAACCCTTTTAACATACATATTTATCACACTTGCCTTTTAGCATGTTTTTTAATCTTTAAAAAAGATATAACATGTTGAGGTTTATCACTTTTAATGCAAATGGTCTAAATAATTTTCGGAAAAAATACGCTATTGAATGTTGGCTACAAAACCTAAATCCTGATATTATTTATTTACAAGAGACCCATCATAGAGACCAAAATGAGGCAGATAAACTATTTAAGAACTGGGCTAGCCATACAATATCATCCTCAGCTGGGCTGACACAGAGAGGAGTATGTATACTGATCGGAAAACATCTAGGTTTTATCCTGGCAGGCACAGCCACGGATCCCAGAGGTAGATCGGCAGTTGCCCACGGCAAATTACACAATGTAAATATAATCCTTGTTACATTATATGCTCCTATCTTAGACGATCCTCAGCCAATCTTACAGTTAAAAAACACTATAACCGGCCTTCGCGGGATAATAGTATGGGGAGGTGATTTTAATATTTTGCAAAATACTGTATTGGACTTGTCTAAAAAAGATTGTCTCCAGAATAAACCCCAGTCTATTTTGGCGTTACAAAGTTGCAAATTAGACCTCGATATCATGGATCAGTGGCGAGTTAACAATCCACACTAAAGAGAATATTCTTGTTTTTCGGCAAAGTATAATTCTGCCTCGAGATTGGATTTTTTTTTAACCTCTCATGATTTAAATCTATGCAACTATGTCCATCTACCAAATGCTTTTTCAGACCATGCGGCAGTTTCCGTGGAGGTAATTCTGGAAACACAAGACCTAAACACTAGAAAACGATGTTTTTTTAACAAAAATAACCTTTTAGATCCTGAATGGTGTACGGAAATTGAAGAATTCATTGAGGAGTTCTTTACACGTAATAGAGGTACAGCCCCTTTAAATATGATCTGGGATGCATTTAAGGCCACTCTACGGGGGTTTATCACATCTAAAGCTATACCAAAATATAAAGCAAGAAACGAGGAAAAGAACAAATTGCAAACAGATCTTATAGAGGCAACCCAAGTACACTACAGGGCTAGAACAATACATTCTAGTAAAAAATTATCAGCGGCTAAGAGTAAGATGAGGGAGTTCTATTATGTCCTGGGTGAAACCCTTTTCAATTGTTATACCCAGAGGATGTACGAGGATAGCGAGTATACAGGGAAGCTCCTGGCATGGCAAACTAAAGAAAAACAGGCTCGCAACAGAATTGATCAACTAACTGATCCAACTTCTAAAATACAAACTAAGACCATAGCTCCAATTGGTGAACGTTTCCTGAAACATTATGAGAGAATCTATCAAATAACAGAAAAGGCCTCAACTGATTCAATAGGGGAGTTTTTATCACAACTTACAATTCCCAAATTAAACGCTGAAGATAAGGAATGTCTCATTGAGACATTCTCGAAGTCTGAGTTAGACGAGGTAATTGGTTCCCTCCCCAATGGAAAGGCCACCGGCGACGATGGTCTTCCAATTGAATTTTTTTTTTAATTTGAAGGAACCTTACGTGAAGAACTTTTAACTTTAGTAAATGTTCTACTTCAAGGAGGATCCTCTCCGGATTCTTTCTGTTCAGCTGTGGTAGTTAGTATTTTAAAAAAGGGAAAGGACAGTGAGAATATAAACTCGTATCGACCAATAAGTCTACTAAACACAGATTATACAATTTTTACTAAGCTTTTAGCAAATCGATTGAATAAAATAGTGGGAAGTCTGGTAAACACTGACCAGTGCGATTTTATTGCAGGTAGGCAGCTTAACACAAATACAAAGTTTGTATTGGAGGCACTAGATTTTTTTAAAACCAATAACGTAAAGGCCCAAATCTGGTTCCTAGATGCTGAAAAAGCGTTCGACCTAGTGTCCTGGGACTGCCTATTTACTATTCTGCATAGTTTTAATTTCCCGAATGTTTTTATTTCTGTTTTAAAACAATTACATTTGAACTCCAGGGCACAGATTATCATCAATAATTCTAACGTCGGTACATGCAAGGTCACTAGAGGCACATGACAAGGCTATCCATTATCGCCAATATTATTTGCATTATTTATTGAACCTCTAGCGATCGCGATTAGAAATATACGAACTAAAGCAGTCCCGGTAGCCGGCATGACTAATATAAAATTATACGCCGATGATATTGCCCTGTTTTTAGACTCTAACGCCCTAAGTCAAGTAAACATTTTAAAGATTTTTTCCGATTTTCAAAAACTAGGGTGCTATAAAATTAATGTTAACAAGACGGAAATTATTTTACTAAACTTCACCAAAGACACTTTAATACGAGAATTTAGGCAAATTTATAACCCCACGCCAAAGAGATATCTGGGTATATTTATTTCTGACAATTTAGACGAGGTGTTCTCACTAAACTATTCACCGCTGCTAAAAAAGGTTGAGTCTCTTTTAGAACGTTGGAATCTACTACCTCTGTCTATAATGGGCCGAGCAGCACTGATACGCATGTCGATCCTACCCCTTTTTAATTTCCTATTTAATGCAGCACCCTGTGGTATTCAGGTTTCTTTTTTTTTAAAAAATAGATTCCCTAATATCTTCATTCCTTTGGGCAAAAAAGTCTACTAGACTTGCACTTAGCACTTTATATCTTCCATTTGCACAAGGTGGTTTATCCCTCCCAAACATAAGGGAATACTATTTCGCGTCATTTGCACACCATAGTTTTAGGTTTTTCTTTTTAGACACGAACGAGACAGACAATTTTTTTATGAAGAAGATGCTACCAGAAGTAAAGATTACTGATCCAATTAGAGTTACTAAAGTTCCCAAAAAAATCCGCTATAAGTCCCTCCAATGGATTTTTAAACAGAAAACCCAGTTCCTGAAATCCCATTCCATTCCCAGGATAAGTAACACAACTGAATTAAATAACTTTAATCTAAGTGAAGAGGGATGTATGGATAGAAAAACAATAAAGCTATGGAAAGAAAAAGGTTTTGAAAAAATAGATGACTTCCTGGCCGGTAATAGATGGAAGACATGGGATCAAATTGCTAGCCAGGTAAGCCATTCCCATTCCGTTCTGAAGTGGTCCTTTCTTATGTTGATTCCAATACTCAGAGAGCTGGATATAGGAAATCTCTTTTTTAAGGAAAATATCTCTACAGCACTGAATAATAAATCTCCAAAAAAGATGAGTATTTGGCAAAAATTTTTAAAAGAGGACAAGAAACAGGAATCTTCGAGTAAGATTTTTGAGAGGTGGAAAAAAAGGGAGGATATTGAAATCAATCAACAAATTTGGGATAAAATAAACAAATTTAATAAAACCATCTTTCACGGCGCTAATTTTAAGCACATGCAATTTCATAACAAATGGTTGATTTACAGAACTCCCTCTTATCTCCACAATATTTTTCCATTAGTTCCCGATAAATGCTTCCGATGTGAGGAAAAAGGGACCTGGAAGCATATCGTCTGGGAATGTTCTAAAATCCAATCGCTATAGAGGGAAATTGAAAAATATCTTTCGTCCGAGCTTAAAACTTCTATAAATTTTGACGATCTAGTTCCAGTTCTAGGTTGTTCAGTGACCAACACCAAACGTGACGAATTCCTCTTCATAGCTTCTCTTATAGTTAAATCACTCATATTGCAGTGCTGGAAAACCAATCAAGTACCGACCTTTTAGGCATGGAAGGCTAAATTAATATGAACACAGGGTAGGGAAAGAAAATATGCGCTAAGATCAGGGGCGCTCAAAAATTATGAAAAGTTTTGGAGTGTTTTTGAATTGTAAATCTTTTGTCTGTCTTTATGCACTTCTCTTAAGCACTTTGGCACTTTATAAGTATCTCTCGCACTTCACAACTATGTCATGGATATTCGATTATTAATTATTTATGTATAAGTATATGCCATGTATTGCACCAAAGCTTTTAACAAATGTATTCTGAAATGCTAATCTTGTTTTTATGAACTCTCAATAAAAATAAATTAAAAAAAAAACAAACTAGTGCCATGCTGAAGCAGACATTAGATTGGCGCAACAAGGAGAAATCCTTTTATTTCTCCTAGTTTTTGCTTCTTCTATGTGTGCTGCATAGGAAGAGCAAAACGTCACTAATGAATGCTTTTGTGCATGAAGGTGTCTCCTCATGCACAAGAACAATTATTAAATAATGGTGATTTTCTACTTCTAAGTGTGCTACAGAAGTAGCAAATCGCCATTATTTATTATTTATGTTGAGGAAGGGACAACTTGCTGCACATAAACAATCATCCCTGCAACGCAGGCACCCTTGCACTATGGCCAAGGTTGTCTGTGTTGGCGCTAGGCAGCTAGTTTTAGCACCAGCGCTCGGGAAAACACAGGGGTATGCTGTATTCTTGTAAATACAGCACATCCCTGCGTTTTGGAATTGGCTCGCCGCTGCAAAATTTCCCGCGGCGCTGCGCCGTTTCCTGGTACATGTGGCCCCAATTGCCTCAGATACCTTCTTGCTCATCTTATATCACAAACGTTTTGCCTACTGACCTGATAGCTACTAAGGGAGCTCCCCTCAGGGGCAAAAGGTGTAACATTTGAGACAAACTCCATTAGATCTAAAAATACAATAAAGGAACCCCGGAAGGCCACCCTGAACATACCACGGAGCACCCTGGTAAGGTCTACAAATAATGCCAGGAAAAAACCATCAAACCTGGTGCAGGAATCTGCTAAAGTAATCGCAAAACTCTGCTGCATTTTAGAAAACAACTAAATAAATGCATATGATGAAACCCCCTGATGATGATCCTTCAGCAGTAATTATCCACCAGTCAAATTCCTTTCAAGCAAAGTTTCTAGTCCTTGGAACTACGCAGCAGGACAACATTGGAGGAAGCACATTATAAATAGGAGACCAATTACAGCTCCCTATAGCTCTGGCTCGAAGACAAAGCATGCAGCTCTGCAGGCAGTGTGCAAGGGAAGGCTGCACCATTCAATTCTATTTTACTCCACCTACCGGGCTTAATTTGAGCATGTGGTTGCAGGTGGGGCTCCCTGTCATTTTTAGGAGCCAGGAGGTTTTTTCCAACATCAGACTTTAACCAAGAACAAGGGAAAGAAAGGCGGAGAAGAGAGAAAGAAGGGGGGAGAGAAAGACGGAAAACAGTCACAGTGGAAGAAAGCAGGGCTGAAAAGAACGTGCAGGAGTGAGATAGAGGGGCAGGGATGGCGGACGAAAGAGGCATTGGGAGAAATGAAGACTAGGCAGCCTTGGTTTTGCTACACTGACCTTTGGCGGCTGCGCGTTTCGAGGTAAACTTTGGGCCTGGCACAGGGGCATAACGCAAGCCCATTTTGCCCCTATGGTGTTGGTGGCCCCCAACAGTTCAGAGAGCCTCATTAAGACAAAGGAACAAAGGTCAATGAATACCTGTAAGATATGAGACTGTCAGGGGGGTAAACAACCATTACTTCGCATCTTTTACTTCACACTTTTTTTACTTAGCATCTTTTACTTAGCATGCCTTTACTTCGCATATGCCTTTACTTCGCATATGCCGTTACTTCGCAGGAGAAGAGTGGATCACGGGCAGAGAGAGGTAAGTGGGGCAGTGTAGTTAGGGTAGTGTGGTAGTGTATGTGTAGGGTTGTGTTGTAGTGTATGTGTAGTGTAGGGGGTAGTGTTTTAGGGTTTAGGATAGTGTTGTAGTGTATGTGTAGTGTAGGGTGTAGTGTTTTAGGTTTTAGGGTAGTGTTGTAGTGTATGTGTAGTGTAGGGTGTAGTGTTTTAGGGTTTAGGGTAGTGTTGTAGTGTATGTGTGGTGTAGGGTAGTGTTTTAGGGTTTAGGGTAGTGTTGTAGTGTATGTGTAGTGTAGGGTAGTGTTTTAGGGATTAGGGTAGTGTTGTAGTGTATGTGTAGTGTAGGGGGTAGTGTTTTAGGGCTTAGGGTAGAGTTGTAGTGTATGTGTAGAGTAGGGTAGTGTTTTAGGGTTTAGGGTAGTGTTGTAGTGTATGTGTAGTGTAGGGGGTAGTGTTTTAGTGTTTAGGGTAGAGTTGTAGTGTATGTGTAGTGTAGGTTAGTGTTTTAGGGTTTAGAGTAGTGTTGTAGTGTATGTGTAGTGTGGGTGGTATTGTTTTAGGGTTTAGGGTAGTGTTGTAGTGTATGTGTAGTGTAGGGTAGGGTAGTGTTTTGGGGTTTAGGGTAGTGTTGTAGTGTATGTGTAGTGTAGGGGGTAGTGTTTTAGGGTTTAGGGTAGTGTTGTAGTGTATGTGTAGTGTGTAGTCTTTTAGGGTTTAGGGTTGTGTTGTAGCTTATGTGTAGTGTAGGGGGTAGTGTTTTAGGGTTTAGGGTAGAGTTGTAGTGTATGTGTAGTGTAGGGGGTAGTGTTTTAGGGTTTAGGGTAGTGTTGTAGTGTATGTGTAGTGTAGGGGAAGTGTTTTAGGGTTTAGGGTAGTGATGTAGTGTATGTGTAGTGTAGGGTACTGTTTTAGGGTTTTGGAAAGTGTAGGAGGCGTGGAGGTAGTCAGGGCCGGCTCTAGGCATGTGCAAGCTGTGCACCTGCACAGGGCCACCAAACCCCAGGGGCCACCACGCCAATATATATCCTTATTGGATCTATGATGTTACAACACGTTTTTTTACAACGCATGCTGTAACATCGCAACTTTTACAACGCAGGTTCCATTACATTGGATATCATTACAACGCAGGATATTACATAGCAGATGCTATTACAACGCATACCATTACATCGTAAGTATAGGTAAGTATAACTTTTAAAAAAAAATGTAATTAAGTTAATATAATTAATTTTATTTAACTAATATAATTAAATTAATTTTTAAAATGTAATTAATAAAATTTATATAAATAAGTATAATTTAATTTTAAATAGGAATTAATGTAATTTAATTAAATTAAAATAATATTATTAATTTAATTTAATACATTTTATAATAGTAATTATTTAAAATTAATTAATTTAATTTAATAAATATAATTGAATTAATCTTAAAATTGTAATTTATTTGATTTAATAAATTTAATTAATTATAATTTATTTAATTAATTTAATTAAATAAAAGTCATACTTTAAAAAAAATAAACCCTAAAAATACCCCTGAACCCCAAAACCCAAACCCTGCCCTAAAACCTAAAAACACCCCTGTACCCCAAAACCCAAACCCTGCCCTAAAACCTAAAAACACCCCTGTACCCCAAAACCCAAACCCTGTCCTAAAACCTAAAAACACCCCTGTACCCCAAAACCCAAACCCTGCCCTAAAACCTAAAAACACCCCTGTACCCCAAAACCCAAACCCTACCCTAAAACCTAAAAACACCCCTGTACCCAAAAACCCAAACCCTGCCCTAAAACCTAAAAACACCCCTGTACCCCAAAACCCAAACCCTGCCCTAAAACCTAAAAACACCCCTGTACCCCAAAACCCAAACCCTGCCCTGAAACCTAAAAACACCCCTGTACCCCAAAACCCAAACCCTGCCCTAAAACCAAAAACACCCCTGTACCCCAAAACCCAAACCCTGCCCTAAAACCTAAAAACACCCAAACACCCCAAAACATATACCTCAGTACCCCAAAACATATACTCCTATACTCATACTTATTTAAAAAATTACTTAAATTAATATATATAATTTATAATATTTAAAAACATAAATAAATATTTTTATTTATAATTAATAATAATTAAATCAATTATATAATATTAAATAAAATAAAAAATATATATATACTTACCAATACTTACGATGTAATGGTATGCGTTGTAATACCATCTGCTATGTAATGCCATTCGTTGTAATGGCATCCGATGTAATGGATCCTGCGTTGTAATAGCTGCGTTGTAACAGCATTACGACGTAAAAGTTGCGTTGTAAGGGTAACATACCATCCTTAATATATTAATCCTCTGAGGAAGGATACATATTTGCGTGGTGGCCCCTGGCAAGGATTTGGCGGCCTCCGGCTCTGTTCCACTTCTAAACACCCTGACCCCCTCCCCTCTTTACTGGCCTGCGCGCTCCGCCCCGCCCGGACCCCCTCTTCCGGGCCCCCTACCTATGCTCTTTGCCCAGGGCCACCATGAGCCTAGAGCCGGCCCTGAGGTAGTGTTGGTGTGTAGGGAAAACAATTTAAAAAAAGAATCTTTATGCGTTGTAAAATCCTGCGAAGTAATGTACTGATAAGTAAAGTCAATTTAATGCTTTTAATTGTTTTTGCGAAGTAATGGTATGCGTAATAAAATACTGCTAAGTAAAGGCATTTGCGAAGTAAAAACTTAGTAGAAAGGGCATGCTGAGTAATAGCATGCTAAGTAACGTCATACATTCTGTCAGAGGCCTCTATTCACATTCTGCAGAAGGAGGGGGGTTGGGGGGGTTGCGTTTTGCATTGCCCATCCTTTTACAAAATAAGCACTGTTCACTTACCATGATTACCCATGGTCTATGGCAGCGATGCTTAACCTGTGGTCTGCAGACCCGTGGGGGTCCGCAACACCTACTCAGAGGGGCCGCAATCATTTTGAATAATAAATAATATTAACATATTCATAAACTATATATATAATTAAAAGAACAACATTGAAAATGTTTACATGTTCTGTTAATGTGACAGAATTTGAAATTGGAGGCTAAAAAGTAAGTGGATATCCTCAGATTGGTTCATGGAGCCGCACAAGTAGAGCAAACAGAGCACAGTACGGACGATGGGAGGCCTCAGTAGAATTTAGAAAAGCTCAAACCTCCCAATAAAATTAAAATGTCAATTTATTATATTTGTGAAAAAAATAAAATATTGAATTATTTGTGTATTTGTTTGGTGGTCTGGGTCCCCGCCTTCCAGTAGTGAATCATTGTGGGTCTCCAGATTTCAACAACGAGGCAGTGGGGATACCCTAATTCCAGTAATGATTGAGAGGGGGGTGGGGTCAACAGAAGTGAAAAGGGTAGGAACTGCTGGTGTATGGAAATCCTCAGATCACGGCCAGGATTTAGCACATTTTCTGGGCTTTTAACTATATGTAGCAAGGCTCAGACAGTCAAATGCCACTGTGAGCGACAGAAATTCAAGCAAGGAGATTAAATAATGGCACTTGAATTGTGTAAACAAGGCATCTGAAATACAAGGGAGCACGTGACTAATCATGACTGCGGAAGTGAGCTGCGGTTTTTTTCTGAAATTGATTGACAAAGCGCCTCATGGACACAGAGTCATAATTCCAGACTTACCGTTACGACACTCCTGGGACAGAGCCCGGGCCGAGAGGACGGTGTTTAACTTGCACAGCAAATGCATTTGGGCGTCCGCCCACGGCAGTAAACATGTCTGAATCCCTCGCAAAATGCGTCACCAAGACAGTTAGTAAAATACAACTTAGTCGGGATTTTCCTGGAAGACCAGAGAATGGAAATGGACAAGCTGCAGGCACTCAGAATAAAACACCACATTTTATGAGGGCATTTTTCACATTAGCATTCACAAAACCAATAGCCTGTCAGTGAGGCGAGGAGACATTTATTCCATGAACTCTGTTTCCCACTGGGACAGAAAATAAGCAAAAGTGGCAAAAGTGGCCCACATTCTGCAAATAACGCCAGTTTTTATAACATGTGAAGACACTCTTTATTGGTGTTTCGCAAGCAATGGAGGACTGCATGCATTTGTGCTTACTGCAGGCAATGTTGTGGTAATGTCAGGGAAATAACAGAATAACATGGCCCACCTGGCCTCAAAACAAGCCCAAAAAAACAGTCAAAAAATGGCCCAAAAACTCACGTCTAAAACCAGTCCATTACGATGAGGTGTTTTGGACGCAACTTGCAGAGGACACAGATGGTGTATGGGGGCAGCTAGACAATGAGCTGTTCCTCTAAACGATGGTGCCAGGACGGCCAGCCCCATCGACATATGACAGGTGGCTAGCCGGTTATTTACAAGTCCTTTGGCGGGCGGCCCACCCAAGATGGGGTGGGTGCGACAGACAGGGGACAGGTGGAGAGAGGTGGGGCCTGTTGGTTCTACAACAGTGTCTTGGGGTGTTCTGTAAATACAGACATGAATGTTCGCAATGTGGGGTTAAGCACATGCTTACCCAGTGTGCATCACAGGGTGGGGTTTCGGCAGCAGGGGGGGGTCAGTGGTCAAGTGTCACCGATCGCCGGAGAGACAGAGGGGGACAGTATCCCTTGGGGAAGGGCGCATACGCTAGTTAAGGATGTGAGAGTGTGACTTTGGCTAGAGTTGTTTGGCTCAGAAGCAGAACGGGACTTGTTGGATGGTTTTTAGTTTGGTTTCAGTTTGTGTTATGAGGGTGCACCAATGGCTGGACAATTTGAAGTCGGTGAAGGGTCAAGAGGAGTCTGAATGGAGCAAATTGATGAAGGAGGAGAGGAAGGGGAGGATGGAAAGGCAGTTTTCTGATTGGCCTCTGGAGAATTAGGGGATTTCACCGATTGGGGCGGTCCCCAAGAAGGAGCCGGGGGAGTTCCATTTGATTCATCACCTCTCATGGCCGAAAAGTTTGTTGGTCAATGATTTCATTCTTGAGATGTGCAGCAGAGTGCACTGTGCATCTTTTGACACAGCCGTTCAGTTGGTGAATACTTGCGGCCAGGGTGCTTTGATGGCAAAATGTGATGTGAAATCGGCCTTCCGGTTGCTGCCAGGTCATCCTGCTCAATATGAGTTGTTGGGCATTCAATGTGGAGGGCAATTTATGTGGATAAGGCCCTGCCCATGGGTTGTTCAGTTACATGTTCTTTGTTTGAGACTTTTAGTTCCTTTTTGCAGAAGTTGTTTATGCATGTAGCAGCAAACAACACCATGACACATTATTACTTGGATTATTTTTTCTTGGTGGATGCACCAAAGTCACAGGAATGTCAGGAGGGCCTTGTCTTGTTTCAGGAATTGATGAAGAATGTGGGGCTCCTGTTCGTTCCAAAAAAGACAGGTGGGCCTGTTCAAATGCTTAGTTTTTTGGGAGTGGATTTGGATTCCCTCTGGATGTAGATCAAAATGCCAAAAGAGAAGAAGCAATGCTGCCTAGTAGTATTAGATGGGATGTTGGAGAAGGGCAAGATGCAGGTGAACGATGTTCAGGTTCTGTTGGGTCATCTAATTTTTGCTTGTAGGGCGGTCATGGAAGGTAGGACTTTTTGTATGAGGTAGGGTGGGGCTCTGACGGGGTTGGCTGCCACACCACAGCATCCGACTCAAGGCTGTGGTGAGAGAGGATTTGAGGCTCTGCCAAATATTTCTGAGTGAATGCTATGGTATTCAAATATTCCGATGGCAAGATTGGGGGAGCATTTTGAGTGGTCCCTTGAGTTATTTTCTGATGTTGCAGGCAGCTATGGTTTAGGAATATTTTCACATGGTCACTGGTGTGCAGAGGAGTGGCCAGAGCCTTGAAAACGAAGGGAGAGGAATATTGCCTTTCTTTAATTCTTCCTTTTGGTGGCAGTGGCGTAACAAAAGTTTAAGGGCCCCCCTGCAATGTACACAGAGGGGCCCTGCTCTGGATTAAATCCGGAGCTCGCAGGTTTGAGCACTATCATGAGGGGGCCCCCTGCAGCTCGGGGGCCCCCAACCCATAGGGGATGCGGGTGCCTGTGTTACGCCCCTGTTTGGTGGTGGCAGTTTGTTTGTGGGAGTATCACTTTGCCAACAAAACGGTACTTTTCAACATGGACAACATGTGGAGGTGAGCATCGTCAATCAGCAGTCTGTGAGGGACTCTAAAGTTTGGAAGCTGGTGCGGGTGTTTGTGCTGGAATGTTTGCGCTCGCATTGCACCTATGAAGCACGGCATATACCAGGAGTGCACAATGAAATTGCTGATGGCCTTTCTCATTTTAAGTGACATATATTCTGTGAGCTTGCACCATGGGCCGACAAAGACAAGACTGCGATGCCAGCTCATTTGTGGTTCATCAGCGAGAACGTGTGAGGCAGCTTATCCTGGGCTTCTTGTTGGAGTCTACCACAAGGCATACAGCCTGGCTGGGGAAGAGTTTGCAAAATCTGTGAACATAGGAACAATGTGGTACACTTCATTATGTCCTTGATTGACTTGGGTTTGTCGGCGGTTACCATAATTGGTTAGTTGGCAGGTATGACGTTCTACGGGAAATTGCTGTGGGTATGACCTGATGGCTGAGGGAATGGAGACGTGGATACTGGTTGGCTGGTCCTGGAAGAGGGGCAATGGAGCAAGCATGAGGTGACCAATCACATTGGATTTTTTCCATGCTGCTGGCCATGTGTCTGTGTTAGACCTGACATCCTTGGCGTGGTTTTTCCCCATCTTTTTGCCTCTGACTCATGTATTTTTGATGCTGTGCTGGATTTCGTTTTTGCTGGTTTAGATGCTTTGGACCCTCTGCCACTGCTGATCAGTGTCAGAGGGTAAGTGCTCCCTCTGTAAATTGTCATATTGATTGGGTATACCTGATTGGCATATTTGTGTCACCATGAAGTCCCTAGTAAAGTGCACTGTGTGTGCCAGGGCTGGTGATGACAGATGCTACTAGTGGGCCTGCAGCGCAGATTGCGCCACCCACATGAGTAGCCCTAAAATGATGTCTCAGGCCTGCCAGCGCAGGGCCTGTGTGCAGTCAGTGGACTGCCATGTCCGCCTTGCCAGTGTCCCCACTGGCTGGGCCTAACCCTTCCCTGTCTGTGCACACCAGTCACCCCTATGGAAGGCTCAAGGTACCCCCCTGGGCAGGGTGCAGTGCATGGATAAGGTAGAGCATGTACTAGTGCAGGTAACATGCTCTGGTAGTGAGCAGCAGCCATTTTGTGTGCTCACTGCTGTAAGGCTATCTTGCTCCATAGAGTAACATGGGGGAGGCTGGTCCCATTGGATCCCAGCCTATCTTCCCATAGGAACAAGATGGGACATAAGTGAAAGATATCCCTGAACTCAGAATTTAATAACACATCTTTTAGTAAAGGTTGTTCTTAAATTCTGTGTTTGAGAATGGCACTTTTAGAAAGTGGCTGTTCTCTTGTCTAAACCTTTCTGTGTGCCTGGGACTGTTTGTGGATTGACTGTCTGGGTTGAGGATGACAGGGTCTGCAGAGCCCCGGGGGGTTATCTGAGCCAGCCCCGTGGATGAAAGGCAGCATCTGCTGCCAGGGAAGTGGGAGGAGATAGCACCTGATAGTGAAGGGCTGTGCCTGCCTAACCACAAAGCTGGCTCCACCTCCTGCTGGGCGACTGTCACCTCTGTCCCTGGGACAGGGAGGAAGAAGGAAACCAGAAACACCCCAGACCCCCAGAACTGGTTTGGACCGGGCTCAGGGCCCCCTTTGCACAAAGACTTCTAAAGACTTCAAAGGACTTCAAAGCCTTTTTGGGGTATAAGAGAAGGACCCCTGACTACAGAAAAGCAGATTCTACAATCAAGAGGAACCTCTGCCAGAAGAAGGACTGCTGAAGGAGCTGATGGAAGATTGCCTTGCTGTGTGCTTTAAGGGCTGACCTATCCTGCTGTCCAACTGAAGGAGAGGAGAAGAAAGGGACTTTGCTGTGTGCTGTGGCCCTGCCTGCTTGAAACTGCCAAGACTTTGCTGTGTGCTGTGTCTTTACTGAATCTCCAAGGGCCTGAGAAGAGCTGGCCTCCTGTCTGCAACCCAGGAACATAAAGGTTGCCCCAAGGACCACAAGATTCTGCTGCGCCCCCCCCTGAAGCTGCTGTGCAGTGCAGAGATCGTGAAACACTGCGTGGGGCTGTGTAGCGCACTGGCTGCTCTCTAATCTGAGTGAGGGCGCCGCGCTGAACCAGCCTGCCGTGTGGCCGAGATCGACGTGTTCATCGACACGTAGGGAGCGAAGATCGGAAGCTGTGGGCCTTCCCAGCGTAAGGAGCGCTGAAAAATAATTGCTGGCCGTGTCACCGTCGCAGCCCGGGGTCAGTAACCCCCGTGAAAAGTGCCCCGTATCATTCCGGTGGCTGTGTCCTGAAGATCGAGCCCGCCGCGCTCTGATTGGGCGAGAGGGCCGAGCCCCCTCACCAGAGTCGCGACGGGATTGGTTCCTGTGGCGGAGCGTCATCAGCGAGGCCGCGCTGCCATTGGTTGGCGGCCTCGCGCTCAAGAGGGGCTCGACTCGAACGCCGCGACGGGATTGGCTGCCTCGACTGGAGCTGCCGAGGAGCCGAGGAAGCGCTGAAGATCACCGCCGGGCCCGGGGAAAGACTGACCTGACCTCGCCGAGGGATCCACAGAGTGTTCCAGCCCCCGGCCTGCCGTCTCTGCTCCCCGCTGCTCTCTGAAGGACCGAGAGCGGGCGGAGAGCGTCCTGAGACCGGCCGGGCTGGAGCGCGAGTAAGCGTTCACCCGCGAGGTGCATCTGAGAGATACCGATCACGGGGAAGGGAGTCCCCCTCCCCCCAGCTACCGGGTGAGACGCGCTTGTAGCGCTTGGAGTCCCTGATGCCAGGGGCTCGCCGTGACACATTTTTTCAACGCTGGCATTGTTTAATTGCTCGTTTTGAGAGCGTTTTACATTATTAAGACATTGGCATGGTTCTTGGCTCATTTTGAAGAGCGTTTTCAATCACCTAATATTGGCATATTGTGCTGATTAAAGAGACTAGAGACATTTGCTTCAAGAACTTCCTGAAAGTTAGAAACACCAATTAAGATTAAGTACATCGTTACTATACTGAAGTGATTATTGTGCAACTGCTTATTTACACTGCTGCAACCAGATAAAAGTTATATATATTTTTATAAAATATACTTACCTGTGTGGTCTCAGTTTGTGGTGGATTGGGGATTATTGTTGTGTTGAGTGCAAATATTATACACATTGCCTTGGGGATAAGCCTGCCTGCTCGCGCCAAGCTACCTAGAGGAGAGCGGAGGTTATCTACTGTGTGTATTCCTTCACCCTGACTAGAAGCAAGGGTCCCTACTTGGTCTAAGGTACTTACCTATGCCAACTAGAGACCCCCAGATCTAACATTGGTGGACAGCGGTGCGGATTCTGAACTAATAATTGCACTTGACCTGCAGTGATCTCTTGTACATCACTAGTCTAGTTTAGCAGCACAGGTTGCGCAAGATTTTTTTCTTTTTGGTGAAACCTTTTGTTGAAAAGGTTAGGAAGCATCATGTCTGTGAAAGCGGCAAGCGTGAGAGTAGAATTGGAAGTGGAATTCGAAATTCAGGAGCTGTACAACTACAGAAAGGATATCCTGAAACAATTCTGCAAACAGCTTGGATGCCCAGCGAAGGGCAGCGCAAACAAGGAAGAGCTGCAGAAAGCTCTAAGGGCCTGGTGGGAGGCCAAACATGTCTCAGAAGAAGCTACTGAAGTGGAAGGCGCACCGGAGAATGTTTTTTCGCTCAGTGATTTGCCAGCGCGGCCAGCATCTAAGGCTGGCAGCAACCATTCCAGTAGGGTTATTTCTCCAGAGGAGGTGGAGGAAAATCAGAGAGCTAGGGCTCATGAGATTGAGATTTTTAAACTCAGAGCCCAAGCAGATGAAAGGAGAATGCGCCTTGAAAATGAGAAGGCGGCGGAGGAGAGAAGACATGCTCTCGCTTTGGAGGAGAAGAAACTCCAATTGGTTCATGAGAGGAACATGAGGGAGCTGGACATCAAAGAAAAGCAAGGGGGGTCCAGCTCTAATGGTGGCAGCGCACAACCAGTACAGGCGGGTAAGGTATACATACCAAAGGATCTGGTACAGAATTATCAGAGGGGTGAGGATATTTATGCGTGGTTTAGAGCGTATGAACTAGCCCTAAAGATGAATGAAGTGCCTGAGAAAAGTTGGGGGGCAGGTTTATGGAAGCACTTTGAGGCCTCTGGGAGGGATGTCTTGGCACCCTTAGAAGCAACAGGTACTTTAGCCTACCCCTCCATGAAGGAGGCTTTGTGCCTCAGGTATGGGCTCACTGCAGAACAGTACCGCCAGAAGTTTAGGAACTTCAAGAAGCTTGATTCAAGTACTTGGGTGGAGTGTGTGAGTATGTACACGCGTGCACTGGAAGGTTGGATAAAGGGCAGCAAAGTTACTGATTATGTGGGGTTGTGTCACTTGATTAGTTGGGAGCACTTAAGTAGTTTATGTGTTCCAGAGCTGCGCCAGCATCTTTTAGACAGCAAGTTAACTGATCCCAGTGAGCTTGCTAAAGAGGCGGACCGCTGGACTAGCACCAGGGTCCACAAGGGGGTGGTAAGTACCCCAGCCAAGGGTGGACAGGGTCCCCAGCAGAAGAGTGGGGGGGACACGGGTAATCAAAAGGAGTCTTCTAAAGGGCCCCAAAATAGTTCCCAGGAGAAAGAGTCTCAACCCCCCAAGTCTAAGAAGTCCTGGCCCCATAAGGGCAAGCAGGACAACAGGCCCCCACCTACTTGCTATGCCTGTAGGGAGGTGGGGCACATTGCCCCCAAATGTCCAAAGAAACCTCCAGCACCCACTGGTGCTCCAACACCGGCATTAGCTAGTGTAGCTTTGGGAGGGGATTTGATTTCTAGTGGGGAGGAGGGGTTAGCAGTGATGACCCTTGTCTCTTTAGGAGACCAAGAGATGGCCCAGGAAACCTTGCTGCCCTTAAACACTAAGAAATATGGGCAGAAGGTGACCATCAATGGAAAAGAGATAGAAGCTCTGAGAGACACAGGGGCCAGTGTGACATCTGTCAGGTGTCAATGGGTGTCTGAAGAGCAGATCATTCCCGATGTACTCCGTCCTGTGGTGGCAGCTGACAGTTCAGTGCGCCTCTGCAAGTTGGCACGTGTTCCATTTGAGTGGGGAGGAGTCTCCGGTACATTGGAAGTTGTTGTAAGTGATGCCTTGCCTGTAGATTGTCTGTTAGGTAATGACCTGGAGAGCTCTCCATGGAAGGATGTAGAGCACAGGACTCACTTGGAAATGTTGGGCTTGCCTGCGTGGATCTGTGTGACCACACGTGCAATGGCAGCCAGTAAGGGTGGATTAGCAGAACTGGAGCCTGGAACAATGGCCCAGGGACCTGTCAAGAGAGGAAGGGGCAGAGGGCGCGGGAAACCAGCCCCCACTGTTCCCACGGTCCAGGAGGAAGCAGAACCTGAGGGGGATGCCCTGGAACCTACAGGGGAACAGGTGGCCGAACTAGGGGAATTGCCTGAGCTGTCCCAGTGGCAGCAAGATGGTGGTCCCTCCAGGGAGGAATTCTGCCAAGCTCAAAAGGAGTGCCCTTCCCTCATTGGTGTGCGGCAGCAGGCTGCAGACCAGGCAGCAGGCCTGGGGTCCAAGGAACATTTGATCTACTGGGAGGATGACTTACTTTATAGTGAGCCTAAGTTCGCTGAGCCCGGTGCAGCCCGTGTGCTGGTGGTACCCGAGCGCTTCAGGAACTTCCTACTGGGCCTGGCTCATGACGTGCCTCTCGCAGGACATCTGGGGCAAGACAAGACCTATTACAGGCTTGTCACCCACTTCTACTGGCCCCAGATGAAGAAGCACGTCGCTGCCTTTTGTAAGTCTTGCCAAACTTGTCAAGCCAGTGGCAAGAGCGGAGGGAAGTGCGTGGCACCCCTCCAACCCTTTCCTGTGGTGAGCACCCCTTTTGAGAGGGTGGGCATTGACATCGTGGGGCCCCTGGACCCCAAGACAGCCTTAGGCAACAGGTTTATCCTGGTCTTGGTGGACCATGCCACCCGATACCCTGAAGCAGTCCCTCTCAGGACAGTCACAGCCCCTGTGGTGGGCCGTGCCTTAATGGGGATCTTTTCCCGTGTGGGATTCCCCAGAGAGGTGGTTTCTGACAGGGGTACAAACTTCATCTCTAGGTACATGAAGTCTCTGTGGGAGGTGTGTGGAGTGACATATAAGTTCACCACACCTTACCATCCTCAAGGAAATGGGTTGGTTGAAAGATTCAACCGCACCCTGAAGGGCATGATTATGGGCCTAGAGGAGCCCATGAGGCGGAAGTGGGACGTCTTGTTACCATGCCTGTTATTTGCATACAGGGAGGTGCCTCAGAAATCCTTAGGGTTCAGCCCCTTTGAGTTGCTGTATGGCCACCCTGTCAGAGGACCTCTCACTCTGGTGAAGGAGGGGTGGGAGAAATCCCGTGGGAAAACCCCTCAAGATGTGTTCAGCTATGTGCTGGCCATCCGCAACCAGACCAAGCGCTTCAGGAAGCTCGCTCAAGAGAACCTGGAGGCTAGCCAGGAGGAAATGAAGAGATGGTATGATCAGAACACCTCTCTTGTGGAGTTCCAACCTGGGCAGAAAGTGTGGGTGATGGAGCCAGTGGAGCCTTGTGCGCTCCGTGACAAGTGGTCTGGGCCATATGAGGTGGTGGAGCGCAAGAGCGAGGTTACCTACTTGGTTAACCTGAAGACTCCCAGGCAGCCCCTGAGAGTGTTGCATGTAAACCGCCTCAAACCCCACTTTGAGAGGTCAGCAGTGACTTTGCTCATGGCTACAGATGCAGGAGGGGAGGAGGATAGTGATCCTCTCCCTGACCTCCTGGCAACCAAGGAGCAAGATGGGTCAGTTGATGGGGTGATACTCTCACCCACCCTGACCCCAGAGCAGCAACAGGACTGTCGCCAAGTCTTGGGTCAGTTCGCCCCCCTGTTCTCCCTGACCCCAGGTGTCACTGACTGGTGTGTCCACGATGTGGACACTGGTGACAACCTGCCTGTGAAACAGAAGTTTTACAGAGTGGCTGACAAGGTCAGGGCTAGCATCAAAGAAGAGGTTTCTAAGATGTTAGCGCTAGGGGTCATTGAGCCCTCCAGCAGCCCCTGGGCTAGCCCAGTGGTCTTAGTGCCTAAGAAAGCTGCTACCCCTGGTGGCCCCCAGGAACTCCGTTTCTGCGTGGACTACCGTGGGCTCAATGCGGTCACCAAGACTGACGCGCACCCCATCCCCCGAGCTGATGAGCTGGTGGATCGGTTGGGAGCTGCCCGGTACCTGAGCACCTTTGATTTGACTTCAGGTTACTGGCAGATTGCCTTAACTGAGGGGGCCAAGGAAAGATCAGCATTTTCAACACCAGAGGGGCACTTCCAGTTTCGTGTCATGCCCTTTGGGTTGAAAAATGCCCCTGCCACATTCCAGAGACTGGTCAACCAGGTATTAGCAGGGCTGGAGGAATTCAGCGCAGCATACCTGGATGACATTGCTGTGTTCAGCTCCACTTGGGAGGAACACTTGCAACACCTCTGCGCAGTGTTGAAGGCTCTGCAAAAGGCAGGCCTCACTATCAAGGCCAGTAAGTGCCAGATAGGGCAGGGATCTGTGGTGTACTTGGGACACCAGGTGGGGAGCGGCCAGGTGGCGCCCCTACAGGCAAAGATTGATACCATTCTGGCTTGGGAACCCCCCAAGACCCAGACTGAGGTGAGAGCCTTTTTAGGTCTCACCGGGTATTACAGACGGTTTGTCAAAGGTTATGGCACCATTGTAGCCCCTTTGACAGAGCTGACATCTAGAAATCAGCCCAGGAAAGTGAATTGGACTGAGGCCTGTCAAACTGCTTTTGACACCCTCAAAACTGCCATGTGCACAGCCCCGGTGCTTAAGGCACCTGACTTTTCAAGTGAGTTCATTGTGCAAACTGACGCTTCAGAGCAAGGCGTGGGAGCAGTACTCTCACAGATCAATGAGGAGGGTGAAGACCAACCGGTGGCTTTCATTAGTAGGAGGCTACTCCCCAGGGAACAGAGATGGAGTGCAATCGAAAGGGAAGCTTTCGCTGTGGTCTGGGCTCTGAAGAAGCTGAGGCCCTACCTGTTTGGGACTCACTTCCGTGTTCAGACCGACCACAGGCCCCTCAGATGGTTAATGCATATGAGGGGTGAGAATCCAAAACTGTTGAGGTGGTCCATTTCCCTACAGGGGATGGACTTCATGGTGGAGCACCGCCCTGGTACAGAACACGCCAATGCTGATGGTCTGTCCAGATTCTTCCGCCTTAGTGATGAGGACTCCCAAGAGGTTGGGTAGTTCTCCCCACTTTCAGCTGGAGGGGACACGTGTTAGACCTGACATCCTTGGCGTGGTTTTTCCCCATCTTTTTGCCTCTGACTCATGTATTTTTGATGCTGTGCTGGATTTCGTTTTTGCTGGTTTAGATGCTTTGGACCCTCTGCCACTGCTGATCAGTGTCAGAGGGTAAGTGCTCCCTCTGTAAATTGTCATATTGATTGGGTATACCTGATTGGCATATTTGTGTCACCATGAAGTCCCTAGTAAAGTGCACTGTGTGTGCCAGGGCTGGTGATGACAGATGCTACTAGTGGGCCTGCAGCGCAGATTGCGCCACCCACATGAGTAGCCCTAAAATGATGTCTCAGGCCTGCCAGCGCAGGGCCTGTGTGCAGTCAGTGGACTGCCATGTCCGCCTTGCCAGTGTCCCCACTGGCTGGGCCTAACCCTTCCCTGTCTGTGCACACCAGTCACCCCTATGGAAGGCTCAAGGTACCCCCCTGGGCAGGGTGCAGTGCATGGATAAGGTAGAGCATGTACTAGTGCAGGTAACATGCTCTGGTAGTGAGCAGCAGCCATTTTGTGTGCTCACTGCTGTAAGGCTATCTTGCTCCATAGAGTAACATGGGGGAGGCTGGTCCCATTGGATCCCAGCCTATCTTCCCATAGGAACAAGATGGGACAAATTGAAAGATATCCCTGAACTCAGAATTTAATAACATATCTTTTAGTAAAGGTTGTTCTTAAATTCTGTGTTTGAGAATGGCACTTTTAGAAAGTGGCTGTTCTCTTGTCTAAACCTTTCTGTGTGCCTGGGACTGTTTGTGGATTGACTGTCTGGGTTGAGGATGACAGGGTCTGCAGAGCCCCGGGGGGTTATCTGAGCCAGCCCCGTGGATGAAAGGCAGCATCTGCTGCCAGGGAAGTGGGAGGAGATAGCACCTGATAGTGAAGGGCTGTGCCTGCCTAACCACAAAGCTGGCTCCACCTCCTGCTGGGCGACTGTCACCTCTGTCCCTGGGACAGGGAGGAAGAAGGAAACCAGAAACACCCCAGACCCCCAGAACTGGTTTGGACCGGGCTCAGGGCCCCCTTTGCACAAAGACTTCTAAAGACTTCAAAGGACTTCAAAGCCTTTTTGGGGTATAAGAGAAGGACCCCTGACTACAGAAAAGCAGATTCTACAATCAAGAGGAACCTCTGCCAGAAGAAGGACTGCTGAAGGAGCTGATGGAAGATTGCCTTGCTGTGTGCTTTAAGGGCTGACCTATCCTGCTGTCCAACTGAAGGAGAGGAGAAGAAAGGGACTTTGCTGTGTGCTGTGGCCCTGCCTGCTTGAAACTGCCAAGACTTTGCTGTGTGCTGTGTCTTTACTGAATCTCCAAGGGCCTGAGAAGAGCTGGCCTCCTGTCTGCAACCCAGGAACATAAAGGTTGCCCCAAGGACCACAAGATTCTGCTGCGCCCCCCCCTGAAGCTGCTGTGCAGTGCAGAGATCGTGAAACACTGCGTGGGGCTGTGTAGCGCACTGGCTGCTCTCTAATCTGAGTGAGGGCGCCGCGCTGAACCAGCCTGCCGTGTGGCCGAGATCGACGTGTTCATCGACACGTAGGGAGCGAAGATCGGAAGCTGTGGGCCTTCCCAGCGTAAGGAGCGCTGAAAAATAATTGCTGGCCGTGTCACCGTCGCAGCCCGGGGTCAGTAACCCCCGTGAAAAGTGCCCCGTATCATTCCGGTGGCTGTGTCCTGAAGATCGAGCCCGCCGCGCTCTGATTGGGCGAGAGGGCCGAGCCCCCTCACCAGAGTCGCGACGGGATTGGTTCCTGTGGCGGAGCGTCATCAGCGAGGCCGCGCTGCCATTGGTTGGCGGCCTCGCGCTCAAGAGGGGCTCGACTCGAACGCCGCGACGGGATTGGCTGCCTCGACTGGAGCTGCCGAGGAGCCGAGGAAGCGCTGAAGATCACCGCCGGGCCCGGGGAAAGACTGACCTGACCTCGCCGAGGGATCCACAGAGTGTTCCAGCCCCCGGCCTGCCGTCTCTGCTCCCCGCTGCTCTCTGAAGGACCGAGAGCGGGCGGAGAGCGTCCTGAGACCGGCCGGGCTGGAGCGCGAGTAAGCGTTCACCCGCGAGGTGCATCTGAGAGATACCGATCACGGGGAAGGGAGTCCCCCTCCCCCCAGCTACCGGGTGAGACGCGCTTGTAGCGCTTGGAGTCCCTGATGCCAGGGGCTCGCCGTGACGCATTTTTTCAACGCTGGCATTGTTTAATTGCTCGTTTTGAGAGCGTTTTACATTATTAAGACATTGGCATGGTTCTTGGCTCATTTTGAAGAGCGTTTTCAATCACCTAATATTGGCATATTGTGCTGATTAAAGAGACTAGAGACATTTGCTTCAAGAACTTCCTGAAAGTTAGAAACACCAATTAAGATTAAGTACATCGTTACTATACTGAAGTGATTATTGTGCAACTGCTTATTTACACTGCTGCAACCAGATAAAAGTTATATATATTTTTATAAAATATACTTACCTGTGTGGTCTCAGTTTGTGGTGGATTGGGGATTATTGTTGTGTTGAGTGCAAATATTATACACATTGCCTTGGGGATAAGCCTGCCTGCTCGCGCCAAGCTACCTAGAGGAGAGCGGAGGTTATCTACTGTGTGTATTCCTTCACCCTGACTAGAAGCAAGGGTCCCTACTTGGTCTAAGGTACTTACCTATGCCAACTAGAGACCCCCAGATCTAACAGTCTGGATGATGGGGAGGCGCTACGGTTTGAAGTGATCATGGTTTGGTTATTTCTTGGCGTGTTTTGGGCCATGGAGGTGGTTGGCTGTAGGGTTTAGGCAGAAATTTGGTGGTAGGATGTCCGTATACTTTCGGGTGTGGTTCAGGTGTGGATTGTAGGAAGGTTGAATCTGACTGCATGGTTATCCCCACTTTTTTTTCCTGGTGTTTCGCTGGTTTTCGACTTAGTTTGACTGGGATTCTGCTAATCAGGACCCTAGTTTATCTGCTTTCTCCCTAAATTGGTTGTTCATGTACTTTAGGTACACTCCAGATTGGATTCTAGGGTACCCTTATAAGTCCCTAGTATATGGTACCCTAGGGCATAGGTACTCCAGAGGCCTTCCAGGGGCTGCAGCATGTATTGTGCCACCCCTGAGAGACCACTCAAACTGACATCACAGGTCTGCTACTGCAACCTGTGTAAGGTGGTGCATGCACCCCTTACTTAGATATAGGTTCACTATATCTACCTTATATCACTGCACATATAAACTTATCAGTCACCCCTATGGCAGGCCTTATCAATCCTGCAGGCAGGGTGCTGGGTTTTTATGTGAGAGGTTGTCCATGCATGAGCAGAGCCCCTCTGAAGCCTTCGGAACCTATTCTCCGGAGTTGTTCTGTGATGCAGACAACCATATACTCTTAAGCGCATTATAACCTTGCGGTAAATGCTAACTTTAAAACGGCTGCATGGACACATGTCGTGTTTGGTGTCAAACACCTTGGAATCTTGCCTCCACACCAGTAACTGGTGTGGGAGGTAGGATTCCACCCTCCTATAGGGAGAAATAGGACTACACCAGTACACCCGGTACCAGCTTTCTCAACCCTGGCATCACATGATAGATTCTGCCAGCCACAGACACGCATCTGCCCTCCTGCTGCTGAGCCAAGCTCGAGCAGGGGAAGGCATGACAATAGGCATCCTATAATAGGGAGGTGTAACCACCTCCCAAACAGGCTTTAGTGTACTGGGGCTGGGTGGGTGCACTCTGAGAGTGCTTTAAAGTCTGCACTGGGGGCACATTTGGTGTCCCTGTGCATAGTCCAGCTGAAACCGGTTGCTGGAGCCATTTGTTTCTGCTCTGGTGCAAAACTGTACAAAGGACATGAGTGTAGCCACCCCTCTGTCCTGACCCTCCCATAGGTGGGTCCCCAGTGTTTGTCCCACCCCTTCCTGGGTATAAAGTAGGAACCCCTGACTACAGAACTTTAGATTTACCTGGATGAAACTCTGCTACAGAAACCAAGTACTTTGACTATCTACACTGCGTTGGATGACTGATGAATCTCCCTTGGAGTAAAAGAGTTACTCCCCTGCTAAGCAGGCACCAAAGACGCATCTGACCGGTTTGCATCTCTGAAGCTCCTAAGGACTCCGAAGACTTTTGCAACACAGGAGTTGGGCTTCCAAGGGTCCCCGAGGTTGACTAGTGCTCTCAGCAAACCTGAGACCCGTATCCCTTGTGAGGACTGTGTAACCCGTACCCCTGGGCACCGTGTACATTTGCAGAAGCATCTGCTTTCCGGTGACCCCTGAAGCTGTGCTTTGGGTTACTTGTATTCCAGACCCCAAGAAGTGATTCCACCAAAGATTACTGGCCTACACTCCATGAGTGTTCCGTGGGCTAGTATTTAGTGATTCCTCTCGAGGTCACTTTGCGATCCCTGGTCCATTGGCCTGTGGGCCCTGTGAAGGCAACTTTAACTTTCAGTAGGTTTTCCTGGTTGCTCCAGACGTGCCCTGACTCTCCATTGCTTGGGGAGTCACCAGGACCTTGCTGTTCCTCACCGAAGCATCTTTCCTCTGCCCGTGTGGGTTGCAGTTGCCAAGGCTTGTTGGTGCTCAATCCGGACACTGACCCCCAGCACTCGACATCCTTCATGGAACAGCTTGCCTGCGGACTTTGGTCTTCCTTGACATCTCCTTGTTCCCGTGGCTGCAGAGTCAAGCTTCACCTCTTTTCACCTGAAGCACCCAACATTGGTGGGCATTCGTCTACCGAGCCCCTGGTCACCCAGAAGTGACCCAGGCTCTGTCCCCTCTGCTTTCAGGTTATTCTCAGCTCTGATCCAGGCTTGGATCACACCTGACACTTTTCCTCTTCAAGGCAGCAGCACTTTTCAGCATCACGCCATTGAAAACGACGAAGATACCTGACACCATTTGACACCATTTGACACCTATGCACTCAGATTTCCTGGGTTAGGTAACACAAGTACTCCGGTGCTCACATGGGTGCTGGCCTTAGAACTTTCTAAGTTTGAAAGGGTTTGCTCAAAGTCCTCGCCTAAGTGTCCTTAATCTTTAAAATTCCAACCTCGACTTTCCCATAGAGTTGTACGGAGCTCACGCCAGTGTTCTCACACTGCACCCGTCCCCCGTGGGTCCCCTGTGTCGTCACTGCCTTGGGTGGTTCCTTGGGGTCTGAGCGATTCTACGTGCTCTAGGCACTGTGTCTAGTCAAGTCGTGATTGTCATACCACTTTCTTAGTATACGATTTGGTCTCCCCCTGGAGCCCACTGTGTATTGTGCTATTTACTGTTGTTCTAGTGATTTAATATTGTGTGCTTTGTTCTCTAATTTCATAAAGAGGTTAGGAGAGAGTGTTTTTTAATAAATACATATATTTGATATATTCCGTGTGTGATTCTCCTTTCATTTGGTCATTCAGGAGGTTATAGACTGGTAAAACAAGTTGCTTTACATTCCTTCGAGACTCACCATGAAGGCTGATCTCCACAGCTACCACTAGGATAGCTTTCTTTAAAGGTTGTCTTTGACCTAATAATCAATAAGGGTCGTTTGGACTGGTGCAAGGTGCCCACTTTAATTACTGGACAGCATATACCAGGCCAACTTCTCACATGGATTCCTTGGTCAAAAACGGATCAGTCGGAGAGGGGCAGCTGCAAGACGATGAGGGCGCACCCAGGTGTACGAATTTCTCTGTGAGACTGGTGGAGGACACTGTGTCTGCAAGAGGAAGGGTTTGGAGAGATTTTTCGGCAAGCAGATGGGACATGCTTTTCGACGTTGCAGGTTTTGGGAGTTTTGCGGAATGTGCTTGGCGTTTGGAGTATGCGGTGCAGGATTTTGGGACCCACTCAGTCAAGATTGGGATGGCAACAAAGGAGGAATCCAGAGGGTGGGCCTGTGGCATTTGGACTGTTACCAGTGCTGTTTAGGCCTGGGGTGCGTTTTCCAAGATGTTCGTTAACCCAAGTCTTTTCTCTCCTAGGTTGCATTGCGAGCATGGAAAGGGGCCACATCGAGGGTGGGTTTTTGAGCACTTGTTAGTGAAGTGGGCGGGGAGGCATGCGGAAACGAGGAGAGGAGGATAGCAATTAGGACTGCCTGATACGGTTTTCCAGTTGAAGTGGTTTACCAAAGGTGGCATGCAGTCACAAGAGTTGCTGCCGATGTTGAATTTGCTTCTGCGGGGCACCCATTGTCTGGACATACACCTGGGAGCAACTGACTTAGTGTGTTTAAAGGATTTGGCTTTGATAAAAAGTGTAACAAATAAAATGACTTGTTGGAGATTGAAGCATCATGGTCTCATACCACTATTATTCTGACCGAGTCTATGCCTCGAAGAGCTTGGCAGGGGACTACGAAAATGTGGCCATTGACAGAGCACGGAGAAAGGGAAATAGAGAGTTGCAGAAGTAATACAGGGCAGAAGGTTTATACTTTATCGAACACTGTGATATAAAGTACAAGAAGGTTTAATTCATCAGGGACGATGGTGTTAACCTGTCTATTTATGGGCTGGAGTTGTACCGTATGCAGCTGCGGAATGTGTTGGCAAAGATGTTACATTTACCGGTGGGGACGAAAGTTACCTGTTCTTGGGAGGGGGGCAGACAAACTCAGTGGTTTTTCTGGTGGCAGGTGTTGCCAAGTTTTAGAGTTATTGCAATAAAACATTGGGCAGGTTGAGACTCATTAGAGATTTCGGGGAGGGAGGCAAGGGGGGATTTGATGATTAGAATAAGATGATAACAGTGGTGTATGCATGAGTTTTGCATGTGGGGAGTTTGGGTGAGGAGAGTTGTGATTGGTTTTGGTTGTTTGGTTTGTGAAGGGTTGCTTAGGGGATGGGTAGGTAGGTTCTGTATAGTTTCAAGATGTACAGTGAAGCCATATTTATTTTAGTATGTAAGACGTTAGAGCCAAGATTTTGGTATAACTTTGTGACCCTGTTTCATTTAAGTGGTCCTTTACACACTATCAAGTAGTCAGTCATTCTTGGATACACCGCCCGACCCAATTGGGGGTTTTGCAGGGTGGGCAGAATGCCCTGCCCCCCTGGGATCTTCGGGAAGGTGGTAGGGTCTAATGGCGAGGCATGGGTGTCCGCAGGGGGGGGCAAGGAGGGGCGCTTGCCCCCCCCCCTGGAGCGACCCTCCTTGCCCCCCCTGCATACGCCCATGAAAACCGTGACATCAAGATGGGGTTCTTACTCACTTTCCTCTCCTTTCTTTTATTTGCTTCCCTGTGAAATGGATCCAAAAAAGAAAGACGCTTTTGCTGGAAATGTCATATTTTTCTAACATTTTAATTCCAAAGTGCAGCATTGGGAATAAAATACTAAAAATATGAAAAATAGATAAATAACTAAATAAAGTAAGACAGAGTGGTAGCAAACTGACCAAACGGATCTTATTCACACTGGAAAACATTAGCGGCACTTTTACAGAGTTTGCCAGTGAAGCGCTATTTTTGTTTTCTTGTCTTTGTTTTCCCTGGACTTGGAACTAGTGCACCAATCCTGGAGGTACTGCAATGTGTGGATTGGAAAACAAAATGTGTGCTGCGGCTCTGCGTCCAGGGATGTGGTCTTTTTACCATACTGCTTACATTTTGTAAGGATATAAGAAATGGCCATTGAAAAGGGTCCATTCAGGGCCCTGTAGTCGTGCCCTTAACTTTTCAGGCAAAAGCACTCACTGATTTCTGAATAGTGAGGGTAAAATCATTAAGGTAGCCATGTTGTTCCTGCTTACATTTCCCATGGTTTGCTAAATTTTGCATTCCCTATAAGTGTTTGCTTTTTCCAGGATGTTATTACTTTTTTTTTTGTAGGCCGCATATTGCTCTTGTCTAGTACGGAATTTAAATTGAGCCGCATCCAGGTGTTTATAGCGGGCAACAATTGGGTTGTAGTTGAAGACAGTGCGAGTTTTTCTCAGTTGGGCAGTACGGTGTTCAGTGGGGGAGAGGGTGTGGCACTATGGTCAGCGCTGCTGAATTTGGAACTGGGAACCAGGTTCAGACTTAATAACCAGTCCATCAGACCACTCTCCGGCGAGAGCACAATCGCATGCTAGACCTTAGAAGGCTCCGCAAGACCTTAGAAGTCCTAGTGTCTTCGCACCAGCAGCTGGACCCTAGCATGACAAGTGTAGGTTAACCTTCAAGGCTTGTCCACCAGTATCCATACTGAAGTTCACCTCCAGTCTTGCGGGCAGGCCTATGAACCAGCACACCCTAGAACAACAGTCAATGATGTCACAGGACCCTTGAGAAGGGCCAGCTCTAGGACGGTGCAACCAGTGTGACCGCACCGGGTGCTGACTTTAGGTAGAGGCATCATATTTGCAAGTATATTATGGTTTTAAAAACGCTTGCTGCCTCCTTCTTGGCCTCCAGCAATTTTCGGCAACAATAAAAATGTTATGATCACTCTGGTGATTAATGTTCTTCCTAGAGAGAGATCAGAGTTTTGTCCAGTGGAAGTTTTGACTCATCGAAAGGTAGCTCAGAGGGATTATGTATCGGCTGCAAAGAACATGCGCCATGCAGATCACAAAGTGCGCATAACGTAAATAGGGCAGTGGGCTACTGTTTTTGTCAGAGAGATCCTTTTGTTACATGCAGTTACTTGCAGTTTATAAGTTAAAATCCTAACTTAGAACAGTGAGCTATTAACTGTCATCTAATAGCTGCATACAAACTGCAAGGTATAAATTAGAGCGTTATTCCCCCGCCCCCCCCCCCGCCCCCAGTCTTTGGTTATCCTAATGTCCCAAAAAGTGTTCTTTTGGACAGAAATCAATTCTGAATATTAAGGAGAACCCCCAACCATGGTATTACATTTTAAATTCCGGGTATTGTGTTTCTCCAGACCAATCACTATAAAACTATACGGGCTACTAGTATGGTTGTCATGCGACTCCTAAACCTTGTAGACCTTAGTCTTATGTAACATTTTATATACAGTGATTTACACACATATTGATTATCTCTGTGTAATGTGTGTGATGTAAAGTGCTCTGACACCTTACAATGGTATGAGTGGTGTTGTAAATCAATTTAAATGCATCTGAGAGAGAGTGGTTATGGAGACTTGGGTGACACAGTTAAAGGGTGGTAGTGAGGGAATCCATGGCAGAGGTGGTCATTGTGTGGCACTAACAAACATTAATGCACAGGACACCACCAGTGCTATGGCTGGCCCTGCCCTTGAGGCCAGTCTGCCTCACCCATAGGTACCTCCATTGGTCTTGTTTCAGCAGCAGTAGCTGCAACTCACCAGAGATTGGCAATGCTGGATTTGCACGCACACCAAACTAAGTTTGCAAACTTCACAGTCTCCCTGCTTCATCCACAAGCACTTTTAACATGTGCTGCCTGCTGTGGGGCCACTGGAATTAATTATGCAACAAAGGATGACAACATTATGCCGTAGCGTTGACTAAATTATGCATTAAAAAAAAAGGTTGCAGCGTAATGCAGTATATTTTCAGATATTTGTATTATTTTGACGTGTGCACACATGCTAACAGTCTCTGGAAAGATTTTGCCTTATTAGTACCAGTGTAAAATACAAACGCAGCAGTGAGAAAGGTGACCAGTCCACCTTTGCAATAGGCCATCCACTCCGCAGCAACACAAGTCACATTTTATATTAACTTTTGATATGTTTGAGCTACAAACAATTTATTAGTTTAAATGGTCAGATCATGCAGCAGATCGTGCATTGAGAGGCAAATATGGCAGAGCCATAATTTTAGAGAAAACATTTGCAAACTAGGACATTTCGCCATTCATGTTTGAACTTCTGTTGTGGAAAAAGGGAGAAGTGCTGATGACAGAAACTCCATGGCTCGGAGAAAAATGGCTTGTGTTTCCACATTTTATCGTATTTGGTACATTCTGTGATTAGAAGCATATCCCACTTTGTGAATATATTTTAATATCAATAATTCATTATAACCTTAAATAATCATGTGTATCCATTGGTTGATTAAACTGGGCAGTGAAATGCCAAACAAATACTAAAAATTGGGATGTCTGCGCATTCTGGCCATACCTCTGGCTCCACCCACAGATCCAATCCTTGGGTTATTCCCGCCCACTTCGACCACTGTGTAAGACTCAGCATCCCTGGACCTGTGATGTGCCGCTGCTGCGGGCGCAGCATGTGCCACATATTTACGGTGCCGGGCTTCTGCATAAGGGAGCTGGTCATTATTGTATCCCTAAACTTGCACACGTTGTCAGTTTGACATTGACTACACGTAGAGGGACTCTAAGTTTCTTTAAAAAAATATAGCTAACATTTGGACTTATACAATGTATTTTGTATAAATTAATTGAATGTGTGTAGAATTTAGCAATGCCCGGGGAATTCTAGTAAAGGGAGTACCCAGCGAATCACTAGCATGTGTGATTGCTGCATTATTTATTACTAACTTTGACGTTGTGCTTTAACTTTGGATAAAAGTTATCATGAATTCTAGCACCAAGAAGCCAATATTGGTAAATATGTGTGCTACAAATAATCCCTAACATACACTGTGCATACAGTTTATTTAATCTGGTGCTTTAATCATAGGCTGTTTTAAAGTATTCTGATAAAAATCGATTAGTGCTGAAGACAACCTTGATTGGTGTTGGATCGAGTACCTGTAAGTCTGCACACCTAGCAGACAGAGATAAAGCAGCTTGTCAGAAAGTTTAGCATTTTCACTACAGGCGGTGTTTGTTGGCCTGTGGCAGGGTCAGTCACATGTCCTGGATTCCTGGCATTTAATTGAGTTTATCCCAGTTCTGCGCCCCAGTGTTTGTTGTGCCCCACCTGGCATACATCATGTCAGAGGATGGTGATGACGTTAACATTTTGCCCCCGCCTGGAAAAATTTCTGCGGACGCCCATGTGGCGAGGGTAAGCTCTGATTGGGTGGAGGGCGTGTGGGCCGTGTCAGGGTAGTAGCTTTTAGGGCCAAGTATTTGGGGGCTCTGTGCGATTTTAATTTATTGTGCACCCCGACTGACGGGGATAGCTTGAGGCCCACCCCACCCACACCCTCCCTGATTTTTCAATTTTTGTGAGGCAGGTGCACAAGCATACAGTTTATATTTTTATTGTTGTTTACCATCGCTGATAATGAGCAGGTGACTTTGGGCAGGTGCTGAAAGTTTTAAAGTTATAGAAATAAAATGCTGAACAGGTTGAAATCCATTACAGATTTTGGCGGGAGAGAGGGAGTTTGATGATTGGAATAAGATGATAACGGTGGTGTAGGCACGAGGTTTGGATGCGGGGAGTTTGAGTGACAAGAGTTGGAGTTGGATTTTGATTGCTTGATTTGTGAAGGGTTGTTTAGGAGAGGAGGGAGGTAGGATCTGGATATTTTTCAGATGTATAGTGAGGCCCGATTGATTTTAACATGTAAAGTGTGAGAGCCAAGATTTTATTCTAACTTTGTGCACCTGCTTCATTAAAGTGGCCTTTTACACACTATTCAGCAGTCAGTCATTCTTGGATACACCGTCCCACCCGATGCTGCACCGTAGCCTGTGTTGTGATCCAGGCAGTGAGCAGCACGGGCATCGTCCCTCCTGCTTTCTTCCTCCTTGCACGGTCTCCTGATGGTTATCCTGGCGCCGTGTATGAGATGAGCAGTCTTTCTGTTTTTCCCCTCCATTCTAAATGTCTCCCGACAATGTCAGGCTGACCTGTCCCAGCGAGGAGAGAGAGTTTAAGACTCGGATGTTCCATGGTACAAGCTTGCCAAATCCGATACTTAAGTGAGACCTTTGTACTCAAGGAAAAGCTGGGGAATTGGATTAAAAAGAGGAGGTGGTGTAGGTTTCCTCTTTGAAATTGAGGAAACAGTTCAAATGACAGCGTCAGTAAAGCGCCAAAAGTGACTTGAGGTGCCTTTTCAGCACACTTTAGCAGCTGAAACCAACCGTATCTGATAATCTTGATTCCCCCCCCCCCTGTGCCTTACACGCTCTGTACTATATCAGAAGGCATGCAACATATGAAGCTGACGTAACAAAATAATCTCCGTTTCAAGAGCAGTGGCCCACTTTACGAATCTAAATAAAAAACACATCTGAGATTTGCATATTACACGATGTGCTCTGCAGCAGGCATAATAACCCTTTATGGTACTCTACGGGTCAAAATTGTGACTAGACAAAACACGGAATTCTCCCAGGACTATGTTACCCATTGGAGTTATTTTTCTGCTGTTATAATTAATGCTCCCTGTTTTCCGTTTTTACTGATTGCTACAGATACATACAAACAGAAAACCATTTATTTTCTTGTCTGTATTTATTTTTAAATATGGATAAAAACGGAAATTGAGTGCCCTTTGAGTGATTCTAAATACACTTTACCATGACTGCCAGGCCAATAACTTGTGGATTGATAGGTAAGGGGTTAAAAAAGAAGGGAATTTTAGTAAAGAGGCTTAAACAGCAGTAGATATGCACACAGCTGATATTTTCATATAAGTGCATTGATTTATCTTCTGCAGGTGTTCATATCACTGAAACCTAGCAGGCATTCAAGCATGACTGCATATTCATTGCTTAAATAAATGTGGAAATAAACCAGTTTAAACTTTCAGCTTTATTTTTCCCACAAAAACCATAATAAATATAGATAAATACAGATAAAGTTGGCAAAAAAATATGGATAAACACAGACGGAAATGTTCAAAAAATAAATACCATAAAACCGGAAGCCCTAATTATAATCCCCTCAAAGTTGCTTGGGATACACTGATCTCTGCAGCAGGTGTCTTAACCTTGAACAATATTTTCAAACTCATCCTCTGAGTGACCAACTAAGTAATTTAGAACACCATTACATTTGTCCTTGTTGACAGTTTCTTTGCAGCAGAAAAAAAAATTGTATATGTTGGCTGTTAGTCTTTGTTTTTCAAGCTCTGCCCCTCGAGCCGGTGCCTCCACGCCTTTCCTATGTCACACCTTCTTCCCCTAATGTATGGGTTCCTGTGATATTTTTTTTCTAATTCTAGCACTGGGTGTCGCTCCAAGTGTGCCAGTTACGGCTTGGAAATATCACACATTGCTGTGTAATTCGAATGGCACATGCACACCTTCAGGGCTTTAGGTTTTGCTGCCCCATGCGTGAGTAGCTCATCTAGTCCAGGTTATTCCCTCTGCTGTCTTGGACTTGCATGGTCTTTGTTATTCACTTATAAAAGCAGGACTACAATACCTAAATCAGAGCAAAAAAACAGGACTTTATTAGTTATCCGCTGTTGGATCCGGGAAACAGCCCGCTGTGCCTTGACACCATGGAAATCTCCTTTCTGTGGGTTTGCACCGAAAGTTATGCAATTGTAATTATCGCTGAGATATAAATTTATTTTTCAGTCCAAGACCATCTAAAACACTTAAAAGTTCTTTGTGGGCTGACAGCAAGCTTTCAGAAAGAGTTGTTCTTCAAAGAATATTTCGTCATGACAGCAACTGTGTTTAATGTTTCCGATTGGTTGTTCTGCTGATTCACAATAGTATAGTGGAGTAGTGTAGAGTAGAGTGGCATGGAGTGGCATAGAGTGGAAGAACATAGAGTGGAGTGTTTTACAGTGGAGTTGCGTATAGTGGAATAATGTACAGTGCATTAGCGTACAGTGTAGTGGCGTACAGTGGAGTGTCATAGGCTGAAGTGTCCACAGTGGAGCAGCATACAGTGTACAGTGCAGTGGCGTAGAGTCAAGTGCGGTAGAGTGGACTGGCATAGAGTGTAGTAACTTAGGCCTAGATGTATCAAGATTCCATTTTGCGAATCTTAAATAGCGATTTTTTGCGAATCGCTATTTAGAATTCGCAAAATGGAATGTATGTAAAAATTGCATTTTTTTTGCGATTCCTTAATTATCTTAATTTGCAAAATGGAATGTATGTAAAAATTGCATTTTTTTTGCGATTCCTTAATTATCTTTATTTGCGAATTCGCATTCGCAAATAAGGAATAATTCCCCATGCATTCCTATGGGCCAAGAGGCCCATAGGAATGATTGTGCAGTAATTCTCAAATTGCGAATTCGCAATTTGCTAATCGCAATTTGAGAATTATTTCAAGGGTGCAGGGGTGTCTCATGGACACCCTGCTGCACCCCTGAAACTTACATGTGTGAGCATATGGCACACATACATGCCCTGTGGGCATGTATGTGTGTCACATGCCACCTTCAAAATAGTCATATTTTGTTTTTTAAAAGGATTTCGCAAATCAACACGAACCTTAAATTGGTGTTAATTTGCGATTCCTTAACCCAAATTCGCAATTTTAAAAAGTTTCATACATGCCATTTAAGGAATCGCAAAATTGCGATTCCTTAAATGCATAAGCAAAATAAGGAATCGCAATTTTTTGCGATTCCTTATTTTGCTAATTTCTGATACATCCCAAAAGATGCTAAATGTCCGTTTGCGATTCCTTAAGGCCGAAATTCTGCGAATTTCAACCTTAACGAATCGCAAAAGGCTTGATACATCTAGGCCTTAGAGTGGAGTTGCATACAGTGGAATAGCGTATAGTGGAGTGATGAGTGTGGAGTTGCGTACAATGGAATAGCATAGAGTGGAACAGTGTACAGTGGAGTGGCATACTAAGGAATCGCGTTAAGTGGAATAGCATACATTGGAGTGGCATAGAGTGGGAGAGCATAGAGTGGAGTGTCGTACAGTGGAGATGCGTACAGTAGAATAGTTTACAGTACATTGGCGTACAGTGTAGTGGTGCACAGTGAAGTGGCATAGACTAAAGTGTCTACATACAGTTTAACAGTTTGCAGTGCATGGTGTGGAGTGTGGTAGACTGGACTGGTGTAGAGTGTAGTGGTGTAGAGCGGACCAGCATGAAGAGCAGTGACGCACAGTGGAGTGAGATACGGTATAGTGATGTACAGTGGAAAGCATAGAGTTGAGTGGTATACAGTGGAGTGGTGTAGAGTGAAGTGTTGTAGAGTTGAGAACAGTAGAATGGAGTCTTGTAGAGTGTAGTGTGGTAGACTGTAGTGGCGTACCTACCTACTGTTGTGCCAAGCTACCAGAGGGTTAAGCACAGGGTAATTTAGTGACTTTTGTAGTTCACCTTGATGATGACTGTGGTTGTTGCCTGAGTGGGGCTTCCACCCCACCGCCTCAACTAGTAGCCCAATTTCCTGCAGTGTGTTAACCAAACAGCAGCGGAACTTCAAATGAGTGAGCCTCGTCACGGTTTGTCATGGGGACACCTTGACAAACCTGCCTTGCTGTTTGGATTGCCCGTGGATTCCTTGCATCTCCACCAACGCCTCGTGGAACCCGCTGCGCGGGTCCCGCTTCGCAGAGGGGCGCTCTCCTTCGTGGGCTGTTAGCTGCTGCTGGGGTAAGACAGGGGCTGAGGGCTGCGAGCAAGAGGGCTGGGACTACATTTCCCAGGAGTCCCAGTAACCCCGCCCGTTCCACCTGGGCTGCTCTCCCTCCCCGCCCCGCCCCCAACGACCGGGTGATCAAATACCGGCTTGCCCTGCACTTCGTGGGACACCTTGACAAACCTGCCTTGCTGTTTGGATTGCCCGTGGATTCCTTGCATCTCTACCAACGCCTCGCGGAACCCGCTGCGCGGGTCTCGCTTCGCAGAGGGGCGCTCTCCTTCGTGGGCTGTTAGCTGCTGCTGGGGTAAGACAGGGGCTGAGGGCTGCGAGCAAGAGGGCTGGGACTACATTTCCCAGGAGTCCCAGTAACCCCGCCCGTTCCACCTGGGCTGCTCTCCCTCCCCGCCCCGCCCCCAACAACCGGGTGATCAAATACCGGCTTGCCCTGCACTTCGTGGGACACTTGACAAACCTGCCTTGCTGTTTGGATTGCCCGTGGATTCCTTGCATCTCCACCAACGCCTCGCGGAACCCGCTGCGCGGGTCTCGCTTCGCAGAGGGGCGCTCTCCTTCGTGGGCTGTTAGCTGCTGCTGGGGTAAGACAGGGGCTGAGGGCTGCGAGCAAGAGGGCTGGGACTACATTTCCCAGGAGTCCCAGTAACCCCGCCCGTTCCACCTGGGCTGCTCTCCCTCCCCGCCCCGCCCCCAACGACCGGGTGATCAAATACCGGCTTGCCCTGCACTTCGTGGGACACCTTGACAAACCTGCCTTGCTGTTTGGATTGCCCGTGGATTCCTTGCATCTCCACCAACGCCTCGCGGAACCCGCTGCGCGGGTCTCGCTTCGCAGAGGGGCGCTCTCCTTCGTGGGCTGTTAGCTGCTGCTGGGGTAAGACAGGGGCTGAGGGCTGCGAGCAAGAGGGCTGGGACTACATTTCCCAGGAGTCCCAGTAACCCCGCCCGTTCCACCTGGGCTGCTCTCCCTCCCCGCCCCGCCCCCAACGACCGGGTGATCACCGTAAGAGCTATAAATTAACGTGTGAATACCGCTGCGCGGGAACGCGCGGGAGCTCGCCGGGAGAAGCCCGGGACAAGGGCGGGACCGTTTGAGGCCGTTCGAGGACATAGAGGACTGGCCTGGCCCACCCCCCTTGGTTCTTTTTATCTGACTTGTTCCTTTTCCTGCAGTAAGTACATTGTGGGTACTGCAATTCAAATATATCATGACTACACGGGGCAGTCGCAGTAAAACTGCTATGGGGCTGAGTAAGCCCAGCGGGACACTGGATGATTTCCTTGTGAAGACTAATTTAGCAATTGATGCTGAAATTTCCAAAATGCAGAAGAGGGTGTCACTCGAGCTTGATGCGGCACGTAGGCTTTCTCAGACCTTTGCCAATTCTAAAAAATCCTCCCTAGGGAAAATCGCGTCTGCTGCATCTCCACAACATGCCTCCTGCCCTCCCCCACTCATAATTCATGCCGACGTTCACCATGCTCCCCCACCTCTTTCCCTTCCTTTAGAGTCTATACCCATTTTAACTATTGTGCCCCCTAAAACTTTCGAGGGAATCGCGCCCACTGGACCTGGAACTGCCATTACCTTGCCGGACAGTCCTGACCCCCCTGACCTTTCTCCCCCTGTAGCAAAAAATAAAATTAAAAACAAAGATGGCCCAACTCTAAAAAAGAAAAACAATGCAAGATCTGCTTATGCCCGCAAAAAAGCAAAAATTGCAAGGTTGCAGTTCTTCAACAATAGGCGAACACTACCCTCTATGGGGGAGACCATACAAGCGCCAAACTTGGATAACCACCTAATAGGGGGGGACAGGGAACATAGTAATCCTAACGTGGTCCTTGACCCTATTCAAGGGCCTCTCCCCATACACGGTGAGAAATCCAAAGAGGGAGGGCAAAGTGAGACATGGAGGGATAGAGATAAGGGGGATGACGACGAAGATTTCCTCAAGACAGTCTGGGTCACATTAAAACAATTACTGTCACCTTTGGAACTCAGACTCTCACGTATCGAGAACAATCTTCTCGAGATGGATAAGACCTTAGTCTCCCTGGCCACCCTTAGCCTAAAACAACTGGAAGCAACTTATCCTCATATTGCTGAGGGTACTCCTCAGGATGATGACGATGGTATTCACCCGGCTCCAGAAACTAACGTTAGTTCCCTTGCCCCTGAAATGCTGCCCCCGGTCTTGCCCTTACCCCCACCAAAACCGACCCCAATACCCAAACCCCGATCTAAGCCAAACGTTCCCTTTCCCCTAATACCAAAACTCCCAACACCAGTGGCAAAAGGCCCCAAGAACCAGACCTTACCCAACCCTATCCCTAAGGCTGCTCACAAGCCCAATAAGACTAATATCCCCTCTACTGCGCACATAACCAGCCAGTACCATGGTCGCCAGAACTTTCGTGGGGGCTACATTGATCTCCCTCCTGACGCCGGGCCCTATGTCGTTATACTGGCTGGTGTACCACCACTTGACCCGCATTCCATGGAGACCCAGTGGTCCTTAAAGAATAAGGTGATTCACTGGCTCAACATCAATAGACAGCTTCCCAATACTGTCAGGACTAGGGTTCTAATGGTTAGGAGAGTGCCATGGGTGGGTCGTACCTATAAATCCATACCTGGAGACTGCATAGTGGTTTCATTTGCAGACCCCCACACAGCCCAACACATCACTATATGGGACTCACAGGATACCGACCAATCTATTGTCACCAGACCCCTCACTTTTTTCTATCCTCCAAAACAGACTGTTGAGCCACCTGGGGCTTGGTCAATAGCCCACAATCGTAGATGGAAAGGACATGGGGATGGCTGGCAACCCATTAACAACTGGTGGGAAGGAGCGCCCACTATGAACAGGTTTGAGTGCCTGGATCAGGTGGATTGACTGGGAATCAGTGTCGCTCCAATTCTTACCAATGCCCAAATTCCCCTAATGGAGACTGTCCCAAGTGAAAAACTAATGCCCATACCCCAAGTTCCAAGCCACATTGGGATTGACTTTAACCCCCCGGAACAGCCCGCCCTTACCGCACAGGCCAATCTACAGGCAGACCTTGCACCCTCGCAAGTTCGGACAGGCACAGCGGGGAATGTAGGGCATCACCCACAGGAAACAAAAAACCCAATGCACTCTCTCCTTTCTTGGAATGTAGCAGGCCTCGGTAGTAAGATCACCCACAAACCTTGGTTAGAGATTGTGCAGAAGTATGGCATCCTATGCCTACAAGAAACCTGGCTTATAGAGGAAGCGCACATGTTGGGTTACCGAACCTTCAATTCCCCAGCTGTGCCATCAGCCCAGGGTCGCAACAAGGGGGGCTTGTGTATATATATCTCGAACGTAGGGGATGTAAAAGTCTGCGACTTCCAATCCAATCAGTACTTCCAAATCATACTACTCAAATGGGGCACTTCGCAAAAGGTGATTCTTGTGAATTTTTATAATAATTTGCCAATTAGTGAAGTGGAATCAAACTTGAATATTATGATCCATCACATTCACAAACTGAGAGATCAAGGTTCAGGGGATCACATAGTGTTGTGGGTGGGTGATTTCAATTGTTCCGTCTGTCCGTCTTCCGAGTTAGGTTTGTGCGGCCTTTCGGATCACGGGGAGGACGGTCCTCTGCACTTCTCTCACACCAATATGGGGTCCCTTCTTAACAATGTTATATTTACCTTGACCTCACTTTTGTCAACCAGGCATGCTCCCCCACTGTTCCCTTTGCCCCAACGTATAATGGAAGAGGTTGTAAATCCACAATCGATTTTGCCTTGATATCACCCACCTATCCTGACTTTATAACCTTCTGGGAAACTGGGGATGACCCCATGAGCGATCACTATCCCCTCACCTTCGGGGTAAATCTCATGGAGGGCAAAGTAAAGGAACCTAGTAGAGCTCTATACCCATTTGAGGTTTCCCTAACTAAGACCAATGGGTATGTAATTAAATGGGAGAAAATGAACCCAACATCCTTCTTTCAAAACTTGCTATCCTCTTGCTCCACGGACATACTTGCTTGCTTAGAGGAAGATACTGACCCAAAGAGCATCATGGTTGCTTTTTCTAACATTCAGCGCCATATAAAAAAATGCACTGACTAGGAGCTGCAAAGACAATGGGAGGCATACTCGTGGGTGGTTTGACTCTAGATGCACATCTAGACTGAAAATCCTAAAGAAAGCTCTGTCTGCCGACCCAAAAGATAGGGTTCAAATTCGTCAAGCGAGACACGATTATAAGCTGGCTATTAAACAGCGGAGGGCGACATTGAAGCAGGAGGCCTGGGAAGCTTTGGGGGAAGCCGCCATGAACAAGGACAGCAATGCCTTCTGGAAAGTCATAAGATCTGTTTATAACTCAAAAAATAGAGATAATTCTGTAGAAGTGGCCATAACGGCTGAGCTCTGGGTAGAACATTATAGTAATCTTTACTCCAACAACACACAGGGTAATGCCCCGAACCCATGCAAGGTGACTTCACCCACAGATAGCATAACTCAGGATAACCACCTAACTGTCTCTCCAGCACCTCCTTACCCTATTGAACTGGCCTTTACCACATTAGAAGTGGAAGATGCCCTTAGAGAAAGTCCTTTAGATAAAGCCCCCGGCCCCGACCACACCCCAGTGGATCTATATAAATCAGAACCGGACTTCTGGGTTCCCTTGTTAACCAATGTATTAAATATGGGAAATAAATGCGGCTTTATTACCACCTGGTCGGACGCAATCGTAGTTCCCATATTTAAAAAAGGGAATAGGGACGACCCTGCTTGCTACCGTCCAATTTCGCTATTGGACGGACTCATGAAAGTTGCTGGCAGGATTGTCCTTAAGAGGATACAACACTGGGAAGAAGAGAAGAAGGTTATCTCGGAGTTCCAATATGGGTTCCGAAAGGGACTAGGGACATTGGAGCAAAGCCTAAACTTGTCCCTATTAGTCTCTAAATACACGTAGGCCAAAAAAGGGGATCTTTTTGTTACCTTTGTCGACCTCAGCTCCGCATTCGATTGCGTGGACCACGCGCTGCTCTGGTCGACACTGGAAGACATCGGGGTGGACTCAACTATCCTCACATTTATTAAAGAACTATATAGAGAAGCAGGGGCCAGAGTAAGATTTGGGACCCAGGGGCAATGTTCACAAAAATTCGCCATAAACAGAGGGGTGAGGCAAGGCTGCATACTTGCGCCCTTGCTCTTCACATTTTACATAAACTCTATCGCTGAGAGCTTAATAACTCTGTCAAGCGATTATCCGGCTGTTAATGGCAGGCCTGTACCCATTCTTTTATACGCCGATGACGCGGCAATCATGTCTAGGACAAAAGTAGGTTTGCAGAGAGCAGTAAATGAATTTTCATCCTACTTGGGCAAAAGAAATTTAAAGGTGAACATCTCTAAAACTTTCTCCATGCCCTGCTCCCAAAAGAACAACAGACCATCATGCTCAATATACTTAGATCAGCAAAAGATTGCCATTACAGACACTTTTTGCTATTTGGGCATTGTGTTTGACAGGTGGGGAAGGTGGAAACACGCAGTGTCAGCTAGGAAACTCGCCTTCACCCGTGCCATAGGTGCTTTAAGAACCTTCGCAGCCAAAATTGGCGGTAAACCCATTCAAGAAATGTTACAGATCTACCGGGCAAAGTGTATAGCTACGGTCACATATGGCGCAGGTCTCTGGGGTTTCGAGAACGTGGCCTCATTACAAACTTGCGAGAACATTTTCATTTGTTACTTACTAGGTGTGTCAAAAACCACGTCGACTTTTATGACTCACATTGAGACCGGCGTTAAATACCTTAGCGACATCATAAAAATATCACCCTGTTTGCTCTGGCATAAGATTTGGACCACAGAGGAGTGCAAATTGAATAGAAACGTCATAAAAGACTGCATGGCCTTGGACGGTGTAGCAAAAGTCAAGTGGCTGCGATACGTACAAACGATGTTTTCTAACATCGGACACTCTGAATTTTACGATGAACCAGAGACCCTGCAAACCTTGACTAGACCGGCCCTCAAAAAACTATTATCCATACACTTAGAAAGTGTTAGATGGGACACTGAGAAACTTAAAGACACAACCCTGAGCTATCAGCAAATTACCCCTAGCGAAGGCCTACAATTTTATCTTGGGATTGAAAAAGCACCCTATGCTCGCATGCTTTTAACTAGGCTGCGCCTAGGGATTTTCTTCCGCTTGGTCACCTTGCCGAAACAGAATGACTGGGCCTCATTGAAATTAATATGTCCATGCGACGACCACTCAACACAAAGTAACATACACATCATGTTCTTTTGTAATCTATATACCAGCCCGAGGAAATTATTTCTTCTACCCTTACTTAAACGCTGGGGGATAAGAACATGCAAACCTGCATATTTAAAATTATTGCTTTTAGAAGACGTGGATGTCATCTTTGCTGTTTCTCGCTTTTTAATGTCAGTGCTGAAATTTAGAAACTCAATGAGTTAACTAACACATGCTAATATTTGACTGATTAGTGTAAATCGAGGCCCTTCATCCATATGACTGCCGTAGATTTTAACTTTGGAAAAATGTTTTATCTTCTTTTTTGCAACTTTTTTCATGAAAACTGTTCCTAAATTATCTGTATAAATTGTATTTGTATGCTTTTATGATTTATTGATAAATCGAATAAAGCTTATTTGATGATGATGAGTGAGCCTGTAGGCCTCACAACAGTGACACAGGTAACAAGCATTGGAAATGCAATAGGTCTCGCAGCATTAGAGTTAGTGCTTTTAGAATTGTTTATGGGTTTTTTTTGTAAATCTTTAGCATTTTTGTTTCCTGTAGCCAATGCTAAAGAATTACAAATAAAAAAAGCCATAAACAATTCTAAAAGCTCTAACTCAAATGCTCCGAGACCTATTGCACTGTGTGAGGGTGAGGGGTTGAGGGTGAGTGAGGGTGAAGGTGGGTGAGGGTGAGTGAGGGTGAGTGAGGGTGAGTGAGGGGTTGAGGGTGAATGAGGGGTTGAGGGTGAGTGAGGGTGAGTGAGGGTGAGGGTGAGTGAGGGTGAGGGTGAGTGAGGGTGAGTGTGAGTTAGGGTGAGGGGTTGAGGGTGAGTGAGGGTGAGGGGTTGAGGGTGAGTGAGGATGAGTGAGAGTGAGGATGAGTGAGAGTGAGGGTGAGTGAGGGGTTGAGGGTGAGTGAGGGTGAGTGAGGGTGAGTGAGGGTGAGTGAGGGTGAGTGAGGGTGAGTGAGGGTGAGTGAGGGTGAGTGAGGGTGAGGGGTTGAGGGTGAGTGAGGGTGAGGGGTTGAGGGTGAGGGTGAGGGGTTGAGGGTGAGTGAGGGTGAGGGGTTGAGGGTGCCTACTGTTATATGTTACATATTTATTATGTGTACATCCTGCTAGAAAGTGCTCTATTGTATTTTTGTGGGGAGCTACATATTAATGTCAATAAATAAAGATAAGTAGCAGAATTCTCAATATACTTTCATCCACATATAAATTCTTCGATACAAAAACGATTTAATTTTAGGAGATTTGTTTTCCATGTATTCTTGAAAACTTTCCAGTCCTATTGTTACATTGATAGTCACACGCATTTTGAGAGCTGCTCATGTACCATATGATGAGTCCAAAGATAGGTGTAGTTTAATAGGAGCTTCTGTTATTCACGTGGTACGGCCTGTACACAGATAAAGGACTCGTCAAGGTCCTTGAGCAACTCTTAAGATGTGTATGAATATAAACGTAACAAAAGACTGGAACGTTTTTATAAGTCTGATGGAAAGCAAATTTCTTTTAAAAAATTACATGAAATAAAAGTTTTCATACTGAACATTATCAAACAATGTATCTGGGACGAAAATGTATTATGAAAGCTGCTGCTTTTTTTTTTATTGATATATAAATATATATCTCCCCACAATAGAGTGAGGGTGATAGATAGAGTGAGGGTGATAGATAGAGTGAGGGCGATAGATAGAGTGAGGGCGATAGATAGAGTGAGGGCGGTAGAGTGAGGGCGGTAGAGTGAGGGCGGTAGAGTGGTAGGGTGAGGGCACATAATGTGGGGGTAGACGGAGAGAAACTGGCATGCAGGGAGGCAGGAGGAGAAACAGTCTGGCATGCAAAGGTAACATATACCAAGAATCTAATATAGAAGTTTAGTATCGCAAGCAGAAGAAGATGCCATTCAGAGTGAGAGGTGATGGTACATATGAAAGACGCTTGCAAGCAGTGGACAGAGAAGTGCAAGTAGAGCAGTTAGCATGCACAGGAAGTGGGGGGCTCAGAATGGAATTAAAAAAACAAGTATTATTAACAGCAACTCAGCTTAAAAAGATGGAAAATCAGTGGGATTAACATGATAGCATGCCAAGATGAAGGAACCTAATGAGTATGCACACACCTTCAAAATATCGCGCGAAGGCCTAGAGGTAAGAACAGTAAAACCACTTGATAATGGATAGGCTTGTACAATAATGGGCACCGCTAGACCTAAATGAAAATAATTAACTCAAATCAGTAGCATCCTTTCCATATCCCAGGATATGAGGCTCACTTGAGTGTACTGACTAAAACAGTGCTATAAGCTCAGTAAGGAGAACCATAAAATAGCTATCTACTCCTTACTACCCAGAGCACCTACTCTGGTACATGGCATCTTTCCTATGGTGCATCCGAGCAGAGAAGACGTCCCATTGCAAGTAACTCTTAAGTTACAAACGATACCAAATAGGCAGGATACCAACAGCCTATGAGAGAAGTTAGAAACAAAATCAGGAAGAAGTCCAGAAATATTAACCCACATCATGGAACGGGAGAATTATAACTGTATTATAGATAGAGAAGAGGTGTTAAATCACCAGCCCCCTGGAAAGTGGGCATCAATTCCATACGGTTATCATTCTGACCCCCCCTAGATCCCGGTGCATGATAAGAACACAGTCCAGGTCTGAAAGTGGGTCAAGGATGGCAAATAAAGGAAGCAAAACTAACCAGCGCAGTATGTAAGCTGCAAAGGTAACGAGAAGAAAAAACAGCAAATCCGCATAGTGCAAGCAGTCATAAATAATAAAGCCCCCATCATAGAACACCCTTCATTCCTACATGTCGTATGAACTAGCCTAAAAGTCAGCTTGCCAACGTAAGACTTACCGAGATAAGACTGTTGCGGTCAGCTGGAGCGCTGGTGCACGTAACAGCAACAGAGAGCCGGGCAGGAAACCGCAATGGTATTGGGTTTGTTTAAATAACGCGGCGAGCCTAGAGAAACCGGAACACCTGCGTCAATTGGAGGGGGCGTGCCCATCGCGGGTCATATAGTTCGCTCTTTTCATAGCGGCCATATTGTGGCGATAGTCATTATGTCCAAACCTAATTATTGTTAGGATATTTTAAAGATCAAAAGCGTAAGATGGGCATAATTTTCATCTATGCCCAATATGCAATGATGCCAAAAGAAGTCTCAGTAATTATCAGCGCAATGACGAAAAAGGTTGCACCTTCTATAAATAAAGCCCATAGGTTGCATATGCGGCGCGAGCGACTAACAAAAGATACATTGCATCAGGGAGCACTGTGTGTTAGGAGGGCATTGCTGTGGGGAGGGGGGAGGAGAAATGCGACATGGCGGGGAGGGGGCGGAGCGGGGGAGAGGGTGTGTGTGTTGTTAGGAGGGCATTGCGTGACTGGGCACACGCACGATGCACCTTCTTAGACGCCACTGTGCTCGTGAAGGTGCTGTGACATTTGTCCAAGTTTTATCTTGCTGTGAATATTGTTAAAAAAAATATGCGAGGCTTTGAGGTAGGTCCCGCCTGCTTCCCGTGCTACAGGCTCCAGTTATGGCTCATGCTCGGGGTGAGATCAGGAGGGAGCAAACATCTTCCACCTTCAAAGACTCGTTCGTACGCATCCCACCTCGTCAAGTCCTGTGATGAATTGTGCGTGGGCCTAATTAGTTTACGTATAGTTCAATCAGGAAGGCGGGCCGGAGATTGGGGGAGGGGAGGTGCTTTTGCTCCTACTCACCTGTAGCTCCCACCTCTAGAGAAGCAGGGGCAGGCATGTTAGTTTCACTGATGTTATGATATATTTCTGTATTGCACTTCATAGCATTTATTGTCTTTAGGAGGGCTTTAAATATACGCAATTTTAGCCAAACTGTGCCTAAGTTCTCGATCTAAGAAAGATGAACGGCTGAGCAGGCCCTGCCACAGTTCGAACTCACGATCTTTTGGTCAGAGCAGATGTTTCTATATTTCAACCATTTGCTTGGCTTGCGAAGAGTGAAGCCCCACAGATGAAGGAGAACAGGAGCTTTTTTTTTGGGGGGGGGGTGGCGGGGGGATTATTCAGAAAGCAGTGTCATGCTCTTGGGCATATTAGGGTTGCTAGATCGCTCCCTGATGCTTTTTATCATGCCTGATAAAAATGTCGTTTTTACATCTGCTTGTAGCTTCAGTGAAAGAAAATTATGACTACACCTCCCAGCATAAACACATTTGTTAAATAGAAGACAGTGACTGGAAACTTGGTGCCCTGCTATCTTGAAACAATCTGGCTACTCTAAGGAGTAATGTGACATCCATTGGACAACCTGAAGTATTTTGGATGTGTCTTCGATGTTTTAGCTCAAAAGAGATAGATTGCGGTGGGCTTCTGTGTGTTAGGAGGGCATTGCTGTGGGGAGGGGGGAGGAGAAATGCGACATGGCGGGGAGGGGGCGGAGCGGTCTGGCTACTCTAAGGAGTAATGTGACATCCATTGGACAACCTGAAGTATTTTGGATGTGTCTTCGATGTTTTAGCTCAAAAGAGATAGATTGCGGTGGGCTTCTGTGTGTTAGGAGGGCATTGCTGTGGGGAGGGGGGAGGAGAAATGCGACATGGCGGGGAGGGGGCGGAGCGGGGGAGAGGGTGTGTGTGTTGTTAGGAGGGCATTGCTGTGGGGAGGGGGGAGGAGAAATGCGACATGGCGGGGAGGGGGCGGAGCGGGGGAGAGGGTGTTAAGCAGCAGGGTACAGACGGCTGAGGGAACAGACGGCGGGAAGGGGAGGGGGCGGAGCGGGTAAAACAAGACGGACGTGCACGCGCTTTTAAGCTCAATGCGCATGCGCATTGAGCTTAAAAGTCACGGGCACTGCAAGGAATCGCCACGATTCCTTGCAGTGGATAAAGAGTGGATAAGCCCCCATAGTCTCGCTTGCTCGATGCGCATCGACAGGCGAGACCTAAAAAGGCCTGTTCACGCATACTGATCGGTACATGGTAAACTGCCATCATCACGCTTGTACTGCCTAACTTCCCATGAGGCACAGGGTCAGACTGATTTGCATATATCCATGTCTGAACTGGGGTGGCAGAGTGGGCTAAAGAATGGTGATGGATTAAACCCAGATCTTTTGACTGGGTGTGAGTGTTTGATTGATGCAGATGCTCCGTCCATCACCACCCCCTTTTGTACCGCTTTTGGCCGCCATAAGTGTGGCAGGGTATGCTCAGGCGTAAGTCCCTTGCTCACTTTGCAACGGGATTCAAGCAGGTCGGGCTGAAGGCGGCTGGAATGCCAGAAACCGGTCCTCGGAAGCTTGTTTCCGGTCCAGGGAAGACATGACTTGGCAGTTCGGGCTGGACTGTTCCCATGAGGCACAGGGTCTGACTGATTTGCACATAGCCATGTCTGAACTGGGGTGGCAGAGTGGGCTAAAGAACGGTGATGGATTAAACCCAGATCTTTTGATTGGGTGTGAGTGTTTGATTGGTTCAGATGCTCCCTCCATCACCACCCCCTTTTGTACCGCTAACTTCTGGTAAAGGCAGTATCTTTGTACAAGTATGAGGGCAGCACTGTGGGCACCCCTCCAGGTCCAAAAAGTCTGCAATCCATAAGTCATGACACACATGCATAGAAGTGGGGGTGCAGGTGGTGGGGGTTGACGCGCAGGTGCAGGGGGAAGCAAGTTTGCATATTTTCAAAGGAAGGTATGTGCAGAACCAGGGCACATGCATGGAGTCTAGGGGTATGAAGGAGGGGGACAAGTGTTACATTGAGGCGGTTCAAATTGAGGTCGGGGTGTGGATAATAGAGAAGGGTAAAAGATGGAAAATAAGGATGTGAGGAAGAACAAGCTGCCTTACATGGGGATTACAAAGCTTTTGGGATCTCATTTGTTGTTATCTATAAAAGAGTGTTTTTGGAAATGGGAGTACATAGATATCTTTAAGCTCCTGCATCAGGATTTAAGGGCTAAGGAGGGCTTCAAAGAAGAGTATTAGGTGTCTCGCAGGCATAGGGTGCCTGTTAATATTGAGAACTGGAAAGTTGCATTTCTCATTTTCGTAAGTGTCTACTTTTGGAAAAAATACCCTGAGAGGTACATGGCTTTGTTCAAGTAGATCGATGTAGTGCGTCCAGCCCAGGTTACTTTCGGGGTTGGGCTTGGATGCGTTACGATCAAAGGCGTTTTAAGGCATGGGCAAGGTGGGCTCTGGCCCAGGGCCCCAGCCTTTCAGGGGGCCCCAGATATATCCAGTTCTGTTCTCCACACAGTCTTCACCTGATGAGCTTGAATGATTTTTATGTATAGATTGTTTTAAATACTATTTTCTTTCAATTTATTTTTAATGTGACTAATGTGTGGGAGTCCATTAATGATATTTTACAGGGAAATGTTTTGTTTGTTTTTCATCACCATGCAACATCTATACAAAAAGTTTCTTTTAGATCCAAATAGAACCTCACATATCAGCAATGGCAGTGGGTTGCTTATTTGCAATAATATTAGTGAGCTGCTGCTATATTACAGTAATCAAAACACCCTTGTATATCCCTTAGAAGGAAACACATTTAGAAGTTGGACTAGTCAGCCTGTGCAGTGTCAGTGACTTAGCTAAAGAGAGCATGAAAAAGTTAAAATTGGATCATAAATTCAAAGTTGCTGTGCTGTGTTGTGTGAAAGGGAGTGAGCATAACAGTGCCATATCTGTGATGTAAAATATGGCGCTGTTTTACCCTCTCCCTGTGGTGACGTAATTTAGGCAGCCTTGCACCAGCACACACACCCTTGCAACATAGTGTAAGGGTGTATGTTGTATGTGTGAAGTCAGGCATAGGTTGTGTACAGGAAGGAAATTCTTACAGTATAAAATACTATGCTTAGACATACTGTAACACTTTGGTCACTTTGTATGTATTCTGTACAGTACTGGAAGCATGCTAAGTTAGAAATGTTTTGGTAAAAGAAAACTTTTCTTAAATGTTAAGCCTGCCTTGAATAGTGTACATGTTTTGAACAAATCCCTGTTTACCATTTTTAGTAGATATGAAATTCCATCAAATCCATGGGTGATTGCATGGGAATATCAATGTACCGTCCGTGGAACATTCCTTTGAGGCAAAGTAGCACAAAGCACTACTCTGTATTACTTTGGGCCTCTTTTCCAGCACAAAACAGGCTTTGTACTGGAAAATAAATGCCAAGATCAACACTTTCCTCCTGTTTGTGCCACTTCTGTGGGACAAAACCTCTTTAAATTATTGATAAATGTTCCCCTCCAATCTACAGAGGAATCATTAGAGTTAGGCAGTACATATCTTGCAGCAACTAGGATTAATTTTATCTTTTACACTTATAAAGATGTATTGCACTGTATACTTTGTATCTGTATTAAAATTTTAACACTGACTTTGAAAAAGTTTGTATTTAACAGTACATGTGAATAAACAAATTACAGCAAAAATAAAACAAGTCGAATTTTCAATAGAAAGATGAAAATTGCTTATTTTTTTTATCAATCCATTTGCGCAGCTGACAAATGACCCGTATAAGCTGCGACACTTTTAGCAAGTTCTGGTTTGTGCTTATTTCGCGCGTGTATCTGTGTATTATCTATGTACATAGTGATTGTACGAAACAACCCATTTCAAAGATAGTAGCTTCATGCCTCCTTAAGCAATTCATTCAAATTAATTCTGAAGATAGAAAATCCCTTCCTTTGATACTAATGTTTTTTTTCAGGCTTTATTTGGTGAGATGGTCTGTTTTCAAGAAAACTGAGTCTTGTGTAAATCTTTTGGTGAAATTCAGAAGTCTTAATTAGTTTGGTTAGACGCACAATCAAAAATCGGGGATGACCTCACGTCTTTGTACGGTATAGAGTTCAATCTCAATTAGAAATTGGTCGGCCTCCTTGCTCCCTTCACGAACAGCGTCGCCAGGTTCGTCTTCATGTGATCAATCAATTGATCACATGAAGACGAACCTGGCGACGCATGGAGGCCGACCAATTTCTGGCTGAGATTGAACTCTATACCGTACAAAGACGTGAGGTCATCCCCGATTGTTGATTGTGCCACGAAAATACAATACAAGAAGGTCTGTGGCTGCAGTGACTCGTGGACTATAAGCAAGAAATACGGTTCTAGAAAATTTCCCCTCGAAAAAACGGTGGCTCCCCCGAACAGTGTGTACCACAGCATTGAATACTGCTGAAGACATCTAAAATTATCCTTTACAGCTGCACTGAGAGCCTACAGCCATATACAAGTTAAAAGGGCTTTAAGGCAACAAGACTCAATTTAAATCAAAACTTTTTTATCTCTAAGAATCTGTCCTGAAGAAGGTGTTGTCATAAGAAAAAAACGAAACGCTGCGTCGACAATGTTTGATTCTTTTTTAAAGATTATGTTTTGCATTTTATGACTTAAGTAGCAAATTCAAATGTACTTTTTTCAATGTTTTTAAATAACTGTGGTCATAATATATGTTTTATGAAAAACTAAAAATAAAATTTGTATATGGTTTTTATTTTCAACTTTTTGAGAACAACTTTATTTACATAGTGCATGCCAGAATTGTGCATCAAATGTTAGTACTCTCTGACTAAAAGAAATGTTGTGATCCAAAGTGTTGACATCTAAGCTTATAACACTAGAACCTCTTACCTCTAGCCCTTTGTCCTTTACCAAACAAACCTAGATAGGTTTCGTTATCTCTTCTCAGAGATCCTTAATAACATTTATATATTGACCCTTAGTCCAATCTATAGACTTGTTATTACGGGACACCACGTGATTTTCATCATTTGCATAGGGCCATGCCTTCATGCAAATGAGGGTAAGCCCTCTTCCGATATCTGCGTCTACAAGTGCACCATCGCTATCAGTATTACAGAAGAGGCCACTCAAGCGTCTGCTGTCCCTTCTGCAATTCTAAAGTGTCCCGGAGGCCCACAACCTGGGGTCACCTGCTTGTTTATGCCTCCAGGCCACTTTTAATAACACAACCCCTAAATACTGTGATACTGAAAAAATATAAATTGAAATGCACTTTCTGCACTTATAGTCACTTTCACTGTGCCGTCACCCCCTTTTTTTGGAGCACCTTGTGTTTGATAGAGCAAACATAAGTTTTACTTCTCACTGTCAACAAACAAAGAAAAAGTTGGTAAAATAAAATGAAAAGATAAATATGTAATGCTAAGTTATTTGTGTTAGAGGTGTTTGTATCCCCTTCTTGACACTTTGCCATGGGAGTCAAGGGCTACACTTCCCCCACAGGGGGCCCAGGTCCCTGGGTTACTGGGTTGCCCCCTTTGTTTCAGAGGTCTGAACAAAACATTTAACTGGCCTCTCATAAGGATAGCTGGATTTTGAAGGCTTATAATTTTTTCTATAATCACTATTTGTTGTATCAAATGCAGTTAAAACCCACAAATGTGCAATACTACAGTGCAGACAATTATGCAGTGTCTTTTTACCCAGTAGTGTGACCAGTAAGTATCTGTTTTCCATTGGGCCATTTTACAAGCTGAATATCTAGACCCCCGATTAAAAAAGTCAGATATTTACACCCATAGACTTACTCCTACATATGGATGTAAATGTAAGCCTTTTTTGAATTTACAAACATTTTCAGTAGTACTCCTGAAAAGATTCACCACATACTACTCTGAGTGTCAGGAAACATTGCTATTTCCCCATTGTTGAGGTATATGCAAGGTATAACTACACACTGGAAAAAAACAGCATCTGTGCAAATGCTCATTTTTCCTGTTTCTTGTTTTTAACAGAGGCACAGAGACAATACTTCCTTAGAGTAGAAACCTTTCCCTCTACTTCCCCACAAAGTTTGGGGGTGTTACTTTCCCCTAACCACCTCTATAAGGAAGTGAGTGCAGCCCTTTGCAGGAGTAAACCTCTGACAGTTTCCAGGGCGGGAAAGGACAGAGTCAGGATTTGTGAATGCTAACAAACTCACAAGCGGCCATTCACATACTTTCAAGTCAAACACAGCCTTCAATTTCCTATTCCGCACACTTTGCATGGAGTTAGTGCTGTGTAATTGTACAAAGTCATGGCATACAATTATGCACTAGCAAATCCATTTATGCCTGACAAGTACCCTTTTGTGGCTGGCTGTCAGGCATAATTGGCACAATTTGTGGCAGTGCATGTAGGTTTACGGCAGTAAATGGCTTTATTATTTAGACACACAGAGTTTTGGCCAACACTTTGCTAACAGGCTGATCAATGGCCGAAGCCTATAATTGCAAGATTCTCGAGCCTCGTTCGAAAAATTTGGGAGCAATATGGATACTCTGCTGGTGTCCAGCAAACAATCCTGTTCCCATGGTATCAATACAGGTTGACTTTAATAACAATGCCCTAAATACTGCATATGTTAGCAATGGACTGGACTAACCATTGGATCCTAGCTTAGATGGCTTTATTGAACCAATATGTTTTCAGGATTGCCCAAAAGCAAGGGGTTGATAGCTTCAGTAGCCGCAGTCACTCAGAAAATACCACTTTTGTGTTCACACTGCAGTTGTGGAAATAATCTCCCCATTGCTTTAAAGTGACTGGACAGGAAGAGGAGTTTGATTTTAAGAAGGATATTTCCTGAGTTGCTGTTATCCAAAACGTCTATGCCATTCCTTTTAAAACCACCATAGAAGCCTAAGTATATGTTACAAGTTCCAAACTCAGTGGGCCACTGTGGAATCCAAAGAAAGAAGGAAGACTGAGTTGTAGTTTCATCTTGATGATAGTTTTATTCCAAAGTTCAGTCAGGACAGGAACACATGTAGAATTAAGTAAATAAGACGAATAAGCCCCGCCAGGAGCAGCATCCCTGCTGCTCAGCCTACATACATCAACTGACAATTACACTCAAAGATACACAAAGAGAACATTTCATGACACCACTGAGACTGGCTGAGCAGCAGAGTACAAAACACAGAGAAGGGACTAGACAGAGAGAAGAGGAAGATACCACAGCCACTCTATACCAAATTGCCCCAAATATAAAATAGAACTTCTGTAGGAATCAGAATTACAACATTCTTTATCCACACAAACCTAGAATTCCATATGGCAAAAGATGCATCACACGTCTTGTAATACTAGCACTATACCAACTCTATACTACTTTTGCCATTATTGTTAACCCCTACTTCTATTGTAAGTATAACACTAGCCCCTCAAACTCATGATGGACGTGTACAAACACTCCGACACATTTTTGCATTAATTTCTTTACTGTTCTCCCATTATCTCTTTCTGGAAGTAGATCTGTAGAATGTTTTCAATCAAATGTTCTGTTAATTTATCTTTTGAGATCAAATATATTTCTGGGCAGTTCCTCATCTACCTGGATTGGTGCTAGTAAATTGGGTAAGTTTTTGAATTGCTAAAATGCTGTTTCTTTTCAAATCTTTACATCTAACTGGAAAGATGCTACCCAAGTAGATTTTAACGGCTGGTGAAATGTACTCTGTCATCACCACAGACTTGACAGAGCATCCACCTCTACACTTTATCTTCTTCAGAAGGCCATTTTTTGGGCACCTCTAACCACTTCACTATCTTCTCCTCCTACACAGAGGCTGGACAGCAACTCCATTTTCCAACCACCATGAACTTTTCATTTATAGTTTATAACATTTAAATGTCATTATTTGCTTATATCTTTACTTACAATGCCTTTGGTTTACTCATAATACCTACTCCCGGTACACTTGATTATTTGTATACGTAATTCAATATTTCCTTTTCTCTCCCTCTGCTGTTCCACCTTCTTTTCTTCGACTTTATCTTTCTTTCTTTCCCCTTATATGTAAAACATAAAATGTGATATTATTACTATAGAACTTTTTCATGAATTCCTTACAGTAAAGCTTTTCTAAACTAAAAAAGAAAACTCAGTGGGCTGGCTCATCCTTTCATTCTGCCAATGTTGAAATATCTGCTGGGTAACTGCAGTTGTGCTGGTAAATTTGTAAAAGTGTAAATACACAATGGATGGGACATCATGTTATGTGATCATATACCTACTCAAATACTGGGCATCAACTTTGATAGAGATTGTCTTTTGGGTTTAATTCATATTATCATTTAAATAAAAAATACATCCACCATATAACCCAGGCCCCAGCTCCCACCTACCTGGACTGGTCCTCCGACCAGTCTTAAGCCCTTTCGGACCCGACCTCGCTGCCTTGAGGCCCTGCCTTATTCTCGTTCTCCCTATTCTCTCGCTCTCCGGTCCTTCATAGTTCCCTTCTCTCTGTCCTTTTCTCTCCCTTTGTGCCCGTTTTCTACTTTCACTATTAGGCCTTTCTCCACTTTTCTCTCACTCTCTCTCTCTCTCTTGGGCTCTTTGTGACCGTTTTTCCACTTTTCACTGTCACTCTTGGGACTCTTGTGTGTCCATCTTCCACTTGCCTGTCTCTTTCTTGAGCCTATTTGTGTCTGTTTTGCCACTTTCACTTTCACTCCTCTGCCTCTATGCGTCCGTTTTTCACTTTCCTCTCTCTCCCTCAGGCCTCTTTCTGCCCATTGCCCACTTTCCTCTTTTTTTCGTGCCTCTTTGAGCCCGTTTTTCCACATTTTAGGTTCACTCTTGGGCCTGGCCTCTCTGTGCCCATTTTCCACATTCCTATCTCCCTCTTGGGCCTCTTTGATCTTGCTTGTCCACTTTTCACTTTCACTCTTTGGCCTCTTTGTGCCAGTTTTCCTCTTTCCTCTCACTCGCTCTATTTTGCGCCTCTTTGTGCTTGTTTTTCACTTTCCTCTCTCTCTCTGGCCTCTTCGTGTCCTGCTTTTCATCTTTTCACTTTCACTTTTCGTCCCTTCTAGTGCCCATTTTTCCACTTTCCACTTTCACTCTTTGTGCCTCTTTGTCTCTTTCTTGGGCCTTTTTGTGCCCATTTTTATACTTTTCACTTTCCGTCTTGGGCCTCTCTGTGCCCATTTTCCATTTTCCTCTCGCTCCTGGGCCTCTTTTGGTCCGCTTTTCCTTCTTTTCACTTTCACTCTTTGTGCCTGTTTTTCCACTTTCCACTTTCACTCTTTGTGCCTCGCTTTTTTCTCTTTCCACTTTCACTTTTGTGCCTCTTTGTGCCCATTTTTAGGTCTTGCGCCTAGCGTTGCAGTGCGCAGCAGTGCTTGCGCAGTGCGAGACCTCTTGTAAGGGGGTTTTGAAAGCGGACCACATGCTTGTGATCAGGCTTTCGCCGGCAGCCATTGGGTTTCGCGTATTTATTTTTTAAAGGCACGTGATTGGGCTAAGGCGGCGCATGTCCCGCCTTTGCAATGCCCTTTCCCGCGTGTCGAGCATGCGCAGCAGCGCGCTTTCGCCTCTTTGCCAGTGCCCGCGCATGCTCGCAAAAGAGGTTTGATATCAATGACGCAAGGTAATAAGGGCTAAAACCTGTTCAGCCACAACCAGTGTTTATCATTTCTGTGTTATCCACGAATATGGAATTAGCACTATCTTCTTATGACACCTGCTTCAACCTTTCTTTCCGCTGTTGATTGCATTTATTCCCCTCAAACGAGGCTCCTGTGACTCGGACAGACCTTTCCTTGACCTTATTCTACATCTTTAGTCCACTCTCATCGGCCTTAGCTGCCCTTCATTTTATTCTCAATATTGATTTTTATGGTTTAAGGGTTCCGCCCTCTCATGTGGTAAGCACAGTGCAGTGTGGTATAGCTCCTCTTTGGCCCGCTGGCTACAGTGCCCTAGCAGTCCTGCGCATGCTTCCGTAGGGGCCTTGTGGCGGGGTGGGGTCTTGGCTTCGTAGTTTCTCACACAAGCGCGTGAGTTATAGCACCTGACCAAGACCATGCGAGTGTGTGTGAATGCGTGTGTATGTGAGGAGTGTAAGGTTTCTCACTCTGGAGCACAGTTGACACTCACAGAGAGTCAGAGCAATGCGGAGCGTGTGCGTTTGGTGTAGTGTGGTTTCTCATACTCTGGCACGAGTGACTGAGGGTGCTGTAGGAGGCACCACCGTGGGAGCACACACATGCTGCTCCTGGGGTTTTCAGGCACCCCTCATTACAGCTGTGACTCGAGCATGTGCATGCGGTGGTTTTCTGTACTACACGTTAACGCCCAGGAGTTAACGCTGTGCCACGTACACATGCGTGCACGTTAAAGCCGTACCTCCTGTGCGCATGTTCACAATAACCGACTGGTTGGAGTGAAAAAGTCTGTGTTAGTTTGCATTTTAAATGCGTGACAGCGCAGGTGTCACTCCCTCCAGATGCGTTCCGCGCTGTCTGCGCCCCCCGCCCCAGTGTCCAGTTTTCTTTGGCTCTCAATCGATGTCCCTCTCCTTTTCCCATCTCTGAGCCATAGGACGGTGTAAGCCCTCTTGTCTGTTTTTATCTCTGTCTGTTGGTCCCCTGTTATTCGTGGCACCGTTTGACAGACATTGCCTTTCAGCCAACACAACCATACACACCACTATTAATACCCATATTAAAATCATAACAATTAAACTACATGTCCCACAATGCAAAAGGCCAGAGCTGGCTACCTGAGATGTGGGTCTATTTGCTAGCAATTACCGAGTGTAGACTGCAGCACTTCTGTATGTAAAACAGGCTTATTCATTAAATGTAGGAATCTACCTTTAGAAACACAAATAAAGTGAGGGCGGGGACACAAGAAAACCATACTGCAAAGGGCCGGAAGCATCTCGGCACCAAGACCGGGAGGACTGCTGCACTTGGGACTTCCCTGCGCCGACTGCTCTCCTTCCCCTTGTTTTTTTAATCCTCAGAAATAGCAGATAATGGCTTTCTCATGGAGGTTTGTGTGGATTCTGTGGAGTCTGCTGTGAATGCCGAGAGGGGAGGTAAGGGAGACTTCTGACCAAGCACACTTGTAATTGACTGTCATAGGCCATGCAAGAGAGGGCAACCCCATACCCCCCCCCCCCCACCCTAACCGGCAGCTTCGTAAGTGTCTGCGTTTCTACTGCGTGTTGAGATGTGTGTTTGTTTACTTCCTGCCTACATCAAAAACTACTGTTTTTATTTCCACTGACTTTCTCCAGGTCCTATGATTTCCTTCCCCCCTTCACATCGCTCAAGCAGTCCCATCATGGTTTTAGTCGCCATGAGATGTTTGGAAATAAGTAGATGCCGTTATTTCTTCGTGATTGCGCTTATAATAAATAGTTGGTCTAAATGTGCCCAAGTGCATGATCCTGCTTCGTGGCCCATTCATACTTATAGTGGGACTACATGCTTACTGACATACATTTAACTGAAAAAGCACGTCACTTTAAATCTGCTGAAAATGTGGCGAAACAAGGTAATTTTTTTGTAAAAGACTAAGAAGCGCACAACATGCTGGAAATAACCTAGTGAAAGGGAGTCTGTGGTTTATAGAGGCTAAAAATAAGTGTTCAGTGAATAACTTGTTAGATGGGACAGGAAAACAGTGCTTCAGTATCGTTGTGTAGTTTTAAGTCCTCCACCATGCTTCCTAAGCTATGCATGGCAGTGCTTCTCTTATAACCTTTCTCCCCAGTTGGTGAAGCCCATCTTGTTAGTTTCATTCTTGAAGCTTATAACTAGCATGTTACAGAAGCAAGGAAGCATCAGATGGCAGGATGGAAAAATAATTAATTTAAAAAATGGCAGGCAGCACTGGCACAGCAAATAGGTTTCAGGATTTGTATGGCACATGTCGTACAAGCATCAAAACGACTGTACAGAAGCACAGACAAAAGCACCTGAAAAACAGGAAACAAGGTTTGCTTTATTTTCTGTAGTATCCATTGCTTTTGTTAGCATTCATTCCACAGAATTGTCAGGCCACTTGGCAATGAAGTATAAATCATCTTTGAATTGGAAAACAATAAAAGAGAAGTAGCATACCATTCTAAGATGGCTGCCATATTCATAACTAGTTACCAAATGGTGCAGTAGCAATGAGGAGTGAGTACTGACAAAATCACCTGAAAAATGATTGCTACAGAATATAAAGCAATTTATTTTCAGGTCGAGTCTGGGCAGCGTATACGCTGCTCTGCGAGGCATGCTGTATTCAGATAGGGACTTGAAGTTCCGTCCACTCTACGCCATATTTTTCATTGGCTTGTGTAATTGTCCACTGTAAACCGTAGCTGTTCAATGGTCAATAGGCTTAGTAGTCCCTCCTTAGCACATCCTTGTCTCATTTTGGAACCTCCTATGGCGATATCCCCTGTTATGTGTGTTGTTACTCAATAGGCTGTAATTGCAGCCTTCAAACACTATTTTCTCGAATAGCTTTGTCCAGCCTGCTTTTGCAGGCAGGACAAGTTCTCTCCTAACGCTTTAAAAAAATATTTGATAGCACAGACCCTGGAACTGCAATGCAATAAGTCTCACATTTGCAAGAGTTTAAGCTATTGGCATTGTAAATGACAATGCCTTTTATTTAGCTGTTTTAAAAACAACACATAAATAAAACTAATTGTCATTTACAATGTCAATAGCTCAAACTCTTGTAAATGCGAGACCTATTGCATTGCAAATGCTTGTTCCTCTTTCCACTTTCACTCTTTGTGCCTCTTTGCACCCTGCTTTTTTGTGGCTCTTCTCCCTTGCTTTCCCGCTTTCCTCCTCCCGTGATTTCCTGCCTCCCCCACTCTTTACCTGCTTCCATACTGTCGCTTCTAGCGCTCTGCCCTCCACTAGCCCTGCCCTCTGCTTCCTGCACTCCCCCCTCCCTGGACCTACTTAATGGCAGCCAATGTGCATCAGATGCACGCAGGGGGTGCACTGCTAACGTGCCAAAGATAAGCCCGTCTGCGTCTGTCTGCACCAACACGCACCCCTCACATGCCACACCCTGTCTGGCAGGCATGCTCCCGAGCACCACACCAGATATCTCAACAAACACACTATCGAGATCTGGAACACCATCAGGATGCACTCCCCGGACAGCATCTTTCTGACAGAGACCTGGCTAACCTCCACATTGGTACCTGCCATCATCACAGCCATTTCTCACGGCTACAAGATCTCCCTCCAGGATGGACCGAATAAACCAAGAGGAACACTAGTCATCATCCACAAGAACCCCATCATGTCCCCCCCCACCAACGAGGACACTACCTTCGTGGAATACATCCATTACCAACTTCAGACTGGAAACACACCTCTATCAAAGGCACCCTAGCATACTCACCACACGTAACCTTCAGCACTCCCCTCACAGACTTCATCGAACCTATAGCCATCAGTTCAAAAGAATACACCCTACTCTGCGACCTCAACTTCCATCTCGAAGAGTGGAAAGATCCTAACTCCACCACCCTGTTCGAAAGTCTTAAGATCCTAGGACTCACCCTGATCATCCAGGGTCCTACCCACAAAGCGGGACAAATCCTTGACCCCATATTCAAAGCCAGCAATAATGTCAAGTTCAGCCATCTCACTCTGCTCACTTGAACAGACCACTTACTTGAACAGACCGTTCACTTCTACATCGATGCACCCCAGCCCCCTCTGCCAAAACTAGCTACAACCTCAAACAAAGCTGGAACAAGATAAGGGACACTGGATGGACCAATACCTTCACTGCCCACCAACCTCACCTCATCGGCGTCCTGCATGCTGACATCACAGCTTTCAGCAACTGAATCGCCACCAGTGCAGGCACCTTAGCCCCATTGCATAACATCAGATACTCTAGAATCAACACACAAGCCAACTAGTACACCACAGACTTTAGAAACTCCAAAAGTCTCTGCAAACCGTTGGAGAGAAGGTGGAGAACCAGCCGGAACACCACTGCTAGAAACAACTATTAGCCTGCACTCAAGATAAACCACAACCATCTCAACGAGGGAAGAAAGACAGCTCCTAATTCTCAGTTTAAAAAACAGCTACAACATCTGCAAAGAGCTCTTCAACTTCGTCAAAGAATTCTCCAACTACACAGCTGCCACCAACTCCATCACCCTTCGTCGAGACTTCTGCAACAATCTCCCTAACTATTTCCATACCAAAATTCTTAGCATCTGCAGCAACTTCGACCCCCAACGCAACACACAAGAACTCATCAGCCAGCTGCCCACCACCACCAAATCGGACCACCCGATCACAAACTGGCAACCGCTCAGAAGACACAGCGGAAATTATTAAAACAATTCATTCTGCGGCCCCCAATCACCCTTGCCCCCACTGCATCTTGAACCTAGGAGGAACTCAGATCAGTTCTCACCTCACTACCATCATCAACCCCTCCATTCAAAGTGGAACCTCCCCAGACAAGTGGAAACATGCAGTAGTCAAAGCTCTCCTGAAAAAAAAACCCAGCAGATGCTATAGAGCTCAGCAATTACGCACCAATCTCACTACTTCCCAAGTTGGGAAGAAAGCTATCAACAAACAACTATCCAACCATTTCAAACAATACCACCTACTAGACATCTTGCAATCTGGATTTCACAAAAATCACCGCATAGAAACCGCTCTCATAGCAACAACTGTCAACATCCAGAGCATTATGGACAAAGGAGAAACTACTTGACCTCTCCGCAGCCCTTGACACTGCCTCCCTCAGCACCGTCATCACAAGACTCCATAATGGTGAGACGTGTGAACTGGGAAGGTTCCACAGAAAAAAAATGGGTAATGGGGACTGCATAGTTATTAACTTCCGACACCCAGTGATGGTTATAGATCCAACCTTAAGAAGATCGAGACAAGACAACATAATGGGCCATATGTAGGTAATCACTATTTACCGATTTTTAAATACCGAATTTTCTCGATTCAGCATTTGAAAATCGGTAAATAGTATGTAGGTAATAATTCAGTAAATTTTACAGAATCGGTAATATTCGGTATTACGGTTTCGGTATTTACCGATTAGGTAATTCCCATTCATTCCTATGGGCCTGAAGGCCCATAGGAATGAATGGGAAGCCATTCACTATTACCGATTTGGTAAATGTTATGTTATGTTATGTTATTATTCATTTGTAGAGCGCGTTATCACCCAGGGGTATCTAAGCGCTATCAGCGGACATACACCATCAGCAAAGCACGGAGCCACCGACTCACAGAGAACCCATGCCTCCAAGAAAAGCACAGTCTTTAGATTCTTCCTAAAAGGAATACCGAAATCGGTAATAGGGGGAACATATCCAAGGGTTGCAGGGTGTCACATTGACACCCTGTGTGCACATGTGGCACACATACATGCCCTAAGGGCATGTATGTCTGCCACATGGCACTGACAAAAAAGCAAAAAAATGCTTTTTTAAAGGTATTTGGTATTTACCACCAACTTATAGTTGGTGGTAAATAACGAATCCTGAATGCAAAAATGTACTCACTTGAATGCCTCCTACATAGGTTTCAGGATTTGGTAATTTACCGATTCGGAATTTTAAGAATTTGGTAATTTACCTATTCCTTAAATTACCGATTTGGTAAATTACCGAATCCTTGAAACCCGCCTCCTACATCTCAAATCCCTAAATACCGGTCGGAAACTGTGAAATTGACAGAATTTCACCGTTACCGACCGGTACTGCCTCACCTACATATGGCCCTATATGGTAAATCGAGAAGAACGAGTGGTAGTCGTCCCGTGTAGTTCCGTAGTTTGAGGGTCTGGTTTGGTGGTTCCGAACCCATTCAATAAAGGTCGTCGGAAATAGAGGATTTTGGTATCAGCGGACCGCAAATCACGAGTGCGGTGTGTACGAGTGTTTTCGCATTAATCGATCTATGAGAACACTATGTATTTAGGGATTTCGTTTGAACCTTCGGGTTCCATTTTGTGTGCGGCAGCCATTTTGTGTGGTTGCCCTCACATAGGCCGATGACTACGGCCGAATGAGTCTTTGAGACACGTACACCTTAGCTGACTTCTGAATGACCTGGCCGAACTGACTCCTTGCTCGAGGCTGACCTCCCTGAGCCAGTTCTTTGTTAAGCAGCTGGTCAGATAAAGATCAAAGAGCAGGACGTGCCGGAGTTTACAGTACACTGCACCCACCTTTCTATCTTGCTTCCAATCTGTTTCTGCTCCTTCCTTTACAACATGATTACTGATTTGGGTTGAGGTTTTATGATGGGCTTGTCCGGCCTGACCGAACAGGATATTGGAATTTGCTTTGTCATTTCTGGTGGGCTGGACAACGGAAAGTGGGATTGTCGTCATGCGATATGTTTGAAATGTCACTCCGTGATTGGTTAGTTTGTATGTAACAGATGCCACCTTTGGAATGTGATTTTTGGCATAAAAGACCATGCTCCGCTCATTGAATTTGTGCAGTCTCTAGCGAACCACCCGTGTTGTGCTTCGTAGACCTCTGTTCCTGGTTGCAGCCAATAAACTTTGGTCTTTGACGTCACCAAGAAGCATCCCGTGTCTCTGTTTGCCGAGGCAGGGGAACTCGAAGGCATCGGGCGTTTTCCCTGGCGCCGCTAGGTTCTAAAACCTGGTCCTTCACCCGTTAGGTTTTTTTCTATAAACCTTCTCCTGTATTTGCTAACACAGCTACCCACACGAGGGTTCATCCTGTACATAAATCCAGTAAGGGCCAAACAGTAGCTTGTACTAATCGATGCACCCCACTTTCCATCCTGGCCGAACAGGATTGACTGAATGAACAAGTTGAGACAGAAACAAATGTTAGGGAGAGAAGCCTAATGGGAAGGAGCATAACATTGGAGGTCAAACCAAAAAAGCTGTTCATGTAATTAACCAAGTAAAGCTTAGATCCTGGAACATAGCTGGGATCAAGAGAAATCTTAAGGATAAGGAGTGGCTAGGTAGTATTAAATCATTCACGGTTTCGACACCAGCTACACCCTCAGTATCTGGACAAGCTAAGGGATGCCTGCTAATTTTTATCTCCATTTCAGCACCAATAGAACTAAGACAATGTTCAATGGCTGCCTCTATTCCCAACTAGCTCTCTTAGCAATGGGGAAAAATCAAACCCCTATTTTAGATAATTATTATAATAACATTTTTATTGTCACTCGATATAAGGCTGTGGAGGAGCTAGGGAAAGTACTGGCTACCTTTGTAGAGGGGGGTTAACCACGAATACATTTGTATCTGGGTTGGGAATTTCAACACTAGTAAGTGCAACTTTTCAGGAATGAGGGTTTGTGGATACAAGGGATTCACTCTATTTTGAAGGTGGTAAATTCACTGATGTGGAAAGATGATCAAGATCCTATAATTGAATCAGTTATGGCCCCAAATGATTAGATTACACATTTTTGTGGATTCTTTAACACATGCTCTAATAATATAGGAGAGTCAGTTCCCATAGCTCCCATACCCTTACAACAGATCAGGCTAAAGGAGGTAATTTCGGCAGTTAATAAAATGAAACATGTTAAGGCTCCCGAACCTGATGGGGTTCCGGCCCATGCATACAAAAAATGTATGCAGTTATGGGCACCCATGTTAACTCAGGTCTGCAACGCAACTGCCAAAAGCTGCATACCTTATAGATGGACCAATAGTATAATTGTCCCTATTTTTACAAAAAGGCAATGGGGAGATGCGAAATGCTACCATCCCAAATCCCTTCTAGATTCATCAGTAAAGATCATAGAGCGAATAGTCCTTGGATGATTGGAGACATGGGCCTATGATTGTAACATCCTGACAGAATCCCAATATGGCTTTAGGGGGGACATGGGGACAGTAGAGCACTGCATAAATCTGTATCTAATCATTGGCAAATACACACTGGCCAAGGAAGAACACATCCATTTATGTCTCGCAGATCTTAGTTCGGCCTTTGATTGTGTAAATTATGCAAAGTTGTAGGAAGCAATGGTTGATATGGGTACCCCAGATGACATTGCGTCATTTTTACCACAACTTTATGCAAGACTGACATCTAGATTAAGGTATGGGAGGGAAGTAGAGTGCACCCCAAGTTTTAAGGTGTCCAGGGGAATAAGGCAGGCCTGGTTATTGCACCCCTCCTCTCCTCTTAATACATTAATGGGATTGACAAAACCCTCCAAGAATTGAACACTGATGCCCTGAAAATAGGCTCTCATCCAACCCCGATGCTCCTGTATGCAGATGACCCTGTCTTAATATCTAGAACTGCAAACGGACTACAACAACTAGTCGAAGCTTTCATCTCATGCATGGAGCAAAAAGACATAAAATTAAATCTTACTTAAACATTTGTGATGATCTGCGGACGGAGTAGGGCTAAGATAAAGACTCACTGTGTGAGGGAACCAAAGCTGATAGAAGTCCAAAGTTTCACCTAATTAGGCATTTTATTCTCCTTTAATAGTAATTGGGACACCCATATACACCAGTAAAAATGTAAACTTATCAAAACTATGTAGGCTATTTTCAGATTTTGTAACAAGATAGACAGTAGACCTATTTGCGATATGCTCAAACTATATGGCAGTAAATGCCTATCAGTAGCAACCTATGGCTCTGTAGTATTGAGCAATGCCAGAGCAAATATATTACAATTGTGTGAATTTGTTTTTTTCTGCCGTATGCTGGCTGTACATCCGTGTATCTCCTACATAAAGAACTGGATACATCATATGTTGCCGACCTAATACAAGCAAGAGCTTTATGCTCTTGGCATAATATCTGGTGCAAGGAGGGACCAAAGTTCACCAGGGACAAAATGAATGACGGCTTAGCACTGGAACATTTCAATTAAATCCCATGGCTAGCATATATGGTTAAGCTGCTGAAGGAGATCGATAAAGACTTATCAGTGAAAAGTCCTGCAGGTATTCTGCAATACGGCAAAAATGAAATTAAAAAGATTTACATGGAGAAACAAAGCCAAGAAAGAACTAGGAGAGAAGAGAAAAAGTCAAGCTCATCAACATACATGGCTAGTATAACGTGGTCTGGTCTACCTGAATATCTAGTGAAAGTTACAAATACTCAGGACAGATTTTACCTGACAAGGTTACTTTTGGGCACTGTCCTTGAACTTGTGGCTTTTCCAAAGCATGAAAGATGGCAAAAAATAGTTTACAGATGCCCATGTGATGGGAAAACTACCCAGTCTACGATGCACTTTATGCTGTTCTACAAGTTTTATCGAGATACAAGGAGAATATTTTTACGACCAATCTTTATGTCAAAGAAACGTTTCTTTTATAAGGATGCCATGAATTTTATTTATACCCTCAATAATGAATTAGTATGCCGAGCTGTGCTGGATACATAAGCCTGGCTATAAAAAGAAGGACATTGCTTGCATTTTTAGCTAACATAGTTTATGAAGCTGATTGAAAGATGATTTTGGGCTGATGACAATTTTTTTAATTTAAGGAAACAAGATGTTTTTTATTAATGAAGTTCTAACTACTAATTGAATGAGTTTTAATTTTATATTGTATGTATTCTCTATTTTAAATACTTTTTGGATCTATTGATAGACGTTTTTAATCTTGTATATGATATTTTCTCTTCGTATTTTATGCACTTTTATGAATCGATAAAAGATTTCATATTATTATGATGACTACACAACTACAAGATACATGGTTTCTGCCCTAAGCTGGATGACCTTCTTCCACTTCGACCTGACCCAGTGAATCAGGCTCCCCGCCCTACACCCCCAAACCCAAGAACCTCTTCTGTGGAGTCCCTCAAGGATCATCGCTGAGCCCCATTGTCTTCAACATCTACATGGTGCCACTCGCCACATCATAGGATCTCATTGAATCAATAGTGTATCCTATGCAGATGAGACGCAGCTTATCCTCTCCCTCACTGAAAACAACCACACCAGCAGGACCAACTTAACACCTACCTATCCAACACAGCAAGATGGATGAAACAGAACTGTCGCAAACTCAACAGAGGTAAAACTGAAGTCTTGATCTTCGGGAAAAAGAATTCTTCTTGGGACTCCTCCTGGTGGCCAATAAACCTGGGCCAATGCCCACCCCACCGCCCATGCCAAAAACCTTAGCATCATCGTGGACGACAAACTTACAATGGCCAAACAAGAGAACACCGTCACTTCCACCTGCTTCTTCATTCTACGTTTGCTCCGCAAATTAATCCATTGGCTCCGCACCCACACAGACGCATGGTCACCCAGGCCCTCATCACCAGTAGACTAGACAACAGAAACACACTCTACTCCGCATTACGAATCAACTTCTAAATAGACACTAGACCACCCAGAACGTCGCACCCCAACTCATCTCAACATCCCCTGCAACGCTCACATTATGCCCCACCTCAGAGAGCTACACTGACTCCCAATCCAGAGGCAAGGCCAGTTCAATCTGCTCATCCACGTTTACAAATCCCTCCAAAATGTCAGACTTACCTACCTCAACCTACGCCTTCTCAACTTCCACCAACCCTCCAGGAAACTGAGTTCTGCCTTATTCCAACTCGCGCAAATACTCTGCATCCACAGGAGCCAGTCAGGAGAAGGTTTCTTTCCCTACATCGCCGCCAAATCCTGGAGCGACCTTCCACACCTTATCAAGAGCTCCCCATCCCTTCCCAAACTCGGCAAGAAACGGAAGACCTGGCTATTTGACTAGGAGCCCGATCTGCCTACTGATCTACTCAAGCGCATGGGGCATGCTATACACTCTTAGCATAACATAACTATTCGTTATGACTACGAAATCATTGTAACCTTTGTGCACTTTTTAGAATTATGGCACAGTATTTGCTGTTATTTCTCAAATCTTAATTTTCCCAATAAATAAAATAATTGACGCACAAAAAATAAAAAATAAATATATATGACCTATTTTGCAACAGAATAGGGGGTTCGGTGTTGGTCCTCACTGCAGTGGAAGTGCCCGGACTCCGAACACGGAGGGCGGGTTGAATAAAGCTCCATGAAAGGAATGCGTGCTCTTACACTGGATTGCCCAAACATTTCGGGATGTTTGACGTCAACTGGCTCCATTTTAGCTCCTGCAGATATTGCCAAATGATAATGAGTACCAGCTCGCTCCCAGCATCCCTTTCAGCAGGACAGGAAACCGCAGGCCGGCCTGCCTTTGTGTGCGGAGGGAGCTTTGCATTACGAAAAGCCGCCAATAAACGGCCACGGTTTCTACATAATGGCCCTTGGTTTGGAACTCTCTCACTCTACTTTCATTGTGGTTTCTGCTCAGAGAGGACCCTCGACGAACGTGCGTCATCTCACTCAGAAAAAACAACACAACTGACATTGAGCAAGCGCCGCAAGACTTTAGTTAAAAAAAGATAATTTTACATCCAACATTGTTAAGGTTTTGAATTCCTAAAAATATGAAAAATATCCAGGCGCGAGGAAATCCTTGAAAATCCTCCTAAACGTGTACTGGCTTTGTGGTGACAGGTGAGTGAATGATTGATGGTAAGGAGAGTGCTCGTCCCTATTCTATTTAGTTTTTGCATTAATTAATAAAATCTTCTGTGACAGGCGGGAGCCTGGATTCTCCACGTGGGGAACAGGCAGGTTTAATTTACTCCTACCTTACTCTCCGCCCATAACGCTGTTTTAAGGGTGCGAGCAGCTCCTGGCCTGGAAAAACCTGGGGATGGTTTATGTCCTTTATGGAAGGGCGGACCTTAACGCCAAATATGCAAAGTATTTCATTATGTCTCTGGGATTGAAATACACGAGATCTAGACATTGTTCAATCATTGGCCCCTTCCGTAATAATAGATCACTGAGCGCTCGTCGCATCCCTAGAAGCAAATATTTTGTTGTTTTGCTTCCGGAGTGGGCAGAAAGTCGTGACCCCATGTGGTCACTTTATATAGAAGAAATTGTGTCCAGCAAGTTATGGTGCCTGAGTTTGGGGTTACGTAAAAGAAATAGACGCTGTCGTCGCCTTTTATCTTTGCCCCCAGAGTGCCCCCACTTTTCGTGCCGCGAGAAGCTTGTCCTCTCTGGTTTTGAGGACAGACACAGAGAATTCCCCTTTCTCCCTTTGGTTATAGATTTCTATATCGTCCGAGCCTCATACGATGCTAAGCACGCAGAACATAAATAACTCTTCTTTATTTGATAACTGTCATGGTTAAGTTGTAGAACATCTTTTTTTTGGCTCGAAATGGGCAGACCTGAAAGCAGTTAGAGACAACATTTGCGCTAGAACTACTTTTTACCAGTATAGTTCAAAGTCTGTGAAGCGTATGTTATGTTGAACAATATCTCTGAAACCAGACCTTTACCAGGCCCATGCAGCTTGGGGTCGGTATCTGTTGGTTCGTTTCATGGTGGGAATAGTTCATCGTTCTCCATCGTCTCTGTGGCGTCAAGTAGTTTCAGAGAAACAAACCATTGTTGTCCTTGTTACAGAGTTTCTCTCCAATCTGCAATGCACTTGATACATTTTTAGAGATTTTAATTGGCTCTTAGATGAAGATTTATGACTTTGTAACTACTGCGGTATTTGGACTGTATTCTTATATTTTGATGTCTTGAAATGTTTGTCATGCTTTTATGGTTTTTAATCAAATAAAGATGATGATGAACTCTATGCAGCTTTGTCCGGTGGTACGAAAGGTACAAAATATGCATAGATTAATTGCTATTATGCATCTACAAAATACAGGCATCAACATGCAAAAGCCTTAAGTGAAATAGAAAACACATAAGATTGCCCATGATAGAAGGCAGAAGGGGAGCACGAGGGGCGAGGAATGAAGGGAAAGCAGAGGAGGTTTTCATGGATTTCACACAAATCTGAGTCAGAGGCAAGGAATGGGTTCCATTCCATATTATACCAAAGGCAGTTATTGTTCTTGCAGTCTTTAGCTAAGTCTGTCATATGAGGCCATGCATAAATCCTTGTATGATGGGACATCGCATATCCTCCAATGTCTAAGAATATTCACATCTTCATCGAAAGAGGTAGCAATCCTTGTGCGCAAATGCAGATTGATCCCTTCAATGTTGTCCACGTCATGTGAGGTGAGCAAACTTAGAGTGTCATGGTGTTGTAAAGTGTTCCATGTAAAGGAGTTACATAGGGAGAGGATGTGGTGTAGCGCCCAGAGCTGCAGACTATGGGCTGGGAAACCGGGTTTAAGTATCTGCATCGGCTCAACATTCTGTGATTCTGATTTAGATCAGCCCATCTGGAATCATCTTAATCGGCTCAGCAGTATACCGTGAGCCCAAAGGTAGCAGGGTGTACAGTCAAAATATCGAGTTTTTAATATCGAGTAGCAATAATATTGAGTAAAAAATATAGAATAGACACAATATCGAATAGACAGAATATAGACTACCAAAATATCGAATAGAATAGTATTAATATCAAATAGAATAGCATTAATATCGAATCAAAAATATAAAATGGACAAAATATCGAATGGACAGAATATAGAATACAAAAATATCGAATGGACAGAATATAGACAACAAAAATATCGAATTTGAAGTAAATAAGTTAATATTATTTTTAATATTTGCGTAATATAATTCTGTAGCGGGTTGTGGGTTCATAGGGGAATAGGGTGGGAAGTAATTTAATTATAATTAATTAAATATGTTATTTTATTTATTGGTATTTATTTTGAATTAATTGTTAATTAATTATTAATTGGTAATTAATTAAAATATAATTGGTAATTATTTTTAATTGATTAATTGATAAATATGTTAATTTTAGTAATTTATTTTCTGTCGCGGGTTGTGGGTTTATAAGGGAATAGGGTGGGAAGTAATTTAAATATAATTATTTAAATATGGTAATTTATTTATTGGTATTTATTTCGAATTAATTGTTAATTAATTGGTAATTAATTAAAAATATAATTGGTAATTAATTTTAATTTATTAATTGATAAATATGTTAAATTTTGTAATTTATTATAATATAGCGGGTTGTGGGTTTATAGGGGAATAGGGTAAAAAGTAATTCAATTATAATTAATTACATATGTTATTTTATTTATTGGTATTTATTTTAAATTAATTGTTAATTAATTATTAATTGGTAATTAATTAAAATCTAATTGGTAATACATTTTAATTGATTATTTGATAAATATGTTAATTGTAGTCATTTATTTTCTGTAGCCGGTTGTGGGTTTAGAGGGGAAAAGGGTGGGAAGTAATTTAATTATAATTAGTTTAATATTTTAATTTATTTATTGGTATTTATTTTGAGTTAATTGTATTTAATTATTAATTGGTAATTAATTAAAATCTAATCGGTAAATAATTTTAATTGATTATTTTATAAATATGTTAATTGTAGTCATTTATTTTCTGTAGCCGGTTGTGGGTTTAGAGGGGAATAGGGTGGGAAGTAATTTAATTATAATTAGTTAAATATTTTAATTTATTTATTGGTATTTATTTTGAATTAATTGTTAATTCATTATTAATTGGTAATTAATTAAAATATAATTGTTATTAATTTTAAATAATTGATTAATTGATAATCATGTTACTTTTATTAATTTATTTTCTGTAGTGGGTTGTGGGTTTATAGGGGAATAGGGTGGGAAGTAATATAATTATAAGTAATACAAAATTTTACATTTTTATTTTTTGATCAAATCTTTTATTAATTTTAAATTGTTAATTAATTTATTGTTAATTGGTAAATAATTTGTATTAGTAGGTAATTATTAATAATAATTAATTTTTATTTGTTTTTTTAATTGATTAATTATTATATTATATAAAATTGTTAATTATTTAAATTAATTTGTAATTGGTATTAATATTTATGTTATTTTTATTTATATATGAAGTATTTAGTTTCCCTACTGTTGCACTCACTGGAGTGAGAATAGTAATTTTTACCCTCCCACTATCCAATGCTTTCCCTACTGTTGCACTTACTGGAGTGAGAATAATAATTTTTACCCCTACGCTATCCAACACTTTCCCTACTGTTGCACTCTTTGGAGTGGGAATAGTAATTTTTACCCCTACGCTATCCAACGCTTTCCCTACTGATGCACTCAGTGGAGTGGGAATAGTAATTTTAACCCTCCCGCTATCCAACGCTTTCCCTGCTCTTGCACTCACTGGAGTGGGAATAGTAATTTAAACCTCTACGCTATCCAACGCTTTCCCTACTGTTGCACTCACTGGAGTGGAAATAGTAATTTTTACCCCTATGCTAGTCAACGCTTTCCCTACTGTTGTACTCTCTGGAGTGGGAATGGTAATTTCTACCCTCCCGCTATCCAACGCTTTCCCTACTGTTGCACTCACTGGAGTGGGGATAGTAATTTTTACCCCTACGCTATCCAACGTTTTCCCTACTGTTGCACTCTCTGGAGTGGGAATAGTAATTTTTACCCCTACGCTATCCAACGATTTCCCTACTGTTGCACTCACTGGCGTGGGAATAGTAATTTACACCCCTACGCTATCCAACACTTTCCCTACTATTGCACTCACTAGAGTGGAAATAGTAATTTTTACCCCTACGCTATCCAACACTTTCCCTACTGTTGCACTCTCTAGAGTGGGAATAGTAATTTCTACCCTCCCGCTATCCAAAGCTTTCCCTACTGTTGCACTCACTGGAGTAGGAATAGTCATTTTTACCCCTACGCTATCCAGCGCTTTCCCTACTGTTGCACTCTCTGGGGGGGGAATAGTAATTTTTACCCCTACGCTATCCAACGCTTTCTCTACTGTTGCACTCACTGGAGTGGGAATAGTAATTTTTACCCCTACACTATCCAACGCTTTCCCTACTGTTGCACTAACTGGAGTGGGAATAGTAATTCTTACCCTCCCACTATCCAACGTTTTCCCTACTGTTGCACTCACTGGAGTGGGAATAGTAATTTTTACTGCTACGCTCTCCAATGTTTTTTCTACTGTTGCACTCACTGGAGTGGTAATAGTAAATTTAACCCTCTCGCTATCCTATGGTCCTATGGTAAATATATTGTATTTTTTTTATTAATACTATGTGTATATATATATATATATATATATATATATATATATATATATATATATATATATATATATATAAATATGTTTTACATTTTTTTATTATATTTATTATTTGATTTGTTTTGATTTTATTTAAGTATTTTAAGTATTTTTAAGTTAGTTATATTTATTATTTTATTAATTTTAAATTACTTTTGACTATTTAAAAAAGTCGATATTTTGACTGTCTATATTTTTAACATCGATATTTTTGATTCAATATTTTTGTACTTACCTGTTTGAAGATAGGAAGTCGATATTTTGGCATTCTATATTTTTTACTCGATATTGTGGTATCTCAATATTTTTGACATTGATATTGTTTCAGTGAACCAGTAGCAGAAAACGGGCAGCCAACATCATTGTAATATGACGGGCTGGAGACCCCCGACCCGGTGGTCTTCTTGGAACCGCCACTGCAGCGGTTTGGCAGTGAGACCGCCAAACTCTTAATTAGGACTAGATATACCCTGCCCCCCCCTAGACCCCATGGGAGGGACTCAGAGAAACCCCCCTAGGGCCACAATTGAAAATAAATCTGCAATTTTTGCTGCTATCCAGCAGACTCTTGATGATAAAAAAGAATATAAAGATTGGTGGCCCAGTGTCACATGGGTAAATTAAGGGGAGGGAGTGCGCCGTCCCCCTCCCTGAACAATTATTGGGTCAGGGAGCCCACCCCCTGGGCCGCATTTTATAAAGGGAGTGCGGCACGTGGTCCCCTTCCTCGGTCCATTTCAGCCCAGGAATGTGTCATGGGTGATGTAATATGTAATGTCATAAGCAGTGCATGGCGGGGGAGCAAGTTCTAGTTAGCTCTGTAACTATAACATTATTTTAACCTTTGTATTTTTATATATATATATATATATATAAAAAGCAGCAGAGCAGGGCGTTAATAAAAAAAGACCTTCCTGCCTGATTCCTGTGGTCCGTCCCTTCATTTCCTGTGTTCGGGTGCTGAAGGATTGTTGCTGTTAAATATATATATATATATATATATATATATATATATATATATATATATATATATATGAATGAAACAATCCCTGCTGCCTCTCGCCCGGAGCCCAGTACTGGAAACCGCTGCGCAGGAAGAAGAGAGGAGACCTCAGGTGCAGCGAGCAATATTTCTTTATTGTTCCCTCGAGGAAGTGGCACACCACAGCATTACGTTTCGGCCTACACAGAGGCCTTGATCACATGACGCACGCTGGGGAAGAGGCAATTTTTAAAGTGCTAGTGCTCAGTGAAAGTACATTCTGATAGGTAGGTTTTGGCCACGTGTTGCGCTACATCATAGACATGGACAAAAGATTTTGAGCAACAAACATCATGGGATAATCCCTGAATTAGCGCCTTATTGCAACAGTCCACTCGATAATATTAAAGTGCAGATGCAATTGCATATATGTAAACAATACAAGACAAAGATCACTGGATAAATCCAATGCTGGATAAGGCAGAATCAATACCCTTGTGCAAAGTGCAATTTGTGTCATGAGGATCTTACTCAATATATACACTATATACAATACACTTCATGTACAAAATCATGTATAACAACGAATTTTTGAACGAATATATAAAAATATAGATTCATAAATAACGTATTATAAATATATAAATATATATGTTAAAACCATGACTGTACAGTATATTGACAATAAATATACATATGAACACAACACCATTGGTGCGGGATGAGATCTATAGTGAACATGAATAATATCACTGCATAAATGCATTTAAACCATAGCACTAAGATTGCAGCATCCCATTATTAATGCACAGAATTGTTTGCTCGTATGTCTACACTGAGCTGGAAAGTTTGGGAGCAGAGGAGATGTTAACCCCTCCAAAGGAGAGGAGACCATCGCAGCCTCTGCCCTTCGAACCTCCCAAATTGCTCTGAAATTGCCTGGTTGGACCATACCTTACCACGGATGTACCTACGTGACTAGTGAGAGATAAGAGAACTAAACTGTGCACTTTTTTTATGTGAAAGTTTTTAAATTTTGTGTGGATCTGTGAAATTTTTTCCAACTCTTTCTCTATAGAGCTTACTGGCTGGTTCTCTTTAAGGTGAAAAAGCTCTTAGTACATCCAAGTGCAACCTAAGCCTAGGCTGCACTCCACACTTAAACCATCCGAACCTCTAGACTATATGCTGTTAAGACAAAAAATCTTGATAGAAAGACAGACAGATACACCAAGATTATATGTTTGGGAGCATTAAACTGCTCAACAGGGGAAGCAGATAAGAGTCCACGGCAGTATATTATTGTCATAGACACGTGTAAAAGTCTTCCGTGGAGTTCAACCCCCCCGGAGCTCGGCAGTCCATTTCCAGTATATACCTGGTCTCTAGTTTTCTCAAAGCCCCATCTCTATCTCCTCCTCTCTTGAGAGGACCAACACAGTCAATGGCATAGTAGCGCAGCAGGGAACTGTCATTGTTGTGGTGTTCCTTAAAGTGGCGGGCCACCGGGTATGCTGGATCACTTGTGTTGATGGCCCTGATGTGCTGGAGTATCCTCTTGTGCACCTGCAGTTTGGTACTACCAACATATCGCAGGGCACACGGACACTCCAGCACATACACCACATACTCGCTTTTACAAGTAAGTTGTTTTTTAATCTTACGTGCAATGGAGGTGAAAGGGATTGCATATTCAGTTTTGTTCAATCCATGCTGGCAAGCCTTGCAGGTTGAACACTTCCTAAAGCCCTTACTCTTCCCTAACCAATTTTTACTGGTAAGGACTTCTGGGCTAGATTTTACTAGGGCATTCTGCATGGAATATGCTCTCCTGTATGTGATGGATGGGGTATTAGATATTCTGTCCCCTATCACTGGGTCACATTTCACCAAATTCCAATGTTTGGAGACTATTTTCCCCAGCGCTCCATGTTGCCTATTGTAGGCCCAGATCAGTCTGACTGGTTGATCATTGGTGGTGATAGACTTTTTATGGACTTTGGGCTATATATATATATGTGTGTGTATATATCACTCCAACCTCGCTCCGATCAAACAGCTATGAGCCCGCACCAATTATGATGAAAAAAAGCTTTATTTTCAACTGGAGTTTTCCTAATATATTCCGGTCATATATATCCAATAAAACAGGAACCCTTTTAAAGTGAAGCCTCACAGAAGAAATTATTGCTCACGTTTATTTTTTTTGGCATCCCGTCACCAGGACCCATTTCGAGCACACAACACCAGTCCATTCTGCCAGAGGCATTTCAGGATATGCTCCTTTCTTCAGTGGCCTTGGTAACAGGTATATGAAAGTGCTGCTTCGCACACACTTGATCTCATTTCAACACCTGCCTCAGTGGGCGTAGCCCTGATGGGCTTCTGGGTAATGTAGTGCGCTGCCGTGACTCCCAGTGGATGCGCCTTCATAGTCCTGAAATAAAAACAAGTATTTGGTGTGAAAAGTCCTGACCTATTATGCATAGGAAAACCCCAATATTCTATTGGCAATAACTTTAGCATCGATTGATGAATCTTCTTGAAATGTTCCCAACGTTTGGCCAGCTCAGTTCCGCTCCTTCCCTGAAAGTTTGGGAGTGATTGGTCAAGTGGGGGCCGTGAAAAAAGGGGGTTACCAAAACATATTTTCCCCATGCAATTTCCCACAGGACCTTTAGCCACGGCTACAGCCCGACCGGCGGAACGGAATTACACCAAATTTGGCAGAGAGGTAGTCCTCAGTTCCGACTTGCGCCTTTTGCCTGTATGGTGTCAATCTGTTCAGTAGTTCCTGAGAAAATTATGGTTAAAGTCATTTATATATCTAAGGGCGCTGTGGCTCCATGGATTGTGCGAGGATTGGCATTGTAGCATAAGCGCATCGTCCCGATCATGCGCTCAATGCTAATTGGCTGTCAAGCGGTTGTAAACATTTCAGTATAAGCGAGGCTGAAGAAGTCTGTGAGATATGGTTGCAAAACGTGAAACGGGGGTAGGGTAGAAACACCCTGACCCCCTAGGCCTGCTCAGGGGGTCCTGTAAGGACCCCTAGGGCAAAAAAATAATTTAAAAAAATGTTGTTAAAAAAAATAAATCTGCGGGAATCACGTAGGATCTGCGTATTTTGCCGCCGAAAAAAACGAAGCATGTATTTTTGAGATATACATCAAGCTTATGTGTTTAGATCTTGGGTGGCTCTAAAAAGAGCCCTTGTGTTTATTGAGAGATTTTAGTAGCTACAAGTGAGTACAGATGCAGAGTCTAAAGTTCATGAGGAAGACTCTGTTCCCTTCATCTGTAAAATGTACACCATCTCTCCTACAGAAGCCATGCATATTGGAACGCAGATTGTTGTGGTATATGGACCCCATTCTACAGTCTCGGAGAAAAGCAGAAACAGATTTATTCAAATGTTTCCTAGCTTTCTCAATCTGTGGCCAAAATTGATTGGACCAGTTCCATTTCTGCCTTTGGCATATGTTAGAATAGACAAAGGCAGTTTGGGGGGAAAGTGACATAAATTCTCCGAAGGTGTCTTTCATAAGCATTTCCAGACATACCCCAGTCAAAGTGCCTAGGTCATTACCACCACAGTACACAATTATGAGGTCAGGGTGTTGGAGATGCAAAAAGGATTTAACCAATGGCATCAGTTGTTGTCACTTTAACCCTCTCTGCCCAATCCATTTAATGTATACATTTGGTAAACCTAGGTCTTTGTGATTTCCTTTGTGTTCTGCATACCTTTGGCTCCAGGATATATAGCTGTGTCCCACAATCCACACTCTAAGCATCTTGAAAGGAGGTCTGGATGCACTCAGATGGTCTCTGTAAATGAAATGGCAGTTTGAAAACTAAGATTTTTCTAAAATGGTGATAAGATGCAGTGTTGAAAAACAGAAAAGAAATGATTGGTTGTTTGAAAACATTCTACACTGAAAATTAGGGTGCATATTTCTGTTTTTTAAAAGCATGATTCTTATTGGTTATCAGAAAGTGATTGAAAAGAACATTACGTAGGATAAGCTGGTATAATGAGAAGTCAAGCACACTTGCTGTTTTCATTAGCAACATTGTGTGATTAACTTTTGACCTGTGTGCTCAGTTAAGTGTTTCATGAAGAGTTTCTATGTTAACAGGCAGAAGGCAGAATGGGGTGTAGGGTTCAAATGTATGTCGTTTGGAAAGGATTGAAATGTCTAACCAATAGAAATGTGTGTTTGGATTTGAATTAATGTGGGAGGCAATGTGATTTGATGTGAAGGTGTATATGTGTTCAAAATGAGAGGGAAACTCTGCCATTCTATGGTTCTGGTGAGAGGTGTTGAAAACAGAGATTCTGTATAAGAAAATCTGCTGTGTGACTGACATACTTCTTATTCTACAATACAATTGGAAAGGTGAGTTATTAATTTGTGAGGGAATGTATTTGGTGCATTTTGATTTTAATCACAGTAATGTGTTTGTCCTGCTAAAGTGCAGGGAATATTTATTTTCTCTAGAATTTTATTGTGAGTGTGTGTGCATTTAGAAAGTATTTTGAAATAAGCATTTGTTTATTTTATGTGTTTGCACACAGATAAATATGCTGTTCTAATGTTTTGGTAGAATTAGAAACCAGTTATTGTTTATGTTTTTGCAAAATGAGTGAAGTTTCTACATTAAAATGCAGTACACTTTCTACACTATGAAATGTGTTTTGAAAAAAATAGAAGGGATAGTGTTGTCTAGAGTCACACAGTGAGTCTTCTGTGCATTTAGGAATCACTCTGAGAGAAGCATTTTGGTAGTTCATGTGTTTCGCGACATATTATTGGTTAAATACGTATTGTGTTCTCACATTTTGGTAGAATTAGAAAATAGTCATTGGTTATGTGTTTCCAAAATGAGTTTAGTATTAATAGTAAAATGCAGTTCTGAAATATATGGAATGCATGCTTGATGTTTTTGCAGGCAAATAAGTACATGTAGTCTTGCAGTGACACTACCCCCAGTATGACTTCCTACACTACCCAAACACCACTGCACTACTGTAAACCCTTAATCTACCTCCAGCATGACTACCTACACTACCTATTCTCCACTTTACTACCCTAAACCTTAAAGCTACCCCAGCAGAACCTCCTACACTACCCAAACACCAGTTTATTTCCTAGAACACTACCCTACCACGACCACCTACACTACACAAACACAACTGCAACCTTAAAGCCTAAAATGCTATCCCTAGTATGATCCTCGATGGTACATAAACACCACTGCACTATGCTAGACCACTACTCGAGTATGACTCCCTATACTAACTAATCACCATTTCACTACTCGAAAGCTTAAATCTATCACAGCCGGACCCCTTACACTAGCCAAACACCACTATAGTATCCTAATACTTTATTTATAAGAAATATTGTTATTTGTCTAGAATCACACAGTGAGTCTGTGCATTTAGGAATCACTCTGAGAGAAGCATTTTGGTAGTTCATGTGTTTCCCGACATGTAATTGGTTAAAAACGTATTGTGTTCTCACATTTTGGTAGAATTAGAAAATAGTCATTGGTTATGTGTTTCCAAAATGAGTTTAGCATTAATAGTAAAATGCAGTTCTGAAATATATGGAATGCATGCTTGATGTTTTTGCAGACAAATAAGTACATGTAGTCTGGCAGTGACACTACCCCCAGTATGAATTCCTACAATAACCAAACACCAATGCACTACTGTAAACTCTTAATCTACCTCCAGCATGACCACCTACACTACCCATTCACCCATTTACTACCCTAAAACTTAAATCTACCCCAGCAGAACCTTCTACACTACCCAAACACTAGTTTATTTCCTAAAACACTATCCTACCATGACCCCCTACACTACACATACACCAATGCACTACCTTAAAGCCTAAATCGCTATCCCTACCATGACCCTGTACACTACGTAAACACCAACGCACTACCATAGAACACTACCCCAACACAACCTCCTACTCCAAGGGAGTGTCCCGGCGCTTTGTATTCCATGACCTAAAAGGGAAACAAACGAACATAACAACATGGAATAAGAGGATAGCTCAGCAGAATTCAAAAACAGAGCAGGAAATCCCTAGCCGGCAAAAAGCCATGTCTTTAGGCCCTTCCTGAACGCGAGGAGATTAGATGTAGAGCGTAAAGTCAAAGGAAGGGAGTTCCACAGCTGCGGAGCTAGCAGCCTGAAAGAACGACCTCCTATACGGGCTTTTTTTATACGGGGCACCACAGCCAGGAAAAGGGACTCCGATCTCAAGGATCGTGCCGGATGGTAAAAGGCCAGCCTCCTTTGCAGATATTGAGCTCCCGAGGCATGCAAAGCCTTATGGGCCAATGTCATGGCCTTGAAAACTATCCGCTTTCGGATAGGTAGCCAATGTAGCGATTGTATTAGGCTCGAGGCACTGGCCCTCCTGTGGAGGCCGAAAATGGCTCGTGTAGCCGCTTCTGGGCCACCTGCAGGCGTTGTAGAAGGTACTCCGGCAGGCCAAGATATAGGATGTTTGAATAATCCAGTCTTGATCCGATTAAGGCCTGGGCCATCGTCCTCCTATGTTCCTCAGAGAGTAAAGGGAAGAACTTCCGGAGCATCCTGAGGATGCCGAAGCATGTTCCTGTAAGAGCCAGAACCTGGGATTTAAGCGTCAGCCCATTGTCGATTTTAATTCCCAAGTTCTTGGCTGACTGGGACGAATGAGCTGGGGGGAACATGTCAGCGGGCCACCACCCATGCCAATCCGGATCAGATGGACATCCGAAAAAGAGTATCTCCGATTTATCTGAGTTGCACTTGAGGCTGTTTAGCTGGAACCATTTAAAAACAGCCCCAAGGCACTCACGGATACTCTCTCCATCGAAATCCTCTCCCCTCCGTAATGTAAAGAGAAGCTGGGTGTCATCGGCATAGGATACGATCTGGGCCCCGAAAGACTCCACCAGTGTCGCCAATGGGGTCATGAAGATGTTAAATAGAGTCGGGCTCAACACGGAGCCCTGGGGAACTCCGACTCCCAGTGGCGACATCTCGGCGGAGCCAGGGGAGGCCCAGACTGTTTGTCGGCGGTCGGCTAAGAATGAACGAAACCAACTGAACACCGTCCCCCTCAGACCGATTTCATGGAGTCTTGCGAGGAGACCCTCATGGGGGACGGTGTCAAAGGCCGCCGACAGGTCAAGCATGACCAGCATAGCCATGCCTCCTGAATCCAGCGCCTCCTTAATGGCCTCCGATACCTCCAATAGCGCCGTCTCGGTGCTTAAATTGGGGCGGAAGCCAGATTGAGAGGCATGCAACAACTCGTGGGACTCCAAAAAATTGGAGAGCACGCCCTGTACATGCTTCTCAAGGATCTTAGCCAATGCCGGAAGCAGCGAAATGGGCCTGTAATTGGCGGGGGCTTCTGGGGCAAGGCTCGGTTTCTTAAGAAGGGATGACCATGGCCTGCTTCCATGTCTGCGGAATTACCCCCTGGCTCAGAGAGAGGTTCAAAAGTGGGTTGGCCAGAGGATTGATAATAGCTGCCATTTTAGCTAGGAATTTGGCCGGGCAAGGATCAAGGGGCGAGCCAGATTTGAGATTTGTCATGAGTGTCAGCGACGAAGATATCGAGAGTGATGGAAAATCCGCCAGGACTGAGCCTGATGGGATGAAATGGAATGGCCCCTTCGGGAAGCTCAAAGAACTATCCACCGGCCTAGTGGGAAAGGAGTCCTGTATCAACCTGATTTTAGTGGTGAAAAAGTTAGCAAGAGTGGCAGCCCATGTCTCAGAGGGGGCAACCTGAGCTGAGTTAGGGCGCAAGGTCGTAAATTCCCTAACAATCGAGAAGATCTCCTTACAGGAGTTGGCCGCATCCTCGATTCTCCTAGCAAAATAGCATTTTTTTTCCTGGAGAACTTCCCGATGGTAGGCTTTGATCATGGATCTATAGGTAAGCCTTGCCTCGGCGTCGTACTGAGACTGCCACGCCCTTTCGGCAACTTTACATTGCCTACGGGAGTGCACCAGCACATCGGTGAACCAAGGGGCGAGGCCCGTTTCAAGGTGGTCCGAGGGGGAAAGACAGGGGCTAGATCATTCAACCTATCTACAAACCAGGTCTGCAGGGTTTCAAGATCTTTATCCAGATCACCGGTAGAGGAGATGGGATGGTCCTGTAGGGCCTGGGCAAGCATCTCCGGGGTCACCCGATGATACGCCCTTGAAGCAGTTCCCTGATGCCTCATGGCAGTGGTTGCTGGTTTCTTTGTGCCTAGTATATAAAAGTAGGCTAGCCGATGGTCGGACCATAAAACCGGCAACACTGCTGTCACCTCGACCGGGTATGTGGAGAAGACCTGATCTAGAGTGTGGCCTTTATCGTGGGCCGGTCCAGAGAGAAAGGGGACCAGGCCCAGAGGGGCCGTGATATCCATCAATTTGGAAGTATCCGTGTCAGAGATATTTTCCATATGGAAATTAAAATCTCCGGCCAATATACAGTGCTCCGCTCTTAGGGTCAGCGTTGAAAGTAATAACTGAAGTTCCTCAAAGAAAGATCCTTCCGGGCCTGGAGGCCTATAGACTACGAGCCCCTTTAGAGATTGTTGGGATGACAGGGATATGGAGAAAGCAAGGGATTCGGCGCCCGTGATGGCCTCTGTGTGGATGATAGAACACGTAAAGGCTTTTTGTACCACGAGAGCCACACCCCCCCTCTTCCAATCGCTCTGTCTTGCCTGAAGATGTTATATCCCATTTACCAATGCACTACCCTAAACTCTAAAACACTATAACAGCACAACCCACTACAGTACCCAAACACTATTGCACTACCCTAAACCTTAAATCTACACCAGCATGACCCCCTACACTACTGAAACAGTACTGCATTACCCTAAAACACTACCACAGCACAACCCTCTATACTACACAAAAACCAGTGCAGTACTCTAAACTCTAAATCTACCTCTAGTATGACCCCCTACACTACACAAAACACTACCCAGCACAACCCCATTCACTACTCAAACACATTGCACTACCCAAAACATGAAATCTATCCCAGCACGACCTCCTACACTATCCAAACACAACTGCACTATCCTAGAGCACTACCCCAGCATGACCCCGTACACTAAGCAAACTCTACTGCACTACCGTAAAACACTACTCCAGCACGACTCCATACACTACACAAACACCACTACACTACCTTAAACTCTAAAACACTATCCCTATTATGACCCCATATACTACATAAACACCACTGTACTTTCCTAGAACAGTACCCCAGCACGACCTCCTACACTACTTAAACACCATTGCACTACCCAAGCATGACCCCCTACACTACACAAACACCACTGCACTATCTTAAATCTTAAAACACTATCCCTAGCATGACTCAGTTCACCATATAAACACCACTGCACTATCTTAGATAACTGTCCCAGCAGGACCCCCTACACTACAAAAAGACCACTGCACTACCCTAAACCCTAAATTTACACCCAGTACAACCACCTATACTATAGTGGAGAAGTGTGGCTCAGGGGTTAGAGGCGGCAGACCCGGAAGCTGAGATCGGCCCTGGACCAGGGTTCAATTCCCCGCCTCGGCGGGTCTTGGGCTAAAAAAATTCCACGGACACGATAATTCTCGCTCCGGTGCCTTCTCGACTCACGGGTTCACACTCTGTGACTCTGGGCAATAGCTTGCTTAATCTCCACAACGGCCCCTTGCGGCGGGATGCCTGGCTTTCACCTTGTGGATACCCTGCCGGGGTTATCTCACAGGGGAATACCAGGACGGGTTCCCTAAGCAAGCGCTTAGATACCGACCTCGGTCAGTGATTTGCGCTATATAAATACATGTACATTTACATTTACTATAGAATCACCAGTGTAATACCCTAAACTCTAAAACACTACCCTAGCATGGCACCCTACACTAATGAAACGCTGTTACACTACCATAAACCTTAAATCTACGCCAGCACAACATCCTACACTACTGAAATACCACTGCACTACCCTACAACAGTACCTCAGCACAACTCCCTACACTAGAGAAACAACACTGCACTACTGTAAATTCTAAATCTATACTGTTGCAAAACCATATTGACTGTTTATGTACCATGTAGTAATCTATTTACCAAAGTAAAAGTGAACCAATTATGAATTCACTCAGTGACTTTCCTTATAGTATTGTGATCATTTAGTAAATATGCATGTACTCATACAGTGCTTCAGGTTCTAGTGTTATGGAGTGCTTCAAACTGCTATGCATTATGTATGTAGTGCTCTTATCACCTTTACAATTGTGCTTCAGGCCTACAGTTTTTTAGTCAGAATTTGGATGAAATGTTTGCATAGTAATAAAAATGTATATTTTTTCAAGTTATTAATAAATACTTTTTTATGCTTATTTTTTACAGATACTGTTTATCATCGTTAAAATAAAGTTATCATGCCGCAGAAAGAAAGAAGAAGAAAAAGTCAGAAAAAGGATACTTATGTGAAAAAAACTCACCCACAAGTATCGGAAGACCAACATAATATGGCTAAAAAGAGACTACAAAAGACCCAAGCACAAAAAAAGTCCAAAGAATAGGAAAGGCAAAAAAGGCAATGTAAAAACAAAGGATACCACTTATAGTAATAGAAGAGAAAATTAATATAAAGAAATCCACCAAAAATTATTTTACAACAGAGTTGTCCATAATTTATTGAAACACACAAAGAAATATAGAAAGAGAACACAATTGTATAAAAAGAAGCAGCATATCGAATCCATTGTTGAAAAGGCTTTTGAAGTAAAGAGGAAACTCTACATTTTAGTATTGGAGAGAATTTGACCACTAGATAAACCAATCCATTTAATGAAGGCCAAAAGCAAGAGGAAAAGAGTAATTAACAGAAGTAATGTTTGTGATATTTATTTAGGGCAATGGAAACACAGTTCAAGTTCAGAGCCTTTTATTAATGAAGAGAGTTATTTACAGAGCGATGATTTGTTACATAAAGTTGACACCAGTGGCCGAGCTTATGAGGTTAAAAATAGTTGTCCAAGTGAGAACGAGCAAATGGTTCCTAGAAATGCAGAAGAAGTGATAGCTGATGAAGTTCTAGGCAGACGTCCTAAAGCCCCAGTGTACACTTGGGATTGTAGTAGTATTTGTAGTGTACGACAAGAATCTATTGATAGATTACATAATTTCGTACAAGCATATTGTACAAAGTGTTAAACAAAAGATGAATGTGTTGCAAGGACTAGACCCTTGCAGAGTGAGAAAACACATTGGTTTGCAAGGTCATTCTCTGGCTTGTCTTTCTAGGAAAGTATGTCAAAGTGTTTTGGACCATTTCAGGATGTTGGCAGTACATCATACTCAAATGCGGAAGTTAGAGAGAAGATTGTATTATGCAAAAAGTCCAGTACTAAAGTTAAATGAGTTGAACAGTGCTCTTTTGTGAGGGTCAGTATCAGATGTGAAAAAGGTTTGTGATGATATTGAGTTTTGTTACTTTGGTCCAGAAGAAGAGAGTGAAGAAACTCAGACATTAATAGAAGAACATTTTGTAGAGAATGTTGAACATAGTTGTACAAAAAATTTTGAAAATGAAATTACAAATTTTAAGGTTATTTCAGGTGAAAGGCCAAATTGTTCTTGTATTTGTTGTTGCCGAACTCACTACAAAAATCAGACTAGGAGTGTTGATCTGTATTTAAAAAGTAAAAAAGAAAATAATGATCCGTGGAAGGAATTTGCAACTTCTTTGTTGGTAGAGAATTGTTTTGATTTCGGTTCTTATCAGCGTATTTGTAAATATTGTTATAACAAACTAGATGAGAATAGAATGCCTGCTAGAGCTGTGCATAATAATTTAGAGTTAGATGCTATTCCTCCAGAACTGACAGATCTCAATACCTAAGAGTCTATTCTCAGTCAATGTGTGCACCCGTTTCAGGCTATTGTTGGTATGGAGCCTAAAACAGGTAAATTGCCTCCTTCAGATTTACAAAGAGGATTAAAAGGAAGAGTTGTGTATTTACCGTTATATTTAAAGAAAAATATTGAAACTATTGGTGTAGGCAGTGTCGAAAGTTAACCACTAGTTATTCTTGTTAATGGTGTGCCAACTAAGATTAAGAAAATCTGGCAGGAGTTAGTGGATGTTAGGAAAGTGCAAAAGGCAACATTGTATTTGATAAAAAAAATACAAACTATAAGAATGTTTATATAGGAGAAGAAGAAATAGTTTTAGCAGAAGATACTGAAACGTCAAGTGGACAAATTGAAAAAGTGGATATGTTAAGATGTGAAGAAATCTATGAACATTACAGTATGCATCGACTTCTTTCAAAAGAAGTGATGGGAAACACTATTGATTTGTTCCAAATGAAAAAAGCAAAAGGAAGTCCCATGAGTGTATGGGAAGAGAACTTGGAAGCTCGTTGTTTTCCACAGTTCCCAACTGGAAAAGGAGGACGATATGATGAACGTCCTGTGCAGATTCCTGCATCTGAATATCGGACAACAAGATTATATGCAGACGATCCAAGATTTCGACAATGTATCCCTTATATATTTCATCTTTTGTTTGAAAGTGACTTCTCTGGACTTTCATATGCAGTCAACCATATTCTAAAATCTGGAATACATCTGCAAAATGTATCTGCAAAAGATTTTATGGATAAAGTGCACCAGAGAGATGATCATCTAGAATCTCAGCTCATTAATTTGATGGCATGTCAGCGTGGGACTAATGAATATTGGTACTGTTGTCATGGAGAACTGAAATATATGCTACGGAACTTAGGAACTCCAACATGGTTCCTTACCCTGAGCTGTGCTGAGTACGCTTGGGATGATTTACTAGAATTTCTTCGAGAGGCAAATTCGAATATAAAAAACATTAAATAGAAGACACCTGGAGAATTGTGCTCTTTGGATTCTGTTAATGTATGCAGGTATTTCAATCATAGATTTGAGGCTATGATGTATTTTACCTGCAATAAAAAATCCTCCTCTTGGAGAAGTTGTGGATTTATTTTGGAAAAAGGAGTATCAAGCAAGAGGTGCTCCTCATATACATATGCTGTTATGGTTTAAGGATGCTCCCAAATTTGGAACAGATGCAGATGATACTGTTTTGAGTTTTATTGAACAATATGCAACATGTGCTGTACCCAAAAGCACAGAAGAAAACTACTTAAGAGCACAAGTGTTACGATTCCAAAGCCACCGATGTGGAAAATATTGTCGACGAAAGTACAAATCTAAGGACAAGTTCTACAACAAATGTCTTTTGGATTTCCACGTCCTGTAATATCGAAAGGAAGAGTGAACAGTTTTATGTCATCTTTGTGACATACTATCACAAGAAAGTCTCCAAAAAATACCTGCAACTTAAGAAGAAATGAAGAGTCAAAATACATAAATGACTACAACCCAGTTATTTTGTCCATGTGGAATGCTAACATGGATATTCAATATGTTGCGGACAACTCTATTGCTGTTGCTCGATATGTAACATCTTATATTACAAAATCAGAAAAGACAGAATTGAAAGAAATGTGGGAAGAGATTTCTCACGAGAAGACTCTAAGAAATTATACAGTTTCAGTTTGAAGTATTTATCGCATCGAGAAATCTGAGCATATGAATGCTCAGATCGATTATCATCTGCAAGTCTATACTCCAAATCTACAAGAATCATTTATGTGACTCTAGGTCTTGCAGATATGTGAAATCGAGTACTGAAATCTGTACAAGAAATTGAATATTTAGCAGCAAAAGCTCCAGAGAGTTCAGATATTTTGAAAACGAATATGTTGCATACATATTACCCAAACAGAAGTCCTCATCTTGAGAACATGTGTCTCTATGAAGTGCTGCAAAACTACACTTTTAAACGGAATATTACAGAGAACATCAATGATGGAAAATATGGAGTAATTCGTTCCGAAGGATGTTTGGTGAAACAAACTAAAGGAAATTTGTTTAATCACAGGAAGCTGAGTTGTGGCACTGCTGATAAAAGGGAATTTTACTATTTAGCTCTTTTACAACTATTCAAACCATGGCGTTCAGAACTGGAATTACTTGGAGATTTCCAGAGCTACGAAGTTTCCTTTAATGCTTGTAACGACAGCATACAATGCAGTGCTTTTGCAAATTATGTGAAAATGTTGAAAAATGAAATTGATCAAGAAGCTACAATTGCAGCTGAGATTGCTAGAGACAGTTCTAAAGACAGTCAAGTTCTGCTGCAGAGTCAAGATCCACTTGGACAACCAATTGTTGAAAACGAAGACGAAATCGCCATGAATGAGGTGGAAACAGCAATGTATCAAGCTCAAGAAGATGTAACAAAGTTAGGAAACTTGGAAGAACAACTAAATGAGCAAAAACAAATATATGAGCAAGTGAGACAACGATTGACCATGGATTACTTCATGAAAAGAGTGCTCATGCACGTCATTTCAACCTATCCGCATGTACGTGAGTGGACAAACTGGAACAGGTAAAAGTTTTTTAATTAAATTAATTACAAGTTATCTACAGAAAACAACTGAGTCGCATTTGTCTTGTGTTGACAGTGCTCCAACTGGGTTGGCAGCACACAATATTAAAGGAATTACTTTAAATCGTTTACTAATACTACCAGTAGAGCATGAAAACAAATTGTAATACCACAAGCTATCTGGAGAAGCTTGTTGTGAAGTTTCAAGAGTCTTGAAGAAAATTAAACTCATCATTATTGATGAGGTAAGCATGGTATCAAACTTAATGCTTGCCTTTGTGCATTTAAGAATGCAGAAGATTCTTAAAACAGAGTATGACGTGTTATTTGGAGGAAAACACATCATAGTTTTTGGAGATCTACTGTAACTGACTCCTGTAAAAGGAAAACCAGTTTTTAAAACACTTGCGCATAAAGACACCAAAAAAGTCTCTGGGTAGTGTTGGAAACGTGAACATTTGGTCATATTTTGAATACAAAGAGCTCATTACAAATATGCGACAGGCAAATGATGTTGATTATGGAACTATTCTCCAAGATATAAGAATTGGACTTCTGACAGAACATGGCAAACAAGCTTTACAGACTCGATTACTTTCCAATTTGTTTCCAAATGAAAATATAGTTCCTGAGAAAATATACATGGAAATTGCAGATAGGAAATCTATAATCTGCTTATTGCCAACACTGCGTGAGTGTTCTATATTCAATGAACAACTTTTGAAACTGGAAAATGAAGAAATAATAAAAATGGAAGCCATTGATTAAATAGAACATGAAGGAATCACTATTATTTTGACCGATAAATTGAAGTCAAAATTGTATTCTTTAGAAAAATCAATATCTAAAACTGCTGGTTTAGAAAAGAATCTATATGTATGTAGGAACAGTCGGATAATTTTAAGGCGTAATTTGGATGTAGAAAAAGGTTTAGTTAATGAAGCAATGAGCAAAGTTGTGGATTTTGTTAATTATCAAAATAAAGATGGTACTGAAATCTTAAATATTAAATATGATCAGATTGAGGAAGTGAAACAAGGTGGTCGTTGTTCTGTTCATTTTTTGCTTGTTAAAGATTTATTTGTCCGTAGAAAACAGTTTCCATTTTCTCTGGCATATGCAGTGACTATTCATAAATCTCAATGTTTAAGTGCTGACAGTGCTTTGGTGAACATTGGAAATTCTGTGTTTAAAGAAGGTATGGCATATGTTGCTTTGTCCAGAGTCAGAACATTATCTGGTTTGTTTTTGATTGATTTTGATGATACTAAGATTACTGCAGATGCCAACTGTGTCAAAGAGTACAATAGGTACTGAAGAACATATGCTCCTAATTTAAGTCAATATCCTGTTTTTGAAAAGTGTGTGGTTGCTCTAAAAAGAAGGTATGAGAATATCTGTACTGAAGGTGTAGAGAAGGGGAAAAAACTAGATAATGTTGTGATTGCAAGCGAAAAGAAAAAGGACACTGTTGAAGAGATTGTTGGTTTTCAGTTTGAAAATAGTTCTGATGTCAACTGCTATGCTAATGTAGTGGTCAATGTTTTTTTTTTCTTGAAGGTTTGCAACAGCAAATTATGGAGAATTGTGAAAAAAGATTTTGTTCCTTGTTACATTCTCTTAATGAAAAATTGAGAACAGATAAAAGTAAAATACAAAGCGTTTCTGATGTTCGTAATCTTTTGGATGTATGTTCTGGTTCTAGACAATTTACACAAAATATCCAACAAGATGCTCAAGAGTTTCTAATGTATATGCTTACAGAATTGGAAAATGAAGGTGTAGACATAGAGAATATTTTTGGCCTTTGTTATAAATGGGAACATCAATGTAAAAATTGTATGTATACATCTAGCACTAATGTAGACACTGAAAGATTTTTATATTTGACATTAGCGGACTGTAAATCAGTGTCTTTCAGTAAATTAGTTAAAGCTGCAAACCAAAACATGGAGTGTAGGCAATGCAAGCCAGAAATGTTATCAATATTATTTATCCAAAGATATGGAAAATATATAATTTTAAAGATGCAACGTTGTACAGCTGACGGAAGAAAATTGGACACTTTAATCAAACATTTTGTTGCTACACAACTATCAATATCAGGAAGGACTTTTGTAGCAGTAGCAATAATTTTCCAAAATGGTCCTTCAATAACATCTGGACATTACACTGCATATCTCAAAAGTGAGAAAGGCTGGAGTCTTTGTAATGATGCTGAGTTGGTTTTCAAACAATGTTTGCCTTTCGAATTACCAAATTCCTACCCAATATTTTTAAAGCCAACGTTTTAAGAAGATAATTCAACCTCTGAGGAATTTATTGTTATCATTTCATAGGATTATCATTGGACAATTTACATAAAAATTACTGCAAAAATACAATTTGGCCTCAAGGAATTGTATTTCTTTGAATTATGGACTTTTTGTTGCACATTGTCTCGGTGTATAATTTTAACTGGCATTTTTTATAGTGTTTATAAATTTAAGTTATAACATTTTCTTAGCAGTAATCATTTTACATATGTGTGATTTGTATTATCTAGTATTTTACTATAGATTGATTTTGTTTTTTTAAACAATCTAATTGATTGGTTTTCTTTTGCCCACTTTTATGTGAGGAGTACAATTGAAATCACTATTTCTAGTGAAATTGAATATATTCTGAGAACAGCAAAAAAGGCAAAGAAATTCCTTTGTAAAATGTTAAAATTATGCTGTACTGTTAAAAATGTATTATTATATGTCATAACTATTTCCTTTTTTTGTTTTACAGATTTTAATTTTAAAATATCAAATTTACCACCATTTAGATTATAAAAAACAAGTGAATAAAATGTGTACTGTTTTTTTTACGTGTATTACTGTTGAGGTAAGTGTTAGTAAGTCTTAAAATGCACAATGAACCGTGTTTCCACACAGTTGAAGAAAAGGAACATGGATCTGTCAGAAAATTGCAATGCAAAAAGGTATAAAATAGGGGACAGGTTCAGAACACCTGTCTGCAAGATATATGGTATAGTACAGAATAGACTTATATGGTTGTTTTGCAGGTCTTGATGATTTCAGAATTAAAAGAAATGAAACTCTTTAACTTAAACCACATCAGTCAGTGTTTTTGCATATGTCATATTAGATCGCATCCCTCCCTTCAGTAATATATAATAATGTCCTATCAGTTTCCTAAAACGTAAGTAGTTGTAAATGTATCTTGTTCTTTATCAGTACACAAATGTACTCCTATAATAACAAGTGGCCTAGCCATTAACTCTCTTTCTTATTTATAAGGTGAGGAAAAGGCATTATGTATACCTTTTCTTTTCCATGTAAATATAATCTCATCATACACAGTACTTTGCGTTGAAAATGTGTTCTATAGGTTTTGCTGTGCATGTTTGCACAGAACACTCATAGAACAAGGCACATTTCCAGATTTATCAGAAATCATAAATCTGGACATGTTTGTGAATGCTACACCATCCTCCTATTGGTGTAGCAAAGCACAACAAGAAAAATTGTTTTCACTTCTAATATTATGGACTTTTTGTTGCACATTGTCTCGGTGTATAATTTTAACTGGCATTTTTTATAGTGTTTATAAATTTAAGTTATAACATTTTCTTAGCAGTAATCATTTTACATATGTGTGATTTGTATTATCTAGTATTTTACTATAGATTGATTTTGTTTTTTTTTAAACAATCTAATTGATTGGTTTTCTTTTGCCCACTTTTATGTGAGGAGTACAATTGAAATCACTATTTCTAGTGAAATTGAATGTATTCTGAGAACAGCAAAAAAGGCAAAGAAATTACTTTGTAAAATGTTAAAATTATGCTGTACTGTTAAAAATGTATTATTATATGTCATAACTATTTTTTCTTTTTTTTTTTACAGATTTTAATTTTAAAATATCAAATTTACCACCATTTAGATTATAAAAAACAAGTGAATAAAATGTGTACTGTTTTTTTACGGGTATTACTGTTGAGGTAAGTGTTAGTAAGTCTTAAAATGCACAATGAACCGTGTTTCCACACAGTTGAAGAAAAGGAACATGGATCTGTCAGAAAATTGCAATGCAAAAAGGTATAAAATAGGGGACAGCTTCAGAACACCTGTCTGCAAGATATATGGTATAGTACAGAATAGACTTATATGGTTGTTTTGCAGGTCTTGATGATTTCAGAATTAAAAGAAATGAAACTCTTTAACTTAAACCACATCAGTCAGTGTTTTTGCATATGTCATATTAGATCGCATCCCTCCCTTCAGTAATATATAATAATGTCCTATCAGTTTCCTAAAACGTAAGTAGTTGTAAATGTATCTTGTTCTTTATCAGTACACAAATGTACTCCTATAATAACAAGTGGCCTAGCCATTAACTCTCTTTCTTATTTATAAGGTGAGGAAAAGGCATTATGTATACCTTTTCTTTTCCATGTAAATATAATCTCATCATACACAGTACTTTGCGTTGAAAATGTGTTCTATAGGTTTTGCTGTGCATGTTTGCACAAAACACTCATAGAACAAGGCACATTTCCAGATTTATCAGAAATCATAAATCTGGACATGTTTGTGAATGCTACACCATCCTCCTATTGGTGTAGCAAAGCACAACAAGAAAAATTGTTTTCACTTCTAATATTTTCACTTTTAATATATGCTGCAATGCACAGCATGTATTGAAGGAGAAAAATGCCTTTACTGATTGTTTTTGTGCAGGAAGGTGTCCCTTCTTGCACAAAAACAATCTCCATAGGACACGGACATCCTTGCATCATGGTGCAAGGGTTCCTGTGTCACCACGTGCCTGCAGTTTCTGCAGCTGTGCAGAGGGAAGCACAGATTTGCAACATATTTATGTACATGTGTTACATCCTTGTGCTTCGGAAGTACCACAGCATGCTGTAGTTAAACAGTTTGCAGTGTCATGCTCCAGCACTTCCTTATAATTCTGCACTTCTGCATTCACCACACATCAGAAATATATTTTTACAGTCAATTATGCACTACACATACATTCATCTCAACTTTCACACACTAGCATACTAGTTTAGATCTTTCTTTAACCAGTGTAGTTAGTTCTGACAAGAACTTTTTTTTTCTTTTTGTTGTTTTTTTTTTTTTGTTGGTTCTTTGAACAATTTTGTTATTTTTGTTTTGTTTTTTTTAAAACAGGGGAAAAAATGAGAACTGTGAAAAGAGAACTAAAAACTGGGAGGAGTGGAGAAAAGAAATCTAACAATTGTGGTGATCAACAGCTCGACACACCAGATCCACTGACTGCTCTCCATATGCTATCAGCCATCCACATTTCACACAGCTCATTCTAAGTTTCCCAAATTGGGGACAAATATCAGGGTGTGCGGTAGAGGTTGATGGTGTTGCTCCACTCGTACTCGGGGCTTCTGATATGCGGCAAGTAACTTTTGTTGCATTCACCTTTTTTAAGCTTGGTGTAAAGGTGAACAATTTCCAAACAATGCTGGTATATTTTTCCTTTGGTGGAGGTTCAGGAACAAATTTTTGCTCTGATGAGTTCTCTGAATCAGAGGATGATGGTGGATTAGCAGCCATGGTATGTTTAAATGAATCTCTTCTCCAAAAAAGAAAGAGCAGCAGATCTTCTCAGGAGGTCTTTCTCTAAGAAAAGTTCTAAGAAAAGTGTTTGAAATGGGTTAAGTCCTTCAATAGTTTCAATAGGAAGTGTAATGAACCAATAAAATCTCTGTTTTTGTAGTCACATGGGGTGCGCGTAGGATGCACGTAGGATGCGCACACTTAGCACGCACCCTGCTCGCGCCCAGCGAGACTTCGCGAAATTGCATTAAAAAGTGATGTACTTTTTAAGAAAGTTAAAGAAAATTATTTTTATGATAACCTCAGATAATCTCTTGACTTAATATTTATATTAAATATATATAAATAAGTTTTTCAACATAAAAAAATCACAGAAGTTGCGCACCCACCGCATTCGATATGCATATGACGTCACGCGCTACTGCACGTCCGTCACGTCACGTTATACGTACATCTCGCTTATGCACCAGATGTCGCGCACAAGTCGTATAGCAACTGTTTTGAAAAAGTCAAACCCGTCGCACTCCGTACGCGGATCCTAGACAGCGACCCTTAAATTGGCAGACACGTTTCGCGCAGTAAACGAACAGGGTGTTCGTAGGGTGCGCAACCCCCCCAAAAATGAAAAAATAATGAAAATAATTTAAGTATATTATAAACTATTTAAAACAATGAAAAAAATATTTTACGTAAAAAAAATTATCAAACAAAATGTATAATGTAATTTAAAAAATAACATCTAAAAATAAAAAGCTAAAAAAAGTAGTAAGAAAATATAAAAAAAAACAATAAATATATTTAATAATTATCATTTAAAAAACCTTGGAAATTCAGTAAAAAAACATAGGTTTTGCATATGTTATAGTCAGGAATTAGCATTTAAAAAACCTTAGAAATTCACTGAAAAAAACATAGGTTTCAGACATGTTATAGGTAGGAATTAGAATTTAAAAAACCTTAGAAATTCACTGAAAAAACCATAGGTTTCAGACAAGTCATAGTTAGGAATTAGCATTTCAAAAACCTTATAAATTCACTGAAAAAACCATAGGTTTTAGAAGTGCTATAGTTAGCTACACATTTCACTCGTATAAAATCATTGAAATTGAATGTTGTAATATATGACATCATCAGCAGTGGATTGTGGGCGCGCGAGTTATAGTTAGTCCAACTAACTATAACGGGGGAATTTCAATAGTTTTATACGAGTGAAATGTGTAGCTAACTATAACAACCCAGAAACCTATGTTTTTTTCAGTGATTTAAAAAAAAATATATATATAAATATATATGTGTATGTATGTATGTATGTATATATATATATATATATATATATATATATATATGTGTGTGTGTGTGTGTATATATATATTTATATATATGTGTATATATATTGTTCAACAAAGGAGTTCTGTTCGGGAGGGAGCACTTTGCAGTCGGTGCTCGCTTTGAGACCAGGACGATGTCTCGTGAAATGTTTTCCTTAAAAAACTGAATTCACGGCACACCTCTTGTTTGAAAAATATGTTATTTATTGCAGATCACTATATTCTCCTACGCGTTTTGAACCAAACGTTCCTGTTCACGGTAGTCTGTAGCATTTGTCCCTTTTCCCTTTCACTATTTATAGCTCAGCACTTTCAGTGATTTCTAGTGCATTATGGGCAATGTAATTTATTCCTTGCATCTTCAATTAACTATATTTACATTTATAGTTGTGAAACATGTATTTGCATGCCTGTCTGCAGCAACATCTTACTGGTGGTTATAATTTGTATATCTGCAATATATGTGCGCACATAATATTAAATTTAATTATAGCGTAATTGTGCAAAATGCACAGTGGATCATGTGGCATTGTCGTTGCCAATGCTGAACCAAATTGCAGATTTTCAGCATATTGACTGTTAGTGATATAGGGCTGAGTGCCCTTAACTTGCCCAGCATTGTCACTGAGTCGCGGCTTGCAATCCATGTTTCGGTTTGGTTTCAATCTATTGGTTATAGAATGACCACTTTACATTCATGTTTACTCCTTATACTTTGGAACAATATTTGGAAAAAAAACTGTTATGAACCAATAAAAAGTGTTGTTTTAAGGTCACATGGCTTGACGCGCTTACGCTACGCACTCCTGAGTGCTTCCGGGTGCGTTTACGCGTCACGTACATAGGCGCTTACGGAGGCGCTTACGGGGGCGACACAATGACGTTTTATTTGATTTTCGGAAATGTGTTTAAAGTCAAAATACGGTTTATAAAAATAAAAAATACTACTTTTATGAGTATGCTACTGAATGTCTTGCATTATTATTTACTTTAAGTACATAATTACATATTTTTTCGCACGCGGGAATAGCGCTCTCGCTATGTGTACAGGTGCGTTTACGGGTGCGCATACCCTGAGCGCTCCAGGGTAAAAAGATTTTTTAAAACACACAGAAAAAATACATTGAAAAATTAATGTTAGAAAAATAAACATTTTAAAAATAATTTTCAGATAGTGATGCAAGGTTCAAATGCAAATATCCAGGATAACTTGTGGGCAAAGGGTGAATACCCGCTGAAAAACATAATAGATATCGCAAGAAAGGCAGAACTCACAGGGCGATGTGCAAAAGCAGTTCTAACGGAAGACAAAGACAAAAAAGAAGGAGAACAAGTAGGCAAGGTGTCTGACCGGAAGAACAACGCCAGACAGAGTTGGGATAAGAAAAGCACCAAACATATGTACAAGAAAACTGAGACACAAAATTGGGGACACTGTTATAGATGTCTAAGCACGGCTCCCATGGCGAATGATCCTAAATGCCCCGCTCATGAAGTAAAATGCACATTTTGTGGTGTGAAGGGACATTACAACAAAGCATGCAATAAAAGAAGACCACAACGAGTAAAAGTAATACAGAATGAAGAAGATGAGTTACAAGACGAATTAGATGAGGACATCAATATGTACATACTTAACATAGATGAGGACCAGGACAATGATGTCAAAGACAAAAACAAAACAAAGACCAAAAAGCCCATATGTAATATGACAATAGGAGGAGTGGGAATAAACATAGTGGCGGATTCAGGGTCACCATATACAATTGTTAACGAGAGAGTCTGGAATGTCAAATTCAAACCCAACATTGGTGAAAGACTTGAGAAACCTGACATAGAAATAAAATCATTCACGGGTGAACCTATCGACGTATGTTGATACAGAAAACTGAACTTTATGTAAAAAGGAAGGGAAGCAGCGGGTATGCTTTATGTTTCGAAGGTGGGACCATCTGTTCTGGGGTGGATGGACCAAGGAAGCCTGGAAATCATTCTAGATCCAAACAGAAGGGAACCTGTGTTAAGCTTATCCAATACCAGCGACTATGCCATTCACAAAAAATTTCCAAGGGTGTTTAGTGGAACTGTGGGGGTCCTGAAGGTGTACCAGCACAGAATAAGATTAAAACCAATCTCGACACCAACGGTACACAAAGCAAGGAACATACCATTTGCCATAAGAGAAGAGGTGAGGATTCAACTTGACAAGCTCCTGAGCGACGGAATAATAGAAAGAGTAGAGGCATCAGAGTGGGTCGCACCGCGTGTCGTCGCTAAACGCCCTAATGGCAAGTTGAAGCTCTGCGTGGACCTTCGAGATTTAAACCAGAACATCATAGTGGAACAATATCCACTACCAAAAATCAATGAGATGCTGTCCACCACCAAGGGCGTCAAGTGGTTTACAACAATCGACCTAAAGTCGGCTTACCAACAGGTACAGCTACATCGTGATAGTAAGTCACTAACCACGTTTGTGACACCATTTGGGTGTTTCAGATTTACTCTGGTCCATTTGGATTGGCCTCTGCGGCTGCAATGTTTCAAAGGCTCATGAACAATATCTTTGAAGGTGTCACAGGAATATTACTCTTCCAAGATGATATCCTAGGGATGGCAAAAACTAAGGAAGAGCATGACAACCGAGTGGAGCAAGTTTTGAAGATTTTAAATGAAAAGGGCTTAACAGCAGAACATTTCAAATGCAAGTACGCAAGCACATCGGTCAACTATCTTGGTCATCAAATAACTGGCGAAGGAATCAGCCCAAAGAAAGAGCTTATTCAGGCCATAAAAGATTCACCAGTAACCACCAACAGAGATGAACTGAGATCTTTCCCTGGGTTGGTGGAGTACTACTCGAAGTTTATCAGAAACTTTTCACTCAAAACGTACGCTTTAAGGCAGCAATTAAAACTCAAAAACAAATTTGAATGGACAGGAGAATGTGAAAGAACCTTTCAAGATCTCAAAAAGGATATGTGCACGACTCTGCCCCTACAGGGGTTCGACCCAACTCTGCAAAACTTTTTGACAACAGACGCAAGCAACAAAGGATTAGGAGCAGTACTCACTCAGAAGGACAGAAAAGGAGTAGAGTACACAATTGCATTTGCATCACGATCTTTAACATCAGCAGAAGAAAAGTTTTCGGTAATAGAGCGTGAAGCACTAGCTTGTGTCTGGGCCCTCGAGCACTTCAGGTAATATGTCTGGGGAAGGATGGTAAATCTATGTACAGACCACAAACCCTTAACAAAAGTGCTCACTACAAAAGGGCTGTATACAGCATCACCATGATTGGCTAGGATTTCGACGCGCCTGTTTGATTACATGTATAACATAAAATATGTCCCTGGTGTGAAAAATGTGGTGGCGGACTTTTTAAGCAGAATGCCACTAGAAACAAAAAGTAACACCGAAGTAAATGAGATTGATGAATCATGTATTGGAAGTTTATTTATTTATTTTTATTTATTTATTTATAGAGTTTTGTATAGCGCGGACAAGACCCGTGGGTATCAGAGCGCTTAACAAGGAAAGAATAAACATGTAGACATTATAGTCGCAGTAAGTAACAAAAACATAGTTATGAGGTAGAAGGTAATATACTGTATAGACATGATTAGATATAAACTTCCTAATGTCTGTGCAATTAGCATTAGGTGACGAACAAGGCTTAGCTTGTGTCATGGTAATAATCCAAGCTCGGAGAGGTAGGGTTATAAGGTATTTCAGTGCATATCAAGGATAATACGGATAAATAAATATGGTGAGGTAGGGGTTATATAGATTATGTCTGTGAGATAGAGTTATAAGTTCACAGGTATATGAGGTAGCAGTAACGTGTCAAGCCTCGGCTTGACCATGAAAAACAGTCAGTTGTCAGTAATCGATCTTCCAATTTTTATGAAGAGGACAACCCTCCGGTAGCGTAAATGATCATCCCAGTAATCCGTCGGATTCTCTATGTAGGGTATTTACTCATCAAGTGAGTCTTCAGTTCCTGTTTGAACGTTACTGTATTTTGAATTTTCCTGATGTTTGAGGGAGTGAGTTCCAGATTCTGGGGGCAGCTCCGGAGAATGCTCGGTTGTAGGTCTTCATCTTGTGGAAAAAGGCTGGTCGCAATAGTAACTCTTTTGCGCTTCTAGTTGGTCTGTTACCTCCTGATAGCTTAAGTTTCTTGGCTAGGTATCTAGGCATGTTGTAGTGAACCGCTTTATGTGTAATACAGGCCATCTTCATTTGAATTCTGGCCTCGTAAGGTAGCCAGTTTAGTGCTTTCAGGTGAGGAGATATGTGATCGAATTTCTTCGTTCCGGTGATGAGTCTAGCCGCAGCGTTGAGGCAGGCTTTTAGTGGAGCTGTGGAGGTTTTCGGTAGGCCAGCTAATGTGGTGCAGCCGTATTCGATCCTCGAGATAACTAGTGATTGGATAGCCAGTTTTAGATCCATCGCTGAGATAAAGGGTTTCAGTTTTCTTAAGTAATTCAAGTGGAAGCGGGCGCTCTTGGCCATTGAATTAATATGTTCTTTCATGTCGAGGTTTTCATCTAGCGTGATTCCTAGTGATTTAGCTGAGTTAACTAGGGTCGGGGTGCAATTTAGTGCCGTCACCAGTTTAGTCCATTCCTTAACTTCAGATTGGCTCCTTGTCGGTGAGATTAGCAGGAATTCTGTTTTCTGGGCGTTTAGTTTCAGATGGTTCATTGTTAACCATCGCAAGGCTCTCTTTAGTGTCTTGTTTATTCGGTCAATGTCCTCAAGGGAGGCGATCTTCATGTAAATTTGCGTGTCATCTGCATACATATGATAGGATATCTGTGATTTTTGAAGGATCTCTGTGAGAGGTTCTACATACAAGTTGAATAGATCAGGGGATAACATTGAGCCTTGTGGGACCCCGATTGTATTGGGGCTCGGCAGATGATTCCAGTGGAATAACGAAAGGAGAGTGGCTTTTGGAGCAGAGTAAGGACATAGTCATTAAACAAGTAATGCAAATGATGGATGAGGGTTTGTCAAGCAAGAAAAAACTGACTCAACCTATTAAGCATATTTGGGAAGTGAAAAATTAATTATCACTAGAAGATGGACTCTTAGTGAGGAGTGAAAGGTTTGTACCACTGGCAGTCATTAGAAGAAAATTTCTGGAAATATGCCATGAAGGACACCAAGGCATCGCAAAAACCAAAAACAGGGTGAAAAACATGTATTGGTGGCCAGGTGTTAGCCTTGATGTGGAAAGAACAGTAAGAGACTGTAAGTTGTGCATGGATTCCGACAAGACCCAGGTGACCTTCAGGCCACCGCTACACCCAATTCATTGCCCATCTATGCCATGGGAAAGGATAGGAATTGACATAATGGGTCCGGTGTCAAATGACCTGGAACTCATTATGTCATGGTCAATATGGATCACTACACCAAGTGGCCAGAGATAAAAATTGTAAAGAGAACAGACACATAGCATGTAGTCCAATTCCTGGAAGACACCTTTCCACGGGAAGGACTTCCGAAACAGATAGTAAGCAATAACGGAGTTCAGTTCACATCAGAGATGTTCAAGGATTACTTGTTGAAGCACAGCATCGATCATAAAACAACATCGATTTACCATCCCGCAGGAAATGGGGCGCTAGAAAGGTTCAACAGAGTCCTTAAAGGAATTATCCAACTAGCCAATTCCAACCAGTTGGACTGGAAGAAGGAAATACTGAAGACGGTGTGGGCATATAGAATAACATCATGCAAAACCACAGGACACAGTCCGTTTGAGCTTATGCGAGGAAGAACTCCGCTCACTAAAGACAATGTGGGCTGGGTTAAGGCAGCTCGGAGAGTGCACTGGTCATCAAAGATAGTTGAGGAAAAACTCATGCAGGCGCAGTCTAGAAGCAAAACTAACTATGATAACAAACATGGATGCAAAAACGTGGAAATTAAAGCAGGAGATATAGTTAAGGTAAGGAAGAGTGGTTACATAGGGAAAGGTCAAGAAAGATACACCAAACCCCTAACAGTGCGCAAAGTGTACTGCAATTCTGCACGCTTAAGCGACGGGAAGGTTTGGCACTTCTCAGCTCTTTCAGCCTACAGACATCCCATTGTTGGCACAAAGGACGATCTACCCAGGAAGTCCACTAAAGACCATTCTGAAATACCGGGAAGCAACATGGCACAACAATACTCCTCTGACATTGAATCGGATTATGAGTGGTCTGCACCTTCCAACTTGAAGGATGGCAACAACACACAGGCAATAACCACGCAGGAGGACGTTGCGTCCGATCAGGCCAGAGCAGGGAGAGTCAGGCGCAGGTTACCTCTCATACCGGTACGGGAGACTGCACAGCCTGTCAACAGAAGCAGGGCAGGAAGACTGTTGGGACCACCTGCAAAACTTGAGGATTATATTTGTGAATAGTTTAGTCCTATGCTCTTATTGTTCTATGCTTCTTTTTTGCTCTTTCTCCCTAAAGAGGGGAGATGTGTAATGATTATAATACTAGTGTCCCCTCCAGGACACCGTTACTGTATTGCGAAGCATTGTCCCTGCGCGGACACCATACCAGTGGTGAGGTCATCAGCTGGAACTGTCAGAATTACAGTTTACAGCTGATCACCGAACTGACTGGAATGTAAATGCTCCGACTCCTGTAGGAGCATGTGTTGGCCTAATTAATAAAAAACTCTTGAACTTCTCCTAGCGTGAGAGTTCTTAACATGCTGGCATCTAATTGTGGCCACTGTAAGCTTGCAATAAAAATGCAACATTTAAAAAGCATTCTCTGATGCAGTTGAGTTTCCTGGAGATGTTTTGAATGACAAGCCTTTTAGTTGTGCCGCACATTTTATTATTAACCCCTTCGATGCTGATGACGAGCTCAGCTCGTCATCAGCCACGGGTGACGTGTGCGGATGACGAGCTGAGCTCGTCATGTAACGCGGTTATTCGAAAACAGCCTCACAGCGCAAAAATAACCGCAGCAGCGATGCGGTTAATAGTGAAGGAGATGAAAATAAATCACTACCGAACCAAGCACTCAATTCCCAGGTAGCCATAATCTCACAGTGTCACTTAGCGATTTCATAACGGCAATTAAACAGCAACTTCAAGGAGGAAACAGAAAAATAAATCAACATCTAACTGGGCACCTGAACTGCAGACAAAACAAATAGCCAGTATTTAAATAAAACATATAAAAATAAATAAATTTACTTTGAATCAGCTTTGCAACTGAAAAGAAAGGAACTATTTTTGGGCAGATGTGAACAAGGTTAACAGGCTTTTAGCAGTCACCAGCAGTGAAGGGGGCGAATGAGTAAACAGGAAGCAGCAAATCCTCCACAATGGCGAAGGAACGTCGCCCCACTGCCTGCAGAGGCAAACAAAATCCCAAATGATCTAAATGCAGATCATCATTTTATTTTTCGTCCTGCAGTTGTGTCTTGGGGCTGGGACGGCAGCACTGCAGTAGGGGAGGAGTGGCCGGCCATGCTGTCAGAGCTCATGATGGTTTGGATGGCCGTCTCAGGCCGGCCAAACCATCATGCACACTGACATCTCTCCAACCCAGCTGTGTTGCTGGATGTAGAGACCAGCAGGTACAGATCCCAGGCTCCCAATGGAGCGCAAAACCAGAGCGCTACTCCCAATTCCTAAGCTGCTTTCAGGGTGAGAGCAGCATTGGAATTGGCCACAGTGGAAGCTGGGAGCTTCAGCCTGTGCCCAGAGGAGGAGAAGACTGGTGACTAGATGACCGGTAGCTGCGGTTTTTAAAATGATTATATCATTCCTCTTGCACTGGCACCCCAACACGGCCTACCCTCAATGCTGCCACCGCGCTACCTCACCACATTTCCCTGACGCCAGCCACTACTGAAACTAGACTGGCCAATTGGCCCCTGTACTAGCAAGAACAAATATATGGCCATAAATCCTCACAAAACCTTTAGGGGAAATTTTATTTTAATTGGCCAAAAGCTGGAATACGTACAGAATTTTAGATATTTGGGTGTTTCCCTGGATCCCAAATCGTTATGGAAAACCCAAATAGAAAAAAGTAAAATGACTCTAACACAAAACATGTTACCAATTATGAAAATACAAGGGAACAGTCTTAGCAAAGCTGTTTCGCCAGCACTAGAGGCATTCAAGTCCAAAGCCCAATCTTCAGCATTATACGGAGCCGAACTATGGGGAAACTTGTGTAAAAAGGTCTTTGAGGTTGGCAAAAATAAATTTTATAGAGCATTGTTAAGATTGCCTGTACGTACGCCACTTATACCAATTATTCTTGACCTGAATATGAAACGCATTGATCATCATGCGACCCTGAGGCCAATGATGCTTTGGGTAAGACTCTGGTCGACACCCGAGTTGCTAGACTACAAGGATGGTCTAAAAGAAATAATGGAATTGGATAATAACAACAGTATCATATGGCTTAAACATGTTTGTAACTGGTTAAAAAGGATCGGCTTATCAAAGTTTTGGGACGATCCATCTACACGAATCCAAAACTCGAAAAAGGTTTTAAAATCATCATTTTGGGCATACATTGAATACAGTATGTTAAATGAAAGAGATAGGGGAACCTTAACAAACAAGTTCCTCACCTTCAAAGATAGTGCTCACTTTGAACAGTTTTTGGACGAATTATATCCACCACTTGCTAAAACATCTATATATATAAAAACGAAAGTATGTCTGTTTGTCCTTTATGCATTACTACACCATTAATCCGATCGCCATGAAATGTTTAGAAGTTGTTGAGTACACTCCCGCGAAGGTTTCTGGCAAAAAATAAAAATAAAAATAAAAAAATAAAAATAAACAAAATTTGTTAAAAGTTGTTGACTACACTCCCGCGAAGGATTCTGGCAAATAAAATGTGTTAAATATCAGCCCCCCGGCCCCCCAGGGCCCTCATAATCTTTCCAATACTCAACGTTTACAGTTTACGGTGCGACTTGCTTTTGCAATGACCATCAACAAAGCACAAGGACAATCGCTGCAAGTGTGTGGACTAGATTTGGAGAATCCGTGCTTCTCACATGGACAACTGTAAGTGGCCATCTCACACGTCGGAAAACCTTCTGATTTATTCCTGTACGCACCAGACGGAAAAACAAAAAATACTGTGTATCCACAAGCACTTGCATAAATAAACAGAATTAAAACAACACTTTAAAATGTTTTCCATATTAAAATGAATAAGTTTCAATAAAAATTACGCAATGTAAATTGAATGTTATCATAACAAGTTTCCTTAAATTTCCTTTCTTCTGAGATCGCAGCAACACGCGACGGGTAAGCTAGTTATATATGAAATATAGATATGGAGTATTGAGAATAAACAAAAATGTAGCAAGGTGGTTAAATGATCATATTGCGAAGAAAGATGATTTATGCATCTTATGTCCAGGTAAAGCTAGAAAAGATGAGTCGCACATCCTGTTCTTTTGTCCTGCTTATGCTGTAGCCAGAAAAAGATGGATTAAACCGCTCTGTCTAAATTTAGGTGTGAGATCACACAAAGAGGCGGAAAGGATTCTAAAAACCGATACTAGCCAGGTTATTATTTTTGGTATTAGTAAATTTTTGCTAACAACTAATTTTAGACTAACCAAAGTGGGCCTGAAATGTTTGCACTGTTATGCAATTGATTGAAACAGTAGAGCAGCTCTTAATGAAATGATACTTCTAATTGTACTGCTCAAGAATCAAAAGTGTATATATATTAATTGTCTAAATGTTTTAATAATACTGGAATATCTTGATTGACAATTGATTTAATTCCGAACTACATATGTATTTTTTATTATTAATGCCTTTTTAACTATTTAAATCAAGGTTTTAAACATAAGGATTAGATACCCCGACCGTTGTTTCCTTCTGAAAACTACGTGACTGAACTTTTACTTGCCACTTGTAATAATATCAGTTTATGTTTGTATGCCCTTGCAAATGTTTTTATGAATCTTTTATGGTTCTAATGTACCTAAATAAAGATTATGAATGAATGACTGGCCCATTGCCCCATGCTGTACGCCTTGATACACTGTAATAGGCAGAGGCATAAAAGAATGACAATTTATCAAGCCAATGGATGGAGCATGCTGATCTAAAGCTTCTCTCTGTATGTATTCTACATTTGCAAAGTCCATATTTTGCTCTGCTTAAGTCTAAAGAGAAATTGCATTTAAACAACATAAGCCTGTTCTTCTTTTTCTTCCTTTCCTTAGGGAATAAATGAGCTAATTATTGCCTCTAAGGTCCTAACTCGGCATTCAGACAGAGTATAGGGGCTTTGGCATGTTCTCCACCCGAGCTGTAATGCAGCCTGGGTGGAGTAGAGGGAAAGTGCGCATGACTGTTATGGCTTTTCGGCCGGCCAAACAGTCATGTGCACTTAGGCGTGGGGGCAAACCACTCCTCGACTGCTCTGTCAGCCCCGCCTTGCTGCACAAAAAAGGAAAACATTAAATGATAATAACTGAGTTATCCATTTATTTTTTCTCATACTGATGAAAAAAACAGTGGGGCAACGCCACTGGAGCTATATATATATTCCCATGAAAGCTCTATGGACCCATTTCATTCTCAGCCTCCTGCAGTGCGGGGCTCTTAAACATTGTTGACAGAGATGATTTTGGTGTCCATTCCTGCAATGAAGGTGTCTGATCAGCCCCAGTCTGGTTTCTGACAGACCGACTTCCACTGTTAATAGGAGTACAAACCCATGACTCCGGCAGCCTCTGTACCAGTGATCATCAAAACAGAGGGGTCGCTGTCTGGCCTTTCTAGCAGGTGAAGTAAAAAGAGGAAAGCATATACAGCCATTTGCACTTTTGTGGCACTCATTCAAAATATTGGACTCAGTAGCTGTAATTAAAATGTGTGCAAGAGCAGACCTAGGAAGATGAAATGTTTCAGGAAACACAAAAACCTGCAAGTAGTACTGATTCCAAACAAGATTGCTACTTACATTTTTCAACATGGCTGCCAAAGAGCTACATAATTTTAGTGTAGCTGCCAACCGCCTGACTTATCTGGTCATTGTAAGCTCTTAAGCTTAGGATCATTTCCAATTGAATGCTCAGCAATCAGATTAAAGAAATATTTATGGTCACCTTGGCTAGACACAAATGCAGTCTCTTAAAACTGTTGATGGGAAATGCTTCTGGTTATTTGCAGAAGCTCTTCTCCAGACGCTCCGTGCATTTTCTATATTTTACTATTATGTGGTCCAATCTCATAGGTGCAAAGCTTGTCTGTGGTTGTGGGTTTGCCATGGGATGCAAGCTGAGTGGGAAAATCGTCGACATATCCTGGCTCAATTAATAGTGTGGGATGGAGGCTGTAGGGTGAGTGGGACTTGTAATCTACCATCCAAGCACATGTGGTGTTGGTATATGGTTGGATTGTCTATATGGGTCTTAATGCAGTTGGGGGGCAGATCGTCTGACTATCCACCAGTTGTGAATTTGCAGCCTTCAAATTGTGGTCTCGCTGCGCAGCCTATTCCATAGGCTAGATTAGCGGGTTCCGATGCATACATTCTTGTCATATGCTCTTTGGTTTGGACTAGAATAGGCATCTTAGAAAAGTTGTGTACATTTCTTTCCTTTGCTTATGGAATAAACTGCGTTGCCAAGCTCTGCTTGGGTACCTGAACCCTTTCTGCAAACATAAGAGTATTCTACCTGATTCCGAATCTCCGGTTCCCATCAGTCCCTGTACTTATGTTCCAGTCTGTGCTTCCCAAAAACTCTAGTTCACGCTCTCCTAGAATCTACTCAGTAGTGTAAAGAATTAAGCAGTGGCTTGTGGGATGGTGAGTTAAGGGTTTCTGGACAGGGTCAGCACAGTATAGCGACGGCTGGGTAGTCAGGCATGTAGGAGAGAAGGAGGTAAGCTTCCCTCACTTTCTCACTCACGCTCACTCCTCTCACTTACACTGTACCCGCTCTTATTGATAACACTTTCACTCTCCCTATCCATGTCTTGATCAACCATCTTGCAATCACAATTCTTGCAGATCACTCCTTTCACATTTATTCTCAACTCACATTCACCCTCAAACTCCACCCACCCTCCACCTCACTCCCCACTCACTTATCCCAAACCTCACCCTTGATTCACACTCATCCTAAAACTCAGTTCACCACCATCACTCAACCACAACATCTTTTCACATTTGTCCTGATTCACAACTTCACCTTCCACTCACAGTTTCCGTCTCCCTGAATATCCACTCCACTCATACTCACCCTCAACCTTAGGTTTCAATCTCCGTCACTACCCGTTCTCTATTAGCCACCTGCCATCCTCCTGCTCCTCGCATACTCGTCTGACATTGAATCGGATTATGAGTGGTCTGCACCTTCCAACTTGAAGGATGGCAACAACACACAGGCAATCACCACGCAGGAGGACGTTGCGTCCGATCAGGCCAGAGCAGGGAGAGTCAGGCGCAGGTTACCTCTCATACCGGTACGCGAGACTGCACAGCCTGTCGACAGAAGCAGGGCAGGAAGACTGTTGGGACCACCTGCAAAACTTGAGGATTATATATGTGAATAGTTTAGTCCTATGCTCTTATTGTTCTATGCTTCTTTTTTGCTCTTTCTCCCTAAAGAGGGAAGATGTGTTATGATTATAATACTAGTGTCCCCTCCAGGACACCGTTACTGTATTGCGAAGCATTGTCCCTGCGCGGACACCATACCAGTGGTGAGGTCATCAGCTGCAACTGTCAGAATTACAGTTTACAGCTGATCACCGAACTGACTGGAATGTGAATGCTCCGACTCCTGTAGGAGCATGTGTTGGCCTAATTAATAAAGAACTCTTGAACTTCTCCTAGCATGAGAGTTCTTAACATGCTGGCATCTAATTGTGGCCACTGTATGCTTGCAATAAAAATGCAACATTTAAAAAGCATTCTCTGATGCAGTTGAGTTTCCTGGCGATGTTTTGAATGACAAGCCTTTTAGTTGTGCCACACATTTTATTATTAATAGTGAAGGAGATGAAAATAAATCACTACCGAACCAAGCACTCAATTCCCAGGCAGCCATAATCTCACAGTGTCACTTAGCGATTTCATAACGGCAATTAAACAGCAACTTTAAGGAGGAAACAGAAAAATAAATCAACATCTAACTGGGCACCTGAACTGCAGACAAAACAAATAGCCAGTATTTAAATAAAATATATAAAAATAAATAAATTCACTTTGAATCAGCTTTGCAACTGAAAAGAAAGGAACTATTTTTTTGCAGATGTGAACAAGGTTAACAGGCTTTTAGCAGTCACCAGCAGTGAAGGGGGCGAATGAGTAAACAGGAAGCAGCAGCTCCTCCACAATGGCGAAGGAACGTCGCCCCACTGCCTGCAGAGGCAAACAAAATCCAAAATGATCTAAATGCAGATCATCATTTTATTTTTCGTCCTGCAGTTGTGTCTTGGGGCTGGGACGGCAGCACTGCAGTAGGGGAGGAGTGGCCGGCCATGCTGTCAGAGCTCATGATGGTTTGGCTGGCCGTCACAGGCCGGCCAAACCATCATGCACACTGACATCTCTCCAACCCAGCTGTGTTGCTGGGTGTAGAGACCAGCAGGTACAGATCCCAGGCTCCCAATAGAGCGCAAAACCAGAGCACTCAAGCTGTACCTCACTGATACTCTGGCACAAAGTTGATGTGGCTTGTAGTCATGATTACTTTTTATGAACATATAATCAGGCGTTGACCCGTTGAGGTGTCTTTTATAACTAGCAGCATGGATTACAGGAGGCTGCTTTTGTTCAGTGATGACCCGCCGCTGCCTAATCTTGTATAGTTTTCCCTCCAAGAGGCAAATATAGGCGTGTCAGTATTGATCGACAGCTCTTTTAGAGTGGTTTGGTTTAACCCTGCAATGCCGCTGAGACTCATGTTATGGAGAATGGGGAGAACTAATGTCTGCCTTTTTTTAATATAGGAATGTCACTATAGATCGACATCGCCCATGTTTAACCTTGCAATGCCTTTCAGCCGTGTTGTGTACAATGGGGAGTACTAATGTCTGCCTTTTCAATATTAGAATGAAACGCGTTTGATATCAGGCATCACACTTTTAGAATGGAATTTGCATACAGATAGTGTTCTACATAGTTGGTTTTGAGTTAACGATACAGGCATCCTGTAAATTAGTTGGGTCCATTTGGACACATGTTATGCCATATACTGACACTCTTTTGATAGACCATGGCCGGTGTTATCCGTACTGGTTTGCATATTTGCATATCTGTAGGGAGTGAATTAGCCAGACTTGTGTTCTAATGAATGCCTATATTCTAATGACTTTCAATCTTGGTTACACCTGTTCCCTTTATTCTGTAGATATTTTTGGATTTGTTCCAACGTACTGCAAGTGATTGAGACACCGCTGTAGGCGATTCTTCAATTATGATTGAGAAAGTAAATAAGACTGGCATGACTTCAATTACTGGGATATGTGACTTAGACAGCAGATATTTGACTGTTTTCCCTCTACCTTTAGGAGCTATTTCAAGCCCACACCTCCTAACCACACGGCGAAGCCCCGTCGTTTTACCTAGTAGGTATCGTTTACCAGACACACCAGTATCATCTACATGTTTTTTTATGTCCTTTCCCCGCACACACTTTTTTGATTATTAACAGGTGCTCTTATCAATTCAGTCCTGATGAACATCCCACTGTGAGGACATTATTCCAGCCTGCACTATAGGGGTCGAAACGTCGACAATACATAGACAACATACAACACAAACTCTGGTGACAATTTTTTTTTTTAAAGTGGATGTCTATTAGAGTTATATGTAAAGCCAGGAACATTTAACCTGTTTTAGGCTGTAAAGGATCATACCATGTATAACTGATGTGTATATGTCACAAACACCTCTTCCCTGTCCTTCACCCACACTTTACCACTTGACTCCCATTCCTTTCCCCCTTCTATCCACACCAAGAGCACTGTCATATATATTACACTGTGATAAAATTGAGCCACTCCGTTGCCATCATCTATTAATGCTTTGAATTTAATTGCATTAGATGCTTCTGTTTCAAATGAATACATTGGACTCATGCCATAAAGAAAATACTGGTGCATGCTACTATTTACTATCCACCCAAAGTGTTGCTATTTGTACCGGACTTTGATAGTAGACACTATGTATATGTTAAATAGTAAATATTGCATCAAGCTATTATATCGCAATTATTTCCTTGAGTGTCAAAGATTTACAGAATCCTGTTAAAAGAAGAAAGATTAATGAATATTTTCAAAATTATAAAACTGATATTGTTTGTTACAAGAAAGTCATGTGGGCAATAACATATTATCTAATGTGAATAAAGGTTGGGTTGGAAAGTGTTATGGGCCACAAAAATGAAGTTCCTATATTTTTTTGTAAAGAAATTAGACATTCAGATTCTCCAACAGCATAGAGATGCCGATGGTAGATTTATTTATGTTAAGGATACATTTGTTCTCCATTTAATTAACTTACATGCACCTACTAACAAATCCCTATTTAAAAAGTATATCTATATATTACTAAATAAATAATTAACTTTGATAATGCACCCTCTGCAGAAGGATGTGATTTTAACTTGATAGTGACCCATTATTATATAAACTATCAATAGTTGCCTTTCAACCATCCAAGGCTTTGACACTCTTTAAAATCTCTTTACTATCGCTACATTTGTAGACAGAGATTAAACAATCCCACAAATAAATAATTAACTTTTTATTCCACTTCTCTTAAATGGGGAAGCAAACGCCCGCCGTGCTTCAAGGACTGGCTGTCTGACATGACATATTCAAAGAGACACTGGGGACTTATGAGGAAAGCCTTCCTCATAAAGATTTTTGGCAGCTGTTTCTAGACTATCTGCAAAAACAGCAGGAAGACCAACCGACGAACACAGGGGACGAGACAGAGGGCACCGTGGGTAACACTTAGATGGGGGGCCCTGGGTAATGACCGCATGCATCTGTAACAAACAGTTTACAGTATTGGCTGTAAGCTTATACGTCATGCCAGATAAGACAGGAAACAGCAAAGTGTTTGGTAGTGATGTAGCTCGAGGCCGGATAGAGTCGCAGAAATAGTATTACGTCAGGATGAAACTTTAAATTTTGACAAGGAATGTTAAAATGTACTCTGAAAATACTGTGAATGGCAATGCTGTAAAATGCTATAATAATGTTACCTGGTGAATAAAAATAAAATAATTTTAAAAAAACAACTTTGTATTCCAATTCTCACACATTCGTTTTTAGAATTGTTTACCTCTTATCTTCTCATAATTTGTTTAGGTTAGTTACAAATCCTAAAATTTAATACCTTCACATTTTAGATTGTTTCTTAATCACTTTTGGTATTATATTGCGAGAATAAAGTACAACTTCTCAATCATATTTATAATTTCATTAAGCCATCTGAGACGTCTAAGATTATACATCTTGATGCTCTTAATGCATATATTAGAGTTTTATCTATATCTCTTGTGTTTAATGAGGACAAACAAACTTCTAACCTTTCCAAGGAAATTTTTTAATCTGAGAGGCTTTTTCACACTGCAATTGACAATTAGTTAAATTTTAAATTACAAAGATTGAGGCAAGAGCTTTATTTAAAAAATTGCAATTGATTGAGCATTTCCTAGATGCTTTATTAGTTGGTATTCCGAAATCTCATTAAGATTCCTTGTTTGTATCAAAGTATGGCCCTATTTCTCTTCTTAATCACGATTATAAAATATATGCAAAAATGTCGGCAAAAAAGCTATCTACAGTCAGTGGTTTGTAAAAAAAGTGCTAGGGCTCTCGTGAGGAGGCAGCTTGCACCAATCCATTTCTCCTGTTAGCCCTGCCTAAAACAGAACCAACTACTAACCATGAAAGTGGGGAGATGATGTGGCATAATGACCAGAGCTACCAACTTCAGAGTTGGGGAACCAGGTTCAAACCTTCGGCGTCGGCTCAACATACTGTTAGTCTGCATAGATCACTTAATCTCCCCATAAATAAATGTGTCCTTAACTGGAGGTCATGATAAGCACCGGTGTTGATGATTAAGTGTTGGTGCTGAGCATCAGAAACCACCAGCTCAAATTAAGCACTGTCTACAGTCCTCCCATTAATAATATGTAACAATTAACCTGGATTTATGAAATGAAGGATAGAATATTTTGTCATGTGCAGTCTAATTCCGAAAACTTAACATCTCCTCTCAGCCTTGCCTTAGATGCTGAAAATACTTTTTTTTGTTTAAACCTTTACAATAGTACTAGTTTGATGTGATGTAAACCCTATGGCTGGAATTAATTTTGATAATTTTACGGCAGATTCTTTTTGATTATACACAGGAATGAGACAAGGAAGTCTTCTATCCCCACTTTTATTTTTCTTAATTTATTAACAATTGAACTTTTTTAGGTCAAGTTTATATATTCACATTAATTAAAGGTTTCACTGTGGAAAATGCTAATTTAATACCTTTAGCTTATGTAGATGACATTTTACTATTTGCTCAACAACCAACAACTACTATATCACAATATTAGTAATTGTAAATGCTTATTTTACAGCATCCAAATATACATTGATTTTTGATTCTGGTATCTCGTGGTGTAGTAAGTAACTAATTAAAGTAGTATGGTTTCCATATCTTTAAAACTATCATATATACTATAATTAAATGAAATATAATCCAGAAAAAGATTAAAAATTAAATAGAAATATGGTTTCTTTATATTTCACTTAGTGGGGTAGAAATGAAGCAGTGAAATTGTTTTTACTATATTTATTATTAATGCTATCTGTACAACTTCCTACTATTTTCTTGTCTATGGTTGACAAATGTATCTCGAAGATTACTTTGAATGACAGAAAACCTAGAATATGTTAGAATAAGCATAAAAAGGTAAAATTAAAGGGGGAATATGATTGCCAGATTTCCCTAAATATTATTTATCAGTACATTATTTAATGGAACCTTACTATCTCTTGATATAAATAAATCAGGTTAATTCTTTCCTTTACCTGTGACTTACTCTTGATCTCTCATGAAATAGATTTCTTACTTTCCCTTTCATTTGTATGACAGGACTAGAACTTTTACAGCGTGATTCTTCATTTAATGCTAATATTAATTCTGCCAAATAATCTCACTTTGGTATAAGCCGCAATTCAAATTGAAGAAAAGTATATATTTTTGGAATCTATTGAATAAAGCAGACATTTTTATTTTCCATGACGTATGCCAAATAAGTGTTTTCCATTCTTTTGAAGACCTGCAAAGTTGTTATGAATTATCTTCTAATAAATTCTATAAATACGAAGTTACGGCAATACTATACTAAATGCTTTCCTATAGAGTTTTACCAATGGCTAAACCTACTGATTTAATATAATTCCTTAACATTTCTCAAAAATCCATAAGAATTTTAATTCAAATAACTTGACTTGTTTGCTAAATGAGTTTTTCTAAATGGGGTGAATATTGATTGTTAGAATATTCCAATGAACAAGGGTTAAATAACACTTCAGGATTATTTCTTGCTGCTCTTTATCAAACTAATATTTGAATGGTATGCAAATGGATTTGGACACATGAATAAAAAATATGCCTTGGTGTTGGCATTATAATGCTGCGACTCGTACATTAAGTTAGAGGCTGTTTGAATACCCATTTGTGATAATACTTTTTCTCTATTAATATTTGTAAAGAACGATTGATTTCATCTCCATTTATCAATTTCTCCAGCCAAAATGTTACGTTTCCTTATTTTATCATCTATTAAGACTGTCACTTTAAACTGGAAAATGCTAATACTTTCTTTACACATACTTGGTGGTCTTGGGTCCCTTTTAAAAAATGTTTGGAAGCCTCTGTATCGAAGATGGTGAAATCTCCTCTTTCTCATCAACTATTCTGGAAACCTTTAGATAATTATATTATAAATAACTAGTTCTATTTTAAGATCAACTTTGTGCTTTGATATGTCTTACAACCAATTATAGTGAACCATTATACATTCTATACTTTCCTCTGTACATCATTTTTCTGCCCGCATATTTTATGATACAATATTCGTGTAATTTTATGTATTGATAATCATTTTATGCTTTGTTTGATATTATTTTGCTGTATATATTTTTTGCATGTTTTCGTGTTGATTGCATTTCGTATTAATTTCAATAAAGATATTTAAGCAAAAAAAAATAAACATTTGAATGGTGACTTGGGGACTCTTGACAAGATCCTTGCCCTCAGAGTGGTCACTACAAGAGTGCCCTATCGTTTTTGCTGTATAGGGGAAAAAGTCTAAGTATGCCTTCTTTCTTCTTCCTGACATTCACATACACACACCACATAGGGGCATAGCTTCGGAGGGGGGTGGGGGAGTGTTTGGCGTGTGACACCCTCCAAATAAATGAATTATGCAAAGTGACCTTTGAAAGGGGGAGAGAGAGATACCCATCTCATGGCAGAATTTCAAAATGTGAGACAAGTTAAGCTGGAATGATTCTGACTTTCCTGCTTGTCAAGGTCAAGGTCAAAGGGTACGTTTATTTAGATCGTAATCTTTAAACCAATACACAGTACTTACTTTCATTAAAAACAATATCTATCAACAGTAATACATACAAAATTCTCATTAAGATCTCATTCCTTTAAAAGAAAGGTGTGAATGGCCTTCTTCCAGACGTATGACATTTAAAACTGGGTACACATATTATCAATTACCCCAAACGATTTTTGTCATTGTAAAATTCATAAAACCGGTTATCTCTAGACACAAATCTATTTAAAACCTTAAAATCTATTTCTGACTTGTTAAAAAACTCTGTACAACCTTTATAAATTTCCCAAGTGCAATTACAATATCAATGCTTGGAAGTTCTGTAATTAGATCAAGTGCTTGACTACTATTTCTTATATCATATTTTAAGAATATTGGGCGCAGCCAAAGTTTACGCTGTTCTAAAATATTTATACAGTCCAACAAAAAGTGCAAGGTACCCCCTTTTGTACCCAACCTGCATTTACAGTGCCCATTTGGGTCCAACATTTTGGTTTTGAGTTCTTTATTTGATATCCATGGATTGATCCCAATACGTAATCTTAGGAACTCTTGCCTAAACCACGGGTTAGGCATTAGATCCAAGTAAGGGAACCAGGTTTCCTTTGCCCATGCATTCATCATAAACTCCACCGATATTTTTTTACCAAGATATTCCCTATCCATGCTTCTAGTGGCCGCTTGTCCTTTGGTTCTTAGCTCGTGTTTAGAGCACTCGATTGTTAGCTAATCACAAGATATATCCACTTTTATATTTTCGCAGGCCTGTAACATTCTCTTCCTACACATTTTTGCCCATTTTAGGTCACTATGTTGTATTTAATTTCGACACCAATGGGCAACTTTTTGATAGTTTTCAAGGCGTTTCCAAAATCTAATTACTGCACATGGTGCCTGGACCCCCCAAGCAGTTGTCCCTAGCTCTGTTCTTATGGCTTGCACCATTGCCGATGGGGGTAGGGATAAGAGCGTTTTCAAGCATTTTCCTTCCTCCAGGTCCCAGACTCCCTTACCGCTCAAATAAAGGATTTCTGCTCCGTAGAGGACTTGTGGTGGAATCATCGCATTAAAAGCTTTCAATAGTGGTCGATGAGACTTATCCCCATAACCCCGGTTAAACATTTTTAAACCAGCAATTGAAGTTTGTGACTTTGCTTTTTGGGCTTCAAGGTGTGTTTGCCAATTTAATTTTTTATCGAACCACACACCTAGGTATCGGTATTCATTTACAGATTCGAATTTAAGATCCCCTAAAAACCAATTAAACTTAATCGCTTTTTTCCCAAAACATTTTAGTTTCCTTTGGAGGCCAATTTCTGTTTGGTCCACTATTACTAGATCATCTGCGTATAGCAGGCAGGGCACCTTTTTTCCATCCATTCTTGGACTGGCACTACCCTTCACCTTAGGCATTTTGGTAAATCAGATAGGAAGATGGAGAATAACTGGGGGGCCAAAACGCAGCCTTGCCTCAGACCATTTCCAATTGGAATTTTCGGCGTCAGTGACCCCTCAGTATCCCTAATCACTTGGGCCCAATTTTCCCGGTGCAATTCTTTTAGTACCGTCAACAGGTCTCTTGGGATAATTTTCTTTGTTAATATTTCCCAGAGACAGTCCCTGTCCACAGAGTCAAATGCGGCTCGGAAGTCCACAAAGCAGCAAAAGAGTTTTCCGTTCTGCTCCGTCGACTTCCTTGCCATAGCCCATGAGGAGAAGCAATGGTCTATCGTTGAGTGTCCTGCTCTAAACTCTCCCTGTTCAATCGGTATTATTGAGTTCTCCTCAACCCAGTCATTTAGTCTATTTAAGACTAGTTTTGAGAAGACCTTTTCCCCTATATCCAGGAAATTTATCAATCTATAGTTTTGTGGTTCCCCTGGGCTACCCTTTTTGTGGATAGGTCTGATTATTGCCCCCTTCCAGTTTGTAGGTATTTTTCCCTCTGTTAGGACTAAATGGAAAAGGTGGGAAAAAACTGTGCCCACCATTTTATTTGGGATTTAAGAATTATGGCTGGAAGGTTGTCCGGCCCTGCCGCTCTAGTTAGGTATAACTTCTTAATTGTTTCTGCAACATGGTCTTCTGTGAAGTCTGATTTAAAATCATCTGAAATTTCCTGCCAACCTGGGGGTACTCTTGCTCCTGAATCTAATCTGGCTCCGTACAGTTCCCTTATGTATTTATCCCAGGTTGCCTCACTTACGACGCAAATCATGTCTCCAGCTGGGGGAGACGATGCCTCTTTTATCAATTTCCAGAATTGTCTCAAGTTCTTGTTTTCGATTGATTATAGCAGCTCTCCCCAGCATTTCTCTTTATACTCCCTTTTTGCGTCGAGGACCAGCTTTTTAAGCTCTACTTTTAGGGAAATAATATGTTTTTTCCTCTCTAGATTAAATTCTTTCTTCTGTTTTCTAGCTTCTGCCCTTATCTCCCTTTTATTAGTTTGACAGTCCATTGAGAACCATTTCAGACGGCTGGCACCATTTCTTAAACCTTTTCTTTTATTCTTTTTTAATTCTATCCTAAGGCATTGAACTGATTGGGCAATTTTCTCCTCGTACCATTTTAGATTTACTTTTTCTAGATTTACTAATTCTGTCTTTTGTTGGAACGATTTTAACTTTCCCACGTACTCTTCGGTTACTTTGGTTGTTGCCCTTTTTGGGTAGTCCACTTCTTGGTGAATCACCTTTTCCCTTAGTTCCGCCCTTCCCCATTTTAATCTCACGGAGAGTAGGTTGTGGTCACTACCCTCACCGTGTAATACCTTGAAGTCTTGCACTAAGGGGAAGTTCCAAGCTGGCATAAAGACATAATTAATTGGGGAATTTTGTGAACCTTTTTTAAAAGTCTTCTTTGCAGGGCAGTCTGATTTAAACCTGCCATTTAGGCAAAAAGTCCCTTTTCACCCAAATAATTGACCAATTCCCAATCTAGCTTTGAAGGGTCACATAATGGGAAGTTAACATGTCTTATTCCATAGGTATCTAGTAATTCTGTGTTCCAACGATCGGTCTTCATTGGATATAGCTTATGGTTAGGTGTACTTTTCAAAGATATCCTCTACATCCTGTTTGAAGTTACCCATCTCTCTTACATAGTCACCTATGTTGTCCCACTGTATATATACATTTATGACAATTAGCTTTTCATATGACTTATCCTGGGAGAGATGGTTTATCCTGCACACCAATAACCATTTACACTTTACTTTTAGCAATGTCACATTCCTTAAAATTTTCGTTTAGATAAGCGTCATTATTCCCCCGAAGGGCGACCAAATCTTTGTCTTGTTGCCGGTCGATTTAGCTGGAAGTAGCCCTCGAAGATGGGGGTTTCGCCGCACGCCCAAGTCTCTTGTTAGTCATTGCCTAGCCCATTTACATTCCATGTTAAGAGACTTAGGGCAGCTGGCACCCCTCTCTCCTATTCTATCTCACTTAATCCCCCATGCAACACTGGGTTAGTACATGAGGCCATTAGATTCTTGATCAAATGATTTGAAGAACGCGAGGACTAAAAACAAGAGCCCTGCTTGCCCACATGCTCTGATTTGACAACTGGACCATCTAGGCTTCCTGAAGCAGAGGCAAAGGAGAGTGTGTGCAGTAGAAATACATTTCAAATAAGTGATCCCAGGGCAGGGAGATCCGGTCGCTGTGTTTTACATGACCCTAACCATGGGCTCCCAGGAAGAACTACCAGGTCTATGTTGGGAGGGCATGGCCATAGCTTCAGCAGGGCGTATAGGTGTGACATTACTAAAATTGATTTTTGGTTTGTTAGTAGCTTTTCATATGACTTATCCTGGGAGAGATGGTTTATCCTGCACACCAATAACCATTTACACTTTACTTTTAGCAATGTCACATTCCTTAAAATTTTCGTTGAGATAAGTGTCATTATTCCCCCAAGGGCGACCAAATCTTTGTCTTGTTGCCGGTCGATTTAGCTGGAAGTAGCCCTTGAAGATGGGGGTTTCGCCGCACGCCCAAGTCTCTTGTAGGCAGGCAATTGCTACTTCGTTTACTCGAGACTTTATCTGTTCCTTTTTTTGGTCATTGCCTAGCCCATTTACATTCCATGTTAAGAGACTTAGGGCAGCTGGCACCCCTCTCTCCTATTCTATCTCACTTAATCCCCCAGCTACCCCACTTCCATCCAGCTCGTACTCAATTGAATCACCTAAATAACTGCATTGACTCCAATTGCCCCACCAATCCTCTTTCGCAGCGTTGTTTATCACTACCTTTAATCGGTTACCCCCTTCCTCATTTCCCTGAAGTAGTTTCACCTGTCTCTTCCTCAGACCAGGGTGACAATTTCGGAAGTCCCTTCCTGGCAGTGCATTTCCCCTTAAGTCCTTTTTAGTGTACACCTTTACTTCCTCTTGGAGAATCTCCCTGGCTGCCTTCAAAATTGCCTTTTTTACCAGATCTGAGTACAACAAAACCTTTGCTATTTCTCTACCTGGCATGCTATCTATGAAGCCCACCTGTCTTAGGTCTTTTGTATCGATCCCACTCAGGCTTACACATTTAGAGAAGATCGCCAACATTTGTGATCTATTTAGGGGTTTTATTTTTCTTGACTTCTTACCCCTTTGGCCTTCTTCCGCTGATTCTAAATAGACCCATTTATTATCTGAAGGCTAGACCAGATCACTTCCCAAGCTTCGTTCAGTAACTTGGGGAGTACCTACTGATCTTATTAAAGTAGACATTTGTCCTTTAATTCCAGTCAACTCATCCTCAATCTTCTTTAGGTATTGCTTTTGGGCATTCAGAATCCCATTGTTCAGCAGTGAAACTTCAAGGGTCCCTTGCAGAGTTTTTTGTAACAGCAGGTCCATCATTGAGGTGGTAGGGGCAGCTGAGAGATCGGGGTCCTGTTGACTATTTCTCTCAGGTATTATTTGACTTGCGGTTTTTCCCGGGTTCTGCGTATTTGATTTATTTCCCCTTTCTTCACTCAGATGTATATGGTTTGAGGTTGCCCCTCAAACGAAACTTGTCTCAAGGCTGTCTCTTCTCATATGCTCTTCGTTCCCTGAAGCTTGAAAAGAAAACAGTTTTGGGGATGAAGAGAGCCGTGGTACCAACAGATTTGAATTCTGACTGTGGAGTGATAGATTTATTAACAAAGGATCCTCCATCTCATCTTCCAGTTCTTTTTCTGACATCTCTCTCCGGTTTTGATCCGCTTGGAGCACAACATCTATTTCTTTATTTGTTGTCTCGGGACCCTCCTCCTCATCCGAGTCCACATTAATTGCAGATGGATTTTGGACTTTATAGTGTTTACCTAAGAAGTCCTTTACAGGGTTAGAAGGCTCGCTGGTCTTCTTTTTAGCAGATACTAAGGAGCACCCCTTTTTTGCTAGCGGGCCTTTTTTGATCCTTTTTTACATTTCCCTTTCTTGCGTCTCCCCTCGGAAATGTTCTCCTGGGAAATCAAACTCTCTTGGCTCTCTTCCATTAACCTGGATCCTACCGGTATTTCGCTCGTCTCCAGGCTGTTGTCTTACGTGTCCTTCCGTACTTTCTGTCTTAATTTGGGGCCCATAGCCTTTTATGGGATTATACTGTGGGGATTGTATGCTTTATCTCTACTAGGTTTCCTTTCTTCTTACTTTAAGATGTGAATAAATAATCACCGGTTGATATTAATATATTCTAGCTTGAGACATACACTCATCCACACTTCTCCACTCTGTTGCTCACTTACCTCTGTTGTGCACTGACCACCAGCCTGCCTTGCCGAGGGTTAATGATGGTCTCTTCCTTCTCTGGAAGGCTTTTCCGTCTTTTCCCCTAAACTGGGGTATCAAGGATTCCAACAGTTTCTGGCTTATTGGAAAGATTCAGCCTTGATGGAATACTCGAGATACAACTCTGCGTCGCCCCCCTGGGGTCGCTGCTGGCCACTACTCACGCCCTTCTCAGTCTCCCGGTCCTTGGTTTCTCCGGCCACGACCGGAGGTATTTGGGGGCTTTTTCGTGCGGCGCGGGCTTCACCCAGACCGGAGCCGCGAGAATAAGGGTACCAGATCAACCCACCGTTTTCCCGTGCCGCGCTTCGCTGCACAGGCGATTAGGGCAGATTGCGGGGGATGTACCTCTCTGCTCGTGTTCACCAGCCACACTATACACGGCGTTAGATGTCAATGCTTTAAGGGGTTCGCAGCGTTTATCGTGCCGTTTTTCTTAGTGTTCTCCGAGCCCTCCGTGGAGCGGCTATCGCTTTATTGGGCCACAATCCCCGGACACAAATCCGAGTTTCCGCGGCGATTCCGCTGCGTTTTCACAGCGTTTTCGCGCCGTTCATCCCGGTATATCCTCCGTGATTTGCCTCAGCTCCTCAGCTCCGTGCGTCCGAACGTCCGAGCGTCACACGCTCCTCCTCCTCCAACGTCGCGGCAGTGCGCGGCAAGGCAAGGCGGGGCGTGTCAAACAACGGAGCTCCCATCAAACAACAAAAAAAAAATAACAGGCTCCAGTGCTTGTGTTTTTTGATACCCTCCAGGTATCCTGCTTGTCCATAATGTGTTATGATAAGCAAATATTTTATCTCATAGAGCCTGTTAAATACTTGAGTTCAGGATGTGGGCTGTAAAAGCAACTCTTACATTTGAATATAATGTCGCTTCATCTGTAATAAGAATGTAGGTCACCTTTAGGGTTTACATAACTATTACATTGCCTCTTAGTACACTAATGACTGGCATTGGAGTTTTCATAAATGTATGTCTATGCAGTTATATAGTCTGATACACTAAGTTGCACCACTTCTACATGTTAAAGAAATACACTTTTTAGATTTTTGAAGAGATTTTAATTTTTTTTACATTATGTTTGTTGCACAATATACATGTGAAACGTTTTAATGGCTTGGCTCGTGCACAGACTCTAAGAGCCTAGTCCTATCCATGGCTCAGCTCTTGTCGGGTCACCCTATTAATTTACCTGCAAACCCTCTTCTATTTGCAACACTGGGTTAGTACATGAGGCCATTAGATTCTTGATCAAATGATTTGAAGAACGCGAGGACTAAAAACAAGAACCCTGCCTGCCCACATGCTCTGATTTGACAACTGGACCATCTAGGCTTCCTGAAGCAGAGGCAAAGGAGAGTGTGTGCTGTAGAAATACATTTCAAATAAGTGATCCCAGGGCAGGGAGATCCGGTCGCTGTGTTTTACATGACCCTAACCATGGGCTCCCAGGAAAAACTACCAGGTCTATGCTGGGAGGGCATGGCCATAGCTTCAGCAGGGCGTATAGGTGTGACATTACTAAAATTGATTTTTGGTTTGTTAGTAGGGTCTTGGTTGGTGTCTTGAGTCAGGTCTGCTATGTCTGTGATGGTTTTCTCATTCTGATTTCACGAAGAGTTTTTAACTTGTTCAGTTTTTGGATCAGGCTCTTAAATATGACCTGTGTACCAAACAAGAAGTCAATCTGCGCCCATAGAAGTACTCAGTGGATGCGCGAAAAATCTACTACATTTTGGAATTCACTAATATTAGCAGTAGTAGGCATGGAAAGCTGTGCCAGTCTCAAGTTTACAGGTCCACCACTGGCAATCAAAGACCCAAAAGATGATGGGATGAATGCTTGTGAATAGTCTAATCAGTGTCATTCACTCAGGGTTTGTTGTCCACTGTGCCGCTCTAGACAGAGGCCCACCTAATGCAAATCAGCTCTGACCCTGTTTCACCTGGAAACAGTCCATCCAGAACTTAGTTCATGTCACCCTTCCACCCTGCAGCCCATTGACTTTTGGTTGGGAAATTTGAGATTCACACCCCCTAAATGTCACTGACTAAGCTATGCTCCTGAACACACAGGAGCAAATTCAATGCCATTTTCTCCTACTGCAAATCACATTAATATGTCCCTAATTGTATTCCCTATGTAAATAATGGGCAAATTGTGTGTGCCAAGTGGGCACACACAGTTTGCTAAATAGTATGAGGTGGTAATTGCAGCAGCATTCTACATGTTGGACCTTGGAGTGAGGGTCAGCAAGTAAACTCTATGTTTTACCCCGTCCCGATGTATGCAAAATCAGAATCTGTGCTGTTTGCCCACAGATTTGCACCAGCTTTCATATTGTCAAAATCTCCTAGGCAAACACTCACCTGGGGCACAGTTTGCACCTGCATTGGAATACCTATTTGTATGTTTGCACCCAATTTGGATTAGATTGAGTAAAAGAATCAGTGTCTTAGATGAATAATTTAGCTCTGACCTCACTCAAAATGGAAACAGCTTAAGGCTAATGGCAAGGTGCCTTGTTTAGCAGACTTAAAACATACTAAAAAGGTTTTCTTGGGTACTGGGTTTGTGTACAGACTGAGATGACCCGCAAAATAATGCCTTTCTTTAAAAAGCCGCACATTTATTGACCCTGCGACAGCATGTCGATGGCTGTCATTGAGACATATATATGCTTTCAAGCAGCTGCCTTCAGAGCACCTGTCATTTTACTCTCACAAAAACACCCAGGATAAAATGAAATGGTCTCCTTGAGCACACCTTGTCTCCTGCCCCAATCATATGTATGAGTGGCAGGGTTGGATTGGTAACGCGGGCACTCGGGCAATGCCCGAGGGGCCGGTGTCCAGTTCCAGCTGTGGGCTGCTTTTTTTAGCAGTCTGGGGGACAGATTTTGGAGGTTTCTGCGTTGTTCGGATACAACCAGCGGCCCAGTGGGTGCCTGAGTGGCCTTTTTGGAGGCAGATGGGCATCCGTTACCTCCCTTTATTCAACGGGCAGAGGTGTCACTCCCTTTCACTCACTGAGTCGGCCAATAATATATGAATATTGAGCGGGGACAAGGGGCCTGAGCAGAAGTGGCCTCACTTGTTTTCAGGTGTGTTTCACCAGTGTAAAAGAATCTGTGATTTTTTTTTTACCCCCTTTTTTAATAAAATTTCGCCAAAGCAGTGTTTTGCGCTAAGGCAATATGCAAATGTGGGCCACTTTTTTTAGCGTGCCCGGGCCGATTTCTAATCCCAGTCCAACCCTGATGAGTGGGCCAAGTTATAGTCGGCCTTGCTCCACGCAGTTGTGCAGTCATTAATTCTACATTAAACACCAGCTATCTCATCCAGTTGTATTCACAAACATCCCCCACAGATGAAATATAAGGTGATAGTTAAGGTACTATATGAAAATATTGCAAGCAAAGAAATATAGTGGGAAAGCTTAATTCAAAAGGGTAAAGTGTAAATGATTGCCTTTGGTGATGGTATCTGACCCACAGAAAGAAGTAGCTGGTTGGAGCCAAGTCATTTTTAGATGTGTATCTTATAACTCACAATGTATTGGTATCACACCTGATAAATCTTCTAAATCCCAAAAGGTAGATACAGCATTTTCAGAACAAAAGTGAACACTCCACCATCATTGAGTTAAGCTGAAGGCGAAAGGAGTGTTTAGAGTCAGACACACGGTCAGAGACCCTCTCTTTCACAGGAAGTATATATAGAGCCCGTCCGTACCTCTGAAATCAGGACAACCACACAGTAGTTGATATTGTACTATAATGTTTTTATACACTGCTCTGCACCAATTATGTAAATTAATGCAAAGGTCAGAAATGCCCCAATCCTATTTCATCGCACATCCCTACCCTAGTAGTTTTAGCTAAACTAGTGGTAACCAGCATTCTGACAGCATGGCTGAGTACATTTTAGTTGAGTTAATATGCTAATATCATAAGTCATTCAATGCCTCACAGCTTACTTTAAGATGCTTTGATGCTCGAAGTTGGGACTCCATTCTTCAGCATCCCCTACAACAGTCAGTGCCTGTGTCTAACCTCGCCCCTATACAAATTCCACATATACCTTTTTAGGCATGGTGTTCTTGAAGTGAGAAGGGGTTAGCTCACACCCCGCCCCTGTATTGTTATACCTGATAATTATTCAGTACATTTTGGGGAATATTCTCAAGAACGTGTTATGTTATGTTATTTGGATTTATAGCGCGCACGGCTACTCATGAGTGTCCCGGCACAATGTTCAAAGCACAAAATGGGAGCAGGAGACTAGCAGATGAAAATATCCGTTTTACGATTTTTCTTGAATGCTGACAGGTCTTCAATATTGCGTAATGCCAGGGGAAGTGCATTCCACGCTGCCGCAGCCCTCCGAGTCAGAGACCTGCCTCCCAGCCTCTGGAACTAAAATCAGGGAATCAGTGCGAGTCTGTGGGATGCTGATCGCAACAGTCTTGAGGGCACATAGAAGGTAAAACGCTTTTGCAGATAGGATGGACCAATGCCAAGTAGGGCGCGGTGGGCAAGGACCAGCGTTTTGAACTTTACCCATTCCGCTATGGGAAGCCAGTGAAGGGAGCGTAAGTGGTGCCGCATGCTGTGTCTGGTGGAAATGCCCAGCAGATGTCTGGCTGCCAAGTTCTAGACTACCTTCAGATTTTTAATCAGGTAGCCAGGGATGCCAATGTAAAGTGCATTGGCATATTCCAGCCGTGACAGGATGAGGGCACATGTGACCGTTTCTCTAGCTGCTTGAGGAAGGAGAGGAAAGAATATTCTTAAAGTCTTGAGAAGGCCAAAGCAGGTACCGACCAATTTTGTGATGTGAAAAGAGAAAGAAAGACTCTCATCAAACCATACCCCCAGGTTCTTCGCCGGCTTCCCTTCAGAGGAGGGCAGGGGAAAATCAGGTGGCCACAGAGCTTCCCGGAACCTGGGAGGGAATTTTCCAAACAGGAGAATCTCTGACTTCTCCTTGTTGCATTTTAGTTGAGCAGCCGCGAGCCACCTAAAAATGGAAGAGAGACAGTGATGAACTGAAGCAACAGAATTGTCATCACTGTCCCAAGTAAAGAGCATCTGTGTGTCATTGGCGCAGGCCATAACCTTAGCTCCCAAACTCTAGGCAAGATAGACCGGGGGTCACATAAATGCTAAAAAGAAGGGAGCTGAGGGAGGGCTCATACGGAACTCCCGTAGTCACATCCTGAAGAAGAGAGGAAGATGGAGGCAACCAGATCTGCTGGGCCCGATCCTCAAGAAAGGACGTGAGCGAATTCCAGGCCGTCCCAGACACACCTATCCTGGTCAGACGTGAGAGGAGAAGAGAGTAAGGGACGATGTCGAACGCCGCTGAAAGGTCAGGCAAAATCAATGTGCCCTCCCGCCGGTGTCCAAGCACTCCCGGATGACCTCCACCACCTCCACCGGCACAGATTCCGTGCTGTGAGCTGGTCGGAACCCTGACTGAGCGGGATACAGCAGACCCTCTCTTTCGACAAACTCCGTGAGTTGGTTGGTGTCAACCTTCTCACACACCTTGGCCAAACCGGGTTATAGAGAGGTAGGCCTGTAGTTTCCTGGACTATGAGTGTCTAGTGATGGCTTTTTTATGAGTGGTAAGATTTAGGCCTGTTTCCAGGACACAGGGACACTGGCTGTATGGAGGGACAGATTGACAATGCTATTCACCTCGGGATTGATAGTCTAGGCTGCTGCTGCTGCTAGCAACCTGGCCGGACAAGGATCAGAGGGAGAGCCAGACTTTAGGCTCTTCAGGATTTTAAGCGAATGAGCCAAATCCACTGGTATTAAGGCATCCAGACAGTGTATAGTGCCCACCGGAGGAGGAGAAGTCATTGCCTCAATCTTGTTAACACCCGGTAAAAAAGTCACCTGAATCATGCAGATTTTGTCCAAACAAAATGTAGAAAGAGTCTCGCACCAGGCAACTGAATATGAGGATGCACTAGCCTGGGCTAGAGGCGATGTAAAGCTCTGTAGTTTTGAAAAAATTCCTTAGCGTGGTTTTAACAGAGTCTATATGTGTGGTGAAAAATTCCCTTTTAGCCTGAGCTATGGCCTCATAACAGATTTAGTGCTTGGCTCTGAGCTTCAGCTTGGCCGCAGGGCAGTAGTCACTGCGGTGCCATGCACGCTCATGAATCTTGCATTAGGCCTTTGAAACCCAGCTGGCAAAATCGTCTAGTCGACTCTCCAGGTCGCCTGAGCGAGTGGGTCTAGAGGTTTCCAGAGTATGAATGAGAGCACCGGGCAATTTTACCAAAGGCCGTGTCATAACCATCGCCAAACAACCTTAACCTAATTCTTCACATCGCAGTCTATCATGACAAAATAACACTGTGATAATGTTGTATTCCCAACCCGGCAGCACCATGCGATAGAAGCAGGATAACGTGCCAAATGACGCCTAAAAATGAACGCGACCCCGAAAAAATGCAAAACACGAACATGAAAAAAGATGCCAACCCCAAGTCACAATACAAAAATCTGTGACAACCAGCGACAGGCCTGCAATTCCCACGCGTCATGCCGAAAATGGACTAGAAAAGCAACACAAAAAAAACACACACAAACCAAAGCAAAGCGCGTAGCACTAAGGATGCACCCGAACCGAGTGCTGAGTACAACCCGAACCCCACAAGCCCCACAGAGGACCAGCCAGGAACACTGTGTTCGGGGAAGGGCAAGGAGAAGAGGAAGAGGAAGACTGGGTTCAGTTTGCAGGAAGACCAGATCATCGACACAGAGGTGATAGAACACTACCAACAACTGTTCATTACCTCACTGGCAACACAAACGGAAATATGGCAGTCCGTCGTCAACAACGTTAATGTAGTCGGAGTGTCGAGGAGGTCAATGGAGGAGGTCAAGAGGCTCTGGCATGATGTGTAAAGCCAGACCAAACAGAAACTTGCCGCCAACAGGAAGGCAGCAAAGGTGACTGGAGGTGGGACTCCTGCACCGCAGGAGAAGCTGGATGAGCTTGAGGAAATGGTGGCCACAGTCATCAGTGGAGAGACAGTGCAATGAGTTGGGGGTCTGGACACAGCTCAATATGACCTGACCCAACAGCAACAGGGTGAGTAACCACCAGGAACTGGGTGGTCGGAGGTAGATGAGCACAATGGCACACATTCACAATCATGTATAGCACACTGCACACGCACAATGATAGTGGAACATGTCCCTGATACCCTTGGTACACTGCAGCACACATAGAAGCACCAAGTAGGCTGCCGTCCACAATGTGCACAAATGTACCCCCTCCATATCACCAATGCAACAACCTACTTATACACATGTGCAGGATCCAGAAAAGCAGCGGCCCTGTGAGCCACACTGACAATGCAAGTGACACTGCATGACCAATAGCATGGCTGCAGTCAAAATAATTGACATGATGCACGATTCGACATTAAGGTGGCCCAGTGTGGATCACACTCTGACACATCCAAGTGCACCTACAAGCCATGATGTCAATAACAAATCAACAGACAAACAATGCACAAGAGCACAAAATCTGTCCAAGAGCACAAATGAGACTTACACCACAGGATAGAGGACCCAACTGGTACCGCTTGTGCATAGTAACTGGCCACTCACATCTGGCATTGGATGACACTGCAAGATGGTAATGTAAAAGTACAACCACATATCCGACATGTAGTTGAAATTTCCACTGTCTGCCAGCAAATAGTCAGTTCCACCAAAACAGTCACAATGTACATTGTCATGAAGTCTGTATCTAAACATCTACAAAGCGTCAACATACATGGGACACTCTGTTAACCTGCATCTCCCCTTTACATTGCAGAGGGACAAACAACACCTCCTGTAGAGCAGACCACAAATCTCATCAGTAATGATGAAGATGTCAACCTGCAAGTATACTGACACCCTTCAATGGCTAATGGACAGCATCTGCACCCCACCCCCAGGAGCAGGGCAGCCCAGCAACCTCAAGGTGACCCCCCTGCGCAGACCACACAGCAGGAAGTACACACCACCATGGCTGTCTCCCAGGACCCCCCAACCAACACAGGGAATTCAAACGTCGTGTGTTGGGTTGCCAGGAGGAGATGGCTAATCAGCTGTGAGTGGGTTTTGACCTTGTGGCAGCCAAACTCGATGCCATACGTGGGTGTGTGAGTCCCATCAGGGACCACTTACAGTCCAGAACGGACACCCACTGTCCGCACCATGCTATCCCACAATCCTTGGCTGACATTGTTGGGGCCATGACTCAGAAACAAGAACTGAGTAGTTAGACAGGCACCAGCGATGACAGCACAGAGTTGGCACAGGTGCCCAGGACAATGGAGACCATGGAGCCGATGCAGGCTAGAAGTATGGCTGTAACGGCTGAACAACAGCGAGATGTAGCTGGGATCTTCCATGCCTTGCAGTTCCTCATCTTGGCATTGCTGCCACTGAGCCTGTCCCAGATAACTGCTGCGGAAAATCCGACACACACATCTCCGATCCCTGAGGTGTCAGTAGCACACATTGATACAGCCCTATCTCCTAAGCACCCTGATGCATCAGTGGCACACAGTGGTGCAGCCATAATACCACCACACACCAGACACACCAGACACACCAGACACACCAGACACAGAAGACGTATCAGAGGAGTAGGATTTGGATGGTAATGACTGTGAGGAAGGAGGTAGTAGCATCCATCCCCACCATATGGCCTGTCCCTGTCTGGTTCAGTCCTATGCATCATGCCCTGAGACAACACTTCCCACTGTCCCCTGGAACACTCTGCGACATTCACCTGGACCCCGACATGGACTGCCATATCTACTCTGAATACCAATGACACAGCAATCCAGCTGCAGACTGAACTCTTCCTCTTCCAATTCACTTTTCATTCCCCAAAGGACTCTGTTTGATCCACCACTGGGCTACCATGTAATATGGGCTTAGCATGGCCATGTACTGCTCCAGCTCCGGCATTTACCAGAATGTGAATAAAACATTCAAAATCACACAGATGTGTCATGTCTATGTTCACTCAAGAATAAAAGTATTGACGGATGTAGGGACATTAATTGCACAAGAAAGTAACTCTGGTAAATGACATCAATGCGCATGTTTGACCCTGAGCCACATGGCCAATTAGATGACTGTGAAGGTGTGAACTAGCTGTGGCCACATTGCACATGAACAACAATCTTGCAACCCCCCAACGTAGGCACACGTCCATTTATGAAATAGGGTTGTGTGTAGAAATGACAAAACCGGTAGCAGGCCAGAAGTGGTGTCCACCATCACATGTGACAATAGAACGTCTCTTCACATACTTACTCACACACATCTGTGTGGACACAGTCTGTTTTGATGTATAACATTGCTCTACATGGCCAGATGTTGGACACCATACTCACATTGCTCACATTGCTGAAGACACGTAAGTGCACAGGTCTGCCAGCGACTATCCCAAACACAATGTCTGGCTCACAGAGGTGGAGCTGTCAAAAGGAACCCACCCCCATTGTACAGGCATCAGTCAGTCCCTCCCTGTGTCAATGCTACCGGACAATGCTTATTGAAGCACACGATTTTTCATTCTAATCAACACTCATCACAGTTGAACACTAGTGAAGTTGCGTAGACTTTATTAGCATGTGCGTGTCAGTGCTGGCAAGGCAAGGGCCACAACATGCAGAGAAATGCTTAAGACACTTACACGCAGCATGGGAACACGTCGAGGTGCAAGAAATGGGGAGGTAAAAAACAGGAACACAAATCATTATGGATGGCAACGTGCTCAGCCCACCTCACCTTTGCTGGACGAGTCATGTGATGTTTAGCGTATACTCAGTGCCCCGTCAGGGGACACGACTCACACCCCATGAGATCGGCATAGTGCTGTACCAACGGACTGCGCCAACTGTCTGCTCTGCTGACCATGAGCAGGTGAAAGGGACCTACAACGTCACATGTCGTACTACATTGCCATGTGTGTACTCTCCCCCAAGCAGTATGTCCGAACGTTGCCAAACGATGCTCCGCAGCTCCGCCCATGGAACTGCATCACCTTGCACAGGTGTGTGTACACACACGTGGTTCCAAGCACATGCATTCTGAGTCCAGGCGAAGGCAGGCATGTCCACTGTTGTGGTGGGATATGTGAGCATTCCCCAAGATGCAACAAGGTGTGGGAACCTGTGTTGTGAGTGACAATCAGACGTGGCTGCAGGAATGTAGTTACCCGTCCATGAATGCGAGCGCAGCTTCATGGACAATCTGTTCCAAGAGTACGTCGTTGTCGAGTTCAAGGAACACCAGGGAGAACCAATCCATTAACTGGTCCGGGCAGATGTGCTCCGTCAACACCATTTCACCAATCCGCAACACAGACCATTAGGGGAGCGCCTCGATGTGGTCACTGCACACGAGGAGTTGTGCAATCTCCCTTGAACAACTGCCACCACATATGCCACAGATCAAGGCATCCCATGCACGGGTATCCCGGTGACACTCCTCTTCGTGGGCCAACAGGGGGTGCACTATCAAGTCATAATCCAATTCAGCTACTGTTGCCTTGGATCGGCAGCCCTCCATGGGCCACTCGAATAAGGATGATCGACAGTGGAACCAGGGATGGACGCAGGTGATGTAGGCAAGACGGAAACTCAGAGGGCAACTGATTTGCAACACTGCCATTGGCAGTGATCCCAACATATGCAGCATTCATGCACGGTACAGTTTCACGTGACCGGGGATGTGCATGTGCACAGGATTGCCTCCCATTGCGTTTGTTGGTCTCGTAGCACAGGCAATCCTCAGACCGGCGGCAGTTCGGTGGACGATATGCCACAGCTTTGACAATGAGTCATATGTGTGTGCAACGTTTGGATGTATGGGTTGTTTTTTTACCAATGTGTCAAGGGCATCCCTTACAGGTGTGGCTCGAGCAGGGACAAGTGTGTGGGGTGTGGACATGTTGGTCTTTCATTAATGCTGTTCGTGGTGTGGGAGTCGTCGGAGTCTGGTATGGTATCACACGCAGCGTGTGCCAGCCGCATTCAGGACTAAGGTCAGAGGTTCGGTTGTCCTTCCGCCTTGTGCATTGAAACAAAGTAGCTTTCATACCTAATATTAGCCTGACTACTGCTTGCATTTCTTAAATGTGATGTGGCCTTCGCGCTGACTTTGATGCAAGGCCTTAGATTTGGGGTGCACCAATTGCGAACACTCGCAGCAGTTGGCATGTATGAATGAGCCAATGACCTGATTGGCCTTGCACTACTTGTTCAGTCTCTCTCTTTCTTTCTCTCTCTCTCTCTTTCTCTCTATCTCTGTCCTTTGATGAGTGCCTGACACACCTTCTTATCTTGGATACTGTCTTGCAGGCTGTGACTCACAGATTGTCCAGGGATGCCCTGCCAGGACTCTACGAAATAGTTGTTTGCAGACAAATTTGATTGTGATATTTTGTTTGGACTTTCAATGGTGAATGAATGAATCAGATTTTCTGTACTCACATGTATGTCATTTGTTGTAAAGGTGCGACATAAGGCGAATGCTTTTGCTCATGATTTTGTGACGTTGATGCGCAATCTCTTGGTCCAGGGGAGGTGGGGGGTGCCCGGATTAGGTCCCATTGGTCCGGGGGGGTGGTGGTGGCGGTGGGTGTTGTGGCCCTCTTAGGTGACCTCGCTGCATGATCAGTGGCTCCGGGGCATATGTTGTTCTTCAGGTGTGGCTCTGGTCTGGGCTCCCTTTTCTGGTGCAGGTTGTAGTCTTACTTTACACCAGGTCAGAGCAGGTGTTAATTTCCTGGTGCTAAAGTGCCTTTTCGTCTGTTTTGTGATCTTATCGCCAATCTGGCTGGTTGTTGAGAATGTTGTGACGTGGAGTTGTCGCAGCTTTTTGCACGGGAAAGCCTACTCAGCATCTCATTAGTGATACTTGCCGGGGTCATCTGTGGCAATATGTTTTGCGGCTGCTATCGCAGGTAAACTGGTGATATGGGCTGTTAGCACCATCTTGTGAATGGGGAGATACATTAATTGTGACTTTGGCTGCGATAAAGTGCCGATAACTCAGCGATAGTTCCTTGAGAATATGCCCCTTTGTTTGAAAGTGAACCCGGAAGTTTACTGCTACTTTTCTTCCTTCTTCAGACACGTAAGAACCCACAAGGTCATCTTACTCACAGCCTTCACTTCAGCTGTCACGCTTGTAAATTTTGCTTGCTACAGAGAATGAACATTTTCCTTTTCAGACTTGCTAGCATTAGAAAAAAATATGGCAATCCAACGAACCGTCACTTAGTCACAGAAAACAAAACAACAAGTTGGTTTAGACCGGGGTTCTCCAAAGTCAGTCCTGGAGGGCTGGATCCATGCCATATTGTAAGATAAGTACATTTATCTAAATGGGGATATGTTAAATATCTGGCATGTATCTGGCACTCCAAGACCTACTTGGGAGAACCCTGGTCAAGACCCTTCAATAGTACCTTGCACACAGCATGTGAATGTAAAAGGCAGTGTTGAGCAAACACTCTTTACAAGTACCCTGGCATGAATTGAATGCTACACTGGGAATACAGAAATGCCCTGAGACACACATCATTTGAGTAGAGAAGAACCGAAGAGCCAACTTGCTGCAGCCCGGTCTGGTAGCTGGGAAGCCCTTCAGATGAGGATCCTGTCACAGTGTCCAAAGAAGTAACTTTGAGGAACTCTTTGGGTGGATCTCTCCTATTCATCATTCTGCCTTAGAGTATCCGGAGTCAGTGGCCTTGTTGTTTCTCATGCGGGCCATGGCATCCATCTTAGGCTTATTGCCCTACATGCTGTAAAAGGTCCAGAATTCCACTGCCTGACTTCTGCATTCCACTTGAAAATATATCACGACTTTGAGGTCCCTTCATTGGCTGTCAGTTTATCCGTAAGTCAGAGTTTACTCTGTATGCTTGGCTCGTCATTCAATGACCAGCACTGAACTTAGGTTTTGTTTCATATATGTCAATAGTGTACATCAAATGGAAAACTGCACTCTTGAAATACTCTCCTGGTACAAACTCCATATTTATATCAGGTCTTTTTCAGTGGTGGCTTCCTCGTCCTGAAATTCACTGCCATCCGCCATATGCCATAGTGCTGATTTTCTTCAGTGTAGTCAGTCTAACAGCTTCACACCATGACCCTTTGCTACAACCATCTGTTTATGGGTTAGTGTCTGCCCACAAAAAGATGGAATACATCTAATGGGTTAATGCATTACAAAACAACTACAAGATATTCTACTCAATCTTTTATAAGGCTGGTTGATGAGCATCATATTTGATAAGCCCATACTATTGGTTTCTGAGTGATTATCATTATGTTGAATGTCAAATCCTCATATGGATTTGGGGTAAGACAATCCATAGTAGCCTCATAGAGAAATGGCGCTGCCTGCGGAATGCATTTGTGGCATGACTCGGGTATACGTGAACAGCCAGGTCTTCAGCACGTTGCGATAAGTCGTGTGGTCATGGAGCTACCGTTACAGGTCACTGAGCAAGCACATGCAGTCTGTGACTGATAAGGCTTAGCCTTCAACGTGCACTATGTTGGACATTACCATTTTGATTAGCAGGTGAATCTTTGAACTGAGACTTCATGTGGGGCAACACGTACAACGTTTTCTCTTCACAAAGGATGGCCCCTATTCATCGTAGCTCACAGTGTGTAATGTACACTTTTTGTACAACTGGTGGCCACTGCAGGTACACAGATCTGAGCTGAAATCTTGCTGCAATGTTTGGTATCAGTTGTATTTTGTAGAGTACCAAGGTAGAGGTAACTGGTATAGTCCACAGAGGAGAACGCAATGGAGATGATTGCTTGGGCCTCCTGAGTAAAGAATAATAAAGGAAAAATTATCCGCAGGGCTCTTAGTAAAATGGAGGAAGTCTTGATATGGGGGTCTGAGGGTGAGGTCAGAGTTCAGAGACTTCATGCAGGAGGGATACCTAAATGCATGGGGCTCCAATCGTGAGCCTCCCATGCTTTGGAGTATTTCTGTGTTCCTGCATTTAATTTCAGATGGTGTCTGGTTATGCATTTTCAGATAAACAGAGTGGGACAATTTGTTTGCAGTGCAGATTTCATCAGAGAAGGGTTTTAGATTCAGCAGGTTCTGAATAAGATCTGTATTTTTTAGGAGATTGGGCAGAAGGATTCAGTGAAACTATTGACGCAATGAAGTCACAAGAGATTTCAGGAAAATCACAGTTGCCAAGGAGAAGTAGCTACATCCGGAGACAAATTTGAGACTTAGGGGGCAGCTTGCCCATTGCTAGAGGAGCTTGGCATTCGCAAGCAGTTTTGGCATTCAGAGGGGGAGACTGCTAGAAAGATAAGGACTGAGAGTGTGAAGTTGTAGACAATGTCAGGCACCTTAGATCTTTGGTAGAATCCACTCTGTAATATGCTCTCATAACCATGTAGAATTTCTATCAAAGATAATGGGGGCTGCATCATCCCCTAGCCAGGTCTTCGTAACGAAGGGTAGCTCTACTTTCTGATCATCGTACATTCAATCAATCAATTCATCAGGCTTTATAAAGAGTGGAGAAGTGTGGCTCACTGGTTAGAGGAGGCAGACCTGGAAGCAGAGGTCAGCCCGGGACCAGGGTTCGATTCCTGGCTCGGCGGGGTCTTGAACCCTAAAATGTCCACGGACTCGACAATTCTCGCTCCGGTGCCTACTCGATTCATGGGTTCACACTCTGCGACTCTGGGCAATAGCGTGCTTAATCTCCACAACTGCCCTTCGCGGCGGCATGCCTGGCTTTCACCTTGTGGATACCCTGCTGGGGTTATCTCACAGGGGAATACCAGGACGGGTTCCATAAGCAAGTGCTTAGATACCGGGTCGGTGATTTGCGCTATATAAATACATGTACATTTACATTTACATATAAAGCGCAACCAATCGCCCGATAGGGTATCCAGGTGTTTGCATGCCCCAGAGGCTTATTCGAACAGCCAGGTCTTGGTAACAAAGGTTTGCTATACTTTTGATCATCATCCATTCAATCAATCAATTCATCAGGCTTTATTAAGCGCAGCCAATCACCTGATAGGGTATCCAGGCATTTGCATGCCCCAGAGGCCTATTCCAACAGCCAGATCTTGGTAACAAAGGTTAGCTCTACTTTCTGATCATCATACATTCAATCAATCAATTCATCAGGCTTTATTAAGCGCAGCCAATCACCTGATAGGGTATCCAGGCATTTGCATGCCCCAGAGGCTTATTCAAACAGACAGGTCTTGGTAACAAAGGTAAGCTCTACTTTCTAATCATCATACATTCAATCAATCAATTCATCAGGCTTTATAAAGCGCAGCCAATCACCCGATAGGGTATCCAGGCGTTGGCATGCCCCAGAGGCCTATTCGAACAGCCAGATCTTGGTAACAAAGGTTAGCTCTACTTTCTGATCATCATACATTCAATCAATCAATTCATCAGGCTTTATAAAGCGCAGCCAATCACCCGATCGGGTATCCAGGCGTTTGCATGCCCCAGAGGCTTATTCGAACAGCCAGGTCTTTGTTAACGAAGGGTAGCTACACATTCTGATCCTCGTGCATTCGTGTCTAGGCACATAGTCCTGGCAGTGATTAGTGGACAAATGTTGGGGAGGACAGTTTGGGTTTAGAATTCGTGGGGGTTTGGGTGGTGGGTGGGTAGAAGTCAGGGATGAGGAGAGAGGGGGCCAAGAAAGTATGGTAGTGATTTGACGGGGACTACATCAGCACATCTCTCAAGAGCGTATAATAATTGTACCCCAAACAGTGTACGGGGTTCACCCTCCTCACCCCTGGGGGGAGAGGTTCGAAGGCGGCCTTGGCCTCGTGCACACCAGCAGGTCCACAAGGAGGGGTTATTATAATTTATAGCATTCATTCATAAACTGACAGGCCAGGCCACAAAGAATGGGCAATCAGTGCACTGATTTGAACTCAGTACCGAGGAGGGTCATCTAAGCCAGGAGCTGCCAGAAAGACACTGTGAACATGTAAAGGTGACTAAAAAAGACAGAAAGCGATTGCCGCATATGGCAAAAGAGCGATTTATTTAAATGGAAGAATAAACAGTTAAATGATATGTAAAGTAAACTGTCCCCTTTTCTACGTGTACTGTAGACTAAATGAACAGGTTGCTTTATGTTTTCCGATCTCAGTTTGAGAAACTGAACAAAGTCTGGTCTGATGTACAACTAGAGAAATGCTATTCACTACATTAACAATACCAACACTGAAATCGCTAGCACTGGGTAATAACATATAGTATTCTTCATCCTCATCGTTATTATTATTATGTTTATGCTTGCCTTTGTTCCTGTGCATTTATCACCACGGAATGGATTTGAAATGGCTATTATCTGTTGGTTCAATGAAAGCATATATGCGTTTTTTGCCAAATATTTGAAGCTCCTGCATTACCTCCTGCCACGCGGTATGGTAGAGAAGGGTGAGGTAAATAAAGAGCTGAAGCATCCCAGAAAAGCGACCTCCTTGTCTATGCATGGACCCAAGAAGTGGAGTTTGGCATGTTAAAGGGCATAAGCATAGCTATCTTTGTGTCCCCAGCGCTTGGCAGGCGTTGCTCGCCCCTCTCTCACTGATCACTCAGTCCATTGTTGCCACTTTGTGACTCTGTTTCTGATTCACAAAATTCCCAATGAAACAGGCAGAAATCCTTGGCACTTCCCGCACTGGTTTAATCTTTTTAATGCCCATTACAAATCAGTCAGCGCCAAGTCATTTAACCAACCAATTAAAAATGTCACCAAAGGCAAGGCCAGTGTAATGAAATATGCTAAACACCCAGACTCATTCCTTGTGGTTATCTCTGGAAGAAGAGGACTGAAGTCCAACAGCAAATGATTAAGTGAACGGTTGTCTGAGGGGAATCCACTATCCATTGTTATATTAAAAGAAGTCTTTTCATCACCATGGTGCCAGGCCAATGGGTGCCTTATGGGATGGTAATTTATAAGAGACCAAAATCAGGTTTGAGCACTAAAACTTGTACCTGATTGGATGCTCCTCAAATTGTAGGTTTTTCACTCGTTCAGAGTAGCTGCTTGGGTCACCCCAGGGTTTGCTCTCTAAAGAGAGAAGCTGGCCCTGTTTTAATCCGAGGATTGGTTCACTTTGTTGCATCCAGGACAGAAGTTATGGCTGTTCCCCCTCCCTCCCCATACCAGACTCAAAGGATGCCCTGAATGCTCAGAACCTGCTTTAACAACTGAAAGGACCAGCTGATTTAGTGCTACTGGGGACTACTGCTTAAAGTGCTCAGTGTAGGAAAGGGGAGTATCATGTAGTGAAGCGGGTTAGGCTCAACCATGTAATACTGTCACAGTAACCCAAAGATGATCCCTGGACTCACAGTAATACATTCTTAGCTCAGTCCTAGTAGTGTGGCAAAGAGAAGTCAGTCTTTACTAGAGGAACATGTGTTAAACATTTCAAAGTACCAACATGGACGATAAATAATTGGCATGACTTGAAAGAAATCCAACACAAATTTATCAAAATAAAGCAGGTTTTTATATAAATTGAGACACCAAATGGAAGACAATTGGATAAGTATAACCATTCTAATGGATTTTGGAAGGATAAATAAATAAGTGCATATCAATACTTCAAAACTTTTGCAATGACGTCAATGGTAAAAAGCACTAGTGACCATTGGTCACTTGCAGGTCTAGTTGCATGGAACCCACTGGGGAGTACGGTGATGTGGGTCCCAGAACCAGATCACAACAGTCAGTTTAATTTTACCTGGCTCATAGGAACCAGGTGCAGAGTTGACGTGGTTGTCCCTAATGCTGTAGCAGGAGCCGCAGAGGAGCTGGTTTTACCACTATGATGGTGCTAGTGAGGAAATGGATGCATAAAGTCGACAACAGGGCCATTGAGGTTGAAGGTGCTGCAGTGTTCCCTCGTGGTGCAACGTTGAGTGAAGGTGATAGTTGACTGACTGGCCACCTACTAGCCTTGACAGCGGTAAGGTCAACGAGAAGTTGTTTTGACATTTGGTAAAAACGGTAGCACCTGAAACTGGAGGTCAGAAATATGATTCCCACGATACACTGGGCCATCTAATTTTGGGACAATTCCTTGGAGAGCCCAATGGCCAGCCATTCTTTGGTTCCAGGACATTGGTTTTACCTGTGAACTCGACAAGTCGTCTGGAGTTGTCTTTGGCTCTCTGTCTAGGAGAACTGGTCTTTGGTCTATGAACAGTCGCAGTCGTGCTGTGCAGGGTGGTTTCCAAGGGTGCAGAGTATTGCACCTTTGTTTTGTTTAGGTCCTGTAGTCGCCGACTCACGTTTCTTCTTTGTCCTTTGTTGGAATTCAAATCAGAACTGAGGTTCTGGTGTCGGGGCGGCACTCATATTCTTAAATCTAGGGCTGTTAGGGGTGTCGGTGCAAGTAGTCAATGGGCGACTAGCCCCAGCGGCTAATTTACTCTTAAGGTGACCACATCCAAGGGATGTCATCTTTGCTGCCAGAACCCTCAATTCTACCATTTAAAAAATGGCAGAAAGCTTCTTTGGTTGTACAGAACAGGTATCCCACCCAAGGGGTGTTGCTAGCCTTCTGAGGTTTAACCTTTTGACCAGTGGAGGCTCATCAGCTAAAGCGGAATAACAAACTCACTACTCATGAAGCAGCGTAAATGAAAAAAAAAAAAATGATAATAACTGAAGTTAATAATATTTTACCAGGTATTGGCAATGCATAATGTAGGGCTGGACTTACTACTTTTTTGAGTCGTAACTTATAGGTGGAGTTTGTGAATACTGAAAAGCAGTAAACAAACTATTGATAGATTTTTAGAACACAGACAGTATACGGATATGACAGTCACACACATTTAAATCATCAGAATGTGTGTGGTTTGTGATAAAGTAAATTGAAAACAAGTTGTACCTCACCACCCCGGTGATCGATCCCACTGATTAAAGTGATCACTCCGGAGGTCCCATACAATATAATGTTTGCCTGACAGCCTCTTGCACTGTAAATTCCTTCTAGTGTCTGGGAGCAATGTTCCATTTCAACCCCCAGGGCTCCAGCAGCGGGGTTACTTTAGGTCGCCAGTTGTAAATGATATCCCGTTTGGCTAGGAGGAAGCCTAACCCAACCAGTTATGCTGTGTGTCTATAGCCCCTCTCATTTTCTAATACCACACATAGTCCTAAATTAGGGAGGAGGGTGATTGGCCTATAATTCTTCCCAGAGCGGATCCAATCCTCCGGCAGTATGTTGGATTACTGGGCAATCCCATATAACATGGGGAAAAAACCCTGTCTGCCCATCTGCCATAGCTGTTTCATAGTATTCTTAATGCAGGTAGTTAAACTAAGTCCTGGGGATAGCCATAGCAACAGGTGGTGCTATGTTAGCATACTCCCCTTTACTCATCATCTAACAGCTCATGCTTGCCTCCCATCAGGACTGCAAGTCTGTAAATGTTCTTTGGAGTTAATCGCTAGTACCTCTCTCACCTAATATGGCAAGTGTTTTTTTACTTTCAAAGGAGCATTGTCAGGCAGAGCTGTAGAGTGCATCCTATATTGTTCCAGGGTGTATTAAGGATACATATAGAACTGTGATTGGTGCAGTTTGAATTCCTCTGACATTCTCTCAAAACATTTCATGTGGTCTCCCTCTCAGACATCTCCTAATTTTGACATTCCAATAAGGGCCTACTCTGTAAAACCTTGCAACTTCAGGAAGTGGGTTCATAGCTAGCCTGACACTGTTATTACTTATGTGTAAATTTACCTTACCACTTGAGCCAATGACAAGCTGTAAACCAAGGGGCCACCCATCATTCGATTTTACAGGGGGAGAATACCAAGGACCCATACATGGATCAAAAAAAGGTGTGTGTGGGTCAAATAGGTGTATTTCCAAATGAAAGGCATGAACTGCTCTGGAGCTGAAGAGACAGTAGTTAATGATGGTTAGGTGTGCCACCAGCAATCATAAGCATATCTGGAGGGAGATAGACAATCTCGTCTTGCTCACCAAAATCCGTTAGATGGTGTAACAAAACAATCGGGGAGAAATTCAGAGGCAAAGGGGAATTAATCGAGAAAAACTGATGAGCGGTATCTTAGTTCGGCAAGGAGAGTCTTCTTTTGAGTTGTGTTGCCTTTAAGTGTGAGAAGAGTCCCTATAATAGTGAGGGATTTTAATAGGTTAATGATAAGAGAAGTGAGATAATTTTCAGTCTTCAATCAAATTTATTTATTCACGGGTCACCATAGCTTCATCTAGCAATCCCTGTATGGCCCTATAAATATGTGGTACAAGTATCTGAAAAATAATAGTATCTTTAACTCAAATGTCATATATACATGACCAAATATCGACAAATTAGCTTGTTATTACAGTACCTGAAGCCCAAAACAGGTTCAGAGTGGAAGTGCAGTGGCTATTTCCTCAAAGCAAATCAGTAATACTGAACCAAAAAATGCTGCAGACTTCCATAGGATATGTTACAGTACAATCCTAAATCAGAAATTGGGTTACTAATTTGGCAAGGGGTACGATACCCCTAACAATTTAATAAACCCACTCTGGGTACGTCAAAACGCAGGTATGAGAGAATCGTCACTCAATCTCTGAGAGATACATGGCAGAAACAGCAGGCAATCTCCAGAGTTCAAGCAGTACCAACTGTTTTAAAGTGAAGAACACAACACAATAAAATTTGCAAATTTATTTATAAATTAGAAAGATTGAGAAAACCTTAATGAGCCAAAAGACACCAAGATAATAAAAAAGACGCTTTTGGCCAAAATGCGCCGATCATGGATGACTGGGACCTATGCAATTTCAGCTGTCTGCAATGGAATATCGGTCGCATACAACAAATATGCCAGTCTACAATTTTACCTTCTGATGGGGTCTTGTTTATTGAAGTCAAAATCTTGCAGAAGGGCAAGGTTCAAAGCTATGGACAGCAAGGGTTCCTCGAAATCCGATACATCATTGTTGAGCTCCAGCTGAAGCCGTTGGTTTTGGCCCCAAAAGCTCAGTGTGGGACATACATGCATTTCATAGTTGCATAGTCACATCATGGGTCGAATTGATTTGAAGCCTCACACTGTCTTGCTGTGAGCAAATCTCAGAGCAGAACAATCCAGGATTTCTTGCCTGCCTTGGGTGTGACCCCCATGGCCACTTTTCATCACTGTATCCCGGACCTCAGGAGGTTAGAAACATTTCCCAACCTTTTCTAAGTCTGGTAAAGTTTGTCTTGTTCATTCCATAGCTCTCTGCTCCTCAAACAACTTCTAGGCACCAGCTCTCTCTCTTGCAGTGTCCAATCCCCAATAGTCATGCTGGACCTTCTTCGGCGTAGGAGCTCTTTTTTTTGCCCATAAAGCAGGAAAATAGGAGGTCATCCACTTGAATCTTAGAGAGTAGTTCCAGTTCTTGAGGTATTCAGCCCTTGTGTGAGTCCTCTTGTTCCAGAAGGAGTCAGAGGTCAGAGACAGATTCCTTCAGGGCCCTGTTCTTCAGATGTAGGTTTCCTAGGTCCAGAAATTTTATAAACTCTGATTTCACCATTAAATCAGGTTTAAATTTTTTGTAGCTTATTCCTAACTGGAGGAATGGTGTTAGGATTTTAATCCCATCTAAGCTTACTTTGAAACATGTAGACGATAGACCAGTTCCTCAGAGGGTCCAGTCATTTAGAGCCACTATTTGTGCTCCCAACAATATTTCCAAATTTCTGGGAGTAGCACTTATAGTACCATTGAGTGAGTGACACGCAAGGTGGGCTCCTGTCCAGGACACTGTTCTTAAAAGCCCATCTACCTGTCGGAATAATTTTTGTGACAACCAGAACAGGATGTTTGGAGTATCCACAGGAATATCTTTAGGGTCATCATGTTCTGCCTTGCTCAATGGTGATAGTCGAAGATTGCTTTTTAGTAGATTATCGATGTTGTGAAAATTCTTTAAACCCTCTGGGTCATTTTCTATTGGTTAAAGGTGCACCGCCTAGGTACCTTTGCCAAGGTTACCCCTGGGGTGGGGCTCCTCCCTTCTAACCCCATTGATCTTCTCTCGGTCTTGCTATTCATTTCTCTTAGTGATCTGTTCCATTTTCATTTTCAGGGTGATGTCTCCTGGGTGTTGCTGAGGCAAATATTATGCAATAACAAGTGAATATAAAAAGACATATATTTTATTCAATAGTTAGAATAGGTCAAATTAAAAACACTATAAAATACATAGTTAAAAAGAAACAGACCCCTACAATATTACAAAAAACAATTTCGGTTCAAATGCATACACCACAAATTATGACCCGCATAATTACATAAATGGACGGACACATGTAAGACATTCAAATTGTGCAATACAGTTTGTACACTCTAAATCCTTATTAGAACCTTAATATATCACACTGTAAAATCTGTACTTATACTAAGAGTATGGAGTTTTGAGTTGTACACAAAAAGTGCGTTGACGCGTTTCAGTGGTAAACACTGATTACTCCATCTTTGTCAAGACTATATCTTTGTCTCTGTCCTATATGCAGGGTTCTATACAATAGTTCGCCCCTGTTTCCGGTCAAACGACATCAACAGTACGGCGTTGCCAAATAAGTATTGTTCACTTCTAATAAGAGCGTCATGGAGAGGTCCTCCTCATAGGAGACTTGATATAAAATGATATGGACACCCTATATACGTCTGCGCGGTAGCTGTGTCCCTTTGAGCCTTTTCTACGGTCTTCAGTTCAAGAATCAAATATACCCTCGTAGGAATCGGGGCAGCTTATCCAAATAACGTGATCAGGCGGCCTCTGTAACCTAATTTTACTTTTCTTGTCACATAATGCAGGCAAACCGGTCACATATTTTGGTCCACCCCTAATGCATAGTTCCAGTGGCTTTGTTTTTGTTATAGTTTGTGGTTTACAATATTTTCAAGCTGCACAGGCTTGCAGCACTGATAGTTACCCTTCATACAGTTCTGTAGCCCTCCCACTCCTCATTTCACTTAGCTGGTATCACTTTTCTCAAACCTGGCTCACCTCCTACCTCTACAACTGCTCTTTTATGTTCACTTGATTCTCAAAGAGATACACACTCTTTAATAATGGGTGTACAACAAGGATCAGTCTTTGGGCCTCTTATCTTCTAACTATACACCACCTCTCCCAGTGACATAATCTCCTCCTTAGACTTCTTGGACCACTTCTACACAGTTGACATCCAAATCATCTTGTCCTCAGCTCACCCACATTATTTTCAGACGTGCAGACCCACAGCAATTCAACAGTGGCTGTCAGTAAGGTCAGTCATGTGGAACTCTCCCAAAACTGAAGTTCTATGCTTTCTTTCCTTCACTGCACCCTCCAGTCTTACCAATACCATCCAATTATCTCCTGACTCACTGAAATCTGCCACATCTCCTAGAACCGTCAGTGTTCTCTTCAGCATTCAGTAGACTAGACTACCACAATAGCCTGTGGGTTGGACTCCTCAACTGTTCTCAAGCGCCTCTAGACAAGGTTCTAAATTTACTGCCTGTACTATATTAAACCTACTAAAGCATATCACTACCTCCTCCCAACGAAACCACCCTGTGTCACTTCCAAGTTCAAAGACTTGCACCTAATAGCCCTCTTTAAATGGAATTACGTATCATGGGTCATTTCTGCCACAAACACACTCAAAGGCTTATAAATCCCACTGAATGCAACAAGAAACAAATGATAGATAACCGCCTACTCTAGTGTGTGTGTATTTATATAGTGCGCAAAATTCCCCTTGCGTAGACATGAAATCAAGAAGAAACGAAAGCCACTATAGAGACTGGCATGCTTCGGTGCTTCTTTATTCTAGGTAGAGAAAGTAACACGTTCTGAATCAAATGAGTCTTGTTCACACTTCCTTCAAAGTGCCATTCATTTATAATATTAATAATAATACCAGCATTTTGTAAAGCACACAGCTACCTCCGGAGAGGTGTTCCGGCGCTGGAGGCCGTTGGGACGATTAAGCGATCTATTGCCCAGAGTCACATGGTGCTGGGCTAACTTACCGCTGGGGATCAAACCGTGAACCCAGTGATATGGAGCCGGGCACCCTGGCAGCTGCGCCACACCTCTTCCAAAATCAAGAATTGACTCGCAAAGCAGTCTGTAAAATCACCCAAGTGCACATAACAACGAGAATTGTTCCAAAGTAAAAATTATATACAATATGAATTCCATCAATAAGTAATTACCAGAAACATCATAGAAATAATCTAATTGTAAAGTACACCACAATACAGTATTTTGTCACATCGGTCAATTTTTTGTCAGACATGCAAGAAAGAATGTGACGTCTTGCCACCATCCATTCTGAATTTCATTGTAGATAAAATACATATTTCCTAACATTGTCATATTGACACATTAAGGCTGCAGTATCCAAGTCTGATCCAGAAGTATTTCCACACATGACTGTGGGAGATCCATTCATCATTAGAAAAGTATGAACATATAAGCAGTGGATTATTCCTTTTACAAATAATCCATAATTAGACTTTTCAATTACAGCTACAGTAGCTCATGTGTGAATGAATCACAGTAAACACAGTATTCCATGATTAAACATAGAAGTATGGCTATAGCAGCCCAATATAACATTAAACATATAAATCTTAAAAAATTAACATAAAATAATCTCCATGCTCATCCATCTGTCTCCATATATAGTATTACTGTTTTAGGAATGCCTTTTCAAAATAAAGAAAAATATAACCCTACAGAATTAATGAAATATCACTTGAATGGACAATCCTGTTTGACAAAATTATGTGTGAGCATAACCATCATCAGTAAAATCACCATTAAAACATTATGTCTACTGGTAATTTTACTGATGATGGTTATGCTCACACATAATTTTGTCAAACAGGATTGCCCATTCAAGTGATATTTCACTAATTCGGTAGGGTTATATTTTTCTTTATTTTGAAAAGGCATTCCTAAAACAGTAATACTATATATGGAGACAGATGGATGAGCATGGAGATTATTTTATGTTAATTTTAATCTCCATGCTCATCCATCTGTCTCCATATATAGTATTACTGTTTTAGGAATGCCTTTTCAAAATAAAGAAAGAAAAATATTACCATTAAAACATTATGTCTACGATGTTGACTATGGGAGGCAAGATGGCGTCCGAGTCGGACGCGTAAGTTTGTTGCTCCTGCCGGACCCCGCAGAGTTGAAGTAAATGCGGTGAGAATACGGAGAGACGTGGGACCCATCGCTTATAATTCATAAGTAAAAGGTGCTTACAGTTGAATTGGACCTTCATGACGGTGCAAGGAGCGGTTTTGACTTGGATGTGGCAACGGTTTTGGCAGCGGGCGCGCTATACTCGGCTACAGCAGTTTCTGATTACACACCTAACGCAGCACACCTGGTGGAAGCCAGCTCTCCGCCCGAAGCGAGTCAGAGCTGCTCCCGATAGTGCGGAGTACGGCATAGAGAGCGGCGTGTGGAGGCAAAACGCAGCTTTGAGTGTTTTGCCAATGCGGCTGAAGGGCAGGAGAGTGCGAGGACAGGGAACTGCAGTAGAGATGACCAACGGAGTGGAGGCTGCGTCGAGCAAAACGCCAGAAATACCGGCTGGGACTATGGCCGAGACGGCTGCCGCTGGATCGATTCCCCCTCCTCCCGCAGTGAGTAAAAACAATATAGTGCTAGAGAAGTCACCTGGGAGAGAGGGAGAGCCAAGTGTCCGTAGAAAAATCCCTGGAATATTTACTGCTTTGAAGACTAAAGCGGTGGATACAGTAGCTTTAAAGTTACAGCAAACAGCCGGTGAAGCAGCAGAGGCCCCGGCAGCCGTATCAGAAATGGCTGTTGAAAATGTGTTTGATTCTAGCTCGGCTCCAAGGTCGGCTGCGGGAGCTGTGGTTAATGAGAAAGCGATAGTGACAGAGCCAAATACACTCGCTAATGGAGGCAATGACATGGCTCTAATAGTTACGACTGTACAAATGGACAAAGGATGTTCAAGTGGGAGTTCTGTGCCTGCAATTCCTGAGGTGCAACACGAAAAAGCGGTCAGCGTTGATTTAGCTATATCAACTGCAGGAGATACTGACTCAGCAGATTTCTTTTCCTTGTCAGAGCACTCCATGTCTTCATCAGAAAGTCTGGTTGAGTTGTATGCAACACGTATGAGTATGGAGGACGGTGGACCAGACGGTGTGCTAGAGGAGGAAACCGGCTACAGTGGTCATAGTAGCCTGGATGAGAATATGGACAGAGACTTTACTGGTCCTAGCACTGTTCGCAGACTTAGATTGGATAGAAATTATAAAGAGCTAACACAAGAAGGAGCAGCTGATGGAAATAAGGGTGTGGAGTGCTCTGAGGACATCTCATTAGACTTGATATATCAAACTATGATGCAACATAGGGAAGAGAATTGTGAGGACAGTATTAAAGTACAAAACTCTTGTAGGAAATTACAGAACTCTGTGAGAAGGCTGGTTAAGTCACATACTGAATTCGTCACCAGAGCAACTGAAGCTGAAGCCCGTATATCTTCATTAGAGGACGCGATGGGTCAACAGCGAAAGACTATTGAATTACATTTGGCAACTAAAGAGGACATTAATTGGAAGCTTACGGACATTGAAAACAGAGCTCGTAGGAACAATTTGAGGTTCTTGCAAATTGAAGAAGGGAAAGAAGGATCTGATGTACGAGGATTTATTGTCTCACTTTTAAAATCTGTTATGCCAGAGACTGGGAGATGGGATTGGGATATGGAGGTTGAGAGGGCCCATCGATTCCCGTTTAGGGCTAATGCCAGAGATAACAAACCCCGAGCAATTCTAGTAGCTTTTAATAGCTACCAAGCCAGGGAGGAGATTTTTTTAAAGGCTCGCCCTGATAAAAAATGTAAAGGTTGTGATTGTGAATTTTTTGTTAGACCGGATTTATGTAAGCAGTCTGTTGAGCTACGATGGCAGTTTAGACAACTCATTACGCAGTTTCAAGGTAAAGGTGCGCAGGCTTATTTAATGTTCCCTGGGAAGCTTAAAATTATTTACAAGGAGCGTACCAGGTTCTTTACCACTGAAGCTGCCGCCAAAGAATTTTTGCTATCAATATGATACCGGTCTGTGGGCTAAATGACAAATGTTAAAATAGTCAGGATTCGTGATAATTTCTCACCTGCAGTGATTGATTTTTTCTCTTTGTTTATGAGGATGTTTGGAAACTCTGTTGGGGGGTGGTAGGGGGGGGGGACAAACTTTCATCACAGGACAATCAGTCCTAAAGCCTCAGTGAAGGGTTGGGGACTAGTGGGTGAGGGGGGAGTGAGAGGGGGGTCGGTTCTTTGGGGAGGGGTAGGGGCACGGGGGGTGAAAACAAAAGGGGAAAAAAATATGGAACACGACTAATGCATGTGGGAAATACAGGTATAAGACAGGATGAGAGGAAAACTGAGCGTAATACAGTGCTAAATAATTTTTTTGTGAAAAGAGGATGGTTAAACTACTTGGGTTGAAATATAATGATCGAATATGGCGGGAAATTCCTTAAGGATTTGTTCCTTGAATGTATCTGGTTTAAACAATTTAATAAAAAGACACAAAGTGGCAGCGGAGTTAAAATATATACAACCCGATGGGGTATGCTTACAAGAAACGCATATCCCATGGGGTAAGAGGGAGCTCCTAAAGGATTTAGGTTTCAGATTTGCATCAGCTTCCAAACAATCCAGTATGATACGAGGGGTGGCCATTTTAATCAGAGATAGTTTAACAACAGTTGGTCGTAAGCTGGAAGATAAAAAGGGACGGTGGGTCATTGTTGAATTGAAGTTTGGAAATAGACAATTTACTTTAGTATCGGTATATGGGGCTAATTTGGATGACCCCGAACCACTGATAGAGATCAATATGGAGCTAGTCAATTTTCAACAGCCGATAGTGATTTGTGGCGATATTAATATCAATCTGAGTACCAGCGCTTTAGGAGATGCACAAGTAATCTATAAAGGACGGAAACCCAAGGTGTACACAGCACTTAAGAACTTGCTAGAAGATCACGGGTTGGTTGACACTTGGGGTATGTTGAGAAAGTGGGATAGTGGATTCACATTTTACTCTTATCCGCATAAAAAGTTAGTAATATCAGACTATTTTTTTTTACCGCGAAATTTAATTGAAGGTACTAATATTAGAATCTATCCCCGGATATCCTCGGATCACTCTCCGGTAGTGATAGATATACACCACTTACCTAAAAGGAAGATACAATCCAGTTTTTCATTTGATCGCAAGCTTGGCTTAAATGTAGAATTTATCACGCACATGCAGGGCTGGATTCAAACCTTTTTTGATGAAAATCGTGGTACTGCCAATATCCCGGTAGTATGGCATACATTTAAAGCAGGGTTTAGGGGAGAATGCATTAATTTCACAATGGGACAACGTAAGAAGTTAAAGAAAGAATTGGACAAGCTATATGAGGCTTTGATTAAAGCAGAGATTTGTTTAACTAGAAAAATTGCATTGGGCAATGTGGGTTTGGGTGAAGAGGAAAATGGGGTTACTAAAGCTAGGTCCAATATTCTGGGCTTCTGGGATAAAGAAATTGCCAGAAAATTTTTAACCTCAAAAATGACAAGTTATGAATTTGGTGAGAGAATAGGACGGACCTTGGCGACAAGGCTTAGAATGAAACAAACGGCACAGAATATAAGTGCAATGAAAGACTCCCATGGTAATGTACATTATGATCAGGAAGGTATTTTGGGAATATTTCAAACTTATTATGCAAAGCTTTATGCTAGGGAAGACAGTATGGCTTCTGATGATCAATGGTACGATAGAATGCTGATTGATTTGAAGGTTTTAGATTCCGGATTAGCTGACGCATTGGAGCTGCCCATAACTTTGATTGAAGTGGAAACCGCAGTGAATAGTCTTGCATTGGGAAAAGCTGCGGGGCCCGATAGATTACCGGTTGAAGTCTATAAACGTTTTTTTCATATTATAAAAGATGAGCTCCATCAGGTAATCTTGACAGCCCAAGAGGGCAATCCCCCAGATACATGGGCCGAAGCAACAATTGTTGTGTTTTGTAAAAAAGATAAACCCACTGATAGTGTTGGATCTTATAGACCCATATCTTTGTTGAATGTGGACAATAAGATATACTCGAAGATTTTAGCTAATCGACTATCTGGGGTTGTGTCATCTTTAGTGTCCAGACACCAACATGGGTTTATTCCTAAAAGGAGTACCATTGATCATATTAATAAAGTTATCACACTGTTTGATTGGGCCGCTGTGAACAAATGAAAATTAGCGCTTTTTTTATTAGACGTGGAAAAAGCGTTCGATCGAGTGGCATGGGAGTATCTCTGGATTTTAATGGAGAAAATGGGCTTTGGCCAGAGATATATCAAAGCTATAAAAACACTTTATCTCAAACCTACCGCAAAGATATCTACCTTGGGTAGACTCTCGGAATTGGTGAATATTACTAGAGGACTCGTCAAGGTTGCCCCTGTTCCCCTTTATTATTTGCATTATACATCAACCCTTTTATTGAGTTATTAAGCCAGAACATGTTGATTCCTCCCTTTATGGTCATTGATTTTTCTTTTTCAGTCTTCGCTTATGCGGACGATATAGCGGTAGTCACGGATACCCCGGAAACCGCTAGTTTGGAAATTGAGAGGTTGGCCAAGGAATTTGGCATGATAACGGGGTATAAACTTAATGCATCCAAAACACAGATTCTCTGTTCAGAAGCCATAACTTGGGAGGATGAGAGGGTGGTTGAAGAAGTTACTTATTTAGGGATACGTATTAAAACTGATATGGACGAATTGGTTAATGCAAATTGGAGTAATGTTTTCCATAAAATTAAAATTTCGTTGGAGAAATGGGAGCGGCTATACTTGACTATTATTGGCAGGACTAATGTCATCAAAATGAATGTCCTTCCGAAAATTCTCTATCTGTTCCGATCGATACCTTTGGAATTTCCGAAACCTAAATTACAGGCTTTGCAATCTCTCTGTGGTAAATTCATTTGGAGCCCTGGCAAACCTAGGCGGGCGATGAAATTTCTCACTTTACCCATTGAAAGGGGAGGGTTAGGGGTACCTGATTTCTTTTTATATTATGTAGTGTGTTTTTTGTTAAAAATGAAATTTTTGTTAATAAGAGATGCCATGGAGCATACACATAATTGTCCCTCCATATTCGAGATCTTGATGGGTACACACACAAAACAAATTTTTTTCAATGAAATTGATGGCAATTACTACAAAAGGACTCGATTTAAGGTTCTTGTCAGTGCCCATAAAACTTGGAAGTGGGTGGCCCGTTTTATTGACATAAGGAAACTGTCATATTATACTCCATATTTTTCTGTTAGATTTTTACCTATGATATTTTGAGATGGAGCGGCTCGGAATCTACAAAAAAAAGGGGTGACTTGTTTGGGAGATTTTTTTTCGAGTGTAGGGGAATGCAAGTCGTTTTCTGAAATGTGTGGAGAATTTGGTTTACCTAGAACTTATTTTTTCAAGTTTTTACAGATACGAGACTATCTCACAAGACATAAATTATCCCTAAAAAAGCATAAAATTGTAGAGGGTATTGCACAACAAGTTAGGATTGGTGTTCTCTATCGCATGCTTTTGGAAGAGAAGCATGATGATTTGGTTAAAACACAAGCAAAGTGGAGGGAGCTATTGGGAGACAATGATATTGAAGTGGAAAATTTGATTTTGCTGTCTAAAGATGTTTTGATGTCTGCTAATTTAAAAGCTCAATTTTTTAAAAGCCTGTTTGATTTATACTATACACCTGTTCGAATGTTAAAGTGGGGAAGAGGTCATGATGGCAAATGTTTTCGTTGCAAAGTCGACAGTGCAGATAGTATACACATTTTTTTCTCTTGTCCTATATTAGGAAAATTTATTCAAGACATTGAAAATGTTTTGTCTATAATTCTAAAGGTCAATTTAAAAATTACCCCATCTATGTTGATCTTAGGGAAGATCCCTGGTGATAGTCAAAATAATAAACTTTATCGTTTTCGATATATTTTTTTTTTTATAATGACAGTAGCTCGATTATGTATTGCAGTAGAATGGCTTCAAGAAAAACCTCCACTATTCCAACAATGGCAAGCCCGGTTATATAAATTGTATAAGTTAGAGTGGAGTCTCTTTTCGCTATCCGAATCAAGACGGAGGAAAAGATTAGGATGGAAAATATGGGGGACTTTTTTTGATTTTTATGAGGCTTAAAGGCCCTATGTAGTGTGTATATTTGTGTATATTCTTCATTGTATAGTTTTTTTCTCTTTATCTGTTTTGTATAACGCTCGTATTTATTCTTTATCTAATGTAGTGCGGGATTGATATTTTGTTATGAACTATGAATTATGTCTTATGTGATGATCATTCTTTGTACTTTGATTTCTGTTGTGTTCCAATAAAAAAAAAACATTATGTCTACAACATTGAAACTGAACTATAAGGTTGGAGCTAGCAGCTGATCACATATCACAAATGAACATTTAGCTCCTCATCCATGTTCACCCCTCTAGGCACGAGACATACAATCTCCAGAAAATATATAGATTACAGTCTGCGAAGTGCGAGAATTCTGTCACCTCCCTCTTGATTTTTTGGGAATGGAATCAATGCCACAGAATTTCATTGTTTTTCAGTCACTGTTGTGAAATTCATTAAAATATTTTGCCGTCCTTTACCTTATATCCTTATTGGTTATGGCACGCATATGCTCAAGTATACATTTTGTTACCAGAAAAATAGTACAACCAATGCACCATTTCATGCAAGGGCATGAGATCAAATATACTACGATTTTCTGTTTAGCAAGTGATGTGTTTCTTAAGTAATATGTTTTTGATTAATAGCTGATAATGATGTTCTTTGACAGGTGCTCTGCAGCTATTACATGCATAGAAACCAGGTGCTGGATATAACCATGAAGTCTGTACAGGTCTCAGAAAGCTTTGTACTAGTCTTGCCTCAGGGAGGCACTTTTCCTATATGAGACAGTTGGACTGAGTCCTACCACTCCCTTCAGAAATTCATCTTGTTGTAGAATATCATAGTGCTTCCGAAGATACCTTCCTGCACAAAACAACATCCATAACTCCTTCACTGCAGCGGCTATTCCGCCGCAGTGCTAAGAGGTCGGGGCGGAAATGCGGCGGGCGCATGCTGGTGACGGACCCGCTCCGTCACCAGCGTCGGTTGCGCTGTGCTTATGACGGAGCGGTTCCGTCATGGCCCCGCCCGCTGGCCTGATGAGAGGTGTTACCTCGAAACCGGTCCGGTCCTCGGATGCTTGATTCCGTTCTGGGAAGGACATGGCTTTTGTAGTTCGGACTGGACTGTTCCCATGGGGCACAGGGTCAGAGCTGATTTGCATATCGCCATTGTCTAACCGAGGGTGGTGTGGAGTGCAAAAAACGATGGATTTGGGCCCAGATCTTTGGACTGGGGTGAGTGTGTGACATTGATCCACATTCTGTCCATCACTTGTTTTGTTTGCAATTGCCGCCATAAGTGCGCTGGGGATGCTCAGACGTGGGTCCCAGGCACTCCACACCACTGGAGTCAAGCTAGCCGGGCTGATGAGAGGTGTTACCTCGAAACCGGTCCGGTCCTCGGATGCTTGATTCCGTTCTGGGAAGGACATGGCTTTTGTAGTTCGGACTGGACTGTTCCCATGGGGCACAGGGTCAGAGCTGATTTGCATATCGCCATTGTCTAACCGAGGGTGGTGTGGAGTGCAAAAAACGATGGATTTGGGCCCAGATCTTTGGACTGGGGTGAGTGTGTGACATTGATCCACATTCTGTCCATCACTTGTTTTGTTTGCAGGAGTGTCGGGCGGGCCATGACGGAACCGCTCTGTCATCAGCACAGCGCCACCGCAGCCGATGATGGAGCGGTTCCGTCATCAGCAGGGGAGGGGTTAAAGGCATTTTCCTCTTTCTATGTGTGCTGCAAAATGCAGCACACATAGAACGAGGAAGGAACAATGAGAAATAAAGATATTTCTCTTCGTTATGCCTGCTTCAGAAAGGGGAAGCTTTTTGACTCATTCCCAGTTTTACAAGTCTTTGTGATTCTAGGAATGTGCCAAAATCCATGGGTGGATGCAAGAGAACGGCCATGCTCCACTCATGGAACACCTCCCAGATGTAAAGTAACGCACGTCAGCACTATGTGCTACCTTGCGTAACTGTGTGTTTATTAAACCACGCAAAGACACCCAAAGTGGCTTTGCGTGGCTTAGTAAATGGCAACAAGGTTTTTGTGTCGGGGTTGCCATAAAAGTGACACAAAACCTTAGTAAATCTGCCACCTGGTTTCTCAAGGGAGTAGGGAACACTGTGGGAGCATATTTACTGAAACATTCACGCAAGGCAAGACAGCAAGCAATGTTTCTGCGCTGCATTGCATGAGAGGGAGAGAGGAGAAATGCTCTTTATTTATAAAGATGTGGTGCATTTCTGCTGTCTCCTTGCGTTGGCACACTGTGTGCTGGCTAGCTCCAATGGAGGCAGCCTTGCACCATGGAGCCACAGTGCATGGGTACCTGTGTCACAGGCAGGATTGTTTTTGAGCAGGGAGAGGTACCTTCCTGCACAAAAATAAACCTTACAGGCATTCCCCTCTTTTACTTCATCTTGGGATCTTCGCCCTCCGCCTGGGACGACTCCTGGTGGCCCCCTGCCCTGGGCAGCGCACCCAAACCAACAGACCACGCACCGAACCTGGGCTTCATCCTGAACTCCTCCCTCTCCATGACCAGACAAGTCACGCCGTCTCCTCGTCATGCTTCAACATCCTGCGCATGGTACGTAATATCTTCCGGTTGATCCCCACCGAAACCAGGAAGATGGTCACCCAGGCCCTCGTCACCACCCGACTGGACTACGGCAACTTCCTCTACGAGCTCCAGAAAAGACTCCAGCGCATTCAGAATGCCTCAGCACGCCTCATCCTGGACATTCCCCGACACAGCCACATCTCCGCACACCTGAGAAACCTGCACTGGCTCCCCGTCAGCAAGAGAATCACGTTCCGACTCCTCACCCACGCACACAAAGCTCTCCACAACCAAGGCCCAAGATACCTCAACGAACGCCTGACCTTCTACACTCCCACCCGCCAGATTCGATCGACCAGCCACGCCCTCGCCGCCGTCCCCCGCATCCGAAGAGCCACAACGGGAGGAAGATCCTTCTCCTACCTGGCGACCAAGACGTGGAACTCCCTCCCCATCCACCTCCGGCTGACCCAAGACCACCTCGCCTTCAGGAAGCAACTCAAGACCTAGCTGTTCGAGCAGTAGCGGACCCCCCTCCCCCAAGCGCCTTGAGACCCTCCGGTGAGTAGCGCGCTATACAAATGCTCTGATTGATTGATTGATTAATGAAGATATTTCTCTTTGTTAAGCCTCACATGGGAAGGCATATTATTTTGAAGCATTCCCATGGTCTCAACATTATTTCCTACACAGATGACACCCAACTTATTCTCTCACTCATCGACGACACCACCACCAGAACCAACTTCTACAGATGCAGACAAGCATCACCGACTAGATGAAGCACAACTACCTGTGGGTGGATGCATGAGAACGCCCTCGTTACAACCATTGAACACCTCCCAAGTTGAAATGTAACACAATGCATCAAAGCACAAGCAGCTTCCTTGCATTACATTTCTCTACATAACCACACAAGGCCACGTGCATTAGGCCTTGTGTGGCTTTGTAAAATATCAATGAATCCTTTGCGTTGTCCGCGAGGACAACGCGAAGGCTTCATAAATATGGGCAGGGTCTGTTCATGTGCACCCCTGGCTTTTGTATTTGTTCTACATCTTGCCACCCAAAGGCTTCCACCCTTGCATTCGTGGGTAGAGGTGCCACATATGCATATCACCCACCCACTAGTGAGTAAACATTTGACCCCATGTAGGCAGATGCCAGGTGCACTGCAAACACGTAGGAGGACTGCCATGAAAATCCTAAGCACCACCAGAGCCAGGTGTCCTCCACAGGCAGGGTGGTGCATTACCACTGCACCCTCCTGCAAGAGGGAACAGAGAGACAGCAAGCAAACAGCACAAAAAGCCAGGGTTTGACTTATTATAACAATTAAGTGCCTGAGCAGAACCTGTTAAACGCATTTTCAGAGCATTTATGGAGCTCTCTAAAAAATAAATATTGGATAAAACTGTCAAGTGCCCAAAATAAATGATTCAAAACATGAGGTCAGACGTGTGGGCACTGCCAGCCTCCTCTGTCTGTAAGAGCAGACAGAGCACATGTCTGCTTGACTTCCCTCGGGGCTAAAGATGCTAAAATAATTCCCCGAATAGCATCAACTCCTGGAAGGGAATTTTCTTGGCATGTTTTTCTTTCGTGTCATGGTTCTGTTGGGATGAATGTGAAGAGAAGGGCTGGCTATCGCTCAGCCTGAAAGCCAGCTTGGTGAAACATATTCCTCCTAACTGCAGTAAGCGCTTGCGCCACAGGCCGCGGCAGCCCCAGTGACAGGATCACAGTAGACAGGTTTGGGGTCGTTTCCTGTGGCTGTGCTGATGGTGAAGGGCCTCGGCTAGACTTGCATCTTCATAAACTCGGCTTCTTGCCAGCGTGTGCATTATTGGGTGTCCTCTGTCATTGCACATCAGAGCCTCTGAATCTCAGCTTCATAGCTCCCCTGCTTCCTTTTAACTCTACATTTGTCTACACAATGTGTCTGCACAAATATGGAATCTCATTAGTTTGACATAGGCCTACCCTATTGCTTATTGAATGGCACATATTTTAGACACTTTACGACCTGTGCCTAATACAAGCATTAAACCGTCGAGGAAACTAGCAGGGAATAAATCAATCACGAATAAATGATCTGTGCCAGCACTTAGGAATGTGCCTAAGGGAAGGACTGCTGCTTCTGCTCTGATGCCTGGCGATGCTCCTTTAACATATGGCCTAACTTGATGAGAATCTCTTGCTTTTTTCAGTACTTTTGGTGTCACCAATTTGCTATTAGAGATCTTTTTTCACTCAAGAGTTCTCGTGTTACATGATACACGCAATACCCCGCGGCATCTGAAGGCAATTTTGCCTAAATCAAAATAAGGGAAATCGCAGTGTCATAACGCAAAATGCCCCCTGCAGAATGTGGTGAGTGCTCCTGATTCTTCCATATCTCACAGATATTCATTGGCCTTGGCTGAGTTCCCATCCTCCCCATGAAGAGTTGGGGCCCTCCGAAGGGCAGGGGCTGTAGGAGCCTACATTACGTCATTGACTGATCGCCTACAACAAGCCCGCGCCAGTGCACACAAACTAAGATGTCCTTGACGCATAAAGGGCCTAATTTAGAGGTGGGTAATGACGAGTCATAATTTCATAAATGTCCTCTCCACCCCCCCCCCCCCTTTTGTACCCCCACCTCAGGCAGAGTGCTGAGTACTGTAGAGTTCCTTCTCAATGGTAGAACAGGCACAGAAACCCGTTTTCAGTGGGCCAACGCTTATGGCATTGGAGAGGCTGCCAAATTTAGGGCGACCCCTCCAACACCGTTTCCATCGGGGTCCTTTTGTATGGGACTGCCGTGTAAACTAGGGTGGTTCTGAGGAACAAGCGTCTGATTTACAAAACTGTTTGCAGGTCCACCAGGCATAAGTTACATGGCGGACCTACTATTGCGGATCATCTTTTCCCTAAAGTGGCTGCTGCCTTGCATTTGGGAGCCGTTTCTGGGTAAAAATATCCAGCAAAAAGGGGGACCGCTTTAAATGTGGAAGCCTGAATGCAGTAGGCGTTGTGGAGGTGGTGTTTTGTGACCCAGACGTGATGCAACAACCTCGTCTACAAAGTTTAAATGAGGTAAAAATCTAAAATTGGGTGCAAAGTCAGTTCTCAGATGATCGATCCTAATGGGCCTCCTCCCCCAGGATCAACCATCATTCAGAATTCCAGGGCTTCACAACATTCAGAAAATGCAGGTGAAGCTGTAGAAACATCATGAAGCAGTGGTTCTCCTCCCGCCAAACTTGTGGTTCCCCTGTCCCATGTAGAGGTGAGAGGTTGCAAGAAATTGGGTTACTGTTTGAGGGGAAGTGAAACCCTACTCAATTAGCAACAACAATCCTTGTCAGGGTGAGGCACAAGCAAATCCCAAATTAACCTGTGATCAACCCTCTGGTTGATTCCAACCCATGATGGATTGCAGGCCAGTTACAGGGACCCAGTTAGGCCCACTGAACAAAAGAGTACCTTAAACCCTGGTTTTGTAGCATTGCAAGGCCCAGCACCGAATATGCGCCACACAGCTGAGGTGATGAGTCGGTTCCTAGGGGCTGCAGAGCTGCAATGCGAGGTCCTGAATTGTTGTCAAGGAGCCCTTCAATGAAGGCTTGACATGTAAACTCAAGCATCGAAGATGCACTGCACAGTCGAGGCGATGGTTCTAAAGAGCTGCGAGGCTGCGATGCGAGAACCTGCATCGTTGTCGCGGCTGCCGATGACGAGGGATTTGTGATGCAATGGTCTGCGTTGGTGAAGCTTAGCACAGTGCCAGTTGTGATGTGGGCAGTGAGGTTGATGAGGAGTCCTTGCGCTCAAAGAACCCTTGCAGCAGAGGTGCTACATTAGTTCTGTTTGGGAATGCACTGCACAGCAGAGGACACCCGTCTGTTCTGCTGTATCCACAGATGTGCTGGCAGAGCACCTTCAGCCCCAATTCCAAGGATCGGGGACTGGGTTGGAACCACTTTGCAGGTTAGGATTTACAGATGGAAGAGTCCAGGTGCTTGGTTGTAGGTTGTTGGAGCTTTCTGCCCCTGAAGCTATAGTCAGGATGCCAGCCGACTAGTCCCTGAAATCACTCTGGGGTCCTGGGTTTAACAGATGCAGGTCCAGTTCTCGCTCAAGCAAGAGGGCAGCAGGTCAGCACAGCAGGCAACTTTCCTTGTTAGCAGCGGTCCAGCAAAGTGGCAGTCCTCTCAGCAGCACAGCAATCCTTCTTCCTGGCTCCGTTTTTACTCTCCTTGACGCCGGTATTGTTACACATTGGCGCCCAGTTACTGGGTAGGAGACTTTAACTGTACCCTAGATCTAGACAATGTAATGTAAATAAAACTTGTAGAGCGCAACTAATGCCCGAGAGCGTCTTGGCGCTATAGAAAAGCAGAGTTAGGCATAGTAGAGGTGACGATTACTGCTCCTAAGCGAGAGCTGCAAGAAGGATCTTATCCAGCTTGTATGAATAGCCAGGTTTTTAGGCCGTTTCTGCAACTAAGCAGTGAAGGTGCTGTTCTTAGGTCAAAAGGCAGTTGAATCCAAAGCATTGCTGTTGTCCTAAAGAAATTTCTGCCTTCCCATGTGGTCTTCTTAGATGGAGGTACCGTCATATTCTTTGCCAGACCTAAACGTAGAGTTCTCGCTGGCGTATACCATTTCAGTTTGTTTTTAAACTATTCTGGTACCAGTTAAATGCAAAAATCCAGTCGCTCACATTTCTCATGCAGGAACTGAAAGCACCTCCAGGGCTATTTTCCCTATTTGTCAGAGACACCACAATTTGGGTGTCATCTGCATATGAGGTCAAGGTAAAAACGGCATGTTTTATAATCGACGCCAGTGGGGTAACATAAAGATTAAAAAGTGTAGGGCTTAGTGCCGATCCTTGTGGGACTCCACATGGTAGGGAAAACTGTCTAGAGATAAACTTCCCCATTGCCACGTTTCGCTGTTGATTTGTTAGGAATGTTTTAGGAGATTAATTGCTATTTCTTTTATCCCTAAGTCTTGGAGCCGGTCAACCAGAATCTCATGGCTGACCGTATCAAATGGAGCCGAAAGATCAAGTATTACCATTGTCGCTGTCCCTCCTCCATCGAGAACTTCATGTATTTCTTCCGTGGCTATGCTTAATGTGGATTCAGTGCTATCGTTTTGCCTGAAACAATGTTGCGATTCATCAAGCAGCGAGTTTGCTTCTATATATTCAGAAATTTGCTTACTCATAATTTTCTCCATCAGTTTAGCAGCAAAAGGGAGTCTTGAGATCGGCCGATAATTACATGGTTCAGTGCTATCCAGGTTTTCTTTTTTCAAAAGTGGGAGAACTGAGGTACGTTTCCATTGGACAGGGAAAGTCCCACTGGTGAACACATTGTTTAGAATTTGTCCCAAATTTCTTGCCACCTGGGAAGATAGTTGGTGCACAACATTTGGAGGACAAGGATAATAAGGAGAGCCTGATTTAATTAACAGAATTAGGTCTCTGAGTTGATCCTCTGAGGGGGTGTTAAATATAGAGACTGTTTTTATTTTCATCATCTAAAGTCATGTACTCGGCCTTAGGGTACACTGCTTTGTTTGCAGCAAATTTGTTATAGATGTTTACCACCTTCTCTTGAAAGAAACCGGCCTGTATGTCACAGAATTCTTGGTTTATTCCCATTTTGGTGGCATTAGTAGGAGTTACCAGATTCTTGATAACTGAGAAAAGGGTTTTATTAGCGTCTCAGGCATTTTTAATATGCTCTGAAAAATAGGTATTCTTTACTTTTAGGATGCCCTCTTTGTGCTTTGCTAATTTGGCTTTATATATAATTTTCTCTTCTGCATCATGGTTTTTTCTCCATTCCTTTTCCTGTGTGTGACAATCCTGCCTAGACAGTCTGAGACTCTCATCATACCAGGGTTGGGACATTTTTTTTGTAGCAGACTTATCCAATGCTGTATTTAACCATTGTGTAAAAATATCCACATTGTCCCCCAGTTGACATGGGGTGGCGGTAGCAACCTCTCCTAATTCAGCTGGAGAAACTTTATGCCAGGCAATGCCCATTGTATATTGGATAGGTGGTCCATGCATGACAGTTTTCTTAATCTTTATTTGCCAATTAACCACCCAGTGGTCCGACCAGGTCACTGGGAAGGATGTCAGCAATTTAATGTCCTCATAGTTGGAAAAGATACCATCCAACATGTGACCAACCTTGTGTGTGGAACCCTTGGAGATTAGGGGGAGTCCAAAGGTGCCCACAGCCTCAATGAGTTTTTGCGAGTCTGGGTCAATTATATTTTCAAGATGAAAATTAAAATCGCCCAGCACTGTGAAGTTTTCATTTATCATTAAGGTTTCTATTACAGTGCTGAGGTTATCAATAAAATTGCTCCTAGCACCTGGTGGGCGGTATATTAACAACCCTTTTAAAGCTGATGAGTCTGGAGGCTGTATCAGAAATGTCATCGCCTCAAAGCCCACCATAGTCAGTGGTTCAAATCAAGGTTTGAAATTATTACGATAGAAAACGGCCAGTCCTCCTCTTTTTTTTGTCTGTCTAGTCAAAACCGGGAGGTGTGGCGGCAACAATATCGGGCCGGAAACTGTCGTCTGCACAGGTTTCTGTGACAAAGGCCACATCAGTATTCTCTGTTTGGCTAAGATCATAGAACTCTAATTGAGGCTTCACCAACAACCTTGAGTTTAGTAACATACAGTGAATGTTGCTACTTTTTGGGGCACTCCTATTCTTTAGGGTAGGCCCTGATGATGCAACCAGAGTAGAATGATTGCCGGGAGAGTGCCTGGGTCGCTCGTTGTACTTTGCATGATTTGAGGGGGCGGCTCCATGGCGGTATTAGTGCATCTTAGTGCTAACAGCGCTTCACTGAAGTACATAACCCCTTCGATGCTCATGACGAGCTCAGCTCGTCATGAGGCACAGTGGAGCTGTGCTTATGACGAGCTGAGCTCGTCATGAACAATGGGTTTCAAAGCCTCTCAGCACAGAGGGGGAATTACTGCAGCAGTGATGGTGTTAATGGAAAGGGGCGACCACTTGGTCCCCCCGAACGTATGGTTGGGTGCCCCGATCCCCCCGGGAAACCATTTTGGGCGGGGGGCGTGGCTCGGCTGGTATGCCCGAAGTGGCGTAGCCGGGGCGCGCCTTTTCCCGCCCAAGAGGGGTTGTCCTAGACACCTACGCGGAAGACCACGCCCAGTAGGCGTACCGGAGGAGGGTACACGCCCTCCCGCAGAAGAATAAATAGAGCGGGAATCCGAAGAAGCGTCCTCTTGTTCCTGTGCTCTGAAGGCTGCACCCACTCTTTGCTCGTGAGCCCTCGACGGAACAAGCGGCAATTTTGAGAACTTGTAATCTTGTTGTTTTTCTTTCAGTTATTTGGAGTACGAAGGATCCAGGACCTCGTTGATCGACCAAGAGCAGGATACTCGAAACCATGGCTGGCAAGAAAGCAGGAAAGGGCTCCGAGATGGAGAAGGTATTACGCCTGTTGTCGAACCGAATGGCTGGCATGGACCGAAAGCTCGGAAAAGTTGATTCGATCGGTCGAGGTTTGTCGGAGGTTAAGAAACAGTTGGCGGCCCTGAGCAACTCAGGTCGCCCTAAGAAGGTAATAGGCCCGGCCTTGCCGGGAGTCGTCCTCGAGGGTAGGGGGAAGCGGGTCAAGAGGAGGGCGGTTTCTGGGGAGGTCCCGGTTCCTGAGGTACCCCCAGTCGCCCCCGTCACGCCGGCGGACATCCCGGTACCAAACCCAGATATAGGTTTGCCGATCCCGGTTGTAATTACTCCCGCTAATGATGAGGAGATGCCTCCCGAGGTGGCCATCCAGTTAGCGGCGGTGTTGCCATGGCTCAAGAAAAAAGCAGGAGGGGCAGTGGCCGCGGGAGACCCGGCAGAGGAGGCCAGACTAATAATCGAGCAATTGCGGCAGTCGAGAGAGGCCGCAACGGCGAATGTTCCTCTTGTTCCCCCACAGGTGGCGCCGGGAGGACCTGCGGTTGGTCGGGAAAAGGCGGCAGAAACAACGGCCGAACCTGGTAAGCACACATTGCCAATGGCGGGGGAGGGTTCATTACCCTCGAGGCGGGAAAGGGTGGCACAGCACATCCCTATGGCCACAAAAGAACTAATATGGGGGGACAAATATGTTAACATGTTTTCATTATTGACTGACCATCGAGAGATGGAATATGCAAAATCCCAGAAAGATTTATGGCATCCGAGTGTGTGGCGCGCCAAGATGGCAGAATTCAGGGTTGATGAGACAGTAACGAACTGGGTTAAGGCCTTTTCCATATTTATTGCAGTCATGGGGGAACGAAAGCCTGAACTGATGACCGAGTTGACTTGCTATCAGAATCGGATTATGGATTTTTATTCCATGTATGAGGGGGATGAATGGAAAGGTTATGATATGAAATTTCGGAAAGCGAAAGAGTTTGATGCTACTTTGACTTGGAATTGCCTTGACTCGGTGTCATGGCACAAGCAGCTCTTGCCAGGGGTGGCAGGTACGTCCTCGCCGAGCGGGAGCGGGTCGGGGTTCGTCCGCCAAAAGCCCGCGGTGCCCTTTCGAGCGGGCGCCGGTGGGGACTATCAGCCCAAGACCGGCGGAAATGGCGGCAAGCGTGGGGTTTGTTGGGGCTTCAATAGAGGCAACTGTAACAGACCCCAGGGAACATGTAGGTTCAGGCATGCGTGTGCGGGCTGTGGGAACTCCTCACACCCGGAGAGTAGCTTTAGATCTAAAAACAGCGGGACGGGAGGTAAAGGGGGGTCGAAGCAAGAGTGAGGTAAGACTTTGTAACCGATTGCCTACACCTGTTGATATCATGGCTCTGACTCCTTGGTTGAACAAATACCCTGATCATGTATCCGCTGGGGTGTTGAGGAAGGGATTCTTACATGGCTTCCACATCCCGGCGGGGGATTTTCGGGGGGACTCCTTTTGTAAAAACCAGTTATCTGTCCAACACAACCCAAGCGTTGCAGCAAAGAAAATTGCAAAAGAAGTCAGCTTGGGGCGGGTGGCAAGGCCTTTTCCTCGCCCGCCGGTGGCGGATTTCATATGTTCCCCGTTAGGGGTTGTCCCGAAGAAAGACCCTGGGGAGTTTAGACTTATTACTTGTTCGCCCCAAGGGGTTCCTCGGTGAATGAAGCCATTGACCCGGAAGTTTGTTCAGTATGGTACCCATCGTTCGATGATGCCATGGCCATGTTAAATCGTCTGGGCCCGGGGGCGCTGATGGTGAAATCAGATATCGAATCGGCGTTCCGGTTGCTCCCGGTACACCCACAGGATCAGCGCTTGCTAGGTTTTGCATTTCAAGGGAGTTATTATATGGATAAATGCATGCCGATGGGTTGCTCCATTTCTTGTGCTTATTTTGAAATGTTCAGCTGTTTTCTACAGTGGGTATTCACTGAGGCCACGGGCCATAAGCATGTGATGCACTATTTAGATGACTTCCTGTTTTTGGGTGCAGCCGGCGATACGAGTTGTGCGCAGGCGCTGCGGGACTTCTGCATCCTCATGCGGGAGTTCGGAGTCCCACTGGCACCAGGTAAGACGGTCGGACCATCTACTTCACTGGAGTTTCTGGGAATTGAGCTCGATTCGGTGGAAGGATGTTTCCGTTTACCGATGGAAAAGGTAGCCAAATTCAGGGCCTCCCTAATACAATGCTTGGGCAAGGTGAAAGTGACCCTGCACCAGTTACAGCAAACAGTGGGTCAGCTTAACTTTGCCTTGAGGGTAATGCCAATGGCCCGCCCCTTCTCACGCTCTATTGCACAAGCTATGGTGGGTCTCAAGGAGGGACACCACCGTACGAGACTATCGGCGGAGGTTCGCCAGGATATGCGCATTTGGTTGGCATTTCTGGCGGACTTCAACGGTTGAGTTGTGTGGAACAAGCCACCAGCGTCTTCGGACGAACTTGGTCTATGGACTGACTCAGCTGGGAGCGTAGGATTTGGCGCCATCTTTGGCAACCGATGGTCGGCGCAAGTATGGCCGACGTGGTGGCACTCCAGCGGTCTCACAGGTAACATTGGATTCTTGGAGTTATTCCCCATTTGGGTTGCTCTGATGGCATGGCCAGACGACTTCAGGGACCGCTCAGTGGTGTTTTGGTCTGATAATATGACTGTGGTCGAGTGCATTAACCAGCAGGCAGCCCGCTGCAAGTGGATCTTGAGATTGCTGAAAGAAATTGTACTACTTTGCATGAGATTGAATGTACAGTTCAGGGCGAAACATGTGCCAGGCGTACTGAATCATGCAGCTGATGCACTCTCTCGTTCACATATGCAGGCGTTCAGGGGGTATCTACCCACAGCGGACCTAGTGGCGGCACCATTCCCCGAAGCGCTATGGCTAATCGGTGCCCCGGATTACAAGACCTCGTGGCAGCAAGCTTAGCCCCCAGGACAAGGAAGGCATACGAAGGAGCGTTTCGTTCCTACTGCACATTTTTGGGCCCAACAGGGGGACAGAGCTGGGGTCAGGAGGAATCCTTCCTGGGGTTCCTGGTAGCGCTGCACAGAGAAGGCCGATCAGCGGCAACGGCCAGTAGACATAGGGCGGCCATTTCATTTATGGCACAGGTGCATGGCATAAAAGACCCGACGGGTTCCTTTTTGGTTAAGAGAGCCCTTCGCGGCTGGCAGCGCCTTGAGGGTCGCAAGCAAGATGCGAGGCGCCCGATTGGCTTAGACAGGTTGTCTCTACTTGTAGCAAAACTGGACGAGACGTGCTCCTCCCATTTCGAAGCAGTTCTGTTCCGGGCAGCTTTCGCATTGGCATTCCATGGGGCTATGCGGGTGAGTGAACTTGTCGCGAGGAACAAGAAAGATGTTGAGGGAGGCTTGTGCAGGGATCACGTTCAAATTAGGGGTGATTCAATGGTGATCTCGATAGCCAGGTCCAAGACTGACCAGGGAGCTATGGGAAATAGTGTTATCGTGCAGCGCGCGCGAGGGTCCCCCACGTGCCCGATAAAGTGTATAGAGGAATACTTGGCACTAAGGGCGGCTACATGGGGGGGAGTTTGCTGAGGCACAGGGATGGCACCCCACTGACGAGATTTTAGTTCCAGAGGGTGCTAGCACTGTCAATCGCTGCTGCGGGCATGGACCCGTGCGATTTTGGGACCCACTCCTTTAGGATAGGGGCTGCTACTGAGGCTACAGCCAGGGGTCAGAGTGCGGAGTAAGTAAACAGTTGGGATGTTGGTCCTCGAATTGCTTCAAAAGGTATGTGCGATTGCACATGTTGTAAAGATCAATTGACATGCACTCAGCTTCTTGTCTTTTGTTTGAATTACAGTTTCGCGAGCCTGTCACGCGGGGCGGAATTTGCAGTCGACCCAGCACCAGGAGACCAGCGGTCAAGGATCACCGACTGGAGAGAGAGTGGTATGGGTCGTGGGCCACTCATATGTGAGGCGCGCCGGGGATGTATTCATGGCAGGTGAGGCGACTCACGCAGCTGGGGAATACGGGTACAGAGTGACCTTCCATGGGAAGGGTGGGCTCTGTTTTGACCAATTCGAATAGTTTTTTGAGGGTCTCTTAGGGCGGCAAAGGTCACTGCCATCTGTAGTCATAGTACACCTGGGGGGCAATGACTTGGTGACACTGGGTAGACTAGTGTTATTGGAACACATCTTGTCGGCTGTTAGTTGGTTGGCTAAAAGAGTCCCGGGGTGTACGTTTGCCTGGTCCCACATGATCCCAAGGAAGGTATGGCGGGGGGGCCTTTCGGTGTCAGCACTGAACCATTCGGTGAAAAGGGTTAACAATAAAATTGGTAAATTGTTCCGCTCTTCGCAGTTACATAGCATTCCTCACGGGTGTATTCGGGGTGATCACATGTATCTGAATGATGGGGTTCATCTGTCCAGGGAGGGGAATGACTTACTCATAGGAGACTTCATAGCGTGGCTAAGGGGTTTGAGGAAGCATGACCTTTAGGAGGAGTAGGGGGGGCCGGATAGTCGGTCAACTATCCAGCCTGTGGCGGTAAGGTCATGATCGGTGAGCAGTAATTTCAAGGTCCCTAGAGGGGGGTGCCACCCAGAATTGATGGGAGCGCCCGGGGGGAGGCGGCCATTGGCCCCTTCCACGGGGAGGCGGCACCCACTAAGGATGGGTCGCCTAGGGGGAGACGGCCATAGGCCCCTCCCAGGGGGGAGGCGGCTAGATGCCCCTCCTATTAATTTCCCGGGGGCCGGATATCCGCAACGGCGGATAGAGAGTGTGGGGATGGGGGGGAGTCCACGCTGTCCTTCCTACAGATACCTCACATGGGAACTCGGACGACCTTTAAGATGGCGTCGAGTGGAAAGGGGGCCCCCACCACGACAAGGGAAGTTACAGTTGGCAATGAGGGTAGAGTCCTCTGCGCATGCGCCACTCACACCGTGAGGGCGAGATTTTGGTAGTAGGGATCTGACACCGGTTAAGACCTTGCCGTTGACCCTTAATGCTAGGATGTACAATTTATATTAGAATGTATGCATTTTCAGGATGTTAGACTCGGCTAGGAAACCTTTGTATTAGAGAGCTGTTAAGGTTAGCCAAAGAACATGTCTTCATCGAAATGTAATAAATGTAAAATTGTACATAATGATGAAACTTTTATTTAATGTTTTAAATTTTGTTTCATATTTTAATAAATACGGCCGGGAGGGTGACACCCTCCCGCCTTCCAAAAGTTCAAACCTGTGTCCGACTTCTCCCATCCTTGGGGATTGGTGTTGGGAGGGGGTGGCGGGCATCCCGGCCATATGGAAAGGGGCGACCACTCGGTCCCCCCGAACGTATGGTTGGGTGCCCCGATCCCCCCGGGAAACCATTTTGGGCGGGGGCGTGGCTCGGCTGGTATGCCCGAAGTGGTGTAGCCGGGGCGCGCCTTTTCCCGCCCAAGAGGGGTTGTCCTAGACACCTACGCGGAAGACCACGCCCAGTAGGCATACCGGAGGAGGGTACACGCCCTCCCGCAGAAGAATAAATAGAGCGGGAATCCGAAGAAGCGTCCTCTTGTTCCTGTGCTCTGAAGGCTGCACCCACTCGTTGCTCGTGAGCCCTCGACGGAACAAGCGGCAATTTTGACCCACCCACCAGCCCCTTATAGCAATGTTTGGTTTAAATAAAGTTTTACTGAGAGATAGATGTATAGGCCTTTTTTCCTGTGTAGAAAGGTAAAGGAATGTTTAAGATAAGGATGTGACTTCTGCCTTTGGTATAATGTTTTTCCTTTGTAGGAGAGAGCAGTGAGGACACATCAAGGCTATGTCAGAATTTTCTTTCCTTAGTAGGTGAACAACTGTCGTATTTATTTTTTGGTCGGGCGGTAAGGTCATGATCTGTGAGCAGTAATTTCAAGGTCCCTAGAGGGGGGCGCCACCCAGAATGGATGGGAGCGCCCGGGGGGAGGCGGCCATTGGCCCCTTCCACGGGGAGGCGGCACCCACTAAGGATGGGTCGCCTAGGGGGAGACGGCCATAGGCCCCTCTGAGGGGGGAGGCGGCTAGATGCCCCTCCTATTAATTTCCCGGGGGCGGATATCCGCGACGGCGGATAGAGAGTGTGGGGATGGGGGGGAGTCCACGCTGTCCTTCCTACAGATACCTCACACGGGAACTCGGACGACCTTTAAGATGGCGTCGAGTGGAAAGGGGGCCCCCACCACGACAAGGGAAGTTACAGTTGGCAATGAGGGTAGAGTCCTCTGCGCATGCGCCACTCACACCGTGAGGGCGAGATTTTGGTAGTAGGGATCTGACACCGGTTAAGACCTTGCCGTTGGCCCTTAATGCTAGGATGTACAATTTTAATTTAGAATGTATGCATTTTCAGGATGTTAGACTCGGCTAGGAAACCTTTGTATTAGAGAGCTGTTAAGGTTAGCCAAAGAACATGTCTTCATCGAAATGTAATAAATGTAAAATTGTACATAATGATGAAACTTTTATTTAATGTTTTAAATTTTGTTTAATATTTTAATAAATACGGCCGGGAGGGTGACTCCCTCCCGCCTTCCAAAAGTTCAAACATGTGTCTGACTTCTCCCATCCTTGGGGATTGGTGTTGGGAGGGGGTGGCGGGCATCCCGGCCATATAATGTTTACCTGCTTCCGGGTAGAAGGACCAGGAGTCCCGTCACTGGGCAAGATCCTGGCGCGATCCAGGCACCAACAGGTGCAGTAGGGCTTGCCTTTGGCATGCCAGCGGCGCGCCCGCTGCACTGGGACAATGATCGCTCTTGCCCTAAATGCATGGGGCGCAATCGATCTCCCTTACACAACTCTTACAGAGGTGGGCCACCAACACTCAGGTATGAGAAGCCTGGTGCAGCTTCGACCCCGTGTCCAGGAAATATTCATATTGCTTGTGTCTTCATGATCTGCATACCAGGATTGATCTCTTTTACTGTAGCCAAGATGCTCTTTCTAAAGCAGTGTGAGCCGAATACCTCGGACGCACTGTCTCAGATCATTGTCCCCTACAACCGTATGGCGTCTTCACTTGGAGGCACGCAGCAATGTTTCATTTTGCTCCATTCTTTCAAACATCACTTCCTACTTTCAGTACAATGAGGGCTCAGCTTCAGGGAACCGGTATTGAATGGGATGCATTCAAGGCTGTTCCCTCGCGGCTACACAATTAAGGCTGCATACAAAGCCAAGCAAACCCTCCCTAGGGAACTCAGCACTTTGGAAACGAACATACGGCGCTATGAATAATTATCTCTCATTGACCAAACGGTTGTGGCCCCACTTGCGCAGGCTAGACCAGCCCACAAATCTACTCTAGAGAAACTGGGTGCTCTATACTATAGGGAGCACTTGGCAAGGAAGAATGCAGAGGGAGATAAGGCAGGTAGACACTTTGCGCTGCTTCTCCGCTATGACTCACCAAGGAGCCTGATCACTGCCAAACAAGATGAAACTGGCCTTATTCTTAACTCCCAAGATGGTATTAATGCCGTCTTTCATACATATTATGTTAACTTATATCGAACCACGCAAGCGGACGACCCAGCATTGATACAAACCTTTCTAAATGCAATCCGATTTAGAAGCTTCACCTACTGAAATCGAAATCTCTGATGTGATTAAGCAAATGGCACATGATACGACCCAGGGGTCAGATTGCTGGTCATTGGAGGTTTTACTCCACTTTGAAATCATAACTCATTCCACATTTGCTCAAGGTCTATACCGAGGCTTAGGCTGTGGGTGTATTACCCCTCACTCTTAGAGAGGCAGTGTTAGCAGCACTACTGTGGAAACTAGCTGCAATGGCTGTTAGCATCAGCTGAAGCCATTTTGTTTTCTGGCAGCCATTTTAGTTAGCCATGTGCTCGCCATGTGCTGCTCCCTCTTCACTATTGCCTGCCCTTGTATTCTGCTTGAGTCATCAGTTACAGTGAACTCTTTCAGTACTGAGCCAGATCACTGCACATGCTCAGAAATGCCTAGCTGGTAGAATACACCTGCTCTTAGTGTATAACTGTCAGGCTATTTTAACTGATGTCAGCAACTCTGTTACTCCGCCTACTTTGTTGACTGTTAGGCCTTCTATGTGTAATAGCTAATTGTGTGCACACTTGTACTGACTCTTTTTGAGTTTTCATTCTAACTCAGCAATAAACTGGCCGTAAAAGGCCCTTGGTTTCTGTACTCTTTGGACTGTCTTATACAGTGGCCTGAGGGTACAGTATTGACGCAGTCTCCCTCATGTGAGTTTAATAAAATTGTTATTTTGATATTCCAGCTTCCGTGACAATCTCTTCTTTGTTGGTTTAAGGACCAGGTGCATTAGTGAAAAGGAACATAGCTATGCAATGGCGAGCGATCACTGGTCCCTCGTTTGACATGGGTGGGTGCGATGAAAAAATGGGCGGCAGCAGAGGAGGACGCCCTGAGAGAGGAGGAAGCGAAAGGCCAGCGTAAACATCCCATATCCTTAGAATGGGACGCGATGTCCCACCAGTTTAAGCAAGCCCATAGGTGTGACACCCCCAGCACCTCCCAACCTGACCCTATGGCCCTGGCAGCCTCAACGCCCCATTAGGGTATACACGAAACAATCCCCCTGACTCTTCTCTTCTCTCTTCTCCCTCCCCCCCACCTCTAGCAGATGTGTCCTAAACATTCTTCCTGATCCTACACCCCTGGCTCGGTCTCCGCCCCCCCCTTGTTTCTTCTTTTACTCTTCCCACCCCCGCATTTCCGTAGTCATGGTTCAATTCCTCTCCCTTAGTTCTCCCCTGCACTCAAGTCGCGTCAGAGTCTGACAGGCCCACGCCTCCGATATGCACACCATATGAAAACTGTCTACATCCCGATGGCATCTCTGTACTATTGTAATGTCACCAATTGCATTCAGATGTACTGTGAGCGCTTTTTTTTTTAAAAAAAGGTTAATCGAAATAATAAAAAAAAAAATAAGGACCAGGTGCATTAGTGAACCCCTAAAAAGGTTTTTTCTTCCTACAAATTGGCGCCCAAATTTGGGTCTCATCGGAGACGCGACCATTCAAGGGAGTGGTCCTGACAGAAGACAGGAATCTACTGAGGAGGACAGCACAGAAATCTACTGAGGAGGTACCCTGCACAAGGAGACTCTTTGTCTTTGCAGACCAACATGTTTTCCGGTTTTCCCGATATGACCCTCCAGGTGTTGGCCGCTTCCGACTGAGATTTTCTTTGGCGTGAGTATTTTAAAATGACAGTTAGGTCACTCAGAACTTGGCAGTTGGAAGCTGGAGACTTTTGTTTGGTAAGGTTGCTATAGCAAGACTTTTGTTGTGGAATGACTTGGCCAAGTTTCTAGTTTGTTTGTTTATTTGCTGCAGCAAATAAAGGTAGGTAATGGGGAGATTTTTCTCAAATTTTTGAATTCTTGGACAGTACAATATTTAAGTACCATTTAGTTATAATATTATATATGCTATAATATTTTGGCATGCCTGCTCTTAGCACACTTCGTAGAAAGTGTTGCTGTCTTGGAGGTACCAATATAGATTTAGAAAATGCTCAGCTGATTCCCCTAGAGGGGATACCTAAATAGGTTTAGGTATATTAAAAATGATATTTTTTTCATGATGACTAGTACACCATGGAAAATATATATATATATATATATATATATATATATATATATATATATATATATATATATATATATATATATATATATATATATATATATATATATATATATATATATATTCACTGAAAAAACCATAGGTTATAGACCATATATAGTTAGGAATTCGCATTTACAAAACCTTATTTTACTCACACAAAACCATTGAAATTCCATATATAGTTAGTTGCACTAACTATATATCGCGCACCCGCAATCCACTGCTGATGATGTCACATATTACATCATTCATGACATGGTCAGTGACATCACTGATGACATCACTGAAGACATCTCAAATGACATCACTGATGACATCTCAAATGACACCACTGATGACATCACTGATGACATCTCATTTGACATTACTGATCACATCACTGATGATATCATTCATGTGATAATACGATGAACCTCTTCAGACTCTAATATAACCTTAGATACAATCAGTGTAAACAGACACTCACAGACTGTCACTCATCCATGGAGTTACTCACACACCTAGTCAGTCATGCAAAGAATCAATCACACCTCCATTTCCTCAACTATACAGTTATACAAACTTTACTTATTCAAACATATACTAACACATATTTACTCTCTTATACAATCCCTGATACAAGTTCACAATGATCCATACAGCCACTCACACATTCACTGGCTCTTATGCACAGTTATTTATATATGTCAACTCTCACATGTACTGTGTTTTACATATGTACTTACTTTGACATGTAGCACTGAGATATCCATTCACTCACCAATACACTCATGCACACAGTCAACCGCCCATACAGCTGTTTCCACATGCACTTTTGAAACCATACATCTAGTGAATCAACTGCTCACACATCTATGCACAGAGTCATACACCTCCCAGCCACCCACACACACACTCAGTCTCCCATACAAATACTTGGGCAACCAATCAATAACCCATATAGTTACTCATATAGCTACTTATCAACACATGCAACAGTTTACAGAACAACAGACATAATGATGCACAAATTAAGACAGTTTAGTCACTAACCCATGCACTCAGTGAGACACATTTAATCACTCACTCATACAGTCAGTCATGCACCTACTAAATCCTTCATCCAGACACTTATACATCCACTCATTCTTCAATATGTAAGACATATTTTAACTTTACAGAAACATACAGTCACTGGATGTTGTCATCAGTGATGTCATTTGAGATGTCATCAGTGATGTCATCAGTGATGTCACTGACCATGTCATGAATGATGTAATATGTGACATCATCAGCAGTGGATTGCGGGTGCGCGATATATAGTTAGTGCAACTAACTATATATGGAATTTCAATGGTTTTGTGTGAGTAAAATAAGGTTTTGTAAATGCGAATTCCTAACTATATATGGTCTATAACCTATGGTTTTTTCAGTGAATTTTCAAGGTTTTGTAAATGCTAATTCCTAACTATATATGGTCTATAACCTATGGTTTTTTCAGTGAATTTTCAAGGTTTTGTAAATGCTAATTCCTAACTATATATGGTCTATAGCCTATGGTTTTTTCAGTGAATATATATATATAAATACATAGATAAACATTTATCATCTGTATATCTATATAAATACAAACATAAATGCATGCATACATATACTTATATGCACACAGATGCATGTTATTTACATGAAAGTTGAAAAAACACTAATAAAAGCAAAGCTAAAAAGCCACCTCATTACAAACAGAATGGCTTTAACTTAAACGAGGGCGAGATCTATTGCATTTTCAATGCTTGTTTACTTTGGTTCCATCAAGAAGGCATTCAGATGTGTCACACATTTGCCATAAATTCTGAATGTTAGCGCTCTAGTTGTTCTTTAGAACACTCTGGGACATTCTGTCATTGGGCTATACTTGGGATACATCTGAGTGATATTTGGGCTACATTTGGGCTCTTTTGTCTCTGGTGGCCATTTTGGGAGACTGCATGTCAGAATGTTTTAATGAAATAGAAAAGGATTTGAGAAGTCACTCAAAATGTGCCCTAATTTTTCATTCTGCAGCACTAATCATACTTTCTATGGCAAAATATACCCCCTCATGTTGTTTCTTTTTAAATTAAATGTTTTAAGAGTTACCACTTTATTCCAATCAAGATGGCTTCAGGTGTGCCATACCTTTGTAATAAGTAGGACTGTTAGCGCTCTAGTTGTTCTTTAGAACACTCTGGGACATTCTGTCATTGGGCTATACTTGGGCTACATCTGGGTGATATTTGGGCTACATTTGGGCTCTTTTGTCTCTGGTGGCCATTTTGGGAGACTGCATGTCAGAATGTTTTAATGAAATAGAAAAGGATTTGAGAAGTCACTCAAAATGTGCCCTAATTTTTCATTCTGCAGCACTAATCATACTTTCTATGGCAAAATATACCCCCTCATGTTGTTTCTTTTTAAATTAAATGTTTTAAGAGTTACCACTTTATTCCAATCAAGATGGCTTCAGGTGTGCCATACCTTTGTAATAGGTAGGACTGTTAGTGCTCTAGTTGTTCTTTAGAACACTCTGGGACATTCTGTCATTGGGCTATACTTGGGCTACATCTGGGTGATATTTGGGCTACATTTGGGCTCTTTTGTCTCTGGTGGCCATTTTGGGAGACTGCATGTCAGAATGTTTTAATGAAATAGAAAAGGATTTGAGAAGTCACTCAAAATGTGCCCTAATTTTTCATTCTGCAGCACTAATCATACTTTCTATGGCAAAATATACCCCCTCATGTTGTTTCTTTTTTAATTAAATGTTTTAAGAGTTACCACTTTATTCCAATCAAGATGGCTTCAGGTGTGCCATACCTTTGTAATAAGTAGGACTGTTAGCGCTCTAGTTGTTCTTTAGAACACTCTAGGAGGCTGCAGTAGAACACAAAGGAATCAACTGACAGTCTCTGTCCTTGTTGGATGTACATGTTTTACTGAGAATGTCAGACTTCATTTTCACATGACTGAGAAAGATAATGTGAATGTACAGAAAATATGCTTTCAGTTTAGCTTATAGATCCCCTTCCAAACCACTGTGGGAAAATCATGAGATATTAGTTTTCTTTCAAACAATATTCATGATATCACAGCAGAAGGTTTTTTCACATGGTAAAATCACCTTAGAACCCCCCACAATTCCTAAAACGAGTATGGTACCATCAACAAATGATTTATAATGTAACTAAAGTCCTAAAACCCTCTATTAACTACAATGCTTTTTATGTTTGAAAGCTTTATTGAAGTAAATAATCAATCCAACAAGGTAACACCAGCATATATAAATGAGGAAGAGGGAGTATGATAAAAGGATAAAAATAAAGCTGATGGTACAAATGAGGAACAAAGCATTTTAAGCGTTTTTAAGAGGGGGGGGAAAGGAGGGAGGGAAAAAAGGGAGGGGGAGTAAGAAAAAACCTAGCAATAAGTCATAAACGGAAAATTGCAGTAATTATGAACAACAAGCATAAGAAAGTACAGTAAAGGCACCAATGACTATAAATAACGATAAATATATGATCTAAAAGGCATTAAATAACTGGAAGTCTCTACACAAACTTTCCATGGTCTGTTGGTGGAACTTACTCTGCCACTCCCATAGGCTTGACGTAGCCTTCGCAGCCATGTGCAAACCCTCTCGTAATGTTGACTTATACTGGTTGCCCTTAACTTTACATTTGGATCAAGCTGCCAAGACCAAACCCTCTACATTTTCCTCTGCCAACTTTAAGCCCCCTTGAATAAGTATACTCCAATACCTACTCATTTTACTTACTCTCTCACTTATGCCGTTTTATACTTCATAACTACAATGCTTTTTAATGAGGTGCTATCATGTATATTGGTCCCAAGATGGCTGCCAACACTTCTTGGATGAAGTGCTGACAGCCAATCAGATCAGATGTGTGGTTAGGCTCCGCCCAGATATATATCTTTTTTTGAACCTAAATTACTCAAAATCCACTGGAGCACATATATTGAGACCTAGCAAAGGCACATCGGGCTAACAGTCCCTACAATTTTGCCAAGTTTCGTGCAAATCCATTCAGCCGTTCGAGCTAAAAGTGAGGCCAACCGCCCTATGGAAATTAACATGGGAAAAACGCGTTTTGGGACCCCCCTTTTTTCTCGGCCCCTCCTTGATGAAACCCCCCCAAATTGTCAGGGGCTGCTCAGAAACAAAATGTTCCATTTTCCTGAAAATTTCAGCCAATTCCGTCCACAAACGCCAAAGTTATTAGACATAGAATTTTCAAAAATCCCATAGAGAAAAAATCCTAACTATATATACCTACTGGCGACCGCCAGTAGGTAATATATATATATATATATATATATATATATATATATATATATATATATATATATATATATATATATATATATATATATATATATATATTATATATATATATATATATATATATATTACCTACTGGCGGTCGCCAGTAGGTAGTTATAGTTAGGATTTTTTTCAATGTTAAATCTCACAATTCTATTTGGAATAACTTTGGCGCCGGTTGACGAATCTGCCTGAAAATTTCCTCAAAATGGCCTTGTCAAGCTCCGGTCCTTCCCTGAAAGTTTGGGGGGGATGCGTCAAGCGGGGGCCGAGATAAAAGGGGGGTCCCAAAACGCATTTTCCCCATGTTAATTTCCATAGGGCGGTCGACCTCACTTTTAGCCCGAACGGCTGAATGGATTTACACCAAATTTGGCAAAATTTTAGGGACTGGTAGCCCAATGTGCCTTTGCTATGTCTCAAGATATGTGCTAAAGTGGATTTTGAGTAATTTAGGTAAAAAAAATATATATATATCTATAAGCGCGCCCCGGTACGCGCTCCGGGGATCGCTCCGGGCGCGACACACGACTTGCGCGCAGAAAGCTGATTAGTTCTTGGGTGACTGTAAACATTCAAAACAGTCCGGAGCAGCCGCCATCTTGTGTCTCGGTAGGATCGAGACACAAGAGGTGGCCAAAACAAAGGGGGAATTGACCATAAGGGGGCAGGGTAGACCCCCCCTGACCCCCTAGGTTTGATGTGGGGCTATAAAAGGGTCCCGCTGGGCAAAAATTATTATTTTTTTTTTCGATTTGCACGGGGGGAGCGCCCGGTACGCGCACCGGGGAGCGGACCGGGGAGCGCACCAGGGAAAAAAGAGAATGGCAGAGTTAAAAAATTTAAGTCATTTTATATAAATGGGAGGTAGTTCTGAAAAGAACTGTTTTTTTTCTTTTTGTTGTTTTATATATATATATTTTTTTGAACATTTTTTTTGTGGGGGATTTTCAGAACAATTTTATATTTTTTTTGTAGTTTTTCTGGGGTGAAACAAAAGACAGGGAATTGCGAACAGCTCAACTGGAGCAAAAAAATAGAAAAAAATTAAGGTTGCTTGCTGCAGTGATGGTTGTCTGCAGCTCGATTAAGTAAAGTGATGCTCTGCTCACCATAAGATATAGTTTTGTTGCAATATATGCAAACAAATTTAAATTTGGAAAACTTAGTTTGAACATTAGGGACAATCTCCCTAGCCTCTGCACCCGATGGAGTGGGTTGGTTGGAGGTGCCTGAAGTTGAAGGTTGGGGAGGGTTCTTGCTCAGTTGCCTGACTTCTGCTCTTGAGTAATTGTTTGGGTGCTTCCTCTGCATGTGCCTTATCATTGTGTGGTTCCCAAACGAATATTTCCTGTTTGGGTTCCCTCTTGACAGTTCTTGGTCACAGATCAGGCAAGTCACCTTTGCTGCATTTACTTTTTTGGCACCCCGTGGCATTTTGAAAAACTCCCAAATAAAATGTTCTTTGGGTTTGTATGGGGGAGTGTCCTCAGGCAGATATTGCCTCTCCTCCTGCTCCTCTTCGTCCTCCTCTTCTTCATGACCACCAATGTGGTCTTGTGGTGGTCTTTGTGGTGGTGGAGGTGGTGGTTGTCCAGATGCACCTGCAGCTGCTACTACTGAAGCCATTTTTCACAGTCCTCTTCACTCAAACAACAAAGTGAAAATGAGGAAAAAAGGTGGGGTCTTTCATCATTTGGAAAACAAAACTGTTGTGAACCAATCAAAAGTGTTATTTTCAGGTCACATGACCCGAAGCGCCTACGCTACGCGCCCCGGGGCACGTCGCGTAAGCGAGTTGAATGCTTCCGGGTGTGTTTACGGCGTGCGTATCACGCGGACGCGGCTACGCGATACGTCACGATCATGTTTTCGTTCGCGACATTGGCGCTAACGGGACGCTTCCCGGTTCGCGCACCGGGGCGCTTCAAACGAGTACGCTCTCCCGGGCGCTCACCGGGGCGCGCACCGGGAGCGCTCCAAGGCAATTTTTTTTTTTTTTTTTTTTTTAAATGGGAGAAATTGTAGGGACTGGTAGCCCGATGTGCCTTTGCTATACTCAAGTGGTTTTTACGAAAATTAACTTTCAAAAAAATATATATTGTGCTACATTGGGCTATATATATGTTAGAGCCCAAATGTAGCCCAATGTAGCCCAAAGATGGCCACTAGAGACAAAAAAAACAAATGTAGCCCAAATATTAGCCATATGTAGCCCAACTATAGCCCAATGATAGAATGTACCAGAGTGTTCTAAAGAACAACTAGAGCGTTAACAGTCTTACTTATAAAGTGAGACTTATAGTTAGGAATTAGCATTTAAAAAACCTATGAAATTCACTGAAAAAACCATAGGTTTCACACCAGTTATAGTTAGGAATTAGCATTTAAAAAACCTATTAAATTCACTGAAACACCAGTTATAGTTACCTGTAAATTTTAGTGACATAAAACCATTGAAATTCCACGTTATAGTTAGTTGGACTCACTATAACTTGCGCGCCTGCAATGCACTGCTGATGACGTCACATATTACATCACTCATGACATGGTCAGTGACATCACTCATAACATCACTGATGACTCCATCCTTGTGACAGAGTGACAGACCTCCTTTCAGTGTAATGTAACCCTTGAAACACATATTAAAAAAAAGAAACTAACATTTACAAAAAAGTGGAGATACCTATACTAGTTACAACAACCAATTCAGTAATTCCACCATTTATATACACATCCACTCATTCACCAACAGTTCTATATAGTCATTCATATATATACTCACTTATGATATGTAGTGAGACACCTTTACATCCGTTAACACACCGACAGTCTTCCAAAAGTTACTCACACACATACTCACACATGCAAATAAACTATTGAACATCTATTTATTTGCATATACAGCTATATACACACTAGCACCTTACTTCTAAGGAAACTTACACATACTCACTCTCTTAACACCATCGGTGCTATGAGGATTCCTCCCTTGCGCTGAAGTTTTTAAAAACCCATTGTTCATGACGAGCTCAGCTCGTCATGAGTGTACGAGAGGTGTGCCTCATGACGAGCTGAGCTCGTCATGAGCTTCGAAGGGGTTAAACAATCACTTATAGAAACACATACTTATTTAAACAGGAACTCTTTCAATCTCTCACTCTCACATATACTCACTTATATACATCAATACTCACATATACTAGATTAAAACATATGTAGTTACTCATAAAGACACTAGTGAGACAGTCATTCACTCACTAACACACACATATATACACTCTTCCACCCATACAGTCCTGCACATATGCTGTCTTCAAAACACATACAAACAGTGAGTCAGTCATTGATGCATCTATGTGCTAAGTAACACCCCCACCAAACCATACAGACGCTCATACGGATACTAAAAAAATATCTAATAACACATATACACACACATGTAGCTACTCACCAACCCATGCAGCTACTTATACACAAAGTGGAACACTGATACAAACATTTAAATATTTAAACAATATGTCTGTTTACACTGAGTGTATCTAAGGCTATATAAGAGTCTGAAGAGGTTCATCGTATTATCACATGAATGATGTCATCAGTGATGTGATCAGTAATGGCAAATGAGATGTCATCAGTGATGTCATCAGTGATGTCATTTGAGATGTCATCAGTGATGTCATCAGTGATGTCATTTGAGATGTCATCAGTGATGTCATCAGTGATGTCACTGACCATGTCATGAATGATGTAATATGTGACATGATCAGCAGTGGATTGCGGGTGCGCGATATATAGTTAGTGCAACTAACTATATATGCGAATTTCAATAGTTATGTGTGAGTAAAATAAGGTTTTATAAATGCTAATTCCTAACTATATATGGTCTATAACCTATGGTTTTTTCAGTGAATTTTCAAGGTTTTGTAAATGCTAATTCCTAACTATATATGGTCTATAACCTATGGTTTTTTCAGTGAATATATATATATATATATATATATATATATATATATATATATATATATATATATATATATATATATATATATATATATATATATATATATATATATATATCCAACAAAGACGTGCGCAATCCATCACGCTGCACGAGCCACACCAACAGTGCTTGAAAGAGTTCTTTTTATTCAAGAAGAACACAGGCATAACGCGTTTCAAGTTTCATAACCCTTCATCAAATGCCATTAGCTGCTTCTCCGTGGGTTCGTTAGGTTTTAAAATAACGTAACTCTAGGGACAGTGAAAAGGGACTTCAGTCCATTACTTCCAGTTAAAGGGACAGTGTTTAAGGTATTTCAATCACGTTCTTTTTAAACAGAGCAGCAGAGGAGAGTACTTCACAGTGCACCAGTTTTAAAAGTAACCCCCCAGTGGTGCCAATATAACAGTTTCCTCTGCTGTTACTTATTCAAGACAATGTTAGTTTGTCAGGGACTACATTACCCAGAATGCTCCTTTGCTGCCCTTTAAATTCATACTGGTTTCCACTGCCGATTTTGGCAAAATTTCAATCAATACAAATGTCCCGAGTGCATAACATGCTTTTAAAAGGATAGTGTTCCATATCTCGGTCACATTGTATAGTTTCAATTTCACTACCACTCGAGTTTTCAGCAGCTTTCCATGTTTCCCCAAAACAGTTGCCTCAAGTCTGTTGTGTTGAGGGAAATCCTCAGCAAACCCTAGCTGCGCAAAATGTCCATCCACAAAGTTCGGGCGGGCCCCTCCTTGAGGCCCTTGCAATGCAAACTTAGTTCGTGTAGTTTCCCAGCAGCCGGAGAGCACCCTTTTAAAGAAGCTTCGCACTTCATGTCCCAATGTCCTGACAAACAAAGGTGCCTCTTCCTCACAGGTCAGGGCTCGTCTTGAGATGTGTCAGACATATATATATATAACATTTCTATGGCAAAATCAAACCCCTCATTTTTTTCCTGTGCAAATTAAATGTTTTAAGTGTTAACTCTTTATTCCAATCAAGATGACTTCAGGTGTGCCATACTTTTGTCATAAGTAAGACTGTTAGCGCTCTAGTTGTTCTTTAGAACACTCTGGGACATTCTGTCACTGGGCTATAGTTGGGCTACATCTGGCTGATATTTGGGCTACATTTGTTTTTTTTTGTCTCTGGTGGCCATCTTTGGGCTACATTGGGCTACATTTGGGCTACATTTGGACTCTAACATATATATAGCCCAATGTAGCCCAATATATATTTTTCAAAGTTAATTTTCGTAAAAACCACTGAAGCATATATCTTGAGACATAGCAAAGGCACATCGGGCTACCAGTCCCTACAATTTTGCCAAGTTTTGTGGAAATCCATTCAGCCGTTCGAGCTAAAAGTGAGTCCAACCGCCCTATGGAAAACTCAATGTTAAAAATACGTTTTGGGACCCCCCTTTTTTCTCGGCCCCCGCTTGACGAAAACCCCCCAAACTTTTAGGGGACGCTCAAAAACAAAATGTGCCATTTTCCTGAAAATTTCAGCCAATTCCGTACATCAACGCCAAAGTTATTCAACATAGAATTTTCAGAAATCCCTATTCAAAAAAATCCTAACTATATATACCTACTGGCGACCGCCAGTAGGTAATATATAACATTTCTATGGCAAATTGAAACCCCTCATTTTGTTCCTTTGCAAATTAAATGTTTTAAGTGTTAACACTTTATTCCAATCAAGATGACTTCAGGTGTGCCATACTTTTGTCATAAGTAAGACTGTTAGCGCTCTAGTTGTTCTTTAGAACACTCTGGGACATTCTGTCACTGGGCTATAGTTGAGCTACATCTGGCTGATATTTGGGCTACATTTGTTTTTTTTTGTCTCTGGTGGCCATCTTTGGGCTACATTGGGCTACATTGGGCTACATTTTGCTACATTGGGCTACATTTGGGCTCTAACATATATATAGCCCAATGTAGCCCAATATATATTTTTCAAAGTTAATTTTCGTAAAAACCACTGGAGCATATATCTTGAGACATAGCAAAGGCACATCGGGCTACCAGTCCCTACAATTTTGCCAAGTTTTGTGGAAATCCATTCAGCCGTTCGAGCTAAAAGTGAGTCCAACCGCCCTATGGAAAACTCAATGTTAAAAACACGTTTTGGGACCCCCCTTTTTTCTCGGCCCCCACTTGACGAAACCCCCCCAAACTTTTAGGGGACGCTCAGAAACAAAATGTGCAATTTTCCTGAAAATTTCAGCCAATTCCGTCCGTCAACGTCAAAGTTATTCAACATAGAATTTTCAGAAATCCCTATTCAAAAAAATCCTAACTATATATACCTACTGGCGACCGCCAGTAGGTAATATATATATATATATATATCGCTATTACACCTGGTGGCCAATCCTCCTGGACTATGCTGGGCGCTGAGGAAGGCTGCATGAGCAGCCGAAATGCATTCGCCAGAACAACTTGTTCAATAAAGTGTCTCCAGACGAAATTTCCCCTGCGTGGCTTCTGCACTTTTCTTTGGAAGGTGATTCTCTATACAAATATCGCGTTTGCCAGACACACGAATGAGAGGCTCCCTCTTCACAAAGAAGGCTTGGACAACGCTGGCTCTGCTGCAGCAATTTTTTCTGTTTCCAAGTGTTTGGATGGTCCAGGCTCGCCTCGGCGATTGGGAAGAGAAAGGGCGGTTGTGGAGCCATTGGCCTCATTTGGGCGGCATGCATTGTCACTGCTGCCCCCGCCGCATGGACTCCTGATTCCCGGGGTTGAAGCGGTTAAGGGGACCGGAGGAGGCATTTAAATTGAACTTTTCAGCAGGAAACCACACGATGCACACCCTGCAGTCCCTGCACTTTCACATGGTGATTACCCTACCCCTGCGCAACACTTACCGGCTTCCATCTGCAATGGTTTCTTGGCTTTGGAGTTCACAGATACACCGTGAGCTCTTACAGGTGTGCGGACCATCGAGGGGCGGAGCGGATTTGAAACTGTTCAAAAGGAGGCGGGACGCTATTACACCTGGTGGCCAATCCTCCTGGACTATGCTGGGCGCTGAGGAAGGCTGCTCATGCATTCGCCAGAACAACTTGTTCAATAGTGTCTCCAAATGAAATTTCCCCTGCGTGGCTTCTGCACTTTTCTTTGGAAGGTGATTCTATGTATATATATATATATATGTATATATATATATATATATATATATATATATATATATATATATATATATATATATATATATATATATTCCAACAAGGTTTCCTGTCAAGGAGAAGGGAGCCTCACTCGAAGATAAATTTCAGCCATTTTTATTCAATGCAGACAACAGCGTGCACGAACCACCGCAAGCATCAGAATTAGCCCTGCCTGACGCGTTTCATGCGAGTTGCATTTCTTTAGAGGCACTGGACTGTCCTTAGAGTAGCACGGCATTTCCTGGTACCACATTTGACTTCCTTAAGTCCCGCCCCACTAGGGCGCGGCCACTCCTGTGGCCTGATGGTACTTGTGGTACCTATCCTGCGTTCATGCGCTGTCGTAACTATTCTTGGTTATACAATATTTATCCCCAGTGGGTGTTGCCGCTTGGTAAGTTATCACGCTGCTATTCTCTTTCCACAGAGAACCGGCATCTTCGTTCCTTCGCATAGCGTCATTAGACATCTCTGCAGAAGGGCCATTACAGCACCGGGGCTCCACATCGCGGCTCAGGCATGCCGCCATCAATTCCAACAAGGTTACCTGTCAAGGAGAAGGGAGCCTCACTCGAAGATAAATTTCAGCCACTTTTATTCAATGCAGACAACAGCGTGCACGGACCAGCGCAAGCATCAGAATTAGCCCTGCCTGACTTGTTTCATGCGAGTTGCATTTCTTCAGAGGCACTGGACTGTCCTTAGAGTAGCATGGCATTTCCTGGTACCACATTTGACTTCCTTAAGTCCCGCCCCACTAGGGCGCGGCCACTCCTGTGGCCTGATGGTAATTGTGGTACCTATCCTGCGTTCATGCGCTGTCGTAACTATTCTTGGTTATACAATATTTATCCCCAGTGGGTGTTGCCGCTTGGTAAGTTATCACGCTGCTATTCTCTTTCCACAGAGAACCGGCATCTTCGTTCCCTCGCACAGCGTCATTAGACATCTCTGCAGGAGGGCCATTACAGCCCCGGGGCTCCACATCGCGGCTCAGGCATGCCGCCATCAATTCCAACAATGTTGCCTGTCAAGGAGAAGGGAGCCTCACTCGAAGATCAGGCAGGGCTAATTCTGACGCTTGCGGTGGTTCGTGCTCGCTGTTGTCTGCATTGAATAAAAGTGGCTGAAATTTATCTTCGAGTGAGGCCCCTTGACAGGCAACCTTGTTGGAATATATATATATATCTATATATATCTATATATATCTATATATATATATATATATATATATATATATATATATATATATATATATATATATATATGTATATATATATATGAATCCACAATCCTGAGGTGCCAGCAACCACGCACAGACACGAACCAGGTACAGACCACAAACGAGGATTTAAAGGTGAATAGAGTGCTTTATTCCATCGATGGGGACGGCAACATGACGCGTTTCGTCCGGGAAACCCGGACTTGATCACATATATATTTTCTCTCCACGATCTCCGGTAAACTATACGAAGCTGTCGTCGGGGGGTCCGAGCCTGGACACCGGAAGTCCCAAAACATCCTTTCAACGATCTCTTAATAATATAAAAGATACTCGGACACCTTCCTTCTGCAAACAGCGATTTATTGCAGCAACAAACAAAGCGTTTCGGTGGTTAAGTGAAGTGAAGTGAAGTGAAGGGGTTTTGTAGAGTGCCGCTGCTGCCCGAAGGCGTCCAAGCGCTTATGAAGGAAAAGAAAAGATTCTGAGGGTGGGAGGGAGCTGGGGAATTAGTTTCTAAATAGGAGTGTTTTGAGTTCTTTGCGGAAGTGTAGAAGGATAGGCTTGGCTCTGAGTGGGAAGGGGAGCGAGTTCCCGAGTCTGGCAGCGTTCAGAGAGAAGGACCTGCCTCCTGCTCTAGCTTTTTTGATTCTGGGGATTACGGCAAAAAGTGCATTTGTGGAGCGCAGGATTTTTCCAGGGCAGTAGGGGGAGAGAAGTGAGTGGTTAATTTCTGGGCTTGCTCTGTGGAATGATGATATGCAGAGCGCCTTGAATTTTATTCTCTCTCTGACTGGGAGCCAGTGGAGAGCTCTGATTCCTGCCTTGACTGACTCTCTGCGAGGAATCTGTAAGAGAGTGCGGGCGGCACAATTCTGTGTTCTTTGCAGTTTTTCTAGCACATACTCTGGTGCTCCTAGGTATAGAGCATTATTGAAGTCCAGCCTAGATTGTACAAGGCCCTGAATGACCACTAGCCTAGCTTCGAATGGTAGTAGTGGAAGAATTTTTTTCAATATTTGAATAATTCCGAAGCAGGTTGCAGCTGTTTTGGTTGCTTGAGTGTTTAATGTGAGTTTGCTGTCTAGCCAAACTCCTAGGCTTTTTATGTTTTCCTTGGGAGTTGGCATAGGTCCCAGGCTTGAGGGCCATAGCTGGTGATAGGTGGTGGGGGGGGAAGGACCGAGGATCATAATCTCGGTCTTATCACCATTGAGTTTTAAGGATGACATTGTCATCCATCTTTTAACTTCCTCCATACATGCTGCCAAATTGGGTTGGGGGGACACGCTGCCTTTCTGTGTCAGGGAGACCACCAGCTGGGTGTCGTCCGCGTACAATATGATTTTAATACCGTATTTTTAGACGACACCTGCCAATGGTCTCATGTACACGTTAAACAGCGTGGGGCTCAGAGAGGAGCCCTGAGGCACACCGCAGTCCAAGGGTCGGTTTTTAGAGTAGGAGTCGCCATCAAAGACCTGGAAGGTTCTGTTGCTGAGAAATGAGCTCAGCCAGTCGAAGGCAATTCCTGATATGCCGAGATCAGAGAGTCGAGCTAGTAGAGTTTTATGGCATACCGTATCAAATGCTGCACTTAGATCGAGGAGGACCACTGCCACTGTCCCTCCTCGATCCAAGATCTTCCTAGCTTCTTCTGTGACGGCTAACAGCGCCGTCTCGGTGCCATGTCTGGGGCGGAACCCTGTTTGAGAGACATCGAGCAGGTGGTTCTCCTCGAGGTAGTTAGTGAGATGGAGGTTGATGTGCTTCTCCAGGACTTTGCTTGCCCATGGTAGCAGAGAGATTGGGCGGTAGTTATTAGAGTCTGCTGGGTTGAGATTAGGCTTTTTTATTAGTGCTTTCACCATTGCTTGTTTCCAGGCGGGGGGACCACCCCTGAAGAGATTGAACTGTTGAGTAAATCCAGGAGAACAGGAAGAATGATTGGGTTGACCATGTTTATCATCTTGGGGGTTGCGGGGTCGAGGGGGGAACCAGATTTCACCTGAACTGTAAGTGATTTGAGTGATTCCAGGTCTAATAATGGGAAATCATTCAGGTGGGTTTGCGCAGGATGTTCAATCGCACATGTAGATTGTGGCGAAACAGATTCTGGGTTGGGTTTTGTAAATGAGGAGTATATTTTATTTATTTTTTGAAAGAAGAATTCAGCTAGTTCATTGCAGCGGGAGATGGGATCAAGGGTTGTGATTGTAGGAGGGGGAATTTTGGAAAGGGTTTTAACTACCTGATGAATTTCTTTAGGTTTGGACCTGGCTGCCATGATTTTCTCATTGTAGTAGATGGCTTGAGCGGCGTTTATTTCCAGTTTGTAGGCTCTAATATTTTCTCTATACCTGTCTTTGTCGGCGAGGGCGTATCCAAGGCGCCAGTTCCTCTCCATTTTTCTGCACTGTCGTTTTGACTCCCTGAGTTTGTCCGTGTACCAAGGGGCGGTTTCTCGTGTTCTTTTTAGTTTGGTTTTTCTTGCGGGAAGAATGGTGTCGATGGAGTCCTCTAGCCATTTGTTGGAGGTTATGCTATTTTGTTCCGGGTTATTGGAGAGGGTAGGTTTGGAGTTTGAGAGAAGGCCAGACCATGCCTCTAGCGGAAGTTTCGACCAATTTCTCATCTTCCGAGTTGTGGGAGGGGGGGGCGGGGTGGCGTTTTCTATAGACCAGTTTAGGTGGATTAGATGGTGATCCGTCCAGGGCAGGGGAGTAATGGAGCCGACTGATAGTGTGGGGCAGTTGGTAAAGACTGGGTCGAGTAGGTGACCTTTGTCATGGGTGGGCGCTTTTACCAATTGAGATAATTGGATTTCAGCTAGACTGGAAATGAGCTCGCTGGCGGTGCAGTCGGTGCTGACATCGAAATGAATATTGAGGTCGCCCAACAGTGTGTAGTTCGAAGAGGACATGGCAATTTCTGCGGCGAGCGAAGGTAAGGAGGAGGGGAAATTGTGCAACAAGCCTGGAGGGCGGTAAATTAGCGTACCTGTTAGGGAATCGTTAGGAGTGAGTTTAAGGCAGAAGGATAGGCTTTCACAGTCCAGGATAGGGTCGCTGGTGCAATGGCATTGATATATGGACTTATAGATTATGGCGAGGCCTCCTCCTTTCCCGCTAGGGCGGTCCCGGCGTTCAATGTGATAGTCCGGTGGCAAGGTTTGAATTATATCCGGGTCACATTCTGGGGTTAACCAGGTTACGGTTAGAAAGAGGACGTCCGGGGATAGTTCGTCTAAAAGGAGTGAGATTTCTGTTTTGTGTTTCGGCATAGACTTGCAATTTAAAAGCAGCAGGGTGAAGTTTTTCTGTGGATGCTTGGGATAAGTCGTTTTTAAGTCCGCGTTGCAGTGTTGACAGAAGGTGGGAAGGTTAATAGGGTGATATTGGTGGAGGCAATTGTCCTTCAAGGGGGTCTCAATGTGCGAAGGGTGGCAGAGTTATATTGCGTCCTATGATGAGGGTCAGGGGGAGTGGCCCCTGTCCCCGGCCGGACGCGGACGGGCGCAGACGGGCTTGCCTTAGGCGCTCCCGCTGCGCTCGTCCGCTGCGCTTCTGGTAGATGCACATTTTATTGCAGACGGTGGGGGGCGTGGCCTTGAAGGGGCGTGGCCAGGGTGCACGCCTGCGATGGCGGCAGCTCGGGAAGCCTTGATCACGTTCGAGAGCCCCAGTGCACATAATCAAATTTAAATCAAACGGTGTACACAATTCATAAACAAAGACATAGGACTACTGAATAGGTGCTGTGACTGTGTAAGTAAACATATCGGCCATCTTGGGAGGTGTAAGCAATAATATCGACAATTACAAAATAGCGTTGTACGTATGATATTCGTCATTCCATCCACCATTACTTATGTGCAACTCCTATAAACCCAAGCATCTCATTAGATTTATAAACACAATATACATCTATGCCCAAGTGGGCTTAAAGTTCATAGGTATTAGTATGAATGGTGATATAACATTGTATCAATTGTCCGCAAGGTGTGTCGGCCATCTTGGAAGGTGTAACCAACTTATATCGACAATTACTGAATAGCATTGCACATAAAGTTTTTTCTCTTCATTCAGTCCACCATTGCTGTATGTAACTGCTATAGACCCAAACATTTCATTAGATTTGTATACACAATATTCAATACGCAAACAATTTCGCCCAAGTGGGCTTGAAGTTCGTAGGTATTGTTGTGAATTGCGAAATTACCATGTATAGATGCTATACAAACAGTCACCAGGATATTGCCATGCTTGGTTCTCATTCATATTAGTATTATCAGCAAATTCCATAAACATCATCTTATATACTTTGGAAGAGTACTGCCCAGGTGGGCTTGAATAACGGTGTTACTGTCGAAACTTCTTCTGAGACATAGATCTTAGTGCCAGTGCACGTTGTAACCAATGGTAGACCACCATGCGCTTGCATAGCCTGTGGCCATAATATTCTACTCCCTCACAGCACCTATAAGAATAAAAAGTTAAAATTACTGAAAGCTATGACTGCGGTCCTGTTTTACATACTGCTCATACAATATCATTAGTGGAGATGTACTGCCAATTCCTCAGTGATATTAAGACCATTAGGTACAATGCTATTGAATTCGATGATATACAATGATTCCAGTTTACGTAAGGACAGTTCCTGATCACCTCCCCTAATGCCAAGGTCAACAGAATCAATTACAACCATACGTAATCCTGTTTCATCTTGCTAGTGGTGAGAGCTAAAGTGTCTAGCTATCGGATATAATTTGTTGTTATTTCTGATAGCTCGGCGATGTTCAAGAACTCTCTTCTTGGCCTGATGTTTAGTACTCCCCATGTACCATTTGTTACATGGGCAAATCAAGAGATATACACAGTGTGTAGTGTTGCATGTTAAATGCTTTCTAACTACAAATTCCTTACTGGAGTTCGGAATTAGCAATTTTTTACAGTTGACACTGCTCTTGCAGGCTTTACATCTCTTGCAACACTTGTATCCAGGTTGAACCTTTTGGATCTCTTTGTTTGTCTGTGTTACATGGTTATGGCTTAATTCATCTTTCAACGATCTGCTTTTTCGGAAGGTAATTTGTGGATTACTCCCGAGATCTGTTTTCAAATGTTCATCACTAAGGAGGACATGCCAGTGTTTCTTAAAGATTTGGCGGATGTTGTTAGCTTGTCCACAGTATGTGGTGATGAATCTTACTTTATCCTGTGTCTCAACGTCTTTTACAGGAAAGAGCAGGTAGTTCCTCTCAATTTTGTCGACCCTTTTACAGGCCTCAGAGATGGTTTTTTCGCCATAACCACGTTCCCTAAACCTCCTACACATAGTGAGTTTCTCTTGTTCGAATGTTGCGGTGGAACTGCAATTTCTTCTAGCCCGTAGTAGTTCCCCATAAGGGTTACTTTGTATCAGATTACGTGGATGTCAAATATTGGCTTTAAGAATGCTGTTCCCAGCAGTACTCTTACGGTGTAAACTGGTTTCAATGTTATGATTATCAATGCGTACAGAAATGTCTAGGAATTCTATAGAGGTCTTACTGATATCCGCACTGAAACTCAGATTCAAGTCATTATCATTGAGTTTCCTCACAAACTCTCTAGCTGATTGTTCTGATCCCTTCCAAATGACGAAAATGTCGTCAATATAGCGCAGCCACAGGGCAACTTTGGTGTTAAATTCTTCCATCGATGCGGCCACCTGCTCCTCCCACCAGCCCATGAATACATTTGCGTAACTGGGGGCAAAGCAGGTGCCCATCGCGGTGCCCTGTGACTGTCTATATATGGTTCCATCAAAGACAAAAAAATTATTTGTCAAGCAAAATTCGATCATATGTACGATCATCTTGGAATGGTCCAGCAGAGAGAAAGACCGAGTTTTCAAAAAGTGTCTGATGGCATTGATCCCTTGTTGGTGCCTGATGTTGGTATACAAGCTACCAACGTCCAGGGTAATAAAAACAAAATCCTCTTCCCAATGTATGGCTTGTATACTTGTGAGAAAATGGGTAGTATCTCTCAGATAAGAGGGAAGTGCTACTACATACGGCCTGAGAGAGTAGTCAATAAATCTCGATGTGTTTTCGAGAAGGGAACCCATCGACGAGACAATCGGCCTCCCTGGAGGGTTCTGATAGTTCTTATGCAGCTTGGGCAGCAAATAAAGAACCGGAATACGGGGATGTGGACAATATAGATAGTAAAATTCCTCCCATTCCAACAGTCCTTTCTCTCGCCATTCGTCTAACATTTCTCGGTACGTAGTATTGGATCTTAGTATATCTGCTCTCTCAGATTTTTGATAGCATGTGGTGTCTTGCAATTGTCGCATACCTTCCGCCAAATACATTTCTTTGCTTAACACAACCACATTCCCCCCCTTGTCTGATTGTCGTATGACAATACTGTTATCAGCTTTCAAGTTCTCAATAGCAGTGATCTGGGGGGTAGTAAGGTTTTTGTGCTGTACAGGTGTTTTCATTGGTCTTAGTTTTTTCAAGTCTGAAAGAACACCCTTCTCAAACAGATCTATCGCTTCGCACTGGACATTGGGGAGAAAAACAGACTTGGGTTTGAATTTGCTACCAGGATTCACATCAGTCTCAAACCTCCAACTGTTCACATCTAGTTCAGTCAGTGATTGCTGAGTGTCATTTACCATTAGATCACAGAAATTTAGATCCTCAGTATTGAGGTTACTCACAGTATTCAGTCCTTCATCAGTTGTATCCCCTCTCGGTTTTGTATTGAACCACTTCTTCAGTTTCAATTTTCTTGAGAAGAAAAATAAATCCACTCGGGTGCGTGCAAAGTTCATATTACTGGTAGGGCAAAAGTAAAGGCCCAACAAGAGCACATCAATTTCATCTGATGTCAGAGTCCGTTTTGAGAGGTTGACCACAGTCATATTGTTTTTTGTTGTTGTTTCCTTCCCCGTGTTTCCACTCCCATTGGGGCTGAGGACGAGGAGGCAGAGGGAGAATGAGAGGAACAGGAAGGCCAAAACAAGGAGAAAAAAACGTAACATCAGCCCCAATTTCATACTAATACCTATGAACTTTAAGCCCACTTGGGCGTCAAGTCAAGTCAAGTCAGAAATTTATATAGCACGCTACATACCCAGAGGGTCTCAAGGCGCTTGAGGAAGGGATGGGAATTACTTGTCGAATATCCAGGTTTTAAGTTGCTTTCTGAATGCTAGGTGGTTCTGTGTGAGACGTAGGTGAGTGGGGAGTGAGTTCCAGGTTTTAGCTGCGAGGTAGGAGAAGGATCTGCCTCCCATGGTGGTTTTATTGATGCGAGGAATGGTAGCAAGGGCTTGGTTGGAAGATCGTAGCTGGCGAGGGGGGGTGTAGAAGGAAAGTCGTGTGTTGAGGCATTCGGGTCCAAGTTCGTAGAGTGCTTTGTGAGCGTGGGTTAGGAGGCGGAAAGTAATCCTCTTATTGACGGGGAGCCAGTGGAGGTTTTTCAGGTGGTTAGAGATATGGTCTTTACGCGGGATATCTAGTATGAGTCTGGCTGATGCGTTCTGGATGCGTTGGAGTTTTTTCTGGAGTTTTGCGGTGATACCGGCGTATAGGGTGTTTCAGTAGTCCAGGCGACTTGTAACCAGTGCATGGGTGACTGTTTTTCTGGTTTCGGTGGAGATCCAGCAAAATGTTTTTTTGAGCATGCGGAGGATGTTGAAGCATGAAGATGAGACTGCGTTGACTTGTCTGTTCATAGAGAGTGAGGAGTCCAGGATGATGCCCAGGTTCCGTGCGTGGTCCGTCGGGATGGGTGCTTTTCCAAGGGCCTCTGGCCACCAAGAGTCGTCCCAAGCGGAGGGGGAGGTGCCTAAGATAAGGACTTCTGTTTTGTCTGAGTTCAGTTTCAGACGGCTGTGCTTCATTCACTCTGCTACTTCTTTCATACCTTCATGTAGGTTGGTTTTGGCGGTGTTGGAGTCTTTGGTGAGTGAAAGGATCAGTTGGGTGTCATCTGCGTAGGATATGATGTTGAGGTTGTGTTGGCGAGCGATGGTCGCGAGGGGGCTCATGTATACGTTGAAGAGGGTGGGGCTGAGTGAGGAACCTTGGGGTACGCCGCAGATGACTTCAGTGGCCCCGGACTTGAATGGTGGGAGGCGGACCCTCTGGGGTCTTCCGGTGAGGAATGAGGTGATCCATTCCAGTGCTTTTCCTTGGATCCCGATGTTTTTGAGGCGCTGTAGAAGAGTGCTATGGCAGACTGTGTCGAAGGCTGCGGAGAGGTCTAGGAGGATGAGGGCGACTGTGTCTCCATTGTCCAGTAGAGTTCGAATGTCGTCTGTTGCTGCGATGAGGGCGGTCTCCGTGCTGTGCTTGGCTCGGAAGCCGGACTGAGAGGAGTCGAGGGATTTGTTGCTTTCGAGGAAGGCGGCGAGCTGGTTATTGACGGCTTTCTCGATGACTTTGGCCGGGAATGGAAGGAGCGAGATGGGGCGGTAGTTTTTGAGTTCAGTGGGGTCCGCTGTGGGTTTTTTCAAAAGGGCGCTGAGTTCGGCGTGTTTCCAGCTTTCCGGGAAGGTGGCGGAGTTGAGGGAGCAGTTGATGACGTCTCGGAGGTGTGGTGCTATGATGGAATCTGCTTTGTTGAAGATGTGGTGAGGACATGGGTCTGTGGGGGATCCTGAGTGGATGGAGTTCATCAGGCGGATGGTGTCCTCGGTGGAGATTGGGTTCCAGTCGTTAAGGATGTTCGAGGGGGGTGAAAGTACGGCAGGAGATTGGGTGGGATGGTCTCCGAGTTGGTTGTCGAAGCTGTTGTGGATGTCTGCGATTTTGTTGTGGAAGAAAGAGGCTAGGGAGTCGCAGAGGGTTTGAGAGGGGGTGATATCATTGGAGTTTGCTGAGGGGTTGGTGAATTCTTTGACGATGTTGAATAGTTCCTTGCTGTTGTCGGCGTTGTTGTCTAGTCGGTCTTTGAATGCGGCTTTCTTGGCAGTCCGGATTAGGTAGTGGTGTATGCGGGTGGCGTTTTTGAAGGCGTCCCTGGTGCTGGTGTTTGGGTGTTTTTTCCAGGCCTTCTCGAGGGAGCGGCAGAGTTTCTTCGATTTCTTAAGATCATCGTTGAACCAGGAGGCGTTTTTGCTGCCAAGTTTGATTTGACATTTTTTCGGCGGTGCTAGGATGTCGGCGCTGTTGGATAGCCATTGGGTGAGGTTAATCGCTGCTTGGTCGGTGTTTGAGGAGTGGGCAGGGGGGTTTTGAAGAAGCGATGAGGAGATGTATATTGTGTTTATAAATCTAATGAGATGCTTGGGTTTATAGGAGTTGCACATAAGTAATGGTGGATGGAATGACGAATATCAAATGTACAACGCTATTTTGTAATTGTCGATATTATTGCTTACACCACCCAAGATGGCCGATATGTTTACTTACACAGTCACAGCACCTATTCAGTAGTCCTATGTCTTTGTTTATGAATTGTGTACACCGTTTGATTTAAATTTGATTATGTGCACTGGGGCTCTCGAACGTGATCAAGGCTTAACCGCCGAAACGCGTTGTTTGTTGCCGCAATAAATCGCTGTTTGCAGAAGGAAGGTGTCCAAGTATCTTTTATATTATTAAGAGATCGTTGATAGGATGATATATATATAGATATATATATATATATATATATATATATATATATATATATATATATATATTGTCGCTCCAGGTTGTCCATCTCTTGAGTAGCACACGAGCAGCAGCTTGATTTATGTGTAGGTGAGGACGGGGATCCGCTTGTAGATGCTGCTCCGTAATGGATCTGCCCAACGCGTTTTGAAGCTCCATCTGCTTCTCTTCAGGGGCTTTAACGGAAGCGGTGTGCGCACCCGCTGACACACTTCTCCAATTTCCATATGACACATGTGAGAAGTTGGCCCGATATGCAACGTTCGCTATTCTAGCGACCGCTATGTATCGTTCCAACGACCCTTATGGTGTTTGGTTGTAAGTCAACCTATAGACCAGCTATCCTAGTAGCGTGGATACGAGCAGTCTAAGGCTAAAGACTCGAGAGGGCGTGTTAAGCCAGCTGTTTACCACACATGTACCCCTTGAACACCCAGTGAAAGGACACCACACAAGTGTTATGAAAATAAACAGTATATTTATTAAGAATCACAACAGCCCTGTACTCTTTATGAGGACAGGGTACTAAGCACAAACCAAATCTCTTAGGAAAATACTTCAAGTGCACAATTAAAACAAGTGTCCGAGGACACGGAAAGTTTAAGGTCTCGGGCGGACCCGATAAGGCAAGTCGGAAGCGAGGGACTCGGGACCCTAGAGTAAAGAGGCTATGCAGGCACCGAAATGCCGAGTTACCTAGCCACGAGGGCTGCGGCTGCACAAGTCTTACAGGCGTCGGGGTCTTCGCTGACGAGCCAGGAGCCGGAAGAAAAGGAGTTGCTGGCCGGCGACCAGTGATGAATAGTTCGTAGAGATCCAAGCCTGGATCAGAGATCGTTGACACCTGAAAGCAGAGGGGACCAAGTTCGTACTACTAGCCAGTAGTCAGAGGGTACCAGGAGGGCACCGGTTGGCCGTCACCTCGACTAGGTGAGTGGGCGACGCTAGGCTCTGCAGTCTCACGGACCAGGAGGCGTTGTCGGCGACCACGGTGGAGGTGCGAGCTGTCCCACGAAGGATGATGCTGTCGGCGTCGCTGGGCCCAGGATGGGGCAACAAGCCTTGGCAAATCTCAGGGCCGCGTGGTGGGCCTAAGATGGCGTCTTGAGTGGACCAGGAGGGTCCGGGGTGCTTCTCGCAAAGATGGAAGCATGGGCCAGTCTGGAGCAACCGGACCAGCAGAGTTGTTTGTCGGTCGTCGTCAAGGACGGGCACAAGCCAGCGGCTAGTGACCAGACAACGTGCTGAGCAGCGAGCAGAAGGGCCCCACGCAGATCGTGGAGATGCTGGGAGACTGCACTTCGGTGCTGGAGCGGCTCAGGGTCGGGGCTTCTCGGACCCCAGAGCACTCACCAGAGAGTTACCTCGATGGTCGTGCTGGTTTAAGAGCGTGCAGGTTCTGATGATGGCCGGTCCCTCGAGGTCTCGTCGCACCCACAGATCACAGCTGTGCTGATGACGTGGGTAGAGGTCAGAGGTGCCAGGGAAGCCGGTTCTCGTCGAGCTGGGCCGTCGGATCCTTGAGGAAGGACTTGCAGCAAACCGCAGAGTTCTTAGATGGTGCCCGCTGATGCAGGGTGACTACTCCTTAGTCACAAGGGAGAAATCTTGAGAAGAGTCTTGAAGTCCTTTCGTAGAAAGTATTCTTGATTCAAAGATGATCTAATTTGGAAGGGTCCCCGCTCCGGCCTTTATTCTAAAGAAAGGGGTGGGTACATGACTAGGTCCTGCCCTAAGGGTGGGACCAGGAAGGGGGGTAGTTACACCCCTCTCCCCTGCCGGACTTTCCCCAGGCCAGGGCTGTCGCCCCTGGAACTGGTTCTAACCGGCAGATGCGTAGTGAGCACCGGGGTGCCACTCCGCAGTCACCTTCTCGCAAAAGCCCTACCTACCCAGAATACACAAACCCTGTCTGGGACGGTGCGAACACCGCCCTCGACAGGAAACCCTTTGTCCAAGCTCTCCTCGCTGGAAGGACTCCCAGCAGCAGGAGGTCAGACTCGTGTCTGTGGTGGCAGCACCCATTTTGTGGAGCTGAGGCTTTAGTTAACTTTAACCGGGGTTCACAGTTACGTACATGTCGTGTCCCTCTAGAAGGGTGGAATGCTAACCTCATCGCCAGTATTGGTGAGAGGGCAGCACCCCGATTCGTATGACACCTTACTCGACATGCCTTGATAACGCGACACCGAAGTTACCGATATGGTACGCGTTATCATGGAACAGCCATTGGGTCTTGATTCCGCAAGCTGCAACCGGGCTCGGCTCGGGCCTGAACCTAGCTCACACGAGCCCACGCACTCTGCCTTCAGGTTTGTTAAGGCCTGCCATAGGAGTGACTGATAGGAACTCGGGTGTCCATTGTATGGTTAGATATAGAACTACTATACCTAAAGCGAAGGGTGCTTACACGACTTCGCCCCAGCTGTCGTGCAGCCAGTTGTGCAAAATTTAGGAGGCCAGCCAGGGGTGGCATAATACATGCTGCAGCCCCTGGCGGCCCTGGGTACACCTATGCCCTGTGTTACGGGGTCTGATAAGGTGGCCCAGCACCAATTGGTAAATGCACCTAGGGTACATCTCGTAATTTAGAAAGAGAACAGCCAGACTGTGGGTCTGATTAGCAGGCCCACAGCCAGAGAAAGTCGTAAACCAGTGAAACAAAAGCGAAAAATCTGGGTGATCATAGGATTGCAGACCCTACTCTCCTACATGACCCCCCCCCAAACGTCGGAACAATAAGCTAACCTTGACCAGGTGAGTCTTCTTGTTCTAAGTGGAAATATCTGGAGAGCCCATCGGCATTGCCATGATCAGTACCAGGTCTATGTTCCACTGTAAAGTCCATCCCCTGTAGGGAAATGGACCACCTAAGCAGTTTGGGGTTTTCACCCTTCATCTGATTTAGCCACAAGAGGGGCTTATGGTCGGTCTGAATCTTGAAGTGAGTGCCAAACAAGTATGGCCTCAGCTTCTTCATTGCCCAAACCACAGCAAAGGCCTCCCTCTCAATAGCTGACCAATTCTTCTCTCTAGGGGTCAGCCTTCTGCTTATAAAAGCAATGGGCTGGTCTTGACCATCAAAATTCAGTTGAGAAAGAACAGCTCCCACACCCAACTCAGAAGCATCTGTTTGGACAATGAATGGTTTGGAGTAGTCCGGACTCTTGAGGATAGGCGCCGTGCACATGGCCTGCTTTAGGTCATCGAATGCTTTTTGACAGCTCGCTGTCCACTGAACCTTCTTTGGCATTTTCTTACTTGTCAGTTCGTTTAATGGTGTCACAATTGAACCATAGTTCCTGACAAACTTCCTATAGTAACCAGTCAGGCCCAAGAAAGCTCGAACCTGAGTCTGGGTGGTTGGAGGAGCCCAGTCCCTGATTGACTGTATCTTGCTCTCCAGTGGCTGAACCTGGCCTCCACCTACAAGGTGGCCCAGGTATACAACCTGTGTCTGCCCTATCTGGCACTTGGTGGCCTTGATAGTGAGGCCTGCTGCTTGCAGCGCCTCTAACGTCTTCCGCAGGTGGACCAGGTGATCCTCCCAGGTGGAGCTAAAGACAGCAATATCGTCAAGATACGCCGCACAGAAGTCATCCAGCCCAGTAAGGACTTGATTCACCAACCTTTGGAAGGTGGCAGGTGCATTTTTCAGACCAAAGGGCATCACCACGAACTGATAATGCCCACCAGGGGTTGAAAATGCGGTTTTAGGCTTGGCGTCCTCAGCTAACCTGATTTGCCAATACCCAGCTGTCAGGTCAAACGTACTTAAGTAGTTGGCCGAAGCCAGCCTATCAATAAGCTCGTCTGCCCTTGGTATTGGGTGGGCGTCAGTCTTAGTGACTGCATTGAGACCCCTGTAGTCTACGCAGAACCTCATCTCTCTCTTACCACCCTGGGTGTGAGGTTTCGGCACTAGAACTACGGGACTAGCCCAAGGGCTATCCGAGGGTTCAATGACTCCCAGCTCCAACATTTTCTGCACTTCACTCTTGATGCAGTCTCTAACGTGATCAGGCTGCCTGTAGATTTTACTCTTGACGGGCAAGCTGTCACCAGTGTCAACCTCATGGGTGCACCAATCGGTCTGGCTGGGTGTTAGAGAAAACATATGTCGGAACGACTGAAGAACCTGTTTACAGTCGCTCTGTTGATGTTCGGAGAGGCTGCCACAAAAGACAACACCATCTACCGATCCATCGTCAGGATTCTGAGTGAGCAGGTCGGGGAGAGGGTCACTCTCTTCTTCCTGTCCCTCATCTAGGGCCATGAGCAAACTCATGTCCTTCCTGTCGACATATGCTTTTAGCCTGTTGACATGAAGCACCCTGTGGGGGCTCCGGGGAGTTCCCAGGTCGACCAGGTAGGTGACCTCTCCCTTTTTCTCCAGGATGGTGTAGGGCCCGGACCATTTGTCCTTGAGTGCTGCTGGGGCCACTGGCTCCAACACCCACACCTTCTGTCCGGGCTGGTAAACAGTCAAGACAGCCTTTTGGTCATGCCAAGCTTTTTGGAGTTCTTGGCTGGCCTTAAGGTTTTCAGATGCCTTTTCCATGTATTCAGCCATCCGCGAGCGGAGGCCAAGCACATAGTCCACTATGTTGGCTGCAGGCTTTTTGAGAGGTCTCTCCCATCCTTCCTTCACCAAACACAGGGGTCCTCTTACAGGATGCCCGTACAGAAGTTCAAAAGGGCTGTAGCCAACCCCCTTCTGTGGGACTTCTCTGTAGGCGAACAAGAGGCAGGGGATCAGGACGTCCCATCTACGCCGAAGCTTTTCCGGTAGTCCATGAATCATCCCTTTTAGGGTCCTGTTGAATCTCTCAACAAGCCCATTGCATTGTGGGTGATAGGGTGTAGTGAATTTGTAGTTGACACCACATTCCTTCCACATAGCAGTTAAGTAGCTCGACATAAAGTTTGCACCTCTGTCGGAGACGACCTCCTTAGGGAAGCCCACTCTGGAGAACACTCCAACTAGGGCTCTTGCCACAACAGGTGCTGTAGTGGTCCTAAGGGGAATAGCTTCAGGATACCTGGTGGCATGATCCACTACCACCAGTATAAACTTGTGCCCTGAGGCTGTCGGTGGTTCCATGGGACCGACGATGTCGATCCCCACCCGTTCAAAGGGCACCCCCACCACAGGCATTGGTATAAGGGGGGCCTTTGTCGTGCCACCTGACTTACCACTGGCTTGGCAGGTGACACAGGAGCGGCAAAACTCCTTGGTATCTTCGTTCATGTGGGGCCAGTGAAAGTGTGAGACAAGCCTGTCCCACGTTTTCGTCTGGCCCAAGTGACCTGCTAAGGGAATCTCGTGGGCCAAGGTAAGTAGGAAACCACGCTGAGACAAGGGTACAACCAGCCTCCTGGTCATGCCAGGCTTGGGGTCTCTTGACTCAGTGTACAGGAGTCCATCTTCCCAGTATACCTTGTGGGTACCTGTGGCGTTCCCAGCAGCCTCAGCAGCAGCCTGCTGTCTGAGGGGTTCAAGAGAAGGGCAGTCTAACTGGTCCTTCCCCAGGTCCTCCCTTGAGGGTCCCCCTGAACCCAAGAATTCAACTTGATCAAGTTCGAACTCCCTAGGCTCAGTTTCCCTCAATTCCTGTAGGTCAGCCTCCTCTGAGACTTGATCCACAACCTGGGGCAAGGGGGAAGGCGCAGCCTTAACCCTACCGCTCTTTTTCTTGGGAGGTGTCTGGTCCGTTGTTCCAGGATCCAGCACCTGTTCAGTGGGGCATTTCCTGACCTGTGACCTAGTCACAGCGAACACATGTGCTGGCAAACCTAACATTTCCATGTGAGTCCGGTGCTCCACTTCTGACCATTGTGATGACTCCAAATCATTGCCCAACAAACAATCCACTGGGAGGTCTGGACTAACTACAACCTTCTTTTGGCCAGTTACCCCTCCCCAGGAGAAAGCTACAATTGCCATACTGTGATTGGTAGTGACATTGCTTGCATTGGTCACCAGGAATTCTGTACCTGGCATGATCTGTCCAGGGTCCACAAAGTTAGGCGTCACCATGGTGACGCTGGCACAAGTGTCCCTATAGGCCTGAGCCATCTTTCCATTTATGAAAGGCGTCTGTCGGTATTTGCCCAGTGTATTGGGACTTACGTCAGGGGACATGTCCGCGTCCCCTGTACTGACAAGGACAGCCTGAGTGAGTGTGCCAACTAAGTTGTCACACCCCTCAGAACCCAGGGTTAACCCTACTAAACCCTTGGGAGGCGCACTACCACTGCTGACTGTACTAGGGGGCACAGGTGCCTTAGGGGCTGCAGTGGCAGGAGTCTGCCCTCCTCCTTTCTTGGTGCACTCACTAAACCAGTGAGATTTACTTTTACAGTACTGGCACCATCTTTTGGATTGGCCTTCTTTCTTCTTTTGGGGAGCCTGACCCCCACCCTCTTTGGGTTGTTGGGGACCTGTCGAAGACTTCTGGTCATTTTGTTCCCCCTTAGAATCTTTACCCTTCTGGTCTGCTTTCTTCTGACCACCTTGATTCTGGCCCTGGTTCTGTTTAACTCTCGTACGAACCCATCTGTCTGCCTTCTTTCCCAATTCTTGGGGAGAGGTCAGATCCGAGTCGACAAGATGCTGATGCAACAACTGGTTCTGACAATTGTTTAAAATTTGTTCTCTCATCATCAAATTATACAATCCTTTGTAATCAGTAACCTTACTGCCCAGCAACCAGCCCTCAAAAGCCTTAGTGGCACAATCGACAAAGTCAGACCAATCTTGAGACTGCGTTTTCTGGGTATCCCTGAACAGCACCCTGTACTGCTCAGTGGTTAGGCCGAACCCTTCAACGAGTGTATTTTTCAAGACTTGGTAATCGTTCGCATCCTCCACCCTTGTGGTGAGGAGCTTGTCTCTTCCTTTACCTTCAAAGGAGAGCCACAAGATAGCTGCCCACTGACTCTGGGGAACACCTTGCACCGTGCAGGCCCTCTCCAAAGCAGTAATCCATTTGTGGATGTCGTCCCCTTGTTTAAAGGGGGGCACTATCTTACCAAGGTGTTTCGTATCGAAACTCTTTTCCCTATTGCTAGGTACATTGCTGCCACCAGTGGGGACTGCCCCACTTAACTGTTGCTCTCTAGCAAAGGCAAGCCTTTCTTTGGCCAGGGCAAGTTCTTCCCTTTCGATCCTCAGATTAGCTGCCCTTTCCTTAGCTTCGTACACTCTCCTCTGAGGGGACGTCATCCCTCTCTGAGAAGAGTTGTGAGAGCCATTGGGTTCGAAGGGATCCGCCAGAGTCTCTTGACAGAGATCGGGCTCGTCCATTCCCAATGTTAAGCGGACCTGACAGTAGCGCCGGGGGTCCCCCAGTACCACTATCATGTTTGCTTAAGTTGGACCTGCTTAGTCTAACGACTTCTACCTGTCCCTTATCTGCCTCATCCCCAGAGGGATCCTCATCCTCATCATCCTCCACATCTTCGTTCTCAGTTGCGAGGTGGATGAGGTCAGGATCGTCTCTGGTTCCCTCGAGGGGAGGCATGTCTCCTTCTGGATTAGAAGAGCTAAGAAGTTTCTCAGCCCTTCTGGCATCATAAGTCTCCAAGAGACCAATCAGAAAGGACGTTGTGGGGTTAGACCCCTGCTTGATCTTCCTGGAGTGACACAGCTGTCGTAACTCCTTGAAGTTCAGCACAGTATATCCTGAAGGGATGACCTGTGGAGGGTCAACTGACACAAGGGGAGACCCAGAGTTTCCTCCTTTGTCCGACATACTGCTTCTAGTGTGGTGTAAGTGATGCACCTACCTACACTACGTGTTTACCTACTGTTCCCTTGCTAAGAGTTGTAGCCAAGGTGTGCTAAGCCTTGAGGAGCTACAACAGCCGGTTCAGTAGAACTCAGAGTATTCTAAGCTTTAGTTATATGTACTAATAGTACTTGTGCGATCTTTCAACAAGATATTCTTAGGATACGTGTGGTAAAACAACAGCAAGCTCAAATCCCAACCGCTGCTCACCAATGTGAGAAGTTGGCCCGATATGCAACGTTCGCTATTCTAGCGACCGCTATGTATCGTTCCAACGACCCTTATGGTGTTTGGTTGTAAGTCAACCTATAGACCAGCTATCCTAGTAGCGTGGATACGAGCAGTCTAAGGCTAAAGACTCGAGAGGGCGTGTTAAGCCAGCTGTTTACCACACATGTACCCCTTGAACACCCAGTGAAAGGACACCACACAAGTGTTATGAAAATAAACAGTATATTTATTAAGAATCACAACAGCCCTGTACTCTTTATGAGGACAGGGTACTAAGCACAAACCAAATCTCTTAGGAAAATACTTCAAGTGCACAATTAAAACAAGTGTCCGAGGACACGGAAAGTTTAAGGTCTCGGGCGGACCCGATAAGGCAAGTCGGAAGCGAGGGACTCGGGACCCTAGAGTAAAGAGGCTATGCAGGCACCGAAATGCCGAGTTACCTAGCCACGAGGGCTGCGGCTGCACAAGTCTTACAGGCGTCGGGGTCTTCGCTGACGAGCCAGGAGCCGGAAGAAAAGGAGTTGCTGGCCGGCGACCAGTGATGAATAGTTCGTAGAGATCCAAGCCTGGATCAGAGATCGTTGACACCTGAAAGCAGAGGGGACCAAGTTCGTACTACTAGCCAGTAGTCAGAGGGTACCAGGAGGGCACCGGTTGGCCGTCACCTCGACTAGGTGAGTGGGCGACGCTAGGCTCTGCAGTCTCACGGACCAGGAGGCGTTGTCGGCGACCACGGTGGAGGTGCGAGCTGTCCCACGAAGGATGATGCTGTCGGCGCCGCTGGGCCCAGGATGGGGCAACAAGCCTTGGCAAATCTCAGGGCCGCGTGGTGGGCCTAAGATGGCGTCTTGAGTGGACCAGGAGGGTCCGGGGTGCTTCTCGCAAAGATGGAAGCAAAGGCCAGTCTGGAGCAACCGGACCAGCAGAGTTGTTTGTCGGTCGTCGTCAAGGACGGGCACAAGCCAGCGGCTAGTGACCAGACAACGTGCTGAGCAGCGAGCAGAAGGGCCCCACGCAGATCGTGGAGATGCTGGGAGACTGCACTTCGGTGCTGGAGCGGCTCAGGGTCGGGGCTTCTCGGACCCCAGAGCACTCACCAGAGAGTTACCTCGATGGTCGTGCTGGTTTAAGAGCGTGCAGGTTCTGATGATGGCCGGTCCCTCGAGGTCTCGTCGCACCCACAGATCACAGCTGTGCTGATGACGTGGGTAGAGGTCAGAGGTGCCAGGGAAGCCGGTTCTCGTCGAGCTGGGCCGTCGGATCCTTGAGGAAGGACTTGCAGCAAACCGCAGAGTTCTTAGATGGTGCCCGCTGATGCAGGGTGACTACTCCTTAGTCACAAGGGAGAAATCTTGAGAAGAGTCTTGAAGATCTTTCGTAGAAAGTATTCTTGATTCAAAGATGATCTAATTTGGAAGGGTCCCCGCTCCGGCCTTTATTCTAAAGAAAGGGGTGGGTACATGACTAGGTCCTGCCCTAAGGGTGGGACCAGGAAGGGGGGTAGTTACACCCCTCTCCCCTGCCGGACTTTCCCCAGGCCAGGGCTGTCGCCCCTGGAACTGGTTCTAACCGGCAGATGCGTAGTGAGCACCGGGGTGCCACTCCGCAGTCACCTTCTCGCAAAAGCCCTACCTACCCAGAATACACAAACCCTGTCTGGGACGGTGCGAACACCGCCCTCGACAGGAAACCCTTTGTCCAAGCTCTCCTCGCTGGAAGGACTCCCAGCAGCAGGAGGTCAGACTCGTGTCTGTGGTGGCAGCACCCATTTTGTGGAGCTGAGGCTTTAGTTAACTTTAACCGGGGTTCACAGTTACGTACATGTCGTGTCCCTCTAGAAGGGTGGAATGCTAACCTCATCGCCAGTATTGGTGAGAGGGCAGCACCCCGATTCGTATGACACCTTACTCGACATGCCTTGATAATGCGACACCGAAGTTACCGATATGGTACGCGTTATCATGGAACAGCCATTGGGTCTTGATTCCGCAAGCTGCAACCGGGCTCGGCTCGGGCCTGAACCTAGCTCACACGAGCCCACGCACTCTGCCTTCAGGTTTGTTAAGGCCTGCCATAGGAGTGACTGATAGGAACTCGGGTGTCCATTGTATGGTTAGATATAGAACTACTATACCTAAAGCGAAGGGTGCTTACACGACTTCGCCCCAGCTGTCGTGCAGCCAGTTGTGCCAAATTTAGGAGGCCAGCCAGGGGTGGCATAATACATGCTGCAGCTCCTGGCGGCCCTGGGTACACCTATGCCCTGTGTTACGGGGTCTGATAAGGTGGCCCAGCACCAATTGGTAAATGCACCTAGGGTACATCTCGTAATTTAGAAAGAGAACAGCCAGGCTGTGGGTCTGATTAGCAGGCCCACAGCCAGAGAAAGTCGTAAACCAGTGAAACAAAAGCGAAAAATCTGGGTGATCATAGGATTGCAGACCCTACTCTCCTACAACACACCCGCCGATGGGAGGCTCCGATGAGACTGTGCATTATGGGAAGTGTGGTGCGGAAAGCACACAATCAAGTCCTGTATGGACCCCACAAGTGGGCCCGTCCTCGATCCCATGTACGGCTGCTGTTTCACTTCCGTGACCCCCAAGGATAACGGGGTGGTGCATACTCCGCGGCTGGACTGCCGCGTGTAAATTGTCGCTCCAGGTTGTCCATCTCTTGAGTAGCACATGAGCAGCAGCTTGATTTATGTGTAGGTGAGGACGGGGATCCGCTTGTAGATGCCGCTCCGTAATGGATCTGCCCAACGCGTTTCGAAGCTCCATCTGATTCTCTTCAGGGGCTTTAACGGAAGCAGTGTGCGCACCCGCTGACACACTTCTCCAATTTCCATATGACACGCCCGCCGATGGGAGGCTCCGATGAGACTGTGCATTATGGGAAGTGTGGTGCGGAAAGCACACAATCAAGTCCTGTATGGACCCCACAAGTCTCTCTCTCTTTTTCTCACTCTCTCTTGAACCTGTCTAAGCTGTCTAGGAACGGCCAAGAGACATCTAATTGGCTATTCAGTAATACTGTTTTAAAATAATTGTTAGCATTAATAAAATGAATAAATAAATACGCCATGTTACTGCCCATCCTGTCTGATGAAATTATGAGAGGATGAGTAGTCTAGATTGCGGTTTATGAACCTACTGTGTTGAGGTTTTGTTAGTCATTTATGTAATAAGAATCCCTGTTAAATTAGCCGTTTTAGATTTTCCCGCAGCACCCATAACATAAGTTCATGGTCCTAAGCGTAAAATGTAGGTGTTGTGTACATATGAAATTTTTTTTTAGAAGTGTCTGCAGTCCTGTACAAGTAGTGAAAGGTTATGACTTATGAAACACAAGCTTGTTAAGACAAGAAGCACAAAAGAATGCTTGTTCTAAAAATTCCCTTTCTTGAGGTTCTTCAGATAAATAATATAGGAATACACAAATGTAAGGATTTAGAGTATGTCTGTATTGTTTTTCTTTTTCCCTCAGAATTTAGTAAATAAACATAGACTTCCTTGGCTGCTTTAAATAGTGTAACATTTTACTCTTGTCAGTTCACCAAGGAGGTTCCTTTTGTACTCGCTAATGGTTCCATGGTGTTTTTTACTCTCAGGGTGCCTTGTTAATGTATGGGCCCAAGCCTAAAAAAGTATTTGGAAATAGAGTATCCTCTCTGTTGATAGATTATTTGTATGCCTTGTCTAAAGATTTTTTGTTCTGACCAACAATAAATATCTGCTGCCCTACAACCATTGCCAGAGGGGTCCGGACATCAGATCCAGCCTGGGGAGTCAGCACCAGTCCAGCTTGAAGCCAAGGTGAAGAGAACCAGCGCAGGCGTTGTTGGCAACTATAACAGCAGTGAAGGTGGAAGACTGGAAGAAGTGTGTACCCCTGCTACTGTCTTGGACGAAAGATGGGGTCACACATCAGGATGGAAAATTCTTTGCATAGATCCAGTTTTTGATGCCCAGCTGAGAGACTGACAAGGACGGCAAGGAGGCTTTTGCTTGAGGTGATCCCTTTTGAAACAAGGGTTGCTTCAGATATTCCAGCATCAGACCTCTGAGTCCTGGTCCCTAAGTGAACGCAAGTCTGCACCTCTGTTTGTTGATCAAGAGGTGCCTGGGCATACTGGGTACAATCTGTGGCCCAACAAAAGAGCAGTGCGCCAGCGGAGCAACACAGAAGTTAGGGAAGGACTTGAGTTCAGGGTACAGGTGCTGTGCCCTCGGTGCCTGTTAGATTAAAGTGAAGAATACTGGTGCACTGCCTAAAACACTGGACAGGATCGTGGTTTTCTTCTTAAAACTGGGCCGTGATTGTTTTCTTGAGTTGCGCAGCTCCATCGTTTTGATGGACGATAGGAGCCTGCCTGTGAGGCTCAGAAGGACACAGGGAGAAGACTCCCTTCTGGCTGGTTGTACAGCGGCTTCTATTTCTTCAAGTACTTTTTAGCAATGTACCCCTTTTGTCATCCCATTTTTGAGGAGGAGCAGCCCTTTCCGGCTCCTAGTCCTAATTCCCATGGTCCCGTGTGGTCCTCCTGGTCCCCTGGAGTGAAAATAGTTTGTGTAATGATCCTTATATTTTCTTTAATATTAGTATTTGGAATAATGTTTATTCTGCAAGAGAAACGTTTTTTTGAATAGTTGACAAATATTACTTTGCCCTCTTCCTGAGCATATTAAATTGATACTCTAGCCCTCATAAAAGGAACACTGGAAAGGTCTATTAAAAAAGTTTTTTTTTTAAAGGGGGGGGCGGAGCTTGCCGGCGTCCATGAGAGACGTGTGAGCGCTGAGCTCCTCGCCTGAGCCCCGTTAACATCCGTCAAATTTATCCTTTAGGCGCTCAACTAGCTCTAAAAGTTGGTGTGAACTTCCAGACTACGCTCCAGTCCAGTTGGAGATCTTTGTCCCGCTGAAAAACGGTGCAATGTAGCATTGCTGGTGAGGAGACCTCGCCGGGGTGGACCAGGCCGGACCAGGCCGGCATCCACGGACTTTCCTGCAGAGCTGCCCGGGCTACGTCACGCTATGTGCGGCGTGGCGCACTAAAGAGGGACCGGTGCGACAGACCTGCCGCCGGGCACGGGTGGCTGTGCAGTGCTGATACAAACTACCCTCCGGTGGAAGTGGGGCAGGTTGGCGATCATCTAAGCGGAGAACAAGGTGCCTCGCGTGGTGGTGTTTGCAGGGCGCTAGCCACCCGGGACGGTGATCGGCTGATTGCCCCCCCTTGGGGAGATATCCTATTGCCCCACTGCCTACAGACGGACGCCGTGTCGAGAGTGTGGTGTGGTCCAGGACGGCGGTGGCCCTCTGTCCGGCACTTGGACGGCGTGGTGGAAAGGGAGTGCTTTCACGGTAGAAGAATCTGGCGATTGGGCCTACTCTTACAGTCCTGCGAACGGCCGCCATTTTGGGCACAATTTCTTGCTGCGCAACACACTGCTATTTGGCACTAACTGACTGAGCAGCTCCAGTTGTCGCCACTGGCTCCCCCCTGCTGTACACTGCAGTCGGCTGTGCGGCTCACCTTGATGTCTACTAGGAACGCCATGGGGAAAGGCGACAGGACACAACCCAAACTATCGTTTGACCAACGTAAGGCGAAGGGACCTGAGGTGATGGCCCCCGAAACTTCACCGCGCAGCGCTGCCCCGGACAGCTCATTGTGTGCGGATATCCGTGAAATGCTGGTATCGATGGAAAAAGGCCTCCAGGACAGCATGGCGTCGATTGGTACTAAGCTCGATGCCCAGACATATCGCATGGATCGCATGTCTGAAAGAGTCGACAAGCATGCAGAATGGCTCGACATGGCGGATAGACGTCTGACGGAGGAGGCACAGTCAGACTGGGATAAAGATCGCAAACAGTTTGGCAGACTCCTACAGGTCATTCAAGACAAGACTGAGGACTTGGAGGCGTGTTCTCGGCGCTCCAACGCTCGCATCACTGGGGTGGTGGAGACTACCCAAACTGGCAAAATGGAGCTGTTTGTTGAAAAGTTATTGCGGCCATTGCTGGGGGACGACGTCTTCTCCCCTATGTTCATCGTGGAAAGGGCTCATCGCACATTGGGGCCGAAGCCACAACCGGGAGCGCCTCCGCGGCCGATTATAGCGAAACTATTGAACAACCGTGACAGGGATCTAGCGCTTCGATTGGCCAGAGAAAAAGGAGACCTACAATATGAGGGCATGAACATTTCCCTATACCTGGACTTCACGGCAAAAGTGCAGGAGGAGAGGAAGCGCTTTGCTCCGTACAAAAAACAACTGAGAGACCTTGGGCTTGACTACGCCATGATGTACCCCGCGAAACTCCGTATCAATAGGCAGGGGCCCTCGCATTTCTTCACTGATCCTACGGAGCTGAAAAAGTCGCTGAAGGAGTGGGCTAAAGAACGGCGGAACAGTCGGAGGAGTCAACGAGAGGACGCCGATGCCACCTCTCACATGGAAGAGCAGGAGTGAATACGAAAGCCGAGCTGGATCGCCCCAAGATGTTTCGCAGGGACGAAAAGGGACTTGGACTACTTGTACGGAACCTTTGCGGGACAAGTGTTGCACGACAGACATTGGAACACGAAGGGCGTGTGCAGGCCCACTATGAGACAACTACTGGGTGAGAACTTTCTGGTTAATATTTGCACTGCTTTGCCTGTTTAAGGGAAATTGAAAGACGTTGGGTCTGCTAAACACTTGTTTATGCGGATTGTATCCTCCCACAAGCGGGAGTTCACTTACTGGACTGTATGACAAAACCGATCAAGGGTGCCGATTGCTATTAGGGGGCAGGGTGGAGGAGTATCTAGGCATTGCAGTAACGGACTAGAGTTGAACTGTTGTCTGGCTGGGAACCTCTGCCCCTGCGCTTTCGGCCTTTGGCTCTGACAAGAGCCACATATGGGTTTGTTGGGTTGACTTGTTGTGTGGGGGGAAGATGGGTGGTAGCGGGGTCTGTCTGACCTGTTTGGGGGTGGTCGGCTGTGGGTGGGGGGGGTGGGTGTTCTTCTCTGAACAGGTTGGGTATGTTCAGCTGGAGCAGTTGGGATGTTTTTAGGCCTACTACTGGAGTGTGTCTGCGATCCACTGTGTACGAGTTCACTAAACAGATTCTATTGGAATGGCAGGCACTGAGGTCTTAGAGTTGGAGGGCGGCCCCAACTCTCTTAGAGTGCTAACCTGGAATGTGAGGGGGTAATTGTGCAGCAGCGGGCTTCACCACGCATGCCAGGGGAGTGATCACGTGGGCTAACCCCAAAGCACAACTGAAGTTGCTGCAGATGATCGTGGATCCGGAGGGTCGTTATCTAATTGCACGCTGTGTGGGGAAAGGTCATGATTTAATTGTTGTGAATGTATATGGTCCCAACTATGACACCCCTGCCTTTTACTCCTCCCTAGCAGACTTGTGCAGACAGTATGTGGGTTCCAGATTGTTATGGGGGGTGATTTCAATTTTGTGTTAAGTCCGGATCTGGATAGGTTGGCTGGCACGGCTCGCTGTCCGGCGGCTTCGGCGTTGCTTATGCAGACTGAAATGATAAAGCTCGATCTGGTGGATGTATGGTGCCATAGACACCCAGGGAGGGGAGGGTACACACATTATTCGGCCTATCATAATATACATACGAGAATTGACTATTGGTTTGCGTCTCACTCCCTTCTCAACTCAGTGAAGGGATGTGCGATACTGCCCCGTACATTGCCGGACCACTCGCCATTACTGCTGCTGTTAGATGCTCCGGCTAGGAGAATTCCCCCATTCACATGGAGGTTTCCCCCATATTCACTCCTAGACGAGGTCTTTAGAGGGGACTTGGCGAGGACATAGACACATACTTTGAGACTAATGTGGGGTCAGTGGATAGTGTTCAGATCTATTAGGCAGAGGCTGAAACACTTAGAAACGCAACTGTCTGAGCTGGAACGACAATCTAGACATGCAGGGAACACTGACACTGAGGAACGGATTAAAACCCTGATAATAGAATTTAACGAGGAAGCTGATAGAGAAGTACAGCACATGGGGAAGTATGCCACAGCACGCACCTACGGGGAGAGGGATCGCCCTGGTTCACTGCTGGCAAGACTCATGCGCAACAGCAGGCCGCAGTTGGTGGTTGAGGAATTAATTACATCCAGTGGGGAGGTGGTCACTGAGGAGGGCGACATACTTGCTGAATTCCAAGATTACTATACTAAGCTCTATCAATCACGGTCTGGCCAGCTCGAGGAGGAAATTGATGACTATCTTAGTTATATCAATATGCCCTTCCTCGCTAATTTTCAGAGGGAATTTCTCAGATGCCAATTCAGAAGGAAGAGATCTTGGAGGGAATGAGATCAGGCAGTGCTCCAGGTGCCGATGGGCTTACTGTGGCCTTCTACAAGGCTTTCCAAGATAAGCTTATTCCACACTTGATGTCTCTTTTTGAAGATATTTGCCAGCAGGGCAGCATGCCAAAGTCTATGAGGGAAGCGCTCCTTATCACAATACCGAAACCGGGGAAACCCCCCAATGAATGTGGTTCATATAGACCGCTCTCCCTGATAAATGTCGATGCCAAATTATATGCGAAGGTTTTGGCTGCGCGGCTTGCCATACTGGTCCCCGAGCTAGTTGCCCCGGAGCAGGCTGGATTTGTCCCCGCTAGGAATTTGACGTATAATATTCGCACGGTGTTAGGCACCATACAACACGTAGGGCAGGAAAATAAGGCAGTCACCATATTCTTAGACATGGAAAAAGCATTTGATTCGGTTAAATGGCCGTTCATGCTCAGGGTTCTGAGGAAATACGGACTGGGTGAACCTTTCTTGCAGATGTTGGAGGCCCTATACTACAAACCGTCGGCTAGACTGAAACTAGGGAATATGGTCACCGCCCGATAGCGATCAGTAGGGGTACTAGGCAAGGCTGCCCCCTTTCCCCTCTTTTGTATGCCCTGGTAGTGGAACCACTGGCGTGCACGATTAGAGAATATCATGGGTTCGAGGGGATCAACTTCCCCACCTATAAGATTGGCATATCTACATATGCCGATAATACACTGTTGTACGTTAGAGAGCCGGAGGAGAACTTGGCGTCTGTATTGAGGGAGGTGGTGAGATTCGGTGCACTGTCTGGCCTACGAGTCAACTGGGACAAATCAGTGGCGCTTCCCCTGACTCCGGTGACTCACCCGTTTGACTCGGAGTACCCACTACAGTGGACCACGGACTCCATACGCTATCTCGGGATTCGCTTGCATACTGACCCCGAGATACTTGTGCGTGAGATCTATGGGGTGGCGTACACTAAACTTGTGGATGACGTGGAGGTGTGGTGCAGGCTTCCGTTGTCTCTGATGGGAAGAATAGCGATAATGAAGATGGTGGTCCTCCCCAGGTTCCTCTTCCTCTTCACCAACATCCCGGTGGTGCTGTCTAGGGCCTTTTTCCGGCATCTCACGCAGACACTTATCAGACTTGCGTGGGGAGGTAAACAGCCCAGGGTCCAATGGCAGACTTTAATGCTCCCCTATGACCGGGGGGGACTCGGGGCTCCTGACTTGGAGCGGTACTACAGAATAGCGCAGGCGGCACACCTTCACACCTGGTTCCATGGGAACCCCGATATCCGGCACATGAAACTAGAACGTCTGTTTGCGGACCCCATTCCTCTCCCAGCTACGATATGCCACCCAGCTGATCGCAGAACTGGGATCTTGGACTCTATAGCGTCTACGAATCACGCCTGGCATGAGCTGGTGCGCGCACGGGAAAGTGAGATACTGTACTCACCCCTCATGCATGTGGAATGGGTGGTATGGCTTGCCCCGTTGACTGAGAAGGGGGTACTTAAGACACTACATGAACTAGGCATAGATAAGATGGGGGATCTCTTCTTGAATGGCACAGTGAAGACTCTCCAACAGGTGCTACAGTCACATACCGGGAAGACGCTGCTGCACAGTTTTCAATACCACAGGGTCCGTAGTGCACTTCAGGAGTTTCTTGCTCCGGAATTGGCGGAACCCCCGGAAGTGCTGGAACTCACTTATGTGATGAAATCGCCATCGTCCAGCAAACTGGTCACGAACCTCAAGAAACTGGGGGACCGGCACATGCAACGCCCGATCTCCAAAGCCAGGCTAGCGTGGCAGAGTGATTTACAGCTGACGATTACGGATGAGATGTGGCAATATTGCTGCACAAACACCAGAAAGGTGTCGCTCAATAGCAGGCATAGACTGGTACATTTCAAATACCTACAGCGTGTCTATTACACGCCGGAGAGGTTGCACAGGTACGGATTGAGGGGCTCGGCGGAGTGCGAGCGTTGCCACCTCCCGTCGGCGGACTTTCTTCATATGGCTTGGTCTTGCCCTCGAATTTATAAATTTTGGCAGGGGGTTTTCACTGAACTGGGTCTGATGTTGGGCGTAGACATCCCTCCATGTCCGGCCCTGGCACTGCTGGGCTATTCCAAGACACTGCCGGTAGCTTTGAGGCGCCTGGCGGATATAGCCTGGCTGACCGCTAAACGACTGGTTGCTATATGTTGGATGAGAGGGCCGATACCGACCAAGAAAAGGTGGGCTGCGGACTTACTATACTGCTGCACGCAGTCGGAGACGTACAGCGAGCTGCTGCCTCCAAAAAATCGGCCCAAGAACTTCTGGGGGCTATATAAGACCTATTTGTGCGCCAAGGATAGTGGGGAGACTGACCCGGACTCGGAGAGGGAGGAGATGGGTGAGGTACAGGAGGAGGAGGTAGAGACTCTGGGGAGGGACGCTCTGCACATCTAGCTATGGCATGGTGGGGAGGTGGAGTTCTGGTCCTCCAGGGCTGCCGCTGGCATTGGGTGGGGTGGCCGAGGTCAGGGAGTGTGACACATGAGTCCGGCAGTTGGTGGTCATGGACATTGGGGACATCTTCATACACGTGGGTATGTAGGATCTGTAACCGTAGGGCATAGTGTTAGTCATTAGACGTTCATGGATAACACAAGTGGTTAGGTAGGCACATGTTCGAGTGGGCTGGTTGTTGGGGGGGGGGGGGGGGTGGGGGGGTTAGGTTAGCGGTAGGAATGACTATACTGTTACATGGAGAATGCAGATTTTTAGCGTGAGGACTTGTTATGCACAGACGCACTATCTGAACCACAGCAACACCAAGTAATGTGGTCCTGGGTTGTACTACACGGCACACTTTTTCCATATTTGCTTGATGGCCGTGCTATGCATGCATGATACTGTTTCTTTTACGCCGCCAGGCCTCCGGGATGCTGCCACTGAGGCTGTGTATACTGTTTTGAGGCCTAGAGCAGATGCTACCTACTTTTGCCGCCGGCCTCCGGGTTGTAGGCGATGTGTGCTGTGTGTACATTGACTATGCAATGAAGTACAAATTTAATTAAAAAACATTTTTTTCCGTGCCAATCTCTTTCTACATTACCCAAGCCAGACAGAGACCCATTGCTCTTGGGATCATACCGTCCACTTTCTCTCCTGAACTCTGACTACTACATTTTTGGAAAGGTGCTAGTCAATCGATTGGTCCCAATAGTCCAACATGTATTACATCAAGATCAAAACGGGTTAATCCTGGGCCAGAATACATTCCTGAACCTGGGTCGGCTCTTCATGTTAATGGACCGAGCTCGTTAGATGGGGTGCACCCTTGGGTAGAATCCCTAGATATCAAGAAGCCATTTGACACCCTGAGTTGGAGTTATTTATTGGAGGTTCCTGGTAGGTTCAGGATAGGGCCTAAATTCCTCAAATCGGTTAATCTGTTATGTAATTCGTCCGTGGCTCATGTGAAAATCGGTTCCACATTCTGTGACCCATTCTGTATCGGACGCGGTCCCCGACAGGGTTGCCCACCATCCCCAATTATTTTCACACTAGCAATGGAGCCACTGGATTGCGCACTCCAATAACATGCCATTAATTGGGGGATACAGGCACACAATCATTGGCAAATAATATCTTTGTACGCGGACGATGCACTGGTATAACTTCGCAAGGATGCCACAGGACTTCCAAGCCTCATGGGTCTACTAGAGCAGTTTGGGGACGCCTCCGGATTAAAGGTGATTTAGGGCAATTCCCTCTATTCTCACTGACATACCTTTCCCCAGACCAACGAGGGGCACTTCCCAACACCATACTCCCTTGGGTCTGTGATACGTTTAAATACCTGGGGATCCGCATTTATCAATCTGAAAGGGATCTGTTAGACGGTAAAATAGGTAAGGCGATAAATAGTGGCACTTTCCCCGATGGGTCGCATAACTATCCAAAACAATTTGCTTTTCTCTACATTGCTATATTTTTTTCGGCCCTTTCCATTCTATTGCCACGATTGGAAGCAAGTGGCGATTCATAAACTGTATGCCTCTCTAACAGAGAGTGGCTTGGGGGCCCCAAACTACAAATATCACTATGCAGCTGCCCAGTTACAATGGCCTACTCATTGGCTGGCTGGCCAAAATATGTCAGAACTGGGCCATTGGTGAAATAAAATACACCCACCCATGGTACTGGAATGGTTGCTGGGTTCGGATGGAGTGGTTCCCAGAAGGGCTGGAAATATCTTCATGCACACAGCCCACTCCTGCTGGAATACCAATCTGTTTAAGAAGCACCCTCACACCCAATAGGGTGCCTCAATTATCTCTCTGGGTGCTGGGGGGCCACATATAATTGGGCTCCAGACTGGAGGCCACCGCATGGATAAACTCAGGTCTTATGACATGGGGAGACCTCTTCACTGACAAAATCCTCTGAACATTTGAGAATCTGGTAGATGACTATGGTGTACCACCTGGTTATTTCTTCTCTTCGCCTCGCTAACACATTATTTACATGCGGTCTGGCATACAACGCATGATGAACCAGGCACATCCAACCTCCTCCAGGTAGTGCTTACACAGTGTTGTTCGCCACACTGTCACATTATTATACAATTTCCTATGAGCGGAAGGAAGACCGCCTCTCACTAACCCTGGGCGTGGTGGAAGTAGCGGGGCTACGAGGAGGTCCACGGAGTTGCAAGCAAACTCCGTGGAACTCCACTATGCCACACCACCCCCTTATATTAACAAGTAATTCTACATTACTTAAAAGTAAATTAAAACCACTTACCTGTACTGCGGCGTCCCTGGGCTGCCCTTCTCCTCTTCATCGACATCTGGTAATCCTTGAGAAAACTGCGCATGGCGTGCGCTCACACATGGGTTTTTTTTGCAAGAAATGCGCGGGCAAGCGTGCATGCACAGTTTCTCAAGGATTACCTAGAGGAGGAGGGCAGCCCCGGGATGCCGAAGTACAGGTAAGTGGTTTTAATTTACTTTTAAGTAATGTAGAATGACTTGTTAATATAGGAGGGTGGAGGCGGGGGTTGGCCAACTCCGCTCCGCTGTGGAGTGTGTGAAGATTAGCCTTCACCGTGTAACTCAAAGGAGGCAAATGTCCACACATTCTGCCGTCGGAGCGGAGGTCTCCCCCTGGGCTTACCCCTCATGGCACCTATTGAGATGAGGCGCTATCCACGACACTAACAGACAAACAATGGACACAATGTTTAGGGGTCCTGAAGTACATCTCCATGAATGCCAGAAACAGGTTTACTCAGTTTAACTTTCTTCACCACTACTCATCACAGATTGGTGCATATGTATCAAGGGGCTTCAGACTCACGCTGCCAAGACAATACAGCCAATTTTATCCTCATGGTATGGACATGTTCCCAGCTGATTCCCTATTGGGAGAAGATAACAGAAGTACTCTCCAAGGCCCTAGGGACTACACTCCACACAGATGGTCTTCTTTACCTCCTAGGGATAACCTCCCCCTCTGCTGCCAGTAAAGCCATCACAATAATTTCTTGGGATGACATTGGCCTTGGGCAAGCATAGAATAGCAATGTGCTGGAAATTGTCAGTGTCCCCCCCCCTGTTACATTGGGGCTCTCTGATCTATGCGCTGGCATTATGGCAGTGTAGGAAGATCTATCCACTGCAAGGACAGGGCCACCGACCTCATCTCACTCACCAGACTGGCAAAGAATTGTGAGCATTGCACTATGAATGTGGCTGTGACACCAGTTTGCCTTGGCCCCCCAACCATCAAGTAAACCTCTCCTGCACACAGTGACAAAATACACTAGTCAATTACCCTGGTGTACTCGGCCTAATCCCCTCTTCCTTACTCCATTTGACAGACCACACTGACTCTACCAGCAGTCACCAGGTTACTTATGTACATCTTGAACTGTTCTTAGAATGTTTAAAGATATATTTGATATAGAGCAATTGTTCTTGTTACCGTAATAGTCTGAACATATGTATATTGCAGAAACGTATTTATGCAATGTATTATATCACGGGTACTCATAGTACGGGCAGCGGGCCGCTAGTGGCCCAGCAAGCCTTCCTCGGCGGCCCGCGGACCTTTCAGACATCGGACCTGTGTTTTAAAAAAAAATAATGAATAGTGTCTTAAAAGACTGCTGGTTGCAGCAGCGCGAGTCTAAGAGACTGTGCAGCTCTGTGGGGGCCGGGCGACCAGTGATAGTCAAAGTGGCGCTCCAGGGGTGAAGAGGTGAAATACAACAAAGCCTCATTAACATACAAATGGTCTTTTAAAGACCTGTGAAGTGCTCGGTGCAGCTGTGTGTGTGCCCTGGAAGCCGTCTTTGCCCGGGCACACACAGGCAGGGTGAGATGACAAAGGTTGACAAAGGGAGGTAGAGGGAGGGCAGAAATGAAGGGAGGGAGGGAAAGGGAGGGAGACAGAGGGAGAGGGAGGGAGGGAAAGGGAGGGAGACAGAGGGAGAGGGAGGGAAAGGAAGGGAGACAGAGGGAGAGGGTTGGAGAGAAATGGAGGAAGACAGAGGGAGAGGGAGTTAGGGAAAGGGAGGGAGACAGAGGGAGGGAGGGAAATGGAGGGAGGGAGGGAAATGGAGGGAGACAGAGGGAGGGAGAGAAAGGGAGGGATATATAGAGAGAGGGAGGGCAGGAAAGGGAGGGAGATAGAGGGAGAGGGAGTGAGGGAAAGGGAGGGAGACAGAGGGAGGGAGGGAAATGGAGGGAGGGAGAGGTAGGGAGAGAAATGAAGGGAGACAGAGGGAGGGAGAGAAAGAGAGGGAGACAGAGGGAAAGGAAGGGAAATGGAGGGAGACAGAGGGAGAGGGAGGGAGACAGAGGGAGGGAGGGAAATGAGGGAGGGAGAAGGAGGGAGGGAAATGGAGGGAGACAGAGGGAGGAAGAGAAAGGGAGGGAGACAAAGGAAGGGAAGTGAAGGGAGACAGAGGGAGGGAAATGGAGGGAGGAAAAGAAAGGGAGACAGAGGGAGTGAGGGAAATGGAGGGAGGGAGAGGGAGGAAGGGAAATGGAGGGAGACAGAGGGAGGGAGAGAAAGGGAGGGAGGGAGAGGGATGGAGGGAAATGGAGGGAGACAGAGGGAGAGGGAGGGAGGGAAAGGGAGGGAGAAAGAGGGAGAGGGAGGGAGGGTAAGGGAGGGAGACAGAGGGAGGGTGGTAAATGGAGGGAGGGAGAGGAAGTGAGGGAAATGGAGAGAGACAGAGGGAGGGAGAGAAAGGGAGGGAGACACAGGGAGGGAAACGGAGGGAAACAGAGTTAGAGGGAGGGAGGAAAAGGGAGGGAGGGAAATGGAGGTAGAAAGAGGGAGAGGGAGGGAAAGGGAGGGAGACGGGAAATGAAGGGAGGGCGAGAGAGGGCGGGAGAGAAAGGGAGGGAGGATGAGGGAGGGAGGGAAAGGGAGGGAGACAGAGGGATGAGGGAGACAGAGGGTGACAGACAGAGGGAGGAGGGAGAAACACAGAGGAAAAGGGAGTGAGAGGGAGACAGATAGAGGGAGACACACAGAGGAAAAGGGAGTGAGAGGGAGACAGATGGAGGGAGACACACAGAGGAAAAGGGAGTGAGAGGGAGACAGATAGAGGGAAGAGGGAGACAGAGGGAAGAGGGAGACAGAGGGAGGAGGGAGACAGACAGAGGGAGAGGGAGGGATGGAGAGGGAGACAGACAGAGGAAGGAGGGAGACAGACAGAGGGAGAGGTGGAGGGAGAGGGAGACAGACAGAGGGAGGAGGGAGACAGACAGAGCGGGATGAGGGAGACAGACAGAGGGATGAGGGAGACAGACAGAGGGAGTAGGGAGACAGAGAGGGAGGAGGGAGACAGTGAGGGAGGAGAGAGGGAAGGAAGAAGACAGAGAGGGAGGAGGCAAGACAGAGAGGGAGGAGGGAGACAGAGAGGGAGGAGGGAGGGAAGGAAGAAGACAGAGAGGGAAGAGGCGAGACAGAGAGGGAGGAGGGAGACAGAGAGGGAGGAGGGAGACAGACAGAGGGACGAGGGAGGGAGGAAGACAGAGAGGGAGGAGGGAGGGAGGAAGACAGAGAGGGAGGAGGGAGACAGAGAGGGAGGAGGGAGACAGAGAGGGAGGAGGGAGACAGACAGAGGGAGGAGGGAGACAGACAGTAAAAGAGAGGGAGACAGAGAAAGGGAGATGGAGACAGAGAGAGGGAGCGAGAGGCAAGGAGACAGAGGGAGGGAGGAGGGAGACAGAGTGAGGGAGACAGAGAGCGAGAGGGAAGGAGACAGAGGAGGGAGGGAGACAGAGGGAGAGAGAGGAAAGGAGACAGAGGGAAGGAGACAGAGGGGAGAGAGAGAGAGGGAGTCAGGGAGAGAGAGAGAGATAGAGCGAGAAAGAGAGAAAGAGAGAGAGATGTGTGTATGCCTGGTCTGGTGGCTCAGTGGACGAAGGCGTCCGCTGTAGGGACCTCAGTTCAACCTCATGGTCAGTTTGTTGCTCAAGCCCCACCCCCTCCCCCACTGCCCCTGCCCCCACCAGTGCAGCCCTTGGACACAAACCACACTGTAAATTTGGCCCAGAGAGAAGGTTTGTGAGTACCCATGTATTATATACACAGAGAAATCCCTTCAACAAATGTATGGGTATTTTTTCAGTAACATTGCATAACTATATGAGTGAACTCCTGGGTGTCATAAATGCCACTCAAAACATCAATAAAAGAAATGTTCTATTAAAAATAAGGAAGATAGGGCTCACTAAATAGGGCAGACACAGAGCTGGTCCTTGCTTGGGTGTCATTCTGGGCAGATAGAAATGTGTCGCCCTTGGTTTTGCAGGTGAATAAAATGAAAAAAGAGCAATTAATGGACGGAATGCTGGACAATGTCAAACACTCACCCCCAGTCAGAGATCTGGGCCTAAATCCACAAACTTTATGCTCACCATGCCATTCTAGTTTGAACCTAGCCATATGCAAATCAGTCTTGACCCTGTTCCTCATGGGAACAGTGCAGCCCGAGCTGCCAGGCCAGGTCCTCCCTGGAAAAAAAAAACATCCTAGGGCTGGTTTCAGGGTATCACCACTCATCGGTCAAGATAGCTTGAATTCAGTGGCATGGCGGGCAAGGGCCCACGTTTGGGCATACCGGTCCCATGTGGGGTGACAAATGAGAAAGTTCAATTGATGGACGGAATGCTGAACAATGCCAAACACTCACCCCCTGTCAAAGTTCTGGGTCTAAATCCAATGTTTTTTTTTATCACTACACCATTCTAGTTGGGAATCAGTGTTGACCCTGTTCCCTATGGAAACAGTACAACCCGAACTACCATAACAGGTCCTGCACGAACTGGAAACAAGCATCCTAGGACTGGATATTTATGAGGAATAAAATGAGGCAGCAGGGGCCCATATTGTGTTCATAGGTCAGTCGCATGGTGATTACAATATAGTAGTGATTGCCTTCCGAACACAAACACCTCCTCTGAACTAGCCTGAATCATTCACAATTTAGCTCCATCACGCTGGTGCCAAGTTGTAGGTTTAGTGGATAGGGGTGTCATTGTGTGGAAGCAGGGGGTGAGAGGGAAATGGATGAGGAAGCAAGGGGGCTAATTGGGTATAAAATGGTCCCTTTAGCGGGTAAAAAAAAGATTGCAAGCAGTTCAATTGAAACAGCCAAGTGAGAGGGATGCTGTTGTCTTCAGGACCACAATGAAGACACCTTTGTGACCCCCTCTGAAGAGTGGCGCCCTTGGCCTGCTCCCAGCACGCCCATGCCAAAAGACAGCCCTGAGCACACACTTCACTGCCAAGGTAGCAGAGGCCATGACATTTCCCCCCCTGATAGACCCACAGACAGTCCACCAGGGTCTAATTGACCCCTTCGTTTCTTTGTTCTAGCAAGGCACTGAGGTATGGCTGCACTAAATACTTACAACACATCAGTACTCCCACTCTTTGAAGTAATGTTGATGACTCATGGTAAATAACAACAAAAACTTCTCCGAACGCAGCTATTTAAAATACGGCAATATGTCTATGATACCAATGCAAATGTCCAACAGCACCAATGGTTTGAAATTTGTATTATTCACAAGTATAAAAATATAGTGGATAGATCATTTTTTCTTTTTTAGCATATATGTTTTTTTCATTATATAAACATATTCAGAAGCAGAGACATATATAAAAATAGTTAACACAAAAAATGTTAAAGATCACCACCCACATCACTATGAAAAAATAATAACATCTTGTACATAAAGCAAGTATCAAGACTTACCACAGGGTCAAAACAAGTAAACACATGTACAATGGAGAATAAACAGTGATAACAAAGGGAAAAAACAAAAACACATGGGACAATACTCAATACATTCACAGTCAATCAAATCATCAATAGTACATTTTTCAAAGGCGTTGACGCGCATTTCGGAGGTGCCTATAGGATAGAGAATTCCTTCATCAGGGTACTTTGAATATAAGTTGATTAATGGCAGGCGGCCAGCTGTAGAATGTACATTATTTCTGATAATGGTGTGCAGGGTACTCAATTCTCAATAGATACAACCAGAGGTGTGATGGGAATATGCTTCAAAGGTCTCTGCAAGAAGGGCTGCTCTAGTGGATTTTCTAGCTACGACACAATCAAGACTGAAAAACAGTCCCTGGGCACGTGTTGATTCAGTCAGGGAAACCAAAGTAAGATACGATGGCAAAAGGGTACCAAAGGTTCCAAAAAAACTCAAAATAGGACCTGGCTAGCGAGTCCCAGCGTCCCACATGGGGCGTTGTCTCTGAAAAATGCCGTTCGAGAGTACTCCCAAAGAGGTGTATACTCTAGGGGCCAAACTGATACTGCTGATGGAGATAGATAATTGGAAGTTCTTTAAAGAGCTCACAAGATCTCAGGTCCGCACCACAGCCCAAACGTCCACCCTAAGGGCCATATTTTAAATAACTGGGTTTGGAGAAGTTTTTGTTGCTATATACCTTGCTTTTTCCCTGCACCCTTCTCCATACATATTGAGCTCGCTCAGGGACCCTCTAGTCTTCTGTTGATGACTCATGCCTTGTAAACATTGTTTTAGAACCTCTTTGTAACTGATTAGCCTTTGTAAGCGAAGTCTTGATTATTCTTCAGTCTGAATATATATGCCCTCATTCTTTCCTGGAAGGTATACTGGCAGCTTTGCCTTGGCAGCACTGGCAGCATATGCTGCAACTATTATGTGGGCTCCCCTTGCTCAATAGTGCCCCAGGCTCCTTGGTGAACCAAAGGAAATTGGTTTGTCTAAGCCGCCCTTGTTCCTGTACTGAGTACCTGTATGTCTTAAATGTTACGGGAGAGTACCAGCCCTTCTCAGCAGGAGTGCTATACTTTCAGCAGCACACAGGTACTCTGGGATAAAGAGTCCCAGCACTTCTTTTTTAAGTTTAAAGATACATTTTATTGCACAGAAAAATGAAAAGAAAATAGCATACCATTCCACAATATGATGGATCAACAGTACAATAAGTACATTAAAATATCTCCTGACATATAATAAAATACTTATACTTATGTATCAAAATAACAATGGAAAGAGAGAAAAAGAGGGAAGAGAGGAGTAAAAACAAGAACATTTTATATAGTGAAAAAAGGACTTAATAGAAAAATGTAAAAATCACAACAATGTAGAGTAAATCTGACAGTGAAATAACTGAATAAAATAATACAATTGGCATGAAAATCAGTTGAATAAATATGGAAGTCAAGGAGGTTTAGATACTTCTTCTGTTGAGGGTTGGTAGGTTTGTAGTTAGTGCCCAGGAATTTAAGAAAACTGATACTAGTGACCAAAGCATGTCTCTTCTGATAGCAAGAGACATTGGTGTGGCATATAGTTTGTCCGGTCTTTAATTGTAACAAACACCATACCACCATGCTTGAAAAGATATATTTAGAGAATTTTTCCAATTTTTTATTATTTGTTGACTATTATTCCAATCATCTGAAAGGCTATCTAAACACTGGTTTGTATGTCAGAACGTAGAAATGATTTGTGTCCAAACTTTTAACCAGAATTGATAGGTGTTAGGGCTTTCAAATAATATATGTTTATATCTGCAAGAGAGATGTTACAAAACCAACAGGATGATATTGGGATTAAACTTGTGTAAGGTAACTGAGGTAACCATAAGTCAGTTGTAAATTAAAAGTAACGTTTGAGTTGTGTGAGCAGCATGAGAGGTTTTGGAAATCTTGAGTTATATTTTATTCCATAAAGAAGGCGGTAAAGAAGCTGTTAGTCTGTTTCCCACTGTAGCTCCAATATTGTTTTTGTCTAGGAGTAAGGTGGATATAGATACAGGAAGCTGTAGGGAATGTTGACAGCAATAGTTGGAGGGGGGAAGTGATGGATGCAGGAGTGGTGATCAGATGGAGGGCATAGTAGGTTTTGGAAATGGCCAAGATTAGGAATTGAAATTTGGTTTTATTTGAATTAGGTAATTGAAAGGAACATTGAGCTTGAGTAAAGGAGACAAACTTGTGATTTTGAATTAACCTTTTGCTTGTAAAGATTTCCAAAAGACAGTTCTATAATACATTTTATACGTTTATTGCACCAAATCAAGGAATAAAGAAATTGACCGATGACAGAAAAAGTAGAAATATATATGGGGCGTAATGACCTAAATGCATTTTTGAGGATAGAAAGTGACATAGAAGAAGGACGCTAAGTGGATGACAAAAATTCTGAAAACGAAAATGGTTGAATAAAAATTTACTCTAGCTCCGTACATAAGGGGTGCCTATTTGTGTACTGATCTTCATGGTAAAGGGCTGATTTAAACAAAAAGAAAGCTGTATGGTATGGATGAAAATCCGGAAAATGTACTCCCCTTTATAACCTTGTAGTCTGGTGAGAGACATAGAGGGTTTTTTATTGTTCCATAAAAAAGCAATCAAGATAGTATATATATATATATATATATATATATATATATATATATATATATCTCCTCCAATTTGGCTCCGTTTTACAATCCTCTGGCGCTCTCCTCACCGGTGCTAAGACTCCAAAGCAGAGCCCTGCTTTAATTTATCGAACAAATCCCTTTCCCGCGGGAAGGGGAATGAGTCAGCACTCACAGGTTTCAGTTTCCCAAGTTTCTTTATTTCGTTGTCAAAAACTCCAAACAGCAACACAAAACCAACGCGTTTCGCAACAGCAGTTGCGTGATCAAGCAACTGCTGTTGCGAAACGCGTTGGTTTTGTGTTGCTGTTTGGAGTTTTTGACAACGAAATAAAGAAACTTGGGAAACTGAAACCTGTGAGTGCTGACTCATTCCCCTTCCCGCGGGAAAGGGATTTGTTCGATATATATATATATATATATATATATATATATATATATATATATATATATATATATATATATATATATATATAATTTTTTTTAACAGAAGACAGAATATTAAGTGGAATTGCAGAGAGATAAAAAATAGTGATAGGAATGAACCCCATCTTAATAGAATCCGACCTACCCCACCAAGAAAGAAACAATAGATTCCATCTGGAAGGAAGGGTAGAAAAAGTTGAAAGAAGAGTAGCAGAATTAAATTTTACTGTATCTTTTTACAGACTTAAGTACTTGATTTTTACTGGATTCCAAAGAAAGTCTAAAGATAAGAAGTCAGGTTTAAAGCACCCTTTATTAAGAGAAAGAATCTTGCATTTTTTAGGATTAAGTTTATAACGCGAAGGTGTGACAAAGGTGGAAACCGTGTCTAAAAAGATTTGTAATGAGGAGTTAGGGGAGGGCATACATAAAAGAATATGGTCAGCGTAAACTGAGAACTTAATCTGTTTATCTCCTTATTTAAAGCCATGTGTAGTATTATTTTGCCTGAATTTAGATTAAAAGGATTTGAGTGCAAGAATGAAGAGAAGAGGGGAAGGGGGCACCTTTACTATACTCCTTTGTGAAGATGGAAGGAGGAAGAAATTAATCCATTAACAAAAGGTTATGCTTTAGGAGGAGAATATAGAAGACAAACTAGATGAATTAATTTTTGTTCAAAACTAAACTAAGAATGGGTAGAGAAAAGAAAACTCCAATGCAGTCAGTCAAAAGCTTTTTGAGCGTGTTGGGAAATAGCTGCTAATGAATGTTGACATGTTTTGGATGGTAAACAGTCATAATATCTATTCCAAAATATAGAATGGACATAATATCGAAGTAAAAATATAGAATGGACAAAATATCGAATGGACACAATATAGTGGTTAAAAATATCGAATTTAAGGTAAGTAATATCGATTTTCAAAATATAGAAGTCAAAATATCGAAATATACACTATAGGCATTAAATATATCGATTTTTTAATAATATCAATTTTTTTAAAGTGTTTTGTATGTTAGTATATGTGTGAAAAGTGTATATTAATTTTTGTAATGTATGTTTAATGTATTTTAAGTCATGAATTTTATGTTATTTAATTTTTGCGTAATTTAATTCTGTAGCGGGTTGTGGGTTTATAGGTGAATAGGGTGGGAAGTAATTTAATTGTAATTAATTAAATATTTTTATTTATTTATTGGTATTCATTTTGAATTTATTGTTATTTTGTAATTGGTAATTAAGTTTTATTAATTGCCAATTAATTTGTATTAATTGATTAATTGTTAATTATGTTAATTTTCTAAATTTATTTTCTGTAGCGGGTTGTGGGTTTATAGGGGAATAGGGTGGGAAGTAATTAAATTGTAATAAAGTAAATTTTGTTTTCATTTATTCGTATTGATTTTAAATTTATTGTTAATTAATTTTTAATTGGTAATTAATTTCTATTCATTGGCAATTAATTTTTATTAATTGGTAATTATTTTGTATTAATTAAATATTTGATAATTATGATAATTGTATTAATGTATTTTCTGTTGTGGGATGTGGGTTTATAGGGGAATAGGGGGGGAAGTAATGTAATTGTAATTAATTACATATTAAAAATACTTTTTGTGTATTGATAATTAATTTACTGTTAATTTTTAATTGGTATTAATTTTTATTATTAATTCGTTTTTGTTATTTAAAATTAATTCATTGTTGAATAATTATGAATAGGTTATTAATTTTTAATAACTAATATGTAGTTGTATTTCTAATTAATTATTACATAATATTAAATTGGTTATTAATTTCAATTAATGTTTTATTGGTATTGATATTTAATTTATTTTTAATAATATATTAAATCATTACTTTCCCTACTGTTAACCCCTTAAGTGCTGCGTCGGTGCATTGGCCGACGGCAGCACTACCTCCCCAGTGCTGCGCACGACCATTGGACGTCCATTCAGCACTGGTTCCAATGGACAGCGCAGCACTGGGGAGGGATGTTTACTAGCATCTATGAGGTTAAACTCACTGGTGTGGGAATAGTAATTTTCACCCTCCCGCTATCCAACGCTTTCCCTACTGTTGCACTCTCTGGAGTGGGAATAGTATTTTTTACCCCTACGCTATCCAACGCTTTCTCTACTGTTGCACTCTCTGGAGTGGGAATAGTCATTTTTACCCCTACGCTATCCAAAGCTTTCCGTACTGTTGCACTATCTGGAGTGGGAATAGTAATTTTCACACTCCTGCTATCCAACGCTTTCCCTACCGTTGCACTCTCTGGAGTGGGAATAGTATTTTTTACCCCTACGCTATCCAACGCTTTCCCTACTGTTGCACTCTCTGGAGTGGGAATAGTAATTTTTACCCCTACGCTATCCAATGCTTTCCCTACTGTTGTACTCTCTGGAGTGGAAATAGTAATTTATACCCTTCCAATATCCAACGCTTTCCCTACTGTTGCACTCTCTGGAGTGGGAATAGTAATTCTTACCCCTACACTATCCAACGCTTTCCCTACTGTTGCACGCTCTGGAGTTGGAATAGTAATTTTTACCCTCCCGCTATCCAACGCTTTCCCGACTGTTGCACTCTCTGGAGTGGGAATAGTAATTAATACCCTTATGCTATCCAACGCTTTCCCTACTGTTGCACTCTCTGGAGTGGGAATAGTAATTTTTACCCCTATGCTATCCAACGCCTTCCCTACTGTTGCACTCCCTGGAGTGGGAATAGTATTTTTTACCCCTACGCTATCCAACGCTTTCCCTACTGTTGCACTCACTGGAGTGGTAATATTAAATGTTACCCTCCTGCTATCCTACGGTAAAATATTGTACATTTTTTATTAATAACTTAAATTAATTATATCTTAATTTTAAGGTTATTTGAGTATTTTTAAGTATGTTTTAGTTAATTATATTTATTATTTCATTAATTTTAAATTACTTTTAAGACATTTAAAAAAATTCGATATTTTGACTGACTATATTTTTTACAGACTATATTTCGGATTCGATATTTTTGTACTTACCTGTTTGTAGATAGGAATTCGATATTTTGGCATTCTATATTTTGGTGACTATATTTTGGTAAGTCTATATTTTGTCATTCTATATTATGTCAGTGATCCGTTTTGGATTTGCTCAAAATGCCAAAGAAAAACCTAGTGTTATCAGAAAGATGTCCACCTTTAACAAATCCAGACTTTTCCCTGACATTTAAATTAGGGAGGATGGGATCTAGACATAAGGCAAGAATCAAAGGTAACAATGGAAATTTGTCTATACTTTTTACATAACTTAGGGTCTTTGTTGTCTTTAGTGATAAGGCATATTAAAGCATCCTGAAAAGTATCAGCAGTGGTTTTGGAAGTGGCAAAGACAGCATATAGTTGTTGAACTTTACGGATAAGCACTTTAGAAAAATGAAGATAAAAATCAATAGGGACACCATCTGGCCTAAGGGCTTTTCCTTTTTTAATTGAGTTGATTGCTGTACGAATGTCCTGTACAGAAATATCCCCGTCAAGGGAGGAAAAATCTGTTGTTAAATCAAATTCTTTACGTATTGAAGAGAGGTAAAAATTGATGTCAGTTTGAAGAGAATTATTTTCTGGTGGATAAAGCGTTTTGTAGTAGTTAGTAAATTCAGCCAACATATCCTTGTCTTTAAATATAGGGGATGTATCGAAAGGTATCTTAGTTTCTACTTTGACACACTTGTTTTTTTACTTTAAGGTAAGTTGCCAAAAGTTTGCTGCTTTATTTTGCCCTCCATAGCATTTAACACTTAACTTAAGGAGATAGGAGGCAGCATCTTCAGTAGATAGTTTATTACATTCAAATTTATCCTTGATCAATTAATCTAAAATTTACTTAGATTTGGATATAAAATAGGAATGTTCTAATGGTTTAATGTGTTTAATGATATCTAATGCTTTTTTGAATTTGCTTTTTTTTTTGCTGGAAACATAAGTTATAATAAAATCCCTAGAGGCAGGTTTAAAGGAATCCCAGGTGGTCTGAAAAGATATATTTTGGAGATTCATTCAAGAAAAAGAATTAAGTGATAAAAATATGAAAACGTTGAGTAAAAATGTTGTCTAGTAAAAGGGAGGTATTGGAGCAACCTTATCTCACCTTTGAAGGCGGAGGAAGAAGATCCAGGTCTAGCTTAGCCAGGGCATGATCTGAAATTAAGATGGTACCAATAACATCATGTACGATATGTTGAGATAAAGCTATAGAGACAAAAAGGTGATCAATCCTTGATTGAGAGGAATGGACAGGAGAAAATCATTTATTTTCTTGTAGGAACGCATTACAAACCCTCCATGAGTCTCTAAGAGATCTTTGTTTGATGGCTGCAATGCAATATTTGCATAGAAACTAATGTAGATTTAGAAGAATGGTCTAAAAATGGGTCTATTACAAGATTGTAATCACCACTAAATATTAAATAGGCATCTGTGATAGACATCATTTTGTACGCTATGATGGGCCAAAATGATTGGGCCAAATGTGTTGGAGTATATACATTAAAAATAGTTAGTGCTATCTTATATACTGCTAATTTCAATAGAAGCCAACAACCTGCTATGTCTAATTCTTGTGAATTGTTTTACCCTTGTGATGTAAATGCATTTCCTACCCAATAACGTACAAGTTTCTTGTCTTCCATTTCAATTCGAGATTCTTGTAATAAATCAATGTCAGCATTTAATTTGGCTAAATAAAACTGCCAACAGGAAGAAGAAAGAGAAGGAAGGCAAAGTGGAATATGAAGAATATTCAAAGACCATATAATGAGTTGAGGGGAATGTTAGAAAAAGGAATAAGATGAAGATATAATAAAGGAAAGACAAGCAGGCATAGTGGGAAAGAAAACCCCAAAGAGAGGAGCTACAGCTACAAGAAAAAAGACAAGAAGATAGAAGTCACATACAGGATAGCCAGAGATATGGTTGGGGGTGATGCGACCACGAAGGGGAAGATGACCTGACCGGAATATAGAGGCAAACGAGAGGGCTGTAATCTAGACAACATACATGGCTATGTAGACAGAATCATGAGACACAAGAGAAGGGAATTACCTATGGAAGGAAGCAAAAGAGGTACGTTATGTCTCATGAGGAATATACCAGTCAATTATATGAAAAACGTGAAACAATATAATAAGAGAACATCGATGTAAAGGTGTATGTAAAAGACTACTCTCAAGTATAAAGAAATATCCATTCATTCAATTTTACAATTGTCTATACATTTCTGCAGCAGGGAAGGAGACCATTACATTGTCGTTTTCTTCTTATAAGTCACTTTAAAGAAGCATGAATAAAAGCGCCCGAATCAGGCAGCAAGGGAGCGCAATGCAGGATGCATGTCTAGAAATTTCTTCTATCTATCTGCTGTAGGTTTGGCCAAATCTTGAGTAAAGAATAAGGAATTGTCAGACAGAATAATTTGTCCTTTGTTTTTTGCTGCTTTATTCACCATCAGAAGATCCTGATAATTCAGAAAGAAAATAATAGTGCCATGAGGTTTCTGCAATGACAAGGCATATTGGGACTTATGACCAAGTCTATTGGCTCCTTGTATATTTAAATGAGTGGATTCTGGCATATCAACAATTTTGGGAATAGACAATTGAAAAAAATTAGATAGGTTGAGTTCCCTTCACATCCTCAGCAAGATCATAAATGTGAAGGTTGTTACATTGATTGCAATTTTCCAAATCTTCCGTTTTTTTAGGTATGCAACTTCAGTTTGAAGGTGTTAAACATCCTGAGAAGTGTCCTGTATGTCTCTCATCCGTTGTTCCATGGTAGTAACTCGATTCTCCATCAAAAACCACTTGTCATCAAGTTGTTGAAGATTCCCATTAGCATCTTCCATGTAAGGCATCAATGCTTGTATGTCATCCAGGATAGCTTCCATAGAAACGGAGGCAATAGGTTTAACAGGGGATGAAGGTTCCGTCTTAGGTCTTTTATTGGTTGGTAAAGGTGTTGTTGGAGTTTCAGAGACAACTTTAGAGGAGGTTGTGTTGGTGAAGGAGTAACAAGACGGAAGAGCTTCCTGAGATAAAACATTAGGATTCTCCATTGGAGACTCTCGAGCAGAGAAAGAGTTTTTGGCATCGAATGTGTAATGAGAAGTGGACATAACAGACGTGTTTAATTTAAGTTTTTGGTGTTCCCATAAGCGAGCGTGCTCACTGAGTTGAAATTGGTAATGTAATTTATATTTGTAAATTTTGGAGATTATCTGCACTTAGTAATGGAGATACCTGAGGCAGCCACTTACAAAATATGAAGGATCTGCACTTAGTAATGGAGATATCTGAGGCAGCCACTTACAAAATATGAAATAAAATGAAGTCCAAAGTGGAGAAAGTATTGGAAGAAAATGTGTGCTTCCAGTGAGGCTCAAAGGGTCGTAACTGCAAAGATTTGACACAGGTATAAGTTAAGCAGATGAAAATGACAAAGCACGATGGAAATAAAGCAAGTCTTCACCTCATGAGAGAAATCAAAATGGCGGTGGCGACCGGGCCATCAGCACGCAATCACCCATTTTGGCAAATAAAGCAAGCTTATGAGAGAAAATGTCACCTGCTGCTTGAATTGTCTGCATGATAGGTTCCGCTACAAGAGTTGTGAATTTGAAGTGATCCAGCAACTGGAAAGATGGTATTAGACCGAATTCCTTCCCTGGGTGGCCATCTTTGACAGGTACCAAGCCACGCCTGAGTACCAGCACTTCTAGACTTTCATTTCAAATAAGGCTTACTTGTTCAGCCGCTGTGCTTTTACCTGTTTGCTTGAAGGGACAGAAGTAGTGTGTGCAATGAGGCCTGTCAAATGAAAAAATCTGAAGGATGACTTTAGACCTTCCCCATCACTTTTTGAGGTTCATGTTCATAGTAACAAAGCAAGGTTATTAGAAAGAATATTGAGCTATTTTTGTCCAGAGTCACTAGTCATTTTTCTATGACACTATTCAGGGCACACGTCTGGGGTACACGAGGACAGACTGCTTCAACCTACTATTTCCACAGTGTGAATGCCGTCCATCCTGCAAGAACCTGGGCCACACTGAAAAATGCTGAACTCGTCCTGGTGTAAGTTTCAGACACCAGGAAACATTCAGCAGATCCTGCAGGTTGTCTGCTTTTGTTCCAAGCAGCAACGTGCACGCAGCAAGGCGGGCTTTGTTATTTTAAATTCCAATTGGGCCCAAAACAAATGCCAATGTTAAGGGGCCATTAGGTCTCCTTTTGTTGGAGTACCCTGGCTCGGAACTATCTGGATCCTCAAACTTAGAAGCAAATGCAATGGAGGGAAAACAAGGGCACACAACTTGTTATTACTTCCCAAGTACTTAAGAAATGCATGCTTTTGACTTTGTTCAGTCTCTGTCTATATGAGATATGCATGCACGGTAATAATGTCAGATGTGTTTTTCTGTCCCAATATTTACAAAAATAACAATTTAAATACCACTATTTTGTTTGATTTCTTTTCTAGCACTACTCATTCCAATGCAGGGTTTCGAAGTGCTCTACATCACAAATGCTTATTATAGATTTACAATAAATCATATGTGTGCAACTGAATGTACAGGATGTGTTACATAAGACTGTGAGGGTTACAAGGTGTATGAGTCACTTATTTCATAGCTCATGATTCTATATTAGAAGGATTGCAATTACATAACTGCAAGTAACAAAAGGATCTATGTGTTAAAAGCAGTAACCCACTTACTTACATAAAATAAAAATCTATCATTTGCATGTGCTTAGCAGGAGACACGTTAACTCTCTATGCTGCTTTGATTCAAAACTGTGACATCCCTCTCCAGCAAATACATTAACTTTTAAACTTATCTTAACATCATTATTATTCCCTGAGATTTACTGAGCACACAAAGATCTATGCTGCATCTCTGCAGCAGGTGCCTTTTCCCATAAGATATTTTAAAATGCAGACTTTGCAATCCATTAAGCAGAACAGATCTACTGCCACATCTCTCCTTGTTGCCAATTTCTTTGTGGCGGAGTTTAAAAAAAATTAACATATAACTTGAGGCTTACGTTTTGCTTCCGTTTTTGCACAGGGGTTGTAACTCTTTTTGGGCATAATCTTGACGCTAAATCTCACGTCTTAAATCTTGTAATGCGCTCATTTGTACTCATGATAAAAATGCTACACATATGTGTGAGGGCTTACGATCTGATATCACTTCTTGTAATGTCACTACCTGTGAGGTCATGGGTTGTGATGCCACTTCCTGTGATATCGCTTAATGTGATGCCATGTGTGATGTCATGTTCTGATATGTCATGCCCCATGGTGTCACTTGCATATTTCTAACAACAAAGGTATGTAGAGAATGTAGAGCGGAAATGGGGAGAGGGCTGGTCCGTGAACCTAAACCAAATCAGCCTTCTCCCCTTTATCTGCCCTACATTCTCTAGGTACTGCATACCTTTGTTGTTCGATATATTCACATGGACATGCATGCTGGACCTATAAGCGCCCCCAGTCCCTCCCTTTTGTTTGTTATGGCACTTGCATTTTACTTAACTTGGTTTGTCCGCCCACTTCTTTCTGTTAGCACTTGTGCCCTGGCACTTGCAGTTTTTGGGGCTTTCTTTGATCAAAAGTGCATTCGTTTGTGTACTTGTTTAGAGTCAGGAGCCAGCAGCCATCTTCTTTGGCTCTCTGATTAGAGAATCCAGCTGCTGCATCACCATTTGGCTGCCTCTGTTGCTTACCAGGGGCAGTCCCGAAAGCATTGATGGCACATGATAGATCTTGTGATGCACAGTGAGGTAATTTTTACAGCTGGAAACCGAGATCTGATATTGAGCGAATAAATAGTAACACTCTGTTTCTCTTTCTTTAGATTAAAAAGGTTCAAAGTACATTTAACTAAGCATTTGGTGAATGTGGTTTGTTTAAATTAATGCATTTGCACCCTTGTACTATTTACTATTTAAGTCCAGTTCAGTTAAACTAAAATAGAGGCTATTCACCAGTTCAAAAAGTCAGTCATTTTAAATAATGATGTCGGCTGGAATCCCACTGTTTCTTCGTATAGATACCCTCTTACCTGTACCCAGGATCAGAAAGGCTAAGGTTTTTTTCTTAACCACTTCATGTCACTTTTGAGAATAGGCGAACATGAAACAGTAATGGAATGCATGTATTTTATAAATAGATCATGTTCTTTTATATATGAAAAATGCATACAATCAAGAATGTGATTTTAAATTTTGCCGTGTTTTTCTCCAGAATTGTTAGGGTTCGACAGCTTATTCCAGCATTTTGAATTTTCTTAGCAAATATAAACAATATAGAAATTGTACTCATCATAGTAATGAAATAACAAATGGTGCGCAATTATGAAGCATAACATAATTCAATGAATGTTGTGTAACAAGCGCAGTACGAATTTAGCAAATTAAGCTAGTGTAATTTAAATTTTACTCAGGCCAAGTTAATACAAAATATGATTAAGCACCACTCTTAATAAATATATGTATCATTTGGGTCTTCATTCTGAGTAGCCCCTTATTACCAATTTGGGAGGATACAGAAGTTTCCATCCAAACAGTGGAATCAGTGATGTAGTATGACACATGTGACGTTGCCATTAACCTTTTTACCATGGGTGTTTTCTGGAGCAAATTTTCCCGGTCAAAGCTGGAGTAATTTGTTCCCGGCAATAGACCCCAAATGAGCAAATAGTTTGCAGAAATCAATGCTTAAATTTCAGTTTCAGATGTTATTCATTATTCCAAGGGGGCTCGATAAAGTATGACTCCTAATCCCATAGCAAGTCTGCAATCTATAATTACTGAAACCTGGGCTATCAGTAATTACAGGTGTGAAATTACTGCATCAGAATTACCCAAGGACATAAAGGAGCTCTTAGTTATAAGAAGATTTCGCTTAGGTGTTGTGATTAAGGGTAGTTTATTGAGCTAATAGTAACACCCCTGACAAGCAGCCACCTCACCATCAACTGCCAGCTCCTAGAAAAGAACTACTCTCCCAGCCTACATTCTACATTCCCTATAAGGATCTGGAACAGAGGTGATGATGACACATTGATGACACATGACATAAAGATATAATACATCCCCCTTGCCCCCTCCCCAAAAAAATATTTAATATACCCGTAGGGAATTAGTGGACATAATGAGGTTGGACCGCTCATTTGCTTTGATTTGTCACTATTTTATTTCATAGTGAAAAGTCATAGGAGGTTTTTGACACTTCTCTTTGGTTCTCTTTCTTTCTTCTTTCAGATTTGGTGTGGTGTTGTCTTCCTTTTCTATGTCCCCAACAGTCGAAGTGCCTCAAAGAGAATAGATACCTTGGTAAGCATTCATCTCTTTCTCTTTACTTATACTAGAGGAGAGGGGTTGTGAGGGGATGAGTACACTTCAAGCAATACACTTCACAAAGTGCATGTGTGGCAGAGTGCTGGTCAATCTCTCTTACGATTTTCTCCCAGCTCATGGTTTGTGTCCCTTAGGCTACCTCCTCCCTATCAAGCCCCTGAAACGCTCCTGTGTCTAAAAGAGCCAGGCTCCTCCTGGAACGTGACTGGACCGTGGCTGGGGTCGTTGGTTCTCCTCGTCTCTTTCAGCTCCTCCATGCGAGGTGGGGCTTCGCGTCTCTCCAAGGTGTGGGTCAGGGCCTGAAGGTTTTCCTGGCTCCTCTTCGGCTGCTGTCAAGATTTCTGTCTCCTTCTTCGTATAGACTCTCACAGTGGGATGGACCAGGGACAGTCCTCCTTTTTGGTCTCTTCCGGTGTGTTCTCCGCGTTCTCCTCAAGATGCAACTCTTCTGTTTTTCCGACATTTATCCAGGACATATGGAAAACTTGGTCTGTGATTGGTCTGACATCTTCTGAGTCGTGGTCCTGATGAGAGGGGCTAACCTTTGGGTCGCCCCGAGTTCAAAAGGGGCCATAGTGGCAACCGCCATGATATGGGAATGGCGTGAGTGGCTGATACGGCTGGAAACAATAAAAAAAGGTACAACGTGAGGGGGGAATTGATATTCATTCATCTCATTATTACTGAAATTTGAAGGGATTGCGACAACCTGTGACAAACCCCTCCACCAGCCTTTTCCCAAATGGGGAAAAGGGGATCACCGGAGAGGAAATCAGCATTCCCATTCTCCGAGCCCTTATGGTGATGGCATGAAAGCTAAATGGCTGGAGAGAAAGAAACCAGAGGAGAACCCGATGGTTGTTGCCATTGTCATTACTCATCCACTGTAAAGGGGTCCTGTCCATTTTTTTTAGAATGTTCACATGGTGTTTCTGAGTTTTCTGGGGATTTATCTGCACCTGATAGGTAGTCTGGCCAATTATCCTGACTATCTTATAAGGTCCTTTCCACTCTGTCATCATTTTATCGAGGGACAAGGGGAGGAGAACTAGGACCCAGTCATTGATTTGGAGGTGTCTCCATTTGACTCATCCACTGTAAAAGGGCAAGATATGTGTATAGAATAATGGGTGACCACTCCAAATAATAGTGCAGCTTCTGAACGACCCACATTATGGCAAGGCACTCCTTTTCAATAACAGGATATTTCTGTTCCATGGGAATAGTTTGCGGCTAATAAACAAGATGGGAGATTCAACACACCCCTCAGAGATCGGGGAGAGAACGGCTCCCAATACAGTCTTGAAAGCATCCTTTTGTAGGGTAAATGGTTTTGTAAAGTCTCAGGTAATCAAGATGGGGCTAGAGGTTATAGCCTTCTGTTCAAGAAATGCTTTTTGGGCCTCAGGGTATGGTTTTACTAGGTCTTTGTTCTTCACTTCTTTTCTAAGGAGATTTGTTAGAGGTGTTGTGATGTCACAATATCTGGGTATGAATCTATGATAGTAACCCAATAATCCCAGGAATGCCATTACTTCCTTTTTAATGGTGGGAAAAGGAGTGTTTAAAATGGATTTGACCTTTTCCTCTTGTGGTTCTATAACGCCATTCCCTAGAAGGTAACCCAAGTATTTTACCTTTTGGAACGCCATCTGGGATTTGTTTGCATTAATCTGAAGGCCCGCTGCCATTAGTTCTTGGAGAATCTTTTGGCAATGAGAGAGGTGCTCTTCCCAAGAGGGCCTGAAAATGATGATATCATCCAAATAGGCTGAGGTATAAGTCTGATGGTTATGAAGGACGTTGTTTAGGATTGGGAAAGGCGTGTTTTTCTTGATCTTCTTCTCTAAGGGGTACCTGCTAATAACCTTTTGTGAGGTCTATGGTTGAGATATATTGGGCTTTCCCCTAGCTTCTCAATCAATTCATCAAATTGTGGAAGTGGATATGAATCAAATTTGGAAATGGAATTGACAGCTCTAAAGTCAATACAACAACGTATTGAACCATCTTTTTTTTGGGACCAATGTTATGGGGGAAGATCAGTTGCTTTGGGAGGGTTTGATGATGCCTATTTTTTACATATTGTTTACCTCAACATCAATGGCCTGTCTCCTGGCAGTGGGTAATCAATAGGGTCTTTGTTTGACTATTTCACCCTGAGGGGTGACTATAGTATGTTCTATCAGGGCGGTCCTACCTGGGAGGTCTGAAATGGTAGAGGAGAAAGGAAGTAGAGTTTCCCAAAGAGTAGACTTCTGTTCGGGCGTCAAGGTATTGTTGATAACCAATTGATCCAGGGTAGAGGACTCACTCTGTAGAGTGCCCTGGACTATGTTTGTGGTTTTGGGAAGGGGTCTTATCCATTTTTCTTAGGATATTAACATGGTATCTTTGAGTTTTCTGGAGGTTTATCTGCACCTGATAAGTAGTCTGACCAATCTTCCCGACTATCTTATATGGCATCTTCAACTCTGTCTTCGTTTTTGTGAGAGACGTTAATTTGGAAGTGTCTCCATTTCTTCCCCTTGTTGTGAAAGGTATTTGGCTTTCTTTGGGCCCTCTCTGGATTGGAGTAGGCTAGATTGCTTAATTTACTTATGCAGGACCCGAGACTTTGAGTATACTCTAGTAGGTTTCAGGTTTCCATGGCTCTTTCCCGTTCCCATACATCTTTTGTCGTTTCTAACAGGGTACTTGGTTGTCAACCGTACAACAACTCAAAGAACGAACATCCGAAGTTACTCTGCACCTGACCCGAATGACGAAGAAGGCAAGGGGTAGAGTAGGTCCAATTATTTTCCTTCACTGGTTAACCTTTTTTTGAATGCCAGTTTAAATATTCTATTGTAACTCTCGCATAGACTGTCGGTTTGTGAATGATAGACAGAACTTTTTATATGTGAGAGTTTAACATCTTACAGGCCTGTCCAATAAGGCGTGACACAAACGGTTTCCCTTGATCAGTTAGTATTGCACTGGGGAATCCCACTCTGCCTTTGTCAACTTTAAGCAATGCCTGAACAACATCCCTGGATGAATGAGAACTGCTTAAAGCTTAACACAGAGAAAACAGAGGTCTTATTCTTCAACCAGCCAACACCTCCACCTTCTAAGCTTTCGTGGCCCTCAAAGCTGAACCCCCATCGATTCCGGTGGATTCGGCCAGAAATCTGGGGTTTAGATTTGATAATGACCTCTCATGTAAGGCCCAGATTTGCCAGGTCTCCTCCTCATGCTTCTGGAAGTTGAGAGCTTAGAGTAATTCTTTCACTTTCTTCCGATGGATTGCAGGAAGACAGTGGTCCATGCATTGCTCATGTCCCGGCGAGACAGTTTGAATAGTCTATATCTAGGACCACCAGCCTATATGGTCCGCAGGCTGCAAATAATACAAAATGCTCCGGCCAGATTAATTGGGAATGTGCCACTCTGCCAACGCATCTCTCTGCACTTGCAGAGCCTCCATTGGCTGTCTGTCAATAGGAGGATTGAGTTCAAATCGCTCACTCTCGCCTACAGAGCCACCAGAGATCAGGTCCCAGGCTACCCGAGACAGAGATTGCAAAGCTACTATCAACACTGAGTTCTGAGATCAAACGATCTGAAACTGCTCAGCGTTCCTCATTTCCTTAAGGCCAGGATAGGCAGCAGAGCATTCTCTGTGAGAGTGTTGAAACTCTGGAATACTATGCCCCTACACCTCCGCATGACTGAGCCAGAACCGGCCTTCAGGAGGGCACGGAAAACTTGGCTTTTTAACCTTCCGTAGTTCCTTCCTCTTGTTTTTTCCTCACTGTGAATCTGCAACCCAGTGCCTGGACACCTCCGTTGGAGGTAGTCATGTATTTTATAAACCACATTTATTATTATTTATTATTATTCTAATATCTAGGGGTACATATTATCCCCACTCGTAAGAAAGCTCATGCAGGTAATTTTGTAAGACTCCCTATGGCTCTCAAGATTGATCCGCACAGCAGGCAGCCCTTATTTATCTATTGGTTAGATAGAATTGCCATAGTCAACATTAACATTTTAACCAAGTCATGGTACATTTCCAAGCTCTTCCTGAATTATATCAAAGCAAGATATGGTTGACCTTCAAAATTTAATTTGTGCTTTCATCTGAGCAGGTAGGAAGTTGAAAGTGGGAAAGAGATCAGGGGACCCGGACCTACGTCACACATCCCCAAACCACCTAGCAGCCTGACTTTGTATACTATTTGAAGACTCTTTCTGTGAAATAGGGAAACGTTGTACATGGAGGTGACTGTCTCTCGGGGGCGTGGCTTTGAGCCGATGATGGCGGCCGCCTGAATCGCGAGCTCCGTAACTGAGCCTTTAAAAATTATGTCATAACGATACTCCGGGTCCCCTACCCGACGGGAGGAAAGATGAAGAGTCCATGCCCAATTTGGCCGTGCTTTGAGTCCTGAACCTGACCCGAGACCCTGGCGCCGTCCGCTTGAGAACTGGCCCAAGATGGCGGCCGTGGAAGGGGACTGAAACTCGGCGCGGCAAGGATCGTCAGGGCGGCTGTGTCCTATTGAGGACCCTGAGGGGAGACGAGTCGAGTGGTGGTGGCGCCCGAGGACACAGCGGACTCCTAATGAGAAGCGGGCGAGTGGAGCGCGACTCCCTCGTAGTGCGGTGAACTGAGGCCACTCCGGGAGCCAACTGCGCAGCAGCCGGGAACTAGCTGGCGCTTTGGCAGAGATCGCTGAAGAGTCCCCGCAGGTGAGGAGTATAGCGGGGGAGCCTTACCCGGCACTGGTGTGCGAGGCGCGGTGAAGCTGGGGGCCGTGAGTGTCGGAGCCCTCGAGATCGCGGTGCACTGAGGTCCGAGGAGGGGAGCGGACTAGTCTGCTGGCCCATGGGCGGTAACTTGCACGGCTCAGATATATAGACCTTGTGAACCCACCGGTTGGGCAGCGGCCCGTTGGCACCCAGTCCCCCTCATCGCCCTTAAGGCATGCCCTCAGTGACTGCTGTCGGACTTAGAAGTGTGTCAGAGTTTGTAATGGTTTGGATGGGAACTAGCGGTTCGTTACTAGGTCCTGTTCTGGGGTGGTGGGCGGAAGGGCTAGTTGGAGAGGGTGTTGGGGGGGAGTTCACAAGTGTGGAAGCGGGAGCACGTTTTGGGATGCAGATGTTACTTGTGGGGGATGGGGGATGGGAGATACCACCGATTTATGATGTATTACCTGGAATGTGAGGGGTCTACACACTATGACGCGACGTCACAAGATACATGCATATTTGGTTCGGAGAGGGATTCACATAGCACTACTACAGGAGACCCATTTAACTAAGGGAGAGGGTATAGCACTACAGAGACGATGGAGAGGACAATTCTTCAACACCACCTACTCAGGTTTTGCACGAGGAGCTCTGATCTGGATTAGAGCAGGGGTCCCTTTCCAGGTCTCAAGGCAGATGATAGACCCTGTGGGAGGGTTTGTGGCCATAGAAGGTAGACTTAGGGGCAGGGATATAGCATTATGCAGTGTTTATGCACCAAATGTAGATCAGATGGGTTTTCTGGCGCAACTTTCTGGTTCGTTGGCGTCCTATCTTGCGGGCTCACTGGTGATTGGAGGAGACTTCAACTCCATAACAAACATATCGCTAGATAGATCACACCCCCCACTGGCTGATTCAAAGATACATAGACTGACTAAAGGCAGGCTAGAATGGCAGAATAGGTGGAGTCTGGTGGACGCGTGGCGTACGCATCACCCTCTTAATTGTGACTATTCATACTTCTCCGGGATGCATGATCTGCATGTCCGTCTGGACACGGTGTTGTGTTCTCCAATGGTACAGCCCTCTGTGGTGCAGACCGAATATCTAACTAGGACGATTTCCGATCATAACCCGTTGCTGTTGACCATGCACTGGATGACCGGGGTGTCAAGTGTCCCCACTTGGAGGCCACAACCTGAAACACTGGAGGACACGATTTTTCAGAGAGAGGTGAGCAAAGGGATCACTCAGTATTTTGTGTAGAACGCAGGCTCAGCCTCCACTAGGGCGATAGAATGGGATGCTTTCAATGTGGTGGTCAGGGGAATATGCATAGGGAAGTATGCAGGAGTGCGGAAGGTGCTTCTCCACGACCTGAATCGAGCCGAGGATAAACTACGTAAGGCAGAATTAGCAAGGCCTACCCACCCTGAGCTTTAGGAGGAGGTCAAGACAGCGAAAGAGGTGGTCGCATCAGAGATAGAAAGGTTGTGCTGCTTTGATTATAAGGCCTATACTGCGAGAATTCATGCAGAGGGCCTTGGAAAAGGATAGCGGGGAAGTGATATACACCTAAAATGAGATCTTACCGCGTTTTTTGCGATACTATGAGGGACTTTATGAGAGTTCATTAGTGGCGGGGGACCTTGAAATCGGTTCCTTTTTGGGGGGACTTTCACTTCCAGAATTGGAGCAAGAGCAGGCAAAATGCTTAGGCCGGGATATAGAGATAGATGAAGTTAGAAGTGCTATTAAGCGCATGGCCAGGAATAAAACACCAGGAGTTGATGGGTTGCCAATAGAGTTCTACCGAGACTCCTGGAGGTCTATAGGGAAGCAAAAGATCTGGGCCAGTTGCCTACTTCCATGCGAGAAGCATTAGTGATTCCTCTTTTAAAACCAGGGCGAGAGGGGACGAATCCGGCCTCCTACCGCCCGTTATCGATGCTGACTACTGACTACAAGATATTGAGCAGCATCTTGGCTACCCGACTTTTAAACCACATGACCACATTGATCCATGAAGATCAAGCTGGTTTCATTCCATCGAGAAACACATCCACAAACATTAGAAGATTGGTGAGGCTGCTTGAGGAAGACCAGCCAAAGGCTCAACAGCCAATGGTGTTATTGATGGATATTGAAAAAGCTTTTGACAGCTTAGGATGGTCATATTTATACAAATCAATGGGGCACTTCGGCCTGGGAGCCGACTTTGTGCAGTGGACGAAAGTGTTATATACGTCAGCTGTGGCTAGGGTGCGTGTTGGAACGCAGATATCCTCGCAATACCCAGTAGCTCGTGGTACAAGACAAGGATGTTCGCTCTCCCCTCTGTTGTTCGCCCTAGCAGTGGAGCTTCTAGCAGGGAAAATCCAATTGGGGAACCACTATGATGGTCTATGGTGCAGAGGAGATCAGCAGTACATATCACTTTATGCTGATGACCTGCTGTTATTTCTTGATAACACGCGCCAAGCGCTAACAAGAGTTGGGGCCTTGCTATTGGAATTTGGCGATGTATCAGGGTTGAGAGTGAACTGGTCGAAAGCATGCCTGTTCCCGGTGAGGCAGGGGGAGCCCCAGCCCACTACCGATAGGGATGTGAGATGGGAACCCACTTGTTTGAAATATCTGGGAGTACATATTTATCACACAGCCGCCGATATGCTGGGAGGGAACGTGGGACGTGGCATGAGAGCATTGAAAAGTAGCATGGCCTTTTGGGCCACACTCCCGCTGTCGGTGACGGGTCGAATAGCTTTATTGAAAATTATAGTGCTTCCTTGACTATTATATTTTTTTAGAACTCTCCCGATATGGATCCTGTGCTCAATGTTCAAATTGTTGAAATCGCTCATAGTGAGTTTCCTATGGGGAATGGGTAGACGTCGGGTTGCGCAGGCAACACTCATTAGGCCCAAAGCTGAAGGGAGATTGGCAGTCCCAGACTTCGAGCTATATTATTTAGCGGCCCAACTTCAGGTATTAACACAAGCAGTAGCGAGGCAGGGGAATACCATGCTATGTACTGTCATTCATAGTGCTGCAACAAAAATTGGACCTTAGGGGCCTCTTCACGGAAGAAAAGACACTAAGGCAGTGCTGGAATCGTTCTCAGCGCCGGGCGGGAGTCTTGCACCCGTATGGCCCAAGATCCCGCTGGGAATAGTGACAGCGCTTTCACACGGCGGTGATTGGACACCATTGCAGGAATGGGAAGATGCAGGGATCCAACTAATAGGAGATCTATACGAGGATGAGGCACTGTTGCCCTATCAAATATTGCAGGAGAGATACGATCTGCCGAGAGGGGGATTTCTATTACACACAGCACTGACTAGAGCACTCCAAGTACACTGGCGGGAGGGGCTGGTGGAGCCTAAGACAACTATGGCATGCCAATATACCATGATGGCAGCCGGAACTTTCAAGGCGGTTACGTGTCTCTACTCTAGAATGCTTAATGAAGGATTAGCACCCCTGGAGGTGCTGAGAGTGAAATGGGAACGCGAGATTCCAACTGTTACATTTTTATATACTCCCTAGAGCCTATTTGACGCCAGGGAAAATCCAGAAATGTTTTCAAATACAGGAAGCGGCGTGCCCTCGATGTGCATGGACAGGAGCAGACTTGGTGCACATGCTATGGTCTTGCCCTGCGATGGGAGCCTACTGGGAGGATGTGGGATATGTACTGAACACAATCACAGAACGACACTTGACCTTTAATATAGCCACTAGCGTCTTGCATTGGTTCCCCCATACGTCGAAAAACAAGATAACAAGCAAGTTTGTGGATATGGGACTCCTACTGTCGAAACGGGAACTAACAAGATGTTGGAAGGCGACAGTGGGGCCTAGCAGCAAGAAATGGTGGCTGAGTTTGTAAAATGGGCGAACAGTGAAAGCACACTTAGATACCAACAGGCACGACGGCTGAACAATGATCGAGCATTGGAGGCGGCGACGGCATGGGAAATATTAGTACAAGCATTACAGAATTATCAGGCAGGGGATGAATGAAAGGAAATTGCAATAGTGGTAGGGGGTCCCGAGCTATGACAGGTGTACTGAGAGACTGAACGGGGAGTGACTCCTGTTCACACAAGACAGAACAGATCCATAGCATAGTGCACACTGGTGACAAGGGGGAGGGAGGGTGAGACCACACCATTTGGGGGGGGAGTTGAGGGTACACAAATTATTGGGACTTGTTTAATGACATTGGACTCCTGCCACACCACAGTAATTGTATTGTATAGCATAAAAAGGGCTGAGGGGTGGAACCTTGGCGGGGATTGGACTGTCATGTTGATTGGTGGATTGTATGACTATGTATGAGGCATGTGTAAAACCCAATAAACTATGTTTTCAAAAATAAATGGAGGTGACTGCCTGGGCTGAGCTTCATGGGATATGGTGAGGCTTCCAGGAGACTTAAAACACACGTGGCTTATGTGCTTGACATTTTCTGTCCCATATTAGGTAATTTGGATAAATTAATAAGGATCCAGGGACTTACAAACCTCTTGTTGGCTTTTACACTGCATTTTCTAAACCCTGACTTCTCACAAGCAAAGAGCTCTAATCAATTCTTTAGATGGAGGCAAGGGGGGTGTAAAATGCAAAGACGTATTCCACAGAGGCGAGATAACCCCGATAAATGTTACATGGAGTTTCAGTTACAAAAATCAGATTAGAGAGTATGCAAAACTTTCAACTTTGTCACTGGACTCTGGCACCAGAGAATGCAATCACAACCACTAGGGACCTAACTTTTTTTTTTAAAGCTTTTCACTATGTACACTGCCACGATAGATCTGCTCTTTAGTATAGATCCTATTCTTTCTGGTAGGTCTCAGAGTATGAATGGATGTATATGAAAAGATGACACCATATCCTAGACTAAAACATCCCTCTATGAAATGAAGCTTATAGGAACTATAGGAAGTCATCCCCAAGATGTGATGTGGTGCCCAAAACAGGGAAACTCTGTATAAGTACATGATATTGTGGTACATACCTCCCATTAAAACAAAGATCATGTGTAAAGATTCAGGTTGGAACTGATGGCATGAGCGTGGCCAAGAAGGAAATGAACTACCTATTTGGTGGTGCTACCCTGTACTACAAATGGTTTGAAAGGAAATCCTAAGTCACATAACCAATATTTTTGGGTATACACTTCTACTACATCCAGCAGTAGTGATACTGGGATTGAATCTTTCTGAACTGAAAGGGTTAACCCTTTCAAAATGAAGACTAATTATGAATATGACAAGTGGCAAAATACCTAGTTGAAAGGGAAAACAAAAGTGTTTTAAAAATACATAAGAGGGTGAATAAATTACGATGTTGATGGCGATGAAAAGGCTACATTGGACTTACATGATCATGGAGAGTAAACTCGAGAAAATATGGAAGCCATTATTGCAAAACCTGATCAAGAGATCAACCACTTTAGCCTGTCCAAGATCACTCTGCTCTCTAAGACTTACAAATGATTAACCAATAAGAGACTAGAGAAGGTTAAGAGTGAATTATACGCTGTGAATGTAAATCTTGTAGTAGAATTATAATTAAAGTTTGATTTAGATTGCTATTATATCTTTAAGGGTCAGATGTATGAAGTATTTTTTTATCATAAATGGCCCAATTTGCAGAATTGTGCTGTTTTCGATTGCAAAAAAGGCCTTTCCTTATGTATAAACCACTTTTTGTAATTCTATAACTAGTTACCAAATAGCAAGTTGGGTTTGCGACCCAATGCCGATTCACTATTTGTAAGGGGCATGCTTAGGATGTCCCTTCCGAATTCTGAATTCCAGTGGTATGTATTAATGTTTTGCAACCTAATTCCAGTTGCAAAACATTAATGTTTTATCATCTCCTCATAGTAGGTGGTAGCCATTCGCAAACTGGATGGGGTCCCTAAGGAACCCCTTCCCCTTTGTGAAAGTTGACAAAAATGTTTTTAAGGGTAGACAGTGGTCCCATGGACCTTTGTCTATCCTTAAAAAATTAGAGTTATACCTTCCATTTATCTATTTATAAATGCATCCCGTGTTTCCTTAAGGAAAAAGGGTTGCATTAAAAAAATATATATATTTAAAAGCAAGCACAGACATGGTGGTCTGATGACCTTAGAAGGCCACCATCCTTGTGATGACTGTGACTCCTAGTTGTTCCCGATTTCCGATCGACCTCATTAATATTCATGGTGTAGGTCAAATTGTGACCCACTTGGAATCAGTAATTTGCAAACCAACCTAATATTATGTAGGTCAATTTGCATATTACCACACTGGTCGCAAAATTACTCATCACAAATTGCGACCAGTATTTTATAACTAGTTATTAGAACATCTGACCATTGATTCTCTGTGGGTGGGAGGAGAGGAGTGAGAGGGGCAGCTTCTGAACAAATGGATCTATACACTCTACACAAGTGTATTCCTGGCATGTGGCTAAATTGTAAGTTCTATAAATCAAGTTGCAATAATATTCTGTGTAAGAAAAAATACTGCTTTGCCATCTGAATAGAAACACACAGCAGCCTGCATGAGACAAACAGCTGCATAAAAGCTGACGGCAGAGAAGCACCAGCTACATGATGATGAATCACCAAAAAAAAGACGCTAGCCTGTCTTCATGTAACACATCTTCTTCCAGTTTTATGTACACGCTTGCTGCATGCAAGCAATTACAAAGAACATTAAACAAAGATAGATGGCCCTAGCCTTGAGTGTGGAATGTCAGTCGTTGCCATGTTTTCAATTAGAACACGCCACCAGGCAACACAGAAATCGCCTGATTACATTTGTAATGCATTGTTTTACAAAATATTTTTTTATCGCAAATTAATTGGTAAGTAATAGCTGTAAAACACACACACAGATATATATATCTATCTATATTACCTACTGGCGATTACCAGTAGGTAGTTATAGTTAGGACCTAGTTACCATAGGAAAATTGAAACATTCTATCCAAAGTAACTTTGGCGTCAATTGATAAATCGTCGCAAAATTTTCAAATCGAATTCTTTAATGATATCAGCTTCTATGTTGAAAGTTTGGGGGTGATTCGTCAAGGGGGAGCCAAGAAAAAAGGGGGGTCCCTAAACGTGTTTTCTCCATGTTAATTTCCATAGGAAATTTTAGACAAGGCTACTGGTCGAACAGGTGAACAGCATTACCCCAAATTTGGCAGGGAGAAGGGTCTTTGTCTAGAAAGCACGCTTTCGTTTATTTGGTGTAAATCCGTTCAGTAGTTTTCGAGAAATATTGAAATTTACAGATATCAATATTTGGGAATTCTGCCATCTGGTTGGCTGAGGAGTTACGAGCACGAGCTTGCTGCTGATTGGCTGCGAGCGGTTGCAACTAGGAAGTGTTGGCCGCCATTTTGTGATTCCGTTGAAGCGATTAAGGGGAAAAAAGGGGAAAAAAGTGGGATAGAGGAGGATAGCAGCACTGTAACCTCTGTGGGGTGTTTAGGGTGTGCTATAGAGGGGGTGCGAAGCGTAGTATTCACCCCTACCGGTGTGAAAGTGGTAGGCTGCGGAAATTAAGTTAGGTATTACCTAGAGTCTGGTGGTGCTTAGGTGAGCTGGTGCGGGGACTCGGGGATTAAAGCGTGAGCCCAAATTGTGTGTCTTATGCTGTGAACTCATGTGCTGTGGTCGCTGCACTATGACTGTGGAAGTAGTGTCAGCATGTGTTTATACCTACTAGGATGAACTACTGACCCGTATTGGTCTGAAAGTCCTGGGGTACGGAAAATATGTGAGGTACTGTCTAGAGTCTCATGCTGCTAAGCTGAGCTGCTGCCGGACTCGGGGATGAAAGCGTGAGCCCAAACGGTGTGTGATATGCTGTCAAGTTTTGTGCTCTAGGCGCTGTGCCATACCTGTCCAAGTAGTGTGAGCATGTAGTTATAGCTACATGGATGAACTTTTGTTTTGAACATTGTAGCTTGTGTATGGTGCTTAGGGAGTGTTATAGAGTTAGTGTGAAGGTACATTTGCGGGTATCAAATCAATTCAGTATTTGTGAAGTGCCAACTACTCACTCCTATGGGTCTGATGGCGCTGGGGGCGTAAGCTGAGCTGCTGACGGACTCGGGGTAAAGGCGTTGAACTACTGACCCCTACCGGTCTGAAATTGCGGGGTACAGAAATTAGGTGAGGTATTGCCTAGAGTGTCATGCTGTTAAATTGAGCTGCTGCTGGACTCGGGGATGAAACCGTTAGCCTAAACTGTGTGTGCTGTGAAGTCATGTGCTCTGGGCGCTGTGCCACACCTGTCCAACTTGTGTATGGTATCTTCATGAAATTCTGAAACGAATTCTTTGTTGATATCAGCTTCTATGTTGAAAGTTTGGCGGTGATTCGTCAAGGAGGGGGCCGGGATAAAAGGGGGGTCACAAAACGTGTTTCCTCCATGTTAATTTTCGTAGGAAACTTTAGACAAAGCTACAGGTCGAACGGGTGAACGGAAGTATCCCAAATTTGGCAGGGAGAAGGGTTTTGGTGTAGAAAGCACACTTTTGTTTATTTGGTGTCAATCCGTTCAGTAGTTTTTGATAAATATAAACATTTACAGATCTAGATATTTGGGAATTCTGCCACCTGATTGGCTGAGGCGTTACGCGCAGGAGTTTGCTGCTTATTGGCTGCGAGCGCTGTGAGCGGTTGCAACTAGGAAGTCTTGCCGGCTGTTTTGTGATACTGTTGAAGCGAGTAAGGGGAAAAAAGAGCGAAAAAAGTTGGAAAGGAGGGTAAGAGCACTGTTACCTCTGTGGGGGAGTGCGAAGCAAAGTAGTTACTGTTACCGGTCTGAAAGTGCGGTGTTGCTCAGAGTGACATGGTGCTGATATGATATGGTGCTTAACTCGGGTATGAAACTGAGAGCCTAAACTGTGAGGTCATTGCTGTAAAGTGATGTGGTCTGGTCTTTGTAGCATACGTGTGCAAGTAGTTTTAGTAGGCGTTTATACCATACAGGGAGTGGGAAACAAACTACTGACCGCTACTGTGTGTTTATAGTATACCGGAAGCGGGAAGCGAAGCATTCATGCCTGCCGATGTGAAGAGTTGGGGATGAAACCAAGGTAATTGCTGCAAAGGGATGGGGTCTAGGCGCTGTATGGAAGTAGTGTTAGAAGGCGTTTATACCATGCAGGGAGATGGAAGTGAAGTAGTCACGCCTACCAGTGTGAAGAGTCAGAATGAAATCGAGCTTATTGGTGTAAATTGATGGGCTCTGGACACTGTAGGATACTAGCCGCTGTATTATAAGTGTGTAAGTAGTGTTAGTATGCGTTTATAGTATATAGGGAGTGAGAAGCAAACTCCTCACCCCTATTGGTCTGAAGACTCTGGGATTAAACCATGAGGTTCAATCGTGAGCCCATTGCTGTAAAGTGATGTGCGATGGGCGCTGTAGCATACCTGTGAAAGTAGTGTTAGTTTGCGTTTGTACAATACAGGGAGTGGGAAGTAAACTACTCACCCCTACTGGTCTCAAGACTCGTGGATGAAACCATGAGCTCATTGCTGTAAAGTCATGTGCTCTGTGTAGTATTCCAATGTAAGTCACAATAGAATGTTAGTAATTCTACTAGAATCTAAGTATGTAATGTTAGAATGTAGGGCTGTCATGAGGGGAACCTTGCGAAGTTTGTAAATGATCCTAGAGAAGACGGTTGCCTTGCTGTCTGCTCCTGTTGGTGGTTGTTTCAGGTGTCTTGTTTTCTTGTAATAAATCTACTTATTGGATGCACTGCTGTCTGCCTCTTCACTACATAAATTTGGCAACAAGCGGGAGAAAGTAAAAAGAAGGCAGCACTCACCAATATTTCAAAATTGCTTGTGTTGTGCTGAAGACCTGTTTTCTTCGTGTAGATGTTTCTACTCATGCCAGGACCGTCGGCTCATTGATCTATGTCATCCGACTTCTGGTAGGATTTTTATTTTTGGATTTTCCGCTTCCTTTGCTTCTTCACTACATTCTGATCACTGTACTACAAGTGTGTAAGAAGTGTTAGTATGCATCATGGTCCTAGGTAGGGCGACCTCCCAGGTGCAGGTCATACAATTTCCCAGGGTGTGCCTCCGTGGGTCATTTATGTTTGCTATTAGAGGGTGGGTGCATGGCTTCCACCCTGTGATAGCAAACCCTTATTTGACTAGTTGAAGCGAGAAGAGGAAAATCTCGTATCGCTTTAATAGAGGGAATGCAGATGGTAAAAATGGAGAGAAAAAAGCAAACAAAAAAAAGTGGGGTTTCACTCTGAGGCCCCTGGTGGGTAATGTTCTGTGGCCAATCCAATTATTATTTTGCAGTGCCTCTGTAGGACTGGCGATCTTAATGTCACATGTAAATTAGGCGCAAAAGGGCACCGAGATGTTTCGCAGTCTAGGGAACGCCACCTTCCCGGGTATTGTTTACTAATTGTTCAGGGGTTCGAGGCCAACTGAAGTCCGGGGATCGCCACACTCCGGGGCTTTACTTAAATATGCAGGGTGGGCCTCAGCAGTCCCTGAAGCCTTGGTGGTCCTAGGCAGTGCCTTATTGGTTCAGTAATCACACAGGCAGTACTCATGGTGTTATAAAGTGATACACTCATAGGACTCTTGCAGTTGTAGAATTACCCAGGCTTCATTTGTGTAATAGTCAGTTAGATTATGTTTGGTAGGTGCACTGTAATATTAAAAAGGTTTGCCCTAATAATCTCCTATAAACAGATGATTTTCACAATAAACTATAGGCAAGTGTTGTCAGAAAAAAGAAGAGCTATACACTCAGTTATAAATTTGAGAAAAAAGTAACCTTTATTAAAACACAAATAAATAGAAACAACTTTAATAGAAGAAACAGTATAATAGAAAAAACATGGGTTGGACTCCAGTGGATGCAGCGTAGAAAACCTGCAAGACAAAAATGAAACATAAGTATGTGTGCTATGTGGAAGAGGTAAAGAAAGGTAGTCCGAATGAAAGGAAGATAGTGAGAATGAGAGGGAGGAGGAGTGGGTGGAAGGGAGAAAGGGAGGGAGAGTCAAAAGAAGAGAGGATGGAGGAGACAGAGAGTCAAACTCCTGCACCTATCCCTTTGTGTTTACCCTCCCGTCACCCATTTGTCTAGGATGCTGGGGTCCGCGAGAAAGAGTGTGGTGCAGCAAGTCCATAAAATGAAACATATGAGGCCAGAGATTAGGGGCCATATTATGAAGGAACAGCAAAAAGATTATCGCTGCTTTAAGGTGATTGATAATATGCCCTTGTGAATTCACATAGAAGCCCAGGTTCTGGTGTGAACCTGGGCTTCTATGGAATTCACAAAGGCATATTATCGAACCCCTTATCGCCGCTTTAGCAGCAGTTTCCTGCCTCTAAAGTGGCGATAATGTTATCGCCGTTGTTTGATAATATAGTCCTACATTATTAGATATGGGAAAATCGCTTGCATGTACCTGTGCACGCAGGGTACTGCACCCCAGTCCCTTCCCCTGCACTGTTCTCTATTGTAGGTCCTGCACACCAAGGTTTCACTGCTCACCTGCCATCACCGGTGTGTCCCACAACGTGTTGGTGCAAGCTTCGAGTCCAGGGTACGTTTGTACGGTAGGAGAGCAGGTGACCTCCCACTCTGCCCATCTTGAGCCAATTAATTCAGTGTCTGAAAAGGGAGAAATATTTTAATGGTGGAAATGTCTGGAGGTAAATGAAGGGTTATTTCAAGCTTGATAGAAAACAGGAGTTGAGTGCATCCTTCGTTTTTGAAGTGCGCTCTACCAACTGTTAGTGGTAATCGTGGTTCAAAGAGGAGTTGGAGTGCACGACAATTCACAAGCTAAATGATAATACTTTATACGAACATTTACATAGAAAGGAACAGAGCACATGGTAGAAGCATAATGTTTGCATGTAACGCAGTGGTGGACGGTTGTGTGCATGTACACTTAGTAACGAGCTCACTACAGTGTCCTAAAAGCCAATTTTACGTGTCTGTAGGGCAGCGCTGCCCGCTGGCCTACAGCATGGTCCAGCAGGTCTTTAAAATGAGACAGAGATGAGACTGAATCAAGTCAGAGATCACATCATTACGCACGGCAAAATCATTTGCTCGCACCTGCGCAGCCAGGCTGATTAACCCCACCCCTCTCCCTATACCGCGCTGAATTGGAGGCCCTGTGTACTCAGGCTGCTCTGCTCACCTGCTGTCATTGTTGTGGGAGCAAGCACTACGGGCAGCAGCGCTCACAATTCAGTTTGAGTGATGATTTCAGGATGGTGTACACCTCATGGATCCCTTTCGAAGGTGACGGGCAGTAGGGCTCATAATTTAGAGCCAGTGTTGATTGCCAGGATGGTGTACACCTTATGGATCCCTTTTTTTTAATTGTGCTTTGTGATATGCAAGGTGCATGCGGCCATATCACCAGAGGCAGTGTGGAAGAAGAGGGACGTGTGGCGTTGTGGTTATCCTATTTATATGTACGCAAAGTGGGCTGGGCTTGCGTACGCCAGGTCAGCGTAGGGGTATGAATAATTATTCTGGGTTCTTGGGCGTTGATCAGTTCCTGCCTGGCCAGAAAGTGTACTTATGTGTGTTTGTTTTGTAGTTTTGACCTCGCAGAGTGTGCAATTTACATTAGTGTAGCATGTGTCGGACGGGCGGCAACTATCGCTAATGAGATGGGGTTTGAAAAGATTGAATGGCGAACATCACATGTCGTTGTCAAAGTTGTGGATATGCGCAGACAAGCATGTCAATGGTGTGCGGTATTATTGAAAGTGTTGCTTTCGCGAAGCGTACATATGTGAATTTGCTCGGATGGAGGGAGGATCAGCAGTGAGGCTACGTCATATACAGTGATAACACTCATTACAGTCAAGCAATGCATGTCAAATGTGAATCTGAAAGTCTCACATATAACACACTACTATATTGGTAAAGCCTGACAACAGAGCATACAGCAATAGAAATCCACAAATTGCTGTTTACTGTTTGTCACATGTGATCTAGTATATGCACTCTGGCGGCGGCTCCTGATACTTAGAGCCACGAATACCCAGGCCGAAAGGGAGCACAATAATGTGCACACACCAGGGTCATCATGTAACACATATTTGTTTTTTGATGGAACGTTTGAGATGCATGGCAATCACTGTTGGCAGGCTAATGTACAGACCATGAATATTGATCAATTTGATCATTGCATGTGTGTAGTATAAGATATGTATATACAGGAAAACACTTTTCAAAAATACTTTCTAAGCTGAAGAGGTATCTCTCATCAAACGCTGTAGAGAGAATGAGTAAAATGGGTGGGGTCATCCAACTGTTACAATGGGAAATGTTATGAAGCAATCAAATGCTTTTTTTTAAGGTCACATTGCAATCGCACACCGAGCGCAAGGAGGCCGCACCCGAAATGATTTTGACAAAATATATTTATGATAATGTAGGCTTATTACAGTTAGAAATATATAAATATTTAAAATATTTTAGATTATCGCTTGCTCTCATTTACTGTTCAAAGTTATTTAGATATACATTTGAGACAAAAAAAAATGAGGGAATGGCGTCCCCGGCGTGACACTATACGTCTGTGACGTAACACAGGGCGTGGCAGCGTGTACTCATCGCATAAGCAACGCGCAACCCCATACGAACATAACGTAACACATGACTTGGTACTGTGTACCTGTCGGATACCAAAGTAGCAGCTGGAGTGACTTCATGCGTATATGTTGTTATGAGGGACGCGGTGCCACGAAGTCGTCGGTTATGAAATGCGCATCATTTACGAGTTTAGCAATATGGCGGATAGGATTTGCGTGGTGATGGAGCTTGGTACACTACTGGTATGGGAGTGGCTTTTCTCCCCCCCCAAAAATATAGAGAGATATTTTTGGGTAATGATATAAAACATTCCATAATTTTTAAAGGTAAGAGAGAAGTGTGGCTCACGGTGTAGAGCAGGCAGACCCGGAAGCTGAGGTCAGACCCGGGACCAGGGTTCAATTCCTGACGCGGCAGGGTCTTGAGCTCAAATGTCCACGGACTCGATAATTCTCGCTTCGGTGCCTGCTCTAATCATGGGTTCTCACTCTGCAACTCTGGGCATTAAGCTTGCTTAATCTCCACAACGCCCCCCCTGCGGCGGGATGCCTGGCTTTCACCTTGGGGATGCCCTGTAGGGGCTATCTCACAGGGAAAAGCCAGGACGGGTTCCCAATGCAAGCGCCGGGAAACCTCTGGGTAGCTGTGCGCTCAATAAATGCAATAATAATAATAATAATAATAATAATAAAAAAAAAGAAGTATAACAGATTTCAAAAATAGTTTAAAAAATAATAGAAAAAATATAGGTTTTATAAACACTCAAATATGAAATTAACATTTAAAAAACCTATGAAATTCACTGAAAAAAACATAGGTTTTACAGACATTATAGTTAGGAATTAGCATTTAAAAAACCTTAGAAAGTAACAAAACAAACATAGGTTTCAGGGACGTTATAGTTAGTTGAACATTTGACTCTTATAAAACCAGAGAAATTCGCCTGTTATAGTTAGTTGAGCTAACTATAACTCGCGCGCCCGCAATGCACTGCTGATGATGTCACATATTACATCACTCATGACATGGTCAGTGACATCACTGATGACATCACTGCAACCACGTTGTTCTCTGCATACTCTTCTTTAATTGGCCTCTGGTGTGCCTCACAATGATGTTTTTATCCACAAGGTACGCTGGGCCACGTAGTTCCTATTTATGCAAATTCATACCCTCAGGTGGGTTTGTTGGCCGATGGACAGTTCAGGACATAATTAAACCCTTCAGTGGGTCTTCTGAATGGGACTTCGCCTGCTTCAATTAATGCACAATCCGTGCCTGCAAAACAAGAGGAATTGTTCCCTCCATGCAGAGCTGTTTTCTTTCCTCGGGCGGTGTGATCAACTCCACGGCCTGGAACCGCCCTACTTACATGTACTCTCCCAAAGTTTCCCAGTTGCGGGGACACACTCCACTTCAGGTATGTAAACATACTTTATTTAAGCAAAGCAGGAGGCTTCTCATGCCAACTTTAAAAGTCCTTCATCCTGACGCGTTTCCGAAGCATTTTCGATTCTTCATGAGAGGCTAGCATCTGCAAAATACTTGTAACTGCAACCACGTTGTTTTCTACATACTCTTCTTTAATTGGCCTCTGGTGTGCCTCACAATGATGTTTTCATCCACAAGGTACGCTGGGACAGGTAGTTCCTATTTATGAAAATTCATACCCTCAGGTGGGTTTGTTTGCCGATGCACAGGTCAGGACATAATTAAACCCTTCAGTGGGTCTTCCGAATGGGACTTCGCCTGCTTAAATTAATGCACCATCCCTGTCTGCAAAACAAGAGGAATTGTTCCCTCCATGCAGACCCGTTTTCTTTCCTCGGGTGGTGCTATCAACTCCACGGCCTGGAACTACTGTGTTTATATGTACTCTCCCATAGTTGCCCAAGTTCGAGGACGCTCTCCACTTCAGGTATGTAAACATACTTTATTTAAGCAAAGCAGGCGGCTCCTCATTCCAACTTTAAAAGTCCTTCAGCCTGACGCGTTTCTGAAGCATTTTCGCTTCGTCATCAGAGGCTAGCATTGGCAAAACACTTGTAACTGCAACCACGTTGTTCTCTGCATACTCTTCTTTAATTGGCCTCTGGTGTGCCTCACAATGATGTTTTTATCCACAAAGTACGCTGGGAAACATAGTTCCTATTTATGCAAATTCAACCCTCCGGTGGGTTTGTTTGCAGATGCACAGTTCAGGACATAATTAAACCTTCAGTGGGTTTTCCGAATGGGACATCGCCTGCTTAAATGAATGCTCCATCCATGCCTGCAAAACAAGAGGAATTGTTCCCTCTATGCGGACCAGATTTTTTTCCTCGGGCGGTGCGATCAACTCCACGGCCTGGAACCGCCATGCTTACATGTACTCTCCCAAAGTTGCCAAGTTGCGAGGAAGCACTCCACTTCAGGTAAGTAAACATACTTTATTTAACCGCATCGCTGCGGCGGTTATTTTTCCGCTACACGGCTTTTTTCTAAAAGCCGAGTTAGATGACAAGCTCAGCTCGTCATCCGCACACGCCCCCAGTGGCTGATGACGAGCTGAGCTCGTCATCAGCATCGAAGGGGTTAAGCAAAGCAGGCAGCTTCTCATTCCAACTTTAAAAGTCCTTCAGCCTGACGCGTTTCTGAAGCATTTTTGCTTCTTCATCAGAGGCTAGCATATATGCACAAAACCCCTACAGTCACGAAAGGTAGAGACCACACAGGGGATTTCTTCGGAAACGCTTTATTGAAACAGCTTGTGGCATGATGCATTTCGGCTGCCTTCAGCCTTTTTCAGATGCCACTGTGAATCAAGGTGCTGCCCCACCTGTGTCCTCAAATAGTCCGGCGCCCTCCCATTAGCGGGAGCTTTGGCAATCCCCCATCACATGACCAGACATCAGCGGGAGTACTGGGAGTATTGCAACTCCCATAGATCACCTTACTGGGACTGGTGCTGCGTGGGGATAGACTCAATGATATCAGTCCAGATGAATGCTTGCTGGGCAGGACTGAACGCAGAGTGCCCGGTCTTAAAATTGTCCTTAATCACAGAAAACCGCTTCTTTCAGTCTCCATTACATCCTAGCCTCAAAAATAAGTATCTGCCGGGCCATGAACAGGAGAACAATGTGTCCTGTTCCTTGTGAAGTCACGAGCTGTAAACACAGCAGCCCTTGCATAGCTCACTCGTAGAGGCCGGCTGAGGTAAATCCAATACCTAGGAAAACAGAACACTGCAGCCGCAGAAACCAGTAGTATCTCAGCCAACTTCCAGGATGGGGCCTCTAAACACGCCTCTGGCCGGATTGAAAATATGCACAGAACCCCTCCAGTCACGAAAGGTAGAGGCCACGCAGGGGATTTCTTCGGAAACTCTTTATTGAAACAGCTTGTGGCATGATGCATTTAGGCTGCCTTCAGCCTTCTTCGGATGCCGACAGAAAGAATTGTGACTTGGCATCGATACATCGATGATCTTTCCCTAATTTTTAAGGGCTCCCCTGATCAGGCATCAGAATACATAGAAATCTGAATAATGTAAATTTAAAATTCTCTGGAGAAGTAAGTACTGAACATGTAAATTACTTAGATCTCAGTGTGTTTGTAATAGAAGGTAAATTGCACACTAAATTGTACCTTAAATCAACTGCAGGTAATGATGTCTTACATTCTTCAAGTAGTCACCCAAAGAAATTAATTGAAAGTATTCCATATGGGGAACTACTACGTATAAAAAGAAACAACACAAGAGACATTGACTTTGAAGTTTCTGCACAAGAAAGCTTACATCGCTTTCGACAGAGGGGCTATAGTGAAGAGGTCCTTATGAAAGCACTCAACAAGGTCAAAAGTAAAGACAGGAAGGATCTTCTGGATAACCAAAAGAAAGATAGAAAAGGGGAAAATCAATTTAGGATGATTACTACTTTTTCAAAAGATGCGGGTCATTTGTAACGTATCTTGAAAAAGAATGGGCCAACCCTTCTATCTGATACAGTGATAGGAGAGGATTTACCTCCTAATCCCCTAGTTACTTACAGGAAAGCGAGGTCCCTACGTGATACTATGGTTCACAGCTTTGAAAAACCAGTTGACAAGAAATCTCCATTTAGAGCATTGAATGGTTTTTACCCTTGTGGAAAATGCAAGGCATGTAAGAAGAGCAAACGAGTACTGATATACCATATCCCGGGCTTAAGAACTGAAAAGAAAATTAAAACATTCCTCACTTGCACCACCCCATATACAGTGTATTGCTTAACTTGTCCATGCAGGCTCCGATATATAGGGAGCACTAACCATCCCGCTAAAATGCGAATTCTCGAACATATGAGAGCAATCTCTAATGCAGATGAATCTTATCCAGTTGCAAGACACTTCAGTCAACATCACAAACGCGACAGGGACTTGTTGACATATTACTGTATCGATCAAGTTCCTATCCATCCCAGAGGGGGATAGGATTCAAAGACTTAGACGTCTTGAATCAAGATATATCATTGATTTGCAAAGTAAATCGCCTCAGGGTTTAAACAGTAGTGAAGAACTAGCTGTACACCTGGGTGACTAGAATGTTCACTGTTTGATAGTTCTGTATAAGTCTGTATTCATGAATAGTCCTTGATTATGTTTTTTTTTTCCCACCTAACTTGAATCCATTTTATAACATATGAAATATGTATGGTTTATTGTAAATATGCGATTCTCCCGGAAAAGATATAGCAGGTGGCTGTCTTCGGTCACTACATGAATTTCAAATGTATATATTATGCGAATTTGCATCAATTTTGTGGCAAACAATGAAATTGCCAATACAGGGCTTGATGGAATAATGTGTTTGATTTACACACATTGTAAATTAGAACAGCCATATCAGTTCTCAGATTTATGAGAAATCAGTATATACACTATGGTGAAGTAACACATAGGTACTGACATTTAAATATGGTGGAATCACGGCTCATGTAAAATGGAGATGTGCCGTTTTTGTCCGTCTATTGTTTCAATTGCCCTAGTGATGGTGCGAAATATACTTAAAAAACAATAGTGATGCTGGCGTTTTGTGCTAGAAACATCTAGGATGGCAATCGCCGAAACGCGTCTGTTGTGCGTCCTGAGTTCTTGATAACAAAAACTTTATTGGAACTCCCCCCGCGAGTGCTGTCATCTGTGTGGAAGGGTACGATTACCCGATAGCAGTGTGGAGCGAGTATATATATATATATATATATATATATATATATATATATATATATATATATATATATATATATATATATATATATATATATATATATATTCGCTCCACACTGCTATCGGGTAATCGTACCCTTCCACACAGATGACAGCGAGTATATATATATATATATATATGTATTTTTATATATATATTTTTATATATATATATATTTATATATATATAAATATATATACTCGCTCCACACTGCTATCGGGTAATCGTACCCTTCCACACAGATGACAGCACTCGCGGGGGGATATATATATATATGCCGATGGCGAGGGTAAAATAAAGCCACTTTGGATATAACATCTTGGTGTTGTGGAGATCTGTACCTGAGGGACGTGTGGGGAGCCACATCGCAGGACTTTGTTATATATATATATATATATATATATATATATATATATATATATATATATGTATGTATATATATATATATATATATATATATATATATATATATATCCAGCCAAGCAAGTCGCTTAGAACCCTGCCGCTTTGAAAGGCGGGCCTCAGATGGGATAGCGAATCCCAATAAATCAATCCGAAATCTTCTCCGTATGAAAGAAAAGCAATCCGGGCCACCTGCTAGGTTTTTCCTGCGAAACTAGTCGAGAAAGCCAATAAACACCTTTGCACTTCAAAGTGGCCCGGATTGCTTTTCTTTCATACGGAGAAGATTTCGGATTGATATATATATATATATATATATATATATATATATATATATATATAAGCAACCTCCGTCTCCTTTGCGCAATCGTCCTCCCACGACAAGGCCTTGCGGACACAGACACGGACCAGGTAATCAGGATGCTTTTATTTTTTATTCAGCTGTCGCCATAACGTCTCGCCACAAAGCCTTGTTCACATGACAGCGCAACAACATTTGCAGTGAATATTTAAAGTGCACAGTGCTACCTCATGATTCGGTCATCATTTTCATGAATATAGAAGAAAGACTAACATTAATTCCTAAACATGTCAGTTACCAGAATCGGTGCAAGATACAATTACACGTATAAATATTTTATATTCGTATAAAATCATGCTTAAAACACCATATATGATTTAAAAAGATATAACAGGTTAAATCCCAATATGGTTTTTGACATTGAGAATATTCAAAATAGTGGGTTAAATCCTGTTGCAATTTCATTTTGATATATGATGACCCTTATCCCTCCAACTAAATAAAACAAAATGTGTAAATGTGCAATAAAGTGCATTTCCGTGCTATTAAAAAATGTGTAACTTAATACAACTGGATAGGACTAAGCCCAGACCCTTCCATCATTTACTACGTTACTGCTTATAGCGGCCTCTCCCTCTGCAGTATGTACTACTTATGTCCTTGTAGTTCACAATTGGTCCTCAAAACAGTTATGCATAATAGTGTTCATTATTTAACAGAGGTGGAAAATTTAAGATCATATATAGATTATTTCTGTACACTGGTTACTTTCTTCTATGGACTATAGCCTCTTACGTTTTACCATGCTGAATATTTCTGATTTACTGGGCTTGGGGATGATAAGCTCCAATAGGGTGGTTCCAACCAACTATATATTTTCCTTTCATGAAACAACAAAACATGGACTCAGGTTTGATGGTAGAGCAATTATTGATGTTAAGCTATTAATTTCAGCTCTTCATTAGCGGAATGCATATTGAATTTGACAATATTGTGCCGTTGAAACAATAAATACTAACATCTCAAAAAAAATATATATAAATATCTAAATAAGAGATAATAACTTCATTAATTTACATCAATATATACATTTTATACATCCCTGTAGTAACCGAATCCCTACTGATGTTGATTAATAATCATATTTATCTTAATGTAAACATGTGTACAAATCCTCAGTGAGGAGCGAGTATATATATATATATATATATATATATATATATATATATATATATATATATATGAGGTATGTAAAGCTCCGAATGTCTGCAAGTACAGCAGGTGAAGCCACACAAACAAACAGGAACCAGCAAGACCCTGGATGGTGCAATATTTTTGTTTATTTAAGTTTAAAGCCCAGCACCAGTCCGCCATGACGCGTTTCGGCTAGAGATAGCCTTGATCACATGACGACGTCATGGGGGCTGACCACCCATTTAAAGTGCAACAGTGTCATCACATGACATAGAAAGGGAAAAAATACTGTTTCCTATTTTTTCACAAAGTTGATAACTGCATAAATGCCGGTATTGCACAGAGAATACAAATCGGTCATGGGTGGTTAAAATATCTGTAAAATACATATTCCAAACCTGAATGTAAAACCTCAGTGACCAAATAACATTGTGTAAATTGATGGCAACACTATTTAAATATACAGTTAAAACCTATGAAATGAGTTTAAATGTTAAAACCTATAAATATTCACATATAAATATTGCCATTTAAAATCCATCAGATCAAAGCACCCTCCGTATGTCGAATAGGGCAACAGAGGATAAATGCAAAAGGATAACAAATAATCCTGATTGTCGCACATTCATGTCTGATCAAAGGAAATAATGCCCAAGAGGGCTATACACTAGCACTGAGGTAAAAGGTGAAATTGAATCTGTGCAAATACGCGTAATTAGTGCAAGCATGTCATGATGGCAATAAAGTGCTACCAGAGAAAAGTGCAAAATTGTTAAATCAATAAAAATAAGAAAACAGTTACGAATAGGTCAGGAGGGGTCCATGATGCATGTTAGAGTTTCATTTCCCTGGCCTAAACTCAAGTTTACAGAACAATCACAGTACTGATGAGAAAGTGCAATGTGCATGTCACAGAGTGAGCAGATACTATAGATAGGTGTGGCAGTCCTCCCCAGTGTTGAGCCCTTGCGGTGTCTTGGTATCTAGTAATATAATGTAACGGGTCTCTAGCTTTCGCAACAGGGACTCTCTGTCACCTCCCCTCCTCTGTGGGGGAACACAATGTATCACAAAATACTTTAGCAAGGAAGCATCTTCTCCATGAGTCTTCTCAAAATGCCTGGCTACAGGATATGAGGGACCTGCGTTGATGATCGCTCGCAGATGCTGTAGAATGCGTTTGTGGACTTGTGGCCTCGTACTGCCCACATATCTTAGCCCGCAAGGGCATTCTAGAACATAAACTGCAAATTCAGATTTGCAGTTTAGTTTTTGCTTGATTTTAATGGGAAACAGGGAAAGTGGCGTGCTCACCTCAGACTTGCTGGTGCCATTTTTGCATGCTTTACAAGTAAAACATTTCAGGAAGCCCCTGCTTTCGTCTAACCAAGATCCCATGACCGCCTCTGGGCTGCTAGAGACCAAGCTTTCTTGCATTGACCGGGCTTTCCGATAAGTTATACTAGGGCGTTTGGGCATGACAGGGCCAAAGACAGGATCACTAGAAATGAGGGACCAATTGTCCTTGATTATTTTATGAATACTTTTGTGTTTATTACTGTATCCAATAATCAACCTTGTCTCCTCACAGGATCTATTAGCGGGAGACTCAACCTGTTTAACTCCTGAGCCCAGGAGTACTGTCCTGTCCATTCTGTTGGCTCTCTGTATGGCACTGTCTATAGTTTCTGGTTTGTAATCCCTTTGGAGGAATCGGGCCCTACATTGGGATTGTGCCAGCCGGCATTGTTCCTCCCTGCTGCAAATTCTCCTGACACGGAGCATCTCCCCATAGGGGATACTCCGTTTCAGGTGTGCTGGATGGTGACTACCAGCATGCAGTAGTGTGTTACCCGCTGTGGGCTTGCGGTACAACTTAGTATGGAGGCTACCATCCTGGACGAAGATTTCCACATCCAGGAACACAATGGATTGAGTGCTGACGCTGCTGGTGAACTGAATATTGAGATTGTTAACGTTCAGTTCTTTTATAAAATCCGTCACTTCAGTCTCGGTGCCATCCCATATAAAAAACAGATCGTCAATGTACCTTAACCAGAGTTTCACTTTGGTGTTCATTGTGGCAGCATAATCAGTCATGAGGACCTGCTCCTCCCAGTACCCCATGTGCAGGCAGGCGTAACTGGGTGAGAAGCAGGCCCCCATTGCCACTCCCCTGGTCTGTAAAAATAGTTGCTTGGCAAACAAGAAGACATTATTCTCTAAGCATACAGAGATCATATCTAACAACATTTTCGAATGTTCCTTGAAGCATCCCTCTCTTTTCCCAAGAAAATGTTGAGTGGCTTTGAGTCCATCTTGATGGAATATACTGGTGTATAATGAGGTAACATCCATAGACACCAAGATGTAGTTTGAATTCCATCTAAAATAAATAAGTCTCCTTAGTAAGTCACTTGTATCCAAAATAAAGGATGGCAGCCCTTTTACAAACTCTTGTAGAAAAAAGTCGATGTATTTGCTCATATTTTGCAACAGGCTGTTACAGGCTGAGATGATAGGCCTGCCCGGTGGCTGCTGGTAATTTTTATGCACCTTTGGGATGAAATAGATTACCGGGGTGACTGGGTAATCCTTTTTCACGAATCTGAACTCATCCATAGTCAGCAGGCCTTTGCTCCTCCAAGCTGAGAGTTTGGAGTAGATTTCATTCCTGGCCGTATGGGCATCCTGCATAGTAATACGCTTGTAACAGTCCCTGTCATTGAGCTGTTTAAGAGCTTCTTCCAAATACATCTTACGCGGCCATAAGACCACGTTGCCACCTTTATCAGATTGTCTTACCACCAAATGTTTGTTTGCTTTAAGCTTCTTCATAAGTTTATGGTACTCACTGTCCCTATAGTTGCAGCGCTTAATTGCATGAGCATTTTTGATCTGTTATTCCTTCAATTGTGTGGTTACTCGGTCGTGAAATATATCCACATTGTCCTTAATCATCAGGGGCAGAATTTTGATTTGGGTTTGAAAGGTGTGGGACACAGTACAGGAAATGGTTCACCTCCAAGCGCTGCCTGATTATCTGTTTGAGAAGGGATCTCCTCCTCCTGAAGCTCCAAAAATTCTTGCGTCAAAGCTGCTCCCACACTGGCCACTTCACTGATTTCACTGGATTCATTGTGGGCAATGGCAGCATCCAGAGTCCCACTAGATGTATTTGAGTTCATTGTTTTGCGTAAAGCATGGTATTTACGCAGTTTTAATTTTCGCACATATTTGAACACATCTATCTTGGTTGTGGCATAGTCAAAATCGCCACGAGGACTGTATGTTAATCCTAACGCTAAATAGATGTTTCCTTTGGAGTCAGAGCAATGTCAGTTAAATTGATAACTGCATGAGCATTGGCATTGGCATCGATGGTGACATTTACTCCTGTTGTTGCGCTTGTTGCGCCTTGTTTCGCTGCCATCTGGATCGTGGTTTCTTTTGTCTGCCTCCTGCGTTTACGGCGCTTGCTGCTTTTCCGCCTCTCTGCACGTTTCCTGTTGGCGTGCTGCCGGCGGCTGCCTGAGTTCCTGAGCGCAGCGTTAACTTGCGATCCTGCTGGACCACCTCCAGCTCCTGCGCTGGAGTAAATTTTCGAAACCCCGACCGTTGTTGACGCCTGGCTTCTGTGTCAGACTCACTTTCAGGTTGCGAGCTGTCCCTTGAAACCGAGGACACCTCAGTCTGCCCTGTGATCACTGTAGTGCCTGTAGTGTTTTTGACCGCGGTAATGCTTATGTTCTGGCGCTGTTTGATATTATCATATCTCTTCGCGAACGTAAAGATCTGGCCATTTTCGTAATCCAGTCTGTTGCGTTGAAACTTGTATGCCTTCCTCCTTTTGATGACATCCTCCTCACGCTTAAGGCGTGTATTCATTTCCTCTCTGTATTTAGTAAGTTCAGGAGAGGGAGGCAGTTTATCAATGTCAGCAATAATTGAGGCTATTTCATCCAAAAGTTTAATCCTATCGCTCTCAGCATACTGAATGAGTATGCCCATCAGGCGCTTCGAACTATCAAGGTTACATTGCGCCCAGTCCGATAACATTTGTGGGTCGGGTTTTTCGTATGAGGGGGCTAACATGATGCGCAGTCCACGCGGCACCCGCCCCACCTCTAGGTAGCCCGTTAGAGAGGTGTGCTCCCACCACTTGGTTTGCTCACTTTTGCTGCATTTTTCAAGCCGCTTGAACAGGTCCGTAGCACCGCTGCTGTGTTCAGGCACGGTATTTAAGCTAGTATTGGGAACGGACTCCCCGGCGGGGGGGTCCGTAAACATGCCCCTGGATGCCTCCACACGCCCCCTTAACGTGTCTGCCGACATGGTGCGTGTCGATGGGCAAATGTCAAGTGCACAAAAAAGTTGATACTCCTACCAGGCAATGCTCCTCGGAGTCGACTCTGTTACTCCACACAGGGGATCTTGCAGTTAGTCCGTCACAGCGTTGCAGGTACTTGCTCGGTGAGCCCAGGATTCCCGACCAGCTTCCGCCGACCCGATGCCCTGAACTACTTCCGGTCTTTCCGCTGCGTCGCCTGCAAACAATTCCGCTTTCCCTGGGGCGTTGGCGGCGTCTCCTACACGGAAGTTTCGAATGAGTCCCAAGGAACGATGCTTCTTGCCGCAGCTTGCCCAGAACGTGGAGGGGTCTCGCAAAATCCGGGGAAGCAGTCCCGGATACAAATACGAGGTATGTAAAGCTCCGAAGGTCCGCAAGTACAGCAGGTGAAGCCACACAAACAAACAGGAACCAGCAAGACCCTGGATGGTGCAATATTTTTGTTTATTTAAGTTTCAAGCCCAGCACCAGTCCGCCATGACGCGTTTCGGCTAGAGATAGCCTTGATCACATGACGACGTCATGGGGGCTGACCACCCATTTAAAGTGCAACAGTGTCATCACATGACATAGAAAGGGAAAAAATACTGTTTCCTATTTTTTTCACAAAGTTGATAACTGCATAAATGCCGGTATTGCACAGAGAATACAAATTGGTAATGGATGGTTAAAATATCTGTAAAATACATATTCCAAACCCGAATGTAAAACCTCAGTGACCAAATAACATTGTGTAAATTGATGGCAACACTATATAAATATACAGTTAAAACCTATAAAATGAGTATAAATGTTGAAACCTATAAATATTCACATATACATATTGCCATTTAAAATCCATCAGATCAAAGCACCCTCCGTATGTCGAATAGGGCAACAGAGGATAAATGCAAAAGGATAACAAATAATCCTGATTGTCGCACATTCATGTCTGATCAAAGGAAATAATGCCCAAGTGGACTATACACTAGCACTGAGGTAAAAGGTGAAATTGAATCTGTGCAAATACGCGTAATTAGTGCAAGCATGTCATGATGGAAATAAAGTGCTACCAGAGAAAAGTGCAAAATTGTTAAATCAATAAAAATAAGAAAACAGTTACGAATAGGTCAGGAGGGGTCCATGATGCATGTTAGAGTTTCATTTCCCTGGCCTAAACTCAAGTTTACAGAACAATCACAGTACTGATGAGAAAGTGCAATGTGCATGTCACAGAGTGAGCAGATACTATAGATAGGTGTGGCAGTCCTCCCCAGTGTTGAGCCCTTGCGGTGTCTTGGTATCTAGTAATATAATGTAACGGGTCTCCAGCTTTCGCAACAGGGACTCTCTGTCACCTCCCCTCCTCTGGGGGGGAACACAATCTATCACAAAATACTTTAGCAAGGAAGCATCTTTCCCATGAGTCTTCTCAAAATGCCTGGCTACAGGATATGAGGGATCTGCGTTGATGATCGCTCGCAGATGCTGTAGAATGCGTTTGTGGACTTGTGGCCTCGTACTGCCCACATATCTTAGCCCGCAAGGGCATTCTAGAACATAAACTGCAAATTCAGATTTGCAGTTTAGTTTTTGCTTGATTTTAATGGGAAACAGGGAAAGTGGCGTGCTCACCTCAGACTTGCTGGTGCCATTTTTGCATGCTTTACAAGTAAAACATTTCAGGAAGCCCTTGCTTTCGTCTAACCAAGATCCCATGACCACCTCTGGGCTGCTAGAGACCAAGCTTTCTTGCATTGACCGGGCTTTCCGATAAGTTATACTAGGGCGTTTGGGCATGACAGGGCCAAAGACAGGATCACTAGAAATGAGGGACCAATTGTCCTTGACTATTTTATGAATACTTTTGTGTTGATTACTGTATCCAATAATCAACCTTGTCTCCTCACAGGATCTATTAGCGGGAGACTCAACCTGTTTAACTCCTGAGCCCAGGAGTACTGTCCTGTCCATTCTGTTGGCTCTCTGTATGGCACTGTCTATAGTTTCTGGTTTGTAACCCCTTTGGAGGAATCGGGCCCTACATTGGGATTGTGCCAGCCGGCATTGTTCCTCACTGCTGCAAATTCTCCTGACACGGAGCATCTCCCCATAGGGGATACTCCGTTTCAGGTGTGCTGGATGGTGACTACCAGCGTGCAGTAGTGTGTTACCCGCTGTGGGCTTGCGGTACAACTTAGTATGGAGGCTACCATCCTGGACGAAGATTTCCACATCCAGGAACACAATGGATTGAGTGCTGACGCTGCTGGTGAACTGAATATTGAGATTGTTAACGTTCAGTTCTTTTATAAAATCCGTCACTTCAGTCTCGGTGCCATCCCATATAAAAAAACAGATCGTCAATGTACCTTAAACAGAGTTTCACTTTGGTGTTCATTGTGGCAGCATAATCAGTCAAGAGGACCTGCTCCTCCCAGTACCCCGTGTGCAGGCAGGCGTAACTGGGTGAGAAGCAGGCCCCCATTGCCACTCCCCTGGTCTGTAAAAATAGTTGCTTGGCAAACAAGTAGACATTATTCTCTAAGCATACAGAGATCATATCTAACAACATTTTCGAATGTTCCTGGAAGCATCCCTCTCTCTTCCCAAGAAAATGTTGAGTGGCTTTGAGTCCATCTTGATGGAATATACTGGTGTATAATGAGGTAACATCCATAGACACCAAGATGTAGTTTGAATTCCATCTAATATCAATAAATCTCCTTAGTAAGTCACTTGTATCCAAAATAAAGGATGGCAGCCCTTTTACAAACTCTTGTAGAAAAAAGTCGATGTATTTGCTCATATTTTCCAACAGGCTGTTACAGGCTGAGATGATAGGCCTGCCCGGTGGCTGCTGGTAATTTTTATGCACCTTTGGGATGAAATAGATTACCGGGGTGACTGGGTAATCCTTTTTCACGAATCTGAACTCATCCATAGTCAGCAGGCCTTTGCTCCTCCAAGCTGAGAGTTTGGAGTAGATTTCATTCCTGGCCGTATGGGCATCCTGCATAGTAATACGCTTGTAACAGTCCCTGTCATTGAGCTGTTTAAGAGCTTCTTCCAAATACATCTTACGCGGCCATAAGACCACGTTGCCACCTTTATCAGATTGTCTTACCACCAAATGTTTGTTTGCTTTAAGCTTCTTCATAAGTTTATGGTACTCACTGTCCCTATAGTTGTAGCGCTTAATTGCATGAGCATTTTTGATCTGTTATTCCTTCAATTGTGTGGTTACTCGGTCGTGAAATATATCCACATTGTCCTTAATCATCAGGGGCAGAATTTTGATTTGGGTTTGAAAGGTGTGGGACACAGTACAGGAAATGGTTCACCTCCAAGCGCTGCCTGATTATCTGTTTGAGAAGGGATCTCCTCCTCCTGAAGCTCCAAAAATTCTTGCGTCAAAGCTGCTCCCACACTGGCCACTTCACTGATTTCACTGGATTCATTGTGGGCAATGGCAGCATCCAGAGTCCCACTAGATGTATTTGAGTTCATTGTTTTGCGTAAAGCATGGTATTTACGCAGTTTTAATTTTCGCACATATTTGAACACATCTATCTTGGTTGTGGCATAGTCAAAATCGCCACGAGGACTGTATGTTAATCCTAACGCTAAATAGATGTTTCCTTTGGAGTCAGAGCAATGTCAGTTAAATTGATAACTGCATGAGCATTGGCATTGGCATCGATGGTGACATTTACTCCTGTTGTTGCGCTTGTTGCGCCTTGTTCCGCTGCCATCTGGATCGTGGTTTCTTTTGTCTGCCTCCTGCGTTTACGGCGCTTGCTGCTTTTCCGCCTCTCTGCACGTTTCCTGTTGGCGTGCTGCCGGCGGCTGCCTGAGTTCCTGAGCGCAGCGTTAACTTGCGATCCTGCTGGACCACCTCCTGCGCTGGAGTAAATTTTCGAAACCCCGACCGTTGTTTTTTAAAAAAAAAAATGTATTTTTGGTGAACCTTTATTATGAATGCGAGCAATTACAGGCAGAGGCCTACAACCACCTGGCCGGCCACTAAGGAAGTCATGATAATAGCAAAGCAATAATAGAAAAACATAGCAGCACACGGCCAGGAGTTCCCGTAAAGGCAGGACAGAATGTAGGAGCAAACATGTGTGTAGGCAGTCAGGAGTAATGAAGGTTCGTTTTCAAATCTTTAAGTCACAGGATCACTATCAAGCAGTCGTTCCAGGTCCTGCAGGTAGTCCGCACAAAGGGAGAGGTCAACAAGCAACACGAATGCAGTAGGGAAAAAGGGCTACGCGTACAAATCAGGATGAATCCCAACACAGTCACATACCATAGTACACCAGCGCCCCATCCCTCAAAACCGAAAACACTGCAGAGACCCTAAGGAACGGTAGTACAGAAAAAGAAAAAAGGGCCATAGAACCAAGGAAGAAACAAAGAGCTAGAAAGAAAAATCCCCCCCCAACCCCCCACCCCGCACCCCTGCAGAAGGCCACGGCCTAACCCCCCCCAGCAGTGTGCCTGTCACCCTAAATAAGAGACCCGAAATGTAGTAAGGTAGAAAGGAAGAAAGAGAGAAAGCGGAGGAGGAGAAGAATCAGTATGTCAGCACCCAGTCATCAACCCCCGAGCCCAGAACCACAAAGTCGACACAGAAGCGAGAGCAGTGGCAGTCAAAACAGTGCGCGCCCCTCGTAGTCACCAGGTAAACCAACACCATCAATCAATGAAGCAGACTCAGCCCTGCCCCGTGCGATCGATTGCACCAGCAAAGTACATCCAACCAGCTGCCATGATGATGAACGTGGGCGACAAGGAGAGGCCAGTGGGTTGTTTTCCAACGTCCGCCGTAAGCAACAGTGTGCTGTGAAGGGTGCCAAATGAAAGGTTCACGAACGGCACCAGTCCCCAATACCTAGCGACAGCCGATAGTTCCGTTGTCATCATGGGAGACTGGCCCCCCAAAGCCGCCATATCCACTGGAAAGAACTTAGCCCACCGCTCGAGTGTAGGGTGTGGCATAATGTCCTGAGCGCGCGGATAGTCCAGCAAGGCGTGTCCGGCTACGGGAGTAATGGCCTCCAATTTGTGTCCCAGATCGCGAGCACTGCAGGCCATGGCGCCACGAAGGGCACCGAGGGCAATCATTACATCCCGGACCCCTGGCGACGTCCCATGAGCACAATCCACGGCGCTCATCCCTACCATAGGCTCTTCAGCAGGCTCCGCCATGTTAGTAAGGGTGTCACTGACCCACGCATCTGGTTGGGCATCCTCTCGCCCCCCATCAGAGCACAAGTGAGTCACAATTGCGAAAGTGGCAAACTCCATGATGTTTGCAATAAATGACACGAAGGCAGCCTCAGCGGTGTCAGGGTCTCAATCACACACCAGTGCCCCCAAGTCTCAAACACCAATCCCTCGGCGAACAAAATGGCGCTCAGACTTACTTCGGGAGAAATGCAGGGAACGGCCGAGTAATGCACAGACGAAAAATCGCAAATGAAGTGTAATCCCCCGGTTCCTCAATGCGCCACCGGCACTCAACCCACTGGGTGGGCCGGAGACCGTAGCAAGAGGTAAACAATGCGGGCGGATCACTCCGGGTAGCCGGCTCCTCCGCGTCACAGGCAATCATCACCATGGTATAGGGGGCCGGCCGTTCCTCGCACGCAAAGCCCCGGACCAGCAGCCATGGAGAGCCTGATAGGCGGCGAGAGCATTTCTCCGGATCTACGGCTGATGGAGAGTTCGGGAGCACATCGCCAAGCGCCGCCACACTTCCCCTTCATAGGAATGCGGCTCGGGGTCAGGATAGAATTCAGGATCAGTGCACAAAACAACGAGGTCGGCGGAACTGAGTGCCTAGGCGGCCATCGCGGTCTCCGGCTTGGCTCCTCCCCCAACCCTGACCGTTGTTGACGCCTGGCTTCTGTGTCAGACTCACTTTCAGGTTGCGAGCTGTCCCCTGAAACCGAGGACACCTCAGTCTGCTCTGTGATCACTGTAGTGCCTGTAGGGTTTTTGACGGCGGTAATGCTTATGTTCTGGCGCTGTTTGATATTATCATATCTCTTCGCGAACGTAAAGATCTGGCCATTTTCGTAATCCAGTCTGTCGCGTTGAAACTTGTATGCCTTCCTCCTTTTAATGACATCCTCCTCACTCTTAAGGCGTGTATTCATTTCCTCTCTGTATTTAGTAAGTTCAGGAGAGGGAGGCAGTTTATCAATGTCAGCATTAATTGAGGCTATTTCATCCAAAAGTTTAATCCTATCGCTCTCAGCATACTGAATGAGTATTCCCATTAGGCGCTTCGAACTATCAAGGTTACATTGCGCCCAGTCCGATAACATTTGTGGGTCGGGTTGTTCGTATGAGGGGGCTAACATGATGCGCAGTCCACGCGGCACCCGCCCCACCTCTAGGTAGCCCGTTAGAGAGGTGTGCTCCCACCACTTGGATTGCTCACTTTTGCTGCATTTTTCAAGCCGCTTGAACAGGTCCTTAGCACCGCTGCTGTGTTCAGGCACGGTATTTGAGCTAGTATTGGGAACGGACTCCCCGGCCGGGGGTCCGTAAACATGCTCCTGGACACCTCCACACGCCCCCTTAACGTGTCTGCCGACATGGTGCGTGTCGATGGGCAAATGTCAAGTGCACAAAAAAGTCGATACTCCTACCAGGCAATGCTCCTCGGAGTCGACTCTGTTACTCCACACAGGGGATCTTGCAGTTAGTCCGTCACAGCGTTGCAGGTACTTGCTCGGTGTGCCCAGGGTTCCCGACCAGCTTCCGCCGACCCGATACCCTGAACTACTTTCGGTCTTTCCGCTGCGTCGCCTGCAAACAATTCCGCTTTCCCTGGGGCGTTGGTGGTGTCTCCTATACGGAGGTTTCGAATGAGTCCCAAGGAACGATGCTTCTTGCTGCAGCTTGCCCAGAATGTGGAGGGGTCTCGCAAAATCCGGGGAATCAGTCCCGGATACAAATACGAGGTATGTAAAGCTCCGAAGGTCCGCAAGTACAGCAGGTGAAGCCACACAAACAAACAGGAACTAGCAAGACCCTGGATGGTGCAATATTTTTGTTTATTTAAGTTTCAAGCCCAGCACCAGTCCGCCATGACGCGTTTCGGCTAGAGATAGCCTTGATCACATGACGACGTCATGGGGGCTGACCACCCATTTAAAGTGCAACAGTGTCATCACATGACATAGAAAGGGAAAAAATACTGTTTCCTATTTTTTCACAAAGTTGATAACTGCATAAATGCCGGTATTGCACAGAGAATACAAATCGGTAATGGATGGTTAAAATATCTGTAAAATACATATTCCAAACCCGAATGTAAAACCTCAGTGACCAAATAACATTGTGTAAATTGATGACAACACTATATAAATATACAGTTAAAACCTATAAAATGAGTATAAATGTTAAAACCTATAAATATACACATATAAATATTGCCATTGAAAATCCATCAGATCAAAGCACCCTCCGTATGTCGAATAGGGCAACAGAGGATAAATGCAAAAGGATAACAAATAATCCTGATTGTCGCACATTCATGTCTGATCAAAGGAAATAATGCCCAAGTGGGCTATACACTAGCACTGAGGTAAAAGGTGAAATTGAATCTATATAATATATATACTCGCTCCACACTGCTATCCGGTAATCGTACCCTTCCACACAGATGACAGCATTCGCGACTCGCGGGGGAGTGCCAATAAAGTTTTTATTTTCAAGAACTCAGGCACAACAGACGCGTTTCGGCGATTGCCTTCCTAGATGCTTCTAGCACGACACGCCAGCGTCACCATTGTTTTTTAGGTTTAAAGTATTTTATTAAGGGACAAAAACACGGGGAGGGGAGCAGGAGGTCAAGCAAACATACAGTACAAGAAGCGGAACGTTGCAGCGAATCAGAAGAAAAGCAGGGAGGCAGGAAGCCCCAGAGGGTAACAAGGCAAAGACATAAGGCAATAAGGCATTGTGAACGACCCCCCTGTAGACCCCCACTCCCTAGGCAAGGCCGAGCCCGAATAGCACCCCGCAACACAGTAAAGGAGAAGCATACCGTTCCCCCAACCCCCCGACCCCAGAAAAGAAGAAGAAAGAAAAGCAAGGGAGGAAAAGAAAGAAAACAATACCCCAACATCCCAGTCCGAAAGTCAGCATTAGAAGCATATAACCCCTCTTCCCGCCCCCAACCCCCGGCCCCCGATCCGCACTTTCACTCCGCCGCAGCCGCCGGCGGCGTCAGCCTAAGGAGGCGCAAATACCGTGGACACGTGAGCTCGTGAAATTCCGTGGACAGCAGTGCCAAAAAGGGGTGCCAGAGCTCCTCAAACTGGTCAACATTCCCAGCCACCGTTAGCGACATCTTCTCCATGCCCAGTACCTGCCAGAGCCTATGCAGCCAACCAGTGATAGAGGGGGCAGTGGGGGTGCGCCAGAGTACAAGTATGTTCTGAACGGCGGAGCCTAGCGCAATCGCAATCTGCCTGCCCCTGCGGGATTTCAGCGGGTACATCAAGTCATTGGGGAGGCCTAGCAAGACATACGCGGGGAAGCGCGGAAGCTCGATCTCAAAATGCCTATCCACCTCATCTAAGACTTCCTTCCAATAGGCCGACAGCACCGGGCACTCCCAGAGAATGTGCGTGAGGGTGCCCTCCTGTCCGCAGCCGCGCCAGCAACCTTTATCGCCGATTTTTCGCATCTCATAGAGCCGCTCCGGGGTGTAGTACCAATAGGTGGACACTTTAGTGAAGGTTTCCGTCAGCCCAGTGTGGTACGCAGAGTGCCTCGCCCGATACGCAATCCTGTCCCACTCCTTGTGACTCAGGGTCCTGCCCAGTTCCCTGTGCCAGCGCTCCCTCCCTGGGTTATGGTAATGAAACGGCGGGGGTTGGAGAAACTTATACAAATCACTGATGAGCTTGGCGTCCGAGGTCCGGGTTACCAACCATCGCTCGTAGGGCGTAATCGAACGGGCAGCGACGTCACGCACTGGGGGTTGAAGAGCCCAGTGGCGGACTTGCATGTAACGCAGTCTGTCCCCTTCCGTCAGGCCAAACTCCTGTCGGAGCTGCTGGAAGGGGAGCACGCCCTCCGGCCCGTAGATCTGGAAAAGCGCCCTGCAACCCACGCTCACCCAGTGGGAAAAGGCTCCCGGCTCCAGACCCGGGGTAAAGTCCGGATTGCCAGCAATGGGAGTGAACGGCGATGGAAAAGTGGTGAGCTCACGCAGCTCACACACCGCGTCCCACACTCTTAGCGGGACCCGGGTGATAAAAGAGGCGTAGAGATTAGGCGGGCGGTGAGTGCGCCGCAGGAACGGGACCTCCTGGAGGGTACGGCCTGCAACTGCCTGGTCTTGAAAGAGCCAGTGTTTGTCCGATTCCCACCGGCTCCACTCCACCAAATACCGGAGCTGCGCTGCCTGAAAGTACTTCCGGAGGTCCGGGACTCCGAGACCCCCTGCCTCCGGGGCAAGCATGGAGAGGACCCGCTTCATCCGAGGTTTACGGCCCTGCCACACAAAGCGGGGGATGTCTGCCTGCGTCTGCCGTATCCAACCCACGGGGGGCTGGAGAGGCAGAGCGCGGAAAAGATACAGGATCTGAGGCAGTATCGTCATCTTCACCGCCGCGATACGGCCCAACCACGAGAGTAAGTCATAAGTCATAAGTCATAAGATTTGTATAGCGCGCTACATACCCAGAGGGTTTCAAGGCGCTAAGGAAAGGGGAGGAGGATTATTTGTCAAATATCCACGTTTTAAGCTGCTTTCTGAACGCTAGGTGATTCTGGGTGAGGCGAAGGTAAGCGGGGAGTGAGTTCCATGTTTTGGCAGCCAGGTATGAAAAGGATCTGCCTCCCATGGTGGTCTTGTTGATGCGAGGTACAGTGGCGAAGGCTTGGCTGGAGGAGCGAAGTTGGCGGGAGGGGGTGTAGAAGGACAGTCGAGAGTTGAGGCAATCTGGTCCGATGTCGTAGAGTGACTTGTGTGCGTGGGTAAGCAGTCGGAAAGTGATCCTCTTATTGACGGGTAGCCAGTGGAGGTCTCTAAGGTGACCAGAGATGTGTTCGTTGCGTGGGATGTCCAATATGAGCCTGGCTGAGGCGTTTTGGATTCGTTGGAGTTTCTTCTGGAGTTTAGTGGTGGTGCCTGCGTAGAGGGTGTTTCCGTAGTCCAGTCGGCTCGTGACCAGAGCATGGGTGACTGTTTTCCTTGTTTCGGAGGGGATCCAGCGGAATGTTTTTCTGAGCATGCGAAGAATGTTAAAGCAGGAAGAGGATACGGCGCTGACTTGTCTGTTCATTGAGAGTGAAGAATCCAGGATGACGCCTAGGTTCCGTGCGTGGTCTGTCGGGATGGGTGCTTTTCCGAGGGCTTCCGGCCACCAGGAGTCGTCCCAAGCAGAGGGGGATGTACCTAAGATGAGGACTTCTGTTTTGTCTGAGTTCAGTTTCAGACGGCTTTGTTTCATCCATTCTGCGACTTCTTTCATTCCTTCGTGTAGGTTAGTTTTGGCGATGCTGGGGTCCCTGGTGAGAGAAAGGATCAGTTGAGTGTCATCCGCGTAGGAGATGATGTTGAGATTGTGTTGGCGAGCGATGGCCGCAAGGGGGCTCATGTATACGTTAAAGAGGGTGGGGCTGAGTGAGGATCCTTGTGGTACGCCGCAGATGATTTCAGAGGCCTCGGACTTGAATGGTGGGAGGCGGACTCTCTGGGTTCTTCCGGTGAGGAACGAGGTGATCCATTCTAGTGCTTTTCCTTGGATTCCAATGTTACTGAGGCGTTGTAAAAGGGTGCTGTGGCAGACTGTGTCGAAGGCTGCAGAGAGGTCGAGGAGGATGAGGGCGACTGTGTCTCCGTTGTCCAGTAGAGTTCGAATGTCGTCTGTTGCTGCGATGAGGGCGGTCTCAGTGCTGTGTTTTGCTCGGAAGCCAGATTGTGAGGGGTCGAGTGATTTGTTGGCTTCGAGGAAGGCGGCGAGCTGGTTGTTGACAGCTTTCTCGATGACTTTGGCCGGGAATGGAAGAAGCGAGATGGGGCGGTAGTTTTTGAGTTCGGTGGGGTCTGCTGTTGGTTTTTTCAGAAGGGCGGTGAGTTCAGCGTGTTTCCAGACTTCCGGGAAGGTGGCGGAGTTGAAGGAGCAGTTGATGACGTCTCGGAGGTGCGGAGCTATGACGGAGTCTGCTTTGTTGAAGATGTGGTGAGGGCATGGGTCTGTGGGGGATCCAGAGTGGATGGAGTTCATCAGGCGGATAGTGTCCTCCGTGGAGATTGGGTTCCAGGCGTTAAGGGTGTTAACGGGGGGAAGATGGTCAGCAGATGGTAGGGTGGGTTGGCTTCCGGGTTGGTTGTCGAAGCTGTTGTGGATGTCAGCAATCTTGTTGTGGAAGAAAGAGGCTAGGGAGTCGCAGAGGGTTTGAGAGGGGGTGATGTCGTTGGAGTTGGCCGAGGGGTTGGAAAATTCCTTGACGATGTTGAAAAGTTCCTTGCTGTTGTGGGCGTTGTTGTCAAGTCGGTCCTTGAATGCTGTTTTCTTGGCTTTTCGGATCAGTTGGTGGTGAGTACGAATGGCGCTTTTGAAGGCATCCTTGTTGCTGGTGGATGGGTCTTTTTTCCAGGTTTTTTCAAGGGAGCGGCACAGTTTCTTGGATTTCTTGAGGTCATCGTTGAACCATGAGGCCTTCTTGTTGCCAAGTTTGTGATGACGTTTTTTCAGTGGTGCTAAGGTGTTGGCGGTGTTGGATAACCAAAGGGTGAGGTTGGAGGCGGCTTCGTTGGCGTTAGAAGAGAGGTCTGGGGGGTTTAGAAGAAGCGATGAGGAGATCTGGTCGAAGGTGATTTTGTTCCAGTTTCTTTGCAGAGTTGGTTGGGGGTGGATGGTGGGTTTCGGCTTGTTGTAGGTGAAGTGAACGCAGCTGTGGTCAGTCCAGAGGAGATTCGTAGTGTGGCTGAAGGAGACATGGTTGCTAGAGGTGAAGATGGGGTCGAGTGTGTGACCTGCGATGTGGGTGGGTGAAGTGACCAGTTGTTTAAGTCCGAGGTTGGCGAGGTTGTCCAAGAGGGTGGCGGTGTTGCGGTCGTTGATCTTTTCAAGGTGAAAGTTGAGGTCTCCCAGAAGGATGTAGTCTTTGGAGGGGAGCGCGTGTGGAGTGATGAAGTCCGTGATGTCTTCACTGAATTTTGCGCGGGGTCCTGGTGGTCTGTAGAGGAGGGTGCCTCTAAGAGTTGTCTTGGGGTCGATGTGGATCTGGAAGTGAAGGTGTTCGGAGTTGGCGAGGTTGACGTCAGAGCTGGTTGAGATGCGGATGGATTTCTTATGGACGATAGCTATTCCACCTCCTGTATGGTCGGTGCGGTCCTTGCGTGTGATCTTATAGTCATCAGGGATAGCGATGGCGATGTCAGGGGCGGAGGAAGCGTTCATCCATGTTTCCGTTAGGAAGGCGACGTCAGGAGAGATGGTGTCTAGTAGGTTCCAAAGGTCAATGGCGTGCCTGTGGACCGAGCGGGTGTTGAGAAGGATGCATTCTAGGTGGTTGGGGTCGGGAATCTGTGTTGTGGTCGTAGCGGAGATGTTGTCTGTGCCGCTGAATTTGCAGGAGAAGCAGGAGAACGGTCCATGGGTGCGTCCGGGAGCGGCTTGGACGCAGTTGGGGGCGCGACCAGGGTTAAGGGCTAGGAGGGTGGCGGCATCGTAGGTAATGCGGGAGGGCTGGGCAGCGCGAGGGGCAGGGGGTCTGGCGCTGGGCGCGGTCCAGGCGCGGACGGGCGTAGACGGGCTTACCTTTGGCGCACCTTCGGCGTGTCCGAAGCGCGTGGACGCTGCGCGTTGGGTCATTAACCTTAAATGGATAGTGGGGGGGCGGAGCGTGGGAGGGTTAGCTGGGAGGGTAGGCGGGTCAAGGGAACACGCAACAAACCAGACACCAAATGGAGAATGGAAAGTGAAAACAGAGTTCGGCTAAATTACAATTTCCTAGTAATGTACCCAGTAAGGCAGCGTTAGAAATTCACAGAGCAGATGGCAGCAGCAGCCACAATTACGTCAACTTTCTATTTAATGCAGTCAAGCGTTACCAATGTAAGATGTTACCAGTGAAAGCAGTCAGGCGCTAGGTATGAAACTTGCTTTTGACACACGCGTTAAACTTTCAATCAATGCAGTCTGGCGCCAAATAGTCACAACAAGGCAATTAAGCGCTAGGTTTCCTTGCGCTACGTGAATGAATAAGATGTAAATGAAATACAATTAATCGCTCTTCAAAAAAGCTACACGCGCGCTATGCTGTGATAAAAATACAATTAGGCGCTATGTCAACAGATGAATTAACAGCAAAGATTCTATGGGTAACGATACCAAGCAGTTCGGAGGACGCTTTAACAGCTGGGAAAGCGGGCTGAATTCGTGGTCAGAGAGCGTGAGGGGAGCGGCCACTTAGATGGAAGTCCAGGTGGTCACAGTCGAGGGAAGGAGGAGGAGATCGTATTGTTCGTGGGTGGGAGGGTTAGCTGGGAGGGTAGGCGGGTCAAGGGAACACGCAACAAACCAGACACCAAATGGAGAATGGAAAGTGAAAACAGAGTTCGGCTAAATTACAATTTCCTAGTAATGTACCCAGTAAGGCAGCGTTAGAAATTCACAGAGCAGATGGCAGCAGCAGCCACAATTACGTCAACTTTCTATTTAATGCAGTCAAGCGTTACCAATGTAAGATGTTACCAGTGAAAGCAGTCAGGCGCTAGGTATGAAACTTGCTTTTGACACACGCGTTAAACTTTCAATCAATGCAGTCTGGCGCCAAATAGTCACAACAAGGCAATTAAGCGCTAGGTTTCCTTGCGCTACGTGAATGAATAAGATGTAAATGAAATACAATTAATCGCTCTTCAAAAAAGCTACACGCGCGCTATGCTGTGATAAAAATACAATTAGGCGCTATGTCAACAGATGAATTAACAGCAAAGATTCTATGGGTAACGATACCAAGCAGTTCGGAGGACGCTTTAACAGCTGGGAAAGCGGGCTGAATTCGTGGTCAGAGAGCGTGAGGGGAGCGGCCACTTAGATGGAAGTCCAGGTGGTCACAGTCGAGGGAAGGAGGAGGAGATCGTATTGTTCGTGGGTGGGAGGGTTAGCTGGGAGGGTAGGCGGGTCAAGGGAACACGCAACAAACCAGACACCAAATGGAGAATGGAAAGTGAAAACAGAGTTCGGCTAAATTACAATTTCCTAGTAATGTACCCAGTAAGGCAGCGTTAGAAATTCACAGAGCAGATGGCAGCAGCAGCCACAATTACGTCAACTTTCTATTTAATGCAGTCAAGCGTTACCAATGTAAGATGTTACCAGTGAAAGCAGTCAGGCGCTAGGTATGAAACTTGCTTTTGACACACGCGTTAAACTTTCAATCAATGCAGTCTGGCGCCAAATAGTCACAACAAGGCAATTAAGCGCTAGGTTTCCTTGCGCTACGTGAATGAATAAGATGTAAATGAAATACAATTAATCGCTCTTCAAAAAAGCTACACGCGCGCTATGCTGTGATAAAAATACAATTAGGCGCTATGTCAACAGATGAATTAACAGCAAAGATTCTATGGGTAACGATACCAAGCAGTTCGGAGGACGCTTTAACAGCTGGGAAAGCGGGCTGAATTCGTGGTCAGAGAGCGTGAGGGGAGCGGCCACTTAGATGGAAGTCCAGGTGGTCACAGTCGAGGGAAGGAGGAGGAGATCGTATTGTTCGTGGGTGGGAGGGTTAGCTGGGAGGGTAGGCGGGTCAAGGGAACACGCAACAAACCAGACACCAAATGGAGAATGGAAAGTGAAAACAGAGTTCGGCTAAATTACAATTTCCTAGTAATGTACCCAGTAAGGCAGCGTTAGAAATTCACAGAGCAGATGGCAGCAGCAGCCACAATTACGTCAACTTTCTATTTAATGCAGTCAAGCGTTACCAATGTAAGATGTTACCAGTGAAAGCAGTCAGGCGCTAGGTATGAAACTTGCTTTTGACACACGCGTTAAACTTTCAATCAATGCAGTCTGGCGCCAAATAGTCACAACAAGGCAATTAAGCGCTAGGTTTCCTTGCGCTACGTGAATGAATAAGATGTAAATGAAATACAATTAATCGCTCTTCAAAAAAGCTACACGCGCGCTATGCTGTGATAAAAATACAATTAGGCGCTATGTCAACAGATGAATTAACAGCAAAGATTCTATGGGTAACGATACCAAGCAGTTCGGAGGACGCTTTAACAGCTGGGAAAGCGGGCTGAATTCGTGGTCAGAGAGCGTGAGGGGAGCGGCCACTTAGATGGAAGTCCAGGTGGTCACAGTCGAGGGAAGGAGGAGGAGATCGTATTGTTCGTGGGTGGGAGGGTTAGCTGGGAGGGTAGGCGGGTCAAGGGAACACGCAACAAACCAGACACCAAATGGAGAATGGAAAGTGAAAACAGAGTTCGGCTAAATTACAATTTCCTAGTAATGTACCCAGTAAGGCAGCGTTAGAAATTCACAGAGCAGATGGCAGCAGCAGCCACAATTACGTCAACTTTCTATTTAATGCAGTCAAGCGTTACCAATGTAAGATGTTACCAGTGAAAGCAGTCAGGCGCTAGGTATGAAACTTGCTTTTGACACACGCGTTAAACTTTCAATCAATGCAGTCTGGCGCCAAATAGTCACAACAAGGCAATTAAGCGCTAGGTTTCCTTGCGCTACGTGAATGAATAAGATGTAAATGAAATACAATTAATCGCTCTTCAAAAAAGCTACACGCGCGCTATGCTGTGATAAAAATACAATTAGGCGCTATGTCAACAGATGAATTAACAGCAAAGATTCTATGGGTAACGATACCAAGCAGTTCGGAGGACGCTTTAACAGCTGGGAAAGCGGGCTGAATTCGTGGTCAGAGAGCGTGAGGGGAGCGGCCACTTAGATGGAAGTCCAGGTGGTCACAGTCGAGGGAAGGAGGAGGAGATCGTATTGTTCGTGGGTGGGAGGGTTAGCTGGGAGGGTAGGCGGGTCAAGGGAACACGCAACAAACCAGACACCAAATGGAGAATGGAAAGTGAAAACAGAGTTCGGCTAAATTACAATTTCCTAGTAATGTACCCAGTAAGGCAGCGTTAGAAATTCACAGAGCAGATGGCAGCAGCAGCCACAATTACGTCAACTTTCTATTTAATGCAGTCAAGCGTTACCAATGTAAGATGTTACCAGTGAAAGCAGTCAGGCGCTAGGTATGAAACTTGCTTTTGACACACGCGTTAAACTTTCAATCAATGCAGTCTGGCGCCAAATAGTCACAACAAGGCAATTAAGCGCTAGGTTTCCTTGCGCTACGTGAATGAATAAGATGTAAATGAAATACAATTAATCGCTCTTCAAAAAAGCTACACGCGCGCTATGCTGTGATAAAAATACAATTAGGCGCTATGTCAACAGATGAATTAACAGCAAAGATTCTATGGGTAACGATACCAAGCAGTTCGGAGGACGCTTTAACAGCTGGGAAAGCGGGCTGAATTCGTGGTCAGAGAGCGTGAGGGGAGCGGCCACTTAGATGGAAGTCCAGGTGGTCACAGTCGAGGGAAGGAGGAGGAGATCGTATTGTTCGTGGGTGGGAGGGTTAGCTGGGAGGGTAGGCGGGTCAAGGGAACACGCAACAAACCAGACACCAAATGGAGAATGGAAAGTGAAAACAGAGTTCGGCTAAATTACAATTTCCTAGTAATGTACCCAGTAAGGCAGCGTTAGAAATTCACAGAGCAGATGGCAGCAGCAGCCACAATTACGTCAACTTTCTATTTAATGCAGTCAAGCGTTACCAATGTAAGATGTTACCAGTGAAAGCAGTCAGGCGCTAGGTATGAAACTTGCTTTTGACACACGCGTTAAACTTTCAATCAATGCAGTCTGGCGCCAAATAGTCACAACAAGGCAATTAAGCGCTAGGTTTCCTTGCGCTACGTGAATGAATAAGATGTAAATGAAATACAATTAATCGCTCTTCAAAAAAGCTACACGCGCGCTATGCTGTGATAAAAATACAATTAGGCGCTATGTCAACAGATGAATTAACAGCAAAGATTCTATGGGTAACGATACCAAGCAGTTCGGAGGACGCTTTAACAGCTGGGAAAGCGGGCTGAATTCGTGGTCAGAGAGCGTGAGGGGAGCGGCCACTTAGATGGAAGTCCAGGTGGTCACAGTCGAGGGAAGGAGGAGGAGATCGTATTGTTCGTGGGTGGGAGGGTTAGCTGGGAGGGTAGGCGGGTCAAGGGAACACGCAACAAACCAGACACCAAATGGAGAATGGAAAGTGAAAACAGAGTTCGGCTAAATTACAATTTCCTAGTAATGTACCCAGTAAGGCAGCGTTAGAAATTCACAGAGCAGATGGCAGCAGCAGCCACAATTACGTCAACTTTCTATTTAATGCAGTCAAGCGTTACCAATGTAAGATGTTACCAGTGAAAGCAGTCAGGCGCTAGGTATGAAACTTGCTTTTGACACACGCGTTAAACTTTCAATCAATGCAGTCTGGCGCCAAATAGTCACAACAAGGCAATTAAGCGCTAGGTTTCCTTGCGCTACGTGAATGAATAAGATGTAAATGAAATACAATTAATCGCTCTTCAAAAAAGCTACACGCGCGCTATGCTGTGATAAAAATACAATTAGGCGCTATGTCAACAGATGAATTAACAGCAAAGATTCTATGGGTAACGATACCAAGCAGTTCGGAGGACGCTTTAACAGCTGGGCCCTTGTTCCATCGGCCGAGTTCCTCTTTGATCTTTTTGCCCAGAGAGGAATAGTTAGCTGCGACCATGGCAGGCAGGGAGGGAGCAAGCAAAATTCCCAGGTAAGGCACCGTGGAGGAGGACCACTGCAGAGGAAAGAGACTCTGAAGGTCCCGCCTGGTGTCGGCAGAGAGCGACACATCCAGTGCAGCCGACTTAGTCATATTCATTTTAAAGCCCGCCACGCGGGCAAAAGCGTTCAGTTCCTGGACGCAGGCAGGGAGCGACCGCTTGGGGTCATCCAGGGTCAGCAAGACATCGTCCGCGTATAAGCTGACAGTATGCGTGTATTGCCCCATCTTCACCCCAATAGCGTCCGGGTTATCGCGAATCCTCTGTGCAAACGGCTCCATATAAAGGGCAAAGAGGAGCGGCGAGAGGGGGCAACCCTGTCTCGTGCCGCGCTCAATGGCAAAGCTGCTGGAGCTGTGTCCATTGACACGCACTGACGCTGACGGTCTCCTATAGCAGTTAAAGACCATAGTGCGGAACTTCTCGCCGATCCCCAGATTCCCAAGGACCAGCTCGAGATATGGCCAATGAACCCTATCAAAGGCCTTCTCCGCGTCGACCGATAGCAGCATCCGCTCCCCCGGGACGCGTGATGCCTTTTCCAGCACGTGCGTCACCCTCTTTGTGTTGTCGACCGTCTGCCTACCGGGTACAAAACCGGCCTGGTCCGCCTCCACCAAACCTGGTAGGTGTAGACCCAGTCTGGCCGCCAAGATTCCGGTGTAAAGCTTGAGGTCCACATTTAGGAGCGAGATGGGCCGGTACGAGCCGCACAGGGTCCGGTCCTTCCCCGGCTTGGGGATAACCGACACAGTCGCTGAGAGAAGGTCTGGTGGGATGGCTCCCGGTTCGGAGAAGGAGTTGAACAAGCGAGCCAGTAGAGGCGCGACAGTGGGACAGAAGGTCTTGTAAAACAAGGCCGTATAGCCATCCGGGCCCGGGGCTTTACCATGCTTTAGCCGTGCAATCGCGGAGATGACCTCCTCCACGTGAATGTCCCTCTCTAGGTGGTCCGCCTGGGAGGGGTCCAGGGCCGGGAGGTTCACGGATTCCAAATAGGCCTCAGCCTCTCCCGGTGGGGAAGGCTCTGCAGCGTACAGCGCCTCGTAAAAGGAACGAAAGGAATCTGCCACCTCCGCGTCACCGGAAACCGGGACCCCATCCACTCCCACCAGCTCCTTCACCACATTGCGTTGGTGCGCAGCCCTGAGCCTATGGGCCAGGAGCTTACCGCACCTGTCTCCGCCGGTGTAAAAGGCATGCTTCAGGCGCAGCGCTGCATACTCCGCCCGATCTAGATCCAACGCAGAGAGGAGTTTCCGTGCCGCCTTCAGCTGCTTCCAGACACGAGGAGCCCCTGTTCGGCGGTGAACCTGCTCAAGCTCCCTAACCTGCGCCGTCAGTTCCTCCCTCTTGCGTTGGCGTTCCCTGTTTTCCGCCGAGGAAATGGAGATAAACTCCCCCCTGACGACCGCTTTCAAAGCCGCCCACTGCGTTGCCAGGGACGTGGCAGAGTTGTTATTGTGGGTCAGGTAGTCCTGGATGACCTCCTCCACTCGCTTCACAACCGATTTCTTATGGAGAAGCGTGTCCCGAAGCCGCCACATCCCCCTAGAGGGGGGGGCCGCCGGCCAAGCAAAGATTCCGGAAACCGGTGCGTGGTCGGACAGGGACAAGACCCCGATGTCTGCCGCTGTGGCGGCCGAACAAAGCGGTCCGCTCACCAAGAGGTAATCCAACCGTGAATACGTGCGGTGCGCGTGGGAGAAATAGGAGTAGTCCCTATCGGTGGGGTGCATGGCGCGCCAGAGGTCATGCAGGTCCATTTCCGCAATCTGGTCCTGTACCGCCCTAGAAAGCTCCCCTGTCTGCGGAAAGCGCTGGGCAGACCTATCCAGGGTGGAGTCGAAGACCATATTCAGGTCTCCCCCCAAGATGATATGGCGATCGGGCGAGGCAGTAACGTCCACCAACACTGATTCCAGGAAGCGATCCTGGTGGTCATTTGGGCTGTATACCGAACCAACCGTAAAGGCAACACCTCCCAAACGCATGCGATACACTAGAAGCCTCCCCTTCTGCTCAGCATGTTTATGCAACACCTCCCCCCTGAAGGAGCTGGCTAGAAGAATGGCCACCCCAGCAGTCTTAGTCGCAGCAGAGGAAAAGAGTTGCGTGGGGAACTTGGCAGAGCGCAACCTATGGCAATCTTTGGAAAGTAAATGGGTTTCCTGCAGGAGGCAGATATCCGCCTGCGACCCCTCCAACAGGGAAAGGATCGCCCTACGCTTCACGGGGTTATTCAGACCCTTAACATTAAGGGTCACTACTTTCAGGGGCGGCATCGCCTCCAGGGAAACAACGCGCTATGCAGCGAGCGAGGGATCAGCGGAGTGGGCGCGCGGGGCAGGGGCGCAGGGAAGGCCAGAGGCAGCATCGCACATGGTCGGACAGCTTCGGACGGGACCCCCCCCACACCAAACCAACAGTTAAACCCCCCCAGAACCAACCCATAGCAACCAACCAAAACAAAAAACAGGAAACAACATCCCATAGTCTCAGTCTAGCCCAGGTGGGCGAGTCTGCAGAAAACAGTCAAGTGGACGTCCAGCCACACGCCTCCCCCCTCGCCCCCCCAGCCCCCAGCCCCCAGCCCCAGCCCAGCATCGTTAAAGCTAAGAGTCTCTCCCCCCGGAGAAAAGTTAGGCCGTTAGGGCCACACCAGTAGATTCAGGCAAGTTCCTGGCCGCAGTCCTCAGGGCCTCCGCCATGTCTGCTCTGATGGTGGGCGAGTCTGGACGACTCGCCGTCGCTGACGATTGGCGCCTCCTCGATCTCAGTCGGCCCCGCCGTTCGGGGCGCCGCCATGCGGGTGTAGCCCCTTCCTCCTCCGTAGCAGTAAGGCCCAGTACTCCACAGACATCTTGTAAAGAGCGCAGCTGATGCAGCACCCCATTCCATCGAAAGATAAGACGGAAGGGGTGACCCCAGGAATAGGCTGTCTCATGCTCTCGCAGAAAGTCCGTAGCGATGCGGAAAGACCTGCGCTTCTGCAGTGTGATGGCGGACAGGTCCTGATAGAGCGCCACAGGTCTTTCTCGGAAGGTCAGCGGTTGCTTCCTGCGGGCCTCCGTCATGATGCGCTCTTTTAGGGGGAAATCCGGCAGGAATGCCAGGATATCAGGCGGGGGTGCCGATGACTGGCGCTGGCGGCCCACCCTGTGTGCTCTGTCAATGCGGATCGGGAAATCCGCTCCTTCCTCCAAGATGTCGCGGAACAGGTCCTGCAGATAGGCCACTAGGTCCGCACCTTCATCCGCGGATGGAACCCCTCGCACCCGGATGTTATTCCGCCTGGACCTGTTCTCGAGGTCCTCCGAGTGGGCCTGGAGCTCGACACATTGCTCCCGGAGGCGGAGGACGTCCTGCTGGAGATGAGTTATCTCTTCATCGCGACGTTGGGCCGCCGTCTCCACAGTATCGACCCGCTCGCCCAGGCCTTCGACTTCCCTGCGCACCTCCCGGACCTCTCCATCCACTTCGGTCTTAAGAGTTTGAAATTCCTCCTTGAGGGAGCTGAATAAGTCCTCCATGAAGGACCTCGTGACTGGTGGCTCGCCCACGGTTGCGTCTGTTGATGCCCGGGAGGCCCCCGGGGACGGCTGCGCCCTGTCGCGTAGTTGCTGGGACCTGCCGAGCATTTCCGGCAAAGTGCGATCTCCTCGTGCCGCGCCACGTCTCCCAGTCATCTTGGCCCCCGGTGAAGCCTAGGGTCAGTTGCTGTAGGCGAGCGCCACCGCTCGCGGGCACCAGATGTGAGGCCCTCGTCGGGGACAAGGGTAGTGCGTCACAGGCGACAAAATGGCGGCCCGGGCCTGGGCAAGACGACCCCCGGGCCAGCAGGGCAGGCAGCAACGTCCAAAGTGTAGGCCTCCAGCCTCGTACTCCCAGGGGGGGCAGCAGATGAGTCGGTACCAGGACGAGCCGAGGCTCCCGTGTGAGAAGGGCGCGGGCAAGGGCCACTGGGCTCAGCTACACAAAGACAAGATGGCGGGAGGGTGGAACCCAAGAAGGCAGCCCGGGCCAGCAAGTCCGTGGGCAACCCTCAAACAGCAACGGGTCCGGAAAGTGCGAAACCGATGTCTCCCTTCACCACCAGTTGATTTGCCCGGCTCGGGCACTGCTCGAACTCCGCCATCCAGTGCCTCCAGGCGCGGAGTTCGCAAGTCAGCACTCCTCGAAACCCAGGGTAGGGGGAAGATCGCCGGCGCGGGGCTGGGGTTCGTCGCCCAGCAATGGTGCTTGCCACCAGGGCACCGGCCAGGAAGCCTCCACACTCCGCGGAGTCCGTCTAGTCCGCTCCCCCGGGATCTCCAACTTTCAGCTTTTCAGCACTCGGCCCAGCCGAGGCGCGCGGACAGCGCCGCAATACGCTCCGCCTCCCGGCTCTTCACCTCGGGGCGACCCGGGCTCCACTCCTCGGAGCGGTCTCCGAATAAACTTTTCGGGTACTTCCCCCGGGGCCACAGAAGTCAAAGTGGTCTCAAAATGTGCCCCACGAACTCCGGCACAGTTCTCTCACCCGCAGTGCAGCCGCGGGGGGAGAGAAGCGCAGGAATCGGGGCTCGGGCTGAGCTGGGCCGGAGGAGCTACGGGAGGAAGCGTCCGCTCACCCCGCCATCTTGGCCACGCCCCCCACCATTGTTTTTTAAGTATTTTTCGCGCCATCACTAGGGTAATTGAAACGATAGACGGACAAAAACGTCACATCTATATTATATATATATATATATATATATATGCGCAAACAGAAGTCTTTCACCACAGAACCACCAGGCAGGCAGCAACGAGGAAAAACCACGCAAGTCCCAGTCTTCTTTCGGCAAGTTTATTTAAAAAGGCAAGTTCACCAAATCTGACGCGTTTCGGGCGTCCGCCCTTGGTCACAGATCTATATATATATATATATTTTTTTTTTTATTAAGATCAAACAGTTGTTGAACTGCAACTCAGATTACACGGTATATTGTCTCACCTGTCCATGTAAGCTGCGGTACATCGGCAGCACAATAAAACCGGTGAAACTCAGAGTTCTTGAACATATGCGGGCCATTACCAATAACGATAGATCTTATCCGGTGGCCCGCCATTTTGCACAAGAACATCAGAGCAAATGGGAGAAACTGAGTTTTTACTGCATGGACCAGGCCCCCAAATTGGAACGAGGAGGAGACAGAGACAAGTCTCTTAGGATTTTAGAATCCAAGTACATCATAGGCCTCAAAACCACCACTCCTTGGGGACTAAATAACAACGAGGAACTTTGGGTACACCTGTAAACATCTGTTGATTCAGGGACATATAGTGGACTTAACTGAAAACTAGAAACTTTGCCACTTTCCCTAGTACCAGGCATTTTCATTTCTTTTTCATGCACATTTGTATGTTTTTCTTGCACATGGTCAAGTATGCCCATTCAGGGCTAAATAATGAACTTAAAAGAATGAACGAGAATTAAGCAAATACACATGCTTTATTTCTGTTTATGATCAATTTCACCGTGAATATGTACAGAATTTAAAAAATGAATAACAACGTTTAATGGTTTTTAAATGAGCACTATGCACTTTTACACCACCACCATATATAAGTCATGATATATGGGATAAATGCACGTTACAATATGGCGCCCACCATATTTTGAGAAAAATTGTCCTTTCTCTATGGTTATTGTAAATGTAATTGACCAATGACTTTAAAATGGTGGTTTTGATGTTTTCACAAACGTTGCACTGACGAAGCCTGCAAAGGCGAAACGCGTCTGCGAGGGGTGAAGGGGGGTTCTGGTTATTAAAATTGTGCAAAACGGATACCAGTGTGCCGGCCCTTTCTTTTTTCTGAAACCGCATGGAGCCAGGAAACGTGCAGCTATATATATATATATATATATATATATATATATATATATATATATAGGATCGGAAAAACGAGCTTTAACATAATAGAATAAAACTAGAGATTCAGAGATTCAGATACTCATATTGGATATAGACTGTTCCTGCATCAAGGAATTAAATTATACTCTATTTGGTCAAACCGGCACATTAACAAGGTTTACATGAACCTGTATTGTTAATACACTATCATATCTTCATTAAAGAATTCTGGCCACACATGAACTACCTCAAATAAATGATCAAGCAGCACAAAACGTTTTCACACACGGGCTCGTAGTTGTGTCAAAAAGTGGTAGAATAAAGTCTAATTTAAATAATGAAAAAACACACACAAAAAATGGAAACAAAACGGACGCGTCAGTAAAATACAAAAAACAGTAAATATGAAAGAAAAAATTAAAATATATACAATGAGAAAAAACTAATATGTTTGTGCAATTTAAAATACATTTGAGGGATACGTGGTGATTTGTGGAAACAATCAGCATAGGTTTTGTTTATGTCCATTGAGTCATGTGATGCTGTGTACCTTTGCCTTTAAAGCGCTTTTGTTAAAACATCTGCTTATGTGATCAAGGCAGGGGATCCTGCCGTAAAAGCCTAAAGCTAAAAGCCCTAAGCTAAAAAGGAATAAAAAGAAACTTAGGGGCTCATTTATGAGCCCTTGCGTCACTTTTGCACCACTGGTGCATCACTTTTTGTAACGCACCAGCAGTGTAAAAAATGTGCCTTGGTGCGCCACATTTACAAAGTGGTGCATCTAGATAGATGTGCCACTTTTAAACCCCTGCGCTACATTATACCTGCGCCAGGTATAATGTATGCAGGGGGGGGGGGTGTTCCCATGCAAGAAAGGGCCATAGAAGTGACGCCGTGAAATCTACCAGATTTCACTGCGCCTCTTCTAGGACTGAAATGCGTCACAATTTTACGCCTGCACTGACGCAAGCCCTTTCACATGAGGCTTGCCCCAGGTGAAAGGACACATTGCTGGGGTTGCATCACTTTTGTGACACACTCCAGCAATGGGTCACCTTTGCGCCATACAGATACGTCAGAAATACTGACGTATCTGTAACTCCTTGCGACATGATGCGTCATACAGTAAATATGACGCATCAAGTATGTCGCAAGGAGTGCGCACTGAGAAGTGACGCATCACTGCTTTCATGCAGCGATGCGTCATTTTTAATAAATGAGCCCCCCCCCCCCCATTTTATGTTTGATGCTGCAGTGTCGTCATTCTGGTGCAGGAGTTGGAGCACTGGATTTGTTTGCTGATATATATATTACAGAAAAGACGGCTGAAATGCCAGAAACCTGTCCCCGGTAGCTTGTCTCCTTTCTGGTGAAGAATTGGCTTGGTAGTTTAGTCTGCCCTGTTCCCATGATGCACTGGGCCAGGGACAGACTGATTTCCATATAGCCAGGTTCTGAGCTGGGATGGTGCAGTGAGATAAATAACGGTGATGGATCAAGCCCTGATCTTTGGACTGGGTAAGAGTGGTCTGCTTAATTCAGACACTCTGTTCATCACCACCCCCTTTTCTGAATCGTTTTTGGCCACTATAGGTGTGGCAGGGTATACTCAGACATGAGTCCCTTTCTCACTGCACCATCAGGATTCAAGCAAGCCGGGCCAAGACGGCTGAAATGCCAGAAACCGGTCCCCGGTAGCTTGTCTCCTTTCTGGTGAAGAATTGGCTTGGTAGTTTAGTCTGCCCTGTTCCCATGATGCACTGGGCCAGGGACAGACTGATTTGCATATAGCCAGGTTCTGAGCTGGGATGGTGCAGTGAGATAAATAACGGTGATGGATCAAGCCCTGATCTTTGGACTGGGTAAGAGTGGTCTGCTTAATTCAGACACTCTGTTCATCACCACCCCCTTTTCTGAATCGTTTTTGGCCACTATAGGTGTGGCAGGGTATACTCAGACATGAGTCCCTTTCTCACTGCACCATCAGGATTCAAGCAAGCCGGGCCGAAGACGGCTGAAATGCCAGAAACCGGTCCCCGGTAGCTTGTCTCCTTTCTGGTGAAGAATTGGCTTGGTAGTTTAGTCTGCCCTGTTCCCATGATGCACTGGGCCAGGGACAGACTGATTTGCATATAGCCAGGTTCTGAGCTGGGATGGTGCAGTGAGATAAATAACGGTGATGGATCAAGCCCTGATCTTTGGACTGGGTAAGAGTGGTCTGCTTAATTCAGACACTCTGTTCATCACCACCCCCTTTTCTGAATCGTTTTTGGCCACTATAGGTGTGGCAGGGTATACTCAGACATGAGTCCCTTTCTCACTGCACCATCAGGATTCAAGCAAGCCGGGCCGAAGATGGCTGAAATGCCAGAAACCGGTCCCCGGTAGCTTGTCTCCTTTCTGGTGAAGAATTGGCTTGGTAGTTTAGTCTGCCCTGTTCCCATGATGCACTGGGCCAGGGACAGACTGATTTGCATATAGCCAGGTTCTGAGCTGGGATGTGCAGTGAGATAAATAACGGTGATGGATCAAGCCCTGATCTTTGGACTGGGTAAGAGTGGTCTGCTTAATTCAGACACTCTGTTCATCACCACCCCCTTTTCTGAATCGTTTTTGGCCACTATAGGTGTGGCAGGGTATACTCAAACATGAGTCCCTTTCTCACTGCACCATCAGGATTCAAGCAAGCCGGGCCGAAGACGGCTGAAATGCCAGAAACCGGTCCCCGGTAGCTTGTCTCCTTTCTGGTGAAGAATTGGCTTGGTAGTTTAGTCTGCCCTGTTCCCATGATGCACTGGGCCAGGGACAGACTGATTTGCATATAGCCAGGTTCTGAGCTGGGATGGTGCAGTGAGATAAATAACGGTGATGGATCAAGCCCTGATCTTTGGACGGGGTAAGAGTGGTCTGCTTAATTCAGACACTCTGTTCATCACCACCCCCTTTTCTGAATCGATATATATATTACAGCATCTGCAGCAAAAGAGAAAACATCTTGTGGAGAAAAACGGTTCAATGTGAAAAACAGGCCTTCCACAGTGCATTATTTTCAGTTAACATGGCATAGTCAGTTAGGCTTAATTAAATCAACGCTTATTTTCTTCACCTGCAGGCTTACAGCATCTAAGTATGGTAATCTACAGCAAAATTAGTATATATGCTATTTAAATGTAGGCTTTTGCACATTTATAATGAAGTGTTTTTGTTTGCAAATGAAATTCGCTGTTGCATCCTTGACACCTGTTAAAATTGTTCTACATATATATATATGAGAATGTAAGTCTCCTAAAGGTAGTTAAATTATTGAACTAAGTCAATAAAATTACCACTGGATTTTCTTTTTTTATCGGAATTGCAATTTCAGCCATGGTGACTTGTATTATTGTCAATTCCATACATCATGTAACTGTAATATATGTGAAATATAAGCTCATCAAAAGCTAGCTAAATAATAATGTGAGCCCTTAGAACATTACAGTAAGGTGCTAGGATGCACTCTAAGACTGGCCGGGCCTCAACTGCACCAATTTAAAACCACAGACAAACATAAAACACCTGCACCTGGTTATAATTCACAACTGCGTGACTAAATCACAAAATATTCTGAGCTACCCCTATATCATTTAAACGAGCTATCAGTTAAGTATGGAGGGATACGATATTCCCAAATATCCTCTTAAACGTCCATTTTCTTAACCCAGTACAGAGTTTACACATGAAAATATATAGTTTTGCTTAGTTTTCCCCCCTCATGTTACTCATGTTTTAGTTATTACTTTTCCCTGGGGTAAAGTCACGGAAAAGCTTTTGTGATTCGGCCAGCAGAAATAAGGACATACATTCGGGGAGCTGTTTCATTGATGTCCAGCGGCGGCTCCTCCGCAATGGCGGAGGGTCGCTGCCCCACTGGCTCAGAGCCAGCAGCTGAAACGATATTTAACTATTGTTTTATTTTTCAGCTGCTGGCTCTGAGCCAGCGTGTGTAAGGAGGGGCTGGCCATGGGAGGGGGAGGTGGACTGATAAATGTGTACTTTTAAGTGTGCATGTCAGTTTGGCCAGCAGTTTCAGGCCGGCCAAACTGACATGCACACTAAGGTTTCTCCAACCAGGCTGTATTGTAGAGTTGGAGAAACAGCACAGACTCCCTGTGCCTGAGGAAGCGTTAATCCAGCCCACTCTGGTCAATCCCCATGCAGCTCTCATGCTTGAGAGCAGCGTGGGGATTGGATGGGGAGTCTGATGCTGTCCCAGGGACTGCTGGGACCAGGAAAAAAGAATTGAGATGCGGCTGGCAGCACCAGGTAAGTTTTGTTTTTGTTTTCATTATCAATCCCCCACCCCGCCGCGCTCTTCCCCTGCACGCTTCCCACCGAGCCCCTTGTCCCCGCACCATCTACACCCGCCTCACCAGTCTTTAACTGTGTTGGCCGCCATTGTTGCTTTCGCAGATCATGACGGGTGAGGCTGCAACGTCCCCAAACAGTCCAGTGCCTATAAAACACCCTACTCGCATTTCCTAAGCTCGAGATGGACCCACAGTTAGCCACTCTTCAAACCCATTGTCTGGAGAGGGCCATTATCTTTTTCAAAACAGTAGAACCATCATTGTAGCCCTTACAGGTCTGAGCTTATTGTTAGTTGACATTGGCCTGTCCACTTTCTTCATCTTCACACTGACCAGTCGCTACTGGTGTCAACCCTGGGCTGATGTAGGTTTCCATGGTCTCTATGGGAGATACTGAAAGAACTCCACCACAACTGGTAGAACTCGAGATGCAAGCACCTTACTCCTAAGGCATCTATCATGCATATGGGAAGAAATGGCTCACCATTCTCTAAGTGCCCCCAAATGAAAAGTGAAATACCCCATGGGCGCTTAACTGACCATGAACACCTGAAAACTGAACGGTCTCCCTAACTGAACACAAGTGATTTATACACGGCCGTTCGAGACATCACCAAAGACTTTTTCTGTGGGAAGCTATCTTGACTTTAGGTAATACTTTTTGGAAATTAGTTAATTGTGAGTGCTTAACTTTATTCCAGGAGAGGAGCCGTTCTTAGAGGGACACCTTTTATTGAGAGCATCCTTCAAATTCCAAGTCCATTCATCAGTGCAAATCTTAGCTGCAAGCACACTTTTGCCCTGTCAATCACCCGATCTTTTAACAGAGTTGTAAATGCTCCCAAACAGGCCTCAGTTCATCCAATCCTCACTCATAGATTAATATTGGCCATAGCCCTGAAAGTTAACTGAAAACTTAGAGCCTACCGTGAGGGAGCCATAAAGACGTTTGAGGATTGATTTTGGTCCCTAAACGTACTCCGACCTCTTGATTGTTATTTTTACCTTCACTTCAAATGTACTATTTACTTTCATGTTAGTAAAAGTCCTTTCTTTTTATAAAGTGCTTCGCTGAGGGGACATTGATCTCATTGAGGTGAATCTGTCGCTCTGAGTCTTGAAGCTGTTTCTGAAGTGAATGCCCCCCCTCCCCACCCTAGGAGAATCAATTACCTAGAGTCTCGTGACTAGCTAGTTTGGAGTTCACAGTGGTTAGCAACAGCACCAACATAGAATACTCGCCCACTGACCGCTGGTTGCCACAGGAACCGACGAAACGGTCTCATTGCTATTTCCGCCTGTCCTTTACCCTGTACCATCACGTACATGTTCTGACCGTAGGCCCAGGCGTGCACCTGCGCTCCCAAACACCCCACACACACATGCAGATGTGTCTGTCCACTCCGTGCGCCTGTTTGAAGGACAGCGGTGCTGATGCAGACAAGAGCCTGCAGTCAAGCAAATGCCTCTCATACATGATTTAGCATAATCTGCCCGTGCCTCCGAGCGCGAGACGCACGCTCCCGTCATTTAATGAAGAATATTTACAGCGCTAAAAATCCATGCGAATAAATCTTCGCTGGACGCCCCGGTCCATCAGCGTGGTCTTCCCAACTTCTCGTTGCTAGGCAGCGCTGAAGAAAGCGCGCGCAATCTTCCAAGAGGAAAACTGATTTATGACTGATTTCTTCAATTGCGCACAGACTATTTTCAAGGTTTTATAGCTCGGCGGAGTCACCGGATCGTGCCATGGTTTGAACTGTAGCATGTATTCGATGCTGTTATTTCGGTCGGCCGGGCCTGTATCGACCGCGGCACTGTATATGGCTGACGCCTTGATGAGGACGGATGGCTCTGCTCCTCATAAGCTGACTGTGACGCAGTACTGGAGCACTGCAACCGCGAGAAAGTACGGCGGCGCGCGTGCCCTTCTGTGCCTCCATGCAGCCTGCCTCCTGTGCAATGATGAATCCCCAAGCATGAAATCAATCTCTATACCTGGAGAGCGGTCATATTAGGGTGACCAACTGGCATGGGTGCAAATTCAGGACGGTCAGTGTAAAAATTCAGGACAAAGGGTCAAAATTCAGGTAAAAAATTCAGGACAGAAAGTCACAATTCAGGACAACAATTTGGGACAAAGTATACGTTTTATAGACATATCAGAGGAGGTCGCACAATAATATATAAGTAAGTAAATAGACAACCAAAATAAGTACAAGTCAAAATAAGGTTTCCCAAGGTTGAGACAATCGTGCGCTTCACAGTTTTCCAGTATGCGCGCAGCATTGTTAAGCGATGTAAGGCCCTTTCTGCAATCAAGATTTGTGCTAATGTAACAATAATATAAAATAAAATAGGATTTTTTTATTTGTATGTTGAAATCTGACTTTTAGATGTACAGTGAAAACGCTGTTAGTTATTTTTTTTTTCTTTTCTCCAGCATGGCGCCAAGACAAGAGCAGAATGCCTTGCCCTGGTCTGATACAGGAGAAAGCACACCACATGCTGTCACTACAATAGGGCCCATTGTCATCCTATAAGTGCTAATCAGCTGCAGTCTCAGAATGACACTGGGCCAATCCACAGTCTTCACGAGGCCCGGGAGGGGCCGCTGCTGGCAGCCTCTTCAGTTTAAAAGAAAAGTGCGAGAGGCCTTGAGTGGAAACTTTTAAACTCATGGGGCCACTTGTAGGGAAACAGCATACCTTCCTGAAATTTCCCAATTTGATTTTAGTATGATGTCTGTAAGGCGTCCGTAATTTAGGGCCCCCAAATTACAGACGCCTTACAGACATCATACTAAAATAACGGACAGTCCGTGAAATGTACGGATGTTGGTCACCCTAGGTCACATGCGAGCTGGCTCTTTAAGTGGGATAGGGAAAAAAAAGTGCTACAATTTAGCATCTGCAGATCACAAAAAAGTACATATTTAATTGCACTTCAATTTAAAATTAAGATGGTATTTTCTTCCAGAAATGGGGACTATGCATGGAGCATACTCTGGGAGTAAAGAAGTATCAATTTACAAGTATCAATTTACAATTGCTTTTTGACTCAAATTGTTGGTCGGGCGGGGCTAAACACTGTCTTTGATAGGAGTGCTAGACAGTATCTGCTCACACAACACACAAGGTTGGGGATGGATCTGTGTTCCAGAGACGATCTCAGTCAGGGCACAAGTCCTGAAAAGTGGGGGGACTAACCTAGTTAATCAGCATGTAAGTGACATCACGCCGCGTGACATCACGCCGCGTGACATCTCGGCGTGAGACATCATGGCGCTTGACATCACAGGAAGTGGCATCATAAGAAGTGACACCACATCTTAAGCCGTCACATATATGTTTAACATGTCTATCATGAGTACATGGGAGCACATTTCGAGCATACAGGGAACCCCTCCTAATTTAGGCAGAATATTCACACTTTTGTAAGCTACACATAAAACAATGTTGCCTTTTGTCAGTGCAAACTTCCTCTACCCATAGAGCTCTACAAGAAAAAATAGTGATATTCAAATTATTACAACGCCTCCTCAGGGGTAGTAAGCACTATATAAATGCTATTTATTTCGTGTACATACAACAGGGAAAGACCAACAGATCTGACATTCTTACAGTGCATACATATCTCCTAAACAGAGCCTGAAAAAAGTGAAAAGCTGATTTTTTTAAGTATGTGTGAAGTGCTAACAAGGTGTGAGCTTTGTTTCCCCTCTGAGGCATTTGCTTCTAGGTGTGAGGCTCCTGACTGCTGCCAGCCAGGAGAGAGACTCGAACAAAAATAGACCTGATGACCCCTCAGATTCAGCCTTTGGTATGGGCCCAGCAGGAGTCTTAACTAAGAAAGCCCCCTCCCGGCCTGCACGTTGTTACGGATCGAAAGCAGACAACAACGCGCAGGCGCTGCTGAATGTGTCCCGATGTTTGGAAATTACAACGGGACAAATTCAGCATACTTTTTCAGGGGGGCCCAACTTTTTGGCAGGGTGGACGCCTCCACCCTGTGAAAATAGTGGGTGGACACCGTCCACCCGCATGTACCCCCAACTTCTGCCCTGATCTTAGTGTCAGGACAGATACCTGCTGCTCGGTTTGCGTCTCCCTTTTTCAGGTGTGGTGGGGCATGGTTATGTTATGTTATGTTACAGTGTTCTTTTATAGCGCACGGCTACTCGAAAAGAGTGTCCCGGCGCTTTCCACCTGCATCTCAGAATAAAAATAACACAACACAGCGAAAGAATGAGAAAAAGAACTGAAACTGAAGCAATAAGAGCAGCCTAAAGATTAAAAAGACAGGTCTTCAGGCTCTTCCTGAACTGGAACAAATTGACAGTGCTGCGCAGCGAAAGAGGAAGCGAGTTCCACAACTGTGGAGCTTTGCAGCTGAAAGAGCGCCCTCCCATGCGGGCCTTCCTCACCCGAGGGACCACCGCTTTGTAAAGGGATTCCGAGCGCAAGGAGCGGACTGGTCGATAGAAGGCTAGTCTCCGCCGCAGGTATCCAGCCCCTGATCCAAACAGGGCTTTGTGCATCAGAGTCAGGGATTTAAACTGGATCCGCTTCCGGACAGGCAGCCAATGTAGCGCCTGAAGCAGGCCGGAAGCTCGGGCTCGTCTACGCAGGCCAAAGATAGCCCGGGCGGCAGAGTTCTGTACCACCTGTAGGCGCTGAACTAGGTAATCAGGGAGGCCAAGGAAGAGGGCATTGGCATAATCAAGCCTCGAACCGACGAGAGCCTGCACAGTAATACGCCTGTGCTCCTCAGACAGCAGGGGCAGGAATTTACGGAGCATTTTCAAAATTCCATAACAGGTGCCAGCCAGACCCAGGATGTGTGTTCGCAGCGATAGCTGGTTGTCCATCTTGACACCCAGGTTTTTAGCCACCAAGGAAGACTGTGCAGGAGGGCTCATGTCGGACGGCCACCAATGCTGCCACTCCGGATCGACACCGCAACCAAAAAAAAGAACCTCGGACTTGCTCGAGTTGGCCCTAAGACTGTTCCGTTGGAACCAGTCAAAGACCAATGTAAGACAGTCCCGAATTCTCCCTCCATCAAACTCCTGGTCTTTCCCGCATGCGTGTCGTCGGCGTAAGAGATGATCTGGGCCCCATATGCTTCCACCAAGGCCGCCAAAGGGGACATAAAGATGTTAAACAACGTGGGGCTCAACACAGATCCCTGTGGAACCCCAACTCCCAATGGCGGCATCTCGGCAGAGCTCTGGGAAACCCAGACCGTCTGGCGGCGGCTTTCAAGGAAGGATGTAAACCACCTGAGCGCCGTCCCCCTAAGGCCGATGTCATAAAGCCTCGCTAAGAGCGCCCTGTGGGGGACGGTGTCGAAGGCCGCCGATAGATCTAACATGACCAGCATAGCCCTCCCGCCGACATCAAGAGTCTCCCTGATGATCTCAGTGACCTCTAGCAATGCCGTTTCCGTACTAAAATTAGGACGGAAACCGGATTGAGATGGATGGAGCAGATTGTTAGCTTCCAGAAAGCGAGACAGGACACCGTGGACGTGTTTTTCCGTGATCTTCGTGAGGGCCGGAAGAAGTGAAATTGGCCTATAATTGGCCAGAACCTCGACGTCGAGACCCGGTTTCTTTAGGAGGGGGATCACCATCGCTCTCTTCCAAGAGCTGGGGACCCTCCCCTCCCTCAGCGAGGCGTTGAGGATGGGATTAACCAGCGGATTCACCACCTCCGCCATCCCAGCCAAAAATTTGGCGGGGCAGGGGTCAAGTGGCGAGCCAGATTTCAAATTGGCCAACAGCTGCCTGGACACATCGCTGGAAACAGCAGGAAAATCAGACAGCACCGCCGTCGGTGTGTGCGGAAATCTGCACCCAGCCCCGGTGACGCCGCTTCCATCCTCCGGTTCTTCCACAAAGGAGGCCTGAATCGCCTTGATCTTATTAGTGAAGAAGCCGGCAAGATCACCTGCCCACGTATCTGAAGAAACTAGAGAGGGCGATTGGGAACTAGGGGTCGTGAACTCCTTCACAATGGTGAAGATCTCCTTACAGGAGTTCGCAGATGCCTCGATCCTCCTAGCCAAATAGTCCCTCTTAGCTCCCAGAATATCCCGTTGGTAGGCCTTCACCACCGCCTTGTAGGCGAGTTTAGCCTCCCCATCATACAAACGTCGCCAGGCCCTCTCGGCCACCTTACATTGGCTGCGAGCCACACGAAGAGCCTCCGTAAACCATGGTGCAGATTGCCGTGCCACCGTGGATCGGAGGGCTACCTTGGGTGCCAGATCGTCCAGCCTATCAATGAGCCACCACTGCAGAGCCTCAGTGTCGCTATCCAGATCACCCGAAAGATGGCATGGGTGATCCAGAAGCGCCTGTTCCAGCATGTCTGGTGTCACTCTGTGCAGCGCTCTTGAGGCCGGTCTAGACAAGACCGAGGCACTGTTATCCAGCCGCGCACTCTCCCGCACCGAAAATCTGATCAGCCTGTGATCGGACCAGAGCACCGGCAGGGTGTCAACCTCCGTAAGAGGGACAGACGAAAACACCTGATCCAGGGTATGCCCCTTCTCATGGGTTGGCCCCGACACGAACGGTATCAATCCCAGTGGAGATGTAATATCCAACAGTTTGACCGCATGGTGGTTGCAATGTTTGTGTCAAGCGTAGATAGTGGATCCCACTCCATGGTGCCTTCTTGTTTGTTGCTGTGCATTAGTTTGACCAGCTGGCACTGCTGCATATTTACTAACACAAGAAGCACATTCAAAGGTAATGCAGGTGCCCATGCCAAAACCCAGTCACAGATAATAAGTAGTGGTTCACAGTATTGCTGGTTACCTTTCAAAATTTAAGATTAAACATGTTTTCTTCATATTCTTCATTGCTGTCCAGCATTCAGAACCCTGCACCTTTGTTATTTTGGTCCTTCGCATTCCCTTTGTGATGTTGAACTGTCATTGTCAAATTTTGGGTCCTGATGAATTCCACTCTTCACCAGGCTGAATCCAATCACGCCATATGGAACTCATTGTGGAGATCTTCGGACTACTGGGCGTAGCTGTACTTTCCTAGGTGCTGGTAAGGATCAAATAGTCAAGGAAAGAGGCAAGAGTGAGGCAAAGCCACAAATGTTTATAAAAACATATTTGCTTTCAAATTTTTTTGTCCTAATATCCCTTCCTCCTCTGACAGGTCTCCTTAGTTGAATCATGAGTCTCAGTGCTCATTTTCGTAAGCACTGTTCCTTCACTCATGTTGTGCTCGATTGGTAATGTTGGTGTCATCACATTGTGACAAAATATTTAAGAGGTATTTGGGATGGGCTCCATTTCATACCTCTGTGTTGCAGTATGTCTTTTAATGAGGACAGTATATGGTAGCCCTGGTAAGGCTGTCTCAGACGCATGACCTTGTGCGTTCTGCCACTCACACCCTGAAAGCGTCAACTGTCACTTTCAACGGTGTGACTGGAATCTTCAGCCATGGTATATGGAAGATGGAAGTAGTTGGAGTTACACTTTTCAAAAGCTACATTCTACGCATTCTCTTTTCTATATAAAGCAAACAAGAGGAATTGACAATAAGCTATGAACTAACCCAAAAAGTAGAAAACAGACTGCAAACAGCGTCGCCATTGTCCATCATGGACGCTTGTGCTTTCACCCAGTCTGTGTCACAAACCTCTTCCACCACATCTGCCTGTTTGGCGGTACAGCCTATGACCATCAGCCCACATGGGACCAGTGAATGTTCCTCCTGGGGCTCAAACTCTTCCATCTCTTCCAAAATCTAATCATCCATGTGAGGCATTCATAACCCAGGCAAGAGTCACCTCCAAGGTGTCTTTTCCTACAATCATCAGTGCGCTGAACAGCAATGTCTTTGAGATTCCTAACTCTCTGATCACTCAACAACATGGAATTATTCATTACTCTAACCCCTTCTGCGTTGGGCATATTACCCTGCAGTGCTGAGGGGCTGGGGGGGCGCGCACAGCACCCCGGTGCTCATGATGAGCTCAGCTCGTCATGAGGCACGGCGCTCCAGTGCTCATGACGAGCTGAGCTAGTCATGACCACACCTGTTCCCGTGGAACGCTCAGCACAGCAGGGGAATTATCCCCCCTTGTGAGCGTTCCACGGCTCATGACGAGCTGAGCTCGTCATGAGCACCGGAGTGCCGCGCCTCATGACGAGCTGAGCTCGTCATGAGCATGGAAAAGGTTAAAAACGTCCATGGGTTCATAGAACTGGCTTTCCCCTTTCAGGACCTTCCCATCATTATTAACTCTAACCTGCTGGCTAGCTCTGACAACCAAAGGCAGAGTACTATGTTTCTCATCATAGGAATGTTTATACTTTTCTTGAGTTTGTTTGATGTTCCTTATGACAGTCACAGGCCAAGTATTACCTCCGCACTGCACATATATTCAGAATTCCATTTGGTTCTGGGAATACTTTCCTACATATTCTCAAACGAAAAGTACCACAATACAATTATTTAAAACTCTGTACTCCCACACTGTTATAGTGAAGTAGACCTTTCATTCAATGCTATGCAGTAACACTAGTTAAAGGGCATTTTAAGGTCGAGCCCACTAAACAGCGCATGCGCTGACTATGGTTGACAAATTATGACTTACCAAGAACATACAAGAGCTTGGAGCACATCTATTGCTTACCATTGGTTGGTTTTTCTGTCACTCTCATTTGCCTGCTTCTTATATGTGTCCCAGCTACTCAATCTTCTATTTGTCCCACACTAGGACCATTGCCTCTGTACCACTCATCATTGGCTGGCATATCTGCTTCTACTGTTTTTTTCTCTTTGTGCTAAGCATTCAATGAGAATGGATGTGTTTTCAAGCTGTCTCCATCATGTACATTTCTGTCTCTGCACTCTGTGTTGCTCTGTCACCCGTGCGCTTCTTCCCACTGTGTTATGCTCATCCTTGTGCTTCACCCCATTTCTACCCTTCACCTGATAACGTCTAAGGCTTTGTTTGTTTTTAACACTTTAGACATGCTGCCAAGAACTGGGTTGCTGTCCAGCATGGCTAAAAACCATTGGCAAAGTCAATACGGTCACACCGCGGCGCGGGGTCTCCGCCGCTGTTTGGAAGCGTCGAAGAACAGGTTCCGATAATCCCCTACTGCTCGCCCCCCCCTCCTGCACGCTCCTCCTGGTGCGTGAGTGCCATCATTCCTCCCTCTCGCTATTCTGCCAGGCGGCTGGAATGGCTTCTGTTCTGTGACATGATGAGGCTGGGTGTTTCAGTCACTGCACGCTTAATAATGATTTCAAAACCTGCAGTGCACACGCGGGGATTAACCACAGCATCCCCATGAAATACGTAACAGAGGTCTAAAACGTTCACAGATTCGCTTGTTTTTTAGTTTTCCTCTGAGCTCACTAGTTGCTCATGTTCACTTGCCAGACGAAGTAATTAAAAAATCAATAATGAGTGTACAGCAAATGGATAGGAGAATACTTTAAAAAAATGTACCTCAGAAGAAAGAGCAACACAACATCTGTATCCTAAAATACTCAAAAGAAGCAAACAAAATAAAAAACGCCATTAAAAAACATTGGCATATCATTGAAAAGGAACATGATCTTGAATGTATATCAAAAAATAAAATCATATTTGCCTACCAAAGATCCAAAAATCTGCAAGAATTACTTAAGAAAAAAATCTGTACAGATCAACAAACAACATTCAAAGGCATGCAGCACTGCGGAAATTGTGTACATTGCCATAACGACATCAAAGGAAATAATTTTCCACATCCAACAAAAGGTTACAACATCAAACTGAAACACAATATTACCTATGATACAAAAAACGTGGTATATGTTATAAAGTGTCCATGCGGTAAAACATATGTCGGAATCACAGAAAGGAAAATCAAAATAAGAATAACCGAACATAAAAGTAACATCAAGAAAAGAAATGAGAAATCGACAGTGGCTACGCACTGGCAAGAAGCAGGACACAACATAGCACAATTACGATTTACTATATTGAATCAAATAAAACAAAGAGTTGATACTGACCCACACAAGCAGTTACTACAAGCGGAATATTTTTGGATAAAGAGAATAAATTCTTTGCGGCCAACGGGGCTTAATGACCGTACTGAACTTGCATGCTTTTTATAAAGCACAATGAACTCAAATGAAAATTGTTTAAAAACTACATTGCATATTTCAATATTGCATTTGATTTTGTTTATAATTATTTTCACACATTAATTGTCAGCATTAGAATTTGACATTATGATTTATAGAACTGAAATAGATGAACCCCGCTTTTCTATACACTGTAGAAAACACATAATCATGGAGGCTGTGAAATTCTTATAAAACCTAGTTTTTTACACACCCGACTGCATCTATAGCGGTAAAATGATAGAGAAGCGAACCATCACATCAGGTTCTGCGAGGGCGTAATAAATCACGTGTCCACAGGGGCGCCATACGTAAACACGTAATTCCTGAGAGCTTTTCGAATCCTAAACGCGGGTTTACTCTGATCGCGAAACGAGGATTATCATACGGAGACGAAATTAAAAAGACTAACACGGTGAGTGCAGGGGCGCAAAGTATTTAGACACTTGGTATGGGTGACTAAAGGTTTCGTGTTAAGAAAAGAAGGGCGACTTAATACGTAAAGGCAATGCCGATTTTTAAAGTTCCTATCATATCGACTTGTAACTTATAACTTGCGAGATCAAAATAGTCAAGCATTTAATCTACGGGCACATTATGCCAATTCTTAAGACCCTCTCTGAATATTCGAGAACACGAATACACTGGATTAGCCTTTAATTAACAGTGCGTAGCAATTAAATCTGTCACTCTGTATACTAATGAGAATCATCAACAAAAAACGCATAAATCTCAAAAACCATAGCGTCATCCCATTATTTTCTACATACATTAAGACCAACATCGCAATAATAGAACAGGCATCATAGTATTTATTAATACTTGAAACGTTTCACAAGCAACCCTTTTTTTTAAATTAACTTTATTGTCACAGAAATGAATGCATAAATTACATAGATGTTTGAATTGAGCTATGTAAATTCAGAGAACTGATTGTTCTTTAACCTGTTTTATTTTTATACCCCTGAAGAAGGGTCCACTATTGTGACCCGAAATGCATTGGTTTTTTTTTTAAAGAAATATACAAAGATAAGATGATAAAACATTGTGATTCCAACATTAAAAAAAAAGGAAGAAAAATAAAATGATTCAATGAATAAGATCTTTTGACTTATGATTCTTCATTGAAACAGATTTGAAACTATATGAATGAATGATGTAAGGAACCATTGGCTCCAAAGAAAAGTGCACTTATCCTAACAGAATGGGGAACTCCTAAACCGATCGTTCCAACACTTTTAGAAAGTTGGCATTTTTTTATGTTAGTCTGTGCTTCTGTGTGTCATTAGAATACACAACTTGGTTGGATGACAGTTGGGCTTTGAGAATTCACTCTAGACCAGGGGTCTTAAAACTGGGGGGCGAGCCCCCCTAGGGTACCTCAAGTAATCCCCGGGCGAAGGGGGGACACCAGACTCTGGACAAAAGAAAGAAGCTTTATGCTGATAGCAGTGCTTTGTTTTCAGAGGGTGAAAAAATACGAGGGGCAGTAAACCGCTCTGTAATGGCTCATCATTAACACCATTTGTCATTTATATCCTGGCTGGGAGAAGGTGTCAAGAGGGAAGTGACTCCAAATATTGTTCAATACCCCCACCCCCACCCCCACCTCTATTTCTAATACTAGATACCTTTACATGTTAGTAAGGCCAGCCTGTCCAGAATAGTGTGTTTGGCAATCATGTCTTGTATTGCATTTTTAATACGGTACCAAACGTAACTGCAATATTTAAATATGTCTAGACATATTTACACATTGTCAGTTTAATAGAAAAATTGTGAAATATTTTGAGGGGGGCCCCAATAATTTATTTTTTTCCAATGGGGGAGGGGAGATGTGGCATTGGAAGGTTTTAAGACCAATGCTCTAGAAAGTCACACACAAAGGTAGCTGAGGTGTGCCCTACATATTCTGATGGCCCATCATCAGTCTGATCGGGTCTTGATGAGCCAGAGTGGTGGGAAGAGTTGACACTTTCACCTGAATTGGGCCCCCCTATAGTGTGTCTGTAGCCATGGCCAGGAAGGCCAGGGTCTTGTGCAATAGAAAGACCTTTCTTTGAAGGCTCTCTACTTCAAGGGCTAAAATGGGTAGAAGTACTATACCTCCGACACCATATACTCAGAACACTTCTGAACTGAGGACATTTTGCCAGGAAGTAGAGCAGTTGTACTGTCAGTAGGGACTGCCACTTTGCTGCTTGCTTTGCTGTGCTGCACTGCTGTCTGCTGCTTCTTGCCTGGGAGTAAGAGGACTGGACTATGCTCTCTGCATCCTACTTTCTGAGGTTCTCCAAAGGCTTGACTGAGATTGGCTCCTGTTGTTGGCATCTCAGGGACAACAAAGACCTCATCTGCATGTTGTAACCAGTGCATGGGCTCCTCTGCCATGAGTCCCAACCTGCTAAGTGGTGCCAAACTCAGTCCTGGGCCCCTTGAAAGTGGATTTGGTGCTGCATCCCAGAAATTGACGCATCAACCCAAAGTGTCTGTTCAAAATCAATGCATCACCGCTACTAGCACAGAAGTTGGGGACTCCGCCCGCCTAGTGCACGACTCAATGACCTCGGCTTCAATGCAGCCCTGACTTGGCTGCATCGCCTCCAAAGAACCACCGCAGAGTGAGTCTCGACAACACAACACCCATATCTGAGGTGCACCATCTCGACTCCGATACATCCCTGGCCCTGCATGACTCTCGATCAATGCATCACCTTTGATGAAGCGGTTTAACTTCAAACATGGGCGTCCGCAGGGGGGGGCATGGAGGGGCGCTTGCCCCCCATGTAGCGACCTTCCTTGCCCGCCCATGGACGCCCATGAAAACAGTGACTTCAAGACTGGGTTCTCACTCTCTTTCCTCTCCTTTCTTTTATTTGCTTCCCTGTGAAATGGATCCAAAAAAGAAAGACACCTTTGCAGGAAATGTCGTATTTTTCTTACATTTTAAGTGCAGCATTGGGAATAAAAGGCTAAAAATATGAAAAATAGATAAATAACTAAATAAAGTAAGCCAGAGTGGTAGCAAGCTGGCCAAAAGATTTTATTCACACTGAAACACATTAGCTCCACTTTTACAGAGTTTGCCAGTGAAGCGCTATTTTTGTTTTCTTGTCTTTGTTTTCCCTGGACTTGGAATAGTGCACCAATCCTGGAGGTACTGCAATGTGTAAATTGGGAAACAAAATATGTGCTGCGGCTCTGCGTCCAGGGATGTGGTCTTTTTACCATGAGCTTCATTGCTGATTTTATTTGAGTAAAAGTTTCACTCTAAGGGGTATATGTACAAGCACTACCGCTAACTAGCGTTACCGTTTGTTAGCAGCAGTTTTCCTAACACGGCCTTTGACCAAAAACTATCGCCCTGTTAGGGATGTAATTACATAACAATTGTTTTAGGTAGCCGCGGTGAAAACTGCTACTAACACTAGCGTGAAGGCGATACAAATTCTACGTTAGAGGGCGAAAACTGACGAAAAGCTCATTAGCGGCATAAAAACTCACATTAGTCAGCCCAACGTGACTTTTTTTTACCTCTAGGGGCAAAAAAAGCCTATAAGTCCACCTCCAATGAAAAATAGGAAACAAAACCAATGGAATGCAGAATGGAGCAGCCAAGGCCAAGTGCAGCACAGATCAACAGCCCCATCAAGCCCCCCAACAGCCAGGATGACCAGCCAGAGTCCCAGGGGAAGAGGCAATTCAGGGCTACAATCATGAAAAGAGGCACATCGCTGGGAAAACCAGTGATGCATCACATATCATTGCGCACTGGGATACGGAGGTGCTGTGGAGTTGTTGGGCCATGGGGATAGACATTGACGCATCAGCGATCACCCTTTCCTGGTAGTGAAGTCTGCCAGGTCGCATGGAGACATATTGCTGACCTGTGTGAGAAGACCGCCTGATGCCCCTTGCAGCTGTGAATGGTAGAGGCATTCCTGCGCACCAACGTAGGGAGGACTGCATCGCATACCAAGCGCCACAACTACACAGGGGTGCATGGAGGAGATTACCAATGGTGGTCTGCACCTCTCTGCATCACATGCCGGAGGATGTTGCGCTGGCCGGACGCTGTGGAGGGTAAGGCCCCTGAGCGGCACCAAGCTTGTGTGGTGGGAGCGCTGCAACTTCACGCCTAAAGGGGCCCTGTTGTATCACCTGCATCGGGAGGTTCCCCAGCAGACTTGGCAGCGGCTGCTGTACCCAGGTTTGTGATATCCTGCCTGGTTGAGGTTCCTGCTGGCTGAGTCACAAATGTGGAGAGAGTTCAGCAGATTGCGCCACGGTGGCAATGTCTATGTGAGGCGAAGGTGGGACGCGTTGCGGAGGAGGGTCGAGTTGGGGCCAGGCCTAGCACCTGTGGGTGATGCACACCCAGTGGCAGCTCATTTGCTATGGCGGAGGAGAGTTGCCCCACTGCTTTCAAACAGGGCAAGAAGAGGAAACATAACATGATGATAACTTTCTGAGGTACACATGCTATGTTTCCTTTGCGGGCCAGAGGGTGGATGGGGCTGCTCTACTCAGAGAGCAGGGCAGGGGCGGAGTGGTATGCCCACTCAAGTGCTCAATGACTGTTTGGTCGGCCATCTCAGGCCACCCAAAGCAGTCATGTGCATATCCCTGTTCACAACGCAGGCTACATTACAGCCTGGATGGAGAACATACCCATTCCTCCAGGTCGAACACCTTGTCAAGGCACTCAAGAACAATAACAACGCTGCATTGCAGCATTGTGATTGGCTTTGGGAAGGGAGCCTGGCCCCCTGCTTCCTGTTCCTGGAAGCAGACTCATGAGAGCAGGAGCAGAGAAGACGCAGGGCCTGGCCTCGAGGTAAGAATGTTATAAAAAGGTATTTACAACCCCGCCGCCTGTGTCCCCACCTCCTCCAGTGTCATTTGCCATGTTTCCTGCCTCCCAACTGACCTGTCCCCCTCACAGCACTACATAATGGTAGCCCTGTGTGGCCATGCACAACGGGCGTACCATTGGTGCGCCAAAGGCAGGCCTGTCTGTGTCCGTCCACCCCTGGACCTTTTCTCTCAGACTCTCCACTGCTACGACGCCATCCCCCACCTCGCCATCAACCTTGGACGCCACACCGCCTGGCATCTAGCAACACTGTAGAATTCTCTTTCACCCTGTTCCTTTCGAAACTGCAAACGCACCTTCTGCCACATCAGCACACCAGCGCCTCCTGCCACCGAGCCGAACAACAGTGCAGCTGACCGGCTTGATTGTATCCTGCTCAACGTGCGGTCCCTCCACAAACACGCAACAGAAATCTGAGACCTCATTGATGTCACCTCTTCAGACATCACCTTCTTCATGGAAAGCTGAACCAACCTCTGCTCCGGACTGTACATCACTATTACCATCCATGACGGCTACAAATTCACCCGCACGGACCACCACAAGTGGCGAGGAGGAGGCATTGCCATTGTCTAAAAAAGGCGCACTCCGACTGACCACGCACTCTAATGACCCGACGGTGGCCATGGAACACATCCACTTCCAGATCCGGACCAACTTCAACATTATCCTCCGCGGCACCCTCATCTACAGGCCCCCCAGCCATGAACCCCCAATCACCAATACCATTGCAGACTTCAACGCACCCCAGGCTCTTCCATCCATCGACTACATCCTACTCGGAGACCCCAAATTCCACCCTGCAAAACCCCAGTGATCAGAACATCACTCTCCTCCTGGGGAACCTCGCCAACATCGGACTTAAGTAGCTAGTCACCGCACCAACCCACATAGCCTAACACATGCACGAGCCCATCTTCTCAACCAGCAGGAACTTCAACGACAGCCACACCACAGGATTCTCCTGTACCGACCATATTTGTTTACATCAAGTCGTCACCACGTCCACTGTACACCATCACCATCATTGCCCCCCCCCCACCCCCCATCGCAGCTGGATCAAGGCCACTGAAGAACTTCCAGTCAACTTCCTCAGCACCACCACTCTGCCAATGCTTACAGACGCCAAACACCACAGCGCACAACCTCTACTGATGGATCTCCAACTGCGCCAACACCCTGGAACCCCTCAAGAAAAGACCAGGCAAACAACACTCCAAGAAGGCCAACTGGTTCACTCCTGCCCTCCACTAGGCCAACCCCACCTGCAGACGTCTTGAGAAGATTCGGTGCCACAACATCAATCAACTACGGAACACAGTCACCCATGCTCCATGGCGCAAGGGTGCCTGCGTAGGCACATGTAAATGTAAATGTAAATGTAAATGTAAGGTGTTTTGTAGCGCGCTCAATTACTACCGGAGTATCCTGGCGCGAATGACCGCTGGGGAACCCGTCCTGGCTTTCCCTGTGAGATGGTCCCGTGCTGGGTATCTCCAAGGTGAAGCCAGGCATCCCCGGCGTCTGTGGGGGGCCGTTGTAGCGATGAGGCAAGCTTAATGCCCAGAGTTACCGAGTGTGATCACTGCCCAAAGTGGGCACCGAGGCGAGAATTATCAGTCCGCTGACCCTGGTCCTCAACCCTGCCGCGTCGGGAATCGAACCCTGGTCCCGGACCGTTCTCAGCCTCCGGGTCTGCCGCCTCTAACCAGTGAGCCACACCTCGCCACATGGCAGCCATTTTGCGCCAACGTAGGGGAAAAAGACAAGGGTGTTTATTCATGAGCCCCTTCTTTATTTATTTATTTTATTTGTTAAGCTTATAATACGCGCAGCTACCCAACAAGGGTTTCCCGGCGCCATGACGTAGCACAGTGGTAAGGCATGGGACCTGGCAGGAGCTGTTATTGATCAAACCAGGTTTTGAAGTTTTTATGGAACCTCAAGTAGTTTACCTCCTTGCGTATATGGGGGATAGCTCATTCCAGAGAGATGGACCTAAGTGTGAGAATGATCTGCCTCCCATTCTTGATAGTTTGAACCTAGGCATGCAAAAATTGGCTGCGGATTGTGACCGTAGGCTGCGCTTAGGTGTGTAAGGTTGGACTAAAGCTTGAAGGTATTTAGGCGCTGTGCCCGCTTTTATCCTGAACATATAGCTCGGGGCTTTGAACTTGATACGGTTCTCCACCCTGAGCCAATGTAGGTCTCGCAGATGAGCCGAGATGCTGGCGGTTTTTGGGATTTTACACAGCAGCCTAGCAGCTGAGTTCTGGACTAGTTGCAGTCTCCGCACTACGGCTTTATTTGAACCCAGGTACAGGATGTTACCGTAGTCAAGCCGGAATGTGATAAGGTCATTGACTACGGTTTTTTGGGTGGAAATGGGCAGCATCCAGAGAATTTTTCTAAGCCATTTTAAGATGGTGAAACATAAGGCTGCCACCTTGCCGGATTGCTGTTTCATGGAGAGAGTACTGTCCATGATGACCCCTAGGTTGCGAACCTGGGTGGTGGATACCGGGAGATTTCCCATTTGGGTAGGCCAGTGGGAAGAATTCCACAGGTCGTTCTGATTTCCTAATATGAGGACCTCCGTCTTGTCTCCATTTAGTTTCAACTGGTTACTTGTCATCCAGTCGAATATGTCACTGAGACCTTGTTTGAGATGAGAAGGAGATAGTGGGCTGGATTCCGAGAGAAAAGATGATTTGTGAGTCATCCGCGTAGGTCATTAAGGTAAGTCCTACTTTGTCAGTTTCACCTTGCCGCATCATTTTCTTGACGTACTTGCAGCGTGATTCGTGCACCACGTTGCACCGTATTTGCAGTGATGCATCTAGGCATATGCGTGACCTTGTGAAGCCCTGTGCTACATTATACCTGCATCAAGTGAGATGTATGCAGGATGGGTGTTCCCACGCAAAAAAAACTCATAGGAGTGGCACAGTGAAATCCATCAGATTTCATTGCAACAATTGTAGGACGCCGCTGCATCAGTACCTTACGCCTGCCTCATGGCAGGCATAAGTGTGTTGCAGTGCCACAGGGATAGGCTGGCCCCATGCATTGCTGGAATTGCGTCATGCTTGTGGCACAACTGCAGCCTTGTATGACTTTGGCGTTGACAGATACATCAAGATTCCAGACCTATCTGTCATTAATTGCAACATGGAGTTCTGTACAGTGAATATAGCGCCTCCATGGTGTTGCAACGCTGTTTTGTCGCAGCGATGCAACACTTTTCATGAATGAGGCCCAGGAATGCGCCGTATCTTATTGATGGTGTACATTCGTGCCCTGTAGTTTTGCAGCAGGATACCTCAGCAACATGCCTTGCAGCGCTGTCCAGCACCAACACCTTCTGAAATGAGGCCCCACGTGTTTGCACCATTCTTAAGACTAGCTACTTTCTGGTCCTAAAAACAGCCTCTAACTGGAGTCAGAGGCAGTTGTTTGGGTTTTGCAACATACAAGGAATTCCTTGTAAATATCGCGAAGTCGGGTTAGCAGCAGTTTTTATATGGGAACGCCTACCTTCCATCTCATTTTCGTTAAATCTTGCTAACAGAAGTGGCGATCTTAAAAATTCATGTTTTCGCCGGATAAATGCGGCTAACTGCAGTAATCGGCAACTTGTAAATACGGCGATAAAAAAAAAGCTGCCTTAACGTAAAAAATGTGGCGCTACGGCGGCGTTAACTCCTTGTACATATGCCCCTAAGTGTCACACATTTAGTTGCTGAATGTCACTCATAACTACACTGAAACCATGGAAATGTCATACATAAGCAGTTTGAAAACTTGGCAGCTAAGCCTCGGAATTTGTTTTCTTCTAACTGGTTGCAAATTTACATTTGCAAAATCCAAATTGCTGAATCATTGGCCACACATGGGATGTCTTTCAATTTGATTACTCTTGATTATTAAATCATTCCAGTTCAAATTCCTATTGAAAGTAATGCACAGATATTGGAAGGCTTTGATTGCATCTAGTTAGGCCACCCCAGCAGATATGATCTAATCTTTAGATTTCTTTGGACCAAGAACCATTACATACAATTTAGACTAATCGGTACTTAAGTCTAAGTTATCAATACAGGATACATAACTTGTGATCAGAAACTGACGTCAAAGAGAGAAAGACTGCATCATCCATATATAGCAGCAGTGGTATATGTTTGCTTCGAATTTTGGGAGTGTCGTAACCACCTCCCCTCAACAGTTATTCCATGCGAATTCTGTACAAGATATAACAAGCATTTGCAATGCAATAGGGCTCACATTTACGCAAGTTTGAGCTATTGGCATTGTAAATGACAATGCTTCTTATTTATCTTTTGGTTTTTAAAACATAAATAAAAGGCATTGTCATTTACAATGCCAAGAGCTTAAACTCTCGTAAATGCGAGACCTATTGCATTGTAAATGATTGTTGGGGATTGGCACTTACTTTTTCTTAACAGTCTTTGACCCAGAAGAAAAGGAGGAAAGAAAGCGGAAAACAGAAAAAACAATGATGAATGGAGAAAGCGGGGTGAAAAATAATCAGTAAGAGTGAGATAAAGAAGCTGGGTGTGTCTGGTGGTGGATTAAAAAGGCGTGAGGTGGAATCAAGACAATGAAGCCTTCGTATTCAGCACCCTGACCATTGAGAGCACTTCCCGCTGGCTTCTGGGCAAAACTTTGGGTCCCGGCAATTCCACTTTTATAAATAAAGCACTGTGTGTATCCTTCTCTTCTTCAAGTTCATAGCGATGCTCTCACTTCTAGCTCATTTGCTAACATCTTCTTTCCATATCTTGTGTGGAGGAGATTATCTCATCCTCCAATGCATTGGTACTCTTTGCTAGTACCAAGACTAAATAGATACATCTGTTACCTGCTTCTTTGGCCTTGCATATAATCCCATCAAGCACAACTCTGGTGTGTGTAGACCCTTCCTTTGGTGTGTTGCCTCTAAGTGGTCCGTGAAACCTTTCCAGAAGTGAATAATGTGCTTGCCCCATACAATGCGGAGCAGGTCTGCATTAGGATAGTCACATCTGTGGTATTTTATTGATTCATCTTTTTGGGACCCATATAGGTGTTGTGCTGATGGTTAAAATCGTGTGTGTTAATATTTCATTTCTGGACATGTTTTGGTATGCTCAAAAGCCTGTTCCCATTCCACAGTTCTTTTATGAGTTACAGGAACATTATCTTTGGCTTTTACTACTACTATTGGAGGCCTTCAAAAAGTGTCATGAGAACCCCCTCAGTCCGGCCGTACCATTTGCAGAATTTTTGCCTGCACCAACATTACATATTCTGTGTACAGACCGCTAGCAAAATGCATGTGAGAAAATATAATTTTGACGGTTCTAAAGCTTCGCCGTGTTTAGGCGAGGGGTGGTGTTTGGCAGCCTCGGACACCGTGTGCTGTTAGTAGAGCCAACCGTCCCACGGGCCCACGCAAACATCCACCCCCCCCCCCCCGGAAGTGAGAGCAGAATAAATCAGTTAAATACCTAGACTCCGAAAAGGCAAAGATTCCAGTGGGAGAATTTTACACCATGCCGAGATCTGTACAGTCACCACGCCATGGTCGTTTCAAAACATAAACAAGAGCCCAGAGGAACGTGCTGTTACCAAATTAACAAGCGGCAATAAAAGCGATCGCTTTTTCGTTGCTATGACAACGAAAGCATGTCAAGTAGGTATGGGCGGAAAATCCGTTTCGCTCGCGGATTTTGCGGATTTTCGGGAAATCCGCAATCCGCGAGATTTGCGAATCTCCCGCAAAATCCGCAAATCCGCGAGCAGCGGATTTTGCTCGCACTGCTCGCACCGTTCGCGTGAGTTCGCGGCTTCCCAGTACAACTTCGCGCCCCGCGAATAAGTGCTAAATTGCAGAAATACGATCTTAGCAAAACTGAAACTACTTGCCAGGTTCAAAAGTTCAGGCTCATCATTAGTAGCCATTTCCTGTAGTGCTTCCTGAGGGGCCCCTCCAGAGTTCAGTTGCCAGTTGCAACTATTATGTGACCCTGCTCCGAACCTCAGAATAGTTACACATATGCCACAAAGGTCCTGAATTACAGCTAAGGGAGACAAGCAGGAGCCAGGCTGGAAGTTAAAATCCATTAATCAGCCCCTAATTCATTATTGTCAGTTGGGGCAGGGCAGGTGTTGTAACTAATTTTGCAACAATGAAAGCACTTAGCAAGTGCAAAAGATCACTAATCAGGGCGCACTAAGGAAGCAGGTGCCAGCTAAAAAAATATTCTGTGACACATTAATCAGCCCCAAATTAATTCAGGTCACTTGAGGCAGGGAAGGTGTGCTTTGCTTTGCCGAAAATAATGTACACTGGACAACCAGAGGGTGTGGTGATGAAACAGAGGGTGGCATGGGTGGGCCAGAGGGTGGCATGAGTAGTCAGAGAGTGGCAGTGGTGACAGAGAGTGGCAGTGATGAAGAAGAGTGTCCCAAACAGGCTGGACACGTAGAAACAACAAGTTCGCAAAACTTGCGACCCGACAGGTAAGTTCGCAAATTGCGAAATTGTAAAAACCCTCGCGAACTGGCAGAAACACGGGCGAACACAAAAAAAAAAAAATCCGCAAATTCGCGGGAATTCGCGGATTTTGCGGATTGCGAGTTCGCAAATCCGCAAAATTCGCGAACGCGAGATCCGCAAAATTCGCCCATGCTTAATGTCAAGATGGCATCGGGCTGTCCACAGTTCGACGAGCACGCACATGCTGTCTGCTATGAACACATGACGAGAGCAGCCATGTTTTCTCCATGCAGACTCGTGCATGCAAGCCTTCCGCAGAATTGATTACAAAAGGTCCTCGCAATAGCAAGAGCAGCGCACGCGCTGCTTTCGCTAGGCGAGACCTAAAATAGGGTGAGGCTAGGATACAATCTTGTCAAACAGCCCCCAAGGAGGGATGAGTATCTGTGCATTCCCCACTTGGGTCATGACACACATTGACAAGAAAATGTTAATACATAATTTGCAGGAGAGATAATGACAAGCTCTACGCCCACGGCCTGCCATTATGCACCAGAGCTTATCATGATTGACACGCTCAAACGCAGAGCTTAAGTACATATGTACAAGATGGATCAAGCCCTTCTACACCTTAATATACTTAGATTAGGAAACATAGGTTAATACACCCACTACTTTTCCAGAAGGCAATCTGTGTGCTTGTAAGAATCCCTCTATCCTCAGCCCAGACTCTAAATCATGAGAGAAGAATTCTATCTATAACCCATAATTTCTGATACTGATGTCAGGATCATTAGATTTAATAACTGACCACTCAAATCTGCTTCTTTAAAAATGGGAAATATGAGGGCAGTGTGTCCAAGATGGCACCCGAGTGAGAGTGTTCTCTTGGGGCTCATCTCCCTGCTCTCTGCATCGGGGTGTATGCTGTCCTTCCCTGAGGCTTTTTTCATTGAACCGATTCCAGAACAGCACCTGATTGAAGCTTAGAGTGTGAGCGGTTCTGATCCGGGCGGTGCTTCCGTCAGTGAAGTGTTGGCCTAGGAGCGGCTCCAGAGACACGTTGCCAAGATGGCAGACACCGCAGGGCCCAGGCCTGACTATCTACTTCAGCAGCAATTGGAGGTCTGCTGCGTCATGCCACTCCCAGACCTGCAGAGATCGGAGCTCCTTCTCTAACTACAGAACTCCCCAGTGGTGCCCCCTAATCACCTGCAGTTTCCGTGCTGCAGTGGCTTGCCGCCTGCACCGACCTGAGCTTTCCGCCCGACCCAGATGCTTCCTGAGGTGAGCGGCCACACATTCCAGGATGTTGGCGCATCCGTGGTGGCCTTTCCGTGGTCCGACGTGGTTTGCTGGGTGACTTTGCACTTCTGCCACTGATCCCCTATCTGCCTGGAGTCACTGGAACCTGGCCTGGGGGCAGGAGCAGAACCCCATGAATGATGTAATTGCTGTCTGTGAGGAGCGGAGTTGGAGGGCTTGATGAAGCCTAGTGGACCCCTTGACTACCTACCACTCCCCTATGCGCGGACTTCCTGCTGGAGGCCATTCTTGACTCAGTACCTCACCTGATAAATTGGAGTCCCGGCAGCCCTGTGAGCAGGGGGAGCGCCTGGAAAAGCTGACAAATCTCAGGCCTGTCTGGATGGGCCTTCGAGTGCAGAGGGAGAGTGGGCGCCACCCTGACGACTCTGCTTCCTCATCCAGGGGACACCGCTTTGTGAGGAAACCCTCCTCCTCCACTTTGCTACAAATCATTGTGACCCTGTGGAGGCCTGCACTCTGACCATTGCCCTGACTGAGGAAAGTAGACATTTCTGGCAAAGCTCCCCTCACAGAGAACGGGCTAACGCGAAGGAGGCCCACTCATCCCATTCCCTGCAGCAGATGATAACAAATGCAGGGAACTCTTACACACCTGAAGGGCTGCCCTCAGCCCTCCATTGATGGTATCTCCCCTGGCTTATGAGACTCGAGTGAGGGCCCAGGGCTCCGGGTTTTCTATCTACCCGCCTGGTATTAGCGAACGCCCTCTACACTTCAGTGTTCCTTTCTTCTGTTGGCATAGGAATCCATTTGTTGCACTAACATGACCTACCTATGCAATGCAAAAAGGGACACTACCCTTAAAAATTGGTTTACTAAGACACCAGCGAAAAAGACAGATCATACTAGAGAAGCATCTCTGACCCTGCATCCCCAGCGACGGGAAGCTCCCCATGGGCATGAACTCCTGTAACAAGTGCTTTCCTGGAACAACTCTTTGGGATCCTCAGGGAGGACTTCACAACCCTCAAGCAAGACATAGCGATGGAGGTGAAAGACCTCAGCGAGTGGATTCTATGGGGCAAATCTATGACTCTCGTGAAGAAGAATTGGACGGACATAGAGGTACAGTATCAACTCAAGAATATTGCAAACTGATTTCGGTGCTCTATTATCTATATAAAAAGAGTGCCCTTACAAGCAATACCTGGGAAATTTGAGGACTACGTTACTCGACTATTTCGCCATGTGGACCCAGAACTTGCGGACCAAGAACTCATCCTCCATCAAACCCATAGATCAAGTCATCCAGCCCCTTCTCCAGGACAAGCGCAAGCTATTCTAATGTGGTTACACTACTATAGTCAAACAGAGGCCATCATGTCTGCGGTGCAAGACAAGACTACTATTGACTTTGAAGGCATAAAAATATGGCTTTACCAAGATCTTTCCCCAATGGCACTGCAACGCCGGAGGGCCCTTAGGCCCTTGAGAGAATTCCTACGGAGAAAGAATTAGATTCAAATGGGGGCACCCTTCTGGCCCAAAATTGACTGCAACAATGAGACAGAGTATTTGAACCTTAGAAGAAGCTCGATCTCTGCTGAACATGGCGGCATTCTCCAGGGAACCCCCGCCCAATCACCTTTGTGGGGCCCAGCCTTCCCTCCTGCAGACCTGAGCAATTCTGCCCACCCAAGGAAGTACAAGCTTTGTAGGCCCTCTGAAACTGAGAGTCACAGAGAAAGGGCTGCGCTGCTGCGCCAGCTACAGCGCCAAGACAGTGCCTCTGATGCCCTAACAGATCAGTGTCTGTTCCAATGCTAATCAGCCGGTGAAAGTTAGTCTTCCCTCCTGGGGGGCCCCAATTTCATCTTGTTTGTAAACCACCTGGGCCTAGGTAGCAGCTCCTCCCCTCACTGCTGCTGTTTCTTGGCAGCGAAGCTCCTTAGCCACAACAATTTGGAAAATGAAGAGACTTGCTGCAAAGACATGGACCCTCAAACTTTACCCCCTTCCCACTTCTGACGACCTATGCACACTCATTCAATCTCAAACACCATATAACAGCAATGCATGCAGGGGATGTATATGTATTTCTGGGCTCGTATGGCCTTTGCTAGACTCCACATACCCGCTTAACGAGGATTGATATACTCAGCCTCAATGTCAGAGGTCTTAATGCTCCAGTGAAGTGGTTTAGGTCTTTTTTTCTAAACGATGCCTTATGTGACATCTGTCTCGCACAGTAGACTTACCTGCTTAAAGCCGGTTGGAAGCGTTTACGCTCCCGATGGTTTGACTACAAATACTTCTCCTTGGGTCAAGTAAAGCAAACAGGGGTGGCAATCCATTTAGCGACTCACATTCCAGGGAGGGTGACACACACTGAGTTGCTGGGCATGCTCCTTTTGCTGTGCATCAATCTGAAAGATCAAAGGCTCATGCTGGCTAATCTCTAACCCCAATGACCACCTGGAAACTTTCCTTAAAGATGCAATGGGTCAAGTTCTAACCACCTCAGACACAGACACCATTATAGGGGGTGACTTCACCATAGTGGTTGATACCCAGCTGGATAGATCTGTCCAACAACCAGAGCAGACTGGTGCTCTAACACATGTCTATAGAAAGTGGCTGACAGTTGTGTGGCGACAAACATATCTGACAGCGAGGGACTACACTGTCTTTTCTGCAGCACACCAGACAATTCTCCTCCCCTGAGATAATGTCTAAATTACTGGTACCCTAAGTTCCTATACGCCAACTACGATCAGCTGGCGCAACACCTAGCTTTGGTCGTCCGAGTGAAGCGTCTTCGATCTGGTGGACGATCTTTTCGCTGTTTGGCGGCTAAATTGTGGAATTCCCTGCCTACGCAGATTTGTTGTCTGGACAGCTTGATGTCTTTCCATAAGGCCGCTAAGACCTTTCTCTTTCCTGCTGCTTAATCCCTTATCTCTTCATTGACACTGCTACTAGCACCGGGACGCCGCTTTGCTGAGGCAGCTGTGCTCTATATAAAAATGATTTTAACATTAAAAAAATGATTTAAAATTTGGGGAACCTTCTTTTGTTTTGAACTGTAATTATGTTTAGAGGCCAGTGTTAAATCTATTGTTCTAACTATGGTTTCCTAAAAAGCATTTTTGAAACTATATGTGTCTATTCCCTGCTTTAGTTGTTAAACGAAAAATTGTATAACTTTTTTTTTTTTGTATGATGATGTTCTTCCTGCAATAATAAACATTTAAAACTAAAAAAAAATAAAAAAATGATTTAACATAAATATGCCTACATTGATTTCTTCCTCACCTCTCCACATATCACTGGTGCAACTACGGCAGTGGATATTGGGGTGGCTGCCCTTTGGACCACACCCCTGCCACCTGAAAATGTGTACCTCATAGCTCTACACTGCCTCACTGTACTTGGTGGCTTAATGCTAAGGCCCTTACCTATAAACAAACACTCACTGAATAATAATAATAATAATAATAATAATATGGAAGCTTATAAAGCGCCTGGTTACGCACACCGGCGTGTCCCCGCGCTGTAGTGAGTGACAGCCACATGCCCCTAAAAGTGTGTTTTGAGCTTTCCTCTGAACCTAACCTCAGAAGGTTCCAGACGAAGCTCAGGCGGGAATTTGTTCCAACTCCTCGCTGCCAGGAGCCGGAATGATCTACCACCCATGCGGGCCTTTTTGACTTTTGGGATCACCAACAGGCCAGTTCCGGTAGATCTAAGAGAACGACCCGTTATGTAGGGTGTAATCAGGTTTTGCATGGGCGTGGGTACTTTGCCTCCAATAATACGATGACAAGTACATAAGGCCTTAAACACTAGGTCTGAGTCAACCCAGACGCCCAGGTTCTTAGCCTGTTGACTCTAATAAAAGAGAGAGGGACCCCAATACCAAAGGGATAGGGTACCACAAGTGACTTTTGTCAAAGAAAGATTCCCTTTGGACACCTTATACTCCACTTATCTCATTCATGTTAGACCTGTCTGACTTTTTGGCGAAGTCCCTCCTAACTTTTATTTATTTTGTCCCCTTTCTGCCCCTCATACCCTTGTTAATTTTTGTGTCTACTGACTTTTTGTAGGTGTTGGTCAGGGGGATAGGTGTTTTCTTCCCCCCTCATAATCTCTTACCTCAGGTCCAGAGGCCTGTTCTGACAGGGAAGTTGGCACCACCTAAAATGGTGGCCACCAACTGCCCCAACTGTCACCAACAGAACCTGGCCATAGCCCAACATAGGGCATTCCAGAACCTTCTGGTCCATTCTGGACCACTGAGAGGGCAGCCTATATAAGGCGGAATGCTGGACAGCCATTTTGTCTGTCAGTGAGGAGCAGCTAGAGTGAAGGCTGAGGTCTAGTGGGGGTAGGATTCTGAAGGGTGGTTCCCTCTACAAGAGTAGCCCTCTGTCAAGGTTTTTCCCCTCCTTGGTCCTGTTGTCCTAGCCAAGTTAGCTCATCCTGCTGATCCTGGGCAGGTAGATTAAGGGGTTAACTTTAGTAGTCCTGGGAGCTGAGCTGAGAGTTCCCCGTGCCCCTAGTCTGCCCAGTAAGGAGGAATAGGGGGTTGGTGCTGAGAGAGTACAACCTGGCTTTATTCTGAAGGAGCCCCCCCCTTTTCCCCTCCTCTTCGTTTTTGGTGAAGGGAAAGAATTCAGCTATTAAACAACTGATAGCATTCCCTACTAGTGACTGGTCCTGTGGTGTGTAGCCATCCCCTCTGTCAGCTGTGAAGAAGGTGTGAGGTGAACTGTGACCAGGTTCTCATCGAACGCGCTCTGGGCCAACACCCCCCCGGGATCCACTGAGCCTGGGAAGCTTAGAGAGACTTCCCTTTGTGAGCGGGACCCCCGGGGCATTGATCGCGCTGGAGACGCGTCGCCTGTCCTGGGAGGAATCAGAGGCTCCACTGCGCACGCCCCGTCTGCGAGGAAATCCCCGGAAGGAGGGGCCGTGAAGCGAGCAGGCCCCAGCGATCAGCGTCTCTCATCGGAGCAGATTCCGTGGGAGGCGGCCTCGGCGAGAGCGCTTCCGCGCATGCGCATCGGAGGAGTGTTTCCTTCGCGCTGCGCTGAGGGAAGGCGCCGGAGGGTTCCTCAGCTCGCCGCCTGTCAGGTCGCTTCCTCCTGCTTGGGCGCCGTGTACAGGAGTCGGCCTGAGCAGGGAGGGAGAGCGCTGAGGCCTGGCAGCGGTAAAGAGGGTTGGGGTCTGCCTGAAAGTCATTTTTAGCGCGAAGGTAGCGCGAAGGTGCCAGCTGAGGAGTGGAAGCTTTCCTGGCCTTGTTTTCCCTCCGCCCTCACATTAGATCGATCTTGTCCCCTGAACCCGGACTGTCTGCACCATCGCCTGGTAACAACAAGTAAGGAGGAGTTCAGGAAGGGGGAGAGTGACGCTGGTAATTGATTTAAGGAAACCTTCAGGGACTGGATATTCTGAGTATAGTATACTACAAGATATTTCCATTCCACCACTGTGGGGGCTTAATTGAATGCTGACTGAGGTGAATCTAACCCAAGGGCACTCAGAGAAGTGATAAGAGGAGCTAAAGGTGTTTCATGTGACTGAGAGTGAGGCTCTGGCCTAATTTAAGTAGGCTGAGTACAGTAACTACCTAATCAAACCTTCTTAGTTCAACTGAAAAGAAACTGCATTGTGATTCTCTTTGTAACTGGTTTAATGACAAGTGAACTGTAAAGTGGAACCTGGCTAACTAAATTGCTTAACAGTTTAAATGTTAATACTGTAATGATATTTGCTCGTGCTTATAAGTGAAGTGTAGTTTTCTCCCAAGATTCTAGCGGAGTATATCTAGCCTAATTGATTCTAGGGTACAGTTATCCTAATGCAGAAGTGTGATAAGAATTTGGAAATACAGTAACTGCTAGTAAATTAAAAAGTGATAATCTGCTAGTAGTTTAAAGAAAGTGTAATAGTTGACCCTGAAAGTGATCTAAACTGCTTGAACTATTTATAAGTGAGTTACTGATTTGACAACCCAGAGCATATTATTTTTATATAAAGCAGTACGTATTTTCATATAATTTTGGTGTAGTGTTTTCTTTTTGAGTGCTATTGCGTGGAGTTACTTTTGGGTGGTCTGCAACCTTTACACCGTGCCTCTGAGATGCTAGTCTTGCCCTAGGCCAGGCTACCTAATTCCAACATATTGGTGCCTAGCGGTGGGATTGCGGACTTGGTTGCAGCTACTTACTAGTAATTTGGCGTAATACACCCAACCTACACCAGGAGTTTTCTCCTTGCGGCCCTCCCAATTAGTCTTTTTGTTTTTTCTAAATTTATTCCTGGTGGTGGGTGGAGTTGGTTTTAGGTTACCCTCACCCCTCTGAAATTTCTGGTGTGTATTCAGGTTTGCCAGATTCACCATGGAGTTTGCGGTGGAAAACCTGGAAGTCTATTCTGTGCCCCAATTGAGAATGTTCTGCCAGCAGATGGGGGTCTTTTTCAAGCATGGTGCTAGGAAGGGGGAGCTCCAGACTAGCCTTAGGGCCTGGGTGGAGGCACACCAAGAGACAAAGGAGGAGGATGAAGAGGTTGACCAGGGCACAGAAGGGGGGGTGGAGGAGTTATTCCGCCATGAGGGGGAAAACTTGCTCACCGGACCAGTGTCCTATTCCAGAAAGGGCAGTAGCATTTCTGGGAAAAGCCTAACAGAAGCCGAGCTCACCGATAGGAGGGAGAAAAGACAGCTAAAGTGGGAGCTGGCTAAGCTGGAACAGGAGAAAGAGGAGAGGAGGATGGTCCACGAGTTTAGGCTGAAGGAACTGGAGCTCCAAAGTCTACAACGGGGGTCCTCTCCTGTTAGGAATGGTGGCAGCGAACTGAAAGAGTCAGCCAGGGAGACCAAACCCTATATCCCAAAGGACCTGATAGCGAGCTTCAGTCAGGGGGATGATGTTGCTAAGTGGCTGGCCGCTTATGAGGTTTCTTTGAAGGTTCATGGAGTGCAGGAGAAGCACTGGGGGGGTAGTTTGTACAAGTACATGCCTCCTGCTGGTCGGGACACTTTGTTGGCCCTGGATCCAGAGGAACAGACAAACTACCCCACCATGAAGCTGGCGTTATTGAGGAAGTTCGGGCTCACCCCAGAAAGGTACCGACAGAAGTTTAGGGGGAGTCACAAGATGGGAACTCAGAACTGGGTGGACTTCCTTGATTACGCCAGAAAGGCTTTAGAGGGTTGGGTCAAGGGCAGCGAGGTAAAAGATTATGAGGGGCTGTACGATCTGTTTTTGAGAGAACACCTCCTCGAGAAATGCTTTCCCGAGCTGCGCCAACACCTGGTAGACAGCAAGCTGACCAATCCCCGGAAGCTTGCAGAGGAGGCGGACATCTGGACAAGTACCCGGGTGTCCACCAAGGGGACTGGAGGGGAATCTCAAAAAGCCGGACAGGGCGCCCCCCAGAAGAAGGAGGGGGGGGAGAAAAAGAAAGAGTTCTCTAAAGGTCCCCAAAATAACTTCCAAGGGAAGGGAGCAGGTTTCACCCCTAGGGCAAACCCGCCCCGGAACCCTCATCCTGGCCAGAGCCAGCAGCCCAGGGTTCTCCACTGTTTTGAATGCGGTGGCGTTGGACATTATAAGGGAGATGTCAGATGCCCAAAGAGACCACTCCCTCCCACCGGAGGAAAGTCACCGGGAGTAGCTAGTGTAGCGCTCGGGGAGGAGTTGCCCTTAGATAAGGGGGGTGAGTGGGCGGGTGTCACCTTAGTGTCCCTGGGAGAACGGGAGATGGTGCCAAAGATCCAGGTGCCCCCAAATACTACAAAGTATGGGCAATGGGTTACCATCAATGGCCAGAGAGGGGAGGCTCTGAGGGATACAGGAGCCAGCATGACTATGGTGAGAAGTCAGCTGGTGTCCCCAGAGCAGGTTGTTCCTAATGTACTCCACCCCGCCGCGATGGCTGACGGCAGAATGGGCCACTATCCAGTGGCTGAGGTTCCCTTTGAGTGGGAGGGGGTTGCAGGTTCACTTCGAGTTGCCGTAAGCCCTGCCGTGCCAGTCGATTGTCTGTTGGGGAATGACATGGAACACAATACTTGGAGAGAGGTGGAATACCGGACGCATTCTGCGATGCTGGGTACACCTGACTGGGCCTGTGTCAGCACACGGTCTGCGACTGCCCGGAGAGGGAGTTCGCCTGGGTTGGAGCCTGGAACAATGGCCCAACCCGCTGCTAAGAAGGGACAGACCCGGAGACAGAGAAAGCCTGCTCCGGCTTCCACACCCCATGAGACAGATCGGCCACCTGCGGTGGTGGACCAGGAGTCCGTGGAGGGGGAAGTAGACTCTCTGGAGGATTTGCCCATCCCTGCGGAGTGGCATGTGGAGGGAGGTCCTACTAGAGAGGAATTCTGTAAGGGGCAGAGGGAGTGCCCCACCCTTGAGGGACTGAGGCGACAGGCTGAAGCCCAAGCAGCAGGTGATGTTACGGGACATTACCATATTTACTGGGAGGATGGACTCCTCTACAGTGAACCCAAGGTACCCTCGCCTGGTTCATCGAGGGCCTTGGTAGTCCCGCAACAGTACCGAGCCTTTCTTTTGGAACTGGCTCATGCCATACCCCTGGCAGGACACTTAGGCCAGGACAAGACCTTTGCACGGCTTGTTCTCCACTTTTACTGGCCTCAGATGAAAGCGGCGTCCAACACATACTGTAGGACTTGTGTAACCTGCCAGGCCAGTGGGAAAACAGGGGTGAAGCTAAAAGCTCCCCTGGAACCACTTCCAGTCGTTAGCACCCCCTTTGAGAGGGTGGGCATCGACATTGTAGGGCCTTTGGATCCACCGACAGCAGCTGGTCACAGGTTTATCCTGGTACTGGTGGATCATGCCACAAGGTACCCAGAGGCAATACCTCTGAGGACAGTCACTGCACCTGTAGTGGCAAGAGCCCTAATGGGAATCTTTACCCGAGTGGGATTTCCCAAGGAAGTTGTGTCCGACAGGGGGACCAACTTCCTGTCAGCGTACATGCGGGCAATGTGGAAGGAGTGTGGAGTGACCTACCGGTTCACCACTCCTTATCACCCCCAGTCAAATGGACTGGTTGAGAGGTTCAATAAGACCTTGAAGGGCATGATCAGAAGTCTGCCCGAGAGCCTGCGGAGGAAATGGGATGTCCTCCTGCCCTGTTTACTTTTTTCCTACAGGGAAGTGCCCCAGAAGGGAGTGGGCTTCAGCCCCTTTGAGCTTCTGTATGGGCACCCTGTACGCGGTCCTCTCAGCCTGGTGAAGGATGGTTGGGAGAAATCTCCCAGGAAACCCCCCCAGGATGTGGTGAGCTACATGCTGGCCTTCAGGAGCCAAATGGCGAAGTTGTGGAAGCAAGCTTCTGACAATTTGGAGGCCAGCCAGGCAGTCATGAAGGAGTGGTACGACCACAACGCTCACCCGGTGGAACTGGAGCCTGGACAGAAAGTGTGGGTGATGGAACCTGGAGAGCTTAGCGCCCTCCAGGATCGCTGGACAGGCCCATTTGAGGTGTTGGAAAAGAAGGGTAAGGCCACATACCTGGTGGACCTTAAGACCCCTCGACAGCCCCTACGGGTGCTACACGCCAACAGACTCAAGCCCCACCATGAGAGGCCCGAAGTCATGCTGATGATGGTGACTGACGGGGGAGAGGAAGCGGAAAGTGAACCTCTCCCAGATCTCTTTTCATCCCAAGAGAAGGATGGGTCAGTGGAGGGAGTGAATCTCTCTCCTACTCTCACTCCTGAGCAACGGGAGGACTGCCGCCAGATACTGGAGCAGTACTCTTCGTTGTTCTCCCTTGTCCCGGGAAGGACCCACCTGTGTACCCATGATGTGGACACAGGAGACAGCCCACCAGTGAAGTCCAAGACCTACCGGCTGTCTGACAAGGTGAAGGCTAGCATACATGGAGAAGTTGCCAAGATGCTAGAGCTGGGAGTAATTGAACCTTCCAACAGCCCTTGGTCCAGTCCGGTGGTGCTCGTGCCAAAAGCCGCACCACCAGGCACCACACCTGAACTGAGGTTCTGTGTGGATTACCGAGGACTGAATTCAGTGACAAGGACTGATGCTCATCCGATCCCTAGGGCGGATGAATTGATTGACCGGCTAGGAGCTGCCCAATATCTAAGTACCTTTGACCTCACTTCAGGGTACTGGCAGATCTCCTTGACAGATGGAGCAAGGGAAAGGTCAGCCTTCTCCACGCCTGAGGGACACTACCAGTTCTGTGTGATGCCCTTTGGGCTCAAGAACGCCCCTGCCACATTTCAGCGGCTGGTGAACCAGGTCCTCTCTGGATTGGAGAGTTTCTCTGCTGCCTACTTGGATGACATTGCTGTCTTCAGTAGCAGCTGGGAGGACCATCTGCAGCATTTGCAGGCCGTTCTCCAGGCCCTGAGACAAGCTGGATTGACCATCAAAGCCAGCAAATGCCAGATTGGGCAGGGGTCGGTTGTGTACCTTGGACACTTGGTGGGTAGGGGGACTGTGCAGCCCCTGCAGGCGAAGATTGAGGCAATCATGGCCTGGGAACCCCCCAAGACACAGACTGAGGTCCGAGCTTTCCTGGGCCTCACAGGTTACTACCGTCGCTTTGTGAAGGGGTATGGCACTATTGTAGCGCCCCTCACAGAGCTCACCTCCAAGAAACAACCTCGACGGGTAGTTTGGACAAAGGCTTGTCAGCAAGCCTTTGAAAAGTTGAAACAGGCAATGTGTGCGGCACCGGTCCTGAGGGCCCCAGACTTCTCCAAGGAGTTCATTGTCCAAACGGATGCATCAGAGCATGGCATTGGGGCAGTGCTATCGCAACTCAATGAAGAGGGCCTGGATCAACCTGTAGTCTTCTTATCCAGGAGGCTGCTTCCCCGGGAACAGAAGTGGAGTGCCATTGAGAGGGAAGCTTTTGCGGTGGTGTGGGCTCTGAAGAAGCTGCGGCCATACCTCTTTGGCTCGCACTTCCTGGTTCAGACCGACCACCGACCCCTTCGTTGGCTGATGCAAATGAAGGGGGAAAATCCCAAGTTGTTGAGGTGGTCCATCTCCCTACAGGGAATGGACTTCCGGGTGGAACATCGGCCTGGAGTGGACCACGCCAATGCAGACGGTCTCTCCAGGTATTTCCGCCTTAGTGATGAGGACTCCCAAGGGGTTGGGTAGTTCTCCCCACTTTCAGCTGGGGGGGACGCGTGTTAGACCTGTCTGACTTTTTGGCGAAGTCCCTCCTAACTTTTATTTATTTTGTCCCCTTTCTGCCCCTCATACCCTTGTTAATTTTTGTGTCTACTGACTTTTTGTAGGTGTTGGTCAGGGGGATAGGTGTTTTCTTCCCCCCTCATAATCTCTTACCTCAGGTCCAGAGGCCTGTTCTGACAGGGAAGTTGGCACCACCTAAAATGGTGGCCACCAACTGCCCCAACTGTCACCAACAGAACCTGGCCATAGCCCAACATAGGGCATTCCAGAACCTTCTGGTCCATTCTGGACCACTGAGAGGGCAGCCTATATAAGGCGGAATGCTGGACAGCCATTTTGTCTGTCAGTGAGGAGCAGCTAGAGTGAAGGCTGAGGTCTAGTGGGGGTAGGATTCTGAAGGGTGGTTCCCTCTACAAGAGTAGCCCTCTGTCAAGGTTTTTCCCCTCCTTGGTCCTGTTGTCCTAGCCAAGTTAGCTCATCCTGCTGATCCTGGGCAGGTAGATTAAGGGGTTAACTTTAGTAGTCCTGGGAGCTGAGCTGAGAGTTCCCCGTGCCCCTAGTCTGCCCAGTAAGGAGGAATAGGGGGTTGGTGCTGAGAGAGTACAACCTGGCTTTATTCTGAAGGAGCCCCCCCCTTTTCCCCTCCTCTTCGTTTTTGGTGAAGGGAAAGAATTCAGCTATTAAACAACTGATAGCATTCCCTACCAGTGACTGGTCCTGTGGTGTGTAGCCATCCCCTCTGTCAGCTGTGAAGAAGGTGTGAGGTGAACTGTGACCAGGTTCTCATCGAACGCGCTCTGGGCCAACACCCCCCCGGGATCCACTGAGCCTGGGAAGCTTAGAGAGACTTCCCTTTGTGAGCGGGACCCCCGGGGCATTGATCGCGCTGGAGACGCGTCGCCTGTCCTGGGAGGAATCAGAGGCTCCACTGCGCACGCCCCGTCTGCGAGGAAATCCCCGGAAGGAGGGGCCGTGAAGCGAGCAGGCCCCAGCGATCAGCGTCTCTCATCGGAGCAGATTCCGTGGGAGGCAGCCTCGGCGAGAGCGCTTCCGCGCATGCGCATCGGAGGAGTGTTTCCTTCGCGCTGCGCTGAGGGAAGGCGCCGGAGGGTTCCTCAGCTCGCCGCCTGTCAGGTCGCTTCCTCCTGCTTGGGCGCCGTGTACAGGAGTCGGCCTGAGCAGGGAGGGAGAGCGCTGAGGCCTGGCAGCGGTAAAGAGGGTTGGGGTCTGCCTGAAAGTCATTTTTAGCGCGAAGGTAGCGCGAAGGTGCCAGCTGAGGAGTGGAAGCTTTCCTGGCCTTGTTTTCCCTCCGCCCTCACATTAGATCGATCTTGTCCCCTGAACCCGGACTGTCTGCACCATCGCCTGGTAACAACAAGTAAGGAGGAGTTCAGGAAGGGGGAGAGTGACGCTGGTAATTGATTTAAGGAAACCTTCAGGGACTGGATATTCTGAGTATAGTATACTACAAGATATTTCCATTCCACCACTGTGGGGGCTTAATTGAATGCTGACTGAGGTGAATCTAACCCAAGGGCACTCAGAGAAGTGATAAGAGGAGCTAAAGGTGTTTCATGTGACTGAGAGTGAGGCTCTGGCCTAATTTAAGTAGGCTGAGTACAGTAACTACCTAATCAAACCTTCTTAGTTCAACTGAAAAGAAACTGCATTGTGATTCTCTTTGTAACTGGTTTAATGACAAGTGAACTGTAAAGTGGAACCTGGCTAACTAAATTGCTTAACAGTTTAAATGTTAATACTGTAATGATATTTGCTCGTGCTTATAAGTGAAGTGTAGTTTTCTCCCAAGATTCTAGCGGAGTATATCTAGCCTAATTGATTCTAGGGTACAGTTATCCTAATGCAGAAGTGTGATAAGAATTTGGAAATACAGTAACTGCTAGTAAATTAAAAAGTGATAATCTGCTAGTAGTTTAAAGAAAGTGTAATAGTTGACCCTGAAAGTGATCTAAACTGCTTGAACTATTTATAAGTGAGTTACTGATTTGACAACCCAGAGCATATTATTTTTATATAAAGCAGTACGTATTTTCATATAATTTTGGTGTAGTGTTTTCTTTTTGAGTGCTATTGCGTGGAGTTACTTTTGGGTGGTCTGCAACCTTTACACCGTGCCTCTGAGATGCTAGTCTTGCCCTAGGCCAGGCTACCTAATTCCAACAATTCACATACAACAAATGTTAAAAAACATACATTCAACTATAGAAGCAATGCAACCAATATAACAAAAAACGCTATATTAAAATGATCCTGCACAGTTTATTCATATACATTGAAACACAATTAAAACATAATTAAAAATTGAAAATTGGGAAACAGACATTATTCGAAGGACAGTTACATACAAAAATTCATAGGCTTCCTATCAAATAAAGGAGATACAAAACAGAAAATGAATTCAGCCAAACGGTCAGAATTATCCTCAGTTCATGTAAGATGTATTTCTCCTTTAGCATCAACGCGTTTCGGTGGATACTAATATATGACCACCTTCATCAGGATTACATGTAATGTTTCCCAAATGATTCTGAAATTTAAACAACATTAATTTTAAAAGCCAAAATACATTTAATTGCAAAGAGTGTACATAAACAAAAACCTATGCAGTATGCCTCTTATTTACAATGCTTCTATAGTACACATAATGAACCATCAGACACAAGATCGCATTTAAACAATACATACAATATACATTTAATACATTTGCTATACATTTAATACATTTGAATATTTAAGAGTATAAGGTGTCCAAAGGGAATCTTTCTTAGCCTGTTGACACAGCTTGGGGACCGGTCCTAAACAGGGAGGCCACCAAGCAGATGACCACACACACGGGCCCCCCCCCACCACGAGCACCTCTGTCTTGCTACCATTCAACTTCAGGCAGTTGTTAGTCATCCAGGAGGCAAGCTCCTGCATGCAGGCTCTGAAGTTGGATGCCGCCAGATCAGGTGCCCGTGACAGCGAGATGACCAGCTGTGTGTCATCGGCGTATGACACAATTCGCATTCCATAGCCCTCGACTATGTTTGCAACTGGGGAAACATAAAGATTAAATAAAGACGGATTCTGGGCCGAACCCTGGGGCACGCCCTGATCCAAATTAATCGCTTTAGAGTAGTGTTCCCCCTGTCTCACCTGGAATCCACGCTTTGACAAGGATTGAATCCACTTCAACGCCACGCCTGAGACACCACCCCTATTCAGACACTGCAGCAAGATGAAGTGTGCTACAGTGTCAAAGGCGGCGCTCAGGTCCAGAAATCAAGGCCACTATCAACTCCTTCTTGGCTACTAATAATACGCCAACCGCACCTATCACACTACTGTGGGAAACATTAAAAGCTGTAGAATGGTGTCAATGTTTTGCTATAGCAGCCCACCTCAATAAAGATAGGCACAATCTGCGGGCCCAACTAGAAACTAAGGTCAGGGAGCTAGAGGAATCACATAGGAGCACTGGCTCACTTGTGATTCAACGCAAGCAACTAAAAGCCCGATATATCGACAGAGCAGAATATGCACTGTAACATATACAGTAGAAATATTATGTAGGAGGGAGCAAAGCAAGACACCTATTGGCCCAACGCCTCCTCTCCCATGCTGTGCAACATAGGGTGTGGATGAACTGGTTGGTTCTGATGGCACCCCAAAATATCAGGAGGAGCTGATCATCCAGGAATTTGAATGTTTTTTTGCAACTCTCTAGTCAACTGAGGATCTTGATGCTGAGAACATTGATGCCTATCTGGCGCCAGTCCCCCTAGCCTGCAATCCTCAGACAGATATCGCCACTCTGAATGGAGACATTACTCCCAATTAAGTTCTTATGGCTATACTACGTCTACAACCTGGTAAGGCCCCTGGACACGATACCGCAGAAATCATCAAAAACATTCATGCAGCGATGGTGGGAGGTGAAATACGAAAGCACTTTTACTGATAAAGATTGGCACGATATTCTCCACAGCACTCGTGCCTCGGCCCGCAGTACCTCCAGCAAAGAAATGTTCCTTAAAATTGCACTTTATTGGTACTTCACCCTGGCCAGGATTACCCAGTGCAAAGCAGATGGGGGATAATGCGTGTTGGCTGCACTGTGGACAGATGGGCACCCTCACTCATATTCTTTGGCAATGCCCCAAGATACATTCCCTTTGGTGCAAGGTAATTGCTGCGTTGGATGAAATGTATGACTCAGACATACCTAGGCTTCCTAGCTCCACTTTTCTAGGACTCTCGAACAACCTGATGTACCCCCGAACCTCTTGACATATCCCCTAAAATCTGCAAACGGGCACACCAATATTTTCGTGCTGGGAACTGCCAAACGGCTCTTGCTTTCCAGCGATCCCAACACAACTACACTGGCTGCACAAACTATGGTAATTGCTGGGACTGGATAAGTTGATGGTGGTGGCGACCCACATGTTACCCTTGTTTGTTAAGACATGGGGGCCATGCATCCGGCATCTGTGGGATGAATTTAGAGAATTGACCTACCTGATATACTTACGAGTTCTATGCCTGACCCATCCTAACTGGAAGTCCAACTAAGTTGGTAGATTGTGTTTGATCATCTGCTCTTACGCTTCCCGCCATTCTTATACCTGATGTCTCGACCTCCCCTTAGGTTGCTAGTACACACCCCTACACTTTCTTGTGTTCTCTGCTGACTGTTCTCCCCTTTGTTTCTGCACACCTCCCCATCTAATGTTACAAGTTTACTGGATGCTTCCTCACCAGCCAATGGCTGTAGGTGGGTTGATTATTGTACCTTGTTGCCTATACCAATAAAAGAGAACTTAAACCTAAGAATGGGCAAGATGATTGATTGGCTCTAGATATCTTGTAGGGAATGTTTTAACTGCAATATAATACTAGAGTTAATAGAGGACCCAAGAAATCTACGTTATGCTTGAAGAGATCCAGGGGTAGTCCATCCTGATCAAGAGCTTTATTGCTTGAACTAGATATTGCCGCTTTGGCCTGAAAAGGCCAGAGATCCAGTATGATATACACTGCGTCCCCCTGTGAATGGATGTTACTTATACAGTTGCAAGAAAAAAACCATCCTGCATACTCTCAGTAAGTGCTCTATCTTCCTGAGGGACAAGAGGACAAATTGACATTTATTTAAAATGTTCCAAAATCTAAAGGTTTCGTAGCACTGTGAATCCTCAATTAACTTCGCCTAAGTTTCTTCTTGTATTTCAGCCTTTGCCTTATGTCATAAGACATACCTTCTAGTGACTTCTGTCACTACAGACCTCATCGGGAACTCTCAGGAATTATTACAGAAGATAATAAATTTCATACATTCGCTATATTTATTTTATAAGCCATTTAGATGTACAGAGGTTAGTTCTTTTATTACAGAGTACTGTAAGTACAGTTCGCACAGTTTGAACCAATTTAAGAAAAGCGAGAGAGAATTCAAGTCCTAATTCAATAAATATCAAGATAAATCATATTTCTCTAACAAAGATTTAGTAACCAATTTAATGCACAATTTTCAACCTACTGTCATTTTCATCAGTGGCCTTGTGAGGTCACGGAGATTCCTGAGCACTTCAAAGGGAGGAGTGATTTGAACGAGGTGAATAAAGGTTAGTGGTTGCTCCAAATAGAAATAGTAATTCTAAAATCTGCAATTTTACTAAGGGGATTCAGGAAAACAAAATATGATCAATGATGGAAGCTGGTAAAACAGCTAATAACATACTGTTTAGTCAACATTATAAAAAAGAGTTGATGTCTGTCAGATTATATGTATCTATAACATCTTTGGGATTGTAAGATTGATTAAAATATTTGTCACACAGATCTTCCTCTAAGTTATTCCCTCCCCTCCTTCCCAATTTCATCTTAACATCATCAGTCATTAAAATCCATGGATGACATGTGACACATAGACCAGCATTCACAAACTCAGATAACGCCGAATGCGAACTCTCACGATGTGGAGAGGGTGTACTAAAAAAGTGATTATTATAAAAGTTAACTAGAATGATCTTGAGATGATGGTTCATATCCAGTTCCATGGCTAAAATATTGAGTGAGCAATTGTCTAAGCCCTTTACATAACAAATCCAGTTCACTTTTATCCAGATCATAAACCTCCATCTTAACCTTCCATGAAGCAGTTGATGCAGCTGGTGTTTGATATAGGAAACCCACTTGTCATGGACCATTTTGGCATCCAGGATACAACATGAATTAAATGCCCCAGGGAATTTGGAGAAGTATATACCTCACTTAAGGTACAGCAGGGTCAAATTTCCCTGTACTGATGTATCATGTATATGAAAATTGAATTGGGGTGTAGCTAAAATTGATATAGGAAACCCACTTGTCATGGACCATTTTGGCATCCAGGATACAACATGAATTAAATGCCCCAGGGAATTTGGAGAAGTATATACCTCACTTAAGGTACAGCAGGGTCAAATTTCCCTGTACTGATGTATCATGTATATGAAAATTGAATTGGGGTGTAGCTAAAATTCCTGTATTTATTTGTCGTACAGCACATTTTTGAAATTGTTAAACTCAAAAAATTAAAACATCTAAACATTTTTCATCTTCAGAATGCAAGTAGCTACCGACACAAGAGTTGCAGCCATGAAAAGTCTTGAATGTGCCAGAAAAAAAACATAAATTCTGTAAATGGGGGCACAGCAAGAGTACAACGGTGCATGTTTTATTGAGTGATTTCACAATAAAGAGCACGGCGGAGCACGGCGGAGCAGGGAAAGGTTTAAAGACCCTTTGGCTGCCACTGGTTGGTGAAAAGTTGAGATTGGGTTTTGTGACTATGTGGTTATAGACATTTCTCTTCTCTCGCCGTTTATGTCCTCATAGACAAAAATACTTATTTAACTACTTTTCTGTAGTAAAGTGGTTAGAGAACTCAGAGTCAAAATTTTAAGATGAAATTATCAATATGTATATTATAAAGATAACAGGAGACCTTATAGACATTCACTTAACTGCTGATCAGAGAAAAACACAATCAAGGTTGCACGTTACTCTCCAAGACCTTATGTAAAACAGATAGTTAAAATCCTGAAGTCTTAAGGGCAAGCTGGTGCGTTTTTCAGACTCTCCCAGCATGCAGTGTAAGGAGCATTGCAAGTAACAGCCAGTATGTTCTGCATACTGTCTGCCTGTCTGCTGCTTGAATGCCCTCGTTGTGGGTCTCAGACAGATGGCTCTGCATAATCAAGATAAACCCAGCTATGGAGGCAGCAGCACAGAGATGTTATTGTAAGATATTCAGTTCCAAAATGGATTGCTGGATGGACTGCTGCCATTGTGTGAAAGGAAATAATTACAAGGCAAAAACACGGTATATGTGTAAAACAACAGTTTTGTTTGTGAACCTTCACTGATTACAGTAGAAATACTTTAAAAGTGCTAATTGCTTTTTTCGCTGAGTTAGGAAGAGTAGGGACGGTTATCAATGTGCGTTTGGAAGATGATAATCAGGGTTACATTTTTCCCAGTGCTGCATGCGCCTACTTTAGAATCAATTTGACAGATTGGTGCCAAGAGGCGCAGTTTACTTACGTTTGGCTAAATTTCCGACTTTTAAAGGATTCACAAGGACCCCAGATGTACTTCAGGAAATCTACAACAGCAAGTGAGCTTCTGGAATACTCACATCATTCTGTATATTTACATATACACATTTTTTTTAAAAAGAGTGAAAACACCAATGATGTACAAATATGCATGAACCATATACCTTTTTGATATTTCTGTGTGTAGAAGCCCCTTCTCTGACAACCCCGTTTATGAGGAATGCCGCCTCCACTTTCCCACCTGGCAGGGCGCCTCATTATTCCTTCCATCGAAGCAGATTTATGTGTTTTCAAGTAGGAGACCATTTCACAAGGTTTGTGAATATACACTCTAGGTACCCACTAGACTAGATATTTCACTTCTGTGAATACAGCACCTCAGGCTTGACAAATCCTGCTTTATGTCTGGTTATGGAAAAGCAGATGTTCCAACAGGTCACCTTACCCATCACCACAAGCACTTCCTGTGGTACTTGCCTACTATCCCTTTGTTGGTAGTTTACAAATCTCTATTAGCATCGGTGGAAAATGCATAGAATATTTTTAAATAAGCTGTTTCACAATCAGAACATTTGGAGCGTGAAAAAGCCGGAGAAAAGACTGAACAAACTTGCCTTTGTCGGGGACTCCGAGGCTCAGGTAATAAACTCAGACTGTTTTGAAATGTATTTTAATTTTTGAGACTATGGCGACTATGGCCCTGCTTCTGAGTTGCACAGGACTTGTTGGGCTGTAAATCAAAATTAACATTTACTGTTCCTGTGCGGTAAATCCACACCAGCGCTGTGTAATTACAAGTTAAGCCCCATGGAATGGGGAATTACAATGTGGGACCGGGTTTACTGGTTGTAAAACCACAAGAAAAACCCATTCCAATTCCCTGCTCTGAGCAGGGGATAAATGTATGCTTCTGCCTCAGGGCGGGGTGGGGGGTAGGGAATGGGAGGTGGAAAGAAGGGAAGAGAAAGGAAAGGGACGTTCTGGCAGTAGGGAGCATTTTATGTTCCTTCCTCCAAGAAAACAACAAGTATTGGCAATGTCAGTCGGTCTGGTTTATGAATGAAAGTGCCTTTTGTGTCACTGATGGGTTTAGGTACTTAGGGTCAGATTTATTATAATTTGTTGACACCACGTAACATAGCTAGACAACTTGCTGTATTGTGCTGCATGCATCAAATGGAGAGAGCGGGAATAGGTCCTATTTACCAACATATGGCCCCTTCCTACTCTTCCTGCTCTGGTGGTTGTGTGCTGCCTAGCACCAGCGCAGGCACCCTTGCACCATGGTGCAAAGGTACCTGCATTGTAGTCAGTATTGATTCAGTGCAGGAAGGGACACCTGCCTGCACAAAAGCAATCCTTATAGGCGTTTTCCTCTTTCTCAGTGTGCTGCAGAAGAATCTTTAAGAAAAACATACAGATGAACCCTTATTTATCTGAGGAGCAAAGGTAAGTTTAAAAAAAACTAAACCAAAGGCGTAGGGGTAGGAGGAGTGCCAAGGTTGGGAAGCCACAAATGCCTGACCAGATGATAAATGGCACACAAATAATGAGAAGTGTTATCTTTATCAAGTTTAACTGAATAGACTTCTAATTAATCCAACAAGTAACTAAGACTAAGAAGTTGTGAAAATGTAGCTAGGCAAACCAGTGGGCATCATCCAATCTTAATATGATTTGTATATTACTAACATATGCCTTAAAGGACAGACTGAACAACCTAAGAAGAGAGATGCAAGATTCTCAACTGACACTCGCTAAACTGGTGGAACTTAACGAAATTCTCTCAAGCAGCACACAAATGACAGGGTGGATCTCAGATTGAACGGGTGGAAGAATCACATCTTGGGACAGGTCTGAAATAAAATAGTACTACTATTTCAAGGTTTTATGTTTAGTCCTAAATTTAGAAAGGTCGGGCTATGATCTCATATGCAGAAAGACGGATGATCAGTTTGGAAAGCGACTGTCAAGATGCAATAACCTAGCACTCCAGCTTCACCACAAGTGATGGTAGTTTCTACGCTGTTTGCAAATCCCCAGTCAACCTGGCACTACTACTGTCCAGGTTAGCAGAAGATTCAGGATCAGAGGAATGGGGCAAGAGAGAAAAACTGAGACACATGATATCGCCACACAGCCTGGTTGCACAGCCGGTCTTAGCCTGCACTGCACAGCATTGAAATTTAAAAACAAGAGGCGGCTCTCAATATGGCAATAGTGTGGACCTTAAAGGCTAATGTCTGATACTGTATATAATGCACCTGATGACTATCTCTGTTTTTACCACTGTCTATATTCAAATGTACCTTGATATTGTTTCTGAGTTGAAATGCAATTAAAGTATCTGTGAATAATACGTTGAGTTATTATTACAAGTTGTTTGCTAAAGAAAGCTACCGTCAAAGTTATTAAATGAATTTCTGAGTTTCTGCTCACATTTAATGTAACACTTTCACAACTGTGATATGAAAAGCATTCATTAATATCATATCACACGTCTACCCCCTAGGTTATTACATACTGGTAAGTATCAATATCTGCATAGTGCATAACATACTTGTCTAATACCCCCCCCCCCCCCCAAATAATAACATTGAAAGTATTTCATAACCATCTTAATCTGTTCCTTAAGGTAGCAAACACATTAAATAGATTATCAGTCTGAAAACCCATATCCTGTATTGATTTATAAATATTTATAAGAAAAAGTTGAACGTATTCAAAAGTACAACCCATAACATTTAGAATGCAGGATGATTGCGAGCAATGGGAATAACCTTAAGTAACTTGGAAATACAAATCATCATAACCGTGCCCATGTGCTATGGCCCCAACAGAGGGAATAGCTGGTGCAGAAAAGCTTTCAAACCCATCCCAAACAAAGACCACCTGGTACCAAGTTTCTTGCATCATTAGAATGTCAAGTGTTAAGAATATTATCAGGCCAGTTGGGATTAAATTGCCCGGTGTCGATGCCGGTGATGCTCCAACAGACTGAATGTGTCCATGGATCATTTGAAGCATCCACACTGTGGTGGGCTGCCTCCAGGTTGTTTCCATCCCTGGTTGAGCAGGCCTCGCCCCTAGGCACCATAGGATGCGTTTGCTGTCAATCTAAGACCTCCAAATCCGAGGGAGGGGAGAATCTTTTTACAGTAGAGGTCGACGGATGGACCTTTGAGTGAGGGCTCAGAGGGGGCAGTGAAGGCAAAGGTTCCAATCTGCGTATTAGATGTCTATGGCGGTAACATGTTGATGAGATTCTTCAGAGTTCCTATGGAGATAGTGGGCATTTTGTGAAATTAAATGACAAGCTAAGTTCGGGTTCTTACAGTTGATGACTACACAAGCCCCCATCGGGCCAAATCAACCTACTCTCCCAACAAAAATAATATCCTTATATATATAGTCTGAGTTTCTTGTTAGTCAATAACACACCTTGTTTTTAATTTGTGAAGCTGGTTCCACCACTGATACGGGCAAGGAAGGAACACTGGATATAACTGCTATGCAGAGGCAGCATTTGGGAGGGAGGGAGGGAAAGGTGTAACATCTTCTGCAAGTCACTCCCTTCTGAGCTACTCTCAGGAGGGTGCCCCTGTACTTTACGTTCCGGCACTTGAGTCCACCATATTCCCCAAGGGTGGGAATAAGAGATGTCGAGAATCTGTACATAATGTTGGCTATAGGATCTTGAACCTGCATGGACTCTATGATATTTGTAGTGATGGAGCGAGTTTCAGATAATATATTATATTATATATATAATATAATATTTTATTCTGGCTCGTAAAATTATTTCTCTGTAACATGAACTATTTTATTAATGAATTGTTGCATGATTTGTTGAATTAATCAACTTAGATTAAAAGTTTTTCTTTACTTTACACATGGGACTAATATTTATGTGCTCATGTTGCATTTGCGAGTCTGTTTTGTAACACATAACTAATATTGTTTTGTTCGTCCTATGGTCTTTGTCAACACTAATGCGGCTGATTATTTGATGGCATGTGCTTTTATTATGTGTGCTTATGTGTTTGTCTATGTTGTGCCTGTTTATCCGTGTTGTGTTTATCATCTTTTTACTCTTTCAGATATATGAAGAATCCTGCTGGACATTATGAAGAATGTTAGATTATAAATGTGCTGCTTTATTTGTGCGCTTCTGCTAGGTGACATTTATTAATGGATTAAGCATTAGCAATGAAGGGTGGTAACAGAAGGGATTATTTTGCTTGAATTAATCACTTTTTTGTGTTTATTTGAATACTAGCCCGAGAGAAAGGCTTGAGGCCTAGTTCTGGTGGAAGTTGGTTAGCCTGACCGAGATGAGCCAAGCACAGCCATGATGGAACAACCTGTTTCATAAGTGTATTTCTTGAAAAAAACTGAACTTTAAACAAGAGACTTTGTGCGGTTTGTGCTCTGAAAGGTTATTTTTCCAAGGCTAAGGAAATGACGAGCGGCGGTTCGGCTGAGCTATGGAAGTATCTGAGAACTTTTTCAGTAAAATGCTACTTTCAGCGGAAGCTGGTGTCGCCTCATGTAAATGGACAATGGAAATGACGTCTTGTCATCTATGCTCGGAGGGCTCATGGTGGACTGATGTCAAGCAACCAATCACGTTGCTGAAAACTCTTAAAAATATCATTTTTAGTTAGATTAGTGAGTCAGAAAAAGTATAAGAACCTAGCCTTTTGAGGGGAGCGGGGCTGACTGTTCCTGAGGGCGAAGTGCTGTCCGTTTTCCCTTGGACACGTAAGGCAAATGAAAAGCAAATTTTAAATGTCTTTTTCTTACAGGGTCAGAAAGCTTAATTTAGGGAACTAGGGTTTGTTTACTTTAATTCATAATTTTTATGCAATTTTGATGTGCCAGACCTTTGTGCCAATAAACTAATTGTTGATAATGATTTAATAAAAATGTTTGCTATTAATAAAGAATTAATAAAGATTTTGAAACTGAAACTTAACTTTGAAATTTAAAAATAAAAGACTTAAAACGTCAAGCTGGTCTTGATTAATTTTGGTCGTTACCATTAGCAAAGATTCATTGACCATAGTGGTCTAATTAAATGTATCCCTTATGTTTAGAAATGTTATACTGCAGTTGTATATAGTGTACTTAATATTATTCAGTTGGTGTGATTAATTAGGCCACATGATTCAGCTCCAAGATTTTCTGTCCTAGTTGTATGGGCCTTGGTATTAATTAGTATGGCGAGTATTAGGTAGTGAATGGTGGTGCAGTGAGACAGAATTTCTTCTGATACGCTGGATCAAATCTCTGGTAGCAGAGGATGGTTGCTATGGTAACTGACATGTTACATGCTAATTACATAGGATACATGTCTAAAACATGTTGTTAAGTTTGTTCACTTGTTGTATGTAGTCGAAAGGATTTTTCCAGCAGTGTGAAAAATTCCTGGATGTTTGCCGGCAAAAGAGTAGTGTGGCTAGAAAAGTTACACAGTGCATTTGTTCTGTTTCAAAAATTGTGGTATAGAATATATCGCAAAGTGTTGTGGACATACAGCACAAGTTTAGGGACCTTAGATGTGACTGGCTGAATAAAATAGCGAGGATTGTCTATGAAATCGTAACATTAAGCATAGGGACCTGGTGAGCCCGTTTTAAAACTTTTTGTGAAAAGAGTAATAGATTTATTTTAGCTTGAGTGAAGGGTAAGATAGCGTCGTCTATTCTTATTAACTTTTGACGATTTCTATTGGTTGGTTAAAGTCCTGCCAAGACTTCGTGTGTGCATGATTAGGGCTTTCTGTCTGAATGTGTGAATGATTTGTGAAAATAGCGTCGTCTATTTCGTGCGAAAAGATTCTGAAAGTTTGTAAAACTATTACTTTATTTAGCGAAACAGACAAGTGGTTTGTTTATTTGTAGTTACTAATTGAAATTCATTGGAAAAGTATTGCTTAAAATGGCGCTGTGAAATATTTATGTGAAGGAGGGATGAGTTTACGGAGTAACACACAGAGGAGCTGCAGCAGCAGTATACGTCATTTCGGTTCACGCTGTGATTGGCTAACATACGTCACAACAAGCGCTTTGATTGGTTCACGTGACAGTGCCAAGCTGATACCAGATTGGTCAGTTCGGAATACTGTACTTCTATTGGTCGAACAAGGTGGTGACGTAGCCTAACCTGATTGGCTTGTTGGTGTCTTTCACGCACGGATTGGCTGAGGTAGCCGAACTCCGAGAAAACATTTTGAACGTTTCGGAATAAACGATTTTGATTTAAAACATGAGTTATTGGTATAGTGGAGAGAAAAAGAAGCCTTCATGATTTCAGAAAATGAAAAATTTATTTAAACCTGACAAGAAAATTGAAACGCGTGGTGGTAAATTACTTCATAAGTTCAAAACACCCGCAGCCTATATGGAAGGCGAGTATGGTTATCATACTGTAATTTGGTTTGAAAATTGGATGCATTATACACAAAAGGATGGTGTATTAGCATGGCCGGAGGAGGGGTCATTTAATATGAAGGTTTTAAGGAACCTGAGAGAAAAAATGATGAATCTTGTGCCGAAGCCTAGACCTACACAATTTGAGGCTTTAGTTGAATGTGAAGTTGAGATGATGGAACTTGAACGTGAAAGTAAATGCTTAACACCTAGAAATTCAAAGCAGATTCTAAATAGAGAAACACATGAGGACAAAGTGAGACGTTGGAGAAAAGCAGACATGTATGATGGTCTGTATCCAGTGAGAATAATGATCACTGATGATCTAGAACAAAAGAAAGCTCAGAAAAGACTTGATGAAGAGTTAGATGATGCAGTTTTAGAAGACATTTATGCTACTAAACGCAAACCGCCACCTTATCAAGTAGATTCTCAATCTAGTCCGAGAGTTTCTACAGTAACTTCTCCAAGTGCACCTCCTAGGGAAGTCGAGGAAGGTTCACCGAAATTTTTAAAATTACCTGAAAGAGTAGGGTCGATAAATAATTGTAGTACACCCAGAGAAAATAGAATTCCTGATCAGAGAGATGATTTCCCAAGAAGTCAAGAAAGAATACTTGCCGATATGCCAGAAATTTCCAGTTATAATAAAGCGAAGGAAGACTTAATTCAACAGTTAACAAAAAGCATGGAAGCAGTGACAGTACCAGTAACAATTGGTCCTGTAGTACCAGTTTTTGATCAAGGAGAGAATAGACATTCTACTTTGACGGTTCCATTGAATGCAGAAATTCAAAAAGTGGCTGAGAAATTTTATTCAGAACTTTCAGAAATTCATAGGGAAAAATCTATGATGCCAAATTTAATTTTTAATCAGAGTTTGTCAGGTTCTCAGACACCATCTGTTGCAGAATCAGATCCAGGTCAGTCAGAAAGAAGCCTAAACGGAATAGATTTAACACAAATTGCATTGTCTCCAGAAGCTCCTGAATATAAAAAGCTTGATGTTGCAAAATTAAAGGCTGATTTAGAAGAATTAATTATTGGCACAATTGGTACTGACAGTTTGAAATTGTATCAGGATGATGAATTACTTTTCATTTGCAAGAGCATTCAGTGGAAAATGAAAAACAGGTATGAGCAACTAGAAGAAATGGCTGCTGAATTAGAAATCGATTTGAGCAAACAAAAACATTTACAGAAACATTATAGAGTGGATTTTTCTGAGAGGGATATTGATAATCTTAATGTGGCTGGAAGAATGACCCATATAAAAGAATTAATAGCTTTGATCAGAAAATTAGTTGAAATAGGTAAATGGAGAATAAAATAGTCAAAGAATAAAGAACAAGACAAAAGGGTAAGAAGTGAAGTAGTTTCTGAATTTCCGATGAGGGAAATAGCAGGAGGAGGGTATGTGCATGTCCCTTGGTCAAGACAGGATATACTGCTGTTTACTAATGATTTTCCTCGCCTGAGAGAGAAACCAGTTGAATGGTATCGACCGCAACACCACCACCCTGCTCGACAACCTCGCCAACCTCGGTCTCAAGCAGCTGGTGTCCACCCTCACCCACCTCGCCGGACACACACTCGACGCCGTCTTCTCATCCAGCAAAGACATCGCCTTCAGCCACACCACCGGACTCCACTGGACGGACCACAGCTGCGTCCACTTCACCTTCAAAAGAACGACGATCCACCACCACCAGCAACAGGTTGCTCGAAGAAGCTGGAACAAGATCACAGCCGACCAGCTCGCCGCTTCCCTGAGCCAGCACCCTCCCGCCAGCTCAGCGAACCCCAGCCAGGCCGCCGACAACCTCGCGAAGTGGATCAGCAACTGCGCGGACGAACTCGCCCCACTGAGGACCCCGCCCAGCAGACCCGGCAGCAAGAAGGCTCCATGGTTCACCGACGAACTCAAGAGCTCCAAGAAGAACTGCCGAGCCCTCGAGAAAGCCTGGAGAAGGGAACCAACACCGAACAACATGACCACCCTCAAGCTTGCCACCCGGAAGCACCACCAACTGATCCGCGCCACCAAGAAAACTGCATTCAAGGACCGGCTGGACAACAACGCACACAACTGCAAGGAACTCTTCAACATCGTGAAAGAGCTCTCCAACCCCAACACCGGAAACAACAACATCACCCCATCGCAAGACCTCTGCAACTCCCTCGCCTCCTACTTCCACAACAAGATCGCGGACATACACAACAGCTTCAGCACTCAACCGACGCACGCCACGACCGAACCACCACCCTCCGCGCCTGGACTCCGATCAGCACCGAAGACACCGTCCGCATGATGAACTCCATCCACTCCGGATCTCCAACCGACCCCTGCCCTCACCACGTCTTCAACAAGGCCGGCGCTGTCATCGCACCCCACCTGCGGGACATCATCAACACCTCCTTCGACACCGACACCTTCCCGGAGAGCTGGAAGCACGCCGAACTCAGCGCCCTACTCAAGAAACCTACAGCGAACCCCACCGAACTCAAGAATTACCGCCCCATCTCGCTCCTCCCGTTTCCAGCCAAAGTCATCGAGAAGACCGTCAACAAACAGCTGGCCGCCTTCCTCGAGACGAATGGATCCCTCGACCGCTCACAGTCTGGCTTCCGAGCCAACCACAGCACCGAGACCGCCCTCATCGCTGCCACCGATGACATCCGAGCCCTGATGGACAACGGAGAAACAGCGGCCCTCATCCTCCTAGACCTCTCCGCGGCATTCAACACTGTCTGCCACCACCTCCCTAGTGCAGCGCCTCAGCAACGTCGGAATCCAGGAGAAGGCACTGGAATGGATCATCTCCTTCCTCGACGGAAGAACACAGAGAGTCCGTCTACCACCGTACAAGTCAGAGGCCACCGAAGTCATCTGCGGCGTCCCTCAAGGATCCTCGCTGAGCCCCACCCTCTTCAACATCTACATGAGCCCCCTCGCGGCCATCGCACGCCAACACAACCTCAACATCATCTCCTACGCTGACAACACCCAGCTGATCCTCTCCCTGACCAACGACCCCGCCGCCGCCAAAGCCGACCTTCACGAAGGGATGAAAAACGTAGCCGAGTGGATGACGACCAGCCGCCTGAAACTGAACTCAGACAAGACGGAAGTCCTCATCCTGGGCTCCTCGCCCTCCGCCTGGGACGACTCCTGGTGGCCCCCGCCCTGGGCACCGCACCCAAACCGACAGACCACGCACACAACCTGGGCTTCATCCTGGACTCCTCCCTCTCCATGACCAGACAAGTCAACGCCGTCTCCTCGTCATGCTTCAACATCCTGCGCATGCTACGGAAGATCTTCCGGTGGATCCCCACCGAGACCAGGAAGACGGTCACCCAGGCCCTCGTCACCAGCCGACTGGACTACGGCAACGCCCTCTACGCCGGAACCACCGCCATGCTCCAGAAGAGACTCCAGCGGATCCAGAACACCTCAGCCAGACTCATCCTCGACATCCCACGACACAGCCACATCTCCGGACATCTGAGAAACCTGCATTGGCTCCCCGTCAACAAAAGAATCACCTTCCGTCTCCTCACCCACGCACACAAAGCCCTACACGATCAAGGCCCGAGCTACCTCAACAACCGCATCAACTTCTACGCTCCCAAACGCCATCTCCGATCAGCCAGTCACGCCCTCGCCGCCGTCCCCCGCATCCGAAGAACGACAACAGGAGGAAGGTCCTTCTCCTACCTGGCCGCCAAGACCTGGAACTCCCTCCCGTCCGACCTGCGCCTGACCCAGGACCACCTCTCCTTCAGGAAGAAGCTCAAGACCTGGCTGTTCGAGCAGTAGCAGCACCCCCCCCCCCCCCAAGCGCCTTGAGACCCTCCGGGTCAGTAGTGCGCTCTACAAATGTCTTGATTGATTGATTGACAGGTAGATAGATTCATAAAGGTGTCAAAAGTTCTGTGGATCGATCTGGATGGATTCTTTGACATTGTTGTCCCATCAGATCTTTGTACAGAATGCAAAATTTCTGTGGATTGGCCAAAAGAAGAACCTGCCCGAGACACAATTACAGGTGCCCCATCAAAAGATGTTATGGACATCTATAATAAAGTGATTTATTGGCTGAAAGGAAAAATTCCCCCGAAAGAAGTGGACTGGGTTAAGATTGACAGAACTAATCAAGAACCAAAAGAATCAGTACATTCATTTTATGAAAGGTTACTGTTAGTTTTCAAACAGTATAATGGCTATGAAAAATTAAGTGAAAAGGACATGAGCCACTTTATTTACAGATTAGTTTATGGCTTGAGACCTGAAATTGGTGAGATGATTAAAAACGGAATTGTGTGCTGGCAATCACTTTCAGTTGATGACATTCTAAGAAAGGCAAAATATTGCAGTGATGAGATAGACGCCAAACAAAAGAATCTTAAGGAGAAAGCCATGTGGGCACAAGTGAAAATAGCTGAGCAACAGCAAATGGCTTTTGAAAATAAAATCAAGGCAGGTTTAAGAATAACTTTAATAATAAGCCTAAATTTAATGTAAATGTTGAAGAGCTAAAACAGAAGCTCCCATGTTTTAATTGCGGCGAAATTGGACACTGGAAACGCGAGTGTAAAAACCCGCCCAGAAATTTTGAAAACAATTCATTGAATCCACAGATGCAGAGTGAGTTAAATCAGCAGCAACAGCTACAGCTACAGCAGCAGTTAAACGAGATAAGTCAACAGCGACAGCTACAGCGACAGGTAGTGAATCAGCAGAGCCAGATACAGCAGAGCCAAGTTCAGCAGAGCCAGATTCCACAAGCACCATTTCCTAACAGTGCAAATGCTCAGAGGTTTACACCTGAAACAGGTTTCTGTGGAGGTAATCAGGTAAATAATGTGTCAAGAGTGAATATGTCAAATGCTTCCCAACAGTTCTGGTTGAAAAATAAGGAAGAGAGTGATTCATCTGATGATTACTCATGACGGTGCCTGAGAGAGGAAGAAGAGTGTGTGCTTGGACCCACTCTTGAGGTAGATCAGTCTGGTCCATTTGTTAATGGGAAAGTGAATGATAAAGATATTACTTTTCACAGGTCAGGTGCTACCCGTTCTACTGTTAGATCAACAGAAATAGAAAATCTTCCTCTCTCTGGTGAGTCCATCCAAGTTGTAGGTGTAGCTAATCAGCAAATTAAAACAAGTCTGACAGAACCTGTAAAGGTTGAGATTGGAAAATTCAAGGATAAACACAGGTTTCTAGTTTGTGACAGCAGTCCTGTAAATCTGTTGGGTCGTGATATATTGTGCAAAATGAATTGCAAAATATAATGCTCACCAGATGGCATTGAGTTACAAACATCAGAAGAAGATGGGCTTTATAAATTGACAATGGTGATGGTTGAAGTGGAAAGAAAATTATTTCCTGTCTTTGATAAAAATGATTTGTCAGAAGAGCTCAAAAAGCCAGACAAACCAGAAATTTGGGACCTAACTGGAAATGATATGGGTCTTATGAAAAATGTAGATCCAGTGAAAATTATTGTAAAACAAGGAATAGATTTCCCGAATGTTCCTCAATATAAAATGAAAGCTGAGACAATTGAAGGTGTCATTTCAGTGATTGAAAAATTCATAAGTCAAGGTGTGCTAAAAGAGATTGAAAGCAGTCCATGTAATTCACCGATTATGGGAATCAAAAAGCCAAATGGAACTTACAGAATTGTTCAGGATTTAAGAAAAATTAACCAAATTGTTGTTCCATGTTGCCCCATTGTTCCAAACCCTGCGGTAATTCTTTATCAGATTCCGCACAATGCAGAATGGTATACGGTCATTGACCTATGTAATGCCTTCTGCCTTCCACTGCATCCAGAGAGCCAACAAATTTTTGCATTCAGGTTCCAGAACCGTATTTTAGCATGGTGTCGTATCCCACAGGGGTATACTGAGAGTCCATCTATCTTTAATCAGTTATTAAAGAAATCTCTGGAAGATTTGATTTTGCCTGGAAATTCGACATTGGTGCAATATATTGATGATTTGCTTGTGGCAGCAAAAACATGAGAAAATTGTGTAACTGACCCCATTACTCTTTTAAATCGATTGGCAGATGAGGGATATAAAGTGTCACCTGCAAAATTACAGTTTTGCAAACAAGAGGTAAAGTATCTTGTTCACAGAATTGCAAAGGGAATCAGACAAGTGACCATTGAAAGAATAAAAATGATTCGAGCAATACAGCCCCCGACAACACAAAGACAGGTCAGAATGTTTCTGGGAATGGTTGGATACTGTCGTCAGTGGATTAGTGGATTTTCAGTAATTGCAAAACCACTGCAGAGATTAACAAAAGCAGACATAAAAGATCCAATTACATTGTCAAAAACTGAATTAGAAGCCTTTGAACAGTTAAAAAGGAGTTTGTGTGAAGCACCAGCTTTAGGTATGCCAGATTATGAAAAGGAATTTGAGCTGTACTGCAGTGAGAGGGAAGGTTGTGCATTGTCAGTCCTGATCCAGAGACATGGGAAACTGAGAAAGCCAATTGCTTATTTCTCAGCTGTTTTGGACCCTGTTGCAAAAGCTTTGCCAGGTTGCTTAAAAGCAGTGGCTGCAGCAAGTGTAAGTCTTGAACAAAGTGAGGGTATCATTATGGGATTTCCTGTAAAAGTATACGTACCTCATTCAGTTGAAATTCTTCTTACCAGAAGCAAAACCCAATTTCTAACCAGTAACAGATTGACAAAATATGAGAAAACAATTCTGGGATCAGATAATGTTTCAATTGCAAGATGCGTGAATTTGAATCCTTCTACATTATTGCCTGATGGTATTGTTACTGAGGTAAGTAATGAAATTGATATTGATCATGAGTGTCTGGATGTTGTAGATTATTGCACAAAACCTCGACAGGACATAAAAGATGTTCCATTACCTGAATCAGATATAGTCTATTTCGTTGATGGTTCCTGTTTAAGACCAGACAAAGGGATTCTGAGAGCAGCATATTCAGTGTGTACAGTTTCTGATGTTTTAGAGCATGGGTACTCACAAACTTTCTCTCGGGGGCCAAATTTACAGTGTGGTTTGTGTCCGAGGGCCGCACCGGTGGGGGTGGGGGCGGGGTCAGTGGGGAAGGGGCGGGGCTAGAGCAACAAAAAAAACTCTGACCATGAGGTTGATCATAGGTCCCTGAAGCGGACGCCTTCGTCCACTGAGCCACCAGACCCGGCATACACACATCTCTCCCCCTCTCCCTCCCTCTCCCTCTCCCTCTCTCTCCCTCTCTCTCCCTCTCCCCCTCTATCCCTCCCTCCCTCCCTCTCCCTCTCATTCTCTCTCTCTGACTCTCTCTCTGACTCTCTGACTCCCTCTCTCTCCATCTCTCCATCTCTCCCTCTGTCTCACTCACTCTGACTCTCTCACTCCCTCTCTTCCTCTGTCTCACTCACTCTGACTCTCACTCCCTCCCTCCCTCCCTCTGTCTCCCTCCCTCTATCTCCCTCCCTCACTGTCTCCCTCCCTCACTGTCTCCCTCCCTCCCTCTGTCTCCCTCCCTCCCTCTGACGTAAATAATTAATTTACTCTCTTAATTTCTATGCAGGTAAGTACTTAATCAATAATAACTCAGATCGGAAAGAAAAAACCAGAGTCCGTGGTGTTAGAGTTTCTAAGGGTTTTATTCCTCAAAAAGGAATGGTCATGACCAGGATATCGGATTCTGACCACCACAGGGGTGTCAGAAGGGATAGAGCGCTACATTTTATTGACAATACATAGCTTATATACTTAATTCATTTCATAAGAAGCAATGCAGTAGGCGTAACAGTTGAGAGAAGACAAGATAACAGTATACACGTGGTACTAGTACGTAATCAAGAGGCGTGAACTGGAGGTGTGTGCTAGAAACGTCACTGATAGGTGACGCGAGTGGGTGGCACTAACAGAAATGTTGCAATGTCAGCAGAAATCGGAAGCTTGGATGCGCGCGCAGCTGCATGACGTGTGATTGGAGGGGTGCCGGGGACTTGACATTTACACTGACGGAAAGAGACAGAAGTCTGGCATGTCAGATCAACTTGTACTTCTATCATATCTGATATCTGATGTTTAGGAACCATATTATCTGGGCGGAAAGGTCTCTAGGGCAGAAGCTATTCTATGCTAACTGTGGATGCGTGTATAAGCGCCTAAGTGTCTGCATGAGAAGCGTAGGGGGCACAGGGCCTTTCATGGAAGCATGGTAACAGAGACTATGAATTACTTGCACTGAGACGGGTCGGCCCTTTGGCTCTGCAGCTGGGGAGGATGTTTACTGAAGCTGGTAGGCAGGAATGCATTCTCGAGGAGCGGAACAGATAACTCGAAGGTTATAGTCAGTCTTGGCAGAAAGCAGGCTGAGCTGAGTGCGAGGGGCCGCGCTGGAAGTAAGTCAGAGTTCACGGGTACAGAAGCAGCCTGGGCTGAGGCTGTCATAGTCAGAAGCCAGAAAAAGAGGCTCGATGGCAGAAATTCAGGGCCTACTTTGCCAGAGCATGAAAAACATGTAAAGTACACTACAAAAAGACGTTGGCATAGCATACTTAGGAACGGACTATTTAACCCATTCAGGGTGGGTCTGAAAGAGGACAAGTTAACGTTGGACGCAAATGTATTTGCGTCTTCATAGCTGGCACAGGAGGGAAGTTACATGCACTTTAAGCTGGTACATGGAGTCGGTGGGGTACGCGCTAGGGAACACAACTTGACCATAGAATTTTATATTTCCTCATTCCCTCCTTGTTCCCTACGGACCCTTCATGATATATCGATCCTCATGAATTGATCAGTTTGTTCTTGTAACATCATTTGTTCTTCTTTCTTTCTTTTACGTTTTGATAAAAAACTGGAATGTTCAATACAAGAGGTGGCACACAGTCCACAAATCGCTGGCCCACACTGCAGGCACAGGCAGCAACTGAATACTAGGACTAGGCCAATGCCTAGGAAGGACAGGATCTTCCATCCCCAAGCGGTTAACGTTGTCCAGAACCAACCGGACCAAGTCCAGGTGCCTGGATTCTGATGTATCTGATTCGCAATTTTATGGAGACGTGTAATAGCTTGATATACAGATGGTGCGTTTTGTGGTATGAAAACACAGCAACTTGACCCGATGACCTTACAAGCTCCGCCTCTATCTGCCAAGATGACGTCAATAACAAGACGGTTCTGAAGGACAACAACCCGCATGGCGGACTGTTCTTCTGTTAAGTTACCTAAGGCGGAGGCAGTTTCATTCACTACTGCTTCAAGCGTTCTAGTTAATCTACGTATTAATTTACTATTCTGAACAGGTCCTAAAAAGAAAAAGAATCCTTTATTAAAATCGGTGTACTGTTCCCATGCCGTTTCTGTGTAGTCGACAAGTGGAATATCTCTTCTGGGTCTATTCTTTACTAGATTGGTATTTCTATGGTAATCAGGGGGAGCTAGGAAAACAGGTGGCAGAAGGAATGCAATGTAACAGGTACCATCCCAATCTGGAGGTAAGCGTATGTATGCGGTATGACCACAAACAAAGTAAGAATGACTAATAGCTTTAAAGGACGATTTTCCATGGTCGCTGAATTCGACCACAGTAGTGCATTTACTATGACCTAAGTGTACTGAACCTTTCTTCCTGATACATAATTCGCCAGTAACTGGCAATACTGACATAGTCGGTATAACAGGTGCGTCTTCGGATTCAACAGTAAGAATCATAAAGTTAATTGTATAGTTACCTAATCCATACACTTCATTTTCTAGATCAGTTCCTATTCTAGTGGGAAGTCCCTCCTTATCTGGGTAACAAACGTCGAGCAGGACCAAGTTCAGGTTTCCCCAAACCCAGCCCCCGTCGAAAACAGCAATATCAGGATCTAAGGAATTAATTATTTTAAACCATGCACCGCAGGAGCCATTGTGAGTGAACGGGTACGGAAAGAGGGGCAGAGCTCCCTTGTAATTCTGGTAGGGAGGGAGTCGGCCACATATCCAGCAGTCTGTAGCATTGTTAGTTTGATGGGAATGATGTAGCATACTGATGAATGTATTGTTGCGCAGTGCAAGTCTGTAGGAGAGTTCATGTGGAGGTAACTTGCTAAAAGTGTGTTCAGCAGAGACATTGTAGACAGATTGTTCACGCTTGAAAATAGGGTAGTAGATAGGTAAAAGGATGCTAGCAACAATAATTAAAATACTCAGAATAAACATGATTAATAGTGTCACTATACAGTGACTACGCAGTGATTTACAATATGTACGTTTCTTAATTCGCCTCTCTCTCTCTCTATCTCGATCTAGGGGATACATGTCAGAAACTATTTAACCGATTCACCTAGGGGAGGACTTAAACAATTAAACTGTCTGAGTTGCTAGATCGGAGTTTCATGCGATACTCTTCTTGGGGAGTTTTTTCTCGTTCAGATTCTGTAAAGTCTTTTGGCTCAACACAGTCTTTGGTGGGGGTGGACGAGTCTCGATCAGGTTTCAGTCCAAAGAATTTTTTCACATGACTCGTATGAACCCACCCCTTTCTCCCTTCGATCTTCACGGCGGTCCTCGTGGTGAGAAGGACGGTCTTCGGTGATTTCCAGCGGGGCTCCAACGGACTCTTTCTATCAAAATTGCGCACTAGGACGAGGTCCCCAGGACGGACGTCATGCGGCTTTACATCAGTGTTGTCAGGGAAGGCTGCGGCAACCTGTGAACGACATGATTGGAGTGCAGACATCAAGGAGGCAAGGTAATCTGTCAACATGTTACAATCAACATCAGTAATCTTTTTCGGAATGGGCGTCCCCCACATATTCGGTGGTCTGCCAAAGACCACCTCGTACGGAGATAGCCCTGATCTCGAATGGGCAACCATTCTCATGTAGAATAGTGCCACTGGCAGGGCGACTATCCAGTCGACCCCTTTCTCCTGACATATTTTGGCAAGGCGTATCTTCAGTGTCTGGTTATGTCTTTCTACAAGGCCTGCGGCTTCGGGATGTCGGACACAATGGAATTTCCACTGGTATCCCAATAATAAAGAAACTTCTTTCATTAATGCGGATGAGAATGGCTGCCCGTTATCTGAGTACACGACACGAGGCAGGCCGTATCGTGGGAAGAATTCACGAACCAACTGCTTGGCAGTGGTCGGAGCAGTGTAATCTGGGACTGGGTATGCTTCGGTCCAGCGGGACAGAGCACAGACAACTACGAGAACATATTTAAATCCTCGACAACGGTCCATCTGGATATAATCCATCTGGAGGACTTCAAAAGGGTGATCGGGAGGATGAAATCCACCTTGCTCTACAGGGACGCTTTTACCTGGATTGAACTGACAACAGATCATGCACGTACGCACTTTCTGTTTCGCTGCTGCTCGTAAGTGTTTATTGTTCCAAAGATTTTGTAAACTGTCTAACATCGCTTTCTCTCCTAGGTGTGCTGGGCTATGTGCTGTATTTATCATGACTTGAACCATAGAGTCAGGGAGAAACCATGTAGATTTTCCCTTCGTCATCCAACCTTGATCTGTCTGGATCCCTCCTAGTTCAATCCATTTCTTTATTTCTTCTGGGGTAGCGTGTGTCTGAATATCAATAACATCAAGTGCGGGATCCCTGACTGTCATACAATTTGTCGGTCCTATTGTCTTTGTCGTATCAATTGTCTGAGTGTTAGTCAATGCTGTACGTTTTGCTGTCTGATCTGCCAGGTCGTTACCCTGGGAAACAGAATCTGTGACTTTAGTATGTGCTTTACACTTCATGACGGATATGCCTGAAGGCAGATGTATTGCTTCTAACAGTGCTTGAATGAGGGGACCATGTTGGATCTTGGTACCATGAGAGGTCAGGAAACCTCGTTCTTGCCATAGCATGCCGAAGTCGTGTACAACTCCGAATGCATAACGGGAATCAGTGTATATGTTGACATTTCTGTTTTTGGCTAGTATACAGGCTCGGGTCAGAGCGATGAGCTCTGCTGCTTGAGCGGACAGTGTATCAATACGATGTGTTTCTTTAACTTCAGTTTCAGTGGTCACGGCATATGCGGCCACTAATTCTCCTGTACTTGTTCGCATGCATGAACCATCCACATAAAGTGTCAGGTCTGGATTTGTTAATGGAACATCTGTTAAGTCTCGTCGGGGCTTTGTTACTGCATTAATGATCTCTATGCAATCATGCGGAGCTGGATCTGTCATAATGGTAGGTAACAGTGTTGCTGGGTTCAGGATACTGCAGCGTCTGATTTCTATGTGTGGCTGGAATAGTGTTAATTCGTAACCTGTCAGTCGTGCTATAGTCAAGTGTTGAGTCTGGGTTCTGTTTAAAAGAACCTCTACAGAGTGTGGAACTTGTACTGTTAACTGATGGCCTAAAACGATTGAATCGCTCTGTCTTATTGCTAACGCTGTTGCTGCTACTGACTTTAAGCACGCAGGGAGTGCCTGGGCTACTGAATCCAATGTACTTGAAAAATAAGCGCAAGGCTTATGTGAACCTGCTTGATCTTGAGTGAGGACAGACAATGCTGTACCATCACGTTCTGTAACAAAAAGTGTAAACGGTTTGCTGTAACATGGTGTCGCTAAAACTGGTGCTTGGCATAATGCTTTCTTTAATTCCTCAAAGGCTTGTGTATGTTCCTGAGTCCAAGGGAGGGCAATCGAAGTTGCTGCCTCCTGCGTTGTTAACTGGATGAGTGGTTTAGCTAGAAATGCATATTGAGGAATCCATTGTCTGCAGTACGAGGTGAGGCCTATGAAGGCCCGCACTTCCTTTTGTGTCTGGGGTCGTGGCATGCTTACAATTAACTGAATGCGATCGGGAGTGAGCTGTCTCCCCACTTTGGACAGCAAGTGACCCAAGTATACAACTTGCTGAACACAGAATTGCAGCTTCGAAGGAGACACCTTGTGTCCCTTGTCTGCCAGAAAATGTAAAACTGTCAATGATGCTTGTTCACATTCGGGCTCACTTCGTGCGGTGATCAGTAGATCATCGACGTATTGCAGTAAAGCGGTGTTAACTGGCATTTGAATACAATCTAGTTGTCTTTTCAGTGCTTGACTATAGATGCTGGGGCTTTCTGTGAATCCTTGAGGTGCGCTGGAAAATTTGAAACTTCGTCCATTTAAACTGAATCCGAAGAGATATTGGCTCTCCGGATCAATAGGTACACTGAAGAAAGCGTTCTTGAGATCAATTACAGTAAAGAACGTTGCTTCTGAATCAATAGCAGTCAATAGGGAAGAGATATCGGGGACCACAGGGTACTGTGGTACAATGCATTTGTTTAATTCTCGAAGATCAATCACCAGCCGATATACTGGCGGTGCATTGGGGTCAGTACGTTTAAGAATTGGAATGATGGGTGAATTACAGATATTGGAGTCGGTCTCTACGACCACTCCCTGGGCAATAAGCTCTTCAATGATTTTCAGTAAAGCCACTACAGCATCGGGTGGTAACTTGTATTGTCTGATTCTGGGTAGAACAACTCCTGGCTTGAGTGAAACACGGTATGGAGTGATATGCATACAACCTACGTCAGCTGGGCCTTTTGCCCATAGGTGATCTGGTACATTTTTCAATCTGACATCAAATTCTCGTAAAACATAATGACCCTTGAAATCCCGTAGAAAGAGTCTAACTCCCTCCGGGGAACAGCATATTACAGCTCCTAGAGCCTTCAATGTTTTAATTCCTAACAGATTTTCTGGGCATGAGTTCGTAAGTAGCAAATCTGTAACTCGTGATAATGGACCCACAGCCAAGGGTACTGGTTCCGATACTTCATTTACAATAGGCTGTCCTGAAAATCCAAGGGAAACATTCTGTGAGCCTGAGAGGGGTGCCCCTGGGACTTCATTATGACTGATGGTAGTGCGACTTGCCCCTGTGTCAATTAAAAACTTTCTGTCTTTTCCCAATATGTGACTGTGTACATAAGGACCTTCTTGATCTACAGGAATTTCAATAAGAGGCAAACCACCTTCCCTCTCTAGGCTGTTTCATGTATATCGGGGGTAATCTGGATATGCAGATTGGGCATACTGGTACATCTGTTGCGAGACTTGCTGAGTCGCGGCAATGGGCTGTGGTCCTGTTACTGTCTGTGCTGTATGAGATGGAGCATGCATAGGCTGTGTATTCTGCATTGGCTGTACATTTTGTGAGGTCTGTTGCTGAACCTGATCTTGTCTAGGTGGATGCGGTCTTTCTTTAGTTTTACCTGTTGCTATGTTATGTTTCAGGACTGGGCATTCATGTACGTAATGACCTGGCTGTTTACAGTAATTACATGTCCCTTTAACGGAAGCTGTAGTGTGACTTGTCTGGGTCCCACCTTTTCTCTGACCGTCGGCTGGGACCGTCTGAGCTACTAACATTTTCATCTTGGTGTCTTTCATACGTTTCTGTTCCTGATCTTGTTCTTCTCTAATTCTGTTCTGATGATATTGTAACATTTGTAACATCTGGGATGGCGTATTTGCCTGCCAAGTACTTTCAACTTTGTACACTCTATTTTTAACTAATGGTAGGGAGTTCTCGACTAGTTTTGATACAAAAAGGTGTGGATATGATTCGCTGCTCGGTTGTAGGCCACTATTTATAATGAAACATTTCTCAAATCTGGAATAGAAGTCACTAATATCCTCATCATGTTTCTGTTTACAGGACGAGATGGCGTCCCAATCTTCCTTTCTAGTTGTCAATAATCTTGGCAAAACCTGTACTATTAATCCGGGTAATGCTTTAGTCTTGTCCCCAAGGCCTACCCCTGGGATCCGTTTGCTTTCTTCGTCTTCTATTTCTGCCCATGCAATCTTTGTATCCCCCACCTCCCATTCTTTTTCCTTTAATTTCTCGTAAATGCCTGTGGGCAACAAAACCTTCAACATTTTCATAATATCATCATACGTGTAATCCCCCATTAACAACATGTCTTTAAGCTCTCTGTGAAAACCTGCAGGGTCTTTATCATGACACGGAACTAGTTTCTTCATTTCTAACAGTTCTAACTTAGTCAGTGGCGTGTGTACATATACACGTTTCAAGACATGATCCGTACCCATAACTGGGTGTACTTCTCGTAAGGGGTTCTGGCTTTCAATGCCACTCCCGCATTGCATGTGGTACATTTTCCTTTCTGGAGGCGGGGCCGGAACATATTCAGAGCTTATGAAAGTGTTATATTTCTGCCGTTGTTCTAGAATTATTTGTATCAACTTGGTACTGAAACCTCTCCGTCTATCCATGAGTAGTGCTTCTAATGTTTCGTGTAAGGGACCTGGATCGGAATGTTTATTTCTGTATTTCGTGAGGAGGTGCTGAATCATGTATACACCTGCTAATTTCTGTTCGTCTGGGGAAAGGTTTAGAAACGTCTGTGCTAAGGTATCATCATTATATATGTCCGGATTTTCGGCCCATAAGATGGCTGACCGGGCTAGTTCTTGTTCATCCATTGAATTGAGTACATGGTACCCCATTCTTTCTCGTAGTCTTTTATCAGTCTCCTGGAACTGGTGTTCAGAAGAATTCGGGTTCGTTAAAGCAGAGAGAAAAACTCTCTTGCTTTCTGGACGGATGCCTTTCCTAAGGTAAGTTCCCTTACCTACATACGCTATAGTATCTAGAGTCCTTTCTGGTTCTTCAAGTTCTTCTTCCTCCTCGGAGGAAGCTTTGTCATTCCCTTTCTGGTGTACCGTTATCACTGCTTTTCTAATTTTCTTGTACATACTGGCTATGCAAGCCCCCTTGTCATGTTTTCCATCGGCTATATTTTGACCCCACTTGTTGAGTGCATCTAATTCACTTTGATCTGTTCCAGGCCTGTCTCGTTCTCTTATTAGGCAATTTATGAAAAATCGTAGTATTTGTGCTTGAATGTCAACTTTCTGTTTCTCCATGGCGTCCTTGATACTGTCAGGGTCTTTCCCTGTCTGAACAAACTCATATATTCTATCTAGACGGTCCTTCATCCCTACATAGCATAGCAAGATATCAGTAGCAGATCTTAACCGTAGTGATGCCAATATCATTAGATCGTTTTTTCCGGGTACTGGATCATATCTGCAAACGGAAATGTTTTCCTTTAATGCCTCAAGGCGGGGTGACCTGAACGTGAGAGGACTCTGCATATCCCTGAGATTGAATCTGTGTGTTAACGGCGGGGTCCGAAGACCCGCGGTCGCACCTCCTGAGGCGGACGCTTGGGCATTATCTCCCTGTGGAGTCTGTATCTGAACTGGAATTTGTCGTTTAGTAGGTCAGGTAGATGTGGTTTCGGTAGGTCAGTTTTGGGTACGGGAAGTGGCGGAGCTGGCGGAGCGGGGGAGGTCTGTCGCGGTACTGGCGGGACATGATCCGGGGGCGGGGTGCCACCCCCGTCTCTGTCATTAGGCAAGGCACGAACAGGCAGATTGGTGTAAGCCGGTGCTACATCCTCTAGATAAGAATTTAGGAATATGTCTTTAGTAGTCTTATGCATTACTTTAGTTGGAACTAATGGTGGCGGTAAGTTTTTCGGTATTTCTGATAGGGCCTCAGGTGTACCCTCGGCCGCGAGATACATACCATTTACGAGATTGTTTCGGGCACGGTCTATTTGTTCTGTTTTTACTCGGATCCCTTCAGTAACTAACTCGTTTTCTTGGGCCTTTTCTGATTCTTTAAGTCTGTCCTCTCTACGGAGTGCTTTCTCAGCACGCTTATGTGATTCCTTACGCCAAAATTCTATGGCGTCTTTCTGAGATTGTCTAGCTTTCTTTTTCCATAATGCTTCTTCTACCTTCATGATGCACTCGGCATCCCATGTTCCGGTAACAGGCCATCTGTGTCTTTCGTCTAGGTGTTTAGTATAATCGGCCCATAAGTCTAGATACAATATGGCATCTATGCCATGTTTATGGTACATAAAGTTACCTGGAGTGTCCCTAGGGGGAATAGGAATTTCTTCCTCCAGTATCCCTTTCCTAGTTCCTATCTGTTTTAACTTGTTGAAAAACGGCATCTTGTTTACTTATTACTGAATACTCAATCCTTACTACTTAATACTGGATACAGCTAGTTTATACAAGAAACACAATAATGCACATTAAACGGTCACATTCATACCACGACATTAATCACACAAGAAAACATTTGAGACATACATGACTACCTATACTGGATGTACTGCTCAACAGTACAGATACACTGGTGTAACAGTGCAGAAATTCAGAATACTAGATATACTGCTAAACAGTACAGATACACTGCCTAAAAACAGTGCAGACCGGACTTGTGTACCCAAACCCGTCTAGATACGTCCCAGCAATGGTACTCACCGGGAAGCACGGAAACAGAAGGCCTCGGAAAACTCGACTGGACTCGACTCGACTCGGCTCGACTTCGGGAAACTTCGGAAAACTTCGGAAAACTGGTGGGCCTCTTGACACCTCGGACCTTGCTTCTTTCGGCTAGGCTCTGGTCGGGATCCTCCGCACTCCTCACCGCCTCGTCTGGGCACTGATCGCAGTCTTCGTCACCTCCGTGGGTCAGAGGGAGATGCAGGAAATCCTGCCGGTACGCGTTGGTTCCATCTAACTGATGGCAGGGGACAGAGCTTGCAATGCGCCAACCGGCGCGTGAGGTGGGGGAGGGGTCCCTATTCGGGCGCCAAAATTACGTAAATAATTAATTTACTCTCTTAATTTCTATGC